>NC_133973.1:130998584-133401917 GCF_047716275.1 Strix uralensis | reverse complement strand
CCTTCTGGAAAGATTTCTGACTTGTTAATTTTCCTTCCCTGATGAATCACTTGATGTTGAAATACCATCTTCGCTGACAGCTTGGGTAAGTGACACAAAGTATTCTCTGTTCCTCATGGTGTTGAGGCTCCTCTGGACAATTTCTAAAGAAATAAAGCTTTTTCTTTGTTTTCTGTTCTAAAAGAGCATAATGTCTTTCCTGTTCTCTCCCTAGCAAAGAAGGGATGTATCTGGCTTCACTGACACCCTTCTCTTTCCTCAATTTGCCAACAAGGTTGACTTAACATGTGGGCATTCCTGTAGTTGTGATATTAGACACAATAAGCAACACAAGCTGTGCACTTATTGTAAACTCATTATGCACAATGAGGAACTTAAAAAAAAAAAAAAAGTAAATGAGCAGTTTCTCCATTTAGGCCCTAATTCAGCAGTGCACTAAATGCATACATCATCATCCAAAAACCATGCAAAGAGCATGCTGATGAATGTGCTTAGGTGTTATGTTGGATTAGGGACTTAATGACCGAAGACAAATAGTAGAGCTGAACAGCTCATATTTGGAGAACCATGTGCCATGGACCTCAAATGTTAATGAGAAGTATATACTGACATCATAGGAGGAAAAACAAAAAAGAAAAAATAAATACATTTTGAGGAAACTGCAATATATGCTGTAACTGTGCAAATGATCATAATCCCTAGAAGGGTTCAGATTTTGTTATGAATATTAAAATCTCTGGATTTTGTTGAGGGTAGAAACACATATGAGGAAAACAATAACATGCTGGATCTTGTTGCCAGAGGAGATTGTGGAGACGCAGAGTATCAGGAGGTTCAAAAAGGATTAGAGAAATTAGGCAGACAAATTAGACGAGACAAATTAGATATTAAATGAGCAAAGTCAATACTACAGTATTGAGTGACTGACAAAACAAATAAAAAAGCCTCAGTCTAGAGGGATTTTGATGAACTGTAGGGTTGAGTGAGCAGAAACTTCATGGAGTTTGAAAAGGAGAAGAACAAAGTCCTGCACATGAACAGCATAAAGCTGTTTATCATTACAGCAGGTATCCAACAGGTTGAATAGGAGTTCTGCTGAAAAGGACCTGGGCACAGTGGGCGGACATTGAGTTTAGCAGGACCCAGGAGCACTCTCACTGTGAATAAGGCATGCTCCATATTTGTGTACAGGAGCACGGTTAGAAGACTGAGAGTTGGTATTATTCTCCTCACCAGTGCAGGTGAAGTTATACCTGGAACAGTGTTTGGTCTTGGACTCCTCAATTCAAGAAGCATATGGAGAAACCAGAAGCAGCTAGAGTGACCGATGTGATTAAGGGCCTGGAGTACACAAAGTAGAGAGTTCAAGGGAGATGGGGGTGTTTAGCGTGACTAAGATGAGTGAAAGAAGGAGTCCAATGAAACCCTGCAATTACTTCAAGAGGAGTTACAAAGATGATGGAGTCCAATACTTCTTAGTAGTGGCAGATGGTAAAACAAAGTGGGAGGGACACAAGCTGTGGCTTCGGAGGTTCAGACTAGATATTAGAAAGATCTTTTTCACTGAGAGGGTTGCATAACACTGAGAGGGAACATGAGGAAAGGAGGCTGTGGAATCTCCATCCTTGGAGATTTTCCAGATGTTGTTAAACAGTCACTGCTAACCTGATCTACCTTTAGCAACATTCCTTGTCTGAGCAGAAGGTTAGCTAGATGACCTCCAGAGGTCCCTTCCATCCAGAGTTTCTATTTTTCTGTGAAATGGACAACAGGATGTTTTAAACAGATATAAAAGGGAATATGGAGATATGCACCTTCTAATATTCCTAATGCAATAACTGTTGAAGAAGTCATCTGCATACAAAGATTAGACCTGTGTACTCCCTAAACAGCCTTTTCTACTGCTACTCTCAGAGAAAGAATAAGTGTTGGAAGTATTGGTAGGGTATATCTTGTGTTTTAAGAAACCCATTAAAAGACAGTGCCTCCCTCTCCCTATACCTCCTCTCTTCCAAGCATAATGCATACTTCTGGCCAACTATGTATATGTTGCTTGGTATTCCATGAAGAAGGCCATTTTCAACATATGAGTATATCACTTCTATGATGTGGAATCTTATTGATTCCATTTGTTATATGCCTGTATAAAATCATACTTATGCTAAGGGAAGGATTTTTCTTTCCTACTCATACTACATATATTTCTTTTTCATTCTGTTTTCCCTGAGCACTGTTAGGAATAAACAAATAGGGAAATGGAAATGGTTCAAGGTGCATCAGTGTTACTGCTTTTCTTCTACATCTGATGAGAGCCCGACACATCTGGAAGAAACTATTGCTGCCTTAAAACTTATCCTGCTAAGGTTCACTTTGTACTCATAACATGTAAAAGAAAGCAAAATCCATGGTATTTGGTCAAAGCAACATTTAGCTCAGGTCTAATGACATCACATAGTAAAAGACATCACCATTCCATGGGCCTATTCCTTGACTGCCGATGTCTTCCTTTACAGTGTACTGACATATTATATGTAGCAAAAAATCAGCTTGTTAGTAGAAAATAACAGCCTCCCAAACAAAGCATGAAGAAAATGCATTTGCAAAGGACCTTGAGGAAGTCAGGATATGGAGGCCTAATGAAATTATCTATAATGCATACATACCTACAACACCACATACAACCATCTATACTATTTCAATCATCAGAAGCAAAAATCTCTATAATGAATTTTTTGCCTTCTCTCTACAGAGGGTCCAGAATAGTTATGAGCAAGACAAAGCTCATGGTTAGAAGTAATCTTTTGGTTTGTTTTTAGATAAAGTAACATAACTGGAAAAATCAAAAGTGTTCAGGCTTACAAATTTCTTTGTCCACACAGTCAGACATGTGTCCTTAGCTTATCCCAGATGCAACCTACCAGAGTAACTATAAAAGGACCTAAAGATTTTCACTTTGACTTTAGAGATGGTAGCAGAAGTCTTGGAAAACTTAGAAGTCTTTGCAAATGATGGGTTTGCTGTATATCTTTGATTTTTAGTAGACATATCCTTTCTATCCATTAATAGCTTTCCCTCTCCTCTTGAAGCATCTTCATGGCCCTTTCTTGCTGATCTGGCACTCCATGCAAAAGCAATGCATCAGTACAAAATGGGATGAAGATTTATCTACTATTTACATAATAAAAATAATTCTATTCCACAAGTAAATCGCCATTACAATGGAGGTTCAATACACTTATCAAGCAACGCTAGCCCAGTGCTGTGAGTGTGCAGGTATAATACTATCAATGTGATTGCCTAGGGAGTATAAAGGCATTAACAACTAATAGGATTATTGACCTCATGTCACAGAAATGAAATAATTTCAATTTTGTAATTCTGCTTCTAATTGCCATAATTAAGAACTCTTTCCCTTCTTCCTTGACTTTCACAGGGAGTAGATGTATGTACGGAAGAGACAGACATACATAATTTCTTCATAAGGCTGGATGGGTACCAATAAGAATATAGCAAGTTGGCAACTTGTATGTACGCTATATTTTTGACAGTATTTTATGTGTAGTGAATAGTTCACCAGTATAAATTTTCATATAAGAAAGTAAGTTTAAAAAGTTCCCCGCCTTCTTTGTCTGTGCAATATATCTCTGCTCTCACGCCAGTGCTCACTACCCTCTGTTGCACCGACAAAAATACCTGCGGATCCCACAAGATAATTTGGGCCAGAGAAAAAGTTAGTGACATGAAAAACATTATTTTTATACTCTTGTTTTTCTTTCAATTTCACTCAGTTTCACTTGCTAGACCTCTTTTAGAAGACTTAAAAACATTATTAGAAAGAAAAAAATAATACAAAATATAAAAATAATACTAAGGATCTGACATACTAGTTATAAACTATGAATACTGTTCTTTGCCATGTTGGCTTGAATCAAGATGAATTTTTCTGACGTTTGAGTTTTAGGGTTAGAATAAATGTATGGAGGTCTTTATATGCATTTTATATATAAAAGAAAACATACTTATTTGTTTCTTTCTTGGTTGCTGAACAGAGGTTCCTTATTATTTAACTTCATATACTAATACAGACCCATTTGTTAGTAACTGGGTTCTACCTTGGCAATTAACACCTGGGTCCTTTCAAGGAAGATGTTCATCATGGGTCATCTTCCAATGTGCTTATTAAGATTTATTTACAGCCAGCTTCACAGCTGACTTCAGAATTTACTCCTGTGTTATACCACAGGCTGGTTGTTTGCCTGGAGCTGCCTGGTAGAACCTGTGAAAAAGATTTTTTATGGGTAGGCTTTTTAACCGCAGAGATGCTGTTTCATGCAATACACTGGAAAGAGCTGATACAATTGTCACCTTGTTTTTCCATGCAACTAATGGATTTCTATGGTCATAAAAATCCTGAACAAATCAGAAACTTCACTACCATGGATGGAAGGCAGGTTTATATGGGGGCTCCATCCTTCACATTTCTTTCAGAAAATGGGCAAGGGAAGGGAGAATTTGCCCATGTGAAAGAAAAGGGCAAGAGAGAGAGAATGGGGTAGAAAGAATTTTCTTTACCCCATTTGGAAATCACAGAATCATAGAATGGTAGCCTAGCCTAGTCCTAGAGTCAGCACTTTATTTTGGATCTCCTTCAACCTCTATCGGGAGATAAGTCTCATTTTATGATTACTGTGACCTACTGCCTGTTTCCAGTGTCCAAAAGACTTTTGAATCCAGAAGTGGGTTATTCAGATGCAGAAGGGTATCACTGAAGAAACCTGGACAGCTACTATGGGGATGATATGGACGTAAAATCCTGTCGAATTATAAATAACCAGATCATTTCTCATATTTTAAGAAGGCAGAAGCAGATATACTTGAATCAGGTGAATGGCTGTGAGAGAACAAGAAAGACGCTTTTCCTTCTTTTCTGATTGTCCCTCCCTCCTTTATTTAATGGTCTTGTTCATGTGTGCCAGGTAACATACAACCTGCTGGAGGCAGCACCTCTGCGCAGGACCCCAGTAATGTAGGTGAAGCCAATTCTGTAACACCGTTTACCAGATTTCAAAGGTGATGAATGGAGGATGATTTATTAAGTCACCCAGTCTGTTCCCCGTTACTCCAGAGTTAGTTCCAACAATGTTTCTGTGTGCTTAATGGATTAATACAGTTCACTGAAGTTTATTCACGAAAGAGAAAGTGGGGTCAGCATTTTTTCCAAGAAAAGTGTTTTAAAAACCCCGCATAACAGAATTCAGATTTTATTTGGCAGGAATGGGACCCAAGAGGGCTAATTCACTAACTGTTACAGCACACCTTTCCTTTAGCACAAGTGACAGAAATGAGATACTTATTGCAACTCTTGCTTTATGTTGGAAAATAGCAAAATTTTTAACAATGCAAAAGGGCCAATTTTAACCACAACTGCATGTCCCAGACTAGCACATATGATACAATAAATATTGATTTAAAAAGTTTTAGAATGTACACTTCATTTTTGGAGCAGGAAAGTGGAAAAAACAAACAAAACCTGGAACTAAAAATAGGTATATTTTCTGGGTATGTGCTGACATAACAGAATTTTGCAGTAAAAGTTTATAGGTTGCTGTGTTTTACTTCCTTCAGTGTAAAAGGTGTCAAACAAAAAGCATAGACCTGAATGTTTATCCTCAAAATGGAGAATCTTGATGGAATGCAACTGATGATTGAAAACATCTTTTTAAAATGTAAATTTAATGGAGTTTTCTAAGAGTAGAGGAATGGAATAACTAAAAATTTAAAATCTGTCTCAGTTTGTAGTGTAATTTTTGAAGCATGTAAACATTTCAGGGATTGCTATACTGAAAATTAAGCTGTCAAAGGACAAACACTGGATTACTATATAAAATGAATTGATCAGAAATATCAGATAAGAACAAGTGAGAAACACATTAAAAGTATAAAAGAGAAATCCTCTTTTTATTGCATTTCTTTGCTTCTGGTACTTAATGAAAGAAAGAATTTTTCCTGCAGATTTGCAAACCAAAGGGATTTCAATAAATTCTGGATCAGTACTGTTTCAGGTTTGTGGTGTGAATAAATCCGGAGGTTAGATTTAGGATACCTTTAAGTGCTGGTTTGTATTTCTAATTCTGGTTTTCATTGATCAGTAATCATGAAACAATCAAAATAATGATAACTAGTAATTTCTTAAGTGTGGTTTTGCTTTACAAATTATTTTAAGGTCATAAAAGGATGAAGAAAAAATTAATTTCTAATCTTCTTGAACTCTCAAATTTTAAATTTATGGGTGTTTGGAGAAATGATACATCTGATTGTCAGCCCTCATTGTTCATCAAGCAGAAGCAGCATTTTTATCGTCTCCAGAGATTTCCTCTACACGTTCCTACACAATGAAGAGACAAATATTTTTTCATGCTCTATGACACATAGCACTCTTTACAGAACAGCCATGCCATCTAACTTTGGTGTGCATCTAACTTTGCAGAGAATGGTACGACCAAATCACAGAACAGAGTATGTCTTCAGGAAGTATACTTTAAATTTATCTTGAGAAGCAGACACTTGACACCAAAGTAAGGTCATTCGCTGCAGAAAACAAGACTTTTCTACACATTAGTAGTGTTACTCATTCTAAATATTGTATTGTTTATAATACCATTATTCCCATTGATAATAATATTATTAGCCACTGAGTATGTGCTCTGAGCTGCTGTTAGGGACCAATCAAGAATGCTTAACACAGCACATAACTTAAGTCAGGCAGACACTGACTCCTTTTCAACAAGATGTAAATTAGAAAATAATTCTGGAAATCCAGAGATGGAACCCACCCATTGACATCACAGCTGCTGAGTTTAATCCAGCTCAGTTTTTTCATTCTTGCTGGTAAGAATGTCACCTAATTTCCCCTGAAGAACAGAGAAGTTTGTGGGGAAGGGAAGTTAGAAGTGAATACTTGTCTTTCTTGCAAATGAATGAACACGGGAGCTGACAAGTGTCAAAAGTTCAGTGAGTTGCCCCGAAGACATTACTTCATCATCTTGCATGTTGTAGACCTTAGTTCAGTGCACAGCCAGAATGCTGTGCTGGGGCATGTCCTGGGACACTTGAGCTAAGACAACAGAGGTTGTCTAACTTATTTTGTCCCATTGCCTTTTTTCCTGTTTTTATTATTCTGCCTTCCACCTCCAATAGGTTGGAAAGGACTTTGAGAAAGTAAGGGGAACACCCAGAAGAAAAAGAGATGTCTTGATTTTCTCAGGGTTGCACATAGGAAAGTAAATTTCAGAAGTCTTTCATCCATCCTTCAGGCCAGCTGGCCTTGTGGCACTCAATCACATGGAATATCCAGTGCATAGACAGTCCATAGTATTCCTTAGTGATTTTTAGTGTAACGTGACAATTACCTCATTTCTGGACAAAGACTTTGGAAATCTTTAAGAAAATCTAAAAATAAAAGGGGATTTAAAAAAAAAAACAAACCCAGATCTTTGTTTCTGTTCTGCTAGAAAAAAGATTAGCGGAGAAACACAACAGTATGCAGTGAGGGGAGAAATCATCAAAACGTGTGGATTTCTTGTTTTGCAAGGTGATGTGTCTGGGCCATCTCAGCCATTTCAAGGGATGTTGTCTACAGTTTGGAATGCTAAATAAGAGGAAAACTAAATAACATATTCAGTTTCAGTCACCCATTTGTAGTGTAGCATGGAATAATATTTTTTGTTCCATGTGTTGACATCTATTTGACATATAAAGATTTGTTATGTATATATACATTTGTTATTCATCACTGCAAAAGATAGTTGAATAAATATGAATAGAAGAAATATACATACCAATTTCCTCTTAAAATAGTTCTGTCTAGATGGGATTTTGCATCTTCAATACATTTTTTTGGATTAATAACCCAGTGGTAGGAGTAGTAAATCTACAACTTTAAACAATGGATTTTTTTTTTCTTTTCTGTACTGAAAGAAACACAATGGAGGAAATAATGTAGGAAACAATTTTTGTTTCAGTCATAGAGTTACACTGAGAAAATACAAGAAGTTTGATGGTTATAAGTATTAGCATTTCTTGTTTGGGCATTAAGTATTCTTACCTTGTCAATCTTATGGAAATGAAAAAGGTGTGGAATAGGTTTTAGAAATTAAAGCCATTTCATATAATTATTAAATGTGCCACTCCATTCTGAAAAGGGTGTAGCATTAAATAGGCTTTGTTTGATATTAATCAAACTTTCCTACCTGAAATACCTTCTAAATTTAATGACTCTGGTTTGTAGTCAAGATCAGCTGTCATTCAAATTCAGTCTAATGGTGGGTATGTCTTTTTTTTTTTTTTTTTACCGTAAGATTACTGTACACAGAGCCAAAAAAAGTTTCACAGAAATAAAATGTAATTATTTGAGATGAAAGATAGAATAAAACTGCTGGAAAGAATAAAGGTATATCATTCAATATCTCATATGTTCTCTGTCATGGAAGTGTTTTCTGCATTTGAAAGAATTATGATTTACTAGGAGTTACGTTCTTTATTTGCTAAAGTAGTGTCATACTCTTACTGTGCATGTCATGTAGTCGAAGCTCAGAAAAACAAGAAAACAAAAAGAAACAAAAGTATGAGTGGCAGAATCTCTTCTATGCTGTTTTAATAGGATGTTGCATAAAAGTCTACATTGCAAAAGATCAACGTCCTTTACAAAAATCAAGCATCTGAAATGTGAAGAAGTTATAAATCATCAGGTTTTCATTGAAGTTAAGTTTTCACAGGAAGGAAAATGCTAAATAATGCAAGTGAAGTGAATTTTGCTGATTTACATCCTCTGAGAATCACAGAGAAACAAATTATGGCAATGGTTTAGCTATACATACCACAGGGAATTTTCCCTTCTCTTTCTGATTTTTTCCCATCCCAGTGCAACTGAGCAAAAATCTGCAAATTTTCTTCACTTTCCCTGACCAAAAGTAAATGTAAGGGGCAAGATCAAACAGAAACATATATTTGAGTTGCCTTTTCCTGCAGAAGGAGAGAGAAAGTATTTTTCTATCTACTGATCTAAAATCAACCTGACACTCCTGGGGTGGGGTGTGGGAGTGAGTCATATCATGCCCATAGAAATGGAGCACATACAAATGAAACAAATCTTCAGTTAAAAGAGCAAGTGTGGGCTTTGTCCTTCAATTGCAGGGGTAAAACTGATGGATTGCATGTTATTTCTTTGTGGTTCTCCTCCATTTCAGAGTCTGTATCCTTTTACGCAGCTCTGTGCTCTCTAAAATTATTTTCATGCATCAAATTCTTGTCCTTGGTCAGTAAGTTGCTCAGGGACAACTGGGGCCATAACATCTACATTAGTGCCACTCCCTACAGTGTACAAGTTCCAGCTCGCAGGATGCAGAAGTGACCAGTCCCCTTCCTGCCATATTCACAGCATGGCTTGAATTTTTATATTAAAGTTCCATTTATAAAATTAATTAAAGTTATAACTCTAGCATAGGAAATTGAGGATGTTAATAAAAGAACTGGCTGGAAAAATTCCATGCAAATAGTTTTCTCTCTTTCAGTGCTATTCAGAGAAAACCAGCTCAATATTTTTTAATGTGAAATAATATCAACTTGGACAAAATTGTATTGTATGGTATTGTACAGAAAATAGAACACTTTAAAAATGTTATAACATGACTTTTGATTTCTTGAATAAAACATCATAATTTTGAAACATTTTTGTTTCAAGATGAATATTATATAACAAATGAAGAAATAATAAAATGATAAAATATCTAAATAAAATTATTAAACCAGTCTAATAAATATATAGAGGGTATTTTACTCTAATTTCAGCTGAAAGTACTGTGACATCCTAACATTTTCTAGTGAACACTAATCTGTTCTTTCGCCATGTCTGGTTGTCTCTCACCAAGCTATTAAAACTAAACTCTCCGTTTTAACTTGACTTTATGGACATATGGGAAATGTAGTATATATACCCTGATTATATTAGACCTGTTAGTAGGATTCCCTGTCCTGGAAGTTTACCCTCCTACTGACCTTTTCTTCATAGTCTCCACAAGTTTTTGGTCAGCTTCTCACTGGCTCCCCTTATCTTTCTATCCCTCCTTTTCTGCCCTGTTTCCTGGCTCTGTCTTTTTAACACCATAATTCCTTTGTGTTTCATTTTGTGGATGTCTTTCCCAAATAAGTGTAGAATTAATGAAGTAGTTTCCAAACCATTTTTCCATATGTATGCTATGTAATATTCCATATTTTCCATTATTCCTCTGCTTGCTCTTCTGTTTAAATTGTAAGCAATTTAGGGCATGACTGTAAATCATTCTGTCTTCCCAGTGCCCAGGACAGTAGAAGTATATATATGTCTGGTTGCTCCAGAAGTTGATCTGTAGCAAACATTATAATAAATAATAGCAATGCTCTACACCATTTTATCATTGCCTAGAGAAGGTTAATTAGCAGTAATTTTGTGTAGATCTTTTAAAACAAAGTTTCTATGTATGGAAAATCCTTTCTTTCTTTTAGAATTATATTTCCCAATCCAAAAAATAAGTATAACTTTTTTTAGTAAGGGAAGTGCTCTGGAAAAATATAGATTAATGATAAGCAGTAGGGCAACTGCAAAAGAATAAATGCTCTGATGAACTCACAGCTGAAGTTTTCATGTTTGCATTTACTTTTTTTTTTCTTTTTCATTGCATTGATCTTTTATGTCTCTTCCAGTTTTCCATCCTAACATTCCTTCAAATTCTGCAGCAACTTTGCAGACCAACTATCCCAAGAGATGCATTGTCATAATGAGATTAACAGCCTTTCCCCTCTGTTACACCAGATCAGATGCAGTTAAGGTCAATAATGACAGAATGTGGTCATCATTTTCTAATGGCTTTGGACTAAATGAAATGAGCCAGTAATCCCAAGGCAGTTCCTATCAGTTGAGTGGGCATAAAAAATACAGTGAACATCTCTGCTGTCAGTCTCAGGAGACAGAATTATGAGTGGACTAACAGGAGGAATGAATTATTCCTTCACTTTCTTGAGCAAGCTCTCCAGGTGTGGGGCAAGGTATGGAGAAAAGGGAGAGCAATGCCTCTTGTCCATCTGTGCTAGAACTCCTCCTTGGAGGAGCTCAGATTTCATCCTACAGCTGTTACAACTTTAACATTTTACAAGGAAAGGAGATCAGAAGGAAAACAACAGGTAAACCAATCCATGTTTAAAAAAGTCATATCTCTGTAGATTGTTTAATTGTGTCTTTGTACAGGGAGATCCAAGACAAGTCCTAGCCAAGAAGTTCAACTGTGGGATTGAAATTCCAAAACCCTAATAAGTGTTTGGATCTCTGATGACAGGTTTATTCCTAGCGGAATTTAAATATGCTTTTAAAAAACCTTGACCCAACAACTTTAACATGACAGCTTGACTTTGTGGAGATCAGAACACATTATAAATACTTTTCTGGGAGATTTTCTCAAACTATCATCAGAAGATCATTGCAAAACAACAACCTAGAAAAAAAATATTTCCCTTTGGACAACAATCTTGCTTTTTCATTCTCCTTTGATCACAGTCCACTTTACAGGTACAGAATATACACCTAGACTGGGGACAAGAATATTTTCATCAGTCATAATTCTCTCACTAGTTTAAGGGATGGGAAACTGAAGGTTACAACTGCTATGAAGGTACTATCACCATAAAAATATTTGTCTCATTTAGCTATGTTATGTAGTTTGGTTGGCTTAGTTGGTCTTACCCAGAGAGAATTAATTGATAGGATGATAAAACACAGAATGTCTAGTCTAGTCTGTCCTTTGAAAGATACCTGCTTTTCTTAAGAAACTAAGTGCAATAGATCTAATTGAGGCTTCAGGGATGTACCTCATAAACTGTCATATGTGTAATTAATATAGAAATTGGAAAAAAATAAGATTGGAAAAAAATTGTAAAGGTAAGCAAAGGACTTGATAAAGAGAATATGGTACAGAAAACAGGAAAGAGACTTATTAGATTAGAGGGAAAGAACAGAAATGGAAAGAAATTTAGGAGGTCAAATAGTCAGGATTAAGTAATTAAAATTTCTCCAGTGAGGTAGAAGCCTTTTGCTCAGAATGGCGCGGGAAGAAGACCTTAGTTCATCATAGGATGTCTAAAAGACATCACTATAAGGCCATCAAAAAAAAGGCAAATGTGGAACTGAAGTACATTAAGCAACACATTTTCAATAGAAATCAGAAAGTAAATTCAGGGAAAATAGAATGGTTTAAGAAAAAGAACAGATTATTTTACCACAGGAGACTAAAATGCTTGCCTGTCTCATTTCGTCAGGCTAAGTAAAGCCTGAACAGGGAATATGATTTCTCTTTGTAAGGGCATCATGAATGAAGATAATTACGTCAACTGAAGAGTGATGCTGGGTAAAGAATAAAAATTTAAATTTCCCATAAAGTTGTGTGAGTTCAGGACTGGGTTTTGTTTTGGTTTGGTTTTTATTTTAATCCACTGAAGTTTCTATACTGATATGGTAATGCAGACAGGACATTACTAAGTGCAAGTTTTAAGACTAACACTGCAGTAGACATAAATTTTGTTGCCATTTCTGCCTCTGAACTGCACATTCGTCATGTTTTAAGACTCTACATTTCCCACCATCTAGATGCAATTTAATTAATTAACCTAATTTAAAGAGACTCCTAGTTTACAAATATTTTATATATATTAATATTGAATCCTAAATTTGCAAAAAAACTAAAAAGCTCAGAGAAATTTGGGATGCCATGATTTCACAAGGTATTAACCTCTTAAGATGATCCTATTTCCAGCTGCAAAATACTGGACATATTAAAAAACTTGCACTTAAGAAACACTGAGCATACTATATTCTGACTTGGTCTTTTCAGATGTATCCTGGACTAATTTAAAAATTAGTATATTTTCTGAAAATCTCTTCAAACATTACTCTTATGGTGTTCTTATCATTTCTATAGTTAAAAGAAAGGGGAGTTGAGGTATAGAGATTTCCCTGCAAGTTAATCCATTCCTGCTTATCATAATCTTTCCAAAAGCCAGGGGAGGACATTTTTTATTTTTTTTTCCTCTGTGAAACATTAGTAGTAGCTCCTAAAATAACCTATCAGGACATTTTTTTTCTATTTTAATGAATCCTCAGATTTATTTAGAAATGTGAATTAAACAGACATGGATAATATAATTATCCATGTTGTTTTCCAAATGGTTCAATGGCAGGTAGAACTCTCATGGGAGACAACATTTACATTTGGTGATGACTCTGGTAAATATTTTCTTATTTTGGTTGAATAACATAATAATTTCTGTATTTCGTAGGGACACCTGAAAGAAGAAAATAATTGGTATAGCATTATTGTCTTGCCCTTTATATCCTTGATCTTAAAGAATAAATGTCCCTTAAAATGTGATTGAATGAAGAATCATTAATGGAAGTTATGAGAGCTAATCAGACTGTCAGTCTGCATTTTTTGGTGTCCAGAAAATGAAAAGCAAGCAAGACACTTACTAGAACAAGTGAGACATGCTTTTTACTGTGATAAAGATGCAATCCAATACAAATCTACTGAATGTCATCTTCTCTTGGAGTCAGAATGACATCTCTATTCTCCACACTTTTAATCCTGAGGCACCTCACAGCAGCAACTGTCAAACCAGTGCTAATTCAAAAAAAGCCCTGGAGGTGAAAACGTTTGACAGCCTCTCTCAGTTATCCAAATGAAAAATCAGGTTCTTTTCCTTCACCATCTTTTTTGTCCACTTCTGTACACACTTTCTTCAATTTGACTTTCATTTTTTTGTTATTGTCCCCCAAATATTTTCAATCTTAACATTCCTTTTCCTCTGTTGTTAATGATTCAACTGTTGTTTCCAGTGCAACACCAAGAAAAAGTGTGAATCACCTTGTACAAAAGGTGAAGGTACCTTGTTTTTAAGCTGTAGACCTCATCTGAAAAGAAGAAAGCAGCCTCAATCTAATTTCTGTTTTGCAGGAGGTCTCTCTGTTTCTCAATATGTTAATTTACATTATTAACATACAGTAAAAGTTAAGTAAATATTAAATAGAAAGAGTTAGTAGTGCCAGAGGAACTTGGAAATAATCTTAAAGCACTTGGGTTGATCTTGGGTTCTAATTCATTCTGCATTGGCTCTCAATTAACTGTTATAAAGATGTGAAATCTGGACTAGTTCTTTAAATATCATAGAATCATCATAGAATGCTTTGGATTGGAAGGGACCTTAAAGATCATCCAGTTCCAAACCCCCTGCCACGGGCAGGGACACCTTCCACTAGCCCAGGTTGCTCAAAGCCCCGTCCAACCTGGCCTTGAACCCTCCCAGGGAGGGGGCAGCCACAGCTTCTCTGGGCAGTCAGTGTCAGTGCCTCACCACCATCACAATAAAGAATTTTTTCCTTACATCTAATCTAAATCTACCCTCTTTCAGTTTAAAGCCATTACCCCTCATCGTATCCCTGCACTCTCTGATCAAGAGTCCCTCCCCATCTTTCCTGTAGCCCCATTAAGTACTGGAAGGCTGCTCTAAGGTCTCCCTGGAGCCTTGTCTTCTCCAGGCTGAACAACCTCAACTCTCCCAAACTGTCCTTACAGGAGAGGTGCTCCAGCCCCCTGATCATCTTTGTGGTCTCCTCTGGACCTGCTTGAGCAGATCCATGTCCTTCTTCTGTTGGGGGCCCCAGAGCTGGACACAGCACTGCAGATGGGGTCACATGAGAGAGGAGTAGATGGTGAGAATTACCTCCCTCGACCTGCTGGCCACACTTCTCTTGATGCAGCCCAGGATACGGTTGGCTTTCTCGGCTGTGAGCACACATTGCTGGCTCACAGTCAGTTTTTCATCCACTAACACCCCCAAGTCCTTCTCCACAGGGCTGCTCTCAGTCCACTCATCGCCCAGCCTGGATTTGTGTTTGGGATTGTCTAGACCCAGGTGAATGACCTTGCACTTGTCCTTGTTGAACTTCATGAGGTTTGCACTGTCCCACCTCTCCAGCCTGTCCAGGTCCCTCTGGATGACACATCCCTTCCCTCCAGTGTGTCAACTGCACCACACAGCTTGGTGTCATTGGCAAACTTCCTGCACTCAATCCCACTGTCCATGTCACCAACAAAGATGTTAAACAGTGCTGGTCCCAACACCAACCCCTGAGGAACAGCATTCATCACTGCTCTCCACTTGAACATCAAGCTGTTGGCCACAACCCTTTGAGTGTAACCACCCAGCCAATTCCTTATCCACGAGTGGTCCAGCCATCAGATTTATGTCTCTCCAATTTAGAGACAAGGATATTGTGTGGGACAGTGTCAGATGCTTTGCAGTGTCCAGGTAGATGACATCAGGTGCTCTTCCCTTATCCACCAATGCTGTAACATTGATGAATTTATGATAATTTTGCATTTCTGTTGCTACGAACACCATTAATTTTATAGTATGCAGAATATGCAGAAATTAATTATGCAGAATAATTGCTTAATCATTCCACAGAATTTAAGGTCATTAGGTCACAAGGTCACTCCTTTGTTAAATTACAAGTCATTGATTCTCAAAGACCCAGAGACTGTCATTATGGAGAATTATGTCAATGTCATGAAATGTGGGATGGCATGGAGAGCCCCAAGCAAATTTTAACCAAATTAACATGGCTGAGACATGCGGTGCACCACAATGCAGATATTGTAAGGTGAGTCCCAAAACCAGTGCAAGGTGAACCCAAAGTGAAAAGTAAGCGAGCAAAAAATTTGGCATATAGCTGCAGTCCTATTTCAGGAGATGGCTCAGGCCTCCAATCAGTGTGGCATGTGTGCAGCCTGGAGTTCTTGTTCTCCTGGACTAGGTGTGAGTAGGCACACAGCAAGAGAGACCAAAGTGCCATCTAAGCTTAAGGTCTTTGTCATGGCTAGGATCTGATTTTAATGTGTGCCTAGGTGACAGTCATATCCCAATGTACCAGAATCTAAAAATTAAATTATTTTATATCAAAATCATTCGATATATCAGTAAAAATAATTGCTTTCCGAAGCCTGCAAACATCATAAGACCTGGAAAACAAACAAATTTCTGGATTTCTCTTGCATCTTAACCAAAAATCAAGGTTTAATGGGACAAATTTTGGTCAAATTTCCCAGCTCCTGGGCAAACTCTGACAACTGCAAAAGATATAATTATATTTGTGTGTACTCCCTGAAGACTTATGAAGAATGTCATGTCCAGGAAGTCCCTTGCTGGGGATGATAAGAAAGAAGCAAACTGCAGTTTCCCCCCCAAAAAATATTGATTTCTTGTTCTTTTGTGAATATTTTGTACTCATAACCTGATCAGATTGACTATGCAAGAATTAATTTTAAATTACTAACACAACACTCCATATTACTATTTTCAGAAGATCTCTTAAAGATCTTTCATCCAAATATCACTGACATCAATGGGAGTGAGATTCTCCATTAAACTCAGTGAGCTCTGGATCATATTTCATGTGTACAAGTCATTTCCGTGTTATTTTTTAAATTGTCGAAGCTTGTTTGTAAGGTTGACATTAAGCTGTGAAGAGCAGGACTAAATTCACTATCTTAGAGCCAGTAGGTTATCTCCAAAAGGATGTCATGGCTCTGATTCATTCATGAAACAAGGTTCACTCAATCTGTTATGTATTACAGCTTGCCTGGCTAGATTTTCTTATTTGTATCATGGCCAAGACATTTCAGTGTTCCTGTTCCTTTGAGACCCTCTGGTTAACATGTGAGTGATTTCCAATGCAGAAAATTATTACTGTAATTAATTAATTGCCAACCAACACTTTGATAATAAACCCACCACTGAAATTCTAGGTTTTGCTCTGGGGGCTTTCACTTAAGTTTTATTTTCGAAGGTATTTTTTTAATTGTATATAGAAAAAACCAAAATGTCAGGGTTAATTTTGCTTCTTGCATGTTGCTCCTCTAAACCTACCATAGGAAATGAATAGGGATAAAACCAGCAGGATAGGGGTTTTCTGTAGCCATCTCACTCTAGACAACCTTCACATCAAGGAAATTATATATTTTATAGATCAGCAGTGAAAGTCTTGGTTTCATATCCTTACAGTAGTGCATGAGGGAACGTCTCCACTGGGCAAACTGGTTCTGCTTCGCTGACATGGTTATTTACCTTCCATTTGTTGTTTTCAAAAGAAGGATGAATTAATCTTTTCATCCTTTAAAACAAGCTTCCAGGAAGATGCATCATTCTGCATAGAGGATTCCTGCCTTTGTAAATCAAATGGTTTAAGGAGTTCTAAAAAAATCTGCCTTCTTGTGCATAAGGCTGTATGTGCAATGCATTCATAGCATGTATGAGCAGTGCACTAACATTTATGTGGAGTTTAACTTTCTTTTTAACTGCCAGAACCATAAAGTTCTTTGATTCAGTGACATTCTTGAATTTCAAGGGGTGGTAGAGTCCCTGAGGAGACCATTCAGGCTGAGCCCTTGTGCAGAGGAGCAGTATTATTGCACATCATCATGTACCTGCAATCGTAATCCCCTCCTCTTGATGTCAGGGCACTTACCAGTTCTGCGTAAATGAAAATCCATAAGGATTTATCATTTGCCTGGAAATGTATGTTTTTCCTCAGATGACTAAGCACAGAATCTTGATTTTTTTTCCAGAATAACATGATTTGAAGAACAATCAGGATAAATAGTGCTGATTTTCTCATTTTATTTTATAAATACCTCAGAAATGTCACACTCCTGATCTGCATGTATTATCAGTTTTGAAATTCAAATGTTAAAACTCATAGAAGAATAAAAAAATTCTAATTCTACTCAATACACAAGCCTAACATCACCTCATCTACCAAAGGATGATATAATTTAAATATTTTCTGAATAATTCTGTTATTTCATTCTTTGGACAAGTTTCACAGAGAGAGTAGAAGCAAAGCTGTGAAACTCCTTCAGCACTGGCACCCAGATTGGGACTGGAGCCCAAATAATGTCATGGCACTTACAACTGGGTCCATAAATCCAGGATTATTGCGATTGTAGAAGTGAAGTTAACCAGTGGAAGTGCAACTGTAACTTGAGATTAAAATTGAAGAATCACCATACTTTAGGAAAGGATGTCTTAAATTTTCTGCCTTAGAGGTGTCATGTGGATATACCGACAGATAACCTGGACCTGTGATAAGGAGTAGTTATTTGACCATTTAGGAGTTTTCCCCTGGTTAGAAGTCACTAACGTCCTCGCTTCAGACATTGCTGTTGCTTACACATTGCTGTAGGTGTACTCTTCTCCATTCATGGCTGAAGAACACTTCATATCTTGGTTTTGGTAATTAAAATCTCAAATAATGGAAAAGACTTGACAGTTTTCTAAGGATCTCTCTCAATATCAGAGTGTCTGGCCTGCAGTCTTAGAAGGATAATACTCTGGATTTTTTGTGAATTTTGAATCTTGCACTAGTTATTTGTCTCAACAACATCTAACTCTTATCAGTTGAATCAGTCTTTTAAGAATAACTTAACTGAGACAGAATTTAAATGATGATTGGTAGATTCGGAAAATGACTTCAAACATAATGAGCAAAACATAGCAGCACTAAAGATAAGAGGGAAGGTTGTCTTTGTCTTCCTTCTGGTATGACAGAGCTAGCAGGTGTGGCCTGAAAAAGCCCAGACCAGAAACATCAGAACAACTCAAATTATTTTACTATAAGCATTTCCATCAACAGCGCTTACTCAGTTTATTAATACATATGAAACTGGGTCCTGACTCATGATATTGCCTACATTGCAGTGACAGTGCAAAATGATTTATTTTGCCTAAAACCTTCTTCTCCACTCTTCTTAGATACATCTTCCAGTTATCTACTCCTATAATTATGGGGTATAATGTGTTTAAAATAAAGATCATCCATTTTAGTGAAGTCTAATCTCAAACTACTCTGTCAAGCACCCTCCATCCTAAAGCTTATTTGCTGATCAACTATAAAATAATTACTGCTTTAGTAGCGTGTTTTAGTTTTCTTTCAGGCAGTTCAGATATTCATTGCTAGTGAAGCTGCTTAAAACTATAGAATCCTTGTGGGGTTTATTCATCACTGAAGTCTTATTTTCTGAAGTAAATTAATGATTTGCTATTCCTGGAGACTTTACTGTGCTTATCACTGTATTAACTTGCATCAAAAAATCACACTAAGCCATTTTTCAAACCTTGACAAAAATAGCCTAGAGACACTCTGGTGAATGAAGGTCTTGAGGGCGAAAAAAGCAGGTATATTTTGAATAATGGAAATGTACTCAGTTAACATCAGGTATAGCTGTCAGAGGTTATTGCTAGAATTCAGAAGCAGCCTTCTTTTCTATGAACAATATGTCAGAGCATAGTGAGAGATGACGTTGGGAGGATCTGCATGAAGAAAAGCCGTGTTTAGCTGTTAAGATTTTGGCTTGGCTGTGAAAATTGCCTGGGTGCCAATTTGCATTGGCATTGTGTGGCTGACACTTGGAGATCAATTTAAGAAATCCAGCAAATGCTTGCAACAAGCAAGACAGTAACATCTCAGAATTATATCTCTGAAAGAGGAAAGAGTGTAAATGGGAGAAAAGTTTTTGAAATGGACAGGATTTTAGTTAATGAAAGCAGAACCTAGAAGAAAGTTAAAATATAGAACAGTGCTGAATAATTATCTTCCCAAAAAAGAAAGAAAAAAGTATATTTTTTCACAGAAGAGGAATATTGTATCCTCTTTGTCTTCCATGAGGTAGTAGTTAAAAGCCACATTAAAGCAAATCTCTGACAAACTAATACCCTTGAGGGTGTTTTTCCAATGGGAACCACCACTGTGATGGACATTAACAAGAGATTCAAAGAACTGAACTGGGAAGAATGGGTGGTTTGAACATCATTTCTTTAATTTGAAGATTTCTGGGAAAAAAGTCTTTGATCAATTGATTTTGATTTCATACGGTCCCCATTTGTCAATATTCTCCTTCTTACTTGGTCATTCAAATAAATTTCCATTTTGCGTAACAGATTAAATGGGCATGTTCACTTTAGACACCACAAAATCCTTTCCTTGGGGACTGAAGCACTGCAGTTATTTGTTTTGTGGGACAGCACAAAGACTCCGACCATACAGACATGGACAGACACGGAGCAAAACAGCAATAACCTGCTGCCAGGAACTTACAGTCTGAATAAAAAAATGGGCAGCTACAAAAAAGCAACCACAGGACTTCGAGTCTTGAGAGATTTGGAAAGAAACAAACTGGCTAAAGACTTCTATGATTTTTAGATAACTTATTTCCTCTCCACAGTCTTCTACCTCCCCTCTTGCATTTCATCTAACAGGACTACGTATACTGAAAGCTTTTTGAAACAAAAAATCTCACTACCTGTGTGTTTGGTGGGTAGTACAAAAAAATCCTGGCATCTCTGAGCTGTACTGCAATGGAAAGATTAGTCACTGAGCTACCACATGTCAGAGAGAATGAAATAAGCAGCAGCTCATAAAGACTAGCAATGACATGCAAATTTCAAGAGATATGGACAGTTACGAAGTTGTAAGTTTGGCATAAAATAGATAAAGAGGTGAATGCATACTTGGACTTCACCTATCACACTTATGCAGAGATTGTGATGCACCCTCCAAGAACTAGCTGAAAAACATCAAAGAAAAAGTCAGAGAACTACTTGAAAATAAGTAGGAAAAAAACCAGTGCTTTGGACACCTCTGAAACCTTTTCCTAAGAAGTTTAAATAATCATCAGAAATGAGGAGCTAAATATTATGACATAATACAACAGACAGTAGGAAAAACACATCCTCTCTCAGACATTCTTGTAACTGTACTATAGGGATAGTGCCTAATTTGTTACTTAGTTATTCCCAAAGATCCAGTTAAAGTGAGATGTATTTGTTTTTTCACAATTTACTTGAATCATATGCTCGGAAGAAGAGTTGGGTCTAAGGAATTTGTCAAATTTGGAAATGGCGGTGTCCTGTGTAAGGAGAAATAACTAGATTGTTTAGTAATGATTCTTATGGTTTTTATCATTATGTTTTCTTTCTATTGGTTATTATGGTCAATGAACTAAGGCTATTATCAAAATCCACTGAAATGAAAATAAATTATTCAAATGACTGAACAAATACAGTAATTCAGATTTATTTTAGTGCATGATCTGGTAGGTTTGGGGTTTTTTTAATGAGATTTACAATAAATTTTCAGGTGGCTGTGGCATCAACAATGCAGTTTGGATTTACTGCAAGAATGACTGAGGATACTAAATATATTCTGCCCCTCAAACCAAGTTAAATATATTCAGAAATTAAGACTGAAAAAATAATAATAATGTGTTCTGAAAGTCCAACTGGAACACTGAAAAATGAAATGTTCTAATTCATGTGTCTCTTAAGGTTTATAGCATTTAATGTTTCCCTTCTAAGTTAATTAGTGATATTTGGAATAGAATACAATTAGAAATACAACCTAAAATGCAAAGAAAGGCCCATATGATTGCTTTACAATTCAGAGACTCAGTCCTATAATCCCTTGTCTACAATTTTCACCCTTGTGGCTTGATAAATAATTTCTTTGTCATTTCATATACCTGCCCTGATTAACAAAGGAATGATCATTTCCTAAAACAGTTTTGTAATTAATAACAAAGTCACACTCTATCCCCCTTGTTGATCCTTGCCTCTACTTGTTTCTGATAAAATATAATTGTCTTAATTCTCTCTGGATTGATCAGATATCATGTTCAAAGGGAAATGTACTTTATTACCGACCTAACATACCTTTGCTAATAAGAATTTTTTTAAACTGCACTTCAAAGATGAAAGTTTCTTAATTAACAGCAGAAGCTTTACTGAACCAAGTCTATTAGTCACATCACCATTTCCTGGGGCTCTATTATTTTCTTTATTAACAAAATCCATTGGAGATAAAGTCTTGAAAATAATATTTAGACACAATGAAAAACGTACCGCCCTGAACACCGCTAATACTTTTTAAAATCAAAGTTTAAGAACTAGAGGTTTTAAGTAATGAAGAACATTTAAAATCTGTACTTGGAGTGGAGTTCACCACTTAACTTCCATTTGGAGGATCTAAATGGGACTTGAGTGCTGCACATGCCTTCAGATCTGCAGGGGGCAAATTTCACCCTTAATCAAGGCATCTTTTACTATGTTGTTTGAAAAGTGTTATTTGCTAGCTCTGAAATTCCTCTCAGTATTTTTATTCAGTCAATAATGTGTTATTTTTAAGGTTACATTTATGGTAGTCATGGTCAAGAAAAATATTTGCCAGGAAGAAAACTATGCTGTAACCATTCCAGCCATTATAGTTTAACAGTCAAATAAAACATTTCATACAGTATGCCACAACACTATGCATAATTCACCTACGTGGAAAGGCTAGCCAGAGGCCTTTCAAATAACTTTTATTTATCCATATTGAGATTTACTTGGCCATTTGTGGTATCTGAAGAGTACATAAGCATTAATGGCTCATCTTTAACTACTGCTCCTTTAGTATTGTTAATGACCACTGCTAAATAAGAAAAGAAATAGAAAAGAAATTGCATTCTCTGTGTTTATCTGTTGACATAGTTTTTTTTCATAATTTTTTTCATAGCAACCTTAAGGTTCAAAAATCTAGTAATTTAAAGATAGAAAGGAATTTTGACAAATTTAACTCTTTAGTCCTCAGCTTCTCATAAAGAAGATCAAATGTTGTGAGACAAATGAAAAATATAGCTGAGATGACAATGCTGGTTCTTCCAATTCAAAAAAAAAGAAAGTAAAAAAAAAAGGAATTGTTAAAGACATGTGAAACATAGATTCACTCTGAAATAAACTACTCAAAAATTGAAGTCTGGAGACTAGAGACATGAAGTAAAGTCCCAGACTGTAATACCTGTTTTTCAGTAAGCAATACTGGCAGCTCTATACATGCATGATAATATTAATTAGACCTAGAAAAAAATTGCAAATATTATCATTAGCATGTTGTGACATTTAAGCCATCTCAAATTTGAAGACTGACATTGACCTCTAAAGCTCATAGAATTTATTCGAATCATGATATCCCAGTTCTATATGCAAACATGAGGGAGAGAAAACTGAAAATTTCAGGACTGAAGTAGTTAAGGGTTTAGTAATTTTATTCTGATATTGTTGAAAGAGACGTCAACAGTTTTTTAAAAGTTCTTCTTCCAGGAACATAAAGAAGAGACAGCTGCTTTAAAATGGATTTTTATTAGTTTAAAGGACTGATGAGCTTGCCTGAGAGAACCTAAGAGATTCTTTATTGTTCATTTCTATGAAATCTTACCTTTTTATACATCTTTTTGCTTGGAGAGCATTAAAAAGCAAGGAAGAAAGAAAGGAAATATTCACTGAAAGGAGCCTTAATCTACTGGCTATCACATTGAGTGTATACATTCTAACTAGGAATGTGTGTTGGATATTTACAAAAATCAAAAGAAATCTTACAAGAATAGAATACATTTGGAATGTCAGTGAAATCAATCAGATAAATAAGAAAAAAAAAAAAAAGGTATAAAAATTCCTGGTTTTGGAAAAGAAAAATCTTTTGAGTATTAAAGATACAGATGTATACATTATTCATATGTAGCTTTGTCACAGTATTTGCCTTCTTTTATCTCTCAGAATACATGTTAGCATGGAAAATCACTTTGTTTTGGCTTGTATTCTTCTTCCAGGGTTTTGAGTTTCAACTACTTATATATCACTAACACATTTTAATTCAGACACTACATGACCAAATACAAAGTGGAAAAAGTTTGGGTAGACATCAAGTCACCAAAGAATGAACTGGAGATTAAGAAAGATGTGTGTCATACACACATATACACATACACACACACACACACACATAAAAAGTAGCCTCAGACCAAATTCATAAACAGGAGTGTTCTAGTTAAACAACATGAAACAACTGTCAGTTCTAGTGAATTCTCTGAAGTTACACTGGTCTGGCATACCCAGTTGTGAGAGCTGTGTTCCAAGAAAACTCTAAAACATTTAGATAGGATCCAGGAAAGAAAAACAAATTAAAGCAATAAAACGCCTGACTTATAAGGAAAGTCTCCAAAAGTCAACATGGTTGAATATATGTAAGGAAACCCAGCATGGAGACATCATAATGAACTTTGAATATTTTAAAGGCTCCAGAGTTAAAGAGATAATAATATATTCCACATACTTATTGGAGAGAGAAAAGTTGTAATGGGATTAAACTGTGGCAGAGAAGATCCAGGTCAGATAGTAGGAAGAAATCTTTTTAATGAGAAGAATAATTAAGCACTGGAATATTCAAGAATGGCAGTGGAATTCCTATCACTTGAGTTTTCAAAAGAAGGATACAAAGGTATCAGATGATAACAGGTCAGTATGACTGGGGCCATGGAGAGATAAAATCATTATTTGAGTTCCCTTCTACATGTATCTGAACTCTACTAATCTATGATAATGCCTCTGTGACTTTATAGGTATCAGTTTTTGGGAAGATGTTCATTAAAAAATCAAAACACAGGATGTGAAAATATTTCCATTGCTGATGTGGTTTTGAGAGTCAGCTAGACAATAGTGTCTCCTTGTATGAATATCTTCAGGCAGTGACAGAAAGGTAAAGACACTGTAGATGGTAGCAGTATCACAATTTTCTCAGGTTTCTAAAAAGAGAGAAAGTCAGGATGTATGTTTTTCTTGTCTTGAAACCATTCATCAGCCAGTGGTTGTAAAGAAGATGATCTACTCTTAGATGTGATAAGACATTGGATTGAAAATAATCTTACCATTGCTTTTTCTCTATAGAAACATCTGAATAATTCGTTGGCAAGTGCAGCAAAGCAGCAGATTTGTGCAATACATTTGATGACCTCATTAGAAAAGGGAAGGTCACCAAGAAGAGAAACTCTTAAGACATGTTGAAGTCAGGATCATCAGCATTACTCCTTACTAGGTTTATAATTTCAGCTGTTGCTCAGAAAAGTTGGTATTCAGGATTTTGACTAGGGACCCTACCATAAATTAATAAAGATATGTGTTGCTGGAATTTAATTTTAAAAGATATTAACTATTAAATGTTGCAGCTGACCACTCAACAACTGTTGGAGAAGAAGAATGTCATTCACTTGCTGTGAGTAATTCACCACAGGAACAATATTACAATTATCTTTAAAAGGTGAAATAAGTTTTCAGGTACAAAACACAAAATTTTGAAATCTAAAACTCAGGGTCAACCATGGCAGAAAAAATCTCTTTCCATATTGAGAATGGCATGACCACTATTGCTTCCAGTCCCTTCAGGTCAAGTCCAAATGCGAGTGCATTTGTTTTAAATGTTGAGGTGGGACTCATCTCTCTTAAGCTTATGTGTCTATAAAGCAATTCCTAAACCTGTAATTCCTAGTTCCCCATTTTAGTCAGCGGTGAGATAATCAATACAGTAAATGGAGTCCAGAGAGGGATTCAGCTGACCTACTAGCAGGGGCTTGATTTGGTAGCCTTATCACAGACAATGGTACCATTCGAGATGCCTTGGTGTGTCCTCTCTGACCTCCAGCTCCAGAAAGGCAGGGTCTCCTCTAGGTTCTGCATCATGGCTGCCACCTCTCTAGATGCCTTGAATAGCCTAGTGTATCTTCAAGGGCCTATATTTAAGCAACAGAACTGAGAATTCGGTGGTTAGTTTATGAAGAGATAAACTGCTCTGAAGTCAGCAAACTAGATCTCCACTGACTATAATGGGAGCTTAGGCACCTACCTTCTATGCAGGTACCTCTACTGTTAGAACCCAAAGATAGGTGAAATTATTTTCACATTTCATATATTAATTCTAATCTCACAATGGCTAAGAACAATTTTCCTGGAAGTTGTATTTTTTATTTTATTTTCATCATAAATGTCAGTATAAGCTAAACCTGTTGACCCTCTGGGCACACTGAAAACCCCTTGATTGAGGCTTTTGCCTTAGGGGAGAAGTAGGGCATTGTGCAGCTGAGTCTCTTTCAATTTAGTTTTACATCAGTCAAACGTTACTCATTGCTCTTAATAATTTACATGTGCACCCAGAGAGATTATGATAAGCATATTTTTTTTTTTAAAAAAATGAATAATTAAGAGAAATAAAGAAAGAAGTAAATGAATTAGGATGTCATAATGAAAATGATCTATTGAGGATGATGTATATCATAATGGGAAAATCAGATACTGTGTTCTTATATTGTTAAAACAAAATGATGCTTCCCTAGCGATGTAAAGTAATCTGAGGCTTTAGAAGTCTGAACTTAACATGCAAGGTTTTTCTTTATGCATGTTTAGGTTGAATAAGAGAAAATATTTCCACTGATGAGTCAGTAGCATCCTCTCTGTCAATAGATATAATAGGAGTCCTGTCACGAGGATTATCACAGGGATTGTGACAAAGATTATTTAAAATTGTGCTGGTCAAAGCATTGTTGAATGTACTACATGGAAAAAATGTGTTCCAGTGAATCATGATAAATGATTCCTTTTTCAGGTAAATATCATTCACTCATGACTCAATAGTATCGCAAACACCTGAACATGCTTAACATTCTGTGCCCTCAGTAGCCTGGCTGAGATTCATATATACATATATATACATATATAACTGTTTTCAAGATCAGTTAATAATTATTTTAAGTTGATAAACTGAGAACAAGACAATGATAAAACAAAAACAAGAAATGGGGAGAACCAAAGGAAGGAAATAGTACAAAACAAGGATGCTATGTGTTCTGCATCAGTTCATACATGTTTTCATGATTCATTAATTTTATAAGCATTTTCATCTTCATATGAACATAGTTTTTCTTTAAGCAGAATATATTCTAATTGCTTTTGGTGTGTGTCAATTAACATTAGTAAAGCATGATTGTTGCAGGTTCAAACTATTTCATTGCAACTCTTGACTGACATTATTGTCATAGTTTTGCTCACCCTGAGGGCTTCATTATTTATCATCTAGTTTTTCACTCTTTATTGTTTTATAGCTTCACTTTTGTACAATTCTTATATGTTCCTCTTTCTGTCTTGCTCCTATTGTTTCTTCCCATTCGTGGTTGTGCAAGATGAGTAACTGAGCAAGACAGAAAAAAACAGTGTAGAAAACTTACTATGTCCTAAGAGGAGAACCAAAGAATATGGATATACAGGTAGACATAAAGATTTATAGGTAGATATGCACATATTTATATGTATGATTATTGTATGGAAATACAAGTACTTATATAAAGAGGATTATTCCTTAAATTATTCTCAACATCATATTGTAAATACGTATATGTACATACAATGTAAATATTGTAAAATATCACATTGGTGATATGGGAAAATTCCACCTCAACAGTGGAGTTTCAACATGAACTGACCTCTTCTAATTCCTAGTCTGTCTTCTGGAAACAATTATTTCCAGCATGCACAGGCAATAAGGGAACACAAGCACTGAGTGGTATGCCATGTTGCACAAGACAGGAGGATAATGTACATCACCCTGTGCATTCTCTTCTTAATTATTATATTGCACATAAGAATCAATTCATAAAATTTTGTAATGATGGTACAGTCAGGAAGAGAAGAGAGCAAACATTAAAAGTCTCACTATTCTGTAGATTTCTCATACAACAACATATATATATATAAAAGCATGATTTAAAAATTTATTTCAAGTTGTATCTTTGGGGATTAGTGGTGTTCAAATCTTTTATAGATTTATGATTCACACATATTAAAATAGTCAGAAGAGGCAATAAAACCCTTAGGGAATCACCCGTGCAGTAACTATTCCCCCAATTTGACACAGTCCTTTTTACAAAAACCCTTATGTACGTCAAGCATCCGCTGTTTTATCCCATCTTCAATCCCAGCTGCTTTGTGTTAAGTAAAATTCTAGAAGTGAATCTACACCTGCAGTTCCTTGAAAATTAAAATGCTATGCCCCGTATGCTACGGGTATCAACTGCATCCTTCTGAGAGGTTAACAGGGCTACTAAACTGTGACTCTGCATAACTGCAAATTCATTAAAGAGGGGGAATATTTTGTACCGCAGTGCAACAGAAGTGCATGCATGCTTTATATCACATTTTGGCTTCAAATGACCAGAAAAAGATCAAATGTAATAGGGCTCCAAATACAGTAGTGATTTGCCCAGTTGTTTGTTTTCTAAAGGATCATATAGCACAGGATAACTGGGGTGAAGAAAGGCTGGAATGCCTGCACTGTTTACACTGGACAGCAGACCAATGTCTTGGAAACACCCTTAAATTGTTGCCTAGGGCAGTTTTCTGTGATACATGTGGGGTATGAGGTAGTCACATCAGGTGAGGTAATGTCTAGAATAGCATTCTGCCATTTCTGGGCTGAGCACCTGACTCACTCAACTGCTATATGATAAAATACATAGACATCACATAATAAACCTTTTAAACTTCCTCGGGGGCCTGGGGGTTAGAAAAATACTTACTCACCCAATATGGAGTTGCAACAGCCCTGCAGACAGAAAGCAGGTATTTTGGAGCACTCAAGATAAATTCCCAATAAACTAGAATGTTGAAAGAGGATTTGGGCATCAAATTTAGGCACTTTTGCAATTAGGTAGTCTCAGAAGGTGAGTGAACTGGATTGTTTGCTGACTGTTGTTACCCTTAGGTGTTTAAATCTTATTTTAGGTGTAAACAAAGTGTGCTGCATCCCAGTCCATAAAAATTGAGGTGAAAATAGGTACATTACAGGCAGTAAGTAGGCTCACATTTGAAACAAAACCTCCTATTCTAGCTGTCCCCCTTCCCAATTACCTGTTCATACCCCATGAGGTGTTCTGTATTTGGGAAGAAACACTTTTCTATGCGATGAAAGGATGCCAGATGAAAAGTAGACCTTATCTAGGGAATAAGCATCAAGTGTAGTAGACAAATGCTCTACTCTAACATTATCAGCTCATTAAAGTTTGATGTGAAAGTTCACGGAACCTAGAGATTATACTAAGAAATAACCAAATTAACATTAAGGCAGAGATAAACCATTTAAACTTGTTCGTATGCATGTGATATATAAGCAGACATAAGTTCTTATTGCTTTATAAAAAAAAAAAAAAGTGAATAGATGAGAACTGCTTCTTTGTGGCACAAATAAATGACTTGCGCTGGGCTGTTGTGCTCTAGGCTGTGCATGTACATAGCCTGTTATGAAATCCTTACAGGGGTTTTTGGCTCATTTCCTGTACAAAGTTTTCAAAATTTCTCCACTATATTGTTTTTTTTTTTTTTTCTGGAACTTTCTTGTTCATTTTTCATTTCAGCTTGGATCCAGTTATTTATTTTTTTCCTTTAGTATTTTTATTTTCCTTTGTTGTTCTCATTATTAATCTTTTAAGGTTTATTTAAATTATAGATGCTTTCCTTTTGTGAGGGGCTGTGCAAAGAACCTTATAGGAACAGTGCATGAAGGGGAAATCCTGCCTGGCCAAGCTGATAGCCTCCCCTGATGGGATGGCTGGCTCAGAGGATGAGAGGAAAGCAATGGATATTGTCTCTCTTCACTTTAACAAGGTGTCTCCCACAACATCTTAATGGACAAACTGAGGATGTATAGCCTGGAAAAATGGACAGTCACTGAATACTGGATGAATTACCAGGCTCAGAAGGAAGTGATTAGTGGTCAAAGTTCACAGGAGCCCAGTCATCAGTAGTGAAACCCAGAGGTGAATACCAGGATCAGTATTATTTAATATTTTCATTAATGACCTAGACTGTGGGACAGACTGCACCCTCAGCATGTTTGCAGATAGATCAAAGCTGGGAGGATAAGTTATACCCCAAATGGGAATGTCACCATTCAGAGGGACCTTGACGGGCTGAAGAAATAGGCAGAAAAGAATCTCATGAAGGTCAACAAAAGCAAATGCCAAGTCCTACCCCTGGGGAGGAATAACACTAGGTACCAGGACAGGCTGGGAGCCAAGGCTGGAGAGCAGCTCTGAAGAAGTAGACCTGATGGTACTAGATAGATACCAAGTGAAGCATGAACCAGCTCTGAACCTGTGTGGGAAAGAAAGACAAGAGCCTTCTGGGCTGTACGAGAAGGAACATTACCAGCAGGTAAAGGGAGATGACCTTTCCCCTCTGTGCAGCCCTAGTGTGAGACATCTGGAGGGCTAGGTCCAGTTCTGGACTTTTTTACTATGACAGTGGTCAACCACAGTCACAGAAAGTTTATGGATTCTCTATTCTTTGACACATCCAAAAGACAACTAGACACAGCCTTGGGTATCTGTCCTGGTTTAACCAGGATAGGGTTAAGTTTCCCCAGCAGTGGGGGGGAGCGCTAGCCGGGTTATTCAGATACCATGCGGATGTCACATCCTGGCAGGTCACATTTTCCTGGCGCGGGAGCGCGGTGCACTCGTGGTTTTGTACATCGTGCTTCTCACTGCTGTATTTGGTAGCTATTTTGCTCTGTTCATTGCTATCACTATTACTGTTATTGTTATTGTTGTTATTTGTTGTGTTGCTATTGCACTGTTGTATTAAACCTTTCCTTAGTTCAGTCTTGGGGCTTTGTATTTCACTCCCTTTGTGGGGGAGGGGCAGCGGCCGCGTGGTCTCAGACCCCGGCAGGGGCTAAACCACCACAGTATCCTGCTCTGCGTGACTTTCTTTAGTAGGGAATTGGACCATGGACTTCCTGAGGTATTTTCCAATAAGTCTGTCATCCTATGCTCAGTTCTTTCCTTGTGCTGGCCCAAATTCATTTCTAGAATAGGTTCAAATGAGTGAGAAGGTTTTATCTTAATATTCCAGATGCAGAGCATCTAAGGCTCCACAGACTGAGAAATGAAATACAAGGTGAAATGTACTCTTGAATCCAGTATATGTAAAGGCTTTTATGCCAGGGCTGAAAGAGCACTAAGAAGTATTGATGGGACTTTGTTTTCCAGGAGCAAATCATGCTGACACACCTTCCCATTTAATTCTTTCTTAAAATCTTGTTTTATCATTCAGGATCTGCTGCAAGTCTGTTAATAGTTTTCAGGAAATATCCTGTATTTTATATATTCTGCATTAGGTCAAATGGATGAGCAGTTTTATATATGTTTACTAATAGCTTGGACACTGAATAAATACAAATCTAGAAATAAATTATTGTTAGCAGAGTCCTTGATATATTGCTTCAGGAAACAATCATTTGTTCTGTCAGTCATTGCACGTGCCATCAGCCAATATCTCAAAGGTTTCTCCATAATTATTAGGGAGGCTAAAATCACCCCTAATTACAATCTTACCTGTCTCCTTTATCTGATCATATAGTATTTCATTCCCCTGTCTTTCCTGTCATGTTGGTCTCTTGCAGACCCCTGCTATTAGGCCTTAAACCACTATCTATGAGCTCAATCCAATTGATTCTCTGGAGTTACAGTTCTTTTATGTGTCTTCTATTCCTCGACAGATAAGGGCAAATCTTCCATTGCAGATCTTTTCTTTGAGACATCCTATAATCATGTATTCAACATTAAACCTTGTTTTCAGGGAAAGAAAAGAAAAGAAAAGAAAAGAAAAGAAAAGAAAAGAAAAGAAAAGAAAAGAAAAGAAAAGAAAAGAAAAGAAAAGAAAAGAAAAGAAAAGAAAAGAAAAGAAAAGAAAAGAAAAGAAAAGAAAAGAAAAGAAAAGAAAAGAAAAGAAAAGAGAAAAAGAAAAGAAGAGAAAAGAAGAGAAAAGAAGAGAAAAGAAGAGAAAAGAAGAGAAAAGAAGAGAAAAGAAGAGAAAAGAAGAGAAGAGAAAAGAAAAGAAAAGAAAAGAAAAGAAAAGAAAAGAAAAGAAAAGAAAAGAAAAGAAAAGAAAAGAAAAGAAAAGAAAAGAAAAGAAAAGAAAAGAAAAGAAAAGAAAAGAAAAGAAAAGAAAAGAAAAGAAAAGAAAAGAAAAGAAAAGAAAAGAGAAAAGAGAAAAGAGAAAAGAAAAAGAAGGGAAGGGAAGGGAAGGGAAGGGAAGGGAAGGGAAGGGAAGGGAAGGGAAGGGAAGGGAAGGGAAGGGAAGGGAAGGGAAGGGAAGGGAAGGGAAGGGAAGGGAAGGGAAGGGAAGGGAAGGGAAGGGAAGGGAAGGGAAGGGAAGGGAAGGGAAGGGAAGGGAAGGGAAGGAAAGGAAAGGAAAGGAAAGGAAAGGAAAGGAAAGGAAAGGAAAGGAAAGGAAAGGAAAGGAAAGGAAAGGAAAGGAAAGGAAAGGGAAGGCAAAAAATCAAGACTCTTGCTGTACTGTCATCTCCATGCATTTTCGTACACATTTCTGCAATTTTTTAATAAACCATTCTTCATCAGAACATGTTTACATCAGCAGTTTATTTTTACATTTTAACAGGTTCCACATTTTTAGCCTGGTTCCATAAACTTATGTAGTCCTAATGGGATAGGTACATGTCTATGTATTCTTGTCTGTCTGTCTGCATGTTTGCATGACTGTCTGTCAATTCTTCTCTAAGTTTTGAGTTATCTTGCTGATTTCAAAGTGAGTTCAACAATTATGAAGAGATCTGGAAAATATTAATTTTCTTTAAATTCCATGAAACTATGAAGTGGTAGAGAGATACCCTTTCTAATGCTTCTGCTCAAAGTTGAATAAGCTTAACTTGCTAAACAGCAAAGAATCTACAAGGGGGAGATACCATGGAAACCTGCACTAAGGTGGTGTCTAGTAATTCTGTGTTGATTATCATATTTTGCTTTCTTTTTGTTACTAGATTTCACTCTTCTTCCTCTTTCCCTTCATTTCTTTGCTTTCATTTATTTGCTAGAAATAGATTGAGAACAAATGTAAAAAACATTGGACAGAAATGTTAAATACGATTTTCCCAGGACTTTTTAAGGGAAAAAAACAAACCAAACCAGGTTCTTTTTTATTTCCCCTTATTCCACCACCACCGTCTTGCAGTTTTTTTCTAACGAGGACACAGACAGTCCTTTCTGATGCTGGCAGCTTTTAAACTGCATGCAAGCAGTGTAATGTGTTTGCTGAGGGAGGACACAGCAAAACGCTGCCAATCACTTTAAACTTAGATCAGTTATATGCTTTAGATACTGACGGAAAGCAAAAATCAAACACAGAAGTGATGTGTAAGATAATGTCATTTTAGCTGTATTTGGATTGTAGTACTTTATCTCTTCCTAACGGATGGAATCTATGGAGAGAAAAGACATTATACATCCCATGTATTATCCCCTGTACCCTTTTGAGAGATCCCATATTTCCTACCATCCTGCTATATGCCAAGCTAACACACTTAGCACAACACACAGACGTGGTTTCTCCCTTGAAGGTGCCTTTTAGTGCTTCACTGGCTCCTCAGACCTTCTCTGAGGTCCTTCAAAGACATGTGAAATGTCAATGTGTGTATGGAGAGCTGACATAGTGCTGGGTGAGTCAGTTTGGTTCTGTCAGCAATATAGCAAGAGTTTCAAAATGCTGTCTGTGCTCAGATACCCTGTTCTTCAGTTATTTCACCCACCTCTTGCAACAATGCACAGCGTGGGCCAAGTGCCTTGGGTCAGCTTTACATCTGAGGCTTCTATCTACCACACATGGTCTATACGCTCTTGGAACCCTTCCCAGGAATTCAGTCACATAGTGTACAAATGTCAGCCAAAGTCAGTCTAAGGCTACTATATGGAATTTAAATCTACAGATAGAGACACAGGCAGGGGAGGGTGCCTAGTTTAGGTTTTCTATAGATTTGTGTTAATCTCTGAGTTCGGCCATAAAACACTGCATCTCAAAAATTCAGTTGAGCTTTTACATTGCCACATGCCCTCCTTTCCTCTGACTGTTAGTTTATCACACCAGCTATCTGAACAAGGCACATGACTTAATCTGTTCAGTAGCTAAGCTTTTCGGCTGACCTTATCATCCTCATATCCAACACCTTAAAGAGAAACTGCTTACCTTTGGTTAAGTAAAAATGAAACCTTTTGTCTCTTGAAAGGTATTAAATGTTAAATTATAAAATATCACTAGGAAACAGAGATTGTCTGTCTCCTATGGATCTTTTTTCTATAGCTATGAGAAAAATAATCAATGAACAGCTTGAACCTGATATTGCTCTGCCAGTCTTGGGTAAATCCAGAAAGCCCAGAACTACATACAAATTAATTATTGAAAGTAATACTATAGAGTACTGTCATTATATTTCACGTTGTAGAATATTTTTCAGACAAACTATGTCTTGAAAGGCTTTTTGAAGTTGTAATATACACCTTAGAGATCCAAATAATAGCAATAGAAAAGAGAGAGCAAAAGGGCAAGAGATAACCAGTGAAGAAGAAATATTTTCAGATGTGGTTTGCAAATGGATGGAAAAGCAGAATGCGAGGCAAAGAGCATTTAAAACAACAGGAGCAACCAAATGTAGTGACAAAATTGTAGAAAGACACTGGAGGCAGGTACTGCATCAGTGAAAAAAGGAGGACACTGGGGAGATTGTAAAGTACTGTGATATTAATAAAAATTTAGACTGGTCCCTACTGGGCTTTCTCTTTCAACAGTGCTGGAAATGTGCAAGTAATTTTGTTGGAAACATATCTGTCACCTAAATGCTGAATATTTTTAATATTTCCCCAAACTGTAACAGTTTTTCATAGTTTGCTTATAGCTCATCCTTCAGAACCACCCAAGGAGTGGATGAAGAAGAGGGCCAAGAAACGGGGGCAATTCCTGCGGTTCCAGCAGCTGTTGCACCTGGATAGGTGGAAATTAGTTGGTATTATCCTGGACAATGTGGAATCCCTACAGTGTGGTATCCCACCTGGTGAGGTGCACAAGGTGCTCAAGTCAAGATGGGAGACACTGGGAACATTCAAAGGCCTAGGTGCTTTCAAGACTGTTGGACAGGCGGACAACTCAGCATTTGAAGCCATGATCATGGTGAAAGAGATCTCAAAGAATATCAGAGAGATGAGTAGGAGTGCAGTGCCAGAACCCAACAGACTTAGCTTGGGGGGTCTTATCAGGATTGATCCCCATTATACTCAGATAATGGAATTATTCAATCTGTGGTTGGTCTCTGGTACTATACCAGACATAGTGAAAGAATGTTGAACTGTTTTAATATCAAAATCAGCCCTACCGGAATGCCAGAATGATATCAATGATTGGCATCCAATTATGATTGGGTCAATTGTCCTGAGACTTGTCACAAGGATTATAACATTGAGGGTGACTAAGGCATGTCCCATTAATCTAAGACAAAGGGGCTTTATAAGATCATCAGGATGTGCACAAAATCTGAAATTATTACAGCTTTTAATAAGAAATGTGAAAAGAGAATGGCAGCCTCTGGGAGTAGTCTTTGTTGACGTAGCCAAAGCGTTCGACACAGTGAGTCATTTGCACATCATCGAGGCTCTAAAACAAAAGGGTATAGATGATCATATTATAACCCTGATTATTAAATATAACACCAAAATGTATACTGATGAATAATGAACAGTCAGATCCCACTAGGATTTGTATAGGAGTGAAACAGGGTAAACCAATGTCTCTGATTTTATTTAACTTGTCTGTAAACCCCTACTGTGTAAGTTAGAAGAGGAAGGAATTAGTTATCAACATTATTCTACACATATAACAACCAAGGCTTTTGCAGATGACTTGGGATTGCAGAGCAGCTCTTGGGAAGGAATGTAAAAGAATATTGAAATTGTCGAGGTCTTTTACGATCTAACAGGCCTCAAAACATATAAGGAACATATAAGATTTATAAGAATAGCTTTCCTTATAAAAAGAAAAAAAACAAGAAATCTATTGAAATCCAGATTTTTACTAAACATTGTTTTTATGTATGTAATTATAATGCAATAAAAACTAGCTCCACATGTTTTGAAATTTATGAAGACCAGGATAAGAGTCATCTCACCTAACTCAGGCATTTACAGTGGAGACTGACATATGAGCTAGCCACCACGGGTCCTTTTATAGTCACTGAAGAGAAATGGACAATTTTGGGTCATGGTTCATCTCTCTCTGGACATACAAAATAGGTCAGACAAATGGTGCCCTGCAGTGATTATTTTTCCCTTACAGAGGGCTGAGGACAGTTCATTCGGACTTCAGCACCTATGCTGAAAACCTCTGTAGGTAGATGAGATGAAACTTCTCCTAGGCACCACAGGCTCCACAAACCATGGGGTTGCTTGTTTCCCTCGTTATACATTGCCTGAGACGATAGACAAATTTCTAGCAGGGTTGTCTCATGGTTGGGCAGGATTCAGGTCTTAATGCATTACAGGGGCTGACAAAGAAAAAACGTCTTGGACAAGTTTTAGTACCATGTTTTTGACATGGTTTTCAAGGAAAAATAAAGGTTGCCTGACTTTCACACATAGGTTCAACTGTTTACAGACCTGAAGTTTTAATTTGAACCCAAACTGCTTTCCTACCACAATAAAATATCTGATCATTGCTGAGATTAATTTGACATTTGTCTAACTCTGCTGACAGTTACAGCTCTGGATTTAACAGCAGAGTATATGAGAAAAGACCCATTAGCAGAATCTGTGGTTAGGATAAAATATTTACAGGTGACAGAAATTTTCATTTTAGCCTGTGGCCTATTGCCTTGTTATAGACTTTGTCAGGTTCAGTAAAAGATGTTTTGAATGGTTTAAATTACATTCATTTTCTTAGGTTTCCAGAGTGACTACAAGGGGAATATTCTTGATACAGTCCTTTTTTTTAAGGATTTGACACATTTAGTCCTGAGACTACTTGCATATACTTTGTTATAATTCTCTTATATTCATTTGGTATCTGTGTAAATGGAGTACCAACATCCAGAAGATCCATCTGAAATGTCAATGATTTCTGACAAAAAAGATTTGTGTTTTCAGTTTTGAACTGTTATGCTCTGCATACAGAAATGTGCTTTGGGATGTTGGTAAAGTTACATATAAATATTTAGTAATTAGTGGTAAAGCTTAAAAATGTAGTATCCATGAATCCAAGACAGTCTCCACATCTTCCTATCATTACACTATTAAGCTTTGTACAATATGTTACAAGAATATTTTACAGCTGAAAACCTACAGACATTTTTTTAAAATGGTTTCCATCATCACCCCCACTCCACACACAGACCTGTACTCTCTTTAGTTTTATGATGATTATCTCCAGGATTTTCCTTGAGACAAAAAGAAAGATAAAATCTGCCTAGCTTGAGGGTGACAGACCTTTTCGTTTGGAACAAGCTAGTTTTATTTAAATTGAAAGAAAGTAGATTTAGATTAGGTATAAGGAAGAAATTCTTTACTGTGAGGGTGGTGAGGCCCTGGCACAGGTTGCCCAGAGAAGCTGTGGCTGCCCCCTCCCTGGAAGGGTTCAGGGCCAGGTTGGACAGGGCTTTGGGCAACCTGGGCTAGTGGAAGGTGTCCCTGCCCATGGCAGGGGGACTGGAATTAGATGATCTTTAAGGTCCCTTCCAATCCAAGCCATTCTATGATTCTATGATTACTATGCTGTCAGAAAATGGAAAAGAAAAAAATATACTTAGTGATGGTTTGGAATAAAATTTAAGATATACATACAAATTTGTTTTGTTTCATACACCAGCATCTGATTCTTCTTCATAACACTATTGAACTTTTATTTGTGTGGAGGTTCCTTAACAAAATGCAGAAAGGCTGCATAATTCAAAATGATCATCCAAACTGCTGCTGTGCATATTAAGAGCATTTATTGATCATTAGATGCATATGTTGACCCAGGTAAGAGTCCTGTTCAGCTGCATTTGATAATCTAGTCAGGGTGACTTGGGGTGATCTGTGCCTGTCTTTGCATGACACAGCAAGGGAAGTAATTTGTGGGTTTGACTGGATTTCAGTGCTCTTTTTCCTTCAAATTAACCATTCAGATGGGAGTATTCACTCAGACGATTCCTATATTGAGTAAATATTCTTGAAGATCAAATGATAAGCTCCTGCTTGACATGTGAAGAGCAAACCCTGAATGTCATCAGTGAGGACATGAGATAGACATCATCCTGGTTCCTCTTGAGTGTATTTTGTCTGCAATTTCCCTCATCACCAGTGAACATCAAATTATGGTCATATATATGGAGAGAGGATTTAGATAGAACCTGATATTTATCAGTTGTTAATTCAGCACCTATTGCAGACAAACTAATGCTACATGTAGGCACAACCACCACTAGAATCTCAGTTTGACTTTTCAAAAAGAACTTTATAAATTTTATGATTCAAATTTCCTTTGTCATTTTTTATTACATGGTTTTGAAAAAATGCCAAAAAGCAAGAAGAGAACAATGAGTAGTATCAGAAAAATGGAGGATGTCATGAAAGAGACAGCCTTTGGAGTTTAAAGGGGGAAAAAAATCTCTACCATTTTTATATAAACAGTTAATAGGTATTAGAATCATGTGTATTAAATGTTACTTAAGAGGAAAATAAACAAGGTTACAAAAATGTTATTAAGGCTGCAAAACTGAAAAACTGTCAATGATTGTCCTTGCAAACTTAATTGTCTCAGTTCACTAAATGAGGCAGGGACTCCCTGTGATCATGTAAAAAGTGTCTATGTGACAGTTAATTGACAGTGGTCTTACTGGTTCTCAGGGGAGAAAAGTTACAGAATACCTCATAATAAAATGTGTTAGGCAGCGTAAATGTACTGATTGCTACCAGCTTCCCGTACAACTGATTATATTTGTGGGATTGTTAGAATATGGCTTATAATGAGAAACCAACTCAACCTTGACAACAGAAGGATTTTAGTTTCTCTTTAGTTAAACTCTGAATGTTATGAATTATTATATAGATATTCAATTGTAATGCATGCAGATCAAATCCTTGCTCTATTATTTTGTCAGTCGTTTACAGTACATCAATTTTATACCTATCAGGGGCTTTTAAACTATTGTTAGAATAATTATATCATACTGTCTCCCCTGTATATCCATGCAGGACTGAGTAACAACAGTGTGGTTCCCCAACATTTGCTGTATAATCCATATTATTTTCAAAGATTCTTTAAGAAATGTAGTTCTGTTCAGAGAGTTTCTTACAAGTTCTTTTTTCAAGCTCTTCCTATTTTCCATGGCAAGGCAATGCATTTTATAATGTACAACAATGTGTAGTTGGTATTTTAATACACAAACAGCAGCTTTGCTGCAGATGTTACTTCAGTACCCAGGTTTTGAAAGGCAGTTATTTCATAATTTGAAGTTTTATGCATTTCACAGGCTAGAAGTGTGAAACTATTGAAAAATGAGATGTGCTTCATGTGTAGATTTTTGCCTAGAGTGACTGATTTTTCACCCAACAGGGACTTTTTTTCTCAAGGCTAAGAAAATCTTTCAAAAAATAGTTTTTAACCAAACTTATGAAGAACACCTTATTAACAGCAAAACTACCTTTATTTACTGTGCAACATAGGTTGTACAGCTTACGCACCATCATTTCTAAGTCATGCTGTAGGGTCATTTCAACTGTCAGATAATATCAAAATCTGAAAGATGCTCTTGTAGTATACTGGCCTCAACACTACAGCATTGTGGGACGCTATCACTTCAGTCAGTGGTAAACACTTCAAGAGGATAGTTGAAGCAATGAGATTTACAGCCCTTACCTAGAAATCTGCTGTTGATGTTATACCTCCACTGACTTGTTGATTTTGTTCTAATTTAATTGCATCAGTGTAGGAATTTTAAGGCTGAGGATATTACAGTGGTTTAACTGAGAGAATATACGTTAGGCCCACCTCTCAAAACTAAACAATAAAAAGTGAGAAAGAGAAGAAAAATTGAAAAGGATGTTCAAATGTCATTTTTTTTTCAAATGCCTTAACAAATTCAGTGTTATTTTTCCATTGTCCTCATGCCATTCACTGAAAGTTAATATCAGTTTTAAAAGAGCAAGCTGAAGCTATAATGTTGTGTGTTCGTATGTTCTGGAGATTTTTCTCATCTGGGTGGGAGTAGAAAGACAAATTAATGACTGAGTTGTGGTGGTCTCCTTCATCCAGGAGTTACAGTGGTAGTTAAATAAAACATGTACCAATGAGAAAAAGTCTTTTCGGTACTGAACATCACACTTTCTTGTCCTTGTTTTTATTACTGCTAAAGTAGTTTAGTATTTCGTTGAAAAGACATGCAAATATGTTGAAGAAATGATAATCAGTCAATCTTCGAGTCAATTTAAAGTATTAGGATGATAAACTTTCATATTGGGCTAAAAATCATCCCCCCGCAAAAAGAAGAAAACCCAAACCTAACTTTATTTAAACAAACCTGTAAAGAGCTCCCTCTCATAGAAATGCTAGTGGGTGCAATTGTAATATTAATGAGCTTTGGGAATTGATGATTTTAGAATTCCTAGCCTCTCAGCTTTGATCCATTAGTGGGTATAGATTCAGTGGGAGTTAGCACAATTGGGCAAAGGCTGCCTAAGTGGAAAATTGATCCTGGTAAGTGCTAGCTTACTTGCTTGACACATTAATGTTTTACGTTTTAGTGCTTTGAACTTTTGCTCTGTGATAATGTGAGTTCAAGTCCCACTTGGGATGTTGAACTTTCAGTAAAGACTTAGAGTGAGCATGGGGGATCTGTCATTCCTTTACATTTTAATTAAAAGGATAAGTTGAAACTAATGGAGAAAATATAATGAAATTACCATCATCATCATCTAGCTCTGGAACTGGGAAATAGACCTTTTCTGTCACTTAATCAAGGGAATGGTTGACTGGGGAGTTAAAGCAGGCACTGACATGTATTGAAAGGTGCTACATCCAAAGTCTGAGCTCTTTAGTCACTGTCTCCCTTTTTGCCCAACATACTGGAAGAAGAAAAAAGTAATAAAGAAAAAAAAAAGATAAATCCAATGACTTTGAACAGAGTTTACACCTCGAGCACTTATTAATCAGCCATAATATAAATAAAATGAAATAAATGGGTAGTTTCAAGAGCACCTTACCGACTAATTAAATGGTTCTGTGAGAACTCTTGGGAGATGGGCAATTAAGTAATTTCCCAAACAGATAATTTGGAAAAGTCGGGTAGAGAGATGAACTAGGGAAAGGCACCCAGGGAGTCAAAGTTAATGATAATGTGGAACTTCCCCAGGTCCCATCCTGAGCTTTGATTAGTTGAGTGTGACTGAACCTACAGAGAAAAAATGCATTTACCGAAGTTATTAAACAAGACTTTTACAAGGAGGAAAACAGTATCATATTTAACAAGATCTAGACATTCCTCCCCTCCATTCCCCCAATCCATTCTAACCTCAGTAATAACACAAAATATAGTCCTTTAATGGCAGAAAGCTTTGAACACTCTCTGATGTTTGTACTGATCACTGTACAGGTACAATTTGAGCAGTTTAGAGTATAAGCACAAGATACACTTATATCTCTGCATAACCTTTCAAATTTGGGCTGACATAAAAATTTATGTATATGAAAACCTTCTCCTTGAAAACCTTACCCAAATTTCAGGACAAAGGTACTATTTTTCAGAATTATTTTGTAAGATCAGTTTGAACTTTGGTTCTTCAGTTATTAAGGAAGGCACCAGAAATCTCCAATCAAGAGAGTTCTGGCTTATTCTGAAGACTCCCTAGGTCTGGATAAGCCTTTGAACTTCTGGATGTTTATCCAAGCTGACCTTGAAGTTTATCCATACCTCATAGATGTGTTATTGCATAAAAAAGGACATAAGTTTTGAATCTACTAGCCACTGGTAGCTAGTATTTCTATTTGTGAAATGGTCAGTGTTGAATGATTACAATTTAGTTACCTAAGAACTGGTACTTACACTGGTCACCTTTCTGGAAAGATGACTAGGGCAAATGAAAAAATTATATGAGATTACCTCTGGCATTTAGATGTCAATGATATATAGACACCACAAAATAAAAGCCTCCATTGCACAACAGGTGCATCAGTAATTGGTGTATCAGTAATTCCAGAAAGACAAATAACACCCTGTATGGTTAGAAGGTTTATCAACATTTTTAATGTCATTTTTTTCTTCTCAAATAATGTCTTTCAACAGATAGACATAACTGTTTATGTGCTGTTCTCCTCACAACTGCTTTTTCTACACTGAGTCCAAGAGCTCAGAAACAGGCTCTAATTAGATTTCTCTCATATTTTTAACCACCTTCCAGAGCTGTCTAATCTGTAATCTGTTGCCAAGCTCATAAAATTCATTTCACACCTGTTGCTCTGGAAATTGGTGGATGTCGTAAGCAAAAATGACAAAATAGTTGGATCCCAGGAAAAGTGTCTGGGGAAAATGATTATGGGAGGAAAACAAATTATTAAAAAAAAAAAAAAATCCCTTCCTTTCTTTATTTTAATGATAGATCCCAGGGCACTATGATTTCAGTCATGTTATCAGCAGTGTGGAAGGGCTGGAAGAGGTGCCATGTACTGTGGGGCTAATCTGTAGTTCTTGGCTCCTTGGTCATAGTATCTTGGCATTGTTATATATTGCCCCTGTGACATACATAAATACCAAGGATTATCACCCAGTTTGGCCAGTTCAACTGTTTGTCTAGTATTTACTATCAAGGAAGTTTCTGGGGTCATGGGGAAGAGATCAGCCCAATCATTTCAGAGATTATGTTAAGGACACAATACTAAATGTTTAATCCATAACTGCTCAGCAAAAAAATTCGTACCTTTAATCAAAGCTTAGCTAGTATTTATAATTTTTGCTAAATTGTGCTAAGATTGGATATATAACTAATGTTAAATGTCCAGGCAAATACTTTCCCATCCAAAACTCTCTGGTGCTGTTTACAGTGATGCTTAGGCAAAGTCAGACATCTACTTTGCATCAGGTGGTGCACATCTGAAAAGTAAACTGGGCTCCCAAATAGTGGATTTAGAACATCCCAAAGGAGGACTGAGCCCACAGCATTATGAATCATGATCAGACACATCCTTTCATTCTTTCTTTTCATCCCAGAATTTAACACAGGTCCTTGTTATTGTCTGCCCATTTAAGGGGGGGGTGGGGGGGTGGGGGAAGAAAACAATCTGGATGCCCTCAGTCCTCCACTCCCAACCAATATTTGCTCACATTATCTGACAGAAAGGCCAAATACAGAGAAAATGAATTCCTGGTATCTGATAAGTAAGTGGGATTTATTTACACAAATTTGTTTAATTCCGATCTGCTTGTCTGCTAGTTCATCTGCTCTATTTCACTCATTTCATGCAGCAGAGGGTTTTTCAATTATAAACCCAGGCAGCACAGTATATTTGAGCATTCTGTCAGCTTGATTTGTTTTTATGCCCGTAATGAATTTTAAACTCTCTCCGCCAAAGTCATCACGTAGGATTTGGAAATAGAACTTCTCTGGTTTTTGGTGGGATTACAAATAAATGGATAAATGGGGAAATTCTGAAGATAACTAAATCAACTCTCCAGGAGCCAGTGATGAATCCGAATAGACTGAGTACAGAGCTCCTACTAATGCTCTTTATTTTACTCTCTATTCTCCTTAGTCTCCTTCTCTTTCTTATTGAATCCATTTTATTTATTGATCAGTCTTTGATCACTGCTTATATGCTACACTGAATATGGTACTTCGTGCTTCTAGTACTCTGTGAGAAGGTAAGTAACAATTGCCTTAAGTAATTACAAATTCTGGTCTTGATTATTTCAGTCATTGAAAACCAGGCTACAGGGTTCCCCTTCAGCAGCAAAATCACCCATGGGAAAGAGCGGGACAAAGCGTCTACAATTTTGACTGGGCAAAGGGGCCTCGTGTAGGACAAAGCAAACCCAGACTGAGAAGGTGATAGCATCAGGGCTGAGCAGTTTCTCCTGGAGGAGACCAGGATTAGGCTCTCCAAAGGAAATTGAGCATTTTCCCCTGGTCATTTCTCTCACCTCAAGCTGCAGGAGGAATGGAAGGTGCATGTATGCAACAGCATGTGTGTGCACGTATATATGTTTATAATACCATTCCCTGAACTTGTAAGGATTACTCAAGAGCTAGAGCTGTATTTACAATATATGTTGAAAAGCTGTCAAAGAACTGAAACAAAAAGCTTCATCAAACACAGATAATTAAAGCGCAGTATCTAAACAATCTTTATTCTGCCTCTGAAGTCTTTTAGCTTTCTGAGTAAATCTTGCTGGTATCCTATAAGAATGTAGTCTCTTCAAACACTGAAAATCCCTTGAGGTATGTGCAGCTTTTCACTAATGAGCTTTCTATAAGGTGATGACTAGAGGTATGAAATACTGGTGAATATTCAGGGCAATCTGACCTGTTAAATCCCATGCTGGCAATCTGATGACGTCCTTGTGATCCCTGTGCCTGAAAAACAAGGATGTGTTTTTCTTGCTAGACCTGTTAAATTTATTGACAGCCTTAAGCAGTAGAAAACACACTGATGTTTTGAAAGTTGGGACATACCCAGGAAAATCATCAGTAAGTGGTTAGCAACTTGAATGGCAGGACAGGTCTGTAAGAAATCAGAGATCATGAAACGTTCAATATTTACTGGCTGGAGAGTGGATAGCTAAGAGCTTTGAGAAATCAGGTAATTAACCCGAAATTCTCTCTTGTCAATAAAAAGTACTTATGATGACAAGATACTTTTCTTTATGCTAATGCTGTCATATCTTTAACTTTGGTTTGTGTGGCCAGGTTTTGGGAGCAGGGGGGCTACAGGGGTGGCTTCTGTGGGAAGCTGATAGAAGCTTCTCCTATGTCTGAGAGAGTCAATGTCAGCTGGCTGCCAGCTGGACCCACCACTGGCCAAGACTGAGCCCATCAACGATCGTGGCAGCATCTCTGGGATAGTAAATTTAAGAAGGGGGAAAAAAACTGCTGCACAACAGCAGCAGGAGAGAGGAGTGAGAATACGTGAGAGAAACAACCCTGCAGCCACCATGGGCAGTGAAGAAGGAGGGGGAGGAGGGATTGCCTGGCAGCCCATGGTGCAGACCATGGTGAGGCAGCTGTGCCCTGCACCCATGGAGGTCCACAGGGGAGCAGAGACCCACCTGCAGCCTGGGGAGGACCCCACGCTGGAGCAGTGGGATGCCTGAAGGAGGCTGTGACCCCATGGGAAGCCCACACTGGAGCAGGCTCCTAGCAGGACCTGTGGCCCCATGGAGAGAGGAGCCCACGCTGGAGCAGGTTTGCTGACAGGACTTGTGACCCAGTGGAAAGGACCCATGATGGAGCAGTTCATGAAGAGCTGCAGCCCATGGGAAGGACTCATGTTGGAGAAGTTCATGGAGGACTGTCTGTTGTGGGAGGGACTCCACTCTGGGGGAAGGACGTAAGGAGGAAGGAGCAGCAGAGACAACCTGTGATGAACCGACCGCAAACCCCGTTCCCCATCCCCCTGCACTGCTTGAGGGGAGGAGGTAGAGAAAATCGGGAGTAAAAAGTTAAGCCCAGGAAGAAGGGAGGACTGGGGAGAACGTGTTTTTAAGATGTGGTTTTATTTCTCATTATCCTACTTAGGTTTGATTGAATAAATTAAACTAATTTCCCAAAGTTGAGTCTGGTTTGTTTGTGATGGTAATTGCTGAGTGATCTCTGCCCATCCTTATTTCAACACACAAGCCTTTTGTTATATTTTCTCTTCCCTGTCCAGTTGAGGAGGGAAGTGATAGAGCACCTTTGGTGGGCACCTGGCATCCAGTCAGGGTCAACCCCCCACAGCTGGTCAAAAAAAAGTAGCTTCTTTCTTCTTTGTGACAGAGATAACTAGTCTACTTAAATCCACAATTTTTCAGGTGGTTTACTGCACACATATTAAAAATACTGACATCTTTGCAATCTGTGCTTTTCCACATAACTTTCAGTTTCTGAATGTGCATATGAGTGATTGAAAGCAAGCTTTTCAGTTTATTGAGCTCTGAAGGCTTTATGCTATTTTCCTGAGTTGAGCCATTACTTTAGCCTTTATAGGAGTCCTCAATATAATTCTTACTGTAACCATGCAAAGAGTTTGCTGGCTCTCTGATGAACCTTGATTGAGTTTTACTCATGCTATTATCTTTCCTGCCACCTGTCACCAACCCATCATGTTTCTTGCTTGCTGCTCCAATTAAAGCAATGGTCACAGGGAAATTATGAGGGAAAACAATGTTCTTCAGAGTGTTGGAGGAAGTGAGAAAGGCAGGAATTTGGGAATGGCAAGCTCTGTGATGCCCAGACTCCTCCATGAGGGGCAGCAAGGAGCTTGCCTTCTTCTCCTAGGTCAAGACTGGCTGGGACTTTTGTTGTTTGGTTCTGGGAGAGAATGTACAGCAGAGTGAGTTAACACCATTGATGTCCTCCAACTAAGTCAGGAAAGAAAATATTGCAGAGACATGTCCACATTTGGTATGTGCCACTTTTCACAAAGAAGAAGGGAAGACACCTTTCACGGTCTGAAAATCCACGGATTGCTAAAAGAGCATAGGTGGCTTAACTGATAACATTAGACAATTAATTTTTAGTCACAGTTACATTATTAGAATCTTACTGCTTCCGAATGAGCAAACTCAGGTCAGGAGAACACAGTGTGAGTGAAGGCCTGTTTCAACAGACCCTTGTTTGCATATAGGACACTCATTTACCTTGAGAACAGATGAAAGGAGTAAGTTTTAAGCCTACCAGAGGAAGAAAGAGCCTGTCAGCAAATGTGCAAATAAAAGTGTAGATGCATCCTGACAGCAAGAGATAAGTGACCTTGTCACTCTTTGATTTTTTCACTAATAAAAGTTCTTTTCAAATATATTCAGAATAGAAGTACTTATTCTGTAGAACAAGATAGCACTCTAACTGCAAAAACAAATGTAGGACATGTATGATGCTACTGAAGTATGCTCTGTAGATGTGCGAACACATGAATGAAAGGCAGATGAATCAGCCAACCTCACTCCCCCAAATGAATTGGCACAAGGTAATCGGGACGCTCACAAAATAAAATACAACTGATCCAACACAACATGGGGCAAGGCACTCGGATGAGAGATGAGACACAGCTCAGGACAGGGACAAGTTTTGCAAAACATCCAAGGAGGCAGTGAGACAAACAGAAGCAGACAATTCACTTCATATGGAAGAAGAAGCCATCCCCTCTCATTCTTCAAGCTTTTGAACTCCAAGTTGGATTCCAAAATTTTGCTCTCTGTGAGTATTTCTCAAATGAGAAATTCCTTCATTTGGTCCTTCTGCATATTTCTTCAACTGCCCAGTTGTATGTGTGTTTTGGCAGCTGCTGGAGCTCTGCTCTCAACATGTGTCCAAAGTGCTAATATAATTTTCTCTGGATGACTTGTGGGAATAAGGGTCAATAACAATCTGATAAAACCTGGCATGTAGTATACATTCAATCCATTTAGTGCCTCATTTTACTGAGGAACTAGCTTTCAAATTCATTTAGGCACCTGTCTGGACTTTGGGTAAGTTTCCAGCTTTAATATTCGTATATTAAGATGGTAATAACTTTTATATTGAAATGTTAGTTATTCTGATGACAAAATCTTACCTATGTTGGTGAATAGAGCTACTGTGTCACCATATCATGGCATTATTTTCTTCCAAAGCTCTTGTGGTATTATACACCATTATTAAAATATGTGAACTCATGTCACTCATGCCTTGTTGCTCAGTTATGAGGTGGGATTTGCTGGGTTTCTTATTAGATTTATCTCCTATTTAGCCATTTAACTGAAGTTTCACTATGACATGGGGCTGTGGTTCATGCCAAAACTCATTTGGTAAACAGGAGAGGTCTCTGTTAGATTTCTGCACTGGAGTTAATCATGCTCAACACCTTTTATGATTAAGAGAGAGAAAGAGGTGCTTGAAATGCATGAATCATCACATCTAGAACAGGTGAGCTGACCTGGCCCATACGAGACCATATTTCTGTTCATGACCCTGAAAAGAACCTAGCTCTGTGGAATGCAGACATCTACATTGTTGACATCTATGAGTAACCGTGAGTAATCCCACAGCTGCTCTTTAGCAACCACACTGTGGCCTACAGAAATGACTTCAAAATATTTCTAATTTTCCCAAATGATGAAATTAAGAACTGATTTATAGGGTCAAATCAAAGGTTCAGTTGTCTCCATATTTTTCTTTGTGACCAGGATATTTTTATTGCTTTCTATGCATGCTTGTTAGTTCCGAAGTTAAAGAGTTCCTAAAGGTATAAAGCTCTTGGAACTTTGACAGCTGAAATGTCTTCAATGAAGAGGATAGATGTTTTAGTCTTAGATGAAGAGTATGGATTTGTTTTTCTTATCTCTATTACTGAAAGTGCTATGAGTGGATTTTCCAGAATGGTGCTATAAAAACAGAAGTTGATTGATTAATTCAAAACCTACAAGTAGGAAATGTTTTCCAGGAATACTTAGAGGAAGTGCACAATGGTCTATGAATAGAAGCAGTTTACTACGTACACACTGATGGTCAAATTTACACGGATCTGATACATTTGGTTATGGGAGTGAGAGATATGATAAAATGGTGACATTTTTCTATAGTCATTCCTTCCTGTTATGCTGAATCAGAAGATGAAGATATCAAAACTGCAGACTGTCTTAGTGAGATTCCCTAATTATACCTTTCAAATGTTTAAGTCTATAGGAAACGTGCGAGTGAACATGTAAAAATACATATAAAGGCTGACTTCAGATTGCAGCAAGCTCATTAAAAACTAGCCCTGCTAAAATGAAAATATCTATCAGTCCACTATTCATCTTATTCTGCAAGAACAGTAACCACAGGGAGGGCTTTTTTGCCCAAGCTTAATGAAAGCAATGAAAGTTTGTCCTTTGGTTTCAAAGGTCTTTGAATCAGGCTGTACCCATTTCGAAAACAATCTGTGCGCAATCAAAACAAGAAAGGAGTGTAAATGGTTTTGTATTATATACTTAAGAGTTAAGTTAGACATGAAATGCTAACAGAACAAGAAACTTCAGGGAATTTACCTGGGAAAAAAATGTTAAAGATGAAACAAAAACCTCCCTGAATTATTTTCCTGGTGTGGTTGTGTTAGTCAGGATATTGTTCCTGCATCTGCATTTTTAACTCTTCCACCAATCTATTTACATCATTTGGCAGGTTTAAATGTGTCCAGCATGTTTATCATAAATCATTTTTAGTAACTTTTTTTTTGTAATCAGAGTTAGACCATTAGTTATTTTCCTGAATCATAGTAACTTGCTTCTAGTGCAAAAGGTTGTCCCTTTTGACCTCATTGAGATACAGAAGAGGACAACTCCTGGCTCACTGACTTCACCCTCCCACTATCAAAAGCAGAACCTATTTTTGATGTCTTTTAGAAATATATTGGACTCAATTTAATTTCACCCAGTGATGACACTACAACTGTGAAAACTCACCCTTCTAAAGGCTAGACATCATCTTTTAATTACCAGCTTAAAGTTATTAATGATCAATTTAAACCCAGATAGTTTTTGTGTCAGTTAAATACCCCCTTTTCCTTCCTAACATAAACACAGTTTTGATGTATTTAAAAGGCTATAACAGTTTAGTTATCTGAATTCAAACTTAGTGTGTGCTGTAATGAATATAATTATTCCAAATGTTTGTAATGCATGAGGGAATATTCATTGGCATTTCCAGTGAACAGAGAAATAAAAATATTTTTAGTCAGATCCCATGTGCTTACCATAGAAGAAAAAGTTATATCTATTAAATCGAAACTCCAAAGGAAAGAAAAAATTAACACATGAAGCCATTTATTCTTTAGTGTACTTCTCTCTACAGGAAAACTCTTTCTCAGGCTTGTTGATATGGGTGAATAGAGGTTTAAGAACAGGCATTCACTTCTTGTATGACATTATTTCATGGTTAGTTAACAATGTGATAGGCATTGAGAAAACAGTAGCATATACAGTCATCTAAAAAAAATGTAATGAATCTGCTCCTCTAATGCAAATACATAATATAGTTCTCTTCCCCATCTTCATAAAATTATTTCTTTCTCATTTGTGTCATAGTCTCTTTGTTTGCTGTCTTGGTAGCACTGTAGATGTATGGATGTGGAACACACATATCAGGATTTTTTTATTTCCCTTTTTATGATAAAATGTGCTAACTTTTAATTGAAGTTTGTTATAATGAGGAATAAGAAATCACCTGTCCCTGCTGCTGGTATTACTGTGTCTGCAATTCTTTGAATTACTGTCCATTCCTGAGGCAAAATGTCTTAATCTGATTATTTAAAATTACATCATTGATTAGGTGTGAACGAAAAGGCTCATGAAATGAAAGGATGTCATGACTAAAGTTTCAGATGCTCCTGGCAACGTGCAGGTTTGAAACCTCATGCCCCTTTTTTTCTCCCCTTTAGAGATACAGTGTAGATCTGCTGGAGTCCAACATAACAGATGCTTAACAAATATGTCTTAGGCTATTTTTATAAAAAGAAAATCCATGACAATAAAGCACAAATCAGGAATTTAAAATATCTACTGAAAGTCTGATTTTGATGATAACAAATATAAGAGATGACGCTCTTTCTGAAAATACTGCTTAACATGTTAATCAGGATTACTTCACTTCTTCCTACTTCTCTCCCATGCATGTATTCCATTTGATGCACATTTAGGCTATAAACACTTTCTAGACAAGGCTTGTACTTTGTTTTATGTACAGCACTTAGCATTTTTGGGGAATAATAACAGGAAACATAAAGATGAACCTTTGTGAAAATAGGACACTGGACTTCACCTTTCTGTGTGCCTATACATCTGAAAACAAAGAATGCTTCAGAACAAGTTTAAATATGTCCTTTTGAATAAAGGGTAATGTTTCATATCACTGGCAAAGTAATAAATATTCAAATTCTATTATTACATCATCAGTATAAAATCCTAAAATATAGACAATATGCACTGAGAATACAAAAAACCTGTGTTTCACAACCCTTGTACATAGAGATTTCTTGTGCAGGCATGTTAGACTGCTTGGATCATGGGTCAGGTGCCAGTGGCTATGAGAAAGAAGAGCACAGAGGCTGATGCAGAGGCTTTTGGCACCCACTAGCTCTGGAAGTCAGCAGGCACTGGGAAAACCACAACTGCAAGGTATGAGTTAGTTTAAGCTTGGCAAGTTGTTCCCTCTACAGAAAATGAAGCAAGGAAATGCAATTCACCCCATCTTAGGTATCTAAAGTTAAGAAAGAGGAAAACAAACCTTAGTTTTCAACTCAGAAAGGAGAGAAAGTTGGGAATACTGCACCAGAAATCTTCTTAATCCCAGATCAAAATGATATCTTACTATTTTATGGCCAAACTTGAATTATATAAATAAATATACATATATATTTATTTATTTCCAGTTATGTATTTTTTACAAATAATTAACATATTATTTAAAAATAGAGCTATTGTCTTTAAAGAATTTTCAATCTAAATTAGCTGGTGAAACGATACTATGTCAGTATTTTGTGTAAGATTTTTATATGAAGTAAATGTAAGAGCAGAAAAATTGCACTTATCCAGGTCATGTGCTTTATTGTTATGCAAGGTAAAACTTAGAAGCTGCAAGGTTAATTACTATAATTTGGAAAAAGACAGTATAAGTAAAATGCAGATGCTGTAATATCTATGTAATTAACTTGTAATTGCAGCATAATTGCACGGTGGTTTTGCTTTGCAGTAGATTGCTAAACTGGATTTATACAGTTACTTATGAATGGGTTAATTATATAATTTTTGGCATCATATTAAATTTATTTCTGTGACAAAGTTCCTTCAAATTATCAAATAAGGAGTGTACATTTTTTCAGTTTCCTCCTCAGAAGAACATTTAACTGTATTTGCATGTTATATGTAGAGAGCATGCAAAAGTTGTAGCAAGTTAAACATGAATCCTAAAAGGCTTTACTTTATACATTATGCATTATTTCTCATAACACATAGCTCATAAAAAATACATATCACTTGGGCTGATAAAGCTGTAAGCAGAAGAAGGAAGACTGAAACCTAAAGGCAAAAATATTCTAATGAAATGTAATTAAATACACAATAGAAATAATAATCAAGTAATTTTAGAGAAATAATGGAAGTGACACAGTCATCCACTGTCTCATGTGATCTCCTGATACTCAGTTGTGGAGAATGATGGACAGCTGCATCACTAGATGGAAGTATCCTGTGCTACGGAGGAAACAAACTCTTCTAAGCAATTTTTCTTGATAGATGTAATAGTCATCTCAGGGAAAAGGGAAAGGAAAGAAGAACTCTTCAGAGCATGCTATGCCTTGAGCAAATAACAAAACCTACAAGGTGGCTTCAGAAGCTTAGAGAAATGTTGGAGCTAAGCTAAGGAGAAGTTTTAACGTTAGTTCATATTTTATTCATGTAACTAGTTTTTCATTCAACGTTTTGGGCTAAATATTCTTTTTGCTTTTGTGGAGCAATAAAGCTGATTGTGATCATATCAAGGAAGTCTTTTGCCATGGCTGTGGTGAGTCTTAAAACTGGGCTCCTCCCAAAATAGCTGACAAAGCAGTTCTCTGGGCTGTTCAGAAGGTAACAGTGTTGTACCTTTAATTTTAGGACACATGTTACTTAGAGAAATTTTAACATAAACATCTGAGGGCATGTGCTGGTTGGCCCCAAAGGTCTTTGGTATGTGTCAATGCAGCAACGAGCAAGCATGAGTACCAGTGCCATGAATATATATACTGGTATATATTATATATTCAGGTTATACTGGTAACCTGAATACATCCAGCACTATCCTCTGGTAGAGGCCAGCTAGAATGAAACAACCTGCTGCATTGCCATTAAACCCAGTCAGCCTCCTGCATCCAGGCTACATGCTGGGAATCATCCTTAGCTGTGCTAATTTCCCAACACTGCCTGAAAGTTGTTTGACAGAATGTGATTTGACCAGCCCCAAACCAACCAAACTGTCTTAATTCTTCCCTAGCAAGCATTGCTATTATATATATTATGTATAGCATATATTACAATAAAATATTTACACAGTAAATGTTTCTTTTACTATAAAGAAATTCCAAGTTCTGGGACACAAAACAAACAATGTAAGTGTGATGTATAATCTTAGTTAATAATAATTAAGGAAACAATTCTTTGACACTTTCTTTGATAGAAACAAGATGCCAAAAATAAGAGTGAGTGGTTCAAGCTTGTATTTGTATAGGACATTCATACATCGATTAATATAATTGTAATATCCTGAAAACGCTTTTTACTGGAAGAATTAAAAAAAAAAAATCCTCTCAAATTAAGCACCAGCTTACTCAAATGGATTAAGTTATCTGTGTAAATCATTTACGCTGGCATTTAATAGAAGCTCAGATTTGCAAATTGTGGGATCTTTGCTTGAACACTAAGTGCATCTGCAGCAGCAAAGAGAATATAGTGGATGCCAGCAAATGGCACATCAGGCACCAGTGCACAGGGGAACTCACGACACAGTCTGAGCCAGCAGTTTTGGCAAGGTATTGACATCATGAGGTTTTAATAGCAATACTCCACAAAAATTAAAAGGAAAAAAAGTGAGGGAGAAAGCTCAGTGGAGAATCTCATACATTTTAAATTATTGTACCCAGGGTTTCCATCTAAAATTTTCATAGGAATTCAGTGCAAAACAAGCATTATTTAAAATGCTTGAGCTCACTATCAAACTGAGCTTGTACTTTTAGCTATCTTGAAGATACCATTGGTACATCTTGCTTTAGAGTAAGCAAGGCCCCCTGAAACACTCCATCTGTCAGAGCAAATTTATAGGTCCTCTTTGCCATCATGTAAGTATTTTAAAGAATAAAGAAATGTGAAAATCAGAAACTCATGAATAAGCTTCCCTTTGAAGAAAGGAAAAAGCAGACAGATAAGACATTATTGATGAAAAAACTATATTTATGAACAGCACTGTAACTGATGTCTCCCTTTAACTGCAGTCATCACCTTCTCCTGTCACATCACACAGACACAAGAAAATAAACGGGCCTTAGAAACCTGATTTTCTATCAGGCAGTAATAGCATTAACCACCTTTAAGCATTTTCTCTTTCAGGGCAGAAGATTCATTTAATTCTTATAACTTTTAACTTTTTGAAATTGTATCAAACAGGGCTTTATTTGCCAAGAAGACGTAACAATATCTGTTAAATATCTGTTAGACTAGTATGCTGCTGGAATTCAGAAACAAGAACTGATATTATTTGCCCCACAGCTCAATAATGTCCTAGCAGTTAGACACTCAGTTATCCTGGTTAACTCTATCATAGCAATAATTTACCAACCACGCCATGAAAATACCATTATTTCTTGACAATCATACAATGAAACTACATCATGAAAATACCCAAATTCTTGTCAGGAAAATAGGATGTATGAGTGCTAGAAAAAGCTGATTCGGGACCTGACCCAGAATACTTTATTTCATGAACTTTACAGACTTGAGAAAGTACAAATGTGGCAAAAGAGCTGTTATCTTCAGCTCTCTCTCTCTTTTTTTTTTTTTTTTTTTTTTTTTTTTTTTTGTGGGCACACACATAATGAATTTGGTTCCAGATATTGATCTGATACTGCCATCCTCCATATCTACTTAAGCATAGAAAATTATGACCAAAGCTATCATTAGAATTCAACAGGGTATGAACAAAGATTATGAAAAGAAAGCACAACAAAAATTCCCTTGGAATTTTCACTAAGAAGGCTTTTGAATTGCATAAACAACAGTGGAAGAAATGAGAAAATAGCACATCTTGGTATAATATAATCATATGTTCCTTATCTATACAAAATTTCATATAAAATACAAGGGAGATACTGACATTGGATGTATCCTGTGATTTGATATATTAGCTGAGATGTATCTAACACAAAATACCAATTAACATAATTAAGTGTTTTATAGATATTATTTATAATGTTACTGCTGTATAATGAATGTAGGAAGCTCTAGAGGACTAAGTGTGTCACAAAGACCAATTCTAGATACTGTCAGAAAATCATGATGTGGATATTTAGAAGTGGAATAAATAATGATAGACCTGCTACAGTGAGGCTGATAAACAAACCAGTCGGGTGGATTGGTGATCTGCCAGTTACTATGACATGCTCTCTGATTTTATCACACCAACAATAAACAATGTTGTTTTTCTGGGGCAATGTCTTGTTTTAGTTCTGTTTTAAAAACCCTGTAGCTAGTTCATTGTCCTGCCATAGCTGAAATCATAATTTCTGATAATAGCTGCCAAACTGAATAACAAAGAATAAGAAAAAAACCTCACAAAACAAACCAAAAAACCCATAATAAACCCCCAAACCCTTTACTTATCCTATTCGGAAGTTGGCTGCCATCCTCCAAGCTGCAGCTCACTAGTCCCTCCTTATTCAGGAAGAAACATAAAGATAAATTTGACTCCCTTACAACGTGCTTGAAGGATTGCTGAACAAGGGATTGACTTGATTTTTCGCCTCAAGATTTTTCTGAAATGACTGTCCTACATAGATTTGGATATTTTAGCACACTGAAGGCCTGAACTCTCTCCCTGGTCACTTCAGAAAGAGTCCAAGGAAGCCAGCTTCTTCATAAAAGACTATAAAATGTTTGAGTTAAGTCTGGCTTCCAGTCACGTAAAAGCCAGTTCTCCAAAACTGCTCATCTTCTAGGGCATCCTGATGCCTCTTTAAGTGGCAAGAGAATCACTTGCAACCAACACAGAAAAAGGAAATCTGAACTTTCAGCTCTATTGGTAAAATCATTGTTGAACAGAGTTGAATGCAGAACAAATTCTGTTGAAAGATATTTGTTAGATTTTTCTTAATTTTGACTAGAAATAAAGAAAATAATAATGGTGAAATTGTTACAGAAAGAATGCTGAGAGAACCTCAGCTTCAGTCAAAATGTCTTCTTTTGCCAAAATTACTTGTTTCATTTCTGTTTTGTTCAGTACTCTATATATTTTAATTCCCAGAAAATTATATTACTCCTCTTAATATCTAAAATTATTTTGCCAAAATAAATATGATTTTTCTAAGCTTCTGGGTTTCAAATAAAGTGTACTTTCTCATGGAAAACAATTCCATCTACATTTTCTTTGCCAAGTCATCATGTTATCAGTATGCACAGACACCACTGTAGCTTGGTGTGGGAAGGACCGTGACTCCATACCCTGGTCATTCCCTTTGGGTCATGGTTAGACTTTGGAAAAGCTTTGAAAAAGCAGCTGCTTAATTTCACAGGGAACAGTGACCACAAATATTGGCCCTAACATGGGGAGTACATTCAGGGGACACTCCTTGCATTTGGAAAGTGAAATCCATAACATGACCCTAAATAATATGAACGTGAGAACAACTTTTTCTTGATTAACAGATGATTACAGAGGGATAGCTTATTGTACAGCAAACAAAGCTGTGTTGGATAGTTACATATACATTGAGGCAAGTTCTTTTCTTGGTTTATGGTTTAGATAATACATAGCCAAAGTCAGAAGACACTGTAAAGACACAGCTTTTGTTGTTACCGGGCTCCAAATATCAAACCGGCTGTGGTTTAGGGTAAGTTAACTCACGGAACTAAAGGAGATCACCTTTGGAGAAAGGTATCCATGAATAATCTTTGCATCCAATAGGCTTCTTTCCTCCTTCCTACTGTCCCAGCCTGTCAGTGGCTTACATTCTTAGGAAGAACTACGAACAGATATCTCTGAAGTGCAACATGGTTTCTTTTGTAATGGACCAGATGGCATCCAGTGACAGATATATTCAAACAATACATTCCCAGAAGAGGACACTTCTGTTCCTCTGACAGTACCTGAATGACATATACTATCTATAGCTTCATTAAAATATCCAGAGATTCTCTAACAGTTACATGCAAAACTGTTTACTTCTGTTCAACAAGAAAGCACGTGGTTTGGTCCTGTTATTTTTAATTCTTTTTTTTTGTTGTTGTTGTTCTTTTTGTTGTTGTCTCAAAAGGGAAGAGGATAAACAGATTCTTGTTCCTTTCACTGGCAGAAGCACCAATAAAGTCGCTTACATCTTCCATCAAACACTCTCAAACAGCCTGGATGTGTAATACTACAATTAGGCTTCATTTGATGATTCAAGATTTAAAAAAAAAATAATCAGGTGATATGTTTACATGTATGCTATATTCAGTGACATCAGAGTGGGGTCTGTGTGACAAAGGCTTTCTCTTGCCTTGCCTTGCCTCTAACAAAAATCAAAGTGCCATCATTCACAGTTGCAGCTGGGATTCAGGGTCACTAGAAGCCAGTCAATAAAACATATTGAGGCTTGAATACATGCCTTCCATTTGTGACTGAATGCCCTCTCACCACTCAAAATCCTCTAAATAGTCTGTACCAGAATGAAATAAGGTTCTGTTTAAAGTCTGAAATGGTTTTTATTTTGAGAATCATGTGTTATTTTAGTTCCATAGTTCTGATTCTGTTCCATATTCAGCAGCAATTTGCTTCTTAAGGAAGGTCTAACTTAAGCTCTGGGTTTAGGAAAATAATCAGCTGCATTTTGTGTGATTCTGCTGTATGCTGTTTCAGGTGGGCAGGCAGGGACTATGCTCAAACCCCAGAGTTTACATCTATTTTACAGAGATTACTTTCTAACCACTCTTTGAAAGCAGCATCGTATAAATCTCTGATGTTTCACTAGCTCACCCAGCTAACAAGGAGGATTTCGGTTTTGCAAAAATGAAATTTTTCCAATTCTTATCCTACAATTAAACCCACATTTTGTTCTTGTACTTCCAGAAGGTCTCATTCCACGTCCTGCTAAATATAGCCTTCTCTCTCATAATAATAACAGTTTGCCACTCAAAGTTCTGGTTACAGAAACAGCCAAAAAGTATTTGAATGTTACTTGAAAGAAATAAAGTGGTATGTTTTAGAAACAGTGGAATTAAATCTGTGCTTAATTTTAGAAAGGTAAGTCCAGTAAGCTGATAGTAAATTGGTGTAAAGATTATATAATGAACATAAAAATCAGGCAGAATGACACTTTGATATGTTTACACTCAAAATCACATTTCCAGTTTCACACATTACATGTAATCAGATATCACAATGCTGCTAAGAACTGGTAATTCAGAAGCTGTGGATTTAGTTCAACAAGGAACGATAGTTTGTTTTCTCACACAGGAATATAGAAACTTCATCTGAAATGTAGGCATATGCTTTGAAGTACAGAGTAAGAGCAAAAGATTCTCAGCATCTGCTAACAACTGTTGGGATGCTTGGGTTAGATCTTGGATATAATCTGTCAATTTGCATCAATCAAGTTAGCTTACACTTCAAGATGTAATGAAATGTGGCCAACACAATTAAACAAAATAACATAATATAGCAGCAAAAATACATTCTTGATGATAGTGGGTAAAGAAACTGTGGTTTTGGTCTAACTCAGAAAATACTGCTTGAGTTTTTGAGCATTTTTAGGATACAACGTGGTCTTTGCTGAAGGTTTTTGGCTGTTCTCATAGAAATTTAAAAGGGCATGTCTAGGGTATTTCTAGCTATTGCACCACTGAGGATTTAATCTGCAATTAAATAAGGAAGAAGAAACTGATCAACTGCAGCATTCTGTACAGAATGTGTTCTGCCATCGTATTAATACAGATTGCAACCTAAAGACTGTATAGGGGATGCAAGTATTGCTCAAATTTAAACAAATTTACACATATGTAACCTTAGATAGTTTTGTTATAGATTGTAACTGAACAATGATGACAGACTTCTTGACCAAATGTTCCCAAAAGCTTCATTGCTTTATTCTGCAGCCAAACCCTTAATGAACTTGTGACTGGACATTGATTAATATAGTAATGATAACCATGCCAACACCACCTGGAGAAGGCGATCCCAGACAACAGCATGAAGCAAAAGACAGCTCTTGTTAATTCAGCTGTAGAAAGATTAAATCTACAAGATTCACTTGAACAACAGACAAGCCTTGTGTGTGACAGAAATAATCTGTCAAAATTTGGTCACATTTTACATATATCTGTAAATGTATTTTGTTCAGTAAATACTGTTGATTTTTTTGTTATTGTGTGTATGTGTATTGATGTGTAATCCTTAAAATGTTTATTTAGGACACCTGAACAGTGTTTCAGTTGTATAATAATGGCTAAAAAATCAGCTGGTTTTCTGATCAGTAAATAAGTGACTGATATAAAGAAAAGCAACACTCCTACATCTTTTTTCTCATATGAGTGCACTGCAAGCCACAGATGTGATGAGTTATACAGAAGACTGAGCAGGCTGCTAGACTAACTCCGTGCTGTATGAGCTGGTGGTAATTCCACCACACAAAGTGTAAGAGGTTGGTAAATCCATTTGTTTCTGAGTACTGGACTCCCATCAATCCTGTGCTTATCTTAGATTTAATCATTTGATTGATTCACAATGCTGCTTATAGCAAGGATTCGCAAAAGCGCTTACAAGAGATAGCCAGATCTGCTCCCACTGGGGTTTGTTAGTATTTGTACACTCCACTTCTTTAAAATGCTGCAACTTTATGTTTGTGACTCCATACCTTCAGAAAGAAGTGGCTAATTTTATCTCAATACATGAACATCACCTATTCAAATCCAAGATATACAAGAAAAGGCATCTCAGAGGAAAACAATGCAACCTAGAGATCAGTCCTTAAATTAGTTGTTGTGGGGTGGAGGGATCAAAAGCTTGTAAATCCCATAAATCTTATTTTCTTTGAGTGGGAGTTAAGGGTCCTAGATTATATAGCTGTTTTTCAAATTTTATGCCAACTATAGAGTGTTCAAAATCCAGATTTAGATCCTCAGGCCTTAAAATTCCTGAAGGGTGAATTTCTTTATAAAAAGAATTGTTTTCTGTAGAAAGGCAACCTCTTCCTGCAGGCTAGTAAAATTTAAATCTGTGATGGCATCTCTAACAACAAATGAAAAAAGCCCACAGGTGCTGTTTTAGCTAAGTAAGCTGCTGTAACAACAAAGTCTTTAAGGCATTAAAAATGCAACGAACTAACTTGAGTTTCTAAATGAAATATAAATAAGTAAGTACAGAAAGACAATTTCAGGCACCACTTCTTGAGCCATGAGAGGCTGCAAGATTATGAAATAGTACAAAATTTGAAGTTACCTCTTACCTTAATTACAGCTTTTCACCAATGTCCCAGAAGCAGAGAACTTCCCATGTTTCAAAGCAAAGAAATATATTCATCCTACAAATAATAAAAAAAAAAAAGACATTGGAAAAGGTCTGCAATTTCAGAAAGTTGTTTCTCTTGTACCAGACTGGAATTAGAAAGTCCTGTTTAGTGCTGGAGGAAAAGAAGTTTAATCATATTTACTCTGAGGAGATCATGGTCATGTGAAACACTTAATGAGTGTTAAACTGAGAAGGCAACACAACAGGAAGGCCCCTCTTGTGTCACTGATTTAAACAGCTTTCAGAAAGTCACCATCTTTTTATATCATTGATTTATAGAGCAGATTTTCTGACCTGTTATTCACATGACACAATTTAGTACACATTTTTTGAACATAGTATATTACACTAAAAAATGAATGGATATATTTGCCTGTAGTAAGGTCTGTTAGCCCCTATTCTTTGGCCAAAACGTGGAATTAGTTTCCTATACACTCAAAGGAAAAATCTGATCCAGATATATATAACTGCATTAAAACATATATCTTAAAATATGATGGTTCACCCTTGCTATCCATCCCATTTCACACTAGGCCGATGAATGTGTTGATGTAATACTCAACATTTGACGCACACACACTTATTACACATATACATATAGTTATAAATATATACATATATACATTTAAGATGGTAATATGGAATGGGAACGTAAAGCCAAAGCATTTAACTTCAAATGAGGACTCTTCTGATATCACTACATCTTCATGAACTGCTAAACCATCGCAGGAGGTGGTCTTGATACAGGAACAGAACAGAAGTTCTGATACATCATTTTCCCAGACCTTTTTGATAATATATGAGTGTAAAGGAGGGTAGAACATGGATAATCTTTCAGCTTCTTTCTTTACTGAAGAGAAATAAATTAATGAGTAATAATTTGCTGGCTCTAGGACCACAGAGGTGAAGAGGACAACAAACTCACCTGCCTACCGACTCAGGTGAGTCTTTTCTTCCCATATTCTGGCTAACTGTATTAAACACACTGATCATTTTTTCTCTTGTGGAGCAGAAGAGTAATTGCTGTTTTCCCTGAAATTCTCAGAGCAGAACCTGGTCCTTTAGTTTTGTCTATTTGTGGAGTCAAAAATCATAGGAACTCTTAGTTCCTAAGAAGTCCTAGAAATGATACGAGGTAATCTGATCACCAGATGCTGATGTCATTTGAGTCTGAAAAGGAAGATTTTGATGTTGCTGACTCTGATCCTAAATCTGATCTGAGACTTGACCTCAAACCTAACCATCCCAGTGCCCAAGCTTTAGTGTTTATCTAAAAGTGACCAAACCCACACAGTAGTTTAAGCTAGTCACCACTGTCAGAGCAAGGGTGGTCACACAAGATAAACTCACAGGTAAAGGAGACTTCTGCAAGTAGCTGGCTCCAGCTTGTTCTGTTCCTGTTTCCCAGCTGTTATGCTTTAAGCAGCAGGCTACTGAAACCCAGCAGTGACAGCGAAAAAAAATGACAAACTGCCTGAAAAATACGGAGACTGCAATTTCAAGTGACAATATTTGTCACTGAAGTTTTGTGGATTGTCCTTCACACTTAAAGGGGCAAGCCTACGTGTTGACTTTGCCTTCAATAGGAAGGTGATGAAGGTAAAAAAGATGAACCAGAAGAGAAAATGTGTCTAGAAAAATTTTCTTTTAAAGAAAAATTGCAAATCTTTTTTTGTTGTTATTATAATTTGTACATTTATCTGATTAAAATTTTACTTATTTGAAGTTTTTATGCTGAGTTCCATCTATTTACACTACATACATGAGTCATGACTATGCCAAGTGATTACTTCTCCCTCAAGTTAGTAGTCTGCAGATGTGGGCTGGTTGGGTAGACTCAAAAACATAGAAACCCTGATATAGTCACATCCTAAGACATTATTAATACACAGTGCATAGCAATACATCCCCATAGAAACCCTCTTGAGGACATTTGGCCCCAATTTCCTTCTGCCAGCATTTACATAGTTACTGACTTTTATTCTTTTATTCATTACCTGAAAAGATGCAATGTAACATTTAGGAAAATGTATAAGCAAGAAAACCATCTCAATAAAATGTATTATTTATGTTGCCCTAACACAAATCCTAGACAAGAACAAGGATAGAAGCACACATTTATGAATGTGATAGAGTTATAATGATTTAATGAGTTACAGTTTATCAGTTGAGTTGCTATGAATTACGGTTTGCATGATTTTCAGCTCTCCTTTCCTTGCAGGTTAATGTAAATCTTCAAATGTAAGAGAAGATGCTTTAACTAAAATAGCTTGACTTTGTATTCAGTATGGCTACACATGAACATGCTGGCAGTTATGGTGTTTTAGCTAAGAGAATGTGTATTTTGTTAAGCCAATGTAAGTGAAGTCTGTACCTGAAGGAAACAGTTTTGGTTTTTTTCCACAATCGATTTCGGTGAAACTACTCTAGCTTACACTAATATGAATGAAAGAATTAGATGAAAATGACTTCTGAAATCTAGGGGGTTTCCTTCTTTAATTTCTACAATTATATTTTCTTCTGTCTAATTTCTGCTACTCTGACAGTGTTTTCCTCTTTTGACTTGCTCTTAAAAGTTGACCTTAGTTGCTTCTCCCACTGCAGGGATTACATGGCTGTGCAACAGTTTAATGTTAATGAGTAAAAAAGCTCTGAAGTCTAACAACAATTAAATGGGCACTTGCAATTGATGAGCACTTGGGGAAGAATGCTGTTCTTTGACTCAGAGAAAAATAAAATTCTTGACCTGGGTTTGGAGCAGGAAAAGATGAAAAGCAAAATGAGAAAAAAATTTCTATCAGAGCTGCTGAGAAAAAAACCCAAACAACTAAATATAGTAATTTTGAAAACTGCTTCTTAAACTTCTTGTTTTACCTGCATTTATGGAGCCCTCCCTGGAAACAAGATAGTCCTTCCAAGAATTTGCATTCACACTGTATATCAAACTTAAGGAGGAGATGAAGTATTATTTATATATAGAAGAACAGGCATGCCAGAACAACTCTATCTTTAAGGGGAAAAAGGCTACATATGGTGCTGAGTTTAATTACCCAGAAAAGTGGCAAACACCTATACCCTGCCTCTGATCTCATTCTAACCTCCTCACTGCTTCTTCTGATCCCCCTCCTAGGGTAGCCCTTTCCTTGGTGAGGCTTCTCATCATGTGGTGAGGAGTAATTACCAGGGAAATCGTGGTGAGACTGGACTAAGTAAACTGGACTTTGGTCATTGCTCTCCTTTCCCCCAGGTAAACTTCTTGTAGGGCATAAAGAAGTGACTTTGCAAATATGTCCTTAAATTACTTTGTACAACAGGAAAATATATTAACTGCTCCACCTTATACTGAGATTTACAAATCAGAGACCATAGGGTTCCATGTAGGGCTCCATGTAGACTGTAGTACCTATCTGATCTCATGAGCTCTGTAACATACACTTGTGAGAAAAAGGAAGAAAGAAATGTGTCATGTTTCATTCTGTATACTTGGAAGCTTTCATTTGATGATTCCTTTCCATGACTCCCAGGTCACACTTTTTCAACACATTTGAGTCCTGAGAATAACTTACAAACAAATGGTGCCTGCCATGAGGACTTGATGCAAAACAGAAACTCCAGCATTGCACAGCACCCAGGGAGTGTCTACCCCAGGTTGCTCACCATGGCCGCAACCCTGGTTGATGAACCTTCCTGACTATATAACTTATCTTAGCATGTCAGTAGGGGGAAAACCCTATCTTCTCATCAGCTCCCTAGTACAGTATATCACCATGGTTCCATGTTCAGAAATCGTTATCTAACAAAACACATTGACATGTTTGCTTGATACTACAGAGCAAATGACTGAAAAATATTTCAAGTTCTTTCCCCCTAAGCCTCAGTTATACAGGAAAATTCATCTGACTAGTTACAAGAGGAGTCTGGGAGATATTCAAGATGCCATTTTTTTCATTATGATATTGGATAAATGGCAAATATCAGCGCCAGGCAACCACAGTGCTTCTAAGAAGTACATTTTCCCAGTCTGCTTTCCAACTTTTTTTTGGTCTTAATTCTCTTTGGAAAGTTGAATGGATCTTACATCTCTAGGGAGAAACTTTCTCTTGGTAAGCCATGTGTTGAAGACAGACCCTATCTATTTTTCTGTTATCTCACTATGATGTTTTAAGATTGATAAGCTATAAAATAAAATTAAAGTGGGCCACTCTAGAACATCCAAAGTGATTTTGCCCATAATGCTGATTTAAAATAATCATAACTCCTTATCTGATAGTTGTGTAAATTAATATGTTTACTAAACCTTCTTTGGCAATTTATTTTTCTTCATAGTCAGATCAACATTTGCTATTCCACTGCAGTTCTCCACTGCATTATATTCTTGCTGCTCCAGTTTAGTCACAATCATTAGTGGATAAACTCCATTACAGATGCTTCTATAAGCATCTCAGTAGTGAAGCTGAAAATCTAGGTCAATTTTTTCACTGAAAAGTGCATCAAATTTCTTTCTGATGATATTGGAAAGTGTGATAAGGAAAAACTCTACTGTATACCTTGGTAAACTTCAATAGACTCCTAAATGTTGATCAGCATTACTAACCAATAGCATGAAATCACAGACTTCTGTGTGCAGCAGCTACTAATAAATGCTCATCCGGCTAATGCTTCATTACAGGTTGGGGCTTATCAACTCTAGGAACAACATGCCACTCTCATTTACTTCTGTGTACTTCCAAATTGTCTCATCTCTATGACATTGTGACCAGGCAGGAATGTGAGACAGAATTTAGCCCTGTGAGTCTATCTCATGGGGGAATTACATAAGTAAGTGAATATCAGTAAAAACATGGATTAATAGAATCCTAAATAAGGTATTATAAATCCCCTGCTCTCCTGAGCAGTTTCAGCAGCTTCCCTCTTTTATGCTCTTAGTCTGAATATCTTAACAAAAACAACATTCCTCTGAGGCCACTGTGTTTCCGGACATGAAATCACTATCCAGTGGTTATAGAGCTTTATGGAGGGAAGTAGAATAGGTTTTGGATTTCACTAATTTCACTTTTAATACTACTATCTTGCTAAGTACCTTCATGAGTTGCACAGACCAGCACTGTTCTGCCTTGCATTTTCAGCTTTTTAATCCTTGGTCAGTCCCATAGGAGCAAACAGACATGTGTGAAACTTTTGCTATTACTCAAAATGAAGATGGGTTACGCAATCAGAATTACTGATACATCTGATGCTGCCTAGCTTTTAGGATAATCTTCTGGTCAAGTAGGAGTCATTTTTTCCTATTTCTGTCCTCACTGATGGTGCAATGTTATGCAAGGAGCACAACATCACCGTACCTCAGCTTCTTCCTTCATAGAATGGGTATAAGGCAATCTCCTCACTCTCCTTTGTGCCATTCTTTGAGGTCTTCTGTTGAAAGGTGCTAAAATAAGCACTATGTATTATTCATATATTAATTCGCTCTGGCATATTGGTTTCAGGAAACTTCATTTCAGTGCACTGGGAAATCAACATCAAAGAAATGTAGAGTTACGCACAATGAATACACTCAGCAGTGGAGCAGGCCAGGCTTGACACAGCTCTGAAAAGCAAATAAAAACTGAGCATAGAAACTCTGTAATCTCCTTACGATGAGGAAAAGAACAAAAAAAAAGGCCCTATAATAACTTTTCTATAGCTTTTGGGGCAGTCATGTACAACTTAGTAGAGAATTAGACCCTGTTAATAGAATTTTGTAGGGCAGCCCAAAATATGTATGGAGATAATTTAATTAAGAAAGTGATGGTCCTGGACAACACATCAAGTGATTAAAATCCCCTGGGTTCCTTGGCTTTCAGCCTGAATTTTTGGGAGAATTACATCTTAGAAAGTTTTGAGATGTTGTTGTTCTTTCAGTCTTCAAATTATCTTCAGTGAGACGCCCAAAACCTGACTACTCCAAAGTCCCACATCACTTCTGAGACTGTGGAACAAACTACCAGCAAAAGAATTTTTAAAAAACTCTTCTTTATTCATTCACCAGGGTTTTTCCTTACAAGGATTTATTTAACCATTTAAAAAAACAAATTTAAAAAAAAAAAATCTCTGGTAATATTTTTTGTTTTTTCCTCATTTCTCTCCACCACTTTAAAACACTGCTTTCATATATGCATATAAAATGAAACACTCTGAACTCTGGGGGTAAACGTAGAATTTCACCAGGCAGCACCAGGCTGTTCCCAAAAAACTTTATAACATAATTTCCTATAATGAACCTTGAAGCTTAAACTCTCAATTCCATAAACAAAGGCTGTATATGTGCACTGAGGGAAGACAATTCATAGTAATTTTGTCAGCAAAATTGTTACAGTAAAGGCCTAAGAAACACTTCATCTACCTGTCACTTGTCTTGAAAGGGCAGATTACTTTTTCCTCAATCTTGGCACATCCAATTAAGGTAGACTTACAAGCCAAGCAGGTGTAAAGTGCAAGCCAGCACTTGTTCACATTAGCAATTATCAATGGAAAAAATACATAAGTGCTGAGGCTTGGCACAACAGTTACCCTGGCAACCGTTAGCATTCAGAGCCTCAGCAGAGACTAACATGACAGTTTGACATCTTTTCCTATAAAAAAGATGATTGCATTCTCTCTTTCTCTCTGTTTTTTCCCTTCCCCTGTTTTCGTGCTGTTTTTCCAAAGGTCTCAGCAGTGGCCCTGCCTTGCTTAACTCTAGCTGCTCACTGACCAGCATGTAGGGCGCTGAACTGAACTCCCCTGTTTTGTCAACCATTATAGTGTCCTCTGTGGAAACCAACCAAGTATGTGTACTGTGTGCCTGGCCAAGCCTGAAGAGCAGGAAGGAAGGGCGGAGAAGCATCATTAGCATTAATTCTGTTAACCCAAGATAGCCAGAAACCCGCTAGCCAACTCAAGGTCACTAAGTGTTATCCCTTTTTTATGCTGATGTTCTGGAATATCCAGTAAGACACACCATTCATCTATTACAACTTCCCTCAAGATACTGGCCCCTCTCTCTTACACATGGACCTTTGCAAACAGTTCTCTATTCATATCCTCTCAAAAAGGAACAGAAAGTCAACCAGAAGGTTGTGTATTTTGTGTACAAGGAAAGAAACCTCATCCTCAGTTCAACCAAGAAACTCAGTCCAAGTAAGCTCATCAGAAAGTACAACTCCAGAACATACCCAATTGCCCATCCTTCAAGGACAGAAGAGCTTGAAGAAGACTCAGAATCATTTTGGATTAAGCTTTGCTTGTGGACTAAACTGTTTGAACTTGTTGACTATGTTAGCTGCCAATTCTGTTATTTCTATTTGGCATTTTAATGTCAAATAGATTTAAAGAGTGGTATGACTGCATCAAAATTATGTTAATTAGTGACTGTTTCTGTTAAAAGTTTACCTGACTTTCCCTTTGCTGCTCTTTCAGAGCTATTTCTTTTTGTTATTTTTTAATGTTCCTTTTCTAGGCAGTCTTTTGATATTGTTTTCCTTCCATCTTACTTTCTCTTTAATTTTGTTCACATTTTTCAATTTTAAAAAGTTAAATTAAAATCTTAAAGATTTAGATCTCATTTAGTTTAATTTTCAGTGGTTTTTTTTCCCTCTTTTTCCCCTGATGTATGTCATTCCTGTCCTTCAGCTCATGGTGTTCTCACTCACTGTTACCTCCAAATGGAGAAGAGTGGAAGGACTGGGGATAGTTGTCTTCGTTTCTGGCTGGAGGAAGAAAACATTTGGGAAACTGAGTATACAAGAAAAAGTTTCATGGTGAAATTGAGCTGATAGTCTGGCCCTTACTCCTAAATTCTAGACAAACTGAACACATACTCTGAAAGATATGCAGAAAATCAAAGTAAACATCTCCCAGCGTTTACAAGAAAATTCTGCAGTTGCTTATTATTGCATATGCTGCACCCTTAGACCTCACAGATTTCAAAAGAGTAGGTTTTGGCTGTGGAATAACATTGATCTGAAAATTCAAGATGTGGAGCCAGATCTTACTTCCTATGTTCCTGTGATCTGTTCCCATGGGCAAAGATAATCCGTGGTGTAACTTTAATTCTGTCAGCAGAACGAAGGCATAATAAATAAAAGTAATAAACATTTTACAACATTAAACAATCTTTCACAGCTAGTCAATCTGACAATTTTGACCAGCATTACATTTACTGGAATGTTTCTAATCATGAACAAGAAACAAAGTCATACTTCCTTTGGTACAGTTGCATTGATTAGAAGGGTGAACCAATAAATATTATTACTACTTTCAGATTCTGGGACTAACAGAAACTTTTTTCTTTCCCTGCTATTCTGTTGATTCCATTGCAATCTCTTCCACAACAACATAATTTAATTTAAAAATTATGATGCTATAAGTACTTGAGAAGCAGTTACAGCCATTCAGTCAGAGAAAGGTCATGTTAACATAAATATTGAAAAGAATGATAATTAGGCAAGAAAAACAGCAAAACACATTAAACAGAAATGAGGCAATTTTTAAATGTTAACATCTCAATACAGAAATGTTTACACTACATTTAATAGTTCCATTTTCAATGAGCATTCCAATAAAAAAAATACTGAGCAAAATTATGGAAGAGAGTTATAACCAAAAATGACATTGTATACATTTTACCATCTTGAGAGAAAAAGAATTGTCTGAACCTTGTTAAACACAACAGAATTCAAATAGTCCAAGCATGACTTACTGCAGAATAAAGCAAAGTACTCTCTTATCAAGAGGAAAGTACTTAATCTTTTGATGATAGTTCATAATTTAAAATTCTGAATATTTGAAGTAGTTGCAAAATATTTATTTGTTTCTATAAATTATCCAAGCCATAACAGGTTGGATAAAGGTAAGAATGTCACAACAATGTTAGCAATTTCATAACCTGAAATTCTCTGTGGCTGCCTCTCATAGTATTGCTTTCCGCATAATCCAGCCTTGATATCAAGAAACACCCACTTAATGACACTTTTAAAACTCCCAGACAGGCTAAGCTTATCGTTGTTTCAGGGTGACTTCTAACTTGCAGTATATGCTTTTCAAGTTTAATTTTGAGGGATGGTTTTATCTTAATTAAAAATATTACAAGAAACCTTAAAAAAAATTATCAAAAGGTTCCTGGTTTTACAAATGATCTGTTGATTTTTTTTTTTTTTCTTTTCTTCTCACTTATAGCTGTTACCATTTGAATATGTTCATTTTAAAAGAAATTTTAAAGCAAAGAGCTAAAATTCCCTCCCAGGAAAATGTAAATAATTTTCTGGTTAGGTCTGTAATCTATCTAGACACCACAACCAGAGTTAGAGTGCCATGATAATACAGCAGTAGCATGATACAGTCCCCAAAAAAAGGTCACTGTAATGCAGCTAAACAGGGATGAAAAAGTAAAAGGATAGACAGAGGCACAGAGCAATAAAGAAATGAGCTTGTAACTTAACTTTTTTGTTGTTTTATTCTCGGTGTATTTGCCACAATATAAAGCCATGCAGTTTAACCTGCACAGTTATCAGGTCAAGGAAGTAATTCTGGTTTTGTTTATTTTTAAGTCAAAGGGAAGGAGGGATTTGCAACACAGAAGTCAGATATTAAGAAGGAGTGATTAAGACATTGTGAGAAAGGACAAATTTAACTAAGAATTTCTACTTTAATGACAACCTCCTACACCCTTCTTTAAAATGCAAATGAATCTACTTAAGTGAATTTACTTTAAAAAGGCTGTCATGTGAAACCACCCTTATTCGCAGAGACCAGAGAACCTGAGATTTAAAGAAGAATGGCAGAAGAGATTTCAGAGAGCTTAGAGCTTTAAGTGTATATAAAATATCTTGACAAAAATGTGTTCCTGTGGTTTTCATTCCCAGGGGTCAGGCTCTCTTGCCCTCATGCAACATATCTGCCAACAATGTAATGTCAGCAGACATCAGTATGGGCATGAGAAAGTTGCTTGCCATTGTTGTAAACAGCAGGGCCATGATTCTAGCAAGAAAAATCCTGGATATCAGAAAGTCCAGATACCTGTAACACTTCTTAGCACTTTTCTCTCCAAGTTCTTAGACTCGAATTTTATCCAAAAAAAGGATAGACAGAAGGTGCACAAAATTATAACAAACTTATGTGAAGCAACAGCAGAAGAAGCAATAAAAGCCCTCTCAAAAGTGTGGCTATATTTTTGTGCTCTTTGGTACAAATATAGCTACTTACCCAGCATTCATTACTGAGAGTATTGTTGGGTCAATTTTCAGGATTCCTAAAGGCAGAACTGCTGTGATTTCAGTAAATAGGCTATTAGTTTACAAGTAAAAAGCTGATTCTTAGTTTTGACCAAATTATGTCTCATGGCAAAGCATCCATCTGCAGAAAGTTTAGCAAAAATGTACTTCTACGACAGAAATTCAATCCCAAATTTCTCAGCATTACTGGTACTGGGAAATAGGGTATGGAAAGTCTGTCCCTGGGAAAAACTGCAAAAGTAGAGCCTAGTAGAAAATAGCATAAAAAAGGGGGGTATCAAGAAATTACTCCTTGATAACCTACAGAAAGGATGCAAAAAAACCCTTGTGGTCTATGTTTTGGGCCTTTCTGTACACCTCTCTGGGGGAGATGTCACAACCTCCCAAGCAACCTAGTCTTGTGTTTTGCTTTCCTGCTAGAAAGTTCTCCCAGAAGTTTCACCCAGACCTCTCTGATGCAGTTGAAACCTTTGCTTCTCACTCTGTTCAATGAGGACAAAGAGAATGTTTTGCTCCTTTTCCCTTTGAAGGTCTCTTCTGCATATTTGGAGATGATTATCCTGTCTTCCCTCAGTCTTCTTCTCTAGACTAAACAGTCTCAGTTCTTTCAGGGATTACACTGATTTCATAATGTCTGGTTGCCATTTTTGGAATTTGAACAAACTCAACAGATGTATAATGATACTAGGTTGACCCAACAGAGTCTTTAAAATGTAAATATGCTTTACACACTAGTATTTGTTGATTCGCGCAGAGGAAATTCCTGTTGACTAATACTGATAAAAAAAGCAAGGAACAAATCATGTGAACTGACATGAGTAACACTGGCCAGTGGTTTACCATATCAAATTAGTGAGGCAGAACTATTTTTATTACTTATCAGAGGTTAGGCCTTTGGGTGCTATCATTCCTTAGCTCAGAAACGTTTGATGATCGGTATACATACGATTTTCAAAAAAGGAACTATTTTAGATCTTCCTTTTGTGTGTTCATCTATCTCTGGTACAACAACCATTGTAAAAACTCTTGAAGAGAAGATTTTGTCAATGGCATATAATTCTCCCTTGAGAACTGGGCTGGAGTGATGATACGGACCCTTAACACCTTAGCTTTTACGCTTATTTTAAAAATCAGCATTTGGTGTCTGCACAAGCCATTTGATATGGGGAAGCAGCCTTTTTCCAAGGGGATTGACTATGCACACAACAACTTAAATGTGTGAAAATGAATCAACTGAGTCAGCTGCCGATGACTGCAAAAATGGCCTGGATGCCGTTTACTGTTACCTTTTCAAGCAGGAGCTTGAAATTAAGAGAATTATAGCAAAACTGTCATTGAGGAGAGATCGACTGCCTGGAATTTGCAACGCAAACCTATTCTTATCCCTTATGCAGGAGAAAGATAAGTTGGGGGAAAAAAGAAATTAACAGCCGTAAGAGTTCTCTCCCAGCTGCAGTTTCATTTTATTTATTGTTGCTACTTATTTATAAATATATATTTAAAAGCTTAAATGATTTGTTAGCTATGCATCAAACTAACCCATATAAATGCATGTTTTATTGCAGCTGCTACAGCTTTTAATATCGTTTATTATTATTCTCTTAGCGCCTAGAAACTAGTATCATGCTTTAAGGCCCCACTGTGTAAGTCTCTGTATGAGCAAGTGAGACAAAGGCAGTTCTTGCCCCAGAGGACTCACAGCATAGGATTTTGAAAGAATGAAGGACATGACCAGACTGACTTCAAGAAGGACAGGTGTGGTTTGGCTGGGATAGAGTTAATTTTCTTCATAGTAGCTTGTATGGGGCTATGTTTTTGGATTTGTGCTGAAAACAGTGTCTAGTGCTCATCAGTGGCTTCTTTTTGCTTTTGCTGCTTGCTGTGTTGCTGCAGTACTGATCATCTCACTCTGCTGTACCTGGGAACATTCTGATAACAGCCATGGTGATATGCCTGGACTGGCAGATGGCCAGGGCATTTCTGCTGGTTCTGTGCTGCTGCACTGGACAGGCTGGAACTGCAGTGTGAACTCGAGTTGAAGGGACTCTGACCTGTGGATCAATCCACACAGGAGCAGAACATCCCAAAGCATCAGTACCTGTGGATAAGTCCACGCCAGAGCAGGTACATCTTGAAGCATCTGTGGCCATGGTTATGGTTACTTCTAAGATTCAGCTGGACAAGGGTGGTGGGCCATCTTGTCTAGACTGTACTTCTTTGCCAAGAAAGGTTGGACCAGATGATCCTTGAGGTCCCTTCCAACCTGGCATTCTGTGATTCTGTGTGCCACAACAAGTATACCTGTGAAAAGATTGTGGCCCAAGGATAAGTCCACGCTGGAGAAAGTACACCTTGAAGCATCAGTGGCTGTAGATAAGTCCATGTGGCAGCAGGTACACCTTGAAGCATCAGTGGCTGTAGATAAGTCCATGTGGCAGCAGGTACACCTTGAAGCATCAGTGGCTGTAGATAAGTCCATGTGGCAGCAGGTACACCTTGAAACATCAGTGGCTGTAGATAAGTCCATGTGGCAGCAGGTACACCTTGAAGCATCAGTGGCTGTGAATGAGGTCATGCTGAAGCAGCTCAAAGTGTGTGGCTATGGATAAACCCAAGACAGAGTAGGTACACCCCTGGAGGGACTGCAGCCAGGGGTAAGGCCATATTGGAGCAGGTTTACTTCTGAAGGGACTGTTGCTGTGGGTAAGGCCACGATGAAGCAGGTACATCTCTGAAGGCATTGTGGTCCATGGAGAAAATGTAAGGAATACCTCAAACATTCATCGACACAGAAAATCTCAAGGACAAGCTGTGGCCTTTGGATTAGTCTAAGGAATGTCACCTAAGGAAGCAGGAGTATATCGAAGGATACACCCCCCACTCCGTTACAGTTGCACTGACAAACTCCTTAGGTAAGCCTCAAAGGGAGGAAACTGGACTGAGTGAAACCAGGCGTTTCCCCTCAAGCACAAGTACTGATAATCACTGGTACTATTGTTTAAGCCCAATACTTTGTGACTCTAATGTGCAAGCCAGACACCATGCTTGCCTTGCTAATGACTTCGGGCCTTCGCCATTGAAGTAGTAACAAGAACTGATAAGAGGTGATCATTTCTGGGATGACTGATAAGAAGCATGAAGTCAGCAAAAATCTCTGGGAACAGAGGAAAAACCAAAGGTGGGCAGGGTGAGTAGACTACCAACTCAATTGGAACCCGTGCTCCACCTTTTTCCTCATCTCTCATGGAAATGAGTTTGTGGAATACCTGCCTCTCCTCATCTAGTATGCTAATCAGCTGATAAAATGCACTTAAAAGGTGACAGAAACTTTGCGGTGTGTGCACCCACCACACAGGATTACCGGACTTGAGACAACCCTGGATCCAAGCGTGGTGACTGGATTTCTTTGACTCTCTTTCTCTCCTTTCTTTTTCTTTCCTCTTCTTTCTTCTATTTCTTACAGATTTATAAGAGACAACATTGCTTATTATACTTTTCCAAGTTTAAATTGTTCTTTAACACAAATAAAACATTTTAACTGGTCGTTTGGTGTCGCTTCACCTTAATTTAACCCGAGGGGATCACAGAACTGTTGCAACTCCCTAGACTTCTAGTACAGGTCATGACAGAAAGCCACGCTGGAACAGATGCACCTCAAGGTGACTATGGCTGTGGATAAGTCTGCACTGCAGCAGATGTAAGCCTGGAGAGACTCGCTCATAGATAAGGTTCCACTTGGAGCAGGTACACCCTTAAGGGACTGCAGGTTGTGGGTAAATCCAAGCCAGAGCAGGGGCAAGGACAGGAGTTCCTTGCAATGTTAAACCCTATAGCCTGTCCCAAAGGGACCAAGGGTGGAGACTGTAGTGGAAATACCTTTAAATTGTTATAACCCTGGATTTGATTTACATGTTGTAGGAATTACTATAGCAGGAACCACCTAAACCAATGGAGGACAAGCCTTACAAGAGGCAGTGCAAGTGCAGCAGTGAGCTGATCTGAGCTGGTTTTGGTGCCCAGTAACTCCATGCAACACACCTCTCCTGTCCTGAGCAACCGCCATAACAGATGGAGCCCGAAGTCAGGGACTAAATGAACTTAATGGACATTTTTTGGACATTTGTGGATGTTTTACAGACATTTTACAGGGATGGTTGATAGACAAAGGGAATGATATCTGTGTATTATCATTATCAAAGGATGGGAAGTTGTATTGGATAGTGTGGGACCTGAGCATGACATAAATGATATGGAATAAGGGGTGAAGAATGTGTTGGTTTTGGCTGGGATAGAGTTAATTTTCTTCACAGTAGCTAGTTTAGGGTTGTTTTAGATTTGTGTTGAAAACAGTGTTGATAACATGGGGGTGTATTTGTTATTGCTGAGCAGTGCTCACACAGAGTCAAGGCATTTGTTCCTCACACTGCCCTGCCAATGAGTAGGCTGGGAGACATGAGAAGTTGGGTGGGGACACAGCTGGGACAGCTGACCACAACTGGCCAAAGGCCTATCCCACACCATATGACACCATACTCAGCAACGAAAGCTCAAGGAAGAAAGAGGAAGACATTTGCCATTACGGTGTTTGTCTTCACAAGCAACCATTACGCGTGATGGAGCCCTGCTTTCCTGGAGATGGCTGAGCACCTGCCTGCCAATGGGAACTGGTGAATGAATTCCTTGTTTTGCTTTGCTTGCACACATGGCTTTTGCTTTACCTATTAAGCTGTCTTTATCTCAACCCACGAGTTTTCTCACCTCTGTTCTTCCAATTCTCTCCCCTATCCCATGGGGAGGAGTGAGCAATTGGTTGTGTGGGGCTTAGTCACCAGCTGGGGTTAAACCATGACAGATGTAAAAGTCAGTATGTTTACATGAAGAAGCAAGTTTTGCAGCAGAGATAGGTGTGTCAGTGCAGAACAGAATACAGGGAGAGGTCTTTCTCTTCCTCTGCTTCTTTGTGCTTTGTGGCTTCAGATAAAGCCCTATCTTGTGACTGGCTCTTCCTGGGCTCCTCACTACATCTGCACAGAGCCAGCGATGAAAAGAGGACAAATTACTTCCAATAGAGACAAGCTCTGGGTTTACCTAGCACCACTGGGGAGTCTTTTGCACAGCCGGAGGAAAACATTGATACAAATACCTTAGATTAAAATTACTAGCATCCGTCTTGTGCTGTGAGCATCTATTCCCTAAATGAAAAAATATAACATCAGCAAAGGACTACAAAACCTCCACAGCCTTAAAAGATCAAAGAAAAAAAAAAAAAAAAAAGAAAGAGATGTCTAGCTGGCTAACAAATGCAGGCTGGAAAAGCAAGCACTCTAGCTGAAACACCTCGTACAAAATGCCTGTCATCTGCTCCATTTTCTTCACACTGTGGAAGTTCTAGCCTGGATTCCTCCAAGTTTGTCATGACACAAGAAGCTACTCTCGACCTGTCTGAGTCTTTGTAGGTTAAAGCTAGCATAGTAGTTTTCAACGACTTTCACAGACATGTGCCTTCCCTATTTTATAGTTTCTGATGTAAAGTCTAGTCTTATGGTAGATATGTTGGTTGGTGTTCAATGTTTTATTCAGAAGGATTTTTTATATGCTTATGCATATTCTGAAATCATCTACTATCTCAATAAACTATCCCAGGGTCTGAGATCAGTTGAAGTGTTTTCAGAAGCAGTTGATGGACAGAAAAACATAATGGATACCAGTAAGTTATGTTCTCAGTGGATGGGCTCCCAGCTATGCGATTTAATCCACTTCGTCACCCCTCTCATCTCTCCCCAACACCCAGAAAGGGTTCTGGTTTAACAAAATCACAAAACATTTACTGGAGTGCCACTGAATTACACCTATTGTATGCTAACTTTTAGGATCCATTGTTAGGATCGTCTGTTCAATGAGAGAGAAGGCAACATGAAACATCAGGCTAATGAGATCAAACTGGGGAGCAATTAAATTTTAAAAATATTGTCTGTGGTCCTGAAGGCGAGTATATACACTTGGCTGAATAGCACAAACTACGGATAGAATCAGTATGTTTTGATTTGGGGGTTTTCCCCACAGGAATTTTGGCCAACATACTCTATGGAAGAGAGTGTGCTGCAAGTGGTGGTTGGGATTCTCCATCCTATTGATCATGTTGTCTCTAGAAGCCAAAAGTACAGGGGCTGCCAAGACTTATATTTGTTGTCATATTGATGCTTATCATGTTGAAATATGCACTTTTGCAGGTTTATAGAACTGAGGTAGTTAAAAAAGCACACTGAATGTTATTGTTTGATTTTGCTTAAGTCAAAAGAGCTTATGTTACTCGGAAGTGAGACACGGATTTCAGATATCTAAAGCTAGGTGTTCACATGTAACGTTTATATGTAGACAAGGTGTCTAACCCATATTCTTCAGTAAAAAAGCACATCTCTGAAAGCACAGTCCAAACCATGTCAGCAAAATAAGACCCTGGATACCTTGACAGTTAATTTAGTTGCTGTAACTTAGGAATCTAGTGCCATTTGAGATGTTCTGGGCTATCCCATCTGATCTCAAGCAGCCATCCCACAAAGCTGGAGATCTCCCATACACCATGTGGCAGGCGGATGATTTCAGTATAAGAAATCATGCTGATTCCTGCACTTAGACACCTGAATTGTGTCTTGTCAATTGTATTGACTCTCTTTTCATTGACTGAGATGACAAATACCCAGCATAGAGGTAGACACTTGTCTATAGTTTAGATACATAACAGACACCTGAAAGTAGTTAGCTGAATCTGATGACACACTAGGTGATAAGCAGAAATGGCTTTATCATTAGAAAAGAGCCTCCACTTGTGTGAAGCCGACAGCCATTTACCAGCTGAACAGCTGAACAACAATTGAAAACAAATGATATCACAGGAATTTAAAATATGTCAGTACAATGCAAAAGGCAGATAGACTTGGATCATATCTATGAATGACATCATCACAGCACCAGTCTTAAACTGAGTATATAAAATTAAATCAGAACCTGAACCACTATGAACAGTCCAGAGACAAAAAATCATCTACAGCCAAGTGAAAATAATGCTATTGACCAGTAAAAAGAAATTATTGGATGCTGACTAAAGATATAGTTACCTGGACTGACTGTGCTGTGTCCTTGAAGCAGAAGATGACAAAAAAGATGATAAAAGAAGATGACAAAAAATCCTTGAACTCTCAACTCATCAAAATCTTTTCCACCAGATGAATGTCTAAGTTTCTCTAGAAATGCACGTTTTTAGAGCAATTATGCCTATCCTAGGATTTTTGTCTTTTCAGTGTATAGCTGAATTATCCTGGAAAATAGAGATTGTAGACAACTAGCTTAGGTTAGGTACCTGATATTTGGAGTGTGGCAAGGTGAATCTCACCCTAAATTGGAGACTTGGATTTAGTTTTTTCACTCCATTTAGAACATCTACCTTTGAGCTGGATCCCCATTTCAATGGAGAATGAGTGTGCTAATACCTTAGAAGGTTTAGGTGTCTGCTCCTTTGTGCTGCAGTTCGTTGTCCAGCATGGATAATCTGTCAGATAAGACTGTCTCTACCTTACAATGGTGTTGTAATGGATAAATATAAAGACATTTTTAAATGCCTAAAGATTAAGAAAACGGGCACTATCTTGACACACTAGTCAGGTGGATCATGAACTAATATGAAAATCAATGCAAATATCAAAATAGAGTATGTTTTAAACTGGAATGTTATTTGATGTCGGTTGGTTATAATATGAGACAGATATGCCATAACTCTTTATTCTCATGATCTTGGTCTTTCTTGCACACTCTATTCTCATTACTGTAAAATCTCAGCAATAATTTTGGATTTACTGTTCACTTAAACTCCTCTACGTAGCTAATCAGTTGAAACTGATGCAATTTTTGCTACATTTTTCTTGCCTTAATTCTGGGTCATCTGCCATTTTTGAAGCATCTGAAGGAGACTGGAAGGGAAGGAATATTGTATCTTCTAAGACCAGGCTCACAGCCATTTTAGAGGTCTGTATTATCTTGTAACTTTATTGGGGCAGTTTTATTATCTATTCTCTTTACTCCTCCATATCCTTAGTGAGGCGTACAAATGTTTGCCAAAGGGCTTCTCTATTTTCTTTTCTACTCTCCTTAGAAATACAGAGTCTAACACATTTGAGATGCAGTACTTCAGCGGTTTTTAATCGTTCTAATTACCTTGTTGTCCAATCTTGGCCAACAGGAGATATTTTTAACATCTTCATTTCCCTCAGAATAATCTATCTTTCTCTTAGATGTGTTACCATAACTTGTCCCTCCTTTCTGAGTACTGATAAATAGTGGATGCCCTCAGTGACATTAAGCTAAATTTTGTGTCCTTCAGACGTAGGACAGAACAGGATTTTGCAGTATTTGACTGATAAGAGATGACATCTCATAGCGATGACATTCTTCTACTTTCCATCTGGAAATTCTGAGAATATACATAGTATTCTAGTACATATTTGTACTTACTCACCTAGGTAGACTGTGTTGGACAAGGACGTAAATGAAGCTCACAACAGAAATCTATATTCTCTCCTATATCATTATTATATATTTGGAAATCAGCCAACACAGACATCCCAAAATCTGACACACAAGTCCGTACATTTTTTGACTATCCCATGACACCCTGTTCACAAAATGCCTGAAACTATACACATGCTAGATTTGCTAAATTTTCTATTTTATCTGATTACTGGTACAAATTTAAAGCACACTGTCATAAATCATCATGGCTCATATATTTTCTGGAATTAAGTTTCTGGGAATGGTTTCAACAAAAAAGCAGCAATTCTGCATATAGCTAAAAAACACGCAAAAAGAAAAGAATAAGAAGAAGAGGAAAAAAAAAAACCCAACAACAAAAAATCCCCAACCCCAATGCATTTGCCAATTTTATTCTCAAAAAAAATATTATATTCTGTTTTAATTTTGTCTTGGAAAGTGTTGGACTTCTGCTTGATAGACCCAGCTCAATTCCCAGCCCTTCCCTTCTCACCATGTGTAACGGGGTTGTGGGACTTCCTCACCTTTCTGCTGTGGGAATGTCTTTCTGTAATATCCTGGAGGGAGATAAAGGCAGGGCTTTGATACACCATAAGAATAGAAGCCACAACTAATTGAGGTAGACAAATGCACACTTCTGTGGTCCTTTTCTTTTTCTTTTCTTCCAGCCAGCAGGACATTCCAAACTTTGAGAGGTTTTAAATTTAACAGCTTTCATACTGTATTTTTAAGACTTGTGTCTGTGAATGGCAGAGCTCACAAAGTTTGGTTTCTTGGGGATTTTATCTTATGGTAGGTCTGTTTTCCAACAAAATCACTTTGCTGCTATCATGTGATCTTGCCTTACTGCCCTCCAGGGAACCCTCATGGAAGAGAGGCTTACCTAATGCCTTGGCAGTGGGAAAATCTTCATTTCATGTTCATGACTTACTAGACACCAGAAAATTCACTCCGAGATCAGTGAGGTGCATGCTCTCTGCTGGAGTGTAGATTGAGGCTGATGGTCTTCCTGTGATTAGAGCTTTCATGATACCTTCTCTGTGCAAACCCTCTGGTCTCTAATAAGGGCTGCAGTACTTGTTTAAGGACATAAGAGTGTCAAGGTTCATAGTCTATTTTGTTAGTTCAGCTAATGTTGTTAGAAAGAACAAAAAGCTAATTTTCAAATTGCATTGCACACTCTTTAGATCTGATACAGAGGAAGATATCTTCAAAATAAGTCCAGGTAAAGATAATTAAAGATTAAGCACAGTGACTGTAATTTGTTAAACAGTCTGAAGAAAAAAATGAGTCCTGCATGTGGAAAGCAATGACAACAGGAAGGAAAGGGATGATGCCAACTACTGATAAATATCAATAAAATCAGGTATCGTATGGGAAAGGGTAAGTGGATGATGACTTTTGATTATTTCCTCCAACAGGGGAACCAGAGTGGTGCCAACGACATGAAGAGAAATCAGATTTAAAAGCAAGAAAAATGAAATACTTATTCATGTGGCATACAGTTACAATATAAGGCTCTGTTCGGACAAGGGAAAAAAACCATGACTGAGTTAAGACACAGACCAGAGAAATTCATGTAGCTCTCAGAGATCAGAGTTTGAACACAGTCTCCTGCTTTGGAAGTTTCTAGATGCTGACAGCCAGAAGCTGGGAAGGTAATAATCCCTCTATACATGCTCTGTTTCTCATATTCATCTTTAGGTGACTGTTACTGCCTGCTTTTAGAGACAGAATTTTGTCTTGGTGAGCCCTGTGGTTTGACATAGGGTGATGGCACTCATGTTCTTCAGTTAACAGTTTCAGTTAACAAAACAGTGAGAACATTGATGATTCCCAGCTCCAAAGTGCTCTTTGTGAGTGTGAAATGTTATAATTTAATGTGCACTCTCATTTTAGCTGGGCCATGCAGTGGTGTTGGCAAGCTCTCTCACAGCTGGGGGGAACTTGAATACCTAGAAAAGTCAAGTGATGTAGTTATTCATTTTGCTTTTCTCTTCTTGGTCTTCTCACACCTACTTCTGACAGCTGAGCTAAATGTGCATTTAACAGACATATCTTAAGTTAGCCAGAGAAGATGCATGATCCCTTCAAAGGAAAATTCTCCATAGGTGGTCTGCTGTGTTGCAAAATGCAATTAGCTGAACATCTCCACCATGTGAAATCAGCATATCCCCAAGAGTAGAGGCACATCAGCAGCTGAGCAAAGGAGAAAGGGGCAGACAAGGTGGAAAAACAATAGGGAGATGAGGATATGCCACCAGTGAGGGTGAGAGGAAAGACTTTAGTGATAGTAATGAAAAAGAGCTGAAAAGATTTTCCATTAAACTGCACACAATTGCAGTGATGTAAGCTGGCATACATCTTTCTGCCTCCCTCTCTTCCTCCCAACCGCCAAGCCTCAGGTAACTGGGTTTGAAGCTTATCTCCAGTTTCTTGGTCACTTCTTTTGTCCCTTGTTGCTGTAGCTCTAATGACATGTTCCCCTCCTTCAAGTCTTTCTACTACCTCAGCAAGTGCTCTTCCTAAATGAAGTTTACAAATATATTTACCTACCAGCTACACACCATTTCTTTTTTTCACAGAATTTGAAGTCTTACTCCAGTTTTCTAATTGAAGAATTCATGGGAAATTTGTCTGAACTTCTTTTCATTAGCATTTTTCACCCTGGAAATTTTGAGTAACGCTTTCCAAAGTACTTTTCCCTAATGGAGCAGTGAATAATGAGGATTTATTTCCCTCTTCAAAAGTAATTAAGAAATAAAGAGAAGATACTGCTTTCCTACTAAATCAATAGATTAATAGAATGTTTTCTTCCTGGCTGCTACAAAAGAAATGTGACTTAATGTAATGTTAATTCTCAGATAATGAAAAAAAAAAAAAATTATAGTCACTTGAACTAATGTTAAATGTACATTAGGGAACTGGGAGCAACTCCTGGACTCTCTACAGGAAAACAATAGGTGTTGCGGTAATGCAGAGGTGTCTTTGCTTTTTAGAGAATATTTTAAGTAATGTATCAGTGTATGAAGTATGCTTGTTAACTGTGTAATAATTGGCTTTAATGGTCAATTCAGAAAAAGACATACTTTTTGTGGTTCAGTAGATGGAAACAGAAGTTGAGGCAAGGATAAACAGTCAAGCAATATATTTTTGGAGAACTGGAAGCTCTTCAGAGTATTTACTGTTCAAGGTGAAGTGCATGGCAGAGGCTGTGCAGCAGAGGAATTAGGGTATGGGAAGCATGAGGATGAAGACAGTTCAGGAAGAAAGGAGATAACAGAATCAGATTTTAGATATTCAGTGACCAGACTTTGATGTTAAAGTGCATTGGAAAGAGGGTTTAAAATGAGAAAAAAAGTGTCTGCATGGAAAATCTACTGCCATAATGCTGAGAGGTGTTAAAGGGCAAGAGGGAGAGAATACAATCTTTCCAGTAAAAATTAGAATCTCGAAGCAATAACAGGAGGCAATCATGTTCAGTTAAACAATTAGGGACAGGACTCAAGATAGGCTAAAAACAATTTACAAGCCATATGAACTAGAAAATAGGAACACAAAGTGGAGTAAGAAGGAAAAGGAAACAATTAATTGTGTTCAGAAGAAAGAAAAATATTAAAAAATAAAACCACAGCAATAAAACTGCGTTGCAAATTTAGATTCTGGCTGGTTTTGCTTCCTTTTGAAATCCACTGTATACAGTGAGACTAGTTCACATGCTCAGGTAATCAAAAATGTTCCTGAGCAGAGAAACTAAGAGCTTGGTCTAAATTAACTATCAAAACCTGACAAAGGGACAGAGACCATGCAGACAGGTCCAGAAAATGCTGTAATCAGTATGCAGCTGTGCTACAAAGGCTGGCAAGCTGTTAGGATGCGAAGGGAGGAAGAATCAGATTCCTATTTGATGTGAGTCTAAAGAGGAAAAGCAAAGCAAGAATTCTGCAATTTAGATTTTTGTTTTTAGAAGGCTAAATATTTATAAACCTTCTTGAATTCCAGTGTAGGACCAATAACAATAAAAATCAGATATCAGGTGAGTAGAAATGTTTCATTAACAAAAAGAACGTGTAATGCTCCGCTCTGATTTCAACCTGTTTTCATTGTATATTAAAGTACAAAGTAAAACTGAGGAACTGAAAGAAAACCCCAACATATTCTGAAGTGGAAAAATCTAAGCACTTCAATACAGTCAAACTGAAACCTTTGCACTTGCCAGTGTACCTCTCCCTCTGTGCATTGCCTTTGCCCTCATTCCTAACCTCCCAGTGCTTATTTCAGAGCAAAACATCAAAGACAACAGGATTTCCTCTTGAACAGCTTGAAGCAGCTCCCTACTCTCTTCTCGATGTCTCCAACCCCACACGGAGGTATCCAACCTTTTCTGGTCATGCCATCGTGAACTCACACAACTAGTCAAAGCTTTTTGGTTCTACTCCATTTCCCAGATGTCTGGATCCCTTTGAGCTTTAGCCTTCAACAGCTTCTCATTTCTCTTTACCTTCCTGTAAAATGGGTATTTCATAACTTACATGTAAAATGCCTGTAAAGGGAGAAGACTGCTATTCTTGTGCACTCCCCTCAGATTAGAGGTATTGCGGAAGTAAAATATGGTATATACATGTACACGCACACATGTACGTTGGACTAGATGTACATATACATGTACTTATTGTGTATCATCACAAAATGCTAGAAGTAATGGCTAAATGACAAGAAAGAGGGAATATCAATAAAAGGATACTTTTTGCAGATGAACAATCATGCTAATAAGTAACTACACAAATCAGTGTTGGCTCTTGGACAAGATTGTCTGGATGTCAGATCTGACTTCCACATTAGAAAATGGTGTTAAAATGTGATGTGGAATAATGTGGTTGAAGACCAAGGAACCAAGATTATTTTATTGACTGCCCTAACAAAAAGCTGCAACAATTATGAAGTTTTGTATTAAAAAAACCCCACATGTCTTACAGCAAAATTAAAAAGAAAAAAGATCGGCATACAGAGAAAGTATGTAAAATAGAACTTACTTTAGCCAATTGATCAGGAAAAATATTTGAGGATTATAAAAAAAAAATCTGTAAAGCCTCAGCTCACTGAAAACTCCGGTGGAAAAGACAAACAATATGCAGGTTACATTTAGAGACCACAACAGATATCAGAGAAGATAGTGGTTCTGCTACAATAATAATTCAACATTAGTTTCTTGATAAACCCAAGCTTTATCCATAATCAGTTGCCTCAACATACACCAAAAGATGAGAAGCATTTCTAAAAGGAAATGGTGTTGAGCAGGCACAATTTCAGTCAAAATACTACATTTCAGAGAACCCAAATTACAGTGAAATATGTACAAGAACTGTTCCCATCCTGTTCCGGCTGAGGGAACTAAAGAGAGATTTATCTGTAAAATGCTGATGAAGGAGATTGATAAGCATGCACTTGGGAGGAAAATATGCAAATTAAATCACCAGGAAGCTGCAATCAAACCAGCCAGGGCTGTGCAGCTATGGGTGCTGCTCTCAGCATCACTTACTTTGCAGCCACACCAGCTCCCTGATGCAGTTCACTGTGTGTCCCCAGACTGCTGGACCAAGACCACTGGAATAAGGCTGGAGACAGACATGAGGGGGGACAGCAGAAACCAGTGCCAAAAAAAGGCAGCAGAAGGAAATATCTTGATAGAAACATGAAAACAACCTGCAGGTAAAGACAGTGATTGCAGAAGTTGTAACATATCTACTTTCTATGTGCTCTTTCCATCACCATGACATTTGTTTAAATCTGCTCAGAGGACTTCCAGGTCCCCACTAGAATTAAGATCTCCCTGGTTAGGAAAGCACAGGCGCCCAGCTTACAACAGGATAAATCACAATATCAGATATGGACTAGTGTATTATGAGCCTGAGCTGGTCAAGAGGATACAGTAGTGTGTGTATTTGTACATATCTGGAGGAAAAAATACTCAAAATCCGTTCAGCACACACTCAGCATTTACCACCAGAGAGCCCAAAAATTAGAGAATATGAAATTTTAAATATCAAAACACTGCAAACAAATTCACACTGATAAGAAGAGATGATCAGCTGGATGCTAAGCAATATTAATTTAAAGTGTGGAACAGGTTTTGTTTTATTCTTTTGGCAGTATATTCCCCTGTTTCCATTTTAATGGGGATCTTCATATGTTCATGCTTAAAATGATTCAGCAATTATTTTTTTCCCTCCTGCATAAAATTCTACTGACTTTACAAATGGAAGCAGAAAATTTAATTTTGTTCACTCTCAGAGTAGTAGTAATTAGACATAATCAGGAATGATACTGTGAGATAACTACTTCTTCAGGTATTTTTATTTGTCCCATACATCAGGATATTACTCTTCAAAGTTTCAGGACACTGTGGCAATAATAAAAAATATTGGGTCATTCATCACCCGTTGGATTAGGTGTTTATCTAAATCCCACTATTAACAAGATGGGGGGAATCCTTCTACTTGCAAGCTCACTCATATCACATTACTTACAGAATCCTCTGCCTACCACTTCAAAGCAGCCATCTACCAAGGATGGCTGAAAAGCTGTTTCACAGTGCAAATAGCTTCCGGCACTGCAGGGCAGGAGATAGAGGCTGTCCTCTAAAGCATTTTATAAGGAATTTAGGAAAGGATGTTATTTTTTGTTTGTTTTAAAAATGCCTGTGTTATAAGAACATCTAATTTTTTGACTGGGTTCATTTGAGAAGGGTGAGATCAACTTGTCATTTCCTACAGAAAAGTATATTTTTTTCATACAGCTAATACAAGTTCTATTGTTACATTATCTCCTACACTTTGTAGAAAGTGAGACATGACCCTGCAAAACCGAAATGGCTCAGCCATTATGGCATGAGTACGAATGTATGTGTAAACGATCAGAAATACTGTTCTTCATGCAGCCTCTGTGGACTGTAGGGATGGCACCTGTTCAGAAGGTACTTTTGTTATGCTATTTCAAACACTGGTTCATTTTGTGATCTGAAACGGGTAATGTATGTTAGGCGTAGTCTTCATAGAATCTTAGAACAGCAGGTTGGAAAGGACCTCAAGGATCATCTGGTCCAACCTTTCTTGGCAAAAACTCTCTCTTACCTAGTCTGGTGCAGAATTGTTGCAATAGTGTGATCCATAGATCTCAAAGTAATATATAGATATTAATGAAACTGTGGCAGACTCAAATAAAGTAGCTTTATACTTCAATACCATTAGAAATGGGGCATGCACAACTCAAACACGTTATGCTTAGCACAGCATTTTCCTGCCTAATTAAAAGGGAACAAAGAAAAAACATGGTAAAGATTATTGCCATGCAGTAATAACTTGTCAGCTTAAGGGAAAGGATTTCTTTCAAAGTCTCTTCTTCATTTCCTTGTTTCCAGACCAACTTAAGGCTGTGCTTAGCTTTAAGCGTGTCTTACTAATCCAGATATTTGATTCCTGTACTGAACAGGACCTATTTTTGCTTTAATTAAGTGCTTTGCCCTCCTCACAAATAATGTGAGACTTTGGTTAGTCTGGAAAAAAAAGAACAAAACCAAAAACAAAAAAAGCCCAAACCCCAAACTACATTCATTTTATCCATGCCTCCCCATTTCATTTACAGTGTCATTTGTCCCTGTGATGATGCAGCAAAAATAAAGCCTCGCTTGGCTACTTTGCATTGCACCTCCCGTGCCGCTCCGACTCTCCATGCTTTCCTCCTGATTTACAGTATCTCGGCTCATCCCACCACATCAGTCACTGCATCTCTCATCACTGAAGGAACAATAAGGAGGAAGATGCAAAAGTGGAGCTGGGGAGGAGGGGAACCTGGCACACAAACTGCCGTGTAAAGAATGGCTGGTGTTAAATTTCTGTCTGCATAGACAGGGAGATAAAATCTGGCATGTGAGGCATCTTAGCTTCAAATGACTGTTCTAACTTCATTAAACTGCGATTACTGGATTCAGGGGGGAAATGATGCCTCCTTTAAGGGAACCTATAATCACTAACACAGCTTTTTCCCTACAGGGATATCTGTATGACAAATAGCTTGCAAGATAAGTATGGTATTTCTATGGTAATTCTATGTTGTCCTCAACAGTCCAAAGGCAAATGCAGGTAACTATATGGTAGATGAAATACAAGCCTGACATTTCAGCATGTTATTAGCTACGTGCAGGATATGCAGAACTTCCCTGAAATACAGACAGTCTCTGCTTCTGTGGGCTTGCAAATTCCAGTTCTCATTCCTCCGTGGAAGTACAGACTGAACGTTTCTCTCGAGCTATGCCTTACATTTTAAGACAGCTTGTGGTATTGCCATTTCCAATTAAAGGCATTTTATGCTCAAACATCGATTTTTCAGTTTCTGTTCTCTGCCAATCACTTTTCCCTCACAACAGTTAACATCTGTTTTCTTTCTGCATTGCTTTTTTAAAAACTAATCATGGGTTTGGACAGTATTCCCAGTGCAGATATCCTTTCCCATCTGAAACATAGTGGAAATGCAACTCTGGCTCAGAGCTTTGGAGCTCAGATTTCTTTATTATGATAGGAAAAGTGGAAAGTCGAGACATAAACATGCCTAAACTTCAAGTGCATTTTGTTTTCTCAGCGTTGTTCTTGGTCTTACATGATTTTTAACCCTGCTGATTCCAGCTGAATTATTCCTGGCTTAGACTCTCATAAGGGAAAAAGGGAATAATGAATAATGTAAAAAACATTTAAAAAAATAAACCCAAGATACTTTGTTACCTATGTGGTCAAACCTTGGAATCTTTTCTTGATACTTAACAATCTAATATTTTATTGAAATGATATACTGCTTTGGATCAAGTAAAAATTAAATAAAGGTTTCAAAAATCTGGATATATACATACAGCCTGGACATAGTTTTTCTCCTTGCCTACAAGAAAAAAGAAATCTTAATAATTTTTTCAACTGTTTGGTTTTCTCCAGCTCTTATATTCTTTTAAATTGAATTTTCCAATATGTTATTTAGAAATTTAAAAGCTGTTAAAAGAAAACTCTTAACTCTTAATTAGTGTCTCTTTTTCTCTCTCCTTTACATGTATATGCACAGATACATAGGACATCATAGAATCATAAAACATCAGGTTAGAAGGGACATCAAGGATCATCTGGTCCAACCTTTCTTGGCAAAACCACGGTCTAGACAAGATGGCCCAGCACCCTGTCCAGCTGAATCTTAAAAGTGTCCAGGATGACATGTTATGGTGCCAGCCTGATTAGGATTATGGAATAAATATAATCTACCAAAAAAATGTCAAGATTCATAGTAGACAAAAATTCTGGGCCAAACTTAATGTTGATAAGTCTTTCTACCTGCTACCTGAATAAAGTTTTGTCATTTTTGTCATCACTGCTCACCTTTAGGATGCTATTAGAGAGTCAGGAAGATGTACAAACAACACACTAGCTCTGGCCCAATTATGTGTCCTAGCATCTCACCTTCTTCATATTTCTCTTTTGCTTAATAAAATATAGAAGTGCTCTTTCTGAATATAACCCATGTTATTTTGTTTAAGGCACTCAGACTACTTTCTCCATGCTTAGACAATTACCTATGTGATTTTTGTGTGTCATTTATGAGAAGAAATTGGCATAGTACCCTCTAATACTAAGAAGTAGGAACTTGTCTCCATATTTTTTGGAAATAATACTATGTACTAGTCGGTTTAGAATAATGAGCCATATCTGGCCCTAAACCTGGGATTTCTGAGCTCAGGTGATGTGATCACAACAGTAATTGATAGAGTTAAATCAAAACACTGGCTTAAACAGAATTCCAGGGTCACAACTTATGTTGTTAAATAATAAGAGCCCTAGGACCAAACAGCTATGACTGTCTTGTGTCCACACTGCTCAGTAGTCCTGTCTGAAGAAGATTTTTCTTGTCTAGAGTTAATTGGAGCAGAGCAAAGAGCCTGGGAGAAAGCTAACAGTTTTGCAGTGGGAAGATTGAAGGTCTGGGCTTGTTCCCTGGCTTTCTGCACAGGGATTCAGAGGTAGCCTTCCAGAATGGTTCTTTCCAACAAGCAAATCACAGTGAACCCACTAACAAACCAAAAGGGAAAACAGCATCTCTGCCTCCCATGTTGCACTTGGCAAGTCTGTAGACCCCAAAATGATCCAGTCAGAGTATTGCCAGATGAAGAACTTGAAGAACTTGTCAGAAAACCTTCGATTTATATGCAGCCTAACCCAGTACTAACAAAAATGAGAGCTCACCAGTTTGAAAGCTGGGGAAAAAAAGGAAAAGTAGAAAAGAGTGGGGGACGTGTCAATCAAAAATCTAGGTGAGCAATCAGGGTAGGTGTTGTGATAGATGAGAGCCTGTGATCGGACAACGAGAAACTGGCCTTGCAGAGCAACTCAGGATCTGTAGCAGAGAAGAAGATATATGCCTAGAAAGGCTACAGATGGGTGAGAGGGAAAACAAAGAAGAAAACAAAAGAAAGGAGATCTATTACAGCAGAAATATGTTCTATGTCCATGCTGTACATGTTGTGACTGGAAAAGGGCTTCAGGGTGTTGTTTCATAGCACTTCACCACTAAAATCACAATGCTGACAACTGCGGGTTTTGATCCATGTGACCCTGAGCAGGTAGAACGTTTTGGATTGTTCTTGTGCTAAAATGGGATTTCCCATTCTAAAGCTTATGTTTGAAACTTAAATCAGTTTGTTTGACATTCAGATGCTTTCTGTGAATTTTTGCCTCCAAGACTTAGCCTTCCTTCTCAGGATAGTTCCCTTAAGCAACTGAATTGTGGAGACTTAGGAGCTGTGAAGCAGAAGGTTGGAGTTGGACATAACAACAGTCACACAAGTTCAGAGCAAATCCATTAAACACTGTTCTCTGTGAATCCACATCTTAGACCTAACCCACCACTGTGTCCCTCCAGTTCTACAGGAGCGTAACCCTAATGACCTCAGTGGGGAGTCACTGATGGAAAAGGGATTCATGCAGTTGAATTTCAGTCTGCACACTATTGCTCTTATGATGCATGCCAGAGTCATTACGAAAATGATGAACTGTGACTGATCCTCAGGAAACTTTGGTACTCATAGTCCTTCAGCCGCATATTTCCTCTTATACTCAGTTAAAATTGCAGGTGCTCTCCCTGTAAGTAAAACATACTAATTTCTGCCTGTAGTTTCGCTAGGACACATTGGCTGTTATTCCTCTTTTTAGGTGGAGTAGTGTGTGCCAAACAGAGTAATACCTGGGTGCTGTTGATCATACAAAGGTGTTTTAACATCTGCAGTGGTATGAAAAGGAAGACATCGTGCTCAGAGAACTGCAGTTGGTTGGAATCCTTTCTAGTTGAAATAACAGAAGACAAATAGGGTAGCCTTGACATGGCAGAAGGTTTTGGTTTTGTTTTTTGTTTATTTTTTTAAATACAGTATCAAGTGTGTGTTTTCTGGATTACAGCATGATTAGGAGATACTTTCATGACAAGTTGTCAGCAGCTTGGATAAGATATTTGGCTTATCAGGAGATGAACCTGTCAGGTCATGAAGTGTAGAGTCAACTCCAGACTGCAGACACCTAAATTTGGATGTCTCAATATGCCTACAGGGGAGTTAGTTTCCTAATTTCTCATTATACTCAGTAGTAACCAACATAATGAAAGGAGTCTAGAGAATTGCTTCGCTCGCTCTAATATAGACGCATTCAGCTAGGCTCCACTGACTGCTTTAACTAGCTCCCAATTAGCTAGGAAAGTGAATTAGGTGTCTAGTTCAACACCTGCTCCTAGATGTCTATAATCCAGAGCTAAATCTCAGGCCAACGGTGTGATGCTGCAATTAAAGTGACATAAATGCACTGATGTTTAATCACAGGGACGATCAGTGGGATAATCCTGTTCTCTCAAGCCAAGAAAGTTGTGGGTATAGAGGGGATGTCAAATTATTAATAAGGTTTTCCAAGAATTTGCAAGAATGTTTTTCTAACACCAACAATGAAGAATGGTAATTGCAGGTAATTACATGTTCTTGTTTTCTGCCCAAGTAAGCCTAGTGTTTGGTATAATAACTGTAGTAGGACTAGTCAGCATTTAATCTAGTAGAAGTAACAAGTGCTAAATTAAGGCTTGAGAAAATCTGATCATCAGCACAATTGGTATATTGAGGGAAGAATGAAGATTGTAGTCCACAGTGGAGATAACCATGCCTGAAATACTGCTTAGACACTAACTGCGATAGTGATTATATGTATTAGGCCAGTTATTATTTCAATTTGCCCACTAACATTGTAATACATCTCAGTTTGCCCTGGGGAATTTGGTACACAACATCTTGTTACCTATTGATTCTCTGAGAAAAGAAAAAGCTAACTTTCAACTAATCTAGTATTATATCTAGAATCCCAGGTATGAATTATTGGGAATCTTTAAAGGGAAAAACTTACCTAGTTTAGTTCTAATAAACAGACTATTTGTACTAAAGATAACGTATATATGTATATGCAGTGTTGCAGATATTTTATAATGGGATACAGAAAAGAAAAATAAAAAAGAGTTCTGACTTAAACATAACTTTTTGAATTAATTCACAGAAGTTTTATTGTTTCATTTAACTTTCATTGGAGTTCTTTTATATATCTAGAAAGAATTTGAGGCTTTCCTTTACTTTTCCTGTATCTTAATCTGTACATCAACTGCAATTTTCTTTTTGGCATGTTCATGGCAAGAGAAGATTTAGCATTTATGATCTTTGTTTAAGCACAGAATATATTTTTGTCCTGAAGGCCAAAGACGGAACTGGGAAATTTCCCAGAGCCATAAATATTTGTTCTGGGGCAAATTTTACTGTAGCACTGTGACAGATGAACCTGGGATTGTGCATTTGCTCATGCAGGACAGATACAGCTCTTTAGCTTTGAGTTTATCTTTTGCATGATCAGTGGCTGAAGACACTCAGACACTGAAGTAGAAAACAAGAAAATAAACTTGACAAATTTGGAATGGAAAATTAGAGAGAGGGACGTACAGCTGGGGAATGAAGGGAATTCTCTAGCATACATTTCTGTGATCATTTAGGCTTTCAGTGGCAGAGAAACCAACACAGACCTGGAATAAAATATCAATACCAAAGAATATCAGTTTGAAATTGTCCTTAGACTGCTTAGAGTATGGAAGGCTTTTACTGGAATTTTAAAATCTTGATCAAAACCACTTCTTCACTCATCAAAAACCAGACTTTTCACTTTACAGTTGCAGTTAATGTGTTACTATGAAAACTGATTATTTTCCAGGGAGCTAAGATAACTGATGCAAATAAGGTCAGACAAAGAATGCAAAAGACATCACACAGACAATCAGTAGCCTTTTCAGTGCAACTTCTGTTTCATTTTGCTCAGTTTGTGGACAAAGTTAACATATCTAAGGCAAAGGGAGGGAACGAAGGTGCACCTGCTCCTCTGCACTAGTGACAGGATTGAACAGGTAAATTATGATGCACTCATTCTGGTCATGGCAGACCAGAAATGGCCTCCTTGAGGTTACTTACTGGTAAACTGGCTGGCAGCTAATAATGAAAATCCAGTGCAGAGCTTGGTCATGTTAACAACTGGGAAAAACAGAAGGATGAACCATGAACACTTTTTTCTTCTTTTTTTCTAGATCAATTTGCCAAGAATCCAAATTTAAAACAAAACAAGGTACCAGAACTGCAATTTGGTGTAACTGTAAGAGGCGATGCAGAGAGAGGCAAGAGGACTATAATAACCAGGACTGTGAGTTTGGAGTATTTACATCAGAATGACTTCATGGGGGCAGCAGAGCAAGAGGAGAGCTTGATATCACAGTCATTTTTGATTCAGGACCCTTAAATAAGCAAGAATAAGTAAGGTGAGGCCTCCCAGGCTAGATCAAGCACCAAAAGGTTCATCAACATGGATATAAGAAACTTTGTCAGGGAAGTGGTCTTTTTCAAAAAAGAATTTTGAAATCTATTTCTAAGCCTAGATCCAGGTTTGCCAATCGAAAATAAAAGTGGGAAAAAGAAACTGCCACAGGCTACATAACTAGGCACTGAACTGGGGTGTAGGTAGTGATGTTCAAGGACCTTCAGCTCCTTCATTGGGAACAAAGATATCAGCAAAGCCATGGACCTCCTGGGAAGGTGGCAGTGTTGAGCTGTTCTGTAGTGGGAAACTCAGGTCCTCTTACAGTCATATTAAATATCAATATTCATATATTCTATATAGACACAATATATGATACTATATTAAATATAGTATATACAATATTATATAATACTATATTAAATATAGTATTCACTGTGCTAAGGAAGATAAATGAAAAGGTTATTTTTTGTTAAACCCCTTTACTTCAGGGAGTAGATTCCTTACTGCCAGTCCCCCTATGCATTGCCACACTTCATACAGCAAGAAACACCATCAACAGCAATAGGTAAAAACAGTCCTCATCTGAACAACGCACAGCTCAAACCACACTGGTGCACATTCCCCCTTGCAGACAAGAAAATCAAACCAGTGGCTTGCTTGATTTTACAATTTACACTTTACCAGACTGGAAGACAACTGAGCAATCAAAATCCAGAATCCTGAATGTTGTTATTTCAGTGTCACTTTGCAGAGTGTAGTCTCATTTAAGAATTTGCAACAATTCCTGTTATTGCTGTATCACATGCAACTCCTACTTTCTGCTCTATTAGAATATATTTCTGTGTTACACAGCTGTCTAAAATGTGCTTTTGCTTTAAAGACAGATGCAAACAGCTGTTTAATGAATCTGTCATTTCCTTATCTTCTACATTTCTGCAGTGTGATTATTTCTAAGTGCTGCACTGTCTTTTAGAGACATTTCTTGTAGGAAGAGTAAGTCACATTTTCTTCTGTATTTCTAATATTTATGTCAACCTGGGAAAAATATCCTCTCAACATTAAATCTTTAGAACTAAAAAAAAAAAAAAAAGCAAAGGAATAAGTTGATACATTAGACATTAAATCTGATGTGATGTTTTACAAGTTTGATCTCACAAGGAGCATGTTGTCAAAGGAAATTCTTCAGCTTGTTCACATGCTCGTGAACTGAATGCCATTTCACTGCTTGATGGAAGTAATTTAGAATAATATGTTAAAATGCCATATATCATAGGCGAGCAGTTTTCTCTGAGACCTGCTGCATACAGTCTAGACTGATTTTTAAAAATACTGTCAGTTACTGCTATAGTCTAGTACTCCTCAAGTTGACATATTCTGAATGGCAGATTGAGGATAAGAGTGAAATACATTTAAATGTGAAGATAAAGGAAAGGGAGAAAAAAGAATGAAATTGCAGAGAGATTCAGGGAATATCTAAAAAGCATTCAGGTCTACAAATTGCAATCATGATGAGAACCATAAGAAGCGTACTAAAGCACAGCCTGATAAGTTATATGTAAAAACCCTATATGAGTGATATGTGCATGCCATCTTCTTTTAAAAAGGTATAGCTGAACAGTTTTAGGAAAGTGAGCTATACTGCAAGAAAGTGATAAAGTTTGATTTTCAGTTCAGGATTAGTGTTGAGGTCTTTTTCAGTTGAGAAAATGTGAGCCCGAGGTTTGAAATTCTGCTTTACTGTAACTTGGACTCACAGTGGGTTCCCATCTTTAAGAATTGTATTTGAATTACGAGCTTTGAAGCAGAAATGAACTAGGGAAAACATATCAAAGAAAACTGGATCTTTTCTGACTAAGTAATCAGTGGTTCCCTGATTAGATGCAGTCCTGGTTGTTTTTTGGGTGGCCACAATCACACTGTCACTGTGTGCTGTCAGGTAGCGAGATGAATACAGTGATGCCTCTACCTCTGAGTGTTCCCAGGGATGTAGATGCACTGCCTGCCACCAACATGTCCTGGGTTCCAGAGTACTCATAGATTAATTCAAAAACATTAATTTTTCCACCTTTCCTATACTTCAGCTAACCTCTACCTCAATACATGGAGAACTCCTGGTAGGATACATTCTTCTATATTTCCCATCATGAGTACAGGCAGGCTGCAGTGAAAAAGCCTCTCCCCTTCCAGCTCCTTCTCTACTGTTGCCAAATCCCTGCTCTCCCTTGGCCAACATCCTTTTTTTCTGATTTACATGAGATTTGAACAGTCTTGAATGCTAGTTTTACCTGTAGTACCGATAATTTTTATTATTCTACTACTTATATTTCAAATGAATATTCCAATCCTGTACTATAGTAAATGCTTGCAATCCCGGTGAAGATACTGAGAATTCTCACAGGGGAGTGGTTACAAGGGGGTCTTATCTTCCTTTTCTTCTTTATAGGCAAACTTGAGGCCAATCTAATTTGCAGATAATCCTTTCCCGTTGAAAAAAACACAATGACAAAACCAACCTCTTAAATAGGGCAAAAATACTGAGTAAAAATGTGTACATGTACACACTGGCATACATTATTGGGAAACATCTAAAGTAACTAGAAACCCAAACGTTTGTCTTTTTCATGGATGAGAAGCTGTTTTGATGAGACTAGGAAGGATGCTATGAAATGAGACATAGTTAGTGGCTAGCACGAACAAGAGATGTTTGCCCACCGAATGAACTGGGACTCGTTTGGTTTGTGCATGGTTAACCGCTTCTACACATCAAGGCTGCAATTCCTTTGTCTCAACTTGCAGGTCTAGGAAGTAGATATAGAAAGGTAAAATAATCCCCCCTCCATCTCTCTTGTAGTCAGTGGACATAAGGAGTCACTGATCTCTCTGACTTATTGTGGTCATCTGTTTTGGATGAGATACTTTAAAAGTGCTTGTCCCTCTCCTTGGACTTTAAAGGCAACTTGAGTGACCAGCTCAGATGCAAGAGTCTCGAGGTTGTTCAGATGATGTCTATTGCAGATCATCATCTAGGTTAATGTTACTGTAAACCGATGTCCTGATTAATGGAGATTTTAAAGATCTTATACTAGGAAAAGCATGACTTGCAATTTCCTACACAAATTTGATTTAACTGACTATGACAGCATCAAAGAGTTATATATAAGAACTGCTCAGAAATAAATATAAATATTGCTATGAGCATTTTTTATAAATTGTTACCTCCTGTATTTCTTTTTTTTTCCCCAAAGTTTTATAATTCCTATTAAAATATTAAGTACCGTTTTATTTTCTTTAACTATTCAGGATTTTTTAAATGAAATCTCTGTGTTTTCTATGGAAGTAAGGGGGGGTAAAAGAAAAGAGTTCTTAATAACACAGTTTCCGTCAGAACTTTTTCAATAACTGCATAGTACTCAGCATAATACATTTACATGGTAAACCAGAAAGCAAAGAAAACATCAAGTGAAATCCCATACACAGAACTAAATGACAGCAATCCCAGACAGCCACTGAGTCAGGACTTTATCCCCAGCTCATAGTGAAGCACTTACATTGACATAATGCACCCCTAACCAAGCAATTACATCATGATAGCAGACTCCTTAATCTCCTCCCTGTTATTAAATACCTTCTAAATTTCTCTTAGCAGTATTTTGCTGAACATGATGAATAAAAAGGTCTTTGCTTTATGACTTATGTGTATATCATTTTCTATGTGTTACATTAGATTTGAGAAAATTTTTGAAATGAAATTATGAAATGAAGGGAACTTATGTAATAAACAGTAATCTAGAAGAAACAATACAGTTTTTACAAGGTAAACTGAAGCACAAGAAAAGTGTTATGAATGGAAAGAGAGGATTTGTGGTTAAAGCCTTTTTTTAGAGGCTCAAATGTATATTGATGCTCTCTAATCTATAAAGGGTCTGGCCTATATTCTCAGGAGGTTTATTCTCATTTGTACTGTATGTTTCTTGGAAGACTTCAGCAGAGCATTTTCATGCCTTGATTTCCACACTAGGTTTTCCTGATGGTGCTGTTAGGCACAACTCACATGCATTTCTGGAGAATTTGTTTGTTAAATTCACAGAAGATTTGGAAATGGATAATCCTTGTGAACTACCTAGAAAAAGACGTACACCCAGACTCGGATGTTATTCTACCAGTTACAGCCCCACTCATCATCCCTCAGTGGACTCATTTTAGCTGAGATCTTATTTCAAATAAGTAAAAAGACTAAAAGAAATTACTGTATTAAAATATAGTACTTTAAATTATTTTTCATTCTGCTTTCATTGATCAGAAGAAGTCTCCTACTAGAAATATTCCTACTGGGAAATGAATGTGGTTATTTGTTGATAAATATGCTGCAATAAAAGTAAGGAAGTGATATTTTTAAGTCCTTTGAAGATGCTGACATATTGAAAGAGTGGGAATTGCTCAGCAGGGGAGTTTAGGGAATACATCTGTGAGTATCCCCAATAATATGTACAACAGCTTTCAACGATATGCTACATTTACTGTTTTATTACTCATTGTTCTTATATGTCAGAAACTTGTAACACTTTAGTTATCACTTAAATATTCAAAATTTGCATTTGTGCAAATTTCTGTTGCCTATTTTCACAGTCGGTTTTATTTTTTGCAGGGGTGGGGGGAGTTTATAATAGGTCAATACAAACATTTCAGTACAGAAATAAACTACAATTCTACACTCTGATAAATTAGCACAACAATATTTATAAACTGTAGTTATTGGGAAAACCTAGAAAATTTTAGATTTAATATTTGTTCTACTTCAGGTAAAATGTGGAAAGGGGAAAAATACATGACATTCTGCCGATTAGATTTAGATCAGCTTAAATCCCTGGCTTCCCTGCTAAGGATGTTAAAACAGAGATCAGTTCTATTTTGGTTTATGAGAACTAAGTAAAAACAAAGACAACATGGCCCGCCAGGTAGCTAAAACTAAGTCACAAACACTGGGTGAAAGGGTTGCCCTGCATGACCTGAGGCTCTCATTTGTGAGTAGCACCTCTCAACTTCTTCCTTAGACTGTACAACCACTTCTCGGGATAACTCTTGGAAACTGACAGCCCCAATGTCAGTAAAAAATTAGATACTGCACAGCTTTGAAAAAGGGCACATCAGTAACTCAAATCTCTCAGCCTTTAACTCAAGCTGGGAAAGCAGTTTCATTATGCTTTCAATTTTTTTCCACACACAAATCTTGGTGAGGTCTTAGCTGGACACTGCTCCAAATCTTACAATATTAGAAAGGAAACTATTTATCTTATTGCTTCTAGTCACTCTTGGATCCAGGACTATATGTAGAACTAAGAGGCAGATTTTCACAGTTTCACAAGTGGACACCTTATTCCTGGGTGCTCTCTGTACTGTGGGTTTAGTGACTAAGCCCTGAGGCTTCTTCTGCATTTGTTCCATGACCAGCTGATCCGTTGCAATGGCTTGTCTCATCATTTCCCATCTGGTACATATTTTCTTGGCTAGTTGAGACAGCATGTGGTTTACTTTTGCACATGTTCCTTGTTCTTTTTATATCAGTAATGACACAGTGTCATAATAATAGGAATAAAAAATAACTGCGGTTCTCCCAAAAGTGAGAGCACTGATCTCTTAACTAATAGATAGCATTGGCTTAATTTGCCTAAGACACTCTGTGGTTTGGTCCTGCTGACAGTGCTGGGGAATTTTCCAGATGCAGAGGATTATGAAGTCTTGGACAGCATTGCCATTTCCTGCAGTTTTTACTGTGAAACTTACAGAACTGACATCACTAAACAACCCAGGGCTCAGAGTCATGTGAAAATCTAATCTTCCATTTAAAAAACTAGTTTCAGCTGTGCAGTAAACATGCAGTACCTCTTAACGACTTTCTAAAAACTCAAAAAGCAGAGGGTCCAGAAGGCACTATCACTATGATAATTTCAAAAAATGATACTACTGATGTTAAGTTGGGTCTACAACTTTTCTTCTCTCCATTCTTTTTTTTTTTTTGTTTTATGATAGAAACCGAAAAATCTTCCTGTAAAAATTACTCTTATTCTTTGTTCCTTCACCAGCCAGATTCACTGTAGTCACCACATTGGCTAGGACTCCTCATCCATGTTAGTTCCACATCCCAGGTTTGGCACTAACCAGTGCTAAAGTTAACTGGGCTATGATTTAGTTACCTACATCAATTTAAAAAAAACCAAACAACCCAAATATTTTTTTTTTAAAAAAACCCCAAAACATAAAAATCTGTTTTCTTTAAAAATAATTGAGATTTCAGTCAAAATAATGTAATTTTTTTTTCAGATCTTCTGAAAGTCATGAGCACATATGTCACCTTGAGTCACCAGGAGAAAATAAAAAGAGAAAAGAACAATTTTGTTTAAAAAATATGAGCGATGTAGTAAAAAAAAAAAAAAAGCCATATTAATGTCCATTTTGCTAAAAAAGTTCTACATATTTTTATTAGCTTGTATGTCTCACTCCAGTGAAGGTACAAGGAATCCAGAAGTAGTCATATGCAGGATACAAGAAGCAATATAACAAGTTTTGGCTCTATAATCTCTTAAATTGTGATGGCTCCTATTTTCAGTAAGTTTTGAAGACAGAATTGCAGCTGGTGAACATTTGTTCTCTGCAATCTTTGAAAATATAAATAAAAAATAACAAACTGCTTGGCTAAAACCTCAAATGCCAAGAGAGGATGGCAGACGCTACAAAGTAGTATTTACAATACTAATGAGGCAGCAATGACTAATAGCTCAAGGAAGTTTATTTAAGAGTCAGTTCACAGCTGGTAATGAAAGTTTATAACAAAAAAAATTTACTAAAATTATGAACGTAAAAATCAAAATTTAGTACAAAACTACTAACATTAATGTTTTACAAACTTCTCAAGAAGTAGTCTGTTCTCAATTTTTTTTCTAGAGTGAGTGCTGATTTTTTTGTCTTTGTTTCTTGGCCAAATCTGGATATGCCCAAAGTAAAAATCAGGTCTTAATATGGTGTTGAAGTTAAGTATGTAAGAATCATACCATGCCATGTCACTTCTGAAAACAGAACTCTTATGGAAGAGTAACAGATTTTACCTCTGATTTTGTTACAGTTTTCCAAAAGTTGAAGCTGGTCTCTTAATTATAAAAAACATCTTTCTTCACCTGCTTACAGTTAGTTCCTTCACTTTATATTTGCAATTCATTTTCAAGAAGTCATGATAACATAATCATGTCCAGTAAATAACAGCTAAAATGGAAGCAGGTGTCATGCATAATGAACTTCCAATCTCACAGTATCTGAAGGGGAAATATTTTTGGTCAGAATATTTAAATAAGTTGAGAGGAGATCAACTGGAGATAAAGCAGTCATTTTCAGTAAAACCTTCCCAGATCCACTTTGGAATCTCTCAAACAACTGAGATATTCTCCTCTTTTCCTCTCTTCCTGCTGTTTCTTTCATTGTTATCTGTGCAAAATAATATTTGAATTGTGAGAACATGGATGAAATAAACTATTTTCTTTCATGCTTGAGAATGATGCCAGAGGAACATCTATGGAAAACAATATTTTATTAATCTACACAGCAGATGCAGACAGGCTGAAACAAGAAACTTACTTCAGTCTCTTACTGTACCTTGCAAGGGATTAAGATTAAATAATTTAAAAAAACCCAAAACAAACCAACAAAAAATACCAAAAGAAAAAGAACCCCAAGAACATTTTATGAAGACATTTACAGTTTTAGGTATGTGCAAGAGTTTATGAAATCTTTGGGTTTTTATTTTTTTTAATCTCCTTTGTCTGTCTCTTCAATAAACCTAAGCAGAATTCTTCAGAGCAACCAGACTTAGTTGATATTCTCTTTCAGACACACTAAAAACCATTATAATTCTACCCTCTAAGGAGTCAAGCTGTGAGCAATATAATTTTCAAAATGGGAAAGAAGGGTATACATTGGTTATGGGCAATCTGTTCTTGTAACTTCTGTAATCAGCCAAGATGATGAGCTATGGCCTTCCTCATTATATCAGAAAATCAGATTTACCTCTGCCAAAAGAAATAGTAATACTTAGTATTTATATAGCTCTTTATCTCTTAAAGCTTTTTAGAAATATTAACTAATTACAGGCAGAGATTTCAAGTTTCCTGAAAAAAATACCACAACCTAAAATTCTATGAAGGGAAATAAAATTCCTACAGGGAAAAGGACCCTGGAAATGCATCTCATTTATACTTAGAATATTACTTGCAGAGAAAAAAATTCAACAGCACTAACATCAATTCTGTTACAACAATGTATTTAATGTTTACAATTTTCTGTAATTATTTCTAATATAAAAATTTTAGTCATGAGGTTATCAAAAGGATGACCTGACACTGTACCTTTTACCATAAGAAATTTGATTTGGTCACTCAGGATGTGTTTTTCCAAGTCCATGTTGCATTATTTATGTGTGAGCCATTTACCCTAGTGAAGAACTATGATTTAACTAGTACAGCTTAAGGGTGTAACTGCTCTTTTAAATCATTGGTATGTTTTAATATTCTAGCATGGACAAGCCCTTCAAACTGAACTATTAAAGGCAGAAGTAAAAATGTTAGGGTAATAATCTGTGACAATAATTTGTAAGATATTTAAGGTTCTTGAGCTATTTTCCAGACAAAAAATGACATCCTTTGGAAATTTTCCAAATGATCATCTGGAAAGGTCATTTATAAGGAAAATCTGGGATTGGAAGGAAATTTGTTGTGGTTGGTTTTTCTTTTACATGTAGGTAGATTCATACATCTTATCAGTGTCTCTTATTCAGTAATATGCACTATCCACCTGCTAAAGGGTTCTGTAAAGAAACAGCTGTCATTTCTTTTCTGTTTGTGTAGTGGAGTGCCATAATGATTTTTTTTTTTTTTTTTTAAATATTTACACCCTTATGCCTGTTCACATCTTTGAAAGCAGGCCAAATACCACTTACATTTATACTTCTTCCTCAACTCTCCCATTACAGTACTCTGATAGTTATGATAAAAATATGTCTATGTGTAAAGAAAAAGATTCCATTTGTTGAATAAGTAGACTTGTCAGTCATAGTCTTCATCCTAGAGCTTTAGGTGTTACAGCATGGCTGGGCATTTTGTACCAGAGTAGGTTTTTCAGGAACTTCATGTTTAAATCTAGCATTGCTGTAGTTCACATGGATGGGAAGAGCAGTATTTATGGCTTGGGTCAGGCTATCATCCAGCTAGAAGGAAGTAATTTTCTAAACCGACAGATGTCAGTTCATATATGTTGCTATATGAGAGAGTAGCATCTGTATCCAGAAACATTTCTAAGACATTAATTCATTGCAAGCCTGCGTCTTCAGCAAAAATAAACTATTACTTTCCTGAAATTTCCTTTGCTTGTCACATTAATTTCTCACTCGCTTAGGTTCACCCAAATATTCTTTGCTTATGAATCAGTCTCATATGAGCATTACTTCATGTTGGTTATGATGCTATGGTTGCATCTGCTAAAAACCGGGGAGCCACTTTGCCTTATGTGCTTCCTTCTGATATTTATGCATCCAAGGAGGTACTTAGTCCATTTTCATAAAGCCAGTGTAGGTCTAGCTAACCTTAGGTACTGCAAGAAAAATTACATTTATTAAACTTTAGCATCAGCAGAAAAAAACAATGCCAAAGTGAAACAAAAACCATGTAAAATCTATTAGCCTCTTTTCCTTGAATCTGGACAAAAAACCCAATCATCAAAACTAATGTGCTAGTGATATAATGCCATTACAGCTGCTATCCAGACTAAAGGGAAGATCTTGTTTTTCCTTTTTTCCCCCCATTTCTTGGATACAAGCTCTGGTCAGGAATCTACACAAATTCTTAGATATTAGACGCTGGCAGAGTTTCTGAACATCTTGCAGATGTTACCGATTCAGCTGTTCTCAAAGGTACTCATGAAGTGAACCTCTATTCTATGCATTGTAAATTCTATTTCCATAATCCTATAGATTACATGTCCTTGTAAATGGAAAGTAGAAAGATGGGACCAATGTAAAATAAACCCCATTAACCTTGCAGTTGGGCTACCTTACTATAAGCCTATGCTTTTCTTTGGAGTTACATAAACCTTCCACAACAAATTATCAGTTACCCTCTACAGAAAATCTAATACTTTTTTTTTCTCCCAGAAAGGTCCAAGCCATTGACACTTTTACTCGGAGTTGAATCTACACCAAAGAAACACAATATAAGGACACAGAACATCTGCACCAGGCTTTATTTGTTCTTGATTTAGCAATAGCAGCAGTCAAAAGTGCTACTGGAAACCAAAAAAACCCTGAATTGGACTGCAAGCTGCAGGAATTATCCCAGCATGAAGCCTGACAGATGCTTCATCTCTTGGTCAGAGACAGATCTACAGTTTTTAGTTTGAGAAACACTATGTTTTGACACTGTGTAAGTGCCATTCCCATATTCTCAACAACAAACTGCACTGGTGGAGAGCTGCATTGTGTTTTAGTATATATTCTTTAACATTGTTCTTTATGCTAAAATACTTTATAGATCCCACAGAATGTTTATCCACTCTCAAAATTCAGGAAAAAATAGATTTAACTAAAAAAACTTAGCATAAAATATATTTCTCTCACAATTTTCCAGTTTGAGCATAAAACGGCAAAAAATCTATTTCTCAGTGTAAGATTTCTTCAGATTCAGAAAACACAGAAAATATATACATGCAGAAAAATGAGAAAAATGTTATTTGCATTAATTCCATGATACCATTAGTTCAATTATTTAATGGAATATCTAATGATATTTACTATTTAATAATAAAGAATTAATGCCATTAATTGAATGGTACCACTTTTTGACCATAAGTAGTTGTTAACAAGTGGTTTCCAGGTTCCAATAAAGCTCAAAGCTACTTCTTTTTATGTGATATTCATCTATGGTATACAGGAAAAAAAAAAGATCAGAAGAAACTATGAAAAGAACAAGATATGCCATGCAGATGATTTTCTCAATCTAACTTAACAATTTAAGTCATAATGTTAATCAGGCCATGTTAGTGTCATTGAAGATAATATCCCTGGGGGTACTAAGCGTAGAATCCCCTCCTTTTTCCAGTTTGCTCTTTACACAGCCTTACTTTGACTTTGCTGAACACAGGAAAAAAGAAATAGACACATCACCTGATCCACTGCTGAGAGCTAATCACCTGTAAAAATACTTAAAATTCACTGTTATGTAGTTAGCATCAAGTTTGAAAGGACTAAAAGCTGGTTTCACTGAAGTTGTGTGTTCTCTAATCTAGGATGACAGAGGACTTTTGGCATGATCCCATATGACTGAACCCAGTGGGAGTTTCAGCACTGATTTAAATGGAATGGGATCCATGAAACCGAGTGAGAAAATCACTTCAGTGCAGCTTTAGCCTCTCTCAGAATCACAGAATCGTCCAGGTTGGAAAAGATGCTGAAGACCATCCAGTCCAACCATCAGCCTAACATTGACAGTTCCCAACTACACCATATCCCTAAGCGCTATGTCAACCCGACTCTTAAACCCCTCCAGGGATGGGGACTCCACCACCTCCCTGGGCAGCCCATTCCAATGCCTGACAACCTGTTCTGTAAAGAAATGCTTCCTAATATCTAGTCTAAACCTTCCCTGGTGCAAGTTGAGGCCATTACCTCTTGTCCTATCACTTATTAGTTGGACTGGTTAGGAAAAATCACTTATTACTCTCTGGTTAGGAAAAAATGCAATTAAACACTGTTCCTCCTTCCGTGAGGGTAGTCACCCTGATTTGGGGTCTGTATGTTCACACCAGAAGCACCATAACAGCCAGAAACTCTCACCAGTTCAATATCACAGTATATTGGATGTTCTATGAACACAGAAAAAAACAGCTCCAGAACCAAACCCACACACCTGTTTGCCTGTCCTCAGAGTTTTGCAGGACTTCCCCTCATATTGTACATACCATTGTACAATGTCTCCAGCACATTGTTGATGTTAGAGATTGAAGGTATATAAATCTATGGGAGTTCTCAGCCTACAAATGCTTATATTTTATTTTCTTTTTCCACTGGTGCTAGGAGCAAAGCTTATCCTGATTTGAACAATGAAAACCTACAGAGAAAGCTTCAAGGAAAATCAATTTAAGTCCCAAAAGTTTGAACAGACTACAACACACAGAAAAGGAAAGACAAAGGGAGGAAAATAAAGAGGTCCTAGTCTAGGTTTACGTTATCTGTTTGATAATGCTGCTGTCCAGGTACCATACTCTTCATGCAGTATCAAAAACCTCCTGATTATTGGGAAGACTGGCATTTTACAGAAATAACTCAAACCAGCCCTGCCACATTGGCTGCGCCTCTGCAATTAGCCGTTTCCAAACAATACACTTCAGTGAACAACTTCTGCAAAGATAAAATGTCCCTTTCTTTTCCCACCCATCTTTTTTCTTCTTCCTTGTGTTCTGTTATGTCATGCTATGTTCTGTTATGTTCTGTTACGTTGTTATGTTATGTTATTTTCTATGCTTGTAGCCCTTTGGGGATGTATAATGAGAATAGCAGCACAAATGAGAAAGCAGAAAATATAAAGCAGCGAGCGTAGGTTTAGGTAAAGTGACAGCTGCCATTAGAGATAAGGTAATTCTACTAAAAGACTCCAGCAGAGATTAAAAACTAGCCCACACTGCCAAGCTGCCAAAGAAAGAAAAGAGCTTGTCTCCAGGTATTTTTCTCTGCTGTTGTTTCTTCTTTTTTTTTTAGTGGGAGAAGGGAGGGCTGGTGAAATTCATAAAGAATTAATCCTCATTTTTCACTTATATCCTCCTCTAAATATTGAGATGGGGGTGGGGGTATAAAATAAAAAATCCTCTTTTCCTTTAAAGAATATAGTTTCCTTTTGCTACAGATGTTGTTCTCCAAGCCCAGACAGCTCCTGCCCTTTCTTGTCATGCCCCACAGAAAAAGAAAGATTGCACAAAAGGAGGAAGCGTGTCACACAAACATAGTGAAATTTAAAATGCACGTTCAGCCTTTTGTGAGTGTTTGAAAATAAATCCATGAAAAAATTCCCTGTTAGTTATTCCATATTTGTCTGAATTCATGACTCCCTCTTCAGTATCCCTTATCTTCCAAAGAAAATACGAAAATTTAAAACAACCAAAAATTACACAATTAAGAAAGCACTGGTATATGTTTCTTGCCCAGCTTGCTCTTCTTACAGAACAGCTTGAATCATACAACCTGCCTTGATGTAGGGTAGTTAAAGCTGTAATATTGGTCAAGAAAAGACAGTCCAAGGACAAGATTTGAGAACATAGCACTTCTTGTGAGATCTTGGGTAAATGTGTTATCCACATCTATCTCCATCTTTCCATTTGTGAAATCAAGATAAAATACCCCTGCCTGGACTATTCTCTGCTGTGTAGATTGATTTTTAGAAGGACAAAAAAAAAAAAAAAAGGTGACTCATAAAACATACTGATGACAAAGTCCCTGCTTACTGAATATATATTTACAACTGCAGGTAGTTCACTGCTAGCCATCTCTGGGCTTTTTGCAATGCTCCCACTATAGTAGATCCAGTAGCCTTGCACTGCTATACTCTCTCCTAGCCAGTGATTAATGCATCCTTAACAGGGATTAATAACCTAGAAGTACAAGCTGCAGCAGATATATATGAGGAAAATAGCAAACCGATTAAGTTAATTCGAGCTGATCTACCCATCAGTTTAATTGGCTAGGATTTTCACTTTAAAAATGGAAACTTTAAGCAGCCACCTTAAAAGACCAAATTACCTTGAAATAGTAATTACTAAGAATACTTAAAACACAATAAAATCCATCTTTGATCCGATTTGAATACTGTGAAATTTGATAGGAAAGAGCAATTAATACACACTCTAAGGGGCAAATTTGAGGCAGGGAAGATGACTATGCTTCCTGGAATCCTGATAATTTGAAATCCCTACATATTATTACCTCATAAAGCTCCTGGTTTTGTTTTGTTGTGGTGTTTGTTTGTTGTTTTTTTTTTTTTTTTTCCTATGCTATTCTATTAATCATACATTTTACTGTTATCTTACCTTCTATGTGTGCTCTAGTACACTTTTGACAAAAAGTTCATGTACTTCATCTACCCATCATAGATGAATGCCATGACTGTGAAACTAATGCTTTTCTGTGTTTCTTAATACAGAATTTTGCTACAAGAAATGTGTATGTATGTGACCGTGAGGTATCTCATCCATAGGGAACACTAACCTGTAGTCTTCCTCAGTTGGAAACTTTGACCCATTAGACAAATAAGCAGATCCCTCACATACTCCCTGCAGTGTTGGCCAAGGCGGACAACACATATACCTGTATACACACTCGGATAATTGACTGAAAAGCATTTGTAAAAGGTCATTTTTCAGTGATGTAAACAAAAAACCAAAATTCGAGGAAATGGAGCTCTTAACTGAAGAGACTGATTTAGTACTTTTGCACTTCAGCAAATTAGCCACTCTATTGCAGTCATTGGAGTAGTTTTCAAGTGGGCAAACACCTGGCTGGCACATTTAGGAGGCAAATTTAACCATATTTAGCTTTCACATCTCTAAAATCAAGTATTTTCTTTTATTTTTTTTTAATAACTGACTATATTGCTGAAACAATCTGTATGCCTACCTTAATTCATCTAATGTCTGCCACCACATTATGAAGCAAGTTTGTGCTTAAAACAATATATATATTTATATATATTTGATTTAATCTGAATCTTAAAATCATGTATTTGGTGATGGGACAATCCTTTCTTTTTAAAATTTAGGGAAATGTAAAAGATGGAAAAAAGCTGCTATGGGCAATATCTTCTGCTGAGACACATGATTAGACATCTGACAGACTTGAACTGGAATAGTATCCCCAGGCAACCAAACCTATTAACCTTTTTCCAGCAGCTGGCTAAATCTAAAAAGCTCAGCAGTATCAATTTATACATTTGTACAGTCCTCAATGAAATGGAAGTGGAGTGATTCAAAAGTATAAAATCATGTGCTGATCTACAATGTAATATTAATAGCCAAGCTTGGGAGAAAATTGTGCAGAAATATTAGCATGTCTACCCTGAATTAGGCATTTGAAGATAATTAAGCCAAAAATAGTATTTACAGATTGCTGGACATCCTCTCAGATGATGTGAATGTGTATAGATGGTGGATGTATGATAAAGAAAGATGTAACCAGATGTTTCAGGAATGGAAATACAGACAAAGTAGGTAAGAAACTAAGCCAGTGTAACTACATATATAGAAAATATTTAGTTCAGAAGTTCTAGACCATTAGATTTATTGGCATAAAAGTAAGCATTTTAAAAAGGGTTTTACATACTGCAATGACATGACTACAATTAAGAAAAAGGTTGACTCATGTGCCAAAGGACAAAACCAGGCCCAAATTTTTTATATTATCATATCACATCACACATGCAAACAAAGGGAAATGTCAGTGAAATGAATGGAAGATCATACATATCAAAATTGAAGAGTAGTTTAGCACTAAGCTTTCTTTGCATAAAAATAACTGCTGATAAGAGAAAAATCCATGTATAGTTTTGTTTTCCTTCCTTTTTCCATGCTTTCCCTTCTTCATGCCTTGCATACACCTCTGAAAATAAATCATAAAGTTGAATAAATCCAGCAAGAAGCAAACAATAGCCTTACCTACTATGTCAGTCAAACTAGTCATGCTCCTGGTATTTTTGAGCAAAATTTTTTTTTTTTTTTTTGGTTTTCATTCTTTTTTTTATGACAGCTGATTATCAGCTCTGATTATCATTTGTATTCTTTTCTGCTAACAGCTGTCAGGCTTCTTATTCTCAGTATGGATGATCTCAAATAGCTAGAAAAGGCCTATCAAATCAGTTTTTGAAGTCTGAAGAGCAAGAGATCTGCATGTGGCACTCACATTTGCAGACGTCTGAATACAGAAATTGATATTTTTACGAATGCAAGCATGCTGGTAGGTAAAGCTGAGCAGCCACCATGCCTTCCACTGAGTGAGCTCTTTCTGCCTTCCCACCCAGTGCCAGGACACCAGCCCAACTTTTTTTAGACTTTCACTGCAGCCATGAGCACTGCAGCAAAAGTGCTATTAACTATATAATCCACAGGACATATAAGATGAAAGCACTGTAAAGAGTCAGTCTGAGCCTTAGTTCCTTAAAAAAGGAGAACCTGGGAAAAAGTATTGGAAAGAGGTGATGGCTTGGGGACAATAAATTCCCTTCCTGCTATCTTACTGGTCACAGGGGGAAACAGGCCTCTGATAACTCATACAGAGAAAAATGAGTTACAACTCCTACTATAGCAAGTCTGTTGTATATTAACAGATGTGGTGTCACTAAGTAGTGCAGAGACCACAGAGCTGCTATATGCTGTACAGCCAGTGAAATCCATACTGTCTCCTGCCATTAACGTCCTTTGGTAGCACTGCACACACCTAAGCCTGTTTCACATCCCTGTTCACTACAGACAGAGATGTAGTTAAACTGACTGGTTAAAGGTGGTGCAGAGATGCTCCAGCCATATCTGGTCATTCCAGTTCTTGAAGAACATATGTGTCAAAGCAGCACTGACTTCATAGTCTGGCCCAGTACCGAACATGTCATAGGTTACAGAATTTGTTGTATTATATATTCAAGATGGAGACCAGTATTTTTACACATAGTGACAATAAGAAAACTAAGCATGATGTTATGGTATAAACATTATGGTATAAACATTATATAACATAAACATTAGGTCTAGATTCACAATAACCTGGCAACTGTATTGACATTTATTGCATTGGGTGGACATGGATAACTAAGTTTTTCCTTTCTTATATACTTTAAGCATTGAGTATGTATAATAGATGTAGTAAGCAACTTAGACATGTCCACATTTGCTCTGATGACTCCCATAAGTCACCTGGTACAAGTGATGTATGTGAAGTCTTACAGCAAATCAAAATCAGTATCAGATGTCAGGTGTTTCCCTGTTCCCACACATAACCCAGTAGATCACTGTGACCTTAGACAAGTCATTTAATCTCTGTTTCTATTGCATGTTCACATGTTAATGGACCTGAATGAAGCTGCAGTGAAATAGAAAATAGTTTGCTATTATTCTGAAATATTCCTGCATTAAAAACATTTAACATAATGATGCCATAAAAGAACTGATGTAGGACTGCTGCAAAGCTGGAACACAGATTTTTGTGATCACATTGCCTATATTACTTAGATGATACCTTGAGGGTGCTTCCTGTTTATGAGGTGATAACCATTTCCTAAGCTATATAACTCCCAGGTTCATAATGCAAGGACACAAATATTCCAGCATAACAGCAAGAGATCTTAAGGCATTACATAAAAAATTGGTCCTTCTTTTCATAATCAATCATACCCTTCTTGATTCCCACATCACTGCAACAGACATTGTGTCCCTATTGTTCAAGAAAGTTAGAGAACACAGAAAGAGACAGATTTTACTTTGTGTTAGATCTAAGAGGTCCATGGAACACGCTGTATAATGTTGCAGCATATACAAGGTTTGCTGGTGGAAGAAAACCTTTGAATAAAGCCATATATTACTGAATACAGACATTACAAATTCAGGAATAAAAGGACATGATCCTTTAGTGGTGTAAGGGATATTTGCAAAAATGGCTTTTACACTGCTTAAGTAGGTAGGACTAATTATAACTTTCCAATTCACATCTGAGTTTAAGTCATTGCATGATGAGTCAAAGTTCAATTTAATATTTATTAAATAATTCTATATGGCAGAAAATATGATGATTCTGGTCTTGAGAAAAAGGTGTCTTCCAGAGAGAAACCTTGATTTATCTTTGTGACTTGACTACACTAAAGCATTCAGCTCTTTCCTATGGTTAATCCTTTATCTGCTGAAACCAGGGAAGTAAGGAAAATATTCAATATGATAAAAGAAGGGAAAGAATTCCAAACAAAGGTGTGATAGGGAATTTTTCAGCCATGTGTACTTTTAAAATCAGTTTGTACACATTCTGTCAAAAAAAAAAAAAAAAAAAAAAATTACAAAGCTTCAGAAGTTCCATGAAAAACAATGTTTAAATCAGCCTTGGGAGTTTTTTACTTTTATGTGTTTATCAGCCTTCCAGGAGATATGTATATAATATGCATAATTTCAGTGTGTCTGTTTATTCCTTTTTGAAAAGTATTTTACTTTCCAGCTTTAGGTGGGAACACTGAAACCAACTTGCTGGACAGCCAATACCAGTGGCAATATCGAACCCCATCTTTACTGAACTTCAAAGGACCTGAAAACAACACTATGGCTGCTGGTTTGAAATCCTGCAGGCTGAGGACTCACAAGGCCACATCATCTCATGTCCTCTGCTGTCTGCCTTTCTGCCCACAGGAAGGTCTGGACAGGAGACTTATTCATGCCTTATTTGTGAAGGGATTGTATGTTGAATGTCATTCTTGTTTTGGAGGCTCTACTGTAGTTCTCCCATAGACAAACACTACACAGGATACAGAGCTCAGGTGCAGTCTGTCAGTTCACTTTAGTACTTAATGTCAAGAACTTAAACTGTTTTTTGTGTCTAGTACTATGAATAATTATTCAGCTTTTCACTAGGCCTACGTTACAAAAAAAACCCCAAATTCTCTTTCCTTCACCATATGTATGCATTACAGTCTTTTAAGTTATGCCAGTCCAGGAAGCATTTTTTTTTTTCTTTCCTTCTTTCTTTGAGAATGAAGAAGTTTAAGTTTACTCCTTCCACCTTTTTAAGTTGAAGGACAAGAAAATTTAGTGTAGATATTTGTTCCCACGGACTTCCTTCTCAGCATGCAACAATGTGAAACCAAACACTCATTTGATTATAAATTCACTCAGAGGAATTGCAGAAGGAATTCCCCACAGCAAATGTCTGGAAAGCTCTGGCTGACTTAAATTGAAACCTAAGTCATTCTCTGTTAACAATATATTTCCCTTAAGAAATACACCTGCCAGGTTAGGTTGCATGTGGGGGATGAGACCTGAAGACCATCAGCAACAAAGTCACACTCAGCTCCATTGTCTGCTCTGCTCCTTCGCTTCCTAAGCGGACTGACAAGACACTTCAGCATCAGCCACAGGATCTGAATGTATGGCAAGCAGGTAAAATTTCAATTCCAACTGTCAATGCCAATTGAGAAAAAACAGCAAAAAAGGCATAAAATATATTCCATTAAAACAGGAACTTGTCCTGATAAAATATGACCTTATCCTAGTGATAATCTGTTTTATGTTTAAGCTTTTTTGGCAAGCATGAAAGAAAGAGTAGTGTTTCCAAATATCCTATAGTGACCTTTGATATTACATGTTAAAAAAAGAAAGAGAGGGTTTAAATCCAGAAGGCTTTCGTGTTGCAGGACAGCCTGAGTTCTGTGTCATTAGATCAGTACCATTATACTAAAATGAATAAGAATAAAATTTCATTTATCACCCAGTCTGTGAGTTTTGCTGCAGAGAAGTCAAGGGATGCTCAGGCCCTGCCTGGCAGACTGGTGCTTGGTTTTGATTAATGAAGAAAATAGAAGGAAATAAAGGAAGTTTCATAATGAGGTAATCATTGTGCTGACATTCCAAGGTATAAACTAACCTGGACAAGAGCATAAAGTAAGACAGAGTTAACAAATCCACAGAAATAAGGTGGAATTATCTGATGTAATGAGTTGAGGGACTGAAGCAGAAACTTTTAATGTGCGATTCATCTAATCATTGTATGCGTGTTTACAATAGGTCAGAGAAATTACCCTAAAGTGCCCATTTTTCTTGAGAGATGATAAATACAACCTAATAGGATTACTGCACATGCAATCATCTCCAGTAAATATAATGAATACCAACACTGATATCTACACTGTAAAATGCAATGATTTACAGGTTTGGTTTACAGGTATTTGGGCATATTTTTTTCTTCACTTTCCAACTATTTTATTAGATTCCTTAAGAACAATTTGATTTATAGATTCATGGGATAAAACTCCTCAAATCTCTAAATAAAAAAATGGTTGGGTTTGTGAATGAAAAATAGGTATCGATTACTTCAAAAAGCTAAAGTAGAGTCATTTAAAATAAGAAAATACACATGCAATACCTGACTAAGTTTTGAGAGGACAAGACCCAGTACTATGAAAGAAAAAACCCCCAACTTCCTAGCTACAATTGTAGGGACTCTAAAGCCATATGAAGGAAAGATGAAAGACTGTACCATTTGCTTCAGAAAAGGCATGACAGGACAAATAAAAAAAAGTGTACAAAATAATTAATCACTTAAAGAAATTGCATAAGGTTTATTTTTTCTTTCTTTCTTTTTTTTCCCCCCACCTTAATAACAAACAAAAACTCTGTGCAGCTTCAGGATGGCAAATGGAAACTGATGGAGGAGATGTATTCACATAACTCAACATTAACCTGTGGTATTAACAGGTCATACTCCTTATAAAAGAGAAATGGAAAAAAATGTGGCCAGTTTGGCAGACTTGAGAGGTGGGCTCGTGCAAAACTCATGAAGTTCAAAAAGGCCAAGTGCAAGGTCCTCCACATGGGTCAAGGCAATCCCAAGCACAAATACAGGCTGGGCAATGAGATCAGCCCTGCCGAGAAGGACTTGGGAGTATTAGTGGATGGAAAACTGACTATGAGCCAGCAATGTGCTCTCACAGCCCAGAAAGCCGACGGTATCCTGGGCTGCATGAAGAGACCTGTGGCCAGCAGGTCGAGGGAAGTGATTCTTCCCCTCTACTCTGCTCTTGTGAGACCTCACCTGCAGTGCTGTGTCCAGCTCTAGGACCTGCAGTGTAAGAAAGTCATAGACCTGTTGGAGTGAGTCCAAAGGAGGCCACAAAGATGATCAGGGGGCTGGAGCACATCCCTTGTGAAGACAGGCTGAGAGTTTGGGTTGTTCAGCCTGGAGAAGAGAAGACTCCAGGGAGACCTTAGAGCAGCCTTCCAGTACTTAAAGGGGGCTACAGAAAAGATGGGGAGGGACTCTTGGTCAGGGAGTGTAGTGGTAGGACAAGGAGTAATGGTTTTAAAATGAAAGAGGGTAGATTAGATTAGATGTAAGGAAGAAATACTGTGAGAGTGGTGAGACACTGGCACAGGTTGTTGAGATTGTGGCTGCGCACTCCCTGGAAGGGTTCAAGGCCAGGTTGGACGGGGCTTTGAGCAACCTGGGCTAGTGGAAGGTGTCCCTGTCCATGGCAGGGGGTTGGAACTAGATGATCTTTAAGGTCCTTTCCAACCCAAACCATTCTATGATTCTATGAAAATAATCATCCTGAGTTGTAACAGTAAGTTCAAGCAGAAAAGCATTTTGATAGCACATTAACCTTCAGGCTTCAGGATTTAGGACAATTGTGTTGGTGCAGTCAATCATTAACAATTAAGAGGAAGGACTAAATACTTCTTTGAGGCAGCTTTTCTCTGAGAGTTTCTGAGTAGTCATTTTGAAATGTCGCCTGTGGTAGATCCGGCCAGTCACATGCCTTGTCCAGAGGGTCATATACCAACTCCAGCCCAAGACAAGCCAGCAACTATGCAACGTCATTAGCATGTCACTGGGCTCACAATGTGGGACAGCTGATATAACTTGCTTTTGTGGGCTGATGTAACTTTGTTGGATCTCTTTTCATCATGGGCGCAAAACAGGTAGTCACCAGTTGGTGCATGACTGCATGGGTATGGAGGTGTATAGTAGCATTAGATCTTGACCATAACCAGTAAAACTTTTCAACTATCCTGGATGTAGGATCAATCATTCCTGTTTTCCTGTCCCTTTCCTTCCTCACTCACTAGCAATGCCAGTGAGAACTGCTGGATACATTAAGAGCATATGCCGTCAGTTATTAAACCACAGAAAGCAGCAGGAAGGTGGTTATAAATCAGAGTCTTCCAGCAAGTCAAAACACACTTTGGTAAAAGAGAGGAGCTTATACTGCTGCGTAAGGAAGCAGTTGTGTACATTGCTGTGACACTGGAGAAATCAACTGCCTATAGATATTGCTATATCACACAATAGCTAAAGAGGCTCAGTGGCTAGATTAACCTTGACCCAGATTAGTTTTGTTTAACCTCCTTGGCTAAGCCTCTGTCAGACTCTCCTGCAGACACCACCATTGCTGTTAGGGTGTTATAAGTGAACATCTGTGTGAAGGAGTTCTAAGGAAATGCTAGTTGAAGGCCCCCTGATAGCTGTCAGAAGGCTCAAGACCCCTTCTGACTTGCACACAGAGAGCAAGACTACAATTAGCAGTTAGTTTTCCCCAAATTGTCCATTTGTCTCAGAAGGGCAAGACCCCTTTTGACAATTGGTATCTACAAAATTAAGCGTAGAGTTGGGCTTTCTCTGTCAACTCTTCCACTTTCCTGGATGCAAGGCCGAGGTACACTAAGCACAGAGCCACAGCTCTGTATTTGCATCATGTGGTGTTTCAGCTGAGAAGGGCCAGCTGTGTTAGCAGAAGCACTCTATGTTGGGTTGGTGCAGTTACTGGAAACATCAGCATTGTCCTTGGCAAGACTGAAGCACATGGAAGGGCATTCTTGTACGGAGCTGTTAACAGTTATTGGTAGTTCGATGCCTAAACACTAAACATCCTTCCTACTCACTGTGGAGATCTAAAAGGTAGAGAGGTGCATCTGATAGAGATGTCCTATATAGTCAGGGAAGAGATGCAGAGACTTTTAGGGTGCCTAAAAGTGGTCAAATTAACTACACTGAGGAAATGCCTCTTTCTTTCCCTTGAGTGTACACGGAACTAAAAGTGATCACATTGCAGAGGTCTAAAATATCACTGGATATATCCCACATTAGCAATTTTTGAAAACATGACTCTGGATTACATTTTGTTTGTCTTAAAAGCATTGAGAATATAATCCTGGGACTACTTAGGTTAGTTTATTTTCTTTCTAATGGACTTCATTTTCTGAAATGTGCTTACAAATCAATTTCTGTCATTAGTCCTTTAAAGTAAATATAATATTGTGGAAAGTAATTATTCATTGTTGGTACAACACATGTATATGATCAATCTGCTGTTTAAATTAGATTTTAAATTATTTGTTAACTGTGTGCACAATATTACTGGCTAATGACCTTAAAGAAGACAGGTTTGTGCTTCAAGGGACAAAAGCATAGGAAGTTATAGTCAAGGAAGCAGAGAAGATGGTTATCTTCCTTCAAAACAGGGTCAAGGAAGACCTGTAAGCACTGGTTAATGTACTACTGATTAATATTAGGGCCTAACATCTTCATATATTTCTCAAATTAAACACAGAATCATAGAATCATCTAGGTTGGAAAGACCTTGAAGATCATCCAGTCCAACCATTAACCTAACACTGACCGTCTTAACTACACCATATCCCTAAGTATTATGTCAACCTGACTCTTAAACACCTCCAGGGATGGGGGTTGCCCTGGGCAGCCCATTCCAATACCTAACAACCTGTTCTGTAAAGAAATACTTCCTAATATCCAGTCTAAACCTTCCCTGGCACAACTTGAGGCCATTACCTCTTGTCCTATCACTTGTTATTGGGTTAAAGAGACTCATCACCAGCTCTCTGCAACCTCCTTTCAGGTAGTTGTAGAGGGCGATGAGGTCTCCCCTCAGCCTCCTCTTCTCCAGACTACACAACCCCGGTTCCCTCAGCCACTCCTCATAAGACATGTGCTCCAGACCCTGCACCAGCTTCGTTGCCCTTCTTTGGACACGCTCGAGTAATTCAATGTCCTTTTTGTAGTGAAGGGCCCAAAACTGAACACAGTAATCAAGGTGTGGCCTCACCAGTGCCAAGTACAGGGGTAAGATCCCTTCCTTGTCCCTGCTGGCCACGCTATTGCTGATGCAAGCCAGGATGCCATTGGTCTTCTTGGCCACCTGGGCACACTGTTGGCTCATGTTTAACTGGCTGTCAATCAACACCCCTAGGTCCCTCTCTGACTGGCAGCTCTCCAGCCACTCCTCCCCAAGCCTGTAGCACTGCTGGGGGTTGTTGTGGCCCAAGTGCAGCACCCGGCATTTGGCCTTATTGAAGTTCCTACAGTTGGCCTCAGCCCATCACTCCAGCCTGTCCAGATCTCTCTGCAGAGCCTCCCTACCCTCGAGCAGATCAACACTCCCACCCAACTTGGTGTCATCTGCAAACTTACTGAGGGTGCACTCGATCCCCTCATCTAGATCATCAATAAAGATGTTAAACAGGAGTGGCCCCAAAACCGACCCCTGGGGGACACCACTCGTGACCTGCTGCCAACCAGATTTAACTCCGTTCACCACAACTCTTTGGGCCTGGCCATCCAACAAGTTTTTTACCCAGTGAAATGTGTGCCCATCCAAGCCTCGAGCAGCCACTTTTGCCAAGAGAATGCTGTGGGAAACAGTGTCAAAGACCTTACTGAAGTCAAGGTAGACAACATCCACAGCCTTTCCCTCATCCAATAAGCAGGTCGCCCTGTCATAGAAGAAGATCAGGTTTGTCAAGCAGGACCTGCCTTTCATAACCCCATGCCGACTGGGCCTGATCATCTGGTTGTGCCACACGTGTTGTGTGATGTTCCTCAGGATGATCTGCTCCATCAGCTTCCCAGGCACCAATGTCAAGCTGACAGGCCTATAATTTCCCGGATCATCCTTCTGACCCTTCTTATATATAGCCACCACATTGGGTGATTTCCAATCTGTCAGGACCTCCCCGGTCAGCCAGGATTGCTGGTAAATGATGGAAAGCAGCTTGGCGAGCACCCCAGCCAGCTCCTTCAGCACCCTCGGGTGTATCCCATCAGGTCTCATAGACTTGTGTATGTCTACATGATGCAGCAGGTCACTGACTAACGCCTCCTGGATTGCGGGGGGGGATTGTTCTCCCAGTCTCTGTCTTCTGGCTGAGGAGGCTGGATTCCCTCAGTACAACTAGTCTTGTTATTAAAGACTGAAGCAAAGAAGGCATTAAGCACCTCAGCCTTTTCCTCATCACTCACTGCCATGTTTCCCAACACAGTGGGTTCAACCATTTTTCAGTGATCAACTCTATTTGAACAAAACTTTACTAGTTGTTGTTGCTGTTAGCTACTTAATGTAGTGATTTTGGTTGGGATAGAGTTAATTTTCTTCACAATAGCTTGTATGGGACTATGTTTCGGATTTGTGCTGTAGCCATGTGTATTAGGTTTGCGTGGCAAGGTTTTGGTGGCAGGTGGTTTACAGCAGTGGTTTCTGTGAGAAGCTGCTAGAAGCTTCCCCCATCTCTGATAGAGCCCATGCCAGCCGGCTCCAAGACAGACCTGCCGCTGACCAAGGCTGATGCCATCAGTAACAGTGGCAGCACCTCTCAGATAATGTATTTAAGAGGAGGAAAAAAAAAGCTGCGTGAAAAAACAGCAGTGGAAGAGAGGAGTGAGAATATGTGAGGAGAAACTCTGCAGCCACCATGGTCAGTGAAGAAGAAGAGGGAGGAATTGCTCCAGGCAGCGGAGCAGGGATTCCCCTGCAGCCCGTGGTGCAGACCATGGTGAGGCAGCTGTGCCTCTGCAGCCCATGGAGGTCCACAGTGGAGCGGAGACCCACCTACAGCCTGTGGACAACCCCACACTTGAGCAGGTGGGTGCCTGAAGAGGCAGGCTGTGGCCCCATGAGCAGGCTCCTGGCAGGACCTGTGGCCCCGTGAAGAGAGGAGGCCACACTGGAGCAGGTTTTCTGACAGGACTTGTGACCCCGTGGGGGACCCACTGCTGGAGCAGTGAAGAGCTGCAACGACTCACATTGGAAAAGTTCATGGAGGACTGTCTCCTGGGGGATGGACCTCATGTTGGAGCAGAGGAAGAGTATGAAGAGTGTGAGGAGGAAGGAGTGTCAGAGACAATGTATGATGAACTGACTGCAATCCCCTGTCCCCCTGAACTGCTTGGAGGAGGAGGTAGAGAAAATTGTGAATAAAGTTGAACCTGGGAAGAAGGGAGGGGTGGAGTGGAAGGTGTTTTTGAGATTTTGGTTTTATTTCTCATTATCCTACTCTGATTTGATTGGTAATAAATTAAACTAATTCCCAGAGTTGATTCTGTTTTGCCCATGACTGTAATTGGTGAATGATCTTTCCCTCTCTTTATCTCGACCCATGAGCCTTTTGTTACATTTTCTCTCCCCTGTCCAACTGAGGAGGGAAAGCGATAGAGGGGCTTTGGTGGGCACTTGTCATCCATCCAAAGTCAATGCATTACACCATGACACTTAGGAAAACTGCTTTTTTCCAAAGATTTTGCAAAAGCCTTCAAACAAGTACAGTTGGGTAAATACCTATGTAGCTCTTAGATATATTTCAATACCTTTATTGTAAGTCATTGCATAACACAACTGCTTGAAAGACAAAAAGTCCTTGATCAAGGATATCTAGCTAATCCTATTTGATGATATAAATTAAACTTAAGCAATTTTTTTCCAAGCCAGAAGGTATCTGAAGTGCATAATCTTTAGAACAACAGATGTGTTCAGGTGTCTGCCTGGAAGAATCTTATGGGGTATGGACCCAGAGGGAAGCTGGGTCCAGAATAACTAGCTGATTTTCAACGAACACTTCCTCCAAGCTCAAGAAGGGTCCATCCCAATGAGTAGGAAATCAAGCAAAATGATAGAAGGCCTTCATAGATGAACAAGGATTTTCTGATTAAATTCAAACATAAGAAGCACTCAATAGGTAGAAGCAGGGACAGGTCACTCAGGACAAATATGCTGTTCAAATGTACATGGTGGGGTTAGGAAAACCGAAGCTGACTGGAGTTTAATCTGGTGAGGGATTTTAAGGGCAACAAGTAGAGCTGCTATAGGTATTTCAACAACAAAGGGAAAAGGAAAGAAAATATGTGTCCACTGCTTAATAGGACAAGGGACCTGGTGGCAAAGGACATAGAAAAATCCAGTGCCTTCTCTTTCTTAGGGCTTGCCTCAGGAATTCCAGGTCCCTCAGACAACTGGAAAAGTCTGGAGCAAGGAAGACTTATCCTCAGGTTATGGAACATTTAAACAAAATGGACGTACTCAAGTTCATAGGATCTGAGGAGATGCACCCATGAGTGCTGAGGAACCTTGCCAATGTCATTGCAAGGGCACTCTAGATTATCTTTGTAAGGTTGGCAATCAGAAGTTCCTGAGGGTGGGAAGAAAGTAAATGTATCTGAATAGCAGTTTCAAAACAGAACAGTGATTTTTAATTTTGAATCCTAATCTGTTCCACAATACCAGTCACCTATACATTTACAAAAGGCTGAGCAGGCATTAAAAAAATTTTGAGCATCCCTTTTGACATGACTAGGTATATCTCATTGAGATATTCTTAAACACTTCTGAAACTTTGTTTAGAAAGAGAAACAAATGACCCAAGGAAGTTCTTACACTGGTTATAATCAAGCTGCTTCCCCAACATGATTCAAAGCCAGAAATAAGGGAGAACCTACCATGTGACATATACAAAACAAACTGTGCTTGTCTTTGCCTGGAAGCTACAAAAGTGATTGTAGTCACCAGGTATTTTCACAGTCCAGAAGCCACAATAGGCTGGAACAGCTTGCTTTTATAGAGAAAACTAGTCATCTTTATAAGATTGCTCCCATAAATCAAGTAAATAAATTGATGGCATTTTCACAGCTTTTTCACAAGGAATAGTAAGTAAATCATAAATATTTGCTTTATGAAATTGTACTTTTGTATTTATTTTTAGGATTTTGATCCCTTAAATTTATTTTTTGTTTTTTTCTTGAAACCAAAATGTTTTCAATTAATCACAAAATATATTGCCAGAGGCAGTGCTAAAGGCTGATTCCTTCCTTATATTTGTTCAAATTTACTTGAAAAAAATGCCATTTTTTAGTGAGTTTTTCTTATTGTCGAGTTTGTCATGTATATTATGATGCATGACACTAAACCAGCGTGTTTCTTTTAAATTTAAATTACAATTCAGAAAATATATTAAAACATAACACGATATCCTTGTAAAAACAAAAAAAAAAAAAAAAAAAGAAAAAGCTATTTCTGTTTCCATCCCATCAAAGACAAAACGAAGAGTAATGCAGAAGTGAGCAATTCACAATCTAATCTGGCCATTGAAATCTAATGGAATGAATTAATTTTTAACGTCTGGTTTCCTTCTAACATAAGTAGGTATTTTAAAACAAATGATGAAAATTCACCAGGTATGAAGCCCATTTATTGCATAACTGACATTAACATATCTCTTTCTTCTCTTCCCTTCTGTCTTTGATTTAAAAGGAAACAGAGGTGAATGAATGAGGCAAAAAAAATGCAGTATGTGTCAGCTTAGATTCTGATGTTTCCACTCACAGCTAATTATTCAGAGAGTAGCCCTTCTTATTTATATAAGAATACTTAAAGAATAAGATACTGTCATGACTAAGGATGGAAGATGATCTCTTCCAGTGGCCAACTGGAAAAAACACCAGCTTATTTTTTCTGCTCATAAAGTCATCTGCTCATAAGTTTGTCTTATGAAGCACCTGTCATAGCCCATTTTCTGGCATGTAGCTCACTTGGCATTATTTTTTGGCTTCAAGGTCATTCTGTTATCACTAACGATATCATCTTCTGTACTGAAAATACATTCTCTTCACACAATTTAACCCCACAGTTACCAAGGTTTACTGGATAGCCTCAGATACTCAAAGGTTATTTCAGTATAATGGCAGTCAAAACTTTACTTTGCTCCTTCTCTGAGTGAAGAACCCTTAATGGCTATCTACTCAGAGTCAGATATTTTCAGCTAAACATTTGGAACCTTAAGCTATCCTCAACTCAGTAATCAGGTTTGGGAAATATAATAGAGTTTTGAATGTGTGTCCAAAGAATGACCGATTCTCTGTTCTGCTGATTAAGTTGCATACAACAGGTCACTCAAATAAATGAACTTATAAGGCAAAAACTTTCTGCAGCACCTAAGAAGTCTTATCTCCCACCAAGATGGTAATTTTAGTTCATGTCATAAATTTTCAAGAGTAGCTAAGACTGTTGACATTGATTCTGCATATCTGCTGTTATTATATCGTCCTACTGATCAATCTTTTATTTTCCCTGAGACTTTTCTGGACTTTTTCATTTTCAGGATCAGGTATTATTCTTGAGGCCATTTAACTCACAGTTCTATTTATCTTATCTGGAAAACATTTTCTCTCCCAATTGCTGTAAGATGACATTTGTTTCAGAATGTATTGTCTTAGTAGAAACATTTCTTGATGGTTCTATGATAGACTGCTGTGTGATGACATTAGTAAGAGTAATGGATATAGGTAACTCCTGACAGCTTAGGCACCGAAAGAAAACATCATGGAGTATAACACCAGCTGTTAGACAAAACAAAGGAATTTAGAAATTTTGCAATTAGCAAAACAGAACTCTTGGATATCCTAGGTAGATGAGAGTTCAGGCAACTTTTTTTTCCGGCAGATCTCACCATTCATACTAACAGATTACAACAAAGATGTTGAGCCTTGTGCTGGTTTTAACTGAGGTAAAGTTAATTTTCTTCACAGTAGCTAGTATGGGGCTGTGGTTTCGTTTTGTGCTGAAAACAGTGTAGATAACACAGGGATGTTTTTGTCACTGCTGAGCAGTGCTCACACAGAGTCAAGGCCTTTTCTGCTCCTCACCCCACCTCACCAGTGAGGAGGCTGGGGGGGCACAAGGAGCTGGGAGGGGACACAGCTGGGACAGCTGACCCCAACTGACCACAGGGATATCCCAGATCATATGGCACCATGCTCAGCATATAAAGCTGGGGGAAGAGGAAGGAAGTGGGGGACATTCAGAGTGATGGTGTCTGTCTTCCCAAGTCAATGTTACGTGTGATGGAGCCCTGCTTTCCTGGAGATGGCTGAGCACCTGCCTGCCGATGGGAAGTAGTGAAAGAATTCCTTGTTTTGCTTTGCTTGTGTGTGTGGTTTTTGCTTTACCTATTAAATTGTCTTTATCTCAACCTACAAGGTTTCTCACTTCTTTTACTCTTCTAATTCTCTCCCATCCCACCAGGGTGCAGTGAGTGAGTGGCTGCGTGGGGCTCAGTTGCCTGCTGGGGTTAAACCACAGCAGTCTCCACTAAATTTTCTTGTAATTAAAATTTCACCTGACATTTGTATTCTAAATATTGCTTCTTATTTCAACACTGCTTCTTGATAACATTCTTTGTCACTTAGATCAGCAGCAGTCTTGCCTGCCTTTATTAGCAGTTAGGAATGAAAATTTTGAAATGTGTCTGAGGAAAACAAAACAAAACAAAAGTTTAAAGAAAACTGTAAATCATTGTGAAATGTTTTAAAGAAAACTGCAAATGAGAATAGGCAGCTTTAATTGAATCACAAATATTTAAAGATGATCAGCTAGACAGTCCAGCGTGATTTTTAACTGGACAGCTGCAGATCTTTCTATGGAAAAGGCTGAATCACATTTTTAATTCATAACTGTAGACCTGGTCATATGGCTATGATTACAAATTACCCTTTCTTTTCTGATGTCAATAGAAGTCTAGGGGAAAAAAAAAAAAAAAAAAAAAAAAAGGTAAAATATAACATTTATGCTGTTGTTCAGCTGTTGGCTGTTGTCACTGATCCCAAACTTTCCTGGTGCCTTATTGCCCTATTTTAAGTATTACTGGGAAAAATTCATGATTAACCCATCTCAAGACTAGAAAAGACCTTCATGGTTCTTCAGACTAGTTGCCTGAAGAACACAGATCATAGAAATTCATGGAGTAAGCTGGGACCAGCAATATCACTGTGGTCTCTGCTGTTATGCATTTCTTTTCCTGTCTTCTCTGATTCTCTTTCTTTCCTTCTGTTACCCCCATGACTTCTCTTGATTCTACTTATTTCATTCCTTCAATCAGACACTACACCAAATAAAAATGACCAGCAGTCCAGTAATAAACGAGGACATCTGAGTACAGGTGCCAAACAGAATCAGCACGTGATGGAGAATACAGGATCAGGGAGAAGCACAGACACTGGGACCATAGCTCTTGGCTGCTGGTAGACCCAGGATGACAGCACTGCATTGATTACATTTATTTTCTCTTGAAATCATCCGGACTGGAATGTTTTCAATGTATTGATTTTTTAATTAATTTTTTTTAAAAAACATAGTGAAAGCTGTATGTCACTTGGGCCACTGGAAAAGCTCTTATGAGGTTAATGCCTGACCTACCTGTTCTGCAGTGTTCAATTAGAACAGGTGAGTCTCATGTCCAGCTCACTTAAATTTCTGTGACTGTGTTGTTGAAATTATACACGTCAAAACTGGACAAGAATCAGAAATAATTTTCCTAATCATAGCATCTCCAGTGATATCAGTGTCCCAAACACTAACACATCCCTCAGCAAGTAACTTTCTGCTGGAGAAAAAATAAGTTTTTGGCCAAGTACACTTAGGTGAAACAAGCTAGACTGTCTTTTCTTTCTCTTCCTCAGTTTTTGGCCATCATATGTGCTATTGAATCTAAGGTTATTTTACTAATAACAAAGGAGTGCTGATCTCATCCTCTACTAGTCCATCAGAGCAGAACTGTACTGGTGTGTCTGAGTCTTAGAAGTGGAGTAACATTCTTCTAAGAAAGAAGATAGGTTGGTATGTAGGCAGGTAGATAGCTTGATAGAAAGTTTATTTAAACATTTTTTTAAAAGTCCAACAAAACAAAGCCATATTTTACCTCATCTTCATCCTCCCAATCTACCCACAAGCTCACCTGTTTATATCAGTTCTCTCTTTCTTGGCCAGGACAAATTCTAAAGCAAATTAGGCATGATGCTTAAAAAACTGTACAATTCAAACAAAAGCTTAGAAGACTCTTTTGTTTTGCAGGCTCTGTTTGGTGTTAACATTCCAGATGCCTTTTTCTCCTTTCAAAGACTGTTATAGAAACAAATAGAGTAAATGGCAACACACAAACACACAAATCTCATGTACACTATAAGTGCCATGAGAAGACTGCAATCTTCTGATACCAAAGCAAAGAACATAATTGCAAGAAATTACTGCAATGAGAGAGAGTGTGAACACAGAACACTATGTACTAAAGATACAGGCATAAATGGTTAAATAACAGGATTGGTGCAAACAACATGAAAATGACTCCCAGTGTACATAGAGATGATCCCATGTGAGAAGAATACAAGCCACCCAGACAGAAAAGAAATAGCAAAGACAAATAAGAACAAAATGAGATTTTTTTTTGCTTTTAATTAGAGTGTCTCAGGAAATACAGCTGCATTCTCCAGGGGAGGGGGAAAAAAAAAAAAAAAAAAAAGATAGATTAGAAAAGCAGAAAAAAGAGGAAACACTCTGGCAGAAGAAATACAATGGTTACAAATCTTTATGATCCTTAAAACAGCCACCACCACCTTCAGTATTTGCCTGCCCCTAGCACTAGAATACTATTTAAATTTAAGTAGTTTTATTGCTTGCTTGCAGAACAGAGGGCACTGTGAAAATAATACTTTCAATGATATATACAGCTGTCCAGGGACCAAAAATATTGTCATAGGGGAAAAAAAAAAAGACAAAAAAAAGACCCAATTTTTCTGTAAAAGACGTCTCGTATTGGTATCTTCATCCTCATTCTATTTAAAGCTGCCTGCAGCTTTCAGGTGTCAAGGAATCTGTTTGTTAGTTTGTTTTGTTTTGTTTTGTTTTAAATCAGTGATTGTATCTGAATAGCCCATTTCAAAAGGCAATTCCTCTACATATCTTCTCTGTGCCAAGGGATACATTTTTTTGTTTTCAATTGTTTTCTTGAAAACATCCTGAAAAGGGAAGTAACTGGAAATGGAAATAATAGAAAACTGTGATGAAAATTTTGATGTTTGGTGAAGAAGATACTTAGAATCTGCAAAATCACTTGAGTGGCAGTGGACCCAAACACTTTTTACAAGTGATTTGGTCAGAAAGCCCATAAAGTTTCTGGACTTGTAACATAGACAGAGACCATTGTATGCTGGCTCCACCTAAGACAACATTAAGTCTGCAAAAGTGACAAGGATTTGTTGGAGGACTTAGGATGCAGCCTGACCCTGAAAAACTAGCTGAAGTCTGTACACCAGGTATCTGCCAGAAGACGTTCTCCTGGATCTGCATTGGCAAATTTACTATGAAGTTCCTATGCATTTACTGGCCTGGGTCAGCATAAGTTCAGTGTATGATTTAGAAAATTCATTAAAACAAACTAATTTTATGTTTCTGAGTCACCGTAGCAAATTTTGAAAATGGCTGTGAAAAATCAAACAGTTTAACTGTTCAATTGTTAGACTCTTCCCTGACATGATTTTGGACTGTGGCAGCTCCCTCCCAAAGAGTTTTCAGACAGTTCAGGAACTAAAATAGGCCAGGGACCGTTCCCAGGAGGTAGTCTGATGTAGTTTTGGAATACAAAGGCACATTTAATATCTTAGTATAGACATAATTTATTTGACCTTGGTCAAACCCCTTGTTTCTTCCATTTTCCTTTCTGTAAAATGGAATAATAGGATTCTTCCAACTCTCCAAAATATATAGATGCATCCCTAAACAGCTGGCTGATACATAGCTATGAGGGCGGAAATGGGAACGTGAGGGTGATTTGTATCAGTTAAACATATGGGTTTTCAAATTAACTGCTTGAAAACCCACATTTGAATGCAGGGAAGAGCTAAGCATTTCTGAAGATTGCATCCTATTTCATGTTTGTCAGTCTTCTAACATCAACAGGGACACAGTGGCACCAACATTTTTCTCTCTGTCAGCTACTTCCACTAACTAAGTTGCTGAACCAATAGCTGGGGGAGTCTGTAGATATTTTGGAAAGCACTGAGGAATTCCAAACTTTGCTATGAATAATAGAGAACTATTCACATTTTGCCTGCTGTTGGCTTCTTTTGGGGTCTGGCTATCATGTTTCCTTAACAAGATTAAAAAGGATGGGTTGTTTATAGAATAAGCTTGTCCCACATGACAGGTTCTCAACCAGCAGGGCTAAAGATAAACAGTCTGGGCTGAATCTAGAGAAAAGAAGCACCAAGAAGTGTGTTTCCTGAAGGTTTGTTCTACAGATGCCTGACACTTTCTCCTTGCATATGTTACAGGCAAACCCAGAAAAATGAGCAAACCCAGATGCACTTCTGAGCATCCCTGACACATACAACACAACACAAAGGTAGCTGTTTGAATAGTTCTGGATATCCCTAGATTGGTTTATATTTTCATTTATTAAAATGTACACATTTTATGTAAATTCCCTTTTTCGTACACTTCAGCTCACCCATTGCCCATCTGGGTATAAACTGGTGGAAGAGGGGCTGCTGCTCACTCTTACAGTCTTCCAGGACTCTTCTGACCATTTCTGATGCTACCTTAACAGCTAGTGGCTAATAAAAGCAAGCTACCACCTTTCAACCCACTGAACAAGAAGCAGGGTCCGCTGGTGCTAGCAGCCTTTTTCAAATTTATATTGTACATGTTATACACGCATCTTGGTTATTACAAGCTCCCTGCTCCCATCAACAACAGTAATTGCAACCTATTTCTATAAAGTCCATTGAATTGGTACATTTCAGCAATGCCCCAGAAAGAAGGCTACTTCAACTACTGTATGTATTTCTGTGGTTTATGAATCAACTTTATGATTTTAATTTTGAAACTGTTATTAAAGAGACAGATTGCATTTAATAACAATTTTAGTATTGCCTGCTGCTCTAACCAGCAAGCAATAAAGCAAAGTAAAATTAACACAGGAATCCACTGCTAGGAGGCAAGCACATACAGAAGGTGACGGTTTGTTGTTCTAACCTCCATAAAGTATCGTCAGGCATAGTATTTCTGTCATTGTGGTGCTTATTCTCATGGCTGCAAAAAACAAGCTGCATGTCCTGGGAGTCGTTTTTCCAATTAAAAACAAAACCCCCTTTCTCTGGCTCTGTCCTGCACTTAGGCTTATCATGTAGACTAGCTGCATGATTTTTCTACACTCAGGTCCATGCATGTCCAAACCGCCTTCGTTATTTTTGCATGTGTTTTTTGCTCACTATTCAGCAGAAATACAGAATTTACTACAACAGAATGAATTTCTGAGTGGTTGGTGCTATATATAGTGATTCTCTGTCAATCACAGAGGTTCTGAATTAGCACTTCTGAATTGGCCATAACTCAGCACTAAATGATACAGTGGAAAAGGTTTTTCAGAGAACATTCTATTGTCAAAAATCATTTCATTGCCCAATCAGTACACAAACACTAATTTCCTTGTACATTAGAATGAAACCACTGATAATGTTTACCTTTACGTGGCAAAATATTTGATAATCTTCAAAAGGCTTGGTTCACCTGCAATATATTGGGATTAGTGGACCTCTTGTATCAAAAATCTAAGATGAAAGATCTCATCGGAACAGACTCCCTCAAAATTACTGCTGTGATGCTTATCAATCAGGCTAAGAGTAAGAACTAGGAAGTCCAATTTAATGTAGTCTTATATTTGGTTCCATACCAGGGTAGAATTGAGGAATGATAGTTTTTGGCCAAAGTCAACTTGTAATCTCCCAAGCAGTTTCCAAAAATGGCTGGGGAGTTAGCACACCTGAGGACCATTTCCAGAAGTCAGCTGATGTGTTAATACTTTCTTTGGAGTGTGAAAACATCTGACAGAATGGATAAAGGTCATTCTGTATGTACTGCTTACAGTACCAGAGGATGGTCCTGAGAATATTTAAATGGTTAGAAATTAAATTCTTCAGACACGTAGTCTTTACATGGTATTGTCCCCATTAAAGCCTCACTTATTTCATGCATTTTGGGAGTAGTAAAACAATCAGTTTATAATCACTGGGAAATAAGAAATGGGTCTTGCCAAGCGCTCCATTATGCAGGATCTAAAAGGTGAGCTAAAGAAATATAGCTCTTTGTTGTTCTTTAATCCCTATAGAACCCTAATCATCACTGTCCTGTGGACAGCTATATTAAGCAACTAATGCACTACAGAAAACCTCAAGCTTAACTGTTTCTCAGTGTTCAGTGCTACCCGCAGCCATAGGAAATTAAAAACTTCTGGAAAGTGCACTACCTGATAGTCATCACTGGGGACCACTGCTCTTGGGGTGATGCAGCCTGATCTGCACAAAATTTCAAGCAGCTCTTCGGATGCTGTGAGTTCTGGAAGCTTCAAAAGGCTTTAGGGTGAAAGGGAAACTTGCACATAAGTGATACAGCTAAAACTGAACAGAGGAGTTCTTCTGTAGTTGGAAGCATCAGCCAAGAATGGCAGAAAGGTACAGCTGAGGTTAACCAGAATCTCCTTTCTCCATTTGTGACCTCAATCCCCCGCTTTATTTAGGAAAGAGATGGTGTTTCATAACTGCTGCTGTAATGGAGAATTCCTAAACTTGATCTGCAATGTTACAGAATGATTCATGCAAGGAAGAGCTGCTCCTTTAGAGCAAGACACTAATCTCCAGTGCTTCTGTACATGCATATATATTACTTTTAATTTCCCACTTTCTGTTTGCCTATAATAAAATTTCAATTAGAGAAAAAGGGAGAAAGCTTCTGTTTGCACGCATGCTCGACTAATTAGTGACAACGGGAAGGGGATGCAAGTTAATGGAGGTTTTAGCAAAATATTATTTTCTCATAGTTTGCCTGAGAATGGCAATATTTCTTTAAGTAAATATGAATTATTATATGTGAATCATTTGTGTACTATTTTCTTTGTGAGTCAGGATTAAAATACGTAAATATTCTAGATGTCACTCTTCAAAAGAGTAACTTGCATTCACAGAAGCCCTTTATTCAATTGGAAATTGAGATGACACAATATGGCACAATAATAGGAACTTACAATGCTGCAGTTGCTTAAAATTGAAAGGCAGAAAAGAAGTGTGCTTTCTGATTCTTGTGTTGCTCTGGTTCTTCCTGATAACAGGACATTTTTCGTTTGTGTAGGAAAAGCTAGGGTGACTCTGATGTCCTACTTGGCACTCCTTTGTTCAGGGACTTGTGCTGTTCTCATGGCAGAGGTGATTCCAAAAATTAAGAGATGGATACACTAACAACTGAAATCAATGGGAGTTCTTTAAATTGACATCTGTGGGTGCTGGATCAAATCCTGTTTTAAATGAGTGACTGAGCATTGCCAGGAAAATCCTAAAATCAATAGGTTTTGGTGTAAAGCCAGCTTTGGCAGTTCTTTGAAGATGTTCATCTATTGGGGTCAGCAGGGCATATCTCCTCATGACACATTCAGCAGTTTGCAGAGTGAGCTTGGTTGAATGAACATTGAAATGTCCAGCAGAATAGTATAGAAACAAATTAGATTTACTGAAGATCCTTGAAAGCAAAGATTTTGTGTTTTTTACTCATGTTTTCCAGTAGAGCTGATGGGACCTTTAGCAAAGTAAGCCCATGTAGGAGGAAAGGAAGGACTGCAATATATAATTACTACTTACTGCATCAAAACATCTCCAATCCAAACTGTGCAATAAAGATATATTATGTTGAAACATTGTAACAGTAAGGAAATGTTCAGTGAAGCTACTCATGCAGTCCTGCTTGCTCATTCTAATTCCCTCTGCCTGCATGGCCAAGTTCCCTTCCAATGGAAACTAGTCTGGAAAGAAATGATACAACAGGTTTCTGTTTGATATACATTATTTACCTTGGCTGTACTTCCAGACCCAAGAAACTTTCAGCTCCAACACTGTTAATACGACAGTAATATTGCTCTTACCCAACCTAGGGAATTCAATAAGTGATATAGGGAATATCCTTCCATTTTTCAGCTGTTTACTGGACTGAATATGGTACTGTGCATTAATCAGCTCAATCCACTAACAAGCACTTCAGTAAATACTTTGGAAAAAAAATGTGTTCTTCAGTCAGTAAACTGCAGTGACAACTTGGCCATGTCTGTAAACACAATCCTTTAAACTACAGACAAATCTCGCTACTGCATTGCAAAGGAAGATGGTTGCAAACTGCTCACATATTCAATGCTAAATTATCTCTGTCCCTAGCAGACTGAAAAGGGAGTTCCTTATTGATTACAATAGGGTACCAGTAAAACGCTGGGTTTGGCGTTTGAGATTCACCGTTATAAATATGCCTTTTCCTTTTAAAGGAGAGAAACTATGTATTTTGTTGAATAGGGTCAAAGACTGAGAGATGCTGATTGCAACCGTCAGATGCTCAGCAAGAAAAATATTAAGTCCATGGCCTGGTACTGAGAGAATTAAGCTCTGCCTAAGAACAAGAAATCAAACATATTCAAATAATATTGTCTAAAATCTATCCATGAACAGTTTGGCTGAGAAAAATCTGCAATTTGCTGGGATAGCAAGTTGTGGGAGAAATGACTCAGATCTCTATACCTTGCTAACAGAACAGTGCTGCAGCAAACAGCTTCACCAACTGAGATGCTAATTAACAGGTGACTTACAAACAGGTGACATACAAAAACACCTCTCGATGCTAATACTGAAAGATACCAAATGTCCTTGGGCAAGACAAATCATTCACATGGTAGGTGCCTAATGTGTCATTCTTGTGACAGGTCTATGTGAGGGCTTCAGAGAGAGTTAAACATGATGACATGCCTTAATGCTCAAAGCTAAAGTGGCAAATAAGCCCCAGCCTTTCTGGGGTATATCACAAATACTGTGTTCATACAAAATTGAAACACCACAGGATAAAATACTCAAGACATTGTAAGAGACTTCAAATTTTAAAAGCAAACAAACAAGGAAGGAAGAAAGAGAGGAAAATATTTTTTCTGGCAGAATTATATAGAATTTGATGCAGGGATTGTATAAATGGAATTGATACAATCAATACATTCATACTATGAAAGTAGGACTTTAAATGGTAAAAGTACTATAGTTTTTAGATGGAGAGCTTGAGTCATGTTGATTTGAGAAAAAGCACATACAACATTTGAGAGTGGCAATTCTCATCGGTTTCAAAGAACCCCAACAAAAAAAGTCAATAATTTCCAGAAATCTGGATCTTTAAGCCTTAAAATTCTGTCATTGTCTCTGCATAGCACTCAAAATGCAAAAAAGAAAAGATGCCCTGCAGGTCATGTAAAACTTTGCAGCTCCAGGGCTGCATCTGTTAAAGTGCTGGATGAAAAAAAGTGAAAAAATCAAAGAGAAGTTATAAAAGAAGTCAAAACATCCTGCAGAAAAAAAAAAAAAAAAATCTACAAATCACTAAGGTGCAGAGACTATAAACAAGGATGAATACAGTGTACCGGGGAGACAAGCAGGTAAAGCACCATAAGAATCATGACAGCTGCTAGGAGAATCACTGGAGACCAACCTGAGCTGGTAACACAAGTAGGATTGCTCTGTTCCCAGTTATTTTTTAGATATAATATTAGACATATTACTAGTAACTATGAGCTGGAAGCTTCTTAGTGATAACAACATCATTCTGGCATTACTATAATGAAATGATGAGTGAAATAACATGTTGAAAGAATGGAAAGTTCCTAGATTTCATTAAATTACCAAGTTCTACAACTACTCTAATTTCAATAATTTCTTGTTGGATCTGTGGGTGGGAAAGAGAAGGACTGAAATTCATTACTTCTGTGTATCTGAATTTCCATGGCCAAAAAAAATATTGGTAATAATAATTTTGATAAGTAGAAAGTTTATAGATTTCTATTCTGTTTCCATGAGATGGTCCACATGTTTAATGTAGTCATAAGTGTTATGCAGAAACTCTGATTTGGAGATATTTTTACCTTAGCAGCACAACTTCACCCAACACTGAAGCTACACTATAATTCAGTTGGAAGGGGAAATATTCTTTAAGATGTAAATGGGACCCAAAACCAGAGTCTGTTCCTCTCACTGAGGAATGAACAGTTTAACTTAATGATTCTCATCCTCTGGAAGATCCTTTACTCACCTCATCTAATCCAGATTTAAACTCAATCAGTTTTCTACTCCATTATCTTAGATTTGTACATCAGCACCACTCCTACCAGTGATGGTTTGTGTGTTGTTGGGACTGATCTTTCCCAGCCTGGCCACCACCAAGAATACCAATGCAATAAATGAGTGATTTTGATCATGGAGACCTTACCTTCTCATCCTCCTCATTTTCCTCCACCGAGATAGAGTCATCAAAAGCTGTGATGCCTTTCAGTACTCTTTTGTGATTGTCAGTCACTGTCTTGAATGAATGTAGGACTTTTCTGGAGTTCCTCTACAGAGTCTGATTTTTCTGGTGCTTATAGCATATAAATTATATTAAGCTTTCATTAGTGAAGAATTTATCCATAAAGAGCTGGAGTGCCTCTTCAGATAAATTCAAGAGCTTTGATTGTGAAAAGAAAACTCAACTAGACCAATCCTTACCTCACTATATCAAAATGGTGCTGCTCAATACATGGAAATAGATTGTTTGACTTTCCTACTCTACTGTTGAGGCCAGGTAACTCTACCACAGTGTCAGTAAACAAGACAATCAAAAATAAGATCGTATGTTCTATGACATGTTTCTGTTATTCTGTGAAGCTGATAAAGCAGCAAGCTATTATTGACTTTTCATCAACTCTGAGTGCCATGGATGATCTCGGTCACCATGGTTTTCAAATTGCAAGTAAATGATTCTGTTTCCAACGTCGCTTTCAAGACTTAAGATATCCCAACGCTGAACTCTTTACTTCAGACTTTGGTAAAAATTACCCACTCTTTTATTTTCAAAGCAGTCTGAATCCAGAGTTTGCAGTGAACACCTTCTTGGACATAGCAGAAATTTGTCATAGATTATCCCTCCAGATCCTCTAATTGTTGGCAGATTTTAAGAGCTATGAGTCATTGAGGAGACTGGTGACTTTTTTGCACAGCTCTTTGGAGCAAATAGTGAATAAGTCCTCTCCTCCTCTTCTCCCATTCTTCCATACAAGATTTATTGGTGCAGTATTGAAACACAACTTTCTATGCAGATCAGAGCACCTGTACCTTCCAGGTTGCAAGAATGGCTCCCCTCATTGAGAAGACCTTGTTTTTCACCAAAAGGAAAAATGTTCTGTGATAGTCATGGAAATGTTATCTTCGTCTTGGTGCTCATTCACGTCTCTCCTCCTATTAAAAGCACCCGTTCCAAGCATATTTTTAGATTAAACAGGACTAAACACCTTAAACGGGGGTTTATCCCTATCACAATGAAGTCAAGGTTACAGTGACTTCTGTGCAAAGACTGGAAAACATGCAATGCATACAAAGACTGGAAAACATGCAATGCAAGAAGTCTACTAAAAACAAGACACTTCTTTTTAATCAGAGCACTGGAGTTGCAATAATGTTGAGAAGTCTGATCAAAAATGTCTCCAGCTAACATTTGAAGGGAAGCCATAAGATATTCTGTTCACCTATAACAAAGATCAGCCAAAGTCCAACTCATGATACTGCCTTTAGCAGGACAATGCTGAGGGTGCTGTTTGCATGAAGGACCCAAGACTCACTTTTCATAAAGGTGATTTGGGGAGATAACTGTTGTTATCAACAGTTAGAAAGGTCATAGGGACTATGACTTAAAAAGCAGAATGGTTATCAGTGGTCTGAAGAGCTGTATTTTCGACATATCTATTTGACAATTATCACTCCATCCTGCCTTGTTCCTCATAGGCTTCACATCTACAGGTTAGAGGTTGAAGGGAGATACTCTAGCCCTGTGACCAATTGTAGGGCAGAGAAGAGGATGGGTGGAGATGCTAGGGCACTTAGAACAGTTGATTCTAGAATACCTTTAGTACACAAAACTGGTGCAGACTACGAGCTGAAAGGACTGTTGAGATGGATAAGCAATATCATCTTTTTTGCCCGCAGTGGAAGGAAAAATCTAAAACATTTTCAGGAGCAGAAGAACTGTCATGAAACGGTACCGTTATTGCTCAGACAGCTCTTCAGGAGACCTCTCACGGATCTCTGGGGTGTCCGTGCACTTGTACTGACACCTGGTGGCAAAAAACTATTAAGAAGAAATTGAATAAAGATGGATGACAATTTGTTTCCTCTGGGCTTGTAAAATTAACCAGTTTCCAGGTTAACTTACATGTCCACGTTGAAAATGGTGTTGAACAAATTCATTCTGGCATCTACTCTTACGGAAGCTTGTGCTGAATTCCTTTCAAAGTCATTTAGCAAGACAAACATACATGTTTTGAGCCGAACCCTGAGAATGGTGGTTATGTTTCTCATTTAGCATGCTATCAAATTACAAATGCTTGTGATTAAGATGTGATGAATTGCAACCGTACTGGTCAACCTACTCAGTGCCACATTTTTCCGCTGCTGGTACACTTAGCAGTATTTACAATGTCATGTTTGTAGAGCAACCTTGATGGAATATTTGTATGGTTTTCCTAGGGCTGAATCCTAGATCTTGGTCACAGATTAGATGTTTTAATCTCTATTTCTTTTTTTGTCTTTCTTATAATTAAATTGAAAGCCAACTCAGGATTCTGGGACTGATGGTTTTGTTCTCATGGGAGAAGCAGCAAAATGGTACCTAGGAATATGATAAGGGTAGTTTAAGTTATATACTCAGACTGGTGCTGGAAAAACCCCAGTCATAAAGTGCTTGCAAATTTTCAGTGCTTCCAGAAATTTCACATTCCTACCATTGTTTCCTCGGAAGCTACTTCATCCTAAAACCTAATTCCATGTGTAGAAGAATAAATAAAGGCTGATGTCCGTGAAATCCCATAGCTGGAAGACATAGCCGGAAGCCATAGCCTGAGCAAAACTAACCACCTTTCTTCCTTCCAAATGTGAAAGATGTGTCCCATTCAGTAACTTCTGCCACCATTACAGAAACCTCTAACTCTTGTTAACTAATTAATTTCAGCTTTCTCCAACAGTGGCTTTTTAATGTATTATGTATTATGCAAGTGTAAAAAATGAGACATCTCTCATTTGCAGACAAAATCCATCACAACTAACAATTAATTGCAACTTCATCAGCACTGTCAAAACTGAAGGACAGGCATGAATTTGAACCAGTCCTGAACAATGTTTGTTTCAGAGCTGAGATATATTCTATGGAGTACGAGTGTAAGCTCTGTGCAGAAAGGAGTATTTTCTAAATGGCATTTCTGAATTTAATAAACTATGTTCTGTCTCAGGCAACAGCAGAGTCCATCTGAAAGTAACCTTATTTTCTGCTGTAGAGAACATACAGGTCTTTAAAGAATTGGGTCCAGTGTCAGTTCTTCTAATGAGTTGAAACTGTAATCAATTAAATCTACTAACTTGGTAACTTTCCCAAGAAATCTATGCATATAAAATGTTAAAGAAAACAGGAAAAAACCATACCTCTCATTGCAAATGAAGGAACATAAAGGCAGTAAAACTACCCTTTGACCAAGGAATCACAAAATAGATTATATTTTCCAACTGAAACCCTTATCACAAAAGCTCAGTGCAACTATCTTCTTGTTTACTCTGTGTTTCCCCAGGGAAAATCAAGGACGATAAACAGTGATGTGACCCAAACGACAAGGAAGTTCAGCTAACAGATTTACCTTGCTTTGCTTCTCCCTACCCATTCATTTTCGGGTTGCGATGAAATAATGTGTGACCTAGATTAAAATGCTGACATTAAATGCATATTTTTTTTGTTTCAAGTAAGTTTTGCTTTCAGAATTAACTAATTGTTAACCAATACAGAGAAGGTTGAAATTGCAAAAACATCTAAAGACTAAGAATTTGTTCATGTTTAAAGTTGTATGTATAAGCAGATACATACAATTTCTTTTATGAAAACAATACATTTGTATCGTCTAAATTCCACATATTGCTGGCCTGAATCACACACATGGACCTCTCCTACATCCCTGTTGATAATTTTCATCAGCAACAGTTTTAGCTATTCATAACTCTGTAAAGCCAGCGATCTGAGTCACTGCTCCATCTGTACCATCCTTGTGGAAATGTCAGCGGCAGATGCTGCTAGTTAAAAGGATTTAAGTTAAAGGAGTCAGAACAAGATATCAAAATACTCGACAGGGATTTCAGATGGCTCCTACTCTCCTTGGAGTATTATATTTTGGAGTTACCCCAGAATACACCTTTACTTATGTGACCTGTGGGAAACACAAAGCTCCTGTCAATGCTGGTAGGATAAAAGATTGACACGTAGAGACCCTTGCATACTTGCGGGTTTCTACCCTGCATTAGAGCTTCAGTCATTGCAGATCAAGCATGAAGCACAACTGGTGGGAATGATACAACCTCCTCCAACACTTGGAAAGGGACTCCTTATGAAAAGAGGTGGCTCTTTTTGGAGAGAATTACCACAGAGTGGTAGCGCTGTCTTGTGAGCAAACCTGGAGAAGAACATGGCTTCTAGGCCTATGACACTGGTTAGGTCTGGGGACATCCTCACAATCTGTCTCAGTCCAGCAGTCTCCACTAAACAACCCCTCTGAGTTTCCTCTAAGTGTTGGGATGCAGTAAGGTTTTTTGCTGTTGCTCCGGGAGAGATGGACACCATTTTATACTGGTTTTGTAGGTTTTGGTCAAGTTAAGCAAGCCATAAATTTGACCTGAAATTCTTAAATACCTTAATTTAAATAAAAGTTGAAGGAAAGGAAGTATAAGAAATGCTGTTTCCCAGAATAAAATATGTTTACTTTGTAGGAGGTTTGGTTTGAAGTAGGATATAGGCACCCTTCATAGGAAAGGAGCTGGTGGTCATTTGCCTTTTCCTACAAATCCCATAGGAAAGAGCACTCTCATGGAAGAAAGAAAGTTATTTAAATATGCAAACTGAACAAGTACCCTAATACTGGTCTATAGGATTTAAGAGGAAAAAGAAGGATACCACCATCTATCTCATTATCGATTTTGTTTCAGTCTCCTTATGAGTGTAACTTGAAGACAAAGAGATCTTGGAAAGCTACCTTCATGCATTTTTTATTTTTTAAAAAATTTATCCTCTCCCATAGTACTTCAAACTGTTTATTTGGCATGTTCCAGCATTAAATATTCTTGGGAATCATATTTCAATATAAGGTAGGAAACATGCACAGAAGACTTTAAGTTACACTCCACATCCTCATCCAGAGACTGGAAACACGAAGTCAGATTCTCTCTCATCACATGAGGTAGAACAGGCAGTTCCACCTTTCAGGAGAGGATCCTAACCACCACTTCTGTGGTATTTTTCTCTGTCATCCCCCCCTGCTGAGGCTGCTCTAACTTGTCAAAATGAGATCTCAATATGCAGGACAACAACAGGTGGAATCCAGAAACCCTACTCTTGCAGGCATGTCATATATCAGGGCACAACACTCACTCTCTTTTCTGCTGATCCAGTAAATATTAAACTAGTCTTGCTCTGTATTCCCAGGTTGTTCTAAAACTATATTTGTTCAGTGGTGCATACATGAAGATGACTAATTCTGAGGAAGTTTAAGGAACTTCCCATAGCAACCAGAAAAAAATTAAACAACCCATAATATCACTCTTGTAGATTTTACTGCTGGCCACATTCTGAATGTACATACTTGTGGCATTAAAGTCTATAAGCAGAGTTACACACTGCAGTTAAGCTACTTTAATTGGCATTCCCATTACTGACAACAATGGTTGGATTAGCAGGATCTTTCACTTCACACATATACCTAAAAAGACTGAATTTCTTTAAAGTCCAGAAGCTTTTTTACAGACACACATAGATGATAGAATTGCTTTGTGATGCTTCTTTGAACAAGATACAGATACCTGAATGGGATATTCTCTAAACATAGTCAGTGTGCATTAGCACAAGACTTGGAGTTAAGAACTATATGATCCGGAATAGGTTATTTAAAATCTTTGTGTTGTTTTCCCATCTGGAAAATTGTCCTCCTAGTTACAAAGATGTGTCTTTCAAAAGTTTTAAACAATTCTCTAGAAAGCACTTTAGGTTCCTTTAATTTTAATGAATTCTTTTTCACCTTTAAAACACTTAAAGGCTCTGCACCTTTCTTTTTGATGCTAACCCTGGCTCTTTTAAATCTGAAATACTTTAAAACTATGGACAAGATTCTTTTAAAAAAAAGAATTTTCAGAAAGTGGTATTAATAGAATACTTGTAGTAATTCATTATCTCTCTATATACATGAGTTACTTGTGTTTCAGGGTGATAAGATGTACTTTCACTGATATTCCCTTAGTATGAGTCTGTTTTTATCTACTGAAAGCACTGCAAGCCAGACCTCTGCAGAAACAGCTGAACATGTCAGGTTATTTATACCATGATGAATGTAACAAGGATCTTTTGTCTCTTAAATGTAAGTACATGATTCCCCTCACTAATAGAAATTACACAAGCACATCAATGAGAGGAACACAAGCTTGTGACATTGATATGATCTTATATAAACAGATTTTACCTGTAAATAATCCCGAAAGTTTTATACAATCCCCATATCATTTATTCAACAGCCATTATTGATAAACCAGGCAGGAAAAGCAGGCAATATTTAATTATTGCTAGTAGGATTTGACAAGGATATCAGAGCTCATAGCTTTACCCTTTCTCATGAAGAGCTCAGTTCATGGGAAGTATATATATGTAAAATCATTCTAACAGGGTTATAATTACTGTCCCTTTGCTTCTAATTATAAGGAAAACTACTAGCCTGGGGAAGGCTGGCTACTTTAAAATATCATTTACAGGGTTTCCCTTCCCCTTCCAAGGCAAAGAAGAAAGAAAATCACATCTGTGCACATTCACATTTTCATCAGTGATTCTTTCATTTGTTTATCCAAATGGAACAGTTTGAGGAGGAAGGATTAAGGGTTTCCATTGGACCTCTCTATAGCTCAATGGGCAGGGTGATTTGTTGCAAGGCAGGACTTTGAGCATCAACAAGTTCAAAAGAGCTTAAAATCTACAAGTCTGCACACAAGCATAAGTACCCATAAGACAGGGCCATCATACAAAGGCAGAGCTCCTCTTGCAACAGTCTTCGAAGCGCTCTCTGTTCCACACGCTCTGAGCATCCACACCACACCACAGGCCATCTGCTGAAATATGCTCTTTTTGATTCTAATGTGACGTAGGCATGAGGTATGAGATGCTTGGCAGCATGAAGCAGAATATGGGAAACAGAAGTGTCTGTGAGCTTTACAAGAGTCTGGATTTAAGGGCATCACACCTGCAATTCTTAGGCATTTTGGGACTTACTCTCCTGAAATGAAAGTTAGTCAAGGATCACTCACAAAAGTCTTTTTTGTGGATCCAGCCACAACTGCTCAAAGCTGGATTTTCACCTCAAAGAGGGACTGAAGACAGAGGTTGTGGAATTGAAGACAAATAAATACTTATCTGATTTAACTGATCTTACAGGGAAAAGACAATGTTTGATATGGCCTTATAGAGTTTCAGGGAGTGGATGTATTTAAAGCCAGTACAAATACCTGCCTTGCCTTGACTGCAGTCTGGAGAGTTCTGCTCAGCAACTGAAGACCAGTCAGCTGTTAATTCAGAGTCCTGACTGTTTACTGAAGGGGGTCTGAAGTGTTTGGAGCAGGACTGAGATTCTTCTTACAGCTTTGCACCACCCATGCGACACACACTACACGTTAACAGCCATGTCACACAAGCTTAGATTCATCTCAGAAAAGATCAGAAGAAGCCATGTTTCTATGTGTCTCAAATTATAGAAATGTCACTTTCCCACTGGAGCCTTATGTCTAAACATTAATAGAAAATAAATTAAAAAAAAAAAAAAAAGGAAAAAGTTAGAACAATACCAGTTGGTTTAGATTTTAGTATTTTCTATTTACAATTGTGGATGGTTTTTCAAATACCATTTATAAAATCATCAGCTATTTACAGTGCTTTCTGAGTGAATTAAAATTTTGTTTTAATTGTACTTGTTTTGCAAATTGACAATTGTAGGTGACATTTTCAAATTTATGGTTATTTGTACGGTGACTTACTTATAAAATAGTCCTGTGGTTTCTGTGACATTTTGCTATAGCCTTAATTGTTTAAGAGGTTTTTAGTCCCTGAAAGCTTGTCAGATTTTTCCCAAATATACTAGTCAGTTTAATAAAAGATCACAGAATTTTTTTTTGAATAGTTGAGTTTGAAGACACCTCTGAAGATCATCTAGTCCTACTCAGTGCACAAAGCAGGGTCAGCTAGAGCAGGTTGCTCAGGGCTGTGTGTGGTTGGGTTTTGAGTATCTCCAAGAACAGAAGCTCTATAATTTCTTTAGGGAATGTGTTCCAGTGTTTTACCACCCTCACAGTAAAAAAGTCTTTTTTCTTATGTTTTACAGAAGTTTCCTGTGTTTCAATTTGTGTTCCTTGATTCTTGTCCTGTCACTGGACACTACTGAGAAGAGTCTGGCTCTGTATATAATTCCCTCCATTACGTGTTTATATACATTGATAAGATGGCTGAATAGTCCCAGCTTTCTCAACGTCTCCTTGTATGTCAGATGCTCCATTCCCTTAATATTCTTCAGGTCCTTGGCTGGCCTCACTCCAGATGTATCTCACCAGGGCTGGGCAGAGGGGAAGGATTGAACCCCTTGAACTGCCGGCAATACTCTGCCTAATGCAGCCCAGGAGGCTACTGACTTTCTTTACCATGAGTGAGACACAGACAACTTTGTGTCCACCTGGACCCCAAGGTCCTCCTCTATACAACTGTAAGTACTTTGGAGACTTGGTTCTTAGTACTTGGTAGTACTTGTAGGTACTTTGGTACTTGGTCCTTAGGCACCCAATCATGATGATTTCACAGATGTTTGAAGCTTCTGCATTATGCCATCTTCTCTGCACTTTTTAACGTGCATGTGCTTGAAATAGGCCCCCTTCAGCCCCATTTTGCTGATTACGGTTTCCCTCATCCACATCATTGTTCTCCTTTTACTTTCCAACCCAATCCATCACTTCTTCACTTGACTGTTTACAATCTTCCTCCCTTATTTTTCCTAGTTTAACCCAACCCTCACCAGCATGGCAAGACTCTTGTCGAAGATGTTACCCTGCTCAGTGAGGTGGCTTCCTCCTTAGCTTTCCTTTGCCCTAACTGCAATGCTGGACCTACAATCCCACGAATATTTTCTTAAAAGACAAAACCTGAACAATGCTGAAGCATAAATTAGTCTGAGGCAGTAGAGGATGGGGTCATAATAGTTATACATAACTAATGGAAATTCAGTAGGACAGATTTTTAATGAATCTGTAAATTCAAAGATTAATACTCTGCCTGAAGAGTGGCAAACATAATGGGCTACACAAAAAGAGAAAATAAAGGTGATGCCAGCAATTACAGGACTTTAAACATGACTTAAATGCTTTGTAAAGTATCACAACAGTTCTTGAAAGAAAGAATAATTAAGGACACAGTGACAAAGGAAAGTGAGTAAATTACCCACATGGTTTTATCAAAGGTGTAAGCCTAATCTAATACCTGTATTTTTTAAGCACTGATATCTTAGATAAGGTGATGCAGTGGATTTAGTACATGTAGATTTAAAAAAAGAACAAAACACAACCTCAGACACTAGATATGGTTTCCCACAGGAAATTACTGCTCAAGGAGTAGATGATGAACACAAATATGAGAATAGTAAGCCAATAAAGAGCTGGCTAAAGAAGAGACTGTAATAATATTAGAAAGGGTGAATCAGACTGGAGAAGGACTGCTACTTGTATTCTTTAGCCATCAGTCTGAGACTGGTTCCACTTAATTTACCAATGACGTGGAGATAAGAAGTAGGTAGGTGTTGATCAAAACTTTTGCCTGGCAAAATTGGAAGGCACTGTCAGGAAGGGCTAAATCATCATTTAAAGAATATTGGTGAAGCCTGTTGAAAACTCGCGGTGTGGGATGACATTTAAGGATGCAGGTAGAAAAGTCATGAACTTTGGTATAAACAGGGAAGACTCTACTTGAAGGCAGAAGATAAACTACCTGCAGGTTGGTGTCCTGCCCTGCCTTGTCCTGTCCCCATCCCCATGGATGTGCCTGATATCCACAACTGGGTGGCATAGCTTGCCGCCTGGTTACTCTCTTCCTGACTAGAGTGTGGTGGGCCAGGCCCTGGATGTGAGGCCCTGCTTTGTCCCCCACCATAGCCCCCAGGAAGCCACTGGCCCTCATGGCACACTGAGTCTGACTTGTAGTATTGCACATAATTCTGGTCCATTACAATCATTACATCAGCTTTGTCAGTAAACTGTATATTTACATCTTTTTGCAAGTTTTGATAGTTCCTAAGCATTCAAAATTCCAACAAATGTTGTATCCTTCGTTCCTTGAAGCTGATTTCAAAATTAAATATGTTTGTGATAACAATTAAAGAGGATTTTTTAAATATATGTTCAGGTTTTAGTTGTCTCCCCTTCCCATTCATTTTCTGCAGTTGTAAGGGCTAAAATTACATTTGAAAATTAATGCGGAGCTGATCAGTATCTAGAGTCCAACACTTGTGGTTCTAACAAAAAGAAGAGGGAAATATCTCAAAATTTGGGATAAGAACCATAAAAATCGGTCACATAATATTTTTCACTTGTTTAATCTGAGACCTAATCTTCAAGTCCAATGACTCAGTCTCACCTAGTACACCACTGGAATGTGTGCATACACCAGGGAATAGCACTTGTTCTATGGGTGATAATATCAGGGTCTTACTTGAAATTTATAAATTTGGATATGCAATCAGGCTCAGCCTCTGAGAAAAAAAAGTGAGATTAAATTTTAAGTGATTATTCGGGTAGACCACATGAGACAAGATGCCAATTTACACATCTGAAGACATCAGAGGGAAAACTTGCAGAACTTTCTGTTTTTCATTTTGGGCAAAAATGAGAAAGGTCAGGTATGGAGACACAGATCACCTTGAGATTTCAGCCAGTTTTCATGAGCATCTCAGCAATTTTTATACTCAAGACATTTCAATAATATCAGAAATGTTTACCCTACAGAATCATACTGAGCTGTATCTTACTTTTTCCTTGGTTCAAAACTAATTCCCATTTTCACTAGGGATTAGAATGTGTGTTGATAATGAAGCCTGTTTGTTAAAACCACAAATAAAGGTGTGCATCAGTGAAAGTTATGTAAATGTCTTACAGTTTGAATAGTCATACTCTAAAATCTGCTTTACATATGCCAAACTCATTTCATCTCTGAAGAATCACTGGATTTTAATCAAAGTTCACTCCTGAATCCTCAGTTGGATTTGAACCATGAAGCTAAGCTGCAAGGCTTTGTGTCTTGCATTAAACCCCAGGACATACCCCGTCCAAAGCATTCGCTCCTGTCAAAGCATGGAATTTTGTAATGGGATCAGGAAATGGCATGACAATCTTTATTCACAAACCAGATTTGGCATTTAAATGCCTAGTAGAAGCTATATAACACAACTCCATGCTGCACTGGTTTAACCTTTGTGTCACTCTGTGTGCTGATTTTTTTTTTAATTCTTCTTCATTTACACTTCTCTCTCAAGTCAGAGAGGCTGAAGAGCTAGGGAGGGTGTACAAATCAACTTAGAGAGCCCTGAAAAGGTCAGCTTTGCCCTTTGCCCATTACCTTCTGCAAAATATACAAGGGATTTAAATTGTGACACCTAATTTTAATGAAGATTGCAATGCAAAGAGGAAATGAACAATATGAATTTGTTCTCACGACAAGGATAATAATGAGAGCAGAAAATAGTACAGGTACACTGTGGAGTCATTACAATTTTAAATCTCCAGTCTCATGGTCTGCATAAGGTGCACTAGTGGTGGGTATGGTATCTTATATCATCAAATCCATTTAATTTGCTTTAGAATATAAATCTACAATTCAAGATTTCATTCAAATTCTGAAGGAATTCTTGACTCTTGATTATAATTTCAATTACCTGCATTTCCTAACTGTTGATTTGTACTTACTGCTATGAAGTTCTTTGCTTTTCTATTCATTGCATATAATTGTTACTTTTACTTTTTCTCTTATTATTATGTTTTTAGTCTGAATTTTATGGAAAAAAACATCCGTAATCACTCTGTGACTGTGTGTTTGCTAAGGAAGTATGTTTCAGGCATTTCCTAGGAAAAAAACCCAAACTTTTAATCCATTGGTCATTCTGAAATAAATTTGACATATACATAAAGGTTTCAGTGTTATTAAGTTCCCATAAGTTTTACGAAGTAAAAATTTGCATAGAAGCTAGGACCTCATTAAGAGAAAAAGTGCTTTGTAAGTTAATTTCTTATTAGATACCAGAAAATCTCCTTTGGAGAACACTTTTCTGAATGACCTGGGAGAAAAGTTTCAATCAGAGATCAGATAGTATTTGATACAACGTCCTAGGGAAGCCAGATTTCATCAGGTCAACTACATTTAGCTGAGGAAAACTAATTTTGGAGCTGCAGAAACTTACAGGGGTTTTTATAATGTATATAAAAGATTTCAATTCAACAGTTTCCACATTTTAGAAAGAGTCTTATCTTGTCTAACTCTATCCCATATCATACCATGACAGCTACCACTGTAACTTTGGAGCCAGAGACCATCTCCAGATACAGTCTAACAGAAGTCAACACATATTAAACATATTCAAATAGAACAGCCTGTATATCTGCATTTTTCAGACTGGAAGAGCAGCTTACACATACGAAATTTCACTGCATGATCTTGTACTGGGTTTACGTGGCAAGGTTTTGGTAATGAAGGGGGCTGCAGGAGTGTCCTCTGAGAGGACACCAGGAGGTTCTCCCATGTCGGACAGAGCCTGTTGCCACCAGCTCCAAGATGGATCCACCACTGCTCAAAGCTGAGCCCATCAGTCACCCTGGTGGCACTTCTGTGATAATGTATTGAAGAAATGATAAAAAATGTTGTGTGGCATTTGTGAAAATATGTGAGAGAAACAGCCCTTCAGCCACCAAGGTTAGCGAAAAAGGAGGAGGAGTTCCAAGTGCCAGAGCAGAGATTCCTCTACAACCAGTGGAGAAGACCATGGTGAAGCAGGTTGTGCCCCTGTAGTCCATGGAAGTCCACAGTGGAGCAGCTATCCACACTGAAGCCTGTGGAGGACCCCACGCTGGAGCAGGTAGATGCCAAAAGGAGTCTGCAGCCTATGGAGAGAACACCATGCAGGAGCAGATTTTCTGACAGGACCTGTGACCCCATGGGGAACCTACATTGGAGCAGTCTGTCCCTGAAGGACTACACCTGTGGAAGAATCCACACTGGAGCCGTTCTTGAACTGCAGCCCATGAGAAGGACCTACGCATGGAGGACTGTATGTCCTGGTAGGGACCCCAAGCTGGAGAAGAGGAGCATGAGAAGGAAAGAACGGCCGAGATGAAGTGTTATGGACTGACTGCAACCCCTATTCCCCATCCTTCTGTGTCACTTGAAGGGAAGGAGGTAGAAGTGAAATTGAGCCTGGGAAGAACAGGGGGTGGGGGGAAGGTGTTCATTGTTTTGTTTTTATTTCCCACTATTCTACTGTGTTATTTATTGGCAATAAGTTAAATTAATCTTCCCCAGGTCAAGTTTGTTTTGCATGTCTTGGTAATTGGTGAGCAATCTCAAGGTCTTTATCTTGACCCACGAGCATTTTCAAGTCATTTTCTCCTCATGTCCTTCTGAGGAAGGGGAGTGAGATGGCAGCTTGGTAGGCACCTGGCAGCCAGCCAAGGTTAACCCACCACAACTCTTTTCTGTCATAGTCGATCTGGCAGAAATTCTGGTTTCTAAGAAGTGTTCATACATACCCAAAATGACAAAGTATAAAACACCCCAGTCAGCCCTGAGTTGGTCAGGTTTATAGCCTTCCCATCTTCATTCTCAACAATCTCGCAAAATCTTATGTTTAAATATATATATGAACTTCTTGCACCTTTTTAATACAGGCTTCTCAAAGCAGAGATCGATTTAATTTATGTACTGTGGTTCTATATATGTAGTAACAAATACAATTAAACTGGTGAACTCTTCAATTGTAGTAATCAAAGCTAAAGATTCAACATGTATAATTAAGCCAAATTCTTCTATAGGCTTTTCTACAAGTGTCTGTCCAACCCTAGTATCTTTAACTTGTTGCTACAAAGTCAGTATATTCTGTATCGACCAGTGGGAGGAATTGTATTTGGCCACATCAGCATAGCAGAACAGGAGACAGTAAACCTCAAGAGATAGGATATTTGCTTTGTTACACAAGAGTGTATCACTACATTACTTTGCATTGGTTAAGTCTAGCAACATCAGACAGGAAAGGCCATCCTGAGCCATCAAATCCAGTTTTTCTGCTATTATCACGGAGAACTACATCACACTGTGTTTTGGGTTTTACTTTGCTTTTTTAAGCTTTTCGCTCTCCATCCTAAAGGTAGTCAAATATTTGTTCCCACTATTCTGAACAAAATTCTCTTCTACTGACATCAGTGCTAGTGTTACCACTGACTTCTAGATTCAGAAAGGTGTGGAGAAACAATAGAAGGAGTGAGGTAGGAAAAATGGTATTCATTACTGCAAAACCATTTTAAATATAACCAATAAATATAAATGGGAACTTAATTAACACGTAAAAAAAATGAACAGATAAATTGATAAGAAATGTCAAATCTATTTTTATATTATTGTTCCTACTAACACAGAGAGAGGGAAGAGAAATGGTGAAAAATGGTATTTGAACAGAATTATTTTTCAGGTATTAAAACCCTAACCAAACCAGACACAAAATAAGCTTTAGAATTACCATAATGAAAATTACTTGTTTTGCCAAGTATAATTATGATCCTGTCCCTGAACTCAGAAGACAAACAAATACAGAAGAAATAGACCTAGAATGTATAATAAGAGAGATTGTAAACACAAAATATGATACTGTTTAAGCATCTCATTTGAAGACGATACTTGATCCCATTCACAAATGCAATTACTTCCTTACTTGGAAACTGATAATAGTCTTTGCTCAGCAAGCTGTATCTCAGGAAGAAATGGGAATTATAAATTACTTTACTCTCATGACTTAAGAAGAATAAAATATGTAGTATACCTATTGGTTGGCAACTGCCCTTCGTGGATAAAGTGACTGAATCTTCTTCATGGTATTACTTCTCTCACAGAAATTCAAGTCCTGTCCCAGAAATAAGATTGTGGCTCCTAAGGTTGCCTGGATTTATATTTATTAGCTGAATAGTGTGCCTCAAACATCCTTCAGAAGCTTTCCGTGTTAGATTTTTAATGTTTGTTGGGTTTTTTTTTTTCATTCTTTCCATTGTTATTGCTTTGCTATTAATTAAAAGAAAGTCTTCTAACTTAAACCCAAATATAGATAGTTTTATAGAATCTGCATAGGTGCTCTGGAAGTTTGCAAGTTCCTCATCCTATCAATATTATCATGATATATATGGAAATAAGATTCAGGGATAAGGAACCGATGTTCTGAGAACTGCATCTAAAAATCTGTGCTTGCAGGGTTGGTACACAATCATGAAGGTAATCAGGCACTCAGGAATTACTAGCCACACTTGCAAGAGGATAGAGAAAGGAAGAAATATAGGTAAAAAAATAGGTGAGAAAGAGATAACAGACTGTGTGGGCCTTCATTTGAGATGAGTATCTTGACTGTTTATCCACAAAGCTTCACTCATTCTTAATTTCATTCTCTGTCCCAACAAATATTCCCAAAAAAGTAGAAGACTGTAGGAGCATTACAGGCTCGTTTACCCTATATCATTCTTTGCTTCAAAGCAATGCACTAGCCCAGCAGTACAAACTATGTAAGAATCTTTTCTCAAGATGGACATTATTGGAATGAAATAATGAGCTTTCCAACTCTCTTAAATAAACCACCGGATCAGACAACAGTTGTTTTCCTACAAATGCATAAGTACATATCCTCCACTCCCTTCTCCAAGGACATATATCGAGCAGAGGGCCGCTGGGTTCTGCTGCCTGGAGGAGCAAAGGAGGTGCGATGTGAGATTGCTGTAGTAAGCAGTATGCTTCAGTCACTTGTTGCTGCCTTTGCAAGCAAATGCAATTTGTGGATGCCTGGAGGCTATTCTAACTGGGGGAACATAACCAGCACACCTTGGAGGGGCGCTCAGAAGTGTCTTTATACTACACTCCTCTTATCTACTACACTAGGGTTTTTTTCCAAGCTTGTAATAAAAAAAAAAAACCACCCAACCATGCTTAACTCTTACCCATTAGCCCCAAGTAAAATATTTAATTTAAGCAAGAGAGAATCAGACCCACTATAAACTCCGTAATTCCCCAGAAACTCAAGCAAAGCATAATTTAGTGCAAAACTAGGCCTTTTACAACCGCAGACCAAGTTTTATACATTTCAAGACCCTGATTTCCTACCACATTACTCAGCAATACTGCTGTCGAATGGCAAGAGCACAGCTGAGAGTTGTTCCCTAGGTGTTGTGTTAGCTCCATAAAACATGTCTTAACAACTCAGTCCCTAACGGTTTCATACACCATGCGCTACAAAGTGGAGACACTGAGGGCCAGCATTAATCATTTCCTCACGGACAACATTATGAAGTGATACCACTGATATTAGTTAAATAGCTCACAGAAATAATCACTATAACAGAGGAGTCTCCCCAGTGTTAGACCAGGTACTTTAATGGAACTGTCAAACATTTTGTCTGACTCTTTGCTGCCTGGCACGTTGATTAGCCACTTACACTTGAGCTTAGGGACTGTAAACAGCATAAAAACAGACCTTGCCTTTCATACAGGGGTAACATTTTATAACAGTATCCACGGTGGAAAGACCTGCAGATTCAGACGTTACAAGTTTATACAATATTTTCCTTTTACCTACAAGCTAATTGGAAGAATAGAGAAGAACAATTTGTGCTTAATCATATCAGAGCCACTGTAGATCTCAAGTGATTTAACTCCTCCCTTCTCAGCAACTGGTGTTGAGCAGATGTTAAAACTGCAACATCACTGATGCCATTCTTAATTGTCTCCTCTGTTACTAAAATGTCTCTTTATGAGCATTTCTGTGCTGTACAAAGACTCAGACTCTCAAGCCCCATGCTGGGCTATTCCACTACCTGTTTATTATATATAACTAGAGAATGTAACACTGACTTGAAAGTGCTGGAATGCCTTGAAAAGCACACATATATTCTCTGTTTCTGACCACATAGGCAGTAAGCTCTATAATTTTCTTAATTGTCTTTTTGTTTTTGTTGTTGTTGTTGCTTCTTTTTTTTCCATCAAATGAACATAAATCTGCTACAGAAATAAGAAATTCTGGCTTTATGCTTGAGCTTTCATTTCTTTTTTGATAGAAAGCTAGCAGGAAGATACTACACTTGTGAGAATAAGTGTACAAAACCACACATATATTCTTATATTTTATTTTGTTCAGAGCAAACATAATGAGGAACAAATACATAAGAGAATGTAATGAGTTAGGCAGGCTTGCAGGGTTTCTAAGAACGTTTTTATTTTTAGATCACCTAGATGTTTAAAACTTCACAAGGGTAATGAGCTGCAAGAGCTCCATAAGACTTTTAATATAATACCCAAGTTTATACACTTTGGTATGACAGTGTGGGCCTAAAGGTGGTTGGAGACGTAATCCCAAAGACTTTATGACCTACTTATCTTTTCACAATAACATAAAGGACACTTACTATACGTGAGAGTCTATCTCTGCACATGTACCTACATTTATGTGTGTGAATGTGAAGAGAGCAGGTGAATATTTGCAGTGGAATTCTGTGGTGAGATAAGGATATCTCTGATGGAAGGACACCCCCAACAGGAGCAGGACCTATATAACAATGCATTTTTTTGACAGTTAAAAGCAGAAAAGCAAGGAGAGATGAACGTCACAGGACAAGAACAAGTGGTTGCTCACTTGTAGAAGGATGCACTCTTTAAAAAAGCCCTGATAAGGATTATAAGTAGTGTTGCTCTTAAATGAGGCTAATTTTCAATTTTTTTTTTCTGAGTGTAGAGAGGTCATGCACATGTATGATTTTCTGGTACCATTCCTTACTTTCTTAGCACAGGTACCAACATGCCAAATGGAGTCCCTGTGTTCTTAAGTCATCAGTATTTGCCTGCTGGTTGGTAGCAGTGATTAATTCCTAAGGTCATGAGTCAAATGTCAGAGAAGGTTCTTTCAGAAACTCGCAATGCAACAGCATGCACAAAGTTATGCATCAAGCACTGTCAGAAACCTAAGATGGCAGAAATAAATAAGGTCTAAAAAAAAAAAAAACTTTGCAAGGGCGTGAAGCTACATTCTCCTTACACAGGTGGTACATATGATATTACTCCAAGAGCGAGAGACTTAGAAATGTTGTGTTTTAGTAAAACTCTTAGCTCCAGAAAACACAGAGCATCACCACTACAGGAGACTTGCTGTAGAGCCAAACTCTTCTGTCCCTTTCAGCTCAAGATGTGTGAATCATATGGCAGAAAAATTCCACCTTTGATGTCAGTAAGAAGTGATATATCATCTTTCTTCGCAAGATTTTGATGCGCAGTTCATATAATGACATGGAAATGGTATGATACCACACAGAGTACAAATTGTGTTTGTTTCTTTCTTTCTTTTTGCTATGCCTTTATATTGTCTGTATAGGGATTTCAAGCTCACAGCTCCTATGACAGAGTCATCCCGTATATCTTCAGCTCCTATATCCAAGCTTACTACAAGTCACAAGCCCTCCATCCATCCAGGATTCTAGTTTCTGCTCATCACCACACAATCCAAGGACTGAGTGGGTAAATGATGACATCTGCAGTTTTCCCATATATAAAAGCATTACAGCATTCTGCATTCTCATTGCTTGTTACTTATAACTCTGAATAACTACTTTGAATGAGAATCAGGTTTCAGATTAATGAAAGCACCTTCTAACACTGAGTATTTTTATAGGGTCACGGCTAATGGTGAACAGAAAGTGAGAGATAATGGAATGACTTCAACATGCATGACCCCTCCATGCCACTGGAATGATATTATTTCCATTACATTCTTCTTCTATATTACATAATTGGTAGCTGAGGAATTTATAAAAATATAAGGAGGGAGGAAACACCATAGAGCTGAATGAAAATGCCAAGCACAGAATATATATTCTTGTTCCAATTATTGAAATTTTTTGGGGGGTGTGTCAAAAAGTTGGTTAAAGAAATAAGTTTTCACAGAGCCCTGTTCCATCAAAAGAGATATTACAACTTCTTGCTCTCGAGACTGAGGATCCATATTGGTTAACGCAATCTCTTTCTTTTCTAGTCAGCTCTTAGAAAATGTTTTTAAAATGAGAATATTTATTTTAGGGCCTGTTCCTGCACTCACCTTACCTAACCTTCCCTTTTTGTGGTGCCGAGGCATTAACTTTGTTTAATTTTCAAAATGGAAAAAAAAAAAAAATCCAAGGCTGCAAACAATGAGATGCCTAGATATGCATCTCATTAGTGTCTAAACATGAGCCAGATTTTAAAATTCAGAGTGAGCCAAGTTTAGAAAGGAAAAGGCCAAATTGAGTTCAACACTGAATCTAAGCTAAAAGACTAGCTTTGCTGGACTTCAAGCAAAGCAAAGCAAAATCTTACAGTTTCAGATTAATTTTCTTTAAGTTTGAGCTCTTTAGAGTTCGTATCACATAGATGACCAAGTGGCAGAAGGTTGATTTTCAATCTCTTCAGCTCCCAGTTTTTTCCCTCAAGAGGGTTTTTTTTTCATTCTTTATTTTCTTCTTTCTTTTCTTGTTTCTTTTTTTTTTTTTTTCCTTTTATTTTCTTTCCTTGCCAGATTGTACAAATCAATGCTTATTCCAAACATGAAAAGCATTGTTTTGAAAACCAGTTAAGGTTGCCAAGGAAACTACACTGTTGTCACTCTCACATCATTTACAAAACCTATGCACTTTATGGCAAGGAAATGAGTAGTTAAAGGCATTATAAATCTTATACTGACAAAACAATGAACACATGCATTGTTTTCCTTGGGAATATAGACATGGAAAGACAAGACCTCTGATCCGAAGAATCCAAGGTTTTCCCTTTCAAGCTAACAGTAAATTCCTTTTAGCTATAAGCTATGAATAGATGCTTTTTCTAAGTTTCAGCCAGCCAGAAATATGTTCAGAAGAACTTACAAATTCAATGTTTTAAAAAAATGACCACCCAGCTAGAGAGAGGCCGTCTTTGCTTTCTTCAGGAATGCTGTGAATATGCTTTGATTATGAAAATTAAGCCCAAGGCATCTCAAGCTGTGCAGCCAAACTGGCCCGCCCATGTTTGGCTTAAAGTATTTGAAAATATTGATAATTGTGCCTGATCTTGTTCCTTCTCAAGTAGATGGTGAAATAAAAATCCGATTGACTTCAAAGACAGAAATGTTATGCCCACAAAATCTATGACAGCAAGATTAATTCAAATTGCAGCAGTATTTTCCATTGCTGTGGGGCAGTAGTTAAACCACTGCGATTGTCTAAGACAATGTTATAGGAGAAAAAGGAAATCACATTTTAACCATTACCGCATTTATGGAAGGACTAATGCTTTTCCATCATAGTTGTGAAGAATATGCACAACACTCCATGTCTTTGTTACACCATTTCCCATGTTTCCCAGATGTTCGCTGAGTGAAAAAATAGTATTTGTCTGAACTTATTTCTGACACTTATCCACATTTCAGTCTCGTATCCTAATCTTGGTTGAAATATTTAAAGTCTTTTCAACTTCAGCTCTTTCTTAGATGATATTTGTTTCCATCCAGTATTGGCTCTTGACATCTTCTGCTTCTATCCTTATTCCTTTAACCTCTTTCCCTTACATTTAGTTTTGTTTTTTAACCACAGATCCAAAGAAACAAGCTTTTACCACAACGTTTGCTCTATTCTCCTTTCAGCTTTAGCCTCCTTCAAAAACATATTAGAAAATAGATTCTGCCCACCTTTTACCAAGTCAGACATCTTACTTGCTGGACTGTTTGACATGACTGGCAATTTGCATAATGGCAACAACACATGGAGCTTGTACATGATAAGCTGATGTACGGTGTAGTGATACCTGTGCTAACCTAAATATCAGCTACACTTTAGTTCTATGTCTCATTCCATCCTTAAATTTCTACTTTGGTTTGTTTATATCTGACTTTCTTAGGACTTCCATGGGTTCTTCCAAACAGTATTAATATTTCTATCCAAGCAGAGGTAGGATCATCTGTTTCTTATGTTGAAGGAGACTTACCAATATGCATTGGGAGTATTGGTGGACAAACATACACAACAGCTTCCTGGGAGCTTGAATTTCTGTTGTAATGGAAGTCAACAACAGAGCCTTCCATCACAATGTTGTACCATCATTTGTTTATGACTCTGCTTTCTTCTTTTTTAAAATCTGCTCTTATATTTCTTGCTCTTATATTTCTTGTGCTAGGGGGTTGCTGAGTGGTGGCAGCCTACAGAAGGACTTCCTGGAGTCAGAAGTTCTGAGGCCATTGGAGTTAGATCAGATACTTCTGGCCACTTAAATGAGGCCATCATTTTCATTTTGTTTTTGTTTAAGTCTGCTCTTTTTTTTAAGTATTATTGCCAAAGTAACTCAGAATGTTAAAAACTATAATTGACATTAATTTGTTAATTTACAGCATTTCTAGGCAGCCACAAAGAAGTCAAAGACCTTTGTTTAAGAAGTACACACAGTACATTTCTAGGCTAGATCAAGACCTGAAGCTAATGACACATTATTTTTCAGCAGCTTGTATGAACTTTTGGCTTGGCAATTAGCATCACAAAAGACAATGCTGCTTACCAGACATGGTAAATAAACTGTGTGTTGACCCAAACCTGCAATGTATTAAGAGAATGATGCTATTTTCCTATCTTTGAAGCATCTTCATAAATAATGCTCTCGTTTGTGCTACACCTCCACCCCAAACCGCCAAACAGAAGTCAAACTTATGCTTACTGTTTATTCAGCTCTTCAGTAGTTTGTAGAAGGACATCATCACATCTCTGCAGGAAGATGCTTTAGCAGTGATTTCTACCCTGTGCTAATATACATAGCCCTTAGATCACAAATAGTAAAATAAAATAATCTGTTGATGGACTTTTCTACAATGCAATGAGGATTACAGATCACAATAATTGATTTCTGGTGAGCTAGTAGAATGAACATATAAAATAGGATAAATAAGAGTAAATGATGAAAAACGCCTGGTGCTGAAAAATATAATGAGAATGATTGGATGCAAAGCATAAATGGCAAAGAAACTAACTGGAAGTACAATGTCCTGAATATGAAATCACAGAATCATAGAATGGTTTGGGTTGGAAGGGATCTTTAAAAGTCATCTAGTCCAACCCCCTGCAATGAACAGGGACATCTTCCACTAGATCAGGTTGCTCAGAGCCCCGTCCAACCTGGCCTTGAATGTTTCCAGGGGTGGGGCATCTACCACCTTTCTGGGCAACCTGTGCCAGTGTTTCACTACCTTCATCATAAAAAATGTCCTCCTTACATCTAGTCTGAGCACTGCTACTGAAAAGTTAGTTGCAGTTCGTGTATCCTGCTCCAAAAGAACAGAAACACGTCTACTGGACATGTTTCTACATCCAGTAGTTGCACCAGTAGATGCACCGATTCATATGTATCAAATGTACAACAGATTGTTGGTTATGAAATGCTGTCACCTGTGCCAGGATATTCCTTTCCTTAAGTTGCATAAGAAAAAAAACATTAAATCTCCAGCTTGGAACATGAATTTAAGAGACACTTAAGAGAAATTCCTGAGTTCTTGTGCAAGTACATCTACTCAGATGGAGTCCTGACACATGAAGGTATTGAATGAATTATCTATAGCACTTTACGTTCATTCACTCCAGGTTTGTTTGATCAATGCAGATGAAGTGCAGCATTGTGTAAAAGGCAATGCAGCTGTCAATACTGATGTATTTAGTAGAGGAAAGTCAATATAGATATGTGAAATGTTACTGACTGATATACATTTCACCAGACTCCTGAGGTGTTCAATCTGTACTTTACACACAAACACTGTATATATCAAAAAGTTTATCCTGAGAGCAGGGTTTTGAGCTGGGACTGAAGGTGACCTGACTTCTAGTTGCTGGTTTCACTGCAGTATTCTTTGTGCACGTGTCATTTAAGCTTAGAGTCACCAAGTCATTTTTTTGCATATCAGACTCCCCGAGTTATACAAATATTACCATAATGTAAATATTGCAAGTTACATATGGGAAAGGGTATGTAATTCACCTCATTTTTTTACTTTTGTTTCTCTACTGTACAGTACATAGAGCATTTCATATTACTGGGAATATTTTTTCTAACAATTTAATTTTATTTCTCAATATTTGTTTTTAAGTGTAGTTTGAAGAGCTTTCTGTGGAACTTTGTGCAGACAGAATCAACAGCAATAAAATACATGAGGTTGCTGTTGGATTAAGCACTTAAAACTGGTCCATAATAAAGGGAATTGAAAGATGGCTATAAACATATTTTGCCAACCTATAGTTCCATGTTGATGTGAAAAGGAAGCTTTGCACTTCTTGTAAGTAAAGCATAATGATGCTAAAAATGCAAATAGACACAAGTGCTCTGGATTAGCTGTGGAAATTTTTTACAAAAGCTTACAACTAAGCAGAAGTGCAAGCACCTAACCCTGCATTTTGCTCCGTGTCCCGCCAGGTGTTTGCAAGGTGTCTGCAGAAAGAAGGTAACATCTTTGGTTGTCATTTGTGGAATCAACAATACTACTTTTCTTAATATTTGGTGAAGTGACCTAAAATAAATTGCAATCTTGGTTTTCTATAGAGTTTGTATAGAAATATGACTCTTTGAGAAAGTGCTTCATCTAATCTTCGAGTAAGTCTTTGACTGATAGAATAGGTTGTGCTATTTCTTCCCATTGAGTAATGAGTGAATCTGGGCAGCTGCCTTACAACAGATGTCTAAAGATATATGGGAAGAGTCCTGTCATAAAAGAGTTTACCAGTGTTAAGACTTCAAGATATATCATTTAGTACTAGTGAAAGAGGAATGTAATTGTCTCTGCGCATACTAAAAATATTTAATTATCACAAAATGTGAAGGACAGCTGTTGAAAATTATGAAAGCAATGTAGTGAAAATGTGTGAACTTCTTATACAGAATTTTAAATACAATAATACCTATGATGATATGGGTTTTGTATTTTTAACCAAAATATACATTGCAATTTTCAAAATTTTAAGTTAATTCATACCGCTTTTTCTTAAAATGTTAAGAAAATGAAAATGCAATAAATTTTATAAGCATCTCAAGAGAAGATGAATAAGAATGCCACAGCAAACGTCATGGGGAAAGAGAAATGCTGTGTGAACCAATGTTTTATCATAAAAATCAACACTATGAATACAAATATGTTTTGTAATGCCTGTTATACCTGTTCTAGCAGCAGATGTAAATTTACTGAAGGAATTTAGTGATTAGTCTTTTAGATTCTTTCATTATCACCGGTGTCGTGGTATTCACTCCCATATTGAGTGATGCAACAGCAGTTGTGTGCTACTGCCACTCAGTAGGTCCATTTGACGCTTTGGTCTTCTGTAGGTAACACAACACCGAACCTTAACACAAACTCAGTACAGTGATGGGACAAGGGGTAAGTTTTAAACTGAAAGAGAGTAGATTTAGATTATCTATAAGGAAGAAATTCTTCCCTGTGAGGGTGGTGAGACACTGGCACAGGTTGCCCAGAGAAGCTGTGGCTGCCCCCTCCCTGGAAGGGTTCAAGGCCAGGTTGGACGGGGCTTTGGGCAACCTGGGCTAGTGGAAGGTGTCCCTGCCCATGGCAGGGGGACTGGAATTAGATGATCTTTAAGGTCCCTTCCAATCCAAGCCATTCTATGATTCTATGATTACTATGCTGTCAGAAAATGGAAAAGAAAAAAATGTACTTAGTGATGGTTTGGAATAAAATTTAAGATATACATACAAATTTGTTTTATTTCATACACCAGCATCTGATTCTTCTTCATAACACTATTGAACTTTTATTTGTGTGGAGGTTCCTTAACAAAATGCAGAAAGGCTGCATAATTCAAAATGATCATCCAAACTGATTGGACGGGGCTTTGGGCAACGTGGGCTAGTGGAAGGTGTCCCTGCCTGTGGCAGGGGCTTGGACTAGACGATCTTTAAGGTCTCTTCCAACTCAAACCATTCTATGATTCTATGATTGTACCTACTTTAAAACATAACAAAACTGATGGAAACTCATTGGTTATGTAAACATTTGTCTACTAAGCTTTGATCATCCATTTGGGTTCCATGAAGAATTAATACACCTACTACATTCAGCATTAGAGAATTTAAGCTTATACCAGCTTTAGCAAAATGCCAAATATTCTAGCTGTATTTGGGCTCTTCAGCACAACCCAGCTAAATATACATTTGACATGATATCCATTAATCTTACAAAGCAGTCTTGAGTTACTCAATCTTGTGACATAATGGATTCCTTTCCTACACCTTAGGTGAGCAATCAAATGGAGATTGACTTTCTTCATTTAGTCAAATAGATTTATCTAAACCATGTTTCAAATGAGTAGATTAAGTAGGGTAATGTGGGTTTTTTATGTCTGAAGAAAAATCCATTTAATAGAACTGTTCTTTTGATTTTAGAGTGAGAATTACTATCAAAACACTGGACTCTTTCCTCTGTAGTTTTTTGTTATAATGATCTAGACAGTCTTATCTGCCTGTACAGCAATTGAGGGTATTAATACTCCTGTGACATGTCTGCAATAAAGTGTGTTCTTGGACAGAAGAGACAAAGAGACTCCCCACATGAGGCCATTTATGTACTATGCTATGTGTGGTGATGAGGACAGTGAACAAATGTCCTTTTGTTATTATGTCACAGAAATGATTTTCATGAAGGATTAATTCATTAAAAACAACAAAAGGACATTTTCTTTTCTTGCTCATAATTAATTATGGGAGGACAAAGGTTCTGTGCAATAGAGAAGTGTAATTAGCTTGCAGCAGGGAATTTAACTACTCCGTTGCACTGTGGAGGTGATAAAGACAGAAATCCCCAGCCTGTGTGCATTCTGGAGCCCTCTTCTGAACTGAAGGAAACCTCTCAACTCTTTGTCAAGACCCTATTACAGTAACAGACAATTCAGTGACATTTTAACATGAGAAAAGTCTCAAGGGCAAAAAAAGAAAATTCCTTGAGATTTCCCCTAAGCCTTTCAGAGAAGAGTAAGGAAATATGTATCAAGATGAAGCTAATATGCTTCATTTCAGATTATAGGTGAATTTTGATATGAAACATGATCACTGGAGATATTCTGCATTGTAGAAAAGGAATCCATTACAATCTTATTTAATACAATTTGAACACCAACAGTGGTTACTTTTCCTAAGATTATAACTTTTCCTTGAATTCAGCTTTCCAAGCAGGCAATACTAAAATACATTTGAATTTTTTGTTCATAAAACAGAGGAAAACCAATCTGTTTCCCATGTTCTTAGAGTAGTAAACAGAATACTCAGATGTGAGTTAGGAGTTGCCTAAGCTCCAATCCCTGTTGTTATTGAAACCTTGGTTTGTGTGGAAAGTAGACTCCCACACTAAGCCCTCACCTTTGTGAGGACTTATAGTTTAGTGTCCGAGAAGCACATTGCTTGACATGTGGTAAACATGGGAACACTTAAAGGATGGTTCAGTCATAAAATTGGGAATTTAGGACTGTGTAGCACATGAGAAGATAGGAAGTGTTGAACATTTCTGCATCCTGTTCCTTATGATTTTCTCTTGCCTTTCTAGACCTTGGAGCTCTAAAGAAGACTTTCTGTGGGATCTCTGGGAGGAAGGTGGTTAGCAGATTGTCATATCCATACTGGAAAGCTGAAGAATCTACAGAAGGAAGTAGTCAGTCCATGACATTCTAGAAGAATGTTTCGTGAATCAAGAGACCACAGATAATTACCTATACTGACATAAAAAGTGACTCCAACTGAGTTCATAACATTTGAGTGTTAGTAAGGTTTCCCCCAGAAAAATAGTATCTGAAGTTTAGTGTAGTTCCTGCTCTTCTTAGCGGAGCAGAGCCCACATTTCTGTAACTTCCATGACGTTCCACACATACATGGGAAAGACTAATTCTGCATCAGGGATGGTAATATCAGTGTGTTTTGATTCCAAGTGAAAAATAATCAGAAATTCTAGGGAACTCCCAAAACAGAGTGAAGGAATAAACAAGATTTTGTTTCCTGACTTGTATTATATTACTATTTTGGTGTAGTGTAAGTAAGATATTAAGACTCATTAAATCAGATATTAAGTCTCATTCACAATCTCTTAGATGGAAGATACCACCCTAATACCGTATTCTAAAACAGCACAAAAAATATTCTCTTGTAATATTTTATTCATTATTGTGATAATGTTATTTACTAGTAGGATATGAAGTACCAAATGACACCTGGTTGTCTTCAAATCTTACAAAACTAAATAGATTAAAAAAAATTGAAGAAATGGTTTATGGTTCCAGTGAAATTACCATAAGCCTAGAAGTTTACTAGGAAATCACTATTGCTTCAAGTGTGCATCTACATCACCATCGGGCTTTCTTTTTAAGTCTTCTTTTAAAGTACTGACAGGATCTAAACCTAGTTGGTTGATAAAAATCTTTTAGGATTATATGTTTTCCAGAAAACTGGTTTTTGGAAACAATGGATGAAACAGCTGTTATTATTAAGCCTTCCTGATTACAACTTAAACACATATGAAGTACTTAATCTAAAGGCAGTTGTAAAACAAATCCAAATGTGTCTCCAACTACTCTGAAACTGTGGCTTTTTCAGGAATGTAGATTCAACAGAGTGATGTCACAACCCAAAACTATTTATCAATGGAAAATAACAAGAGCTCCATATTGCAGGTCCCCTATGTGCACCAGTACATCAGAAGTAGTACAGTGATTTACATCCAGTGATGATCTGACCCACATAATCAAATGAAATTGTAATACTAACAATTGAAATGTAATAAAGCTGAAGATCAAGAAAATTGAAAACTATTCATTTAAATCTAAACCTTGTCTTGGAAATTAATAAGATAGCGTGCATTATTTTTTTTTTTTCCCTTTTAGAAGCAGCAGCTTGTATTATCTGTGATGAGCAATAAATAGATGGCTTGGATGGCAGCTGAGGCATAGTTAATATTATCTCAGTTAATGACACTCGTGATTGGAAAGAAAAACACACTTTGAACATGACTGACCATGAAGGTATCCTCACAGCTGCAATGACTGGCCAAAGTAGTCAGCTGCTTCTTATTCTCATATTTCCTTTCTGTACTCCAAAACCTTTCTCTTATTTACATCTGAGATCTAATTCAGATGTTTTGGATGAAAAAATAACACAGACTAATGCTGAAATAACTATAAAGGCTGTGGAAAAAAAGACTATAGTTATATGAGCTTTTCCTTCCCAGATCAGAAAAATGCCATATCAGGTGATTTCACTAGTTCAGCAATAGCATTTTCTTTTGTCAAGACCTGTGCTCCTGCTTCACAAGGCCCTGTGCTAAAAAAGTCCATAGACACTAATTGATAATAGCCTTCATAATGTCAACCCTGATAAAATGAGATACATTTTCTTTTAAGGATGCACACCAGTCTCTAAGGTTTATTGTTCAGCACTATCACTCAAATGTAAGGTACCACAAGAACGAGGTATTCCAGAGGTGTCTTTTCCAGTAGCCCTAGGAATCAACAACAGTAGAGCACAAAAGAAAAATAAAGTAAAACTGGATGACACAACCTATTAAACAATCAAAAGATACCTTATTTTAATGTCCACAGAAAACTCCTTCAGCTGCCTTTTTTTTTTTGTGGTCTGATTCATCATAAAGCATTCAGTTATAAAATGGAGAACGTAATATTGTTGACCACTGGTCTGATATGATTTTCTGCTACAGCATATGTAGAAAGATAATTTTAAAATTTGATCATACTTTCCTCAAATTAGGAACTTAACTAATAAGGAATGCAGCCATTTTTCTTCTTTTTTTTTTTTTATTTTAATGGCTGGAAGGACACTTCTAAAGAGTGCTTCAGATTTTCAGGAAGATGGATTACCCTTAGAAATTCCTCTCTTTTACCATTGATCGAATAGCTTGCAAAATCTCTGTTCTTGAAGATACTCAGAACTTGACTGGACAAGGCTCTGATCAACACAATCTAATTTCAAACAGAGATCCACTTTGAAAGAGGACCTAGTCTGATTGGTTTTGGAGGGTGTTTGATCAGATGATTTCCAGAGGTCTCCTCCAGTTTAAATTATGATTCTATTTTCCTTTCTTTGGCACTTCTGTAAGTATCTAAGGACAGACAGACTGAACCTGAGACTATGAGTGGAAGGAACATATGGCCCAGAAACCTAAACCTGCAAAAAAAGGAAAAATGTAATTTTTTTTCCTTAATTGGCAATACTTTATGACTGTCACATAGCTGTAGTTAGGGGGGAAAAGTCCTTCAATCATACAGTAAAGTGCTCTTAGCATCACAATAGGATATGTGGTCAGAAAGATCATATACTACCTTTCCTTTGCAATGGTAATGTGAATGCTTTTTCAGAGAACACTATTGTCCGTATAAATTATTCACCAGCAAAATAGACTGTATATAGATTTCTTAAAAGGAATATTTCATTAATGTGACAAATTACATCTTTAGCCATGAAATGCTTAGTTACCTCCATGAATTTAGTAGGGAAAGACAGACCATCTTATATTTCACACTGTGGCAGTACTTTCATTAGAACTATTTAAAAACCCTGAATCCAAGGATCCTGGGGTCCAAGCATGTACAGTCTAAGCATTAATTAACTTAATTTTAGGTGACTATAAGTTTTAGTGTCATATAATGAATACAGATAAATGTCTGTTATTTCACTTCATTTCCTTTCATTTTTCTGTCTAAATGGACTTTGATGTAAATCAGAATGTACGGGACATTCACCACTTTGATACTAACTTGATGTGAAAAAAGACAATTAGATTAAAAAAAATATCTCCAATTACTGCCTTACATGTGACTTATTTCCCAACCCACTTTAAACAAAAGGATTTATGACAATGCCCTGATTTTCTTAGTGATCTGCTTGTAGTACCAGCTGTGGATGGAACAGTGGCATTCTTAGAACCTTGATGACTTTAATTCTTCAGAAATCAGGTATTATAATTTTAAAATTTTTCTTGATTAGGATATTTTAAACTGCATGTAGTTCCAGTATCCAAAAAACAGTACAGTTGTGGAATTTACCACGTGTGTGTTCTCAGTTCTTTCAAATGTGAAGGAAAACCCATTAATTAAAAACATCTGTTTTGGAGGTTTAAACCAGTGTATTTTGAGGGGCTTAGATTATGCATCAGCATATAAGTCAGTTTCAATGACTTAATTAAAAAAAGGCAGTTGTTCACACTGCCATGTTCAGCCTGCATGTAGTCCTGTGCTCATCTCCTCAATTTATATCAGTGCAGCACTATACCGACAGTTTTCTAAAGTTTAATCAACCAATTATTCCTAGGCATTTGCAGATGTTAGATGAAACATGGAGCACTAATGGTAAGAGCTTTTACTACTACTACTAAATTAAGTTTCGTTTGCTTTTTTAAAGGCATTCTAAGAGTGTTATGTATATTTTGGTTTAAGGAGCACTCAGTGCTCAAGCATTTTCATCATGCAGTTTTTGTGAAAAGGTTTGCAGTCTTTTTGAAAAGGTTTGTTTCTTCTAATTTACTGCAGCATTGTTCACTTCCATCTGACACACTGCTAATTTAAATGTTTTAACCATGAGATGCAGGTCAAGGTGTACTCTTAATTACAAAAATCCCATTGTTGTTTCCTTTGAAAAAGATCTATAATAGAGAAAAGATGAAAGGCAATGCAGCTGGCAGTGAAATAGCATGAAAACTGCTTTCCTTCTTCAAAGGCCTTGTTTACAAAATGTAAGGTCACTTTGGTTGGAATTGAAAATACAAGCACTATAAGGTAGCTCCAAGGAAGCACTCTGAAGGCAAACTAAACCTCAATTAAATGCCCTTTATTTTCTTCTTTTTGCCTTTTTCCCCTGGAATAAGAGCAATTGGAAAACTTACTGAACAAAACTAAACTTCACATTCACTTTCAAGGTGTTTTATGTAGATACATATACAATGAATTACAGTTATCTGTTAGGAAAAAAATAGCGACAAGGCTTTTACCATGAGTTTCGCCTCACCTACTTGCTTCAAATCTGATGGCACGGTAATTTGAAAGTCTTCAGAATTGTTTGCCTGTATCGAGTGAACTTTAAAAGAATATCAATATTCTGATTATACAGCAAGTTAAATTATCTGTTAGAGCTAAACCCTCACCAAATAATCAACCTACTTTTTGTTTTGATTGGCCATACCAGTAGATTAAGCTGCTAATATGGAAAAAGACAGATGTCAATCACTGCAGCATCTCAGCAATCTGCTAATGACTAAGCTTATGCACTTTAATAATCCTGCTTATTTTAATGGTAAGGGGTGGAAAAACTGAAAGAAAAACTGATTAGAGCAATGAATTTCTTCTTTTAAAAGATGTGATTTTAGCATAAATCTATTTTTTAAAACATCTTGTGCTTGATTGCATATCATTTTTGTTACCATAGTGGTATTAGTAGTAGTTTTACTTTTTAAAAAAAAAAGAACAAACAAACCCAACACAGCAAAGGCAACAAAAAAACCCAAACACACAGAAAAACAACTGAAAAGGAATTTTTTTGAAATATAGTAGATCCAACTCAGCTGTTTAAGAACACATAGTTCTGTCTTCTCTACTTGTTATGATTTGTAAAAAGAAGCAATGGAGTAAAGTAAGGATTCCTTCTTTTGATGCTCAGCATTGACATTTTAGTACAAAAAGAGTACATGTACACCTAGCAGAGTGATTATTCTGGGTGCCACTTAGGTAGATAGGCTTCTTATACATGTGATAGGTACATCAGGACTGGAAAGGCAATTTCAAGGCATCAATTTATTTTTTTTCCCCCCGTTTTTTTTTTTTTTTTCGGATTGCAGGTGAAGTATAGCAGATAGGATGCTGGAAGCAGTGATGTCAATAACTCCATGCTTCCATAGCATAGAGCTGCAGCAAGAGTAAGCCCTTAGTCACCTCCTTCTGTATATTTTATAGACTTTTTCTGCAGTACCACAGGTGCTCAGATGTTTATATGTGACCACATTACACATGAGTGTTCAGACATGTCTGTATTGGTATTACGCAGGGCTCTGCAGACAGTTAATTGGAATTGTTGCCTGACAAAGGGAGGCTTGAACCTTGCTGAAGCACCTGGGTCTGAGGGCTGTGCAAGGGCTATCTCTTACCTGTTCTTAGTCTACAGAACCAAGTCCTCTTCTGAAGGTATGTGCTGAACTGAGGTACTCATTGGCTAACATGGAGGTTGTTCATCTACTCTGCAAAGGGCAGGAAATGTTTCCAATCTCTGATCTAATAATTACTTCTCTGAAATGACTTCCAAGCAAAATCCATAAATTATCCTAGGCAGGTGAATCAGAACACTGGACTCTGGCTCGCAGCTGAGTGCCTTAATCATTTCATAATGCTTGAACAGAAATTCAGAGGAGACTCGCTGACATATTCTTTTGATTCATGGGTCTGAATTCCCCTCCAGCCTCCTTTTCGTTGGTAGGATCACTCTGCAGAAGTAATCTGTATAGAGTATCTATCTTTTTATATAGAGAATCTTAAATATTTATATGGCTCCAACTAAATGTACTCAAAAAGATAAAGGTAATAAACCAAACTAGAATTAATTACTTACTTCTAAACACAAACTTTCCCAAGCTCAGGGGATCTGAAGTCCTAGATAAGTGTCTAAAATGTCCCTAAAAATGTGAATCTAATGACTCACCTCCCTGAGGTTATGCAAGAGTTTACATCAAAGTAGGGAACTGCATACAATGCAGTCACATAAGGCCCGTATAAGTGTTCTTAATACTATTTTTCCCCTCATCCTCAAACTTCTGCAATTAAGAGAGAGAAAAAACACAGAGATGTCACTTACCTTTAGTGGGGTACATTAACCCCACTGTTTAGCTTTTTGTCCTTAGGGAGGTAGACAGAGTACCAAACTTACTGTCTTGGACCAAGTGTTAGTTAAGGAGAGTCTGGGTTTTTACGGGTCCGTTTTTCTTTCTCTAAGCTCACGACCCCCATCAACAGTCATAACTCCACTGCCTCATCATGCAATAACAGGGTCGAGTATTCACAGAAGTTATAAACACTCTCTGATCACCTCACAAACATTAACTCATGTATTATTAATTATTTTCTTTGAGGTAAATTTCAACCAGATACAAAATTGAATCTATATTTATACAATTATATATATATCTATACATATATATATAAGTGTGTGTGCGTGTAATCTTTCTACAAAGAAAAAACTTAATATATTTACAAGATTTACCAAAACTCACAGAAGTGTTCTGGAAGCAGGGACACAATAAGATTTTTTTTCTGTGTCCTGATCCAGTACAGAAACAAAAAAGCTTGCTTTCTTTATTTTGTGGGAGCAAGGAGCTCCACATTCACCACATGCCACACAGAGAATGAGCCAATTTCCTGTGAGATGACTGTAAATATCAGACTCTGGCAGAGATTTTAGGATGCAGGAAGACATAAATTTGTCTAGAAGCTCCTTTCACACAGAAAGACAGGTTTGTAGGAGAGTCAAAATAACAGCATATTATCAAAAGGTGGGGAGAGCTAAGTTTGAATAGAAAGATCTGACAAACATAAGATTAGACCGGCAGCACATTTCCTAGGATAACAGAATCATAAAACCTGGAAAGTCAATTTCAAGGCATGATAGTTGGTTTGTTTTTTGGTTTTTTTTTTTTTTTTTCCACCTGAGAAGAAGTGTAACAGCTAAGAGGTTGGAAGCAGTGATACCATTAACTCTAGATTTATTTAAGGCAGCAATAACAAACAATTAGTCCCCTCATTCCATACATTTTACCAACTTAACCCCTAGTACCACAGATGCTCAGATGTTCATATATCACCAAATTCCTCATCAGTATTTAGACAGATATTTACTAGTATTGAATCTCACAGACATTACCTGCAGCTCCTGTTGCCACCAGGTCACTCCACAGCTTGTTTCTATCTGCTTGCTTCCTACCTAGATTGGTATTATTGCAGACTTGCTGGCAGTTGAATTGACATAGGAGGAACATCCTTGACAAAGAACAGCATGAAAGAAGGCTACCTTAAAGAGCCAAGTTGGTCTAAGTGTCACAAAGGCTCTCCAAGAACCTCCAATTTATCTCAACCTTCCTTTTTTTGTGCTAAGAGCATTTCCTTTTGAATAGTGATAAACAGCATCAGTGACCACAGCTGAAAAACCTGACGGAGGGGAGCTATCAGTTATTGCTAACTGCACAGCCTGGTTCACACCTGTGTTGCGTTCATCTGGCCTCAGAGTGAGTCAGTGATGTTTTCAGCTGTAAAAAATGAAGTGAGGTGAGAATCAGAGAGCCCTTTGACTTTTCAGATTGTGTTATACTGCTCTGTCTCTTAATTAGTAGTTAAGTGAAAGCTGATTAATACCATGAAATCTGAAGCTTAATAGAGATAAAACAAATGTTATGTATAAAATGAAAAAGCAGTGAAAGCTTAAAAATGCACTGTATCTTCTTTGCTACCAATAAGTAACCCAACCCCTCGTGTGATCGTTAAGTGTCCCTAAGGATTTCAGCACTAATTTGTTTGACTTTTAGTTAAAATTAGGCAATCAATTTCTTCCCCTAGGTAGTTCCTTAAGGCCATTTTCATTGTACATCCAATTTGCTCAATTTTTGTGAAGGGAACTTTAGCATACTACCATGAGTTAGATGTTGGGCATGTTAGATTTGGAAATGAAAATTTTGGATCTTTCTTTATTTGCTCTCAATTTAACTCTTTCAGATGGACATATTAGTGTTTGATGTTTTCATATGTTTATTTCTTCTTTACAACATGAAAAATCAGTTATTTGACTTAAAACAAGAGTATGTGGGTGGTATCATCTGGCTTTTGCTATACAGAAAATTAGATTAGGTGATGTCAATTTTATCTTTACAAGCTACAAATATTTGGAATATCCTCCTTTGCAACAACTCAGAAACTATTACCAAACGTCTGCAGACATGATTCCTTCCGTTTGAACAATACATGCAAAGCAAATTCAGATTCCTCATGCCTTTTTGAATACTCCTACCTGGAAAGCTGGACCCCAAATATTTCTACCTATTTGTATGTTCTCTCAAAAACAGAACACAGAAATAAATAAGCAGTTAGAGTAGATAATTTTCATCCCTTGAACTCTCCAACTCATATTAATTTCCACGAATGGTTTCACTGAACACAATGAAATATTGACTATGCGAAGTATTCAGGGTCAAACTCTAATGCTGTTTAGCTGTCATTCATTTCACTTACTTCTAAGTTGCATTAAGTAATTAACTGCTTAAATAATTGCTTGATTTGAATACTTTTTAATATTAATCAATTCAGTAATTTTTAAGAAATATAGTACTCAAAATGAGATTTGAACATGACACCAAAGCAATTTATTAAGTAATTAAAATTACTCCTAGATGTGACAAATTGCACACTTGAAATAATTCAATTAAAATGTGATTACTGCCTTGGTCTAAAATTATAAAATACTATAGACATTCTGTCATTAAGTAATAATAAATAAGTAACCTCTCAAAAGATGACCATAAATTTTTGGGATCTTTCTTCCTTTTGCCATTGGTGCTAAGAGTTTGAGGATTTACTTTATTACCATGGGTTTCACTTCTTTGAGACAGCAAGGTTTTCTGCTGATTAAGAATGGGCAAAGCAAACAGCATTTCAAATGAGAAATAACAAGATGCTCCAACAGCTTCTTTGCTCCAGCCTGTTGCTCCTCTAATGGGACATGTTGTGCTGTGGATCACAAAATAGACTTGTACCCAAACTGCCGATTCCATGGGTTGGAGCCTCAGAAAAATGAGCAAAACTAACAGACCACAGGGGATAAGGATAAGATTTCGTATATTTTTATTTATCACTAATCGCTATTGAAATGCACCACACTTGGTTTGTGTGAGTTACAGATGTGAGAAGTAGTCGTGGGGCTACTTGCAGCAGAAAGGCAAGCTTCTCAGTAAGTAAGCACTTTCTGCAGCATCTCCACTCCTGGCTGTACTGCTGGGAGGTTAATGATCTGGAGTCTGAACTGCTTCCTCAGCTGCTAGCTGAACTGATTATGGCTGAGATAGATACACAAACAGGTAGATTTGACTGGAGAGAGATTTTCGTAACAGCTGCTATGCATGTGAATACACCGGGTGGGATTCAGCTCACTGAACTTTAGCCATTGCAAATAAACTTTCTTTAAAACTATTGTATGTTTTTTCTCTATGTTCAAAAGAGTTGGACAAGGACACCTGGGGCATGATTTGTCCCATCTTGCGATTACATACAACTACAGGTATAGCCGTGGTGGCAAACAAAGCAGATGCCTAGTTTGTTCCCTGATTGTACACTGCATTTAATTCTGTATTCCCAGAATAACTTGTTGAATAAAGTAGCTAATTCTACCCAAGAAGAAATCTGGATATGGTTCTACTGAGAGTTTTCCATAAGTCTTGCACCCTAGAGGTAGCTAAGACACGTTTGCCTTGTGCATTCAACTGATTCCTCAAGAGTTGTCCAGCAGCCCATGCACATCCATGCCAAGTCAGGACACTCCAAGACATGTAACACAAGCCTGGGCACAAGGCTATAAAAACATCACTCTGGCAAACTAAGAAATAGCCCTCCTTGTCTTTCAGGCACATGCATGTTTTGGGGTAGAGGGTTTAGAGCTGCAGGAGAGACCCAGGTGATAGGCAAGTAGCCAGTCTGATAGCTAGCTCTACACAGTGTAAATACCAGGCTCTTTACAACACTTGGCCTTGGAGTCAGGAATTACTCCATCTGGGTCATGGGCATAGATTCAGAGAGAAGAGAGAAGGTCTTTCTCTGAAAAGAGTTTAGAATACTAAATTAGATTAGATTAGATGCCCAACCTCTAAATAATCTATTTAAAAGCAGTTCTTACCTTGACATCCAGAGGAAACTTGATAATAAACCTCAGATTTTTTCCTCACTCTTAAATTAGTTCACAAAGACAACAAAAAAAGCTTCCCACAAATATTGTTAGCTGGATCACATACCACGCAGGTCAGGAATCATTTAGTACTAAAGTGTCCGACAATGATCTACTGCATTTGTTGCTTGACTGGTAACTGCTCAGAGCTGCACAAAATGAAACACTACAAAAAATAAAGTACAATTCAATTTACATTTTAATCTGCAGCTCTACAAGCAAACCAGTTCTTTAGACTTTGAGATAGACAATATAAATTTTGTGCATGTATATGAATGTGTATATGAATACATATGCAGCCTAAATTCTACATATATAATTGTTCGCATGCATATGTGTATGTGTATATACATATAATTGATGAAGTTTGCTGATCATACCAAACTGAGTGGGGAAGTGAACACTTCAGAAGGGACAGCCACCCTGCAGGAAGACCTGAATAGGCTGGAAGAGTGAGTTAACAAAAGCCTTATGAAGTTCAGTAAGGACAAGTATAAGGTCTGCACCTGGGAAAACATAATCCAGGAGAGCAGCACAAGCTGGGATCTACCTGGCTGGGGAGCAGCTCAGTGGAAAGGGACCTGGGGGCCTTGGAGAGAACAAGCTCAGTATGAGTGAACGGTGTGCTGCAGAGGCAAAGAAAGACAAGAGGATGCTGGGCTGCATCAGCAAGGACATCACGGGCAGAGATAAAGATGTCATTACCCCACTCTACTCAGTGCTTGTCAGGCTACACCTGGAATACTGTGCTGTTTTGGTCCAAGCTATACAAAAAAGCTGTGGACAGGCTGGAGAGGGTCCAGAGGAGGTGCACAAAGATGATCAAGAGACTGGGAAGCCAGCCATGTGAGGAAAGGCTGAGAGAATTAGATTTGTTCAACCTTGAGAAGTCTTAGGGGAGACCTTATCACCATGTTCCAGTATTAGAAGAGTGGCTACAGAGAAGATGGAGATTCCCTTTTTACGGGGAGTCACATGGAAAAGTCGGGAGGAATGGGTACAAGTTACTCCTGGGGAGATTCTGACTGGACACAAGAGGAATATTTTTCACAATGAGAACAGTAAGCCACTGGAATAATTTTCCCAGGGAAGCAGTGGATTCCCCAACACTGGACTTTTTAAGATTCATCTGGACAGGGTGCTGGACCTCCTTGTCTAGACTGTGTTGTTGCCAAGTAAGTTTGGACCAGATGATCCTTGAGGTCCCTTCCAACCTGGTATTCCATGATACTGTTATTGATTCTATGGTAATTATATATAAGTTTAAATAAATATATTTGCTTTTTCTTTTTTCTTTTTTTCTTTTTTTCCCCCAGAAGAATTCTGCAAATTCTACAAATTCTTGAATTACCCTGTGATTAGCATTGGTGTTTACTTTCTGTCTATCTTGAATAAGAGTAAGGAAACAGATGTTGTTCTTATTCTACAGGAAAATTCTATGGGAAATTACAGGAAACAACCAATTAATTGAAATCTATGGATTTCAGCTGGATTTCCAAAGTTGCCTGATTGTACCTCAAGTACAAGCTTTAGTTGAGATTTTACCATTGCAGATGATGTCACCATTGCCTTCCATCTATCTCCATTTTCAAATACTTGTAACAATATATAGGTATATGAACGAGACTCCCAGTGCTCTGAAGTAGCAACCAAGAAACACATTTTAGTTGTGAGAAGGAAAAGACAATTTGGAAAGGTCTTGTCAGGTGAAGAACCTCTTAGTTCATTACACAGTTAACATTACATTAAAATATGTAGCTGCTTGCCTTAAATCTTGATAAGAAAAATATTTCTCAAAAAGGTATTTATATTTTCTTTCTGGGGAAAAGAACTATGAAAAAGACAGAGGGTTATTGCTTTACAAAAATCCTTTATTCAAGTAATTGCTGCTTGCATAGAGACCAAGTTTCTGGTTGTTCTTTTGCTTGACAGCCTTCCATTTAAATGCACGACTGTGTGCCAACACATTTAGGAATCTCTAAATAGCTTTATTTTCACCTAATAACAATAATATTTTCTTTCTCTTAGACTCTGCTTCTTTTCTGTGCATCAACTTTCCTCCATTGCGTTGCTGAGGTTCGTCCTATGTTGAACAGTGTGAGTAAAGGAAAAATTGCCATTACTACCCTGTCCTGATTGCAACACAGTTAAACAGATGCCTGTATTGAAATTCTGACCTACTGCAGCATAACTGATGTCAGAGTGAGTCCACTATACTAGTCATAATATACTCAGCCGTTGTTAAGGTATACCTGCATAAGGCAACAAAGCTCTTTAGTAAAGGTCTCTGAGATAACTCTGAGCATAGTAAAATATTTCTATGAGTCTGTAGTTCTACCTCAGACCCCAAAACCAAAATATCAAGACAGTGAGGTGCAGAACTAACTAATACAATAATCTCTACGTCTCAGCAGAGATAATGAGTTCAGGTGTAACTATACCAGCAGAACCCTAAATGCTTTTACTTCCAAGCCTAGATTTCCTTAAGGTCAATCCCATTTATGACAGAGATATTTCTGCTGATATCAGGTTGTTGGAGATTATGTATATTTAATCTACAATAATAAATAGAATTAAACTCAAAGTATTTATATTATTAGAAGGAGATTATTCCCACTAAATTTCCTGCTCTACACTCTACATTTAGGGTGAAGATTCCATCGTAACCATGCTAAAACATTCATTTGAGTTTGAGAGGACAGACTTTCACCTGGAGGTCCAATATTTTCTGTATTTACTTCCAAAACTTTTATTAAGTTAGGAAAGGTAGCAATAAATAAAAACTTCTAGAGCATATACTAGAAACATCATTCTATTAAACTATTTATGTAAAATTAATAATTCTGAATTCAGCCCAACCTTAGATTCAATTTATTGCCGAAAGATGAATGATGTGGTATCCAAGCTATGATGCTGAAACAGTTACAACAGTGTAATTGTGGCATCAGTGAAGCATGAATGCTATCTAATTATCATATTTGAAGCTCTTGCAATTATGCTGTCATTTCATTTATATTAACACATTTGGTTGAGGTATCAAGGTATCCAGGTTCTATAGGTTAAATCAAGATTTACTTGTCCACATTCACTTTGATAAACCACACACTTTGCCACATACTTGAGATTTAATTGTGGTTAGTGAGTGTTCTGCACAGGCAGGAGTCATTCTGCAGGGATGGTAACAAAAACATTTTGAAATTTAGCCAGATCCTCATTCTCTGAGATATGTCCTAACAATAAGTCTGGAAGATGCTTTCCCACCCCTTGGTTTATTTAGATTATGAATACATCCTTTTGCCTACACATTGTAGAAATACAAAATCATCTAAAGCTTGTTTATACCAATAGCAACTAAACCTTATTATAATCTCAGTGCTGTTTACTATGGAACAAGTGTTTTATCCAGAACTCTGGTTAAGTCCTATCCTGTGAAAAACACCATCTCAGAAATCATTAATTTGGTGTTTTTTTGATCACTTGTAGACAGGTGTTTTTGCTATTAATGAGGTAACAGCAGTTATTGTGCTCAGGTCACAAACTGAAACTGAAAGGTTATTTTTTTAGAGGATGTTTCTAGATTTCCGTACTGAGGTATTGGAGCTATGACCTTTTCTAGGATGACTATAAAATGCAGCTATGCTAATGAGTATCATCCCACTGTTTTCTTGTTCTCTAGTCATTCTTTGCTCTTTGTCTCTGTGGCTTCTTGTTGTCTTTTTCTGTTGGCTCTGAAATGTATAATAGGTCTCCGTTATAGCTTTTATACGAAGCTCAGAACATAGGATCTCTGATCCTTGAATGCAGTTCCTAGGTAGTACCACCACAAAATACTTTGGCAGATGAAAGCATTCATATTTTCAATACACCCTGTTTCATCTTCAAAATAAACCTGCGTACCTTTGGAAAGTTGCTCTTAATAGGGTCATAGTCCTTGTTGCTCACTGTAGTTATCTGAGTCAAACTGTAATGCAGTTAATAAGAGTTACTGGGGGTCAGGAGATGCCTACTAATTAGATTAACAGTGGTAAATTGACTGTATTCTTGAGCTATAACTTCAGGCAAGCCGAGGTTGTCTTCATTGTTACACCATTTTTCAGGATGGTGGAATTTGTTTTCTGATGTTGTGAGAGCTATAAATTGCTGCTGGAAATACAGAACAAGAGCTTATGCAGACCTAAGAGTTGTGACATCACAGGAGGAACAAGACAAGGCCAGAAAATAAGAGGTTCATGCAAGTAAAGACATCTCAAAATCCTACTGCAAACTTAGGAACCCTTAACATATTAAGGAAAGAAAAGAAGACAACATAAAAAACTAAAATTAAATGTAAATGCTATGATCTCCAACTGTATTCTATCTTCTGTGTGGAAGCAGTACCTAGAAAATTGAATTTTTATTATTTTAGGTGGATTTGTCTAAGGTTTGTGTTATGACAATGAACCCAACTAAAATCTTTTGAGTAGAAGTCCATTACCTTAATGACACAGTGCTCATTCCAGTTCCTGCAATGCTAAAATAACAATTTAATTTTTTATACCTACCCAATAACAGGAGGTAACATCAGGATAAGACTAAACCAAATAATCATTGAATCATAGAATCATTTAGGTTGGAAAAGACCTTTAAGATCATTGAGTCCAACTGCTTACCTCACACTGCCAAGCCCACCACTAAACCATGTCCCTAAGCACCACATCTACACGTCTTTTAAACACCTCCAGGGATGGTGACTCAACCATTTCCCTTGGCAGGTTGTTCCAGTGCTTGACAACACTTTCAGAGAAGAAAATTTTCCTAATATCCAATCTAAACCTCTCCTGGGACAACTTGAGGCCATTTCCTCTTGTCCTATCACTTGTTACTTGAGAGAAGAGACCAACTCCCACCTCTCTGTAACCTCCTTTCAGGAAGTTGCAGAGAGCAATAAGGTCTCCCTCTCAGCCTCCTTTTCTCCAGGCTAAACACCCCCAGTTCCCTCAGCTGTTCCTCGTAAGACCTGTGCTCTAGACCCTTCACCGGCCTCGTTGCCCTTCTTTGGACACGCTCCAGCACCTCAATGTCTTTCTTGTAGTGAGGGGCCCAAAACCAAACATGGTATTCAAGGTGCGACTTCACCAGTGCCAAGTACGGGGGGATGATCCCTTCCCTAATCCTGCTGGGCACAGTATTTCTAATACAATGTAATGTAAAAGTTTACAGTACAGTTCATTTCATCCTAAATCAGATATTTTAATGAAGTCAGGATGGGTGTGCATCTAATTGTGCCTCTTCTCTCCACTGATTCTGATGACATAGTAGAAAGTAAAGCAGGTAAGATGAAAGTCACCCAAAATATTGCTAGAGAAACGCAGAGAATGAAAAATTCCTAATGACATTTCTATATTTGATTTAAAGCAAGGATCCAGCATATTTAATGGATGATTTTAGAAATATGTTTCTAAAGTAAGAGGAATATGTCCCCAAGATGCTCTTTTATCATATACAAGCTAGTTTTTGCTCAGGTGTACAAAATATAGGCTGGTTGGATTAGTACCTGACCAAAACCCTGAACTTTAAGAAGGAAAAACAGTCAGAATTGACAGAGGCTTTAGGTTTTAAGTGAGGTGGCTGTGAAGGAGGATGAAAGAATATGTAAATAAGAGGTAAAAAAAAAAAAAAAAGAAAAGAAAAAATACTCAAGGTGAAATGATCTGAGCCAAACAGTGATTCAATGCAGAAGAGAGTAAATGACTGTCCCTTGTGTCAGATGGCAGAAAGCTAAGGAATTTTAAAGCTTATGTAAGGAAAAAAGTATATTGGTTAAACCAGGATATTCCTCTAACGAAAGCAAGGAAAGAAGCAGGAACTCTTGATTCTTAAAATCATTAATACCAGGCATATTCAATGATAGCTAATGAATGGCAAATAGGTACATTTTCCATTTCTATGGTTTGTAAGTGTTAGAAAACAAACTGGCTGTGTAAATAGTACCTGTCAGAACAGGATTCATGTATTAGCCCTGAATACAGACTGCAAATTACTTTCTGATCTTTTTCTTTCTTTTTTTTTTTTTCTTTTTTGGGGGGGAGGGGGGGGAGGAGATTTTCATGTTGCTTTTCCAATTGTGTTTTTAAAGATGTCTTAGCAATTGAATTTGTTAGCTCTAATGATCACAAAAACTAAATCCGAAACTTGAATATGCCTGAAAAGTAAATGATGAAATTTTTAAGTAAAGACACTTCAGATTTCAATTCACAAATATGACATTCAAAGATGAATACAGATTTGTCAGTCCAATCAGGGAGTAAAATTCATGCCTAATAATCTAACACTAAGAAAGCAGAACATTTCTTCTAAATCTGAAATGCCTTCATTGCAGCTGCATGCAAATACTCCCCTATTAAAAACTATTTTTCCAAGAAAACTGTAAGCATGTGATATAAAAAGGATATGTAAGCATTTCAAGCAAATATTCTTGGAGAAATTTAGGAACAGAACAATGGGAGTCTGTAGAATATAAAGTTTATTGAGAATTATAATACCACTAAGCCTTTATTTATTTTTGTTGGCAAAATAGATTTTTTTTTAATGAAAATGCTAGCATGTTCCCATATCAAAAAAACAGAAAATTCTGGATCTCAAGAAGATTTGAATCTTCCACATGCTCTGTAAGCCTCTAACTGGGTCTGCATGATACAGAGTCCAGGAGTTATATGTTCCTTGCAAAGACCTGTCAGTGGCTAAAATGCAACACAGGATTTCTGGCTCATAGGAAAGACTGTAATGTGAGTTACTCAAACTCGCTTGTGATTACCACTGATTTGTCTGCTCAGTGTAAATATGCACAACTCCTGACTTTCTCGGTTACTTGTTATGTAGCAGCATGAGCTATCAAAGTAGTAACCAATAAGCACAAGCATAATTCAGGACTATACATAGCATATATTGTACAGGAGCACTGCAGTGGAGGAGAAAAGGTAGAAGGGGGACAATTTTGTACAGAGCACAGTGGGGAGCAGGCACTCAATAGTAGGAAAGTGGCAGCAGTGGAGATGGAGCTTGGGATATTGCCCAGTCTGTGGTAGAGCTGGGAATAGCTTCATGGTTGTGTGGGGAATACTGAAGGAAGTTGGAAGAGAGTTGAGATGCTGATGAGAAAAGATAGGCACCATCACAATGTTTGGGGTTACTGTCCATGAGGAGGGTATTGAGCACAGGGCATCTAGGAAACAAGGAAGGGACAGGGATGTGAGAGACTCAGAAGCACGGGCCAGAGGGAGAGAAAGGGAGAGAGAATGTGGCCATTACTCTTTTGAGTTGGAAGTCACTACTGTACACAGAAGGTCTCAAATCTTCCTTTTGAAGCTGGTCCAATTCACACAGTTGCTTAGACAGTCTTCAAGCATGAATAAAGGACCTAACACTGAAGGTTTCTCTCTTAATACTTGGTGTCCATTGTATGACCAGTGTATATAGAATCATAAAATCTCAGAACCATAGAATGGTTTGGGTTGGAAGGGACCTTTAAAGGTCCAGCTACCCTGCAGAGAGCAGGGACATCTTCAACTAGATGAGGTTGCTCAGAGCCCCGTCCAACCTGACCTTGAATGTTTCCAGGGATGGGGCACCTACCACCTCTCTGGGCAACCTGTGCCAGTGTCTCACCACCCTCAGAATAAAAGTTTTTTTCCTTCTATCTAGTCTGAATCCACGCTCTTTTAGTTTAAATCCCTGACCCCTTGCCCTACCACAACAGGCACTACTAAAAAGTCTGTTCCCAAGATCGACTTTGAGTTAAGGAGAAATACTCTGTGCCATAGAATTTGAGCAGACCATGTCTTCCAGGGATCAAAGTTTTGATTTTCCAAAAGTCAGGATAGAGGATTGTTTGTCCCTCAGTATGCCCCAATCTTGCTATAAACCCATCTTACTATGTTCCAGAATTGTCTGGTTAACATCCCCTCTAATATCTATAAAGATTATCGAACTACGTGCATTAGTCTTTCTGACATGTTTGTGATATATTCAGTAGACCATGTATACATTTGTATGAAATTTTGGGGTTTTTCAATGTGCATAAAGTTCACATACTGAAGTTTATCTCAGATCTGACAACCTGTTGGAGTTATTTCATGTGCAGTGTGGATCCAATTTGTTCAGTCAAGTTAAGGACAAAGGCAGATTTAAAGGGTTCTTTTTTATCTTCCTCTTTTTTTTTCATTTTCTTTTTGCCACATGGTCAGGAGATGATTGTGCCTCAAGATATTAACATTTCTAATGTTGGGTTTTGGCAACTGTTTGGGAAAAAAATGTTGTTAAAAACAGGTATCTTGATTAAATATTGACTTTAGGAAGAAACAGATGAAGAAAAAAAATCCAGTGGAAACCTTTGGGAGAAAAGAAGTACCTATGCCTTGTGTAGCTCTAGCTTGAAACTAGATCTGATTCAGTGATCTAAAACAAAAGCTTGACTAAAGACAGGGTTGTTGTACTCTCATGAAAACTGTGTACATGTTCTGATTGTGTTTTAGCTGGATGAATTGCAGACAGAAAATCTCTTGGAAAGTTCATATTTCTGTAGGTGTAGTTTTCTGTTTATACAACTGTCTCTAAGAACAGTAACTGTTCTATTAATCCTTGTACTGCTCTTATTTTACTTTTGCTTCAAGGTTTTCCAGCTGAGAGATTTTTGAATGCTGGCAAGACTTTATTTCATTTGTGCAGCTAGGAATTAATTTAAAAAAAAAAAAAAAAAGAAGAGGTATAGTTCTGGAGTTCACAACACTTCACACCAAATTGGGAAACCCAGAAGTAGGCAGAAGGCCTTACCATCATGCTATATGAGCTACTGGTAGTAGTAGGCATCTTCTAGTGAGAAGTGTTAATGAATTGCTTCTTGGCATGCAGTGTGCATTGTGCCTGAAAGTCAACAGTGTCTATCAAATTGTAATAAATGGGTGTAAAATAACATCTTTAATTCCTGACCTTGAGTCTGGGCCACCTGAGTGGTCCATCTGCGTTAAACTACCTTGAGTGGTTCTTGTCTCCAGGCTGACCCCAGCTGTCAAGAAGATCCTACAGAATTTTTTTTTTTTGAACAAATGAGTTCATTCCACATACACAATTAAACCAGAAGACACCAGTCAAGCATTTTGACAACACGGAGCTTTCTGTACAATAATGAAAGCTTCAATATCACCACTCCAGCAGGTTATTGTATTTGAAGAGGGTCAAAGAATAGACAGATAAGTTACTGATTAATAAGACATTAAAAGCAGAAGGTATAATGCTATGCAGTGGACAGCCTTAATTTTCACTTTAGGGCTAAAAGAACCAGATCTTGTCCTCATACTAACTGAATGCCGTAGAAATCCTCTGCTTTGTGTGACTCTTCATTTAAGGATATACCTGAAGCTGCTTTATGTTTACTATGTTTCTAACTGTCTTAAGTAGAAATTGATCTTTCATGAACAATTGTTGCCTAGCAATGATACTTCCCCTGTAATTTAGTGAGCACGCAGGTTCTTAATTATGCACGAATTATTTTTGAATTCTTGTATTTTTTCTTTTTATCATCACATCTTCATTAGTAATGGGCCTAAATGGAGATGGAAGCCAAATTTTTAGCCTCCTTTTCAGTGTAGGAATAAATAGAATTAGAATCCAAATATCTGCCACAAGAACACAGTTAGTTTGGTAAAATTCTCTTTGATCTTGGTCAGTCAGAATTCAGTTTTCTACCAAGGAGCCACAGGATCATCAAAGCTGTCTGTCTTCCCAGAAACTGTGACATGGTGCTTGCTGAACCCATGGTGTGTTAGGTTTTTCACTCTCTGAGAAAGAGTTTGTCTTCTGCCATTGAAGGGTTAACTTGTCAGATCAAAACCATCTAGAAGTCAAGGTATGTAGGTATAGAAAGAAGATAAAATCATATTTATCTTACTTCTCTTGGAACCTGGACAATCACTATCTTAAGGAATAGTCACAGTACATGGTGTGTTTGTGAGTACACAACACCTAGCATTAGGTGTCTAAAGAGGGTTAAACAGGATGTCATCCATGGCAACAAGGTATGAAATGCTCTGAAAACTGCCCTTTCTCGACTGGTTATAGAAGGGGAGAAGAGAAAGTAGTCTCCTTTAACATTCAGGATCTATTCTAATTAATGGAGCTCACTGACCCACAGTCTTCTGGGTAAGATAAGAGAACATAATGCAAGCACTATCTCTGTCTTCCTAAGGTGCCTCACAGGCACCTGTCGTGGTTTAAGCCCAGTAGGGAGCTATCCCCCACACAGCCACTTGCTCCCTGGTGGGATGGGGAGAGAATTGTAAGGGTAAAAGTGAGACAACTCATGAGTTGAGATAAAGACAGTCTAATAAGTAAAGCAAAAACCACGCACACAAGCAAAGCAAAACAAGGAATTCATTCACCGCTTCCCATCATCAGGCAGGTGTTCAGCCATCTCCAGGACAGCAGGACTCCATCACACATAATAGCTACTTTGGAAGACAAATGCCATCACTCCAAACGTCCTCCCCCTTCTTCCATCTTTCCCCAGTTTTTATTGTTGAACATGACATCATATAGTTTGGGATATATATATATATATGGTCTGACTCCTTTGGTCAGTTGGGGTCAGCTGTCCTGACTCTTTCTCCTCCCAACTCCTTGTGCACCCCCAACCTACTCACTGGTGGGTCAGCTTGAGAAGCTGTGTAAGCACTGCTCAGTAATAATGAAAACACCTCTGTGTTATCAAGATCATTTTCAGCACAAATCCAAAACCTAGCCCCATGCAAGCTATAATGAAGAAAACCAGTGCAGTACCTCAAAAAAAAAAAAAAAAAAAAAAAAAAGTGAACCATTAGCCTTTCAGTTCTGCTCCTCTGAAAGCTTAATAGGATAATAGTCATTCCCTGGATTTAGTGAACGCTTCTAAACTGTGCAGTAAGTATATGCAGTAACTCCAACAATGTCCCAAATTTATAAACTATTATTATGCCATTATAAAAATTGATGGCACGTCCTCCCTTGAATCTTGTGCTCAATTCTGGTCATACCGTCTCAAAGAAAGAGATAACAGAAGTAGGAAAGATCTGTAGCAGGGCAATGAAAATTATTAGACGCATGAAAAGACTGTCATGTGAGGAGAGATGAAAAAGCTCAGGGCTGTTTAATTTCAGAGTTAAGTAAGAGTTGATGTCACAGGGTCTTATTAAATCGGAGATGTCACGTAAGTCAACTGAGTGTTTCTATTTACTCCTTCATATAATACCAAAGGGAAATATGAAGGGGAAAAAAAATCTATCATCTAAAAGAAAATAGAAATTTTATACAACACAGTTCAGAGAGAAACCAAGGAACTCACTGTAACAAGGTAACAACGTACCAAATGACTTGGAAACAGAATCTCCAGTATGATGAGAAATTAATATAATATCTTTAGCTACGTTAGATGGAATATAAAACTGGAAAGAATAAGAAAGAACAGAGAAAATAGAGGGCTGAGTGAATCACGGCCCTTCCTGAGGTTCATCCAGGCTTCAGGGGCTGCGCCGCACCTGCTCTCACCCACACACATGGTGTGTATGAATTGTTCCTTGTTGTTTATGCAGATATTTGCACACAATTAGAGGGTGCATCTGGTGCAGGTACACCACAGATGTTTAGTCCTATTATTTTTGCCTCTTAAGTCATTGCCATCATACTAATAAGTCTGTTGCTGCTCTTTACATATTCTCTAACCAATGCTGTTTAGAAAGAGATTATCACCTCCATACAATCTTCTGTATTACCTTTGCCATCCAAGCTTACTCAAACTACTTGACAAAATTTACTTCTAAATCTCTTTAAAATATAACACCCCTTTCAAACAAATTTAGTCCGACTCAAACAAAGCAGCAGGAATCCTCTCTTATGCAAGGATTCCCTAGTTACACTTCTCTTAAAAACTGAGGTACGTGTACGTTAGGGCTTGTACACCATGTTGAGAAAAGAACAATTTCAAGCAAGTTTACAGATGACAGAGATTCAGTGTAATTATTGTGCTCTAAGTGTATTCACACCATTCTCTTGGAATAAGGTAAGAGCTTCCTATACCAAAAGAGATTCAGAACTGATTAACTCAATATTTTGCTTCAGTTGAGCAAAATAAAATGATTGAGAGAAGAGAGAACGGTGGCTTGAATGTTAATATATTGCCTATAACTATATAAAGGAGATGACTGTGAGGTATGCATCTTCCCACTATTTACCCAAATCTTACAAATGAACTCAAACACTGTCTATGATTTTTATTGTAGTTATTTCCATTTCCAAAATCTCATGATGGTTAAAACTCAAGTTCAGTTTGAGGAACCACTGCACTGGGTTTTGTAAAGAGGCAGACAAATAGGCAGAACCCTAACATGAACAGCTCCAGAAAGATGCTTTTTCCTCCCAGATGTGATTGCATAACAGAAAGGTGCATATTCTAACTTTCCGCTTGCTCTTTTATCTTATTTTTCCTTTAATAACTAATTCACTTAGCTTAATTTGGTACATTTGGAAAGATATTATATAAACATTATTTGTTGTATTTCGTATAAAATATTTAATAGAATGTTTTTGTTGCAAGTTGAAAACACACTGCAAATGACAAATTATAAAGCACAAGGATGGATTAGTCAGAAGTCAACTGCTCTATACTGAAGAAAAAGGTACATCTGTAATGTAGAATACTGATTAAAATAGAGAACATCTTAGAATAGAAAACAGGGACAGTGAAAAAATGAATTTGATTTACTTTTCTGTGCTAGAAAAATGCTAACTTCAAGGGCAAGACCACTCTCAGCATACCACGAGGGAAAGTTCTGATGATGAGCTAGCTCTGATACTGAAAGTATTATAGTCATTAGCCCAAGCACAACACAACATATAAATGGTATCCTACACTGAGACACGAACATCCCTCTGTGACACAGTTACAGTGTCTAGCAGGTTAATAGGAGCCTGGGCAGGGATCCCACACTGCAAGAGAGAAAGCAAGAAAAAACAACCTTCCAGTAAATGAAGAAAACCTCTAAAACACCAGTTGGATCAGTGGGAGAAAGTTCATTGAGCATTACCAATGAATTAAGTTTACTTATTTTACTGGGATAATGCAATGATATTGTATTTTGCAGTAGCAGTAGCTTTTGTATATAAATGGAAGTTAGAATGAGTAGAAAAAGACCTGAATTCTCATCAATATATATTTGCTCTCACTCATTAGATTGACTATTCCTATATTCTTATCAATAACTAAGGTACTGACTTTGCTTTAATAGGATTTGGGATTGTTCACTAGTGCCCATGTATAAACTATTAATGTTTTTAACAATGCTGGGCCAAAAATATTTCATGTGCCTGTTGAGCTATTTGTGGAATACTGAAGTAGGACTCCCTAATAATTTTAGGAATAAATTACTAACACTTAGAATTTACAACCACACTCAGAGGTGCAAATGCTGTTAATAGCTTTCTACAACGAAGCATATAAAAGGAAATGCAGCTGATGTAACCATTTGTAGCCAAGCTTCCTACAGAAAAAGAGTCCCTATAATCAGTAGCTTTGCCTATTTGAATGTTCATTTAGCTTTGATACATTTAAAGTCTGTCTACCACTTTTAGAGAAAGCTGACTGAATGGATGACAAGTCAAAGAAAAGCAGGAGTTATGGGAGAAGAAAGACCTGAAAGTGGGCAAGCTGAGGCCAAAGCAGCAGCCTGAGGTGATTAGACTGCAGAGCATCCACAGCAGCACCAGGTCTTGCAAATATGCCAGCTTCAGATGCTTCAGAGTGTACTCCTTACTGAAAAAATAATTTTAAAATGAGTCATCAAGCAATGGGAAATCAGGCTCCCTTCATGAGTTTCGGTACTCATTCTACTGCTTGGTTTTTAATTTTTTTCTGTTTTACTGCAATCTCTTTATTTTTTCTTTTTTTTCTTTTTTTTTTCTCTTCCCAATATCAGCTGCTAGATCATTTCTTTCCACCATTTAGTTATGTTTACATACCATGCAATCCTGTCTACAAATATCCACTAATTTGACCTTAATAATAAGACACTAATAGCATTTCATGGACTGATTCACCATTCCTCAGCTGAAGCATTTCAATAACCAGAGAGTTATTAGGAAGGAATAAAATTAAAGATCAAATATGACAAAAGATTTGCTGAAGGAGCTTCTTCAGGAGGTAAAATGGATCATGCATGTAAGGCACATTATGAACTTCTAAGTTATTAAAGAAAGAACAAACAAGTGACTACTGTAGCACAGCACAAATCACACCATACAGGCTGGCTTAGTGCACTGCAGAATTTCTGAGCTGTAATAAAAATGTGGGGTTTTAGGTACATTTTTCTCCTCATTGATTTTACAAGAAATGTGTAACAAATAATCCCCAGATTTGACTTTTAAAACAGCATGTTAGCTCAGGGAAATGCTTTTGTGAGAAACTGGAGGAAGCAGAGTTGCAATTGACATTGCCTGCCCTCTCGAATCTTTTCTGGGTTTATTTTAAAGACATAGAAAGCTAGTACTTGCAAGGAAGACTTTGCTTTGTTTTTTTTTGTTTTTTTTTTTTTTTTGTTTTGTTTTGTTTTTTTAATGTTACACAAAGTTTCTCAGAAGTATTGAATGCATTACAAGATGTTTCCATTGTACTCATCACCTTACATTTTTGCACCCTTTATGTTCACTAAAGAGAGAACCTACAGCTATTTTTTTACAATGTAGAAGAAAGACACATATCTGGCAGTCAGTATTACAGCTGTTTCCAGGAGGGACTTGTTCTGCCTTGTATGATGAATTAATAGGTGGTTTTGTGAAGGTGTTCCGTACAAGCTAGTAAGGGGGGCTGTGGAGGATGAATTAAAAAGGGAGTTTAGAAAATCTCTTGAAGCTGGTTAGAAAGGACTTTTTCACACACATGACTATTGCTTCAGTAGAAAAAACATTAAAAAACATTAATCAAGATTTCATTCTGTAGTTAATGCACTTCATGGTCCAGTGTGTTACCTTATAATCTTGGCTTTCTCTGTCAGAATTTGCCTCTGGATGCAAGCTTTTGCAGCACTAAAACTGATACATAACCATAAACATTTGGCCTTACCTGACTGTACAATGTCAAACACTGTAATTTGTGTGACACTGTGTGTGTGTGTGTGAGTCATTGTGTGTGTAAACTACCACATGTTATATTTGTCTTGAAGATAGAGAACTGGAACAAAAGTTATGTAGTGAAAAAAATCTAATGAGGAAGTGTCATGCTAGACTGAAAACATTAGTAAGCCATTACTGCTCTAGCTGTAATTACTATCAGTTTCTTCAAGTACCATGATTTGATTTCGAATTTCTTTTTCTGAACAAAGGTCCAAGTAATATATAATCAGTTAAAAACCTTTGAAGGAAACTGAGGCTATCATGAGCTCAATTAATCTTCATGTTCCTTGTGCTCTTGGGAAGTCTATATTTCCTGCTAAAAACCCCACACATCAAATTCCTGTAGTTTCTGATTCATTGTTTATTTTCTTTGCATGGAATTTAAACATCTATAAAGGCTTATTTATCTATTAAGACCCATTTAACCCCAGCAGGGTAAATCTTACCCTTAAGGCATGAGATATAGATAGAACTATATTTTCATTATTCAGATTTTCACTTAGATCTGTGAGTTATAGTACTAGGCTCTATTTTTCCAAATGATAAACAACTTTAGGTACAGAGTCCAGAAGATTCAACAAAAGGCATGGAGTTTTCTTTTCTTCAATTTTAGGAAGTTTTCACACCATCTACCTCTAGGTTTCTAATGTAGGAAGCTACTTGCTTCTCTGCACAGCCAGTGGAAAAACAAGCTTCCCTTGGTCCTGATTTGGAGCACTTATTTGAAGGTCCCACTGTTTTGGACAAGATCTAGTGTTCAGCTAATGTTGAGCATCATCAGGAAAGGTGTTGCAAACAGAAGAGAAAGAATCATTTGCCACAGTACAAAAGCCTTATGTACCCACACCTTGAAGTGTTATGTGCTGATCTGTTCTCCTCATCTCAATAGGGATGTTGTCGACTTAGAAAAATGTTAGAGTATCTTACTCACAATGATCAAGTAGATGGAACAGCTGCCCTGGGAGGAGGATGGGACTGAGGAGGATTATGGTCATGGTTAACAAAGTCAAAAGGGAGAAGATAAGAGGAATGCAGAACTGTTTGTTTGTTTCTTCACCCAAACCTCACAACACAAGAAAGATGAGACACTGGCTGAAGCTTGTGGGAGGTGAGTTTAAAAGAGATAACTGAAACTCCCCTTTACACAACAAAAAGTGAACCTCCAAAAGCTGATGTCAAGAGAAACTGGTATAAAAAGTCAAAAAAATTCATAGAGTACAGACCCATTAAAAAAAAATGAAAAGGCAAGGATGTAACCTCTAATATCACAAAAACAACAGTTCTGGATGCTGGAGGAATGCAAGAGAAGTGGACTGCAAACAGTGGTCAGGATTTGACACTTTCCATAGGCAGCTTCCCTTATTGCTCCTCCAGGAGGCCAAACACAGGGCTAGATGGTCCCTCCCAACAGAGCATTTATTATGGTTTTTTATATACTGAAATTGAAATGATTTCAGAAATAAAAATGAAGTATCCTTATTAATGATCCAGCAACTGAGTAAAATAAAGTTCCTTGACAGCAGTTTTGCCTTTTACCTTTCCTTTAAAGAGTCCTGAAGGAATGTGTGGGAGAACGAATGATTTTATTTAAATTTCTGTTTGGATCCCAGTGTTTTCACATCAGGGGTAAAAAAGTAATGTGAAAGACATGTTACAGTAAGTATCTTGCTAGGGCATTTCTGTGGATTTACTGCATAGTGTTTTACCATTTTATGACATAATGCATTTTAGATATCTACCTTCAGATGCACTGAATCACAGCCTGAAAGTGCCTATTTGTCGTCATTGAGAATAAGATGTGGATTACTAGCTCTGACGTAGACATTCACACAAGATTTCTGCAGTGAGATGAGATGAATCATAACAATTCAGTTTAAACAGATGCTGATTTAACTAGACTGTCTCTCCTTGCTTTGGAAAATATGTTTAGTTTATTTTGTTACATGAAAATATACAAGCTTAGGAAAAAAATAATCATATTGAGTCAAGACAAATTTCCATCAAACACAGAATCCGTCTCAAAAAAAAGCCATTAGTAGATGGTCAGAGTACAACAAACATTTCCAATAACCATTGTCTTGGAGAACACCTCGAGGACCTTGTGAATCAGATATGTTATATTTGTGCTCAATAGCCCTGGACAGTTTGCATCTATGAGCTAGACCACAGAAACATCCACCCTTTGCCATCCCTGTAAGAGTTAATGTAAAGTTAATGTAATATAAGACTGTAGTCTATACTCTATCCCGGTGTAGGGTGTGATACTACTACAACTTTCTGGAGCACCTTGAACTGTCTGTCCTTGTCAAAACACAAGTTTTGGTCTTTAAGCCAAACAAAGCATTTATCAGGCTTTAGTATAACTTCATTGATGGTTTCTATTTTTATTTTTCTGATCCAAGAGGCTTAGTGAAGAAGTAGATAGCACAGAAAATCCAGCTCTCTCGCTTTCTTGTTTAATCAAACACCTTTATTTTCAGTAGTCAGCACTGATAACTGAAACAAAATTTGAGTCCTGAAAGAACTGTAAGTTACAAGTTAACAGGTTTTAGCTGTCTACACTTAATCTTTTTTTTTTTTCTGTCAAAAGACAAATATAGTTTAATTTATAAAATTACTGTGAGCTTTTTTTTTTTTTTTTAGTTCCTTATACATGTTCTCATGACCAAAGTAGGTAATATCCATCTAGCAATTACCTTTGATGAATTCTCTGATTTTACTAATAGGAAATTGAAATGAATAAAGCTGTTTTCCAAACCCGCGGCTGCACAAATGAAAGTGTATATGATCTTGATTAAATATGTAGCTTTACATATGAACTGTGCATTTTTTTCCTTTTATTGGTTGATGCTGGAGACCACTCACCCATAAAACAATTTTAGAGGTGTAAACAGCAGCTCACCAACATAAGTAAAGATTTCACATAAGGTCAGTACTATTATATTTCAAAAGAATGCAAGACTAATCCTGGGCCAGGGCATTTTCTTGTGTATTTAAATGTCTTGAGCACCATAAAATGTATCACTGTAACATTATCACAACCTGTACACTTGTTCAGTATCCATGCCCTTTATCAATTTTTAATTTCTTTTGTGAAACCTCTGTTAGGAAACAAATATTTCAGAATATTCAGGTATTTTCTGAATCAGTGAACTACAAAGTATACAGTTCAATATAGAATTCAAAAGCCTTTAGCTTTTCTGACTCTCACTCCACTGAACAATATAGAAAAGTTTTATTTTGTAAAAATCAAAAAAGGTAGAATTAAAAAAGTGGGGTGATCGTACTTCCTGTTTTTCTTTTCTTGGGACAAAAAGTCCATTAAATAAGCTGTCTGATTTAATTGTTTGGTTTGGGTGAGAACTGGAAAGCACAGCAGAACCTCCCACACTAAATTGAATAATGGCAACTTTTTGAAACAAGGTTGAGGTCTGAAAGATTAAATAGATGAAGCAGTAGCTTGTTGGCTTGCTTTTTCCATTCCAAGTTAGCGTTCCTTTATTATTTATCACTTTTTATTCTTATTTATAATAAATGATTATGAATAGGAACACCTGTTTCACTATGTCTAAACATGGTCTTTCTGTTTCTGTTCTGCTTCTATTACTTTTAAGCTACTTGGTTAGATCATTATCACCTGCTGTCCTGGAAAAGGCTGAATTAAATAAGTTAGTTTTATGAAGTGTTCATTAACAAGAATTAGTGAAATGCAAAGAGGTACTAGTGGATTCCAATGTACATATCTGCTAATCCCTGTTTAAATTATTATGTTCTGACAATAGTCATACTGGAGAAGAAATAGGTAAGCTCCTCAAAGCTTACCTACTGGATCAACAAAATTGCCTCTGACTATAGAAAAAGGAGAAAAAGTGGTAGAGAAAGGCGGACATCCAGAAGGACACAGTGACCTGTTTATTATCTGAGTTAGCTGAGCATACACACCACAGTAAACTCTTCCACTTACAAAAGAAGGCTGGTGAAACCTAGCTGATGGGGCAATGTGGGAGGAAGTATGACCTCTGAATGGCAATTAATTTGACTTGATCCTGTAATGGTGCAAGAGGCATACTAGCATTGTAATGTAGATATTGATGTTGGTTGAAAGAGGGAAGCATAGACATCATACATCACATCGGGTGTTTTCACCCATTACCATGCAAGATCTGCCTTGATGTAGTCTCTAAAGGACTGTCTGTCATTTCCAGTATCAATTAATAGAAATGATGAGACAGTTTTAGAGCATATGAAAAGCTTCTAACTACTATAAATAGGACAAAGAGTACACTGATGGTGGACATCATGATTAGTATGTATTCTTGAAATACGAGTCATCTGGCTGAATTCTTGAATTTATGGCTTGGGTTTATGCTAGGTCAGCACTGAGATTCATATAGGTCTCTTAAAAGGTATGAGTCCATGACAACTATGTTACTTTTCAAAAAGTCTCTGTTTAACAGAAGACCGTTGTCTGCACACATCACAGCCACAGCCTGTGACAAGATGTGTCAGAATGTTAAAAAAAATAAAGAAAAAAAAGAAGACTTAGAATCCTATTTTAGATTTTAAAAGTAATAAAGTTACTATTAAGCAATGAGTATGGACTTGTCACAAAGCCATTTCAGAAGTTATGAGGAGAGTAGACACAATATGGAGTAAAGTAATGAAAGGAAAAAGTATCTGTGTTCCTGAAGTAGGTAAGAGTGTTCAGCCATTTAGGTATATTATCACTAGAAAAATATAAACATTCATTAAAATCTCATATAGTTCTTTTAGCAGATTATGGATGGTAGGTAGAGCTGTTATTGCCTCAATACAATATTTGTTAAATGGTGTCCTTTTTTCGTCTCCATGAGCTAATCATGAGCCTGTTGCATTATATGCAGGCATATTAATCATTTAATAAATGTTGTTGCATGAAACCTGCAAGTACGTACAGGTATGATTCGAACGAAGTTGTGTGAAAAATAACCCATGAAGTTTGGAATATAAACTTATTTGCCAAAAAATGAAGAAAAGTTTGAGTGAAACTGTTGGAAAAATAAACTTTAAAAAACCCAAACCAGCAACCTGAGATTTTGTAATAATGTTTACAGCAGCTAAGTACATGACAATAACACCACAGTAGGCCAAATCAAAGGTTCGCCTAGTCCAATAGCTTCTTTCCAATTGTGACCAGGAGTTGAAGCTTAGGACATGATTATTTCCTGAACAAAAAGAAATAATAATAACTGATTCTTTCCACAACACGCTCTTCTACATTCCAGAAGTAAACAGTTTAAAGACTTCTTGGAAACCGTAAGTTTTAATGGAACCAATGGAATTTGTCTACTCATAGTTTCAAGTGTGAAGGGTAGATCCTACTTATTTTAAGAAGTGATAAATCTACATTTTATGCAGTTTTGTGGGCCTCATTTATGATCTTACCAAACTCATCTCTTTTTCAAAGTGAAGAATCCTTATCATTTTCATTCATGCAAGCTATTCAATTTCTCTCATCCTCCATGTCATTATTCTCAGTACTCTTCTATTTCTTCTAATTTTTTTTGTGATAGTATGACTAGTACATGTGACATTAAAAATTCAGAGAAGGAAACATACAATGAAATAGAGATGTTCTTTTGTTCTCTACTCCTTTTCTAATTAAAGCTCAATATTCTGTTTGTCTTCTGACCATACTAAAGAGTGATATTGTCTTTCAAAGAAACACCTGTAGCAATTCCAGGATCTCTTTTCTGAGTCTAAATGACTAATTTAGAGGTCCTCATATATACATGTCATTATAGGGTGCTTTTTCTTTTCTGTGAGTTGATAATTTTGTGCTTTTCAACAAAACACAGTCAAAAAGCCATGAAAATTTCAAATCTACAAAACAGCACATATATACTTTATGCAAATAGCTGAAGAATGAAACAATAGGTAATTATTCATGAGGTGTAGAACCTTGGAGTGTAAGTTAAAGGCAAAAATAAACTCTGTCATTTAGAAGAAAGTGTTCATTATGTATTGAGGAAAAAAATAATCTACTGTCTACTAAACAGATAACATTGTTAATAACAGGGTAGATAAGTCAGAATTGTTTGATAAATATTTTTGTTCTTTATTTGGAAAAAGAAAATCAGGATAAAATGCTACAACAGAATGTAATGCTTTCCATTCCATTTGTAACCAAGGGAGACGTTAAACTTCTATTAGTAATACGTATTTGTTACCAGAAAGCTTGGATAACAATTTTCATCTGAATTTTGCACAAAGGAACATTTTTAATTACTGCCCTGAGACATAAATAAGTTCTTAATGATATTTTAAAAATACTTAGGAACTGAAGTCCTTCTCATTTTATTGGAGATAGGTGCCAATGTACTTAAAAAAACCCAATCTGATGAGCATCTACCTGCATTTTAATTACTACCCTGAGACATAAATAAGTTCCTAATGATATTTTAAAAATACTTAGGAACTGAAGTCCTTCTCATTTTATTGGAGATAGGTGCCAACGTACTTAAAAAAAATAATCTGATGAGCATCTACCTGCATTTTACACAACTAAATACTTTATAATTCTAATTAAAAATCTTTACAACTAATAATTACACTATTAACTCATCCCTTCTGGTGGCTAAATTGAACACCTGCCTTTAATTATGATGACTTGGAAAAGAGAAGCAGCCTGAAGATTACAGGATTGTAGAATCGGAAATGCAGTGTTACATGAGTACATTTTGTTTAAATAAAACCATCTTATCAGACAAGTGCCCAATTATCATTTGTATCAGAAAATATTTAATTTTACTCTTATTTGCTTTCAGCAAACATTAATTTCAGTGCATGTAATGGGGAAAAGTAATGATCCTGAAAGCAGAAATCTCAGTTATAGATGATTTAGAAGCTTTTGGGGAATCAAAATTACATTTCTTCTGATTGAAATGATTTCTGTTTTCTGATTATGCTTGGAGACTATAGGCAAATGCTTAACAACATCAGCCTGTATTAATCTGTGAGCAAGGTAGCTTAATAAGAAACGTACTACAGAATAGAAACTGATTATAACAAAACAAAACAATTTAACAATCCCAGGAACAGTTGTGTAAATCTGAGTAAAAAGTAGCCTCAACATTCAGCCTATGGAACTGTCAATCTATTTTAGCAAATTTAAGTTATATGTGAATTTTTGGCAATCAAAATTACTCCTACAATGTGGGTGAAGAGCCCTACTCCTTCTACGTGGGTGTTGTGGGCTAGATAGAGGCCTTGTATTAATGAAGCAGGCTAAATGTTTGTTACACCATGCACATTGTTGTTTTTTAAAAAGAATACATAAAAATGAATTTTGAAAAACTGTATCTCGTCTTAAATTGTATGCATTACTAGTGATTGTAATAGAGTGGCAGAATTATAGGCTACATCTATAATATCTGTAAAAGGAAACTAGGGCTCAAACTTGGCATTGTCAAACAAACATGTACACAATTATGTTGTTAATACATACCCTCTCACATGCATGTAAAACAACAGATTGGAAGGGACCTCTGGAGACGATCCAGTCCAACTTCCCACTTGAAGAATCACAGAATCACAGAATCACAGAATCAACTAGGTTGGAAAGGACCTTGAAGATCATCTAGTCCAACCATTAACCTAACACTGCCAGTTCCCATCTACACCATATCCCTAAGTGCTATGTCGACCCTACTCTTAAACACCTTCAGGGATGGGGACTCCACCACCTCCCTGGGCAATCCATTCCACTGCCTAATAACCCGTTCTGTAAAGAAATACTTCCTGAAGAAGTATTCCTGAAGAAGTGCCAGTTTATATGTTAAAACACTTTGTCTGGGGCCTCATCCAGTTGAGTTTTGAAAACCAGCAAGGCTGAAGATTGCACAAATTCTCTGGGCTCCTGTTTCTTTGCTCAGTAACTTTCATTGTGATTTTTTTCCCTTTCTCCTTATATTTAACCAGAATTTTTCTTTTTTGCAGCTTGTTGTCACAGACTCTTGCCCTTTACTGTGCACCTCTGAGAAGAGACTTGCTTTTTCATCTTTATAGCTCTCTGTTAAGTATCTGGACAAAAGTCTCCTCCTCATCATTCTCCTCTCACAGCTGAATAAACCAGCTCCCTTAGCATCTCCCCGTATTTCTGAAACCCTTCTGTTTCCTTGGCATATAGGATTGCATTTACTGATGTAGGGCATCACTTGCTGTGATAGGTTCTCAAGCCATCATGCTCTCAGCTGTGACTAACATCCAAGCATCCTTCACTTTGGAAATTTTGCAATTTAGATATAAGCCTTTATCATTGTGAAATTCTATTAGAACATCTGAGTAAGAACAGAAAAAGATTTTTGTTGCCTCTAGGCTAAAATCATCTAAATTTCACCTCAGACTGGATATCTTAGCTTTGAAATACTATCCATTGTTAGGCTGTGTAAATGTCCTTTGCAGTGTTCAGCTTTGCTTCTGTGTCAGCTGTCTCCTAATATCCCCATAACTCTGCTCTCTATTCAGCCATGGAGTTCTTGCTTTATTGTTCAATGCTTTGAGTTCTATTACTACGAACCCTTTATTCCCTCCACTTGGGCTTCCTTCTTCTAGAAAGTTTGGAATACTGAATCAAGGGTTATAAACTCAATATAAAAAATATCTTGTAGTTTTTTTATATATTTCAATAATTCAGTACTACCATGAAAATGAGGAATAGTCTACAAAAATAACAGTAAAAACAGAAGCAAAGGCAAAAAAATATTGGAACCAAGGGTGAAGCCATTATATTTCACCAGTTGGCGCTATTTTAATAAATCAGCTGATCTGCACAATAAACACAAAACATAAACCAGATGTTTCATCCATCACTTCAGATCTTTAGGACTAGCTGATCAAAACCCAAATCCAGCTTTGAATTTGACCATTGTTTCACATCTTTGTAAGCAATGATAGCGAAATGCAGGATATTAACATCTTTAAGCATGGAAGGTTCAAAATCAGGGCAAGGATCACGTCTCAGACACACTTCTAGATAATAAATTGGATTTTGGTTCATAATATTTTCTTTAACTTACCATGACTGTGTTAATGGTAGCATACTTGGCCCTGTGCAGATGTCCCTCAGCACTAGAGAATCCTTGGATGATGAGGAATGATTGAAGAAACACTTTTAATTAGTCATTCCCTATGAGAGGGAATATGATTGTCCTCAAACCCAGGAAATTCCAGCTGTTGGCAAGAAGGGATTATTTGCAAAAAGTATGTATTAGACAGCTGTTAGAACCCAAGTTTACTTCTGAGTTGCATATTTAATATATTTACAACATAAATAAAGAATTAGCCCATATTCTTTATGCAATCTCATCTTTCAGTGATGACCCAGAGAGCTGACACCTGAGCCCAAAGAAATAGACAACCAAAAGCACTCAAAAAACAGGTTTGGAAGGATGTGACTGGAGATCTATTTGTGATGTGAGACCTCACTCCTCTGGAAAGGCAAATTTGCTGGGATAAATTCCTTGACTCTTTTTGGTTTGTGCTGTACCTTCCTCAGACAGACCACTCCCTTTCACAAGGTCACTTTGAAATGAGCCACCAGGAAATTGCAAATAGAGAAATGGAAGGACAGTAAGAAACTCATACAAAAATCCTTGACTTATAGAAAGTGATGGGCATTGCAGTATTGACAGTAGAATGAACATGATGGGACATTTCAGTAGAGACACAAGGAAATGTAGGAAAATTGATAAATACTGGAAATCACTAGGTATAAAATATTATTTTTCCTTCAAAGCAAAACACAGCACACTATGAAAGAAATTCCAATTATTATATCTGATTACAAAGAAGTGTAAATCACCATGGGTTTTTATTTCTAAATCCGAGTGCTGATAAAAAGAATAATCAACCTCTACACAGAATATTCTAGTGTAGCCTACCTAAAATATTACATTGATTTCCAGGATATCATATAGCCTGGCAAAAATTAATGCTCAGTAAGAAGCTTAGAGAGAAGAAACCAAAAATATGAGAGGGCTAAAAATATTTATTTGTGAAATGTCCCAATTATGTATAGCTTCATCCAAAAGATAAAGGCTTTTACTCTAATATTCCCTCCCAATAAGGTTATGGCTTTGAGTCAGCAGTGCACTTAAAAACAGTTTTAAAATTTCTTTGCAGCTAGGAATGGCTTTTAGCTTGTGTTTCTGCATTTTGCCAAATTACGAAGAAGATCACAGGAGTCCTTAAGAATGTATAAAGTTATGAAGGGGTCAGAGTATCATGGGGTACCACAGAGAAAACATTTACAATATCAAACAAAATTTATACAAGAAAGAAAAAATGCTGAATATGGAAAGAACAGGAAAAATCCCAAAGAAAATACATAATATTTGATAATCTTTAAAGCAAGATATTAAGGCACTGGGAAATATTTTATTCCGTCTGGAAAAGTAATGATGTAGTACTAAATCTTTTCTTTTCTTCAAATGCAATGATATATAATTAGATGTAGTAATATACATCTTATTATAGACAAAACCTAATTTATACATAGTCTGGAATTTACTTTGAAGACTGAATACTAATGGAAGATTAAACAGGCACAGATCTATGAGACCGTAACAAGATCCCTTGTAAAGATACAGAAGGGTGAATTATGGAAACTGAAACACTGACTATGGAGTCAATCTAATCTACGTCATCCTAACCTGATGCAGCTCCATCTCAAAACCAAATGCTTCAGCTGCTAGCTAGTGTTTTTTGTACCCTTATTACTCAGAGAAGAAGACTGTACCTCACTTCACTGCTAAAATGATTGATAATCTTCTAATTTTTAATACCTTCAGGGTTAGAATTACTGACAACTAAGCACTACTCAGAGATGCCTTGGGGCTTCCTGAAAGGCACCAGAAGTCAAATGACTTCCAACTTACCCAAAAATTATTTTTCAATAGTTGTTTATGCTTCCTTTCTGTATCTAGGATATCACAGATACTCCTTGTTTTGAATGCACAGTAAGCAAGCAGGTTTGACTGTAAGATTTTTAGAGGGAGACTGTAGTGGGGTCTGTGAGCCCAAGTAAAGAGGACTCATGTAGTGTGAAATTAAAGTTGTAAGTGATTAACACAATGGAATGATTCTGCCCTATAACTCTTCAATGACCTTCAGCTCTGATATGTAAATGTGTAGCAAAGCAGATCAAGGAGAATTTGTATGGCTAAAATGCAAATTCTCTTTCACACAGAACATATAAATTATTCAAGCATTGCTTACACTTGTATTTACCACTCATCTGTCTCAGCCTTTTTGCCCCACAGGTTTTGTTTTCTGCTTCTTTGAAAGACATTGCTCGCTCTTTCTGAGGTGGTAAGGGGAAGCTGTATTCCTGTTTCCAACAAGACATATTGATTTCATTTTTTGAATTCTCTGTAATCTGTCACTGAAGTTTGGTGATGGCTTTACTGCAGCAGATGCCTTTGATTTTGGATGTTTTAAAGAGGAAAACCCTTTCCTTCCTTCCCTTTCCATTTGTATCAATAGAAGATTCCAGTTCAGACAAGTATGTAAATATATATGTAATTTTACACACCTGAGTGCTCAAGCTGACTTCATTTACTATGTTTTAAAGTTGGTGCAGAGGACAGTAGGACTCTCCTTGACTTTTTCAAATGCGCATGCGGATTTGATTTTTTCTAGCAGGCAGGTCAGGCATAAAATCCCACAGCAACTCAGCAAACTTGGCATCCTCTTATGGCTCTACTTTCTGAGGAGCCCTACAAACTGGTACATGCATTAGATCATGTACACACTGACCTGAAGGTGATATGAAAAAGCTGTCACAGGCAAGGCTGTGACATGGAGACCTTGAATGGGTCCACAGACGCTCCCACTATATTGAAATTGAGCAACTTCTATTCAAAACCAGACTTTTCTACAACAAGATATTATCTAGGTGAATGCAAGAAGATAAACTGTTAGACTGGATGCAAACAGTGGAATCTGTGTCTAGAACCAAATTCAGATTTCATTAAAGTGATCAGGAAAATATTGTCTCTAACACTATCAGGATGTGGTCTGGATTGAATTTAGACAGTAAAATTCTGTCTAAGTAAGCTGTGCAGAGCAACAGGCATTTAAGTGCATTGTATTGTTAAAAATACCTTCAGTTCTATGGTGATTTTAATCTTACATAGAAATGTGTTCAGTTAAAGCATGAGTTCAGTTAACAAACATTTCTTCTCCTTCAATTTTATCACCATTGATAGAATAATAATAATTAGGAAGCAGATACAAAGGTAAACCAAGCTGCTAAGAAGGTAAACCACACAAAATAATAGTACTTTCTATGGGTGTACTTTTGTTCATATTTTTAAATAATAATTTCTATTATCCATAAGCAACAGTACTTCTGAAGAAATAAGTAAATATTGTCAAGATGTTTCCATAAACATTCGTTCACCATATGAAATGTATTCATGTTATTATTTCTTGCCGTGGTGCATGTGCTTTCACAGACAACTGTGTATTGCTATAATGCTATAAGCTAAGAAATGCTAGGAAAGAGCATTTTAAACTTCCTCAATTTCCCTGAGAAAAAAAGAATTTAAAAGAAATCACACAACTTTCCCACAAGCTTATTGACCAATTAGTAATGGTGAAATTATCAGGTGATTTATGTAATAACTCATAAGTATGTACAAACATACACAATGAAACACACACTAACAAAGTACACTTGGCTAAGCAATAAATAAAGGAAAATAATAACCTGTTTGGTGACATCCTTCTTATATTCAAATTCAGCTTTGCAGTTTTCAGGCAACAAAAATATCAAACATAACAGAAGTGTATTTGTATTGAAAGGAGTCACCATGGTATTTATGAGGAATGAAAATTAAGATCAAGAGACCAAGGCAAAACCCTCACAAATGGAATGACAATATATTGAGCCCAAAGAAGCCTCAGGCCCTATAATTTGTCACAGAACAAAACTTGTTTACTTGCTTCATCCCTTTATGTGCAGGACATGATCAGCTGTGACTGTGTCTTTGTCCCCAGGATACAAAGGTGAGGATGATCCCTGCTCCAAGTGTAGTGGGAGGAAAATCAGGGGCTGTAACAGGCCCTCTCTGATTAGTTCCCACAACATGGACGCTCATCTACATGAGTTTGGGTCTCACAACACTAAAAGTAAACCACTGCGATGGGAGATCTTTGTAATTGGAAGCTTCAGGACAGCATGTCACAATCAAGCATTTTCATACCTGTTTTTCCAAAGGCACAGTTGGGTTTATTTAGGCTATCCCACTTTACACCATGGGAGATGCTACAAATCCCACCCTGCAAGTGTCAGTCTCCCCAGAGTGGCTTGATGGGGAGCCTGCAGAAACCACATCCCTTATTTGCAGTTTAGCTGCCTAGTAGTTGAACAGCATATCTAGTTTCCCAAGAGAGTGACTATGACTTAAACAGCACAACAATTTATGACACTATAAACATTCCACCTGGTCAAAAGTGGCGTCTGGTTTGAAAAAAAAATAAAATCACTTAGGAAGCTCATAATCAGAAGTCCTTCCTCCCTTCATGAGCTGCACTTTAGCTTCAACATAAAAACTCATTATGATGGACCAGCAAGGGTAGGAAATGTTTGCATTAGGATTCCTAGCTAAACAGATATTTTCAGATTAAGCATAAGGGCAGAAATTTAATCCTCACGCAAACTGCTAAACTGGATATTTCTCAGCCAAGTCCCATGCCAAGGAGTCTCACAGTCATTATGTCAAACACAGAGTGGTGGTGCCCTGGCAGCTTTCAGTGTGTGCTGTCCAGGACTGAGCTCTGGCAGTCTAGGATGAAATCCGGGAGCACACCTGCGAAACAGCAAGCTCAAATATCTCAATAAGCCCCTCAGTCCTCTGTTTCACTCCTCTTTTCTTCCTCCTCACTGATCTGATATTCTTTCTATTCACAGTTCATATTTTTTAAAATAAAATGTGGTAAGTACTACCTCTATTCCTGGTTTAAACTAATTAAAGCTAATAATAATATTAAAGCAAGCATACATTTTCTTCACAGTATCTTGGCTTTTTGCAGTGTCTTAGCTTTCTACATAATTTTGTAATTTATTCTAAAAATCCATTAAAGTCTTACTAATTGGAAATGAGCACATTATCATGAGTATTCCTGTGCCCAAAACCTTTAAAGTAGAATAGGTAGGAGGGGAAAACAAAACTAGCAAATGATTGTTGCTGATGACTGTTGAAGCTGGACTCTAATATCTGCTTATAATTCTTCTGATGCTATTAATTCTGCCACTTTAATTCTATTTGATATGATTAGTTACTTGTGCTTTCACTAGGAAATTTAAGGAGGAGGATGTCAGGCCTCACATATTTTCTTTCTTTTTAGAGACTACAGAGATAATCTAGGATTTATGGAGTTTTTTGGACTTTGAGGCAGCAGCTACTGATGGATGAAATGTTTTATGTATTGGAAAGGGAAGGGAAACAGACAAAACAGAGCAATGCCTTTCTGCACAGTCTCGAGTGGAAAGCATAAATGTCTGGTTATTGTTTCTGATTTGCTTTCAACTATTCAACTCAAGTTTAAAGATGCTACAGAAAGATTAAGCCTTAGAATTGTCTGTCTCAGATGTTATAGATGTAAATGTGTTTCATTAAAGGAGGAATGCGTTTAAATAGGAAAAGTAATCAAGTGAAATTTCAGCTCATAGACATCAGTGGAAGCTTTCACATTGCTTTCAGTGGAGCCAGCTTTTCACCAAGACATTTCATTTAAAAATCAAGTCAAAACCTCTTTCTTTTTTCTCATGTCTCTGTATTTCAGAAAAAAATGAGTCACTGAAGCTCACTGAACAAAGAAATATTAAAATTCCAAATGAATATTATTCAACTATGTAGCTGTGTCAGTGAGACAGAAAAATGGTTTTGGAAATTTCCCTACATGTTATCACTATTATTAGCTGTAGCCCCTAGATGGTGCTGCTACAAACAGTCTTGTGAGTCAACCAAACATACAGGCAATTAAATCTAGGAAAAACTATCAGTTGTGGTGAAGTTTACACCAACATTTACCTTGTTCATTACCTGAAAGTCTCTGCTTAATGTTTTGGGTTTTTTCCAGTGTGTAAATAGTGTGCAAAAATCATATTCATTAAAATAATATTAAATTTTGTTAAATGATGTCAAACTTCACACCAGAAATGTGAAAATATCTGCATCATCTTATGAACCCCATTTAATATTACGGGATGGTTATGAGGCATAACTGGGTAAAAGCTCCCATTGTATTTTTTCTAAGGGTAAGATTGAACTCATCTAAATTTCAGAGTGGTATTCATACACCAGAGTTTATATATCTCTATGTGAACTATGTGCACTTGTCTTTTAGCTAGTGCTCCAAAAGGATAAAAATCTCCTGTATTATATCCGTGATGCCCATGAGTATGTCTCAGGTATATCAGGATATCTCAAATGGTACAAGAAACTTGTATATAGAAAGCTGAATCCTGATCCTGACATTTGGTTAAAAGAATTCCACATGTAATTTAAAGAGAGTGAGGAACTGGATAACCAATGTTATGCTGGAGAGCTTGGAAATCAGTGACATAAGACAGCAAAAATGTGGTCATGCCTATCCTAAAAGCAGAATACTTAATATTTAATGGAAACATATTATTCAGCAATACGAAGACATCAGCTTTGTCTCTCTACTTCTTTCCCACCTCTTAAACTATAAGGACCAAGCTCATGAGACAAGCTGACTTTAAAACGTAGATATTAAATTTGCTTGCAATCATCTGGAAAGGGAATAGTGTGCAAAGAAAACAAACTATAAACACGTTCACTGTAGACAAGGACATTGTCACTGTCACAGAAAATTAAAGAAAGGAGAGATCTTTGCATTGCAGGAGCTAACTCCTTTTCCATGGCTGGTCTTAAGATTAGATGGATTAGGTAACAAACAGAGTGTAAAGGAAGGAGTGTGTTAGTATTTGGCAACAATAATTGTGCCCTGCTGAAAGTGCAACTTGTAAAGAGTGCTTAGCTGAATTCTCAGTGGGAGATGATGACACATATATGCTTATGCCTACCCTAGAAAATAGCATTAGCCAATGTTGTCTTTGGACATCACAAATTTGTGTCAGAAAAAGCCACTCAGAGGAAGTCCAACGAATAATCCATTAGTCTGTACATTACTCACCTGCATGCAGTGAATGCAAAACAAATTGAAAATATTCTCCTTTCTCAGTTCCAGCATTTTTATAGCGATTTTACTTGGGTATCCTTACACAAGGTTTTGGGGAAAAAAGGTTCTACTGAATCTATCGCAACATAAGATCCATCATCCACAAGATCTTTATTTAAACCATTGTGTCAGAACATCAAAGGTTGTAAGTCATAGTTGTCATCAGTGTCTTAGAGTAACTGACAGGTTTCCCTGTTCTTTCTCCAGTGACATTTTGACATTTTGGAATTTTCGTTCTGATCTGTGAGCATGTAGGTGAATGAGTAGCTCATGTGTAAATCATGAGACATGACCAAACAGCAAGAGCAAAGGCCAGCAGTAGTATCAGAGATGAGCCCCCTTCCTCCAATCTATAAATGCATAAAACAGTCTGAGGATGAGTAGGTAAAATACCTACTATATAAAATACAAAAATGTACCAATAGCTAACGCATATCTACCTAGACAACTCCATTTCTTATGTAACAGAAAAGAAAAAAAACAGCTAGCATTAAAAAGCACAGATTTTAAAAGTGGTAATGATATTAAAAGAAAGAGAAATATAAGCAAGAAAAAGACTGGTTTGGGAAGTGGATCTGAGAGGTCTGAACACCTCATGCTTAACAATAAATGCAGGTGGCATCAAGTGCCAAAGGAAGGAAAATGTCTAAGAAATCTACACAAACCACATTTTTACAGACTGAGCTAAAAGAAAACTATTATGTCATATAGGCTATCTCTACCAAACTTACCCATACAAATAAGGATCCATTTTGGAAAAAGGAAAATAAATAAATAAGGTGTCTGTAAAATTCTGTTGCTTATTTTGTACATCCTGATGTAATTTCCATGATTTTGGGCATTTTTCTTTTGCTTGTTCTTTAATTTGTCATGACAAACCTAAAGCCTCACTTAGAATGTAAGTGAAAGACAGGATGATATAAATAAAAGTGACAAGGATATGCCAAAACTCAAAGGATACTTCATACAGCACCCAGAAAAAGGTTTTTAAAGCATTTTCTAAAGACTAACCTGTCTCTAGTCCCTTCTCCCAGAACGACTATAACGTTATCCAATGAAGGTCATTGTAGTTGAGTGTGGTGGTGCAATTCTTACCCCTCCCCGCCCCTCCTTGTTGGGCTGCTTGGTGCTACATGTGATTCCACCCACATCCCCCCGAGCTATACACCAATCTGTGGAGATAAGGACTGATAACGTTAATGAGCCTGCCTCCTGCCCCTCCTGATTGCTCGGAAACGGTTAAAATAGCCCATCATCTCCTAAGGTCCTGGCACACCTGTGCCTGGGATGTGTCAAATGGGAACAATAACAGATTTGCACATTCATGAAGTTCTTGTGCAACTGCTGGAAGGCACCTGATGGTATCTGACAAAAGTCAGTTATCTTGGACCCTATAAATGACGACCACAAGGGAGACCCTTTGAGCTCTCCTGGATCACAGCAGGCCTGTGACCAGCATCTCCCCTGAGCTGGGAGCCTCTGAGGTACCAAAACCCTTAAGGTGTCGTCTGCTGCCAGAGCTGATGGAAGACCAGGGCCAAGTCCACCTGCTTGAGTCTCAATTATCACCCGTTGAGGAATGCCAAGGCATTGGGAGTATTTACTCTAAACTCGAGAGGAGGGAAATTTTATTTTGACCTAGCTTCTCTTTCACCTGTTCTTTCTCTGCTTATTGGTGTGTGGGTACGTACTTCATTCTACTGGATCCAGATACTTTCGTTTCTGTGTGTGTGTTTGTACATTTTGTGTATGCGCATGTATATATGTATAAATTAAGGTACCGTTAAGTAAGTTAGTGTGAATCTTGTCATTTTAGAATCTGTGAATAAGTCACCTTCCTTTCTTTCAGCATTTCTGAATTATTTTATAATAATAATAAATTGCTGTTAGTTATTAATAAATCTAGATTTCTTACTAAATCATTACCGTGTCAATACTTTAAAGTGATGGGGTCAGACGTTTAAAGATGGACAGCTAAATTGTACATTACACTCCAAAAAACCCATTAGTTTATGCAATCTGAATAAATGAATGCATATGTATTATTTCCAATCTTATTCAGATATGTACAGTTTTCTTTAGGATTATTGTGTTATGGGCTCAGAAAATACCCTTCCCTCATCTGCCTAGGTATCCTCTGCTACGCCTTGAAGGGTATCAGTACCACTACTCTTAGTTCTGCTGTCCCTCTCTGACAAGAACATATGAAGCCACTAAGACACTTAAATGGGAACCCTAAAGCTCAGATAGGCATAGGAAAGTAAGAAGAAAAGAATAACTCTCCTAGCTCATATGGTACAATGTGATCATTCAGAAAAAAAATCTGCTTTTGCTCCCAATGCTCCAAATGGGTATGCTGTCTTAAAGGACTGAATGTTCCTCCTCATATTGTAGACCTGGCAGATCATGAGGATGCTAAGCATTGAGTACCAGAAGGTAACCCAGACTTCCAACCTGTCCACTCAAGTTTAAGAAGGTGTGAAAGGAAATAGGGACCTCAAATATAGTATCAAGATAATGTCTAATACTTAGACTTCCAGTACCTTCTTGGCTTATACAATATGAAAATCATTTCACCACAATTGCAACAAAAGAGATCAGGAGTCTGATACAATTTAGAATAGTAAGAGGGCCCCAATGCATAAGAATGTATGAGATTCTGCTGCTTTAACTCATAAATTATGCCTACTTAATGTGGCTGTAAAATAAAGAATTCACTTTAGACAGAAAGAATCTAGAAGATCTTTCAAGAAAGAGTTAACAAGATATTCTAGGAAGTCCAAGGTGGAATACCCTATAAGAAAATTCATAACATCAGTGCACAAATTTTTGGATTAATTTATTAGTTGAAAAATGCAAATTACTCCAGAAAGCATCCTAGAGTCTATTAATACAAAAACAGAGTAAATAGAATATCAGATCTATTTCTTGTGATCAAAGTCTTCCAGGAAAATAGTACAAAAGGGTGATTTATCAGCACGTCCCAAAGACACTATGAAAATACATTCAGGTAGCACGGTATGACACTATCTTTTAGAACCAATAGCTTAATATAATAAATGTCATTTACACTATAGGGAATAGGTTCACCTGATATTTTAAAATCCAGTTTGCTTCAGCTCTTGTTTACTTATTAGTAAAATCTAACTTGGAACAGTATAGAGACTAAAACAATGAATTTAAAGATTTCCTTAAATCTGAGTGATTAAAAGGTTTTGATAAACTGGATTACATTAAATTGGTGTGATTATTGCATGCTGGAAACTAAATCTGCATCTGATTTAAACGGATCTGTGCTAACAGACACCACTGGAAGATTTGGTGGATAGATTCAGTGCATATGAGAACAGCCCTTGTTGCTGTTAATCTTCAGTAAATGTGCTAAATAAACAAGTGGCAACTGTTTAATATGTAATAACTTTCTTTTCACTGTCTTTTAAAATAAACTTGAATGCTCATTAGGGAACATAAACTGAGATATGTTAATAAGAGTGTCACATTTTCAGGCGATAACCCAACCATTAGCACGTGTCACTGATACAAATCTATTTGTTAAGCTACATTATAATTCTGAAAGAACATGCAACCATAATAGCAATAAGCCTTCTTGTAAATAAGCTGCTTTTTTTTTTTTTTTTTTGTGACTGGGGATACAAACCATGCCTTGTTAAAATTATTTTGGACTTTCTCACTATTTTCTGAAATTTAAATATCCCAGGATTACGTGTTCTGGAATATTTAGCATTTTTCAGTCCAACAAATATATTCTGAAAGCAGCTGCTAGTACAAATTTAATATAAACAATCATGCTTCATTTTCTGTGCCGATGGACTCACAGAAGGGCTAACCTCAATTAATGGTGTAAGCTTCTAAAACAATATTGGAGGAGACATCAGGCACCCAAATCCTTAACTGTGAATGCCCATTACTGAATCAGAAACCACTACATTTCAAATGAGACTTTATCTTATGTAACTCCAACAAGGTGTACAAGAACACATACTTCTTAAACTCCCTAATTTTCTGTTCCCAACCACATGCATTTAATGATATATTTTAAATATATACAGATAAGTGCTATCTGACATAGCACTTAGGGATATGGTGTAGTTGGGAACTGTCAGGTTAACAGTTGGACTAGATGATCTTCAAGGTCCTTTCCAACCGAGATGATTCTGTGAAATTCTGTGAAAATTCTGTAAATGAAATGACTTCTGGTGTGGAATGTAAAATTTGCCTACCAACCAAGAGTCCTCTTGCTTTGCTGGCAAGAGTGATACCAACATGAAATAAAGAAAAAAAAAATCTATAATTAACTAAATTTACATTAATCAATCCCCATGTCAGGACCCTGAGAACACTAATTAGTGTTAACTGTCCTGATCAGCCTTGCCTGATGCCTTCACCTACCCTCTTTGCACAGGGTCCTTAGTCCCTTTTTGAGCTATGCCATAGGTGTGCTCTGTCCTGGCTGGATCTTGGACTTATGTTTTAGGTAGTCTATCTCCAGTCATGTCTTTGGTACAATCTCCTGGATGGACCTCTGGTCTACAGTGCAGCCCTGTCTTGTGCTTCTCCTGACAACTCCCTAGAAAGATCCTGGACCTAGATATAATTGTGTATATATGTCATGAATATGTAAAATCTATGTATAAAAACACATGTCTGACTGCATCTATCTGTCATTTCCCTCCCTAAGCTCACTGAGTGGCATAAAAGTGGAAAAAAAAAAAAAAAGAAAAAAAAAGAAAATGTGAAGAAATATCTAAAATTAATTAATTGTTTATATGGTTTTGTTCAATATACACTAAAAACACATAATTCACCTTTCCAAACATTTTCATAACTTCTTACAGGTCAAGGGCCATGGCTTCCTGTGTGTTAATTATATTCCATCCATTCCAAAGATTTTTGCAGTCTTCTAAGGCCTCTTTATTTCCTATGTAAGGAGCAAATTTGCCTGAGGTTGGGGTCAGGAAATGGACACAAGGAATAATCACCCTAATAGGAGAGCAAAAAGAAGATCATGTGAAGACTAAAATCCAGTTGTTTGATTCCTAGATGATTTCAAGTCCGTAAGAGCCACTTGCTTTAACCTGGGTGCTCAGATATTTTCTGTCTCCACCCTGTGCTTGAGTCAAGGCTCTGTTGAGATTGATAAAACATAACAAGTTTCTAAGTCAAAATTCTTTTCTTCCCATCTTTATGTACAAACCCAGATCCTTCCATTGCCACCCAGGTTTCTAGTTTTACTCATACACCTCACTACATTGACAGTCTTGTGGGAGGACGTGCAATGCAAGAGTGGCGTGTTTATTTATGTGCTTCATCTGGGAATATTATGTGACAAGTGGAAGGGATGTAATCCCCCTGCTACATGCCCTCCACTGAAGCAGTCTGGTTTGTGTATCAGCTCTCCATTATAAGACACAATGTGCTGGATTTACTTCATTTTTATTCTGTGTGAGCATCTCCTAATCTTATAATGCATTAACTATAATTTTTGGATTAATTCTACCTTTTGGAATACTTTGAATTCCATGTAAATTCTCCACAAAATTATCATGTGACTCAATGCACATAGGCTTGAGGCTTTCTCAGACTCTCTGGGCTTTGGATAGAGGGTAAATGTTACATCAGTTTAAATCATTGTGTTGGTTAAAAAGAACATTTGATTATTTTAAACTTCAGCTGTTTACATGCCACTGGACAGCTCAAGTGGCCATTCTGCAGCTAGAAGAATCTTTGGTATTTGAGAAACAACTGTTATGTTGTTGCCAGGCCAATACTTCCCATACCTGTGAAACAGGATGGGGCAGTGACACATGATTCATAACTGGGGTGCTTAGCTACCTTTTTCTTTATAACATTTCTTCTTAAACTAGGTGTTGTATAGATATGATTTTTTAAACAATAAATTATTGTGGTTCTACAGATACATGTACATGTAAGGATCAGTCTGTGTGCAGAAGAAAACCACACAATATCTCCATTAAAAAATACAAGAGAAGGATAATGGTAAACAAGTTATCTCTCCTTTCTAAGACATTTCTCTGCATCCAGCAATGTCAGAGCACCACCGTAGGAACTGTCCACAGGGAGCTCTGACTCTTGAGGGAACTTACAGAAAGAGATAGGATTCAATAAATTTAAATTCAGCCTTGTACCATACAGTCAGAGGGGCGAAATAAAAGATAATACCCCCTTTCAAAGCTTGTTCCTTCTGTTTTCCTGCTGCAGTATTATGCGTGTTTGGTGGTTGCATTACTCTTTAACAACTGTGACACAACTGGGGCCGTATCTGCATTTTTTTTTTTTTCGCTTTTTTTCTGTTTCTTTTTAATCCACACATATAATTAAAGGGATGGAAAAGTTATGTGCATGGCTTTCTGCTTTTTCTTTCCTCTTCATTAATTCATTTTACCTCCAGGGACTATCAAAGAGTAGTTAGAACTAAAAAGTTGTAAAAGACCCCTGGAAATTTCTCCCATTTCCTAACACCACTGTACAAATAGTTTCTTATTAATCCATTTCCAGCAATGACTCTATTTATTCTTTTCACCATCAGTGATGTGCATAATTAATTAATAACCTGTGTGCATTTTTTCAGCCAGCCATCGGATTGGGATAAATTAACTCCTCGACCTTATATTAGGAAACATTCAACCATAATTTAGGATATCCAGACCCATTCCATCCCCCTGCCTTCTCCTTTTCCTTTCAATCCTCACAGCGTTTCTCAAAGCAAACATGTTGGAGAAATCTTTTTCTCAGGGACTGATGGCATCTCAAAGGTTCAGAAAGGCTGGAAACTACAATCAACATTTGGCTTTCATGAACCCCTAGAGAACCATTTCTGTCACACATGAAATGCACAACAAATAGTACAATCTCTGGTCTTAGAGTGGCCTTTGTGGAGGTGACAAATCTATTGCAACAATGTAGGGCAACCAGCATGGGTATTCTCCCTTGAAGAGCAATTTGAATTCTCTGTTGGTAAAAATCAGCATTGTTTTTTCTGACTTCAGTGGAGCTATTCCTGCTGACAGCTGCTGAGCTTCTGGCCAGCAGTTTCCAATTGCTTGATTTTATGGTAATTTCTGAATCAGAGAGGTACATGGATGTTCTCAGACTGCAGAGCTTTCCCTTCCATTTTAGTAAATCTAAATAGAATTAATGGGAAAACAAGGATTCAGTACTGAGTATTTCTATCCTGCAGATTTCCATAGGAACACAATGCAGTTATCTCCCTAGGTAGTTATTTGATACAGTTATGAAGTAATACACCCTAGAAATATATTTTTCTGTCATATTTATAGCAATTATGTCAAATAGTGAATTTAAATAATTTGAGTTGATTACTGCTGGTTTGTGAAAACACACAGTTTGACGTATTCACAAGTTTCAATTACTGTATGTAGAATGTAATTATGTGGAGTACAAAGTTCCAGGGGAAGCTGTGTTTCCTAAATACACCGTGTCTGAAATGCAATGATCTTTATGGTTTTGTCCCAAAATTGAAAAATATCATAAATTTTGTCAATGTCTGATCATCTAACAGATCCCACTTTTAAAAAATGAGTAGACTGAGTGCAAAGAGAAAATAAAAATCATCACAATCTCAGCAACCTATCTGCTCTATGAACATATAAATGTAATAATTCTTTAATTTTGTTTTATACTTATCTGGCCACTGTACAAAACCCCCGTGAATACTGTTTTTACTAAGTGAAAGATTCATTTGTTTCAAAATATGTCTTTATAAGAAGAAACTGGATAATAGTAATTTATCAGCTGATTCATTAAGGGTTCTTTAGGAGTAATTTTCTTAAAGGTATAGGCCTTTAAGTGGCCAACAGTTCCTTAAGAAAAAAAGATGATCATTTGATCATCAAGTCCTGTCTCCTGTGACTGTAGGAAACATACAGCAAATGTACTATCTTCCATATGTATCCTCCCAAATCCCACACATCTTAGAACTTCCAAAAAAACCCATGGTTATCATGTGCTACAGAAAAGGAGCAGGAGGGCTGAGGTCTATGGCGGGTGGCAGGGGATTGAAGTAAGCATTTTGCCATGGTACTGATCCCAGTGTTTATAGCAGCTTTCCCTTTTGTCCTTGTGAGACATCTCCTGTTAGCCCCAGTGCCACAAACACCATAAATGGTTGTATTGCTGTGAGCTCTGCAGACCCATCCACAGAACTTCCCATATGGAAATGGCGATTAAAATTTAAATTATGCTTTTAAATATACAAAGTTTCAGACTTGTTAAATTTGATCCTCTCTAAAGCATCTGTGTATTTCATTTGCATCTCACAAAAACAGATCGACATTAAAATCCATTTTATTTGGGTTGCTGTGATAACCCCAAATAACCCTAAATTCCTTCTGTTCATATTTACTCACATTCCTGGCTTTGGAAACTCATCCTCCTGATGCCTTTGTTTGCCTTGCTACTGAAGCTGTTTTCATATCTAGCATGGGATGCATATCTGTTTATTTTATTTTCTGACAAACAGTGCAACAGACGTGAAGGAAGACATTCGTGATTATTCTTTCTCCTTAAACAATTACATGTCCTTTCTATTGTGTAATTTATCAAAATAATTCCAATTATTATAATTAAAATTTCGAATTTCCTTCTTCCTAAAGAACTGAAAAATGTGCTTTTGACAGGTTTGACAGTAGTTTGATTTGAACTTCTGCTTTAAAGGACCAGTAAAAGTGTTTTTTAATATCTGGATAAATAGGACTTTCATACCCACGACAGGACAATTTATTTCCAATTAACTGGAAATGAGCAGGGTAAGAAGTGAGGTAAAGTTTTCTTTTTGAAATAAATTATGTACCCCCAGGTGTACTCTATTACAAATTTGCTTTGACACAAGAAAGAATCTTCCTATTGTCCTTTATGACCAAACATTTTATTGGTATCCTTAGCTGATATATACACCTAAAAAGTAATCAGGGTGGCATGTCACTTTCTAATGTGACCACTGTGCCCCAGTGTAATTCTGAAAGAATGTTGCTCTCATGTTTTTCTCACATTAGTGTTGTTTTGAAAAGGATCATCATAATAGAAAATCAAAAATGAAAAAGTGAAATCTGTAATAATACCATCTAGTTTCAAGAGCCTTTGAATTAGATGAAAAATATGGCTAGAAATAATGTCTCACCTATTGACCATTTTCTACATAACAACTTATATTACTGCCTTTTCTTTTAATCTATTTATTTAATTGCTGGAAAGGAGGAGTCTATAAATGAGAATATATTTCCTTACCTTAAGATGCAAGCAAGGTTTACATAAAAGTATAAGTGTATTTCCTTGTTCAGACATTTGGAAATTACAGAAATCTAGAATTATCTGTATGAATAAACAAGGAACTGGTGCCACTTTCATTTATACAGCATATTAGTGCAAATAATGATCTGACTACATGATCTTCACACTCACCTTCTCACATGGTAGTATTTTTCCACCAATTTCAATTGTTGACCAATTAGTTAAAAACTCAGCAATGAATATGTAAGATGTGTATTTCTGAGTTTCTAAAAAAATCAAATGAACAAACTGATACATGAAAATTAACCATAGAGAAAATAATTTGTGATGATGCACTGCCCACAATACATGTACGGCCCAAACACAGTATGTGGTGTTGATACTCGTAGTAGCCAAAGATGTGTTATCAAAAATAAACATGCATATATACAAATAAATGAGTGGTGCAGGGAAAACAAGGAAGGTGCTCTGCCGTGGGGACCTTGGGTGAAACTGGGATAGTTTCAGGTAAGAGCAAACCAGAATGTCAGCATATTAGGGGCTGCTAGGGCATCGCTACCTAGGAAGAGGTCAATGATGTCAGTAATTTCTTGTGTCTATTGAAGAATTCTTGAAATCTGATGGACCAAGGACTCATCCTAACTGATTTTTTTCTCCAAATACTGTTAGATCTGTATTGCAGAAGTGTTCTTTATCATATTCTCCAAGGTAACACCAACACCAAGTGTGTCCAAAAAAGCAAAAATAATTCTTTGCCTTAGGAAAATCTCAGATTCCTGACTGAGTGGAAGTAGCTGAAGTTCACCACACTGTCAACCATTGTCAATAATCCCAGCAGCAAGGCTCTTCAGGCCATGAGGCACAGCTGAGGAAGTGTTTTCATCACAGGACTTCCAGTAGGGCTCTAACTACAAGTTACTTCAACCAAAACACATTAATTATAGACCTATACACTGTACATATCTAAATGAAAAACAACCCAGCTCAGGTTAATTCAGGTTACCTGTTACTTTTCAATCTTGTGTTAGAAGAGAAGTAGGGCTTTTTTCAGAACAGTGTTACAAAACACTGATTCATCTGCTTGTATGGTTAAGTAAAGATTCCTTACATGTTTTGTCTGTGCTGTCAGGGGTCTCTTTTTCCTTTTATATATGCTCCTTCTCTTTATGAGTGTGGACACAGATCTTAAATCTAATAATTTGCCCTCCTCTCTTGTCTTGAGATCCTTACTAACAGCCAGATAACCTGACTCCTTGTGATGGATGCACTCTTTCTATTTCATTTGATTATTACATGTTGCGGTAGTTGGTGTGGAACAACAGTATCAAGTATTACACTATAGAAAGGTCATATCTTGGCTTTTACTTTGAAGGATCTAATGAATTAATTTAGCAACAATATCAAATACTAAGCCAACTGCACCTTTTAATTAACAAGAAATGTGTTTTATAATTAATAAATTGTCTTAGAGACATAAATAATTTAATGACTTGAAGGTTAGACATCAGTATACACAAAGAAAGATGTAGGCATGGAAAACATATGAAAGGTTTAATAAGATGTAAAATTTTTCACATACATGGAATAAATTAATCTCTAATATCCCTGAGAGGTAAAAGCACTTCTGCCATGGGATAACTGGGATGTTTATGTGAAATGAATTGATAAACCTTGTCTACCTTACTGGATCCTTGTATTAGAAAATGGCTTTCAAGAGACTTCCTCAGCAAAGGAAAGGTCTGAAGGAATTGAATATCTAGAATATCTTTAATGAACAAACCTGTTATTAAAATTTCTGTTCAAAAATTAAAAATAAGGCTAGGTATTGAAAAAATCAGTAGATGTACAGTAGGTTTCAAGAATAGCAGTTTTTTCATTTTAGAATCCTTCTCTGTTTCAATTTGAGCAAAAACCTACTGAAGTCACTAGAAGTTTTGAATTTGCACTCTGAACTTTAGAGCATGCCTGTGAATCATCCTCTTAGGCCTAAATTAATTGTGTCCTAATTTAAGGCATCTGAGATGCCCATACTTGCAGCCAAATTACAAACTGTTACAGAGAACTATTTTTTTAGGTTTTTTTTACGGTAGAGCCATGACATTTCTAAATAATCCTAATAACAGAAGTGAATCCCTCACAGACTTCCAGAAAATTGTGATATATACGATATAGTAAGCCACCTAGATCTTTTCACTCTGCTACAAGACAGTTCAAAGAGAGACATTATTCAATTAATACAGAATAATACAGTGCAATCACAAGCTATCAAAGGAAGAAAGAAGTTAATCACTTGAAAGAAGAAAGGAAATATTTGACGTTATTTACCTAAAGTAACAATATTTAACATGATACAGCATCAACTATCAAGAAAACCTGAGAGCATTTCAAGTGAAGAATTGAAGGGGGGGAGTGGGGTTCCAACTACTTCTTAAAAATCTGTCTGCCTCAGTTTAAATGTCAAATTTCTCTGCTAAGCACAAACAGAGTAGAAAAGCTGAGATTCTTCACAGCAGGACAATGTTTACAGCAAGTCTAAGTCTCCTGTTTGATCAACAAGAAAAGTGTCTCACCTAGGGTTTTTCTGAACCTACCTTTACTGGTGTCTGTAACAAGTTAGGATCACACATCAAACTTAGTAAAAATCACTCCATATTTAGCTATTGAAGGTCCAAAAGTAGAAGCAAAAGTGTTACCATAAACAGGTTGAATCTAGACTCTATGTCATAGTTAGACACTTGAGGCTGTGCCCACACTGAGGAGTGCAGCAGAACGGGAACAGATGATGTTCCAACAATGCAGCAAGTGGAGACAAATGGGAGATTCCCTTCAAATGTTCATCCTGGTATGAAATAAAATCAGTATTTTAAGTTCCAAATTCACTGTAGGTTAATCAGAAACTCTAGATTCACCCTGCACAAAACCTGAAATATCTAATGGAAATCTATCCAAACAAAGTTGAGCAGTTTTCAAGGTCAGGCAAGGATTCTTTATTTCTATAAATAAGTTAACATATTTGAATTTGAAAGTTTTGGGTTTGTCATTAAAAGGTGATTACATTTGATAATGAAAGTCCAAATGCAGTCCTGAAGTGCAAATTCATGGACAGGGAGACAAAGAGGTTTGAAGTCTTTCAATTTAATTTTAGATCATTTCAGAATTGTGTTTAAATTAATTCTAGGGCTACAGTTTAAACAGCCACTCTTGTTAGTTCTGATTTTGGATGCTTTCTGGTATGCCCCATGGCAAATGATCTCATCCTCTCCCCTTTGGGCTGAACTTGAACCTAGGTTTCAGCACCATGAGTCAACACCAGACCAAAGACTTTTGCCCTTGCCCTGTAGCCAATCTTCCACTTCATCCCAGACCCCAGTAAGTGTCCTGATTTATTCTGAGTGGAAGTACCAACCACTAAGAGACAGTTAGCAACAATTCTCATTATGTTACCTCAAAGCTGCAAGATATCTTCCGTTTAAGACTATGTAGTAGAGGGCCAGCATGTCTCAGCAACCTCAGACTACTGGGGCCTGTGCTGATGTGGTCAGGTCTATGAATAAGGTTTCAACAAGGGGTGAGTCAGAATTTAAACCCTGAGTCTGGCACAGGTTAAATATAAATCTGTCTGTCTACTGACAGATCTGGCCCAACCACCCTTCTTGAATGAATTAAAATATCTTCCAGACCGTGTTAATTTACACCAGCCATGATATAGATTATCTGTCCAACTTAGGTTTACTCTTCTGAAGGGGAATAGTTTTTGATTAAAAAACTTTAGGTGAAATTCAGAAGATCTCATCCTCTGCTTAAAATAAATAATTTCTAAATTTTTCAGCATAAAAATAAACATTCACATTTAGGCACCGGATTGGTGATCAAAGACGTTTCTGTTTAGGATGATCTCTGGCTGAGATTTTTCACAAATTTTACCTCCAGTTTCCAAATGAGCTCAGCTAATAATCAATGGCTTATTAGAAAGCTTCAAGAAACAACATGTCTTTTCAATCTGCCTACAAGGTCAAAAAAACTTCCATCAGGATTTAATATACGTACACAAGCTTGATGTATTGAAGTGTTGCATTTTTTTACAATGTTAACAGTTTGATGAGAATATCAATTAAATACGACAGTGTAGTTAAGATTTCCATATCCAAATGCAGCTGTAGCAAGTAACTGGACTGCTAATCAAAGCAGTGTTATAATTTAGCACTGATGAGGAAAGTAGTAGCCGTCAGAAGGGAATGACAGAAAGGAGGCAGCTGCTTTCATATCATTTTAGTGTCCATTTCTTTAATGAGCCTGAAGAGACAATTCCCTTCTGACTATTCATTAATTAATGGAATTTAGGAGAGGAGAAGAGCTATCAGCATGCAAACAAGTAAAGAACAGGTGATGACGGTCTTCTGTTTGCTGGGAATGAGCACGTTGAGGAAAAGAAGATTTTGAATAACAAAAATGATCTGAAAAGGATATTTAACAAAATGCTAAATTCCCAGTTCTTCAGTTGAGCAGCAATGAAGTGTGGGTTACAGCTTAATGGATGTATGTTATTAAATTCAACTTCTGAAATACCCATGGTCAGATCAGGAAGAAAGGAGGAAGCAACCCAGAGGATTCAGCAGGTGGCTCTTTCCCATTCTGAGTGAATATCAACATTTTGCCCTGACTTGATTGCATTAATAAACAGTTTGGGTTAGCTCCTGCTAGGAAACACTGTTTCCTTCCAGCTTGCTCTTTCAAAGTTATCCCAGTGGCTTGCCCTCTGCTTGGGAAATCTGAGATGCCTTGAGTGAGTTTTGAAAGGCTAACCAAAATCTTTCCCATCCATAAGATCTCAGGTACTGAGTAGATTGTGCCAAAATCAACCTGCAGAGATTAATAAAGAGGAGGCAATATCACAGTGCTGGGCATCAGCCACTTTTCTGTCAGTCTGGAGACCCTTTGCATATGTATGGCATCGTAGGGTAGCTGAGATTGCACAGTTGTAGTCTCATGGTCTCAGTTCACAAAGGGATTCTTTGATCCTCTTTGTACAACTTCAATTCATATAATATTAAACACCCTCAGGCCAGATTCCAATTCATTCTCTTTGTTCTGATCACAAAGTGTAAAGTATCTGGATTTAGACACATATGTACTGAAGAAAACTACTGATAATGTTGATTCTGTCCGTTTTCTACTGGGGGCATTTTGTGTAGGATGTGTGAGGAACATGGTGGAACTCAGATCTGCAAGTGCAAGCTCCTTAAAGATTTGATGTTAGCAGCATATGTCAGAGCAGCCACAAGTCTGCTGTAAACAAGACAGACTGAGGCAGCAAAGACTGGACATGCGAGATAGACTCCAGTCATAAAAGCTCCAAACAGTATCCCATCGTGTTTTGGGGATTTACATTAGAAAGGCCATAGTGACAATCACACTTGTACAATATGTCACTCTTAGAAGTCTGTTCCACAGAATCTTACATCTCTTACATATGCAGTAGCCAAACACAAGGATTTCATTCTTGACACTATATACCACACACAAACTGCTGCACATATGTTCACAGGGTGGGTAGCTGCAGCACATGTTTTTTCTACTAAAGTTTCTAAATGTCAGGGTTGCTACACATTTTTCTCAATAGCTCTTCTATCGGGTGGATGATGAAATAAATAAACAAGAAGAAGAGTTGAGCAATTTTATCCAAGGTCATAAGCAATGACTTAATGCAAAACATGTCTGGAATGCATCATAAAAGAAAAAAAAAACCACAGCAGCTAATATGAGAAAATATGGAACACAGGAAGCCCCCTCCCTTTTTATTATATTGTTTTATCAAATATGTAATATCCTGGGGGGGGGGAGGGAGGGGGATTTCAATAACATTGTGGAGACTTGGATATCTAAGGGATAAGGCATAGATAATAAATAAATATGTCTTTGATTCCATCGTAAGTATATATGAAGTTAGGTTTTAAATTTGTCTATCTAATATTCTTAATTTTATTGCATTGTTCACATCTCTGCATTTTTTTTTATAAAATCTATAGCTCCAAGAGTCCTATGAAAACTTAATTTTTTATTATAATGTAGGTTATAATTAAAAAAACCCAACCCAACTAACCAAACCAGAAAGATGAAAGTAAAAATGTGTATTTTAAAACACTTTCTTAATGTTTAAACGAGTTTTGGGTTTCTGTTTGATTTCTTTTGCATTGTAAGGGGTAATCTGCTCAACCCCTCTTTCTGACTCCTTGGGAATGGCAGTACCAGCTTTCTGTGGGAAAAGACTGTAGTTATACAACATCTTTCTGCCTGTATGAAATTCATTTGTTGGCTCCAACCTGGTTCGAGATTCCAAAATAATTTCAGTACAAACATGAAATAACAGAAAATAATAAGAGTAATTAACAAGTAAATGAATGGTATTAGTCCCCTTCTCAATACATACATGCAGGACTGTGTGGTAGAGAATGGAAGCCTGTCTTGCTTTACTGCAAAATATTTCATTGACTTCTAATAATATGCAGCTTTCTTGGCCCAGCCATTTCACTGGTGGGAATGAACTGTAAATCCCCTTGAGATTAAACCAGATGCTGCTAATTACGAACAGTCATTAAGATTTGAACTTTGGCTTTTGTATTTAGATGAGAAAGGTTGAATATGTTGACCATTTATCTCCTTTCATGACTAGAAATATGTCAAATGCCATCTTTAATCCAGCCACCAGTGAAAATATCACACATGGGAATCCATATATCTTTTAAATCAGCTGACATGAGTATTATGGAAATGCTGTCTATCAGAAGAGAGGTGGATTGCCCAAGGTAACATACACCAGACCCTAGTGCCAGGCTGCCAAACCATTACAAAGATTCCCTCATACACTAGATAGCAGAAGTTTAGAGCGATGATTTCCAAAGGAACTTGGGACAAATCCACATGCAATTCAAAAAGATTCTAGTGCTCTTAAGTTATAACCAAGATGATATCGAGGCTATTGGGGAAAAAGGGAGAGGATTTGTATTTAAGGGGATCAAGAAAAAGAAACAAAATCATTGTTTTCCACCTTTTTGTCTTTTTAACCATTGAAAGCACCAGTTGAGCAGCTCTTTCACACCTGCATGGCCAGACTGTGCTGAGCACCAGCAATCCCGGTCAAAAGAATGGGAATGGAGCAGCTATCAAAATACAAATGGGTGGTGGATATAGAAGCCCTGTCCTTCCCTCTCTTGTGCTCGGCAGGTGTACATAGATACCCCGGTGCTCTATGTAGGAGCCATGCAGCTGGCGCGCATAACGGTGACTCAGACCTCCAAAAACAGCTCACCTGATTGTACCACATTAAAGCATAAAATTAGTAGCTTTATTCACTCCTTCCACTTGACAACACTTTTTCCTTGATGCAACCTGCCTCCCACAACAAAATCTCCAACACTATCTGTAAACAATACATTCTTAATTGATTTTATAGTCAGTTGTACATCAAAGTTGATGACAGATGTTTTTAAAATATACGTAGTCCACATCTAGTTCTCTTACCTTAATAAAGCCAGCAGGATATCTGAACAAATCTAGTGAAAATGCAGCAAACTTCCTAAGAAAAAGAAAAAAAAATATATAAAAATAAAGACTGTAATGAAAACTATGACTGTGAAATATGTGAAGGTAGCCAATCTGCTGAGAACTTCGTATGCCAGCAACACATCAAGATGCACATTCTCCTCCCCAGCCTTTTGTTAACCCCAACTGTAGATGAACATTTAAACATTTTTTGTTGCTAATATTCATTTTCTTGTCCCAGATCTGATCAGCATATGAAACTTGCTTATATATTGCATCAGAAATGATACAGGAAATTAATAATGATTGAAATGCTTTCTGGTCTTATCTTTCATGATATGACAACAATAATAGGACAACTAATTTCAAAACACTAGCTGAACATTCTCTCTGTATTTCTGGAAGATTTTTTCCATTCCACAGCTTTTTTCATAATTCCTGAGGTTTGTCATTGTTTTCTTTCCACATTTATTGAAGGCCTGAGACTAATGAAACTAAAAATGTCGGATTCTTAGAGGCTAAAATAAGAATTAATATTAAGTTAAAAGTATTAAAAATAATTATATTATCTTACTGTTCTTCATGCAATTTTAAGACAATCAGTAAGAAATAAAGGTATTTAACTCCAAGAGTGATGAAAAGATCGAACTGTTGACATTACTACTCAGGTTTTAGTCATGATATAAGAGCAAGGGGAAACTAAATAAGGTTGAAGGAAAGAAAATGTAAAGCTCATTAAGAAACACTTACTTCTTCATAAGATTGTTATTGAGCTTCTAAAACTCATTGCTACAAGTTATCTCTGAAACCAGAAGTGGCTGTCAAAATAGTTAGGAAAGAGGTCTCACGTCTGACTTCACAGAAAAGTCAAAATTCATGTGCTTTAAGCCCTGCCCCTGCTCTCTGACAAATTCAGTTCTGATCGGAGAACTTCTCACTCAAACACCTTTGCCTTTGTGTTTCTATGCTGAAATGACCAAACGAAATATATCAAGGACAGGTTTTGATGTTTGTTTTCAGTCTCAGACTTATATCACTAATTGTTCTGGGATGGAAGAAAAAGCCTAAAATTAAGAAGCTGAATTATCACTGATTTACCTTCAAATTCCTTATGCAGATATGTCCTAAAAGACTGAGAGAATGAGTCCATAAATGCAACCTGTATTTCCACACAATTGTACTTCCCACACATTATTATAGAATAAGCACCTAAGTTACAGCACCCATTTTAAGACCCTTTTAAAATATCTTTTTCCTGGTAACTAACAGTCAAATACAAAATTCAATCTTGACCTTCTCCTCAAATTTGCTGCCCACAGAGATAGGTCTCCTTGTTTCATATCTAAGTTCCTACTTCCCCTTTTTCCTTTAGTTTAATTGCATAATTCAGAAATACCCTACCAGCACCTTCATGCAGAGTTGAAGATCCCTGTACCTTCCTATGCAAGCTTGTAATGCTTGCTTCTCACTTACAGATTGTTTGCAAGTGTATTAAGGCATTTACTTCAGCCAGCTACACCGTGGAGACACAGTACTTAAAGGGAACACGAGCAAAGAGGACATTAGAGCTACAGCTGGAACCCATAAAATATCTTGAAGAAGGAAGTTGTGGGGAAAGTACAGGCATTAGGTTTTCTGTAAGCTGCAAAGTGATGTGACATTCACCAGGAAAGTTTCTCCAGTTGTATTAACTGTAGGAGGAGGCAAGACCAGGACTGAGGTATTTGAAACAGATGTGGATGGGAATGAAGCTCTAAATTAATTTCTCTAGGGAGTAAAGATGGGATGTCTTCTCTATTTTATCTAAGACTGGTTGCAATTTTTGTTTTGCTTTTCAGTTTCTGTATTTTTACATTTTTCAGATTCTAAAGAAAGATAGGAGGCTGTCAAACAAATAAGCAAACAATACACTTTTTCTATCATTCCTTTTTAAAATTCCTGTTATTAGAATTGTAAATCCTGGAGGTCCATTCACTCAGAAGGAGGGATCAGCAGGTGTTTTATATATGAAATCTACAAAGCTTTTGTTTGATTTTCAACAGAAAAAAAAAAAAAAAGCAATTTAGTGTAGATCACAGAGTTAACCAGTAAGAGATGAAAAATAGTCCAATCAATCCTCCAACACTGCAATTCTGTATTCTGTGACTGAATAATCAGATCCTTCAAACTCTATGCAAGAATTTACTCTACAATTTACACTAGAATGTAAACTCCAGGTTGCTGTCACCCCCCCATTTTTTAAGTCTAATGTAAGCATGGCTATAACATTATAATGACTATGTCAAAATAAATTTTGAAGTCACATGGATCACAATTTATGAATCAGATTTGGGAGGCAGCAGACTTAGCCCAGTCTTCTTGCTGATTGTAAGAAACAGGCCAGTCCCATCCAGAAAACATGATATCTATAATTTCTAGTTCCTGACACAAGTTTATGAATGTTTATATGTGTTTTAACCAACATAAGCTCAATGATCCTAGTATTTACTGTAGCTTTACATTCATGTGCCTTTAATGATTTCAGTTGCATTTACTCCCAGTTCACCTTGGTGCTACTGGAAAGAGAGTCATGCTCACAGTTTTTATGATGATTTGGGATCTTTCCAAATAGATGTGAAACAAAACACTGCTGTGAGCAATTTGACATAATTTATGACATCTATCATTATTTTTCTTTATTTTCCATCTATTACAAATGTACATGACTTATTTGGAGATGTTGGCTCTTTAGGAGGAAAAAATCCTCATAAATTCCACTGACTAACAAACTATTTTAAGTGTCTGTATATTTGAGTATCTCATAAATATGCCTGATTTCAGCACTGGATTTACTATATTTTTAATTTTCCAACAGATTGGCCATAGTTTTAAAGGTTTTGTCTGAAGCCGTCTGGTCTATTTAAAGGGCACAATGTACTTAACTATTCAAAAGGCACTTGATCCCATGAATGCACTTTGCTAGTAATGGGATAGTCATTTTCCAGGCCAGTTAAAAGCTATTACTCACTGGAACACAAACAGATTGTGAGAGGGAACGCTCATGCTGATGGCTGGCAGCCTGACAAAGGAAAAAGGAAAATATGGCCCTTTCCTGAATTATGTTGCATTGACTCTATCTGTTCCAAACATTTGACTCAACTCCTTTCTTCTCATGATACTTATGGCAATAATAGGATAACAGATTTATGTCATGAAGGCACTGACCTTTGTCAGAGGGAACATTTTGACAGGAAAAGATGTGATATGCTGCTACGCTCTATAATTTTGACAATGACTGACAGTGTGGCTGTATATCGACATGGCAAAGCTTATGCTTATGTTTTTACGTTGTCATCCTTGGATTAACTCCTGTTTTTTTAGTGTCTTTGATCACATAAAACTTTGCTAATGAAATTTCTAGATGGAGGCAATTCACGCTGCTGGGAAGACTTGATTCACCCCACACCCATAGAAATAACTTGTGCTCTAGGGAAAGATGGGTTTTGGGTAAAGTGACAGGTAAACTTAGTGAACACTGATGCTTCTGTTCTTTCACTACAGGGTGAGGATACTCTCAACTTAACAAAGTGCAGCTTATATTGCCTGCTTTCTTCCTGAATGTTGCCTGTTGATGATGAACATTTGATTCTGCTCATTTTTCTGTTGAAGAGATGGATTTGATGGAGTGTGAGCAAACTTTAACTTTGAGAAAAGAGGTCTTACTGCATGGAATTTGAATACTTAGGATATAATCAATACATGGATGACATTATTTTTCTTTGTCTTCAGGATTGGTGGGTAGAGACACTTCATCACCATAGAAATAAAGAATCCCATCCATAAGAAAAAGACATATATCCAGGTAGCTAGACAAGGTTAAAAGGAAAGAGGTTCAGAAAAAAACATTTGTCCAAAGATAGGGTGTAAAAGTTCAGTATCTTATTTTGAATCAGAAATGATAACTTCCAATGTACACTTCAGTAGTCAAACTGAACTGTTCATGCTGTCTGTTTTTCCTATCTGAGTAATGACCTTATTTTGGAAGGATTGCAGTATAACAATGTGGTATGGCATGCAGTCTTCAACTCTTTTTCTGGTTTTGTTTTTTTTTTTTTTTTTCATTCTAGCATAAAGACTATCTTCAGTGCTGTGCAGTGGAAACAAAATTGACAGTCTCTGCCCTAGAGGATCTTATCTTGCAAACTTTTACACATGATTAATTTCATTCACTTCGAGTTTATTTCTGTTCCCAGTGAAATCGCTGGTGAAATTCCCAGTAACTCCAGCAGAGCAGGATCAAGACCAAGAATATTAACGTTGACTTATATGAGAGCTCTCAGAGAACAAATCAAACTGGAATACAATCAAAGCAATGAAAACTTGTTTTCTGTCTTTCACCTTCCATGATTTAGGTATAAAATTGCCTAGATGTAGCATCACTTTTCATTCAACTCTGAGTGGCATATAATGAGGTTTCATTGTTCACTATGACACTTTGACAAATGTTGTGTTACTATTGGTCTTAAGAGTGACTATACAAAACATCCCCTCTCCGGAAGCATAGCACAAGTGTAGTAAGGATCCAAACTAATTATGCATGAAACTTGAGAAAGGAAGCAAATGTTAACTAATTTTGAAATGGGTCAAAATTACGACAATTTAGTTGGTGACAAGTGAAGTCATTTTTCTATAATATTAACCAACCGTGTCCCTTCTGCTAGACTGATTTGCAGAGCAAAAAATGTCATTTTCCAGGCGGATGGGGAATTTCCCAAGCAGAAGGGAATTCAGCTTCTACATGCCACATATAATGAGAACCAATAAATTAGGCAAAGCTCCTGTTTACCTAAGCTGAAATATTGATGGCCGAGCCCACATGAATGCTAATGTCTACATTCATCATTTTTTTTAAGTCTTGAAATTTAGAGCACAGTAGCACATGTTGTGATAGATCTATATATCACAGATACAGTAACATTAGAAAAGGTACTAACCACAGAATGCAAATATAATGAAACTGAATAATTTCATCTTCTTCCATACAAATTTCATTTTTATCAGCTAAAATGAACTGGGATATAAAGCACTACTAAGAACAAACTGTATGGCTTGGAGTACTGATAGCAGATTAGAAGATCTTTTCACTTTTATGTTACCAGTGACTAGAAGCTGGTATGCAAGCTATGTGACATGATCTGGTGGTCTTCATCCAGTTCCCAGATTGTGACACCATATGGCTCCTTCATATGGCAGTGCAATCCAGGCACAAGGATTGTAACAAACCTTTCAAGACAGAAAGGTACCATATGACTAGAAAACAGTAAGTTTAATAGCTTAAGTTAAGAGAACAAGTGATCCATATAACTTCTGATGAATGTATTCTGAGGGAGAAAATAATTAAAGACATGAAAACGAGTGGAAAATAGGTTAAAATATAATACTTATTTACCACTAGAACATTACATGACAATAATCTGGTAATTTAGACAAACTAAATGGCCTGTAAGAAATTGTAGGCCCATCTCAAGGGCGTGTCAGCATATTCAGGGGAAATCAGACAGGAGGTTTTTCTAAATGTTTGTGCACAACTATGGAGTAATTGTCAGAATAGCTTGTAAACAGAGTGTGGTGGTGGAATGTGGTGGTGGATGGCTACAAGGATAAGGGCATGTATGGAATACGTATGGATGGACAGCATGTGCATGGGTAACACATATGGAGTTCTGCGAGGGAACAGGCTGTAAGCCTGTTGAGACCTTATGGGTCAGGATCAGAGGGGACGTCATGAGAAAAAAGGAATTATGTCACACGTCTGATAGAGACAGCTTGATCAAAAAGAGACAATGAATAAATCCTCCTTGAAATCTCCTGATCCCTAGTCTTGGTTCTCATGGAAGACTTTAACCATATTTGTTAGGAGGGTCACATTGCAAGGCACAAACAATCACAGAAATTTCCAGATTGTTTTGACACAGCTGCTGGTGGGTTGAATGGAGTAGTTTTTGCTGCACACACCTGCATGTGGCATGGTAAGTCTGCTCTCACCTTACCAGATGTCTGTGCCTAACAATAGAGTATGGGAGTGAGAAAAAGCACAATAGAGGACAACAGTACCAGGAACTACTCTAGCAAACTGGACATATATAAAACCATGGAAACAGCTGAAATGTCCAAGTATACTGCAGGAGCTGATGTCATTTTGAGACTGCTTTCTGTCATTTTTGAAAGATCACAATAATTGCTGGAGGGAAAAAGTGACAGGAAAAAGGCAATGTTACACTTAATTAGAAAGAGTAAGGAGGGGGATCCAGGAAATTACAGGCTCAGCAAGGAGATGAACAAAGTCTTGGGACTGGAACTACTCTATGCAACAGCACAGTCTGACTACCAAACCTCTGGGAAGGATGTCTGCAGAAAAGGATACAATGCCCTGATGGTCAATAAGTTGAACATCACTATTTGCATCATATCCTTGTTGTCATAAGGGCTAAGCACTTTTGGAGTTGCATCAGCAACTCAAGAAAGCGGTGATTCCCCCAGCTCAGCTATCATGAGACCATATCCAGAGTACTTAGCTAGTTTTCAGTTCCCCAGTATGAGAGTGACAAACTGAGGAAAGTCCAGCAGAAGCCACCAAGACGATCAGTGATTGGAGCACATGGCATGTAAGGAGGGATTGAGAGAGCTGGAATTGTTTAGCTAGGGAAAGAAAAAGCTGTCTTCAACTAAAAAGAAAATAGTGATAGAGGACATAGGCTCACTTCTGAGGTCCACAGTGAAAATACAAGAGGCAACAAGGGAAATTCAGTTTGGATATTAGGGTGATAGCTTTTGTGATAAGAGTAATTAAGCACTGGAGCAGATTGCTCAGAGAGGCTATGGAGTCTCCATCCTTAGAGAGGGTCCCTGTACCTCCCTGAGAAACCTGGTCTAACTTTGAAGCTGGTCCTTAGACCACCTACAGAAAGTTGGACTAGGTAATCTCAGAGAGCCTTTCGAACCTTAATTACTCTGTGATTCTTTGACTTTAATTCTATAGCAAAGAACTGATGAGTGGATAGTGGACCATAGCATCCTGGCAGAAAATCTGTCCCAGCAGGAGGAGGCTACCAGTACAATTTTCTTAAAAATTTCTCATGGAAATTTTGTTAGAACAGTACCTGGAAGCTGCAGTACAGTGATTTATTTCTTTCCAACATGTAGAAGGACTGTTTCAGCTGGACCCTCATTGTAAAACAACATTCTGAAACCTTCAGCCACTATTAAAATGGAAAAATCATGTCTATTGAAATAAAAAAAAAAAAAAAAAAGAAAAGAAAAACATAAAACTGTTGAGAAGACATTTTGCAAGTAAGATTGAATCTAGTGTAATGTGATGGGATACAAACTATTTTGTTCTAAATCTTTGGCTCCTGGTATAGCTCCTTTGCACTGATCTGTTATCTTAATGTTGAGCTAGTAAAACTCCTGGGAATTCTCCTTCTTTAAGGAAAATCCTAGCTGGCAGAGAAAACAAGTATAGCTGGCTTTGCTCCAGGGTACTGAAGACAAGGCCATTTCCAGGGCAGGGGTGGGAAGCTAAAATAGCTCATTATAATGGATACTGGTTTTGACAGTAATGAAAACTATCACCTAAATATGTTGAGTAATGAGACTACTGAAAATAGATATACATTCATATAGTTTGGGGCAAAAGTTTCACCCTTTTTTTAAAAAACAAAACCATCACCACCAAAAAAGCTAAGAATCACTGATTTCTGAAAGTCTTTAAATTTATGAAAATAAATTAATACTGTAAAATAGTGCTAGAGGAAAAAATACCTATGTTTCTCATTCGAATTTTTTCTTCTGTGAGAGTTGTATTGTAATCCATAGCAGTAATTGAAATGTGATGCTGGATCCTGATTTTTCACATAACTACATAAATCCAAAGTGGTGTAATTATTAAAGTATTTGTTATGAATATTTACATGGTTTTCTGGGAGCAGAATTTAGTTCATACATTTCCAGTCTTCAATATTTTTTTTTTTTTTTTACAACAAGGGTCTGTAGCACGGAAAGAAACAATATAATCAACATTTTAAAGCACATTCCCTCTGAAACTACCGTCTTCCAACCATTTAGGATATCATTTCATAAAACACACGAAAGAACTTATTTGGTGAGACTAATGAGAAAAACTCTATAAACCATATATTTGTATTTTCTTAGGACATGCTGCTGAATTCTAGACAAACCTGTCCTGCTAATAAATTTTATTTATGAATAATGTCAGGCTATAAAACACTGCACAATTTTCAATACAGCTCAGAGACTAAAAAGTCTTCCTCAGCCATTCACATTCAGTCTAGTTCTGGATTTCATACGAAATTCCAGACAGGAAGATTTATGCAATGTGCGCAGAGTGCATTAATCCACTGCACTGCAAACTCCATTAATTTTGAATACTGCTATCAATTGCACTTCATGACATGGTGATAGCTACATTATTACCTTTATAAAAATGCCTTTCCTGATATTGAGGGCCTCATTTTTACTTTCTGGATACTTTGTGCAGTTTTGTGTATGTACATGGGTAAACAGAATTCTCAAACACATATGTATGTATATTTAATATTTGCATTATTTATTACATCTTTAGTATCATAATATCAGTATGCTCATTTAATTAAATTAGAGATCCATCATCTTTTTAATTTGCTTATTCTATTGTTAAACATTGTGAACTAAATTATCCATAAATGGAAACTAATTAAATTAAGGCCAACAACAGAAAGTAAAGCCAACAATTACATTCCGTTTTGGTGGATTTAAAAGGATCAGACTAAAGATCTAAGGAGAAATTCTGATTCAACTGAACTATTTAATTCCATGGAGTCAAGATGTGTTTTTCAGTTTTAAAAGAGAGACTCACATTGTCTAGATTCAGATACTTACAGTGTTTCCCTTAAATGAGGAGGGGAGAACTAGATGCTTCTTGACAAAGTCGAGGCATGTTCATGGGTAAATCAGCTAACTGAACATGATCAGAGGGATCTCAACAGCTTGATGAGGTAAGCGGACAGAAACACCATGAAGTTCAATAGTGGCATATGCAATTCTGATAAATATAAGGATTTTCTTTCATTTTTTTTTTAATTGGAGGGTGGTCAAATACTGGAACAGGTTTTCCAAAAATGTTGTGCAATCTCTATCCTTGGGTGTGTTCAAGACTCGACTAGAGATAGTCCTGAGCAATCTGATCTAATTACACCTGCTTTGAGCAGGTGGTTGAACTAAAAGCCTTCCAAATGTCCCTTCCAACCTAAATTATTCTCTGATTCTGTGACTTTAAAAGAAGAGTTTATTGCCATCTTCAGCAAATGGATGCTTATAGAAACTCTCTTGGATATGCAGAGTGATAGGATAAGACACAAGCTGGAACACAGGAAACTCCAGATAAATATAAGGGAAAACTTCGTCATGAGGATAGTCAAACACTGGAAAGAGGACAAGAGAAATCGTGAAATTTTCAGGCTTGGATATATTCAGAACATGGCTGAAAAGCATCTTAACAACTTGATCTAATTTTGAGGTTAGCCTTGCTTTATGTGCGAGCCTGGACTACACCAACTCTAAGGTAATTTCCATCTGAAATCATTGAATGATTCCGAACATATACAATTATCTTAAATTTTCTTTCTATTTTAAAGGCTTACATAAAAAATTGCCTCCAGGAATTCTGTAATTATTTTTTTGATAGAAATATCAATATCTGGTTGCAAAAACATCCCAGAGCAACATTTCTCTTTTCCCCATACGTTCATAATCTGTGCATTATTTTACAGCAATTTCTGTTTCAAGTTTGAATCTGCAAAGATATAAGTCCCTCTGAAAGTGTGGCTATATATATATATGATGAAATCCACACAATGCATAAGCAGTAATTAACCATAGATTTCTACACCATTTGTAAATAAGACAGAACTGGTAGAGCTAGAACTAATCAATGATTATATGACTTAATCTAATTTTTGCTTTGTTTCATCTTGGAGTATCTCCAAGAAATGCTTATGACATGTTAACTGAAAAAAACCCACCACTTTTTTATTATAGAAACTCATTAAGACATTGGTCTGTCTATGGGTGGTCAAACACTTTCAGCAGAATATATTTGTAGGAGAGAAATGTGGCTGTCAGATGTTTTAAACCATATGCTTTCCATGAATCTTTTTGATTTATTTTCAGAATCCAAAATTCTGAAAAGCTATTTTATTCACATGAAAAACTGGGTACTAACAGAGAATATTTAGCCATCCTGAAAATTGGATAACATTTCTGTTTAATACCGGGCTCTTTTCATATGTCTTTTCTGCTGGACTTAAATCTCCTATGCCATACTGCAGTCAAGGAACCCTCACCTTACTATACGTGAAACAAGGCAGTGGTGTACAATAACTTAATTACTTTAGCCAGGTGACTAGAGAATTTTTTTTTTTTACGTGTAGTCTTTATCCTTTTATTTCTTTTGAAATATTTCTTCATATATATCACTGGGAGTAGCATGTATTTATTGCACGTAACTCATCTATTTAAGGCGTCTTCTATGAAAGAGAGTGGTAGAATTAAGGCATGAATTTAAAAGGTCTTTTTGTTTTATAGCTCCTCTAATGTTCACACAAACAAAATAAAAACCTATTTCCTGTCAAAAAATAGTCCCAATTAAAAAACTAAGAATGGATCTGTACTTTGGATAATAAGAACAATCCTTCCTCAATCAAATTATGAACTGTATTCTGCTTTTTCACAGTATCTCTTACATATAGTGTTGAAAGTGTTGTTTTTAACTATGCTTAAGAAAGAAGCTACATAAAAGTCATGTGGTATAAATCTAATGTCAAGAAGCACTGACATATTTAGTCTGATGAGGGAGAGGAAAACAAACTAGTGGCAAAATATCAGAGCAGGTGGCCTTTTGCCTCCCACATATCAAGCTTCTTGTATACCGTCATGGTGCCATTTGTCTTTGTCAGTAGGACACTAGGTTAACTGAGCATCAGGTTAAGGAAAGGGATTTTTCTAGGTGAATTAATTCCTGAAAGCTGAGATGACGTTCTTGGAGTCATTTATAGATTTGTTATCCATATTGTAGGTTACCACTTCCAAACCATTTACAGAAGCTGCTGGGGCCAAAAGTCCCGTCACACTCTCTGTTCTGTGAGCACAAATAGCTGATACATAATATTTCATTGGCCTGCAATTGTAGACTATACTTTTCCTTGATACAGCTTAAATATGCAGTTTTATGTGTGTATGAACTAAAGAAAGCTCACAAAACTGTTTTCACAAAAATGTTTGAACCTTCAAAGAATGATTTATAAGCTTATTTTTACTTCTGTGAGTAATCTCACTAAAGTTAATTCACTAAACATTAGGTAAATTCAGAGGGGTTAGTGAGACTAGAGCTTTAGCGTTTAACCTTGAGGTGTTAAAAAACTTATACTGGGTCATGAGGTAGTAAGGAGAAGAATGGAACAGAAAATTAAAGAGTTTTCCTTCTGTTTAAATATAACATTTCTTTTTGATTGCTTGTCTTTTCTTTTTCAGCTTTGATGGTCTCAACTGCAGGCTTTCTGATGGATCAAGCTCTGGTACAGTGAAAAAAAGTCAGGGTAACAAAAGTTGAATTCTTTTTGTGTAAATATATATAAAAACACCCTAGGAATGAGTAGCCCTCCCCATCCTCTGTCTCTCAACATTCTTGCACACTGGGTTCAAATATCCAAAAATGCTCCCTGCCTGAGCTTTGGTTTTAAAGGATCTTTACTGTCACTGTTCTGATGCTGCATCTACAGTCAAAGAAACTGTTGCCTTCTGGTGGCTACACAAAATGACTTGTAGCTTTCATATGCAGTCTATTCTTTCACCCCCTTCCAGGACAAACACACAGGCATTCTTTTTAAATTCTTCATTTTTAAACACTTTATTTGCGCTTTTTCTTTCCTCATTATATTTATTGACTTCTATAGCATGAAATGATAAATTTTAAACCATCTCTCAGCTTATCTTGTTCTATCTGCAAAATACTTTTCCCCCCTGGATCATTAGACTTTTTCAAACTCCAAAATAAGGGAAATATACAAAATACGTTAGCATACATATCTAAATTTCTAAGTCTATACTTAACCAGTCTAATGAACAATTCTATTACTTGGGACATCTTATATCTTGGATCGTGTCTACAGAAAGGTAAAAACCGCATAAGAATTTTTTAATCTTGCTCAGTGTTTCTCATGACCTTTCAAAAGTGTGATCCCTCCTGACTCACATGTTTTCAGGCAACCCTAAATAATATACCAGTCCTGAACTGTTTTTTTAAGGTGTTGGAGGATGCCTACCTGTGCAAAGGTTATGTCTTCAACTGCAGTATAGATATATCCATACCGTGTTACTAGTAGCCCTTCTGTGTTACCAGGAGTACACGAGTACTGAATAATGCTGTTCAAAATTATCAGCAGACACAAAGGGAGAGATTCAGTCGGAGAAACGTTAAATACAGATCTGCCCTCTAAAAATATATTCAAGTGACAGCAGAAGAATCATCTGTCAGACGAATCTCTGATTTAAAAGTGACTTTCCAGCCACCAACGATAAGTTATTATGCAATGACTGCTGGACATTGGCTGGGGGTCTGTGGTGCACTGACAGCAGATTGTTACCCTAAATTACAAAAATCTCCCTGTTAAATTTGCTTCCCATTTTTCCATTTGCTGTAGCTACACATCTTTTCCTAATGCCACTAAAACTTTCCTCATGCCACTAGGAACACGTTTTTAGTTACACCTGAGTATGATTCCCAGTGCAAGGAGCACAGATATCTAAATGTGGTTTCCAAATGCTATAATAATATAAATCAGTATCACAATAAATATGTTGATAAATATGCAAATAGTTTAACAATACTAGCTCAGTTTGATACAGTATTGGATTTTCATCTGTGAACTCAGAGAATTAATTACACTTCTTGGTTTTAATGTAGATTGGTAAAAAGCATCCTATTTCATATATCAATTGTACAGTCAACAAAATTACCATGAAAAACTTACTTTTGGGCGGTGTAACCCCGCCACATGAGATGAGATGGAATTGTGCGATTAAATCATAACTGGTGAATGTTATGGATTTACACTGCACTATAATCAGGATCAAAAAACATTATGCACATTCAGAAACCTTTCCTCTAGTATGTGCAGTGTGACTCAAACATATTGCTAGTGAGAATGGTGACAACATTATCCAAATCTCACACAGATTTCTGCTGTTGTGAGAGTGCTCCAGAGATTCATTTAAGGGTAATCAAGAGTAGCACACAGAGGAAACTGAAACATATTTCTCACTGCTTTTTCCTTCTACATGTAGGCCTACAATAACTTCCCCTTTTTTTATATTCTGCATTATGTGGTGTGTTGGGTTGACCGTGGCTGTTCCCTCCAAAGCTGCTCTATCAGTCCCCTCCTCATCTGGACAGGGGAGAGAAAATATAAACAAAAAGCTCATGGTTTGAGATAAGGACAGGGAGAGATCTCTCACCAATTACCATCATGGGCAAAACAGAATCAAATCTGGGAATTAATTTAATTTATTACCAATCAAATCAGAGTAGGGTAATGAGAAATAAAAACAATTCTTGAAACAGCTTCCCCCCACCCCTCTGTTCTTCCTGCGCTTAACTTTACTCCTGATTTCTCTGTGTCCTCCCCCCAGTGGCACAGGGGGACGGGGAATGGGAGTTGCATTCAGTTCATCACACGTTGTCTTCGCTGCTCCTTCCTCCTCACACTCTTCCCCTGCTCCAGCCTGGGGTCCCTCCTACAGGACACAGTCCTCCACAATCTCACAGGCTGCAGCTCTTCACAAACTGCTCCAGCGTGGGTCCCTCCCACGAGGTGCAGCCCTTCAGGAACAGACTGCTCCAGCGTGGGTCCCCCATGGGGTCACAAGTTCTGTCAGCAAATCTGCTCCAGTGTGGGCTCCTCTCTCCACAGGGCCACAGGTCCTGCCAGGAGCCTGCTCCAGTGTGGGCTTCCCACAGGGTCACAGCCTCCTTGGGGTGCATCCCCCTGCTCCAGCGTGGGGTCCTCCCCGGGCTGCAGGTGGGTCTCTGCTCCACCATGGACCTCCATGGGTGCAGGGCACAGCTGCCTCACCATGGGCTGCACCACGGGCTGCAGGGGAACCTCTGCTCTGGCTCCTGGAGCACCTCCTGCCCCTCCTTCTTCACTGGCCTGGGTGGCTGCAGAGTTGTTCCTCTCACATATTCTCACTCCCCTCTCCGGCTGCTGTTACACAGCAGTTTTTTCCCCTTCTTAAATATGTTATCACAAAGATGCTACCACCATCGCTGATGGGCTTGGCCTCAGTCACCAGTGGGTCCATTGGCTCTGTCAGACATGGGGGAAGCTTCTAGCAGCTTCTCACAGGAGCTACTCCTGTAGCCCCCTGCTACCAAAACCTTGCCATGCAAACCCAATACATGTGGAATTACATCACTGAGCAGGCTTACAATTTATACTGCTGGAAATGGTAAACTGTGTCAGAGATAAAATAGATTGTTGCCTTGTTACAATAAAGGTCTCATCTTTCATCATAAAGGCTCCAAATTATCCTCTAAGAAAGGAAATACTGGCAGTGATAATTTATAAAAGGACATCATTAAAGAAACAAGGTAGAGGAACTCTATTCAGTCCTTCCAAGTCTGAAGCTGTTTGTTTTTCATTAGCCAGTGTTTGCTGTTTATGCTCTGTTATCAAATTGGCACAAATCTCACTGAATTGATTCAGGTCAATGACACACTATGAAGTGTGCAGGTTATGTCTCACATTTTTCCCCTCGAAGAATACTATTTTTATGTCACTGTCCCTCATCTTCCAGCTTTGTTTCTTAATAAACTCCATACCATCATGAGTGGTTTTGCCCAAGAAAATTAAAACAGAACACACCTGTTTTGAAGTAGCTTCAAGATATTTGATAAAATTGTATCTGAAACATCAAAAAAGCTAAAGATAGAATAAAGAGGATACTCGTCCTCACTTCAGGACTTTTCCTAGTTGGATTTCTGCCTTTTTTTTTTTTTTTTTTTTTTTCTATGGACCTTCTCTACTCTACTTTAAGTAATATTCCATCGAATGTCCATTCCACAGTTCATTGCATTCATTAAGTCTTCCACTACAAAGAATACTAGAATATGGTGAAAGGAAATATAAAAATGTGACCTGCATCACTGATGGTCATTCCAGTTCCTGTTCTACTTTTATTAACACTGAGGTTTTAACCTCATTATCCTCACATTTCCGTTTGAATATTTGCATTCTTCTGCAAAAATGAAATCTGCAGGTTTTTCTCCTCCCTTCTGTACTTAAACTGTATCATAGATTTACTGTGACCTCTTTGGCATCTTTAAAGTGAATGAAATGCTTTCTGCCCATTGAACAGAATAGTGAAAAAAAAAAGCTATGTATTTGGATCATGGGTGAAGGGGCTTCTTTCATATTACTTCTAGTAATAATATAAATTTTAATATCAAGTTTATTTTCATTTATAGCAGTGTGAACTTGGAGTAATGCCAATGACTTAAGTGAATTTACCCTGGACTTTCAGTGAGCAGAGGCTCTGACCCCTGGAGATCATTGAAGTTGTTCTGGATTTACCTCATATTAATGTATCATGGAATGAATCCGAGATTTGTTTACAGGAGTGTAAAAGGGTAAGTTTGCAGAGGACAATACAAGGGCCAATTTAATTAACATCAGCAGCATCCCTGAGAAACTGTTGGCTTGGATTTATTTGCTAAGAACATTTTCTGTACAAGCTGGGTGGATTCTTGGAAGAAACAAGAGAGTGCAAAATCCCATTTACAAACACTAACAGTCCATTGTCATATCTCTGACACATTTCTACTAAAGTTTTAAATACAGCTCAGCCCTTAATGACTCTTTCAACAAAGAACTGCCAGTTCAAATAGCCATCTTTAGGGTCTTGTGTATTTTTTTTTCCTGAGCTATCTCTCATGACATAAAATATTGCTTATCATATAGCAACCTGAACAGCTATTAAAAACCCATCTGAAACAAAGATTGAATTGAGGCAGCTACACCTTTTTATTATGTTCATTTATGTATGGCATTGGCTACCAAACCCACCCAGCCCTGGGGGCAGGAATAAATCTTGTTAATTTAATGACTAGACAATAAAGAATATGTCCTGCTCATTTTTAATACTGCAACATATAATAAAACATCCTCCGAGCCAGAAGTTGGAGGGAGAAATTTATTTTCATATTATTCACAGAGAATTACTCTTAATATTAATTACACAACAGCAATGATACTGAATCCATTGCTCTTTAGGGCCTGCTGTACCCAGTAGTCTGATCTTCATTTTGCTTTCACAGTGTATCAGGGAAAATATGATAGTTATATTACAGAGCAGGACATATACAAGCTGAAATGATCTGAAGTAGTCCCTAAGAACATCTATTGATCCACAACTAATGATACTATGTTCAAAGGTAGGAGACTGCCAACAGATGAAAACCTAATGGAAACAAATCTAAATGTTGATAAGGTAAGAGAAATTAAGGAACTGACACAGAAAAGCCCTAGATAGCTTCATTCTGCCTTAATCAACTTGTGGTTTAATTTTTCTAGCTAGTCTCATTTATGGTTTCTTGAAAGCCAGGGAGACAGTTCTATTGTCTGGGATCAATGGTATTTTCTATCAAAGTAAGTTTAGTGTAGTTCTTAACTTAGAGTAGATGCTGTAGTATAAACCAAGCATAGTTAAAAACAAAACAAAAAAAATCCACTCAAAACAATATTCAGTCCTTCATAAAGAAACTGTGGTTTTGACAGCTCTTGAATGATAAGAGGCTGGGACAGAGAGAAAGAGACATTCAGGAAAAAAAAAATAACTAGGAAGATGAAGAATTTGAAGAGTTCTTAAAAGAAGTTGAGAGAAAGATTGAAGGTGGAAATAAAGAAATAAGGGATGAGAAGTTTCAGAAAACACTTAAAAGAAATTGAAGAAGCAATTTACCTACTTATATATTGTAGCAATTTCTTTATAACAGAGATAAGAAAGACTTTCTCTATTATTTTGTTTCTAACTTTGGCAAGAAAGTTCTTCCCAAGTGAGGAATCATTTCAAAGAAAAAGAAATGAGGTCCTTGGTATTTAACTGTAAAAAAAAATTGTATGTAATTAAAGTGGGTGAAACAACACTGTCTTGAAAGAGCTGCTCTAAATTATACACACTGATGATAAATTCACATATATAACCAAGATATAGAAAATTTCAGGGAAAATTTCCCTATGTTGTGAAATGGAAACAGGTTCATTTTTTTATATCTGAGAAATAGAAATCTTAACCTCCGTTATTTTCCTCTAAAAGAGTCAAAAGATAATATCATAACTATAGAAAACCAGCCATAGATGCCAAAGTATAAAACTTGTTGAAAGTCTTGGAGGTATTTGTGGTGAGTTAATTGCTCCTTTTTTGTAGAATAACCCTATAAAATGTTGTGAAAGAAAGATAACTGTGAAAGTTTCCCCTGTGGAGTTCAATATGGGAGGACAAAGAGGCAAGGATTGCACAAAGACCATGATCTTTTCCTGTTTCCATGGTGATACAGTTCCAGAAAAGATGCACCCATTTAAACTAGGGGATCCTGCTGCATTGTATTTTTAAGAAGATTTAACCCTGCTGGTTGTGCATTGGAATGAAGTTGAAGTTCCTGAGCCCTGTTCAAACTCTTTCAATCCCTCCCCATTTAGATAACATAAGCTAAGAGGAATTACAATGTAGAAAAGACACAGAGAGCATAAAGATTCATAAAAATTCTCACATTTTGAGGAAGATAGATTTCAGACATGCCCGTGTCAAAAATGGCCTGCATTCCTTACACAGTGATGGGAAAATTGAGGTTTTCTGATTAAAAGAAATCTCAGAGATGTTTCTATCTGTTGATTAGACATCATAAGCTACTTGTGTTGCTGCATCCTGGAACTTAAATGTCATAATTTACTGAGGACGTGAACTGTTGGGATTTGGCTTTGAGTTTTCTTTATTATGCATGCACTTATAACAGTAAGAAAGATGAACCTTTTAAATGGAGATAACACTAATCATACATGCGGAAAATTTAGACAAGCTACTGAACATCCATGTTCCTCTTCCAAGCATCAACCTTCAAAGCTAAGAAAAGCTAAGGCTAAGAAAAAATGCTCAGTTTACTTAGGTATAGCTTAGGCCATCCCTGAAATCAGCATAGATCTGAGAGGAAGTTAGTAAGGTCATAGGATAATTATCTCTCATGAGAAACAGGAAGACATGTAATCACTGTCTGTGGTTAGTGTAGGGGAAGGAGATTATAATGTGTGAAAAGATCAATATCTCTAGCTCATTGTTTCTGGTATTCAATAGAATTATGAGTTTTCCAGACTCTTCACTTCAGAGTGGTTTTTAAGTCTTTATTGAGAATCAGGAGAGAGGGAGTGACTGTTTTGTAAGAAGTGTTCCCTATTATCAGTGCAGTGTTTCTGCTCTTTATTGATTGTGTGAGTTCACCCTGTTGTGTAGTGGTTGTTTGGCTTATCCTGTGTTTCTACCATGAGGACACTGTTACCCAGGATGAAATGTGTTACAGCCCACGCCATGCAGGCGCAAGATCCATGAATGCTGATGTTTCTACTGTGGGGTTATTTACTGTGGTGGAGATCTGTTGGCATTAAGCTCTAAGTTACACAAGCGACAAACAGCTTGTCTCCTTCTTTTTCCTAGGAAATAGCTACTTTATCAAATTTCTTTAGCAACATCCCATAGTCACCAGCTCATTTTTCCTTCAAGGTAGTCCAGCTGATACACATGTAATTAAACCATGACCAATTGTTCCCAGATTGAATTTAGGTTTGAAGTTTTTTGCTTCTAGTTCAAATACAATGAAGGGCTCATGTGCCTGACAACTGAAATGATGTTTCATTTCTAAGAGCTGGTTTAGTAAAAGGTAAGTCCTCTGTCTGAAAACCTTACCTCACTAATATCCTTCAACTTGTATCCAGAGCAGGGCAACAAAGCTGGTGGCAGGGCTGGAAGGCATGTCCTATGAGGATTGTCTAAGGACTTTGACCTTGCCTAGTTTGGAGAAAAGGAGACTGAGGTGTGACCTCATTGTTCTATACAGCTTCCCGAGAAGGGATCAGAGAGAGGGAGGTGCCGAGCTCTTCTCCCTGGTATCCAGTGATAGAACTCATAGGAATGGGTCAAAGCTGCACTGGAGAGGTTTAGACTGGACATTAGGAAGCATTTCTTTTCCAAGAGGGTGGCCAAACACTGAAACAAGCTTCAAAGAGAGGTGGTTGATGTCCCAAACTTGTCAGTGTTTAAGAGGCATTTGGACAATGCCCTTAACAACATGCTTGCACTTTTGGTCAGCCCTGAATTGTCAGGCAGTTGGACTAGATGATAATTTTATATCCCTTCCAACTGAAATAGTTCTATTCTATTCTATTCTATTCTATTCTATTCTATTCTATTCTATTCTATTCTATTCTATTCTATTCTATTCTATTCTATTCCATTCCATTCCATTCCATTCCATTCCATTCTAGACATAACCATCATGGTTGTTACTAAATGTATTCAGACAGAATTCTGTAAATTTCCAGCATCTTATTCCTTTCCTAGCCTTCTACAACAGTCATATTCCTGTTTGCCTACACCCTCTTCCTCTACTCTCCCCCAGAGACACCCAGAAGTTTGTATATATTCACCAATTTCCAGACAGAAATCAGTGTTACTGAAACAAAGTTCAGTACCTAACTTAATTCCCATAAACTATATGTTCTTCACTAGTAAGGAAATTTTTTTGTTTTATTTGGGGTCTCTGAGATTTCTTCTCTCCTCATCCAAAAACCCTTCAGCACATTCCAAACTGTTATTCTTACAAAAAATTCTATAACAGCATGCTTAAATCCTGCTTTTCCTGTGCAGTACATATAATACAGCAGCACATAATTTCCATTTTCTCAGCTATGCTTTAAAAAAATGACATTCTTATAAAAGATATGTTTGTAATTATTTTAAATCTTTAGAATATATTAGAGATTTTCAGTTTACCTTTTTCTCTTGTCTGTCAGAGCTGCTGTCAGAGCCGCTTTTATCTAAAAATATGATTTGATATAATCAACTCATGATATTATTTTGCTTATTGACATATTTTGTTTGAGAGCTAGATTAAGGCACTTGTAATTCCTACTCCTAGACTAATATAACCTGAGTAATCTACCACAGATTTCAAGGCTCAAAGTTATCCTAAAATTTTTAACATATTTTTATACAATGTTTAATTAATTGGACTTTTTAGTTATATGTTAAAAAATATTAAGATAATAGAAAAGTGATTTGGTTTTCAGGTGTCAAATTATGAACCATTGAGAAACATGGAGAAATTAGTCACTGATGTGAGTATTATTAAATTTACCCTATTATGCTTTAGTTACTTAAAGTATAAGTGTTTATGATCTTTAATAAGATAGATACTTTTATCTATTGCACTAAAAATCTCCTATCATACAATTTCAAAAGAATAGAAAGGCAATGAGAAATGCCTAGAATCATAGCATGGTTTGGGTTGGAAGGGACCTTAAAGATCACTTAGTTCCAACCCCCTGTTATGGGCAGGGATACCTTCCACTAGGCCAGGTTGCTCAAAGCCCCGTCCAACCTGACCTTGAACATTTCTAGGGAGAGGGCAGCCACAGCTTCTCTGGGTAACCTGTTCCAGTGTCTCACCACCCTCATAGGAAAGAATTTATTCCTTACATCTAATCTAAGTCTACCCTCTTTCAGTTTAAAACCATTATCCCTTGTCCTATCACTCCACCCTCTGATAAAGAGTTCTTCCCCATCCTTCCTGTAGCCCCTTCAAGTCCTGGAAGGCCACTCTAAGGTCTCCCCAGAACCTTCTCTTCTCCAGGCTAAACATCCCCAACTCTCTCAGCCTGTCCTCACAGGGGAGGTGCTCCAGCCCCCCGAGCATCTTTGTGGCCTCCTCTGGACCTGTTCGAGCAGGTCCGTGTTCTTCTGATGTTGGTGCCCCCAGAGCTGGACCCAGCACTGCAAGTGGGGTCTTACAAGACTAGAGCAGAGGGGGAGAATCCCTCGACCTGCTGGCCACACTTCTCTTGATGCAGCCCAGGACATGGTTGGCTTTCTGGGTTGCGAGGGCACATTGCTGACTCATAGTCAGTTATCCATCCGCTCATACATGTCAACATGATTCAACATTAAAAAGTATGTAGATTTTTACTAACCTATACTGTTTGCTTTATCCTGCAGTGTTCCAAGAACCTTTTAAAACTCCACAGTCACAGGAACAAGCATGCTATTCTTCTATACTGATCTAACATATTTCTATGACAGTTTCAGAATAAGCATATCTTTTCTGGCAATCCAGTTGTGACTTCTGTAATATTAGAGTTGGGGCGTAGTTTCTTTCCAGGGATCTTAATCTGACACATAAAATAGGTCAGATTAATTTTATCCTGACAGTGCTGCTTTCCTTCCAAGACTTCTGAAGGAGCCCGGACTGATGAGCTGGGATAGGAGACCTGCATTGTAGATAAGTGAATTGGATGAGATGCATTTCCATAAACCATTTGCTAAGGATAAGTTAGGACTCCTGTGTCTACTTTTTAGAAAAGAGAAATAATTATGGATCCCTTGGTTTCTTGGTACTTAAAACATAATATTCTACTCTCTGAGGATCAGCTAATCATTTCACTCAGTAGGTATATTGGCTACACACAAACCTGCCTCCTGAAACTACTTGTTTTGATTAATTCTTTAAAGAGACACAGTATCAGATGCTGGTGACATCTTCTTCGTGCAGAAGAAATGAGAACTTTTTAAGGGTCTTTAATATTTGGAAAGTGCAAACACCTAAGGAAAAAAGCACATTTGTCAGAGTGAGGAAATACATTCAGCTAGAAATAATGAGCAGAGAGATAGGGCTGATTCTTTCTCTAGTATATGTCAGATATATTTATCAACTTGCAGTTTGTTCTGCCTAAGAGTCAACTTTAAAATGGAAAATTTTAGCAAACAAGAAAAGTTTTCTCACAAAAAGATCTGTTAAGCTTTGGAAAGCATTTTTGTTTGCCAGTCAACAAGTATATTAATTTTAACTCTGCAGCTTTTGTAAAAGATCAATTTTGCTTTAGCAAAAAGAGGTACAGGTTCTGTAATGATAATGACTGACTTTGAACCCATCAAACAGGCTTTAAAGTACCATTACTTCACTGCAGTGTCATTAGAAATTTGTGTAAGAAGGAAACTGGGGCAAGGTGAGTTTGTCATTTGTATTCAGTATAAAAGACAGTAGCAGAACAGTCAGCAATACTTTCATTTTGGCAGGTCTCTTTCCTAATTTATCATGGACTATTTTTGAAAAACCTACAAATATTTTAATCCAAATAGGTGCTACATTTTAGTACCTGAATGATAAGATCAAAGAGTATCTGATGGAGAAATGTTAGCTGAGTACAATCATTTGTAAAATGAGACATTGAAATTCGGTGCTGTACCTGAGTTAAGCAGGGTACAAGCAGCCTCACTCTCTGGAGTGGACAGACCACCTACTGAGACCCAAGTACTAGAAGAAGCTAAGAAGTTTCTGAATTAAAATCCCTGTCTTCTCTATATTTAATTGTTACCAGTAGGTCATTAACAGAGTTGCATTACCCAGGGAGAGGCAGCGTTGTGTCATTTCCACACCCAACTCCACATCATGTATTGCTGCTTTCAACAGTGAATTGAAGAAATGGACAGTACAGACAGGGGTCCCTCTTCATCTGAAAGTATTAAATCTTTTCACACTAATGTTGTCAGAAGTATTTATTTTTGTCTTTTTGAACTAGTTTAGTTGAGTCTGTTAATTATGCTTTAGTTAACAGATGTGTTAAGAGTTTTGCTTTATCATTTCTGGATTATAAGAATTAATGTTATTTCTCATCTATATAGTAAGTTCAACTGTTTCAACTGTGAATATGTGTGATGCTGAAAAAAATTATTGAAATGAGCTAATTATTAATCACAGGATTGTTGAGAATGGAAAGAATGTCTTGAGATCATGTAGTTCGACCTCACTACTCAAGCAGTGTCAGACAGAGCAGGTTGCCTGGGATCATGTCCAGTTGAGTTTTCGATATCTCCACAGATGGAAATGCTATTTTTTGGCATCAGCCATGGATCTGATGTGCTTGGTGGGCCATACGCTACTATTTATATATAGTTTTATAGTGCCTGTATTTATCTCAATGGTTTGCAGACAGGAAGGAGAAGGAAGGTTCATGGTAGCTACCTGTGAGCAAGCACCGAAAAATTGCTGAAAACTAGTAGCAGGACAAGCTGCTTTGAACCCTACTTAGTCTGTAGTACTCCAGCATAATTTGCATTATTGGCAATGATCCAGTTCTTAGAAATGTGTGGGACAAAAATAAAGCCAAACAAATGAGGGAAGTTTTGAGGGACAATGAAAAGTAGAAGAAAGCCAGACAGTGGTCAAAGAGACCTGAATATCTGTCAGTACCAAAGTTTGACAGGACTTTAGCAGATGGATACTTGTCCAGTCTTTTGAAACTATTTTTATTTTTCTGATGTTATAATTTAATTACTGAATAACAAAAAAAATAACTTATTAACAAGAGGTGGTTTGACCAGTATATACCATCCTTCATCCTTCCCCAAAGGGAAGGACTGCAAATACTCAGATTGTCTCAGATACAAGGAAACTGCTAACAAGGAGGGCAGTATAGCTGAGATGTCAAAAAACAGAGGGCTTTCATCTAGAAAAGCACTTAAGCATGCAATGAACTACTGAAAGTCCATTAAAATCAGTGGGGATTATAGATGTGCCTGATATATGAGGTGCTTAAATACATGCTAAACATTGAACTGTTGTTTTCAGACAGTGAATTACAAAACATCCGAGGGACCCTACCCAAATGCAGTGGTCCACTCGAAGGCAACATCTCCACTGGGGATTCATCTCTCCTTACTATGTGTAAACTGGGGATATTGACTATTTTCCATCCTTTGTCTGAAATCAAGATTTCTCAGGACAGCAGTACCTCTCAAACACATAACCTCTGTATAACCAAACAGAAAGGGGGTAGCCTCTGGATGGGGATTCTCAGTGCTTAAGGAAACATAACTCCAAGCAGCCATTAGCCAAAAAACCTCCCTGTAGCTCTAACACACCAACATTTTATTCTCTTATTGAAGTTGATACTCTCTAACTTATCGAGCTCTTTTATTTGTAGTGTATGGAGAAATTTCAATGTAAATGTGATCTTCACCTTTGCTTTCACATGACTTTAATAATAACTGCTAAACTACAAATCTACTGAACATAGGAATCAATTCTTATATCCTCACAGTAGTGACTATAAAATAAGGAACATAAAATCACACAACTAGATACTCAGTAATTACAAATAATTCATCTTCATCTCTAGCTTCTCAACACAAGTGTTAGTTTGGGCTTAAGGAGATGAGGTAGATCAGTAGCTGAGAGATATTTGAGACCTTCTTGCCTCTTCTGTTCATGCTTTCATCAATGCACACAGTAAGTAATTTCTAACTGCATAAATAAAACACACTTCCATTGTTAATAGTCCAAGTACATTTCTAACAAATAAGATATAGAGACAACATTTTAGAATATTGATCAATAGCTGGCTGAATTGAGCAACTTTCTCTATTTTTTTTGAGTACTACCCAGCAAGCATAAATATAAAGGTACATCCTCAAACAGAAAGCAAGGACAGACTGAAATATCCTACTAATCTACCTCAGGCAAAAGCCTGTCTGAACAGATGGGCTTTTCTCCATGCCTTCAGGTTTTGCTGCATTACTGGTGAAAATTAGTTCCAGAGGGGAGAGCCTTCTCTTGAGAATTTGTCATCACCTGCCCTGAGATGTTAAACTCAGTAGCAGAGAAGGAAAGAAACATTTCCCCAGAAAACTGGGATCTAAAGCATCTTAAAGAGTATCATGAGTTTATTGGCATATAGTTTACAGGGGACTCTCTTGCGCTGTAATGACAGTTTGTGCTGTCCACAGCTAATTCCTCCTTTGCAAGCAGTGTGGGAGAAACTGTCCTGAGCAATGTGATCACAGTTGTTCTATATTCACAGCACCATACTTCAGACCAGCCAGAATTACCAAAACAGACTGCTAGAAAACTTATGAAATTTCAGCAGCTGAGAAATCTGTATATGAAGATTGGAAATTAGGTTCAGAGAAGCTCCATACTGCCAGAAAGCAAGAGAGTAACTAATTTATATAAAACAACAATATTTTTAGTGTTCCAACTGTCTGTAAATTTTAATAATTGGTGTTGTATATAGCACCAGTTTGACATAGTCCTTGATCCTGTGAAGACTCATGGGGTTTGGTTATTTGCTTAAAGACAAATATATGTGGAAGTTGTTGTTGGCCTTTTATGTGCATCTGCCTGACACATTGATGTTTAAGCAGAATTATTTATTACTTCCTTTTATTTTTTAATCGGTTTTCATTATAAAAACATGGTCCTACTGTTCTTGTTATATGCAAGTTATTCTGAGTATGATGTCATTTTAATTAATGGTTTTCATAAAAGGGAAGACCATAATCAATTAGGGCTATATAAAAAAGCATTTTAAAGCAAATACAGTCAACACAACTTTTCAGAAAATCAACTCCTTTTCAGTAAATGGTATATTGATTTTACAGCTTCGCATGCATATTGTGTCAGAGAAAATGTCTATTCCAAGTGTCTGCCTACTCCTTGTGAATACGCATCTGAAAACCTAAATAGCTTGCCAAGGTCTGGTCTAATTTATTTACATTACACGTTGTCAACAGCAGTAGGTGGCAATCACTGTGGGACCAAAAAAAAAAAAGGCACTTTGAGAGCAAATATAAAATGGTGAATGAAGATGGTGCTTGCATACAAGATAAAAGTGGGCTGTGAATGAACTGGACTGAAAAACAGATGCAATACCTGGGATTGATTCTGGCTTTTACTCGGTCATTATGAGGATGAAATAGTATTTTCAATCTTAGTAGTGTTCACTAGGCATCCTATTTACGAAAGCTGTGGAATTTAAGAGGGAATGTTACTTTTTTAAGATAATGTGAACTGTGTGGTCTGGTTTCCTACAGGTTGAACAGCTTGCTATTCTCAGTGATGGGCATGGAAAGATCTACGTTGGCATGTGATGGTGACTGTGGGGCTGTCAAGGTGTGGGTGAAATCCTGTACTGTGATATCAAGGAGCATCTGGACGGGACGATGCTCTTAGTCATATGGTTTAGTTTTAGGTAACCTTGTGAGGAGCAGGGAGTTGGAGTTGATGATCCTTATGGGTCCTTTCCAACTTGAGATATTCTACAATTAGGGCATCTAAGCCAGACTGGCAGTGCGGATGACAGCACGACTGGTGGTACTGTTGCACTTGACTGAGCACCAGATTTCACTATGACAGAAGTTACTGAGTGCAGAAATATCTCCATGCTGCGTGGGGTCAAACCCAGGACTTTTGAAAGGTCTTATATGAGTAAAAAAAGTGGTGCCCACGTGATAAGGATAAGCACTTAAAATGGACAAAGCCATGATAAAAATATCTGCTGTACCTAATTGGGATCAGGGATGTGTAAGTGGGGCACATCCCATGTTCCAGTTAAGAATTCAGACATCTAAGCTGTCAGCTATGCTGAAGTGGGATATTCTTCTCTTATTCTGACTTGCTATTTCTCTTCTGGACCTAAAGACCTACCCTAGTCTTTTGGTGCTGGTAGATGTTTCTCTGAGGAAATTTTAAGTCAGGCAAAACTGAACAGTGGAGCAGGGTAGATGAGGTGTTCCAAAGGGAAACCCCCCAGTTTCAAAACTGAATGATAAGCTGGAAGAAAGAAAATGTGCATTATTGACCCCTTCTCTGCATAACAGATCAGTTGGGAGTACTAAGATATATTCTGATGATATGTTTCTATCATATTCTCTGGGTTAAAAAATCAAAAAAAGAAACAGTGAAACCTTGTCAGCTCCCCCCATTCTCGCTGTGAGGGACAGAGCTACAGACTTAAAGTAAGGTTTGTCTTAGTGTCATGTTAAAGAACTATCTCATTTTAAAACTAGGAAATGGAGGATTGGTTTTATTCCATAACAGGCAGTTTTGAAACCATACCACTCAGCTTCCATGGTCTTTTTTCCTCTCTCAACCTCACAATATAGGCTTTATTCTCTCTCACTTTTTTATCTGCTTTGAAACAAAATGTAACTCTGCTGGCTCTAGCGGACTCATTCCTGAGTTATACCCTGGAGTAACGAAGTGAATGACAACCCAATATGAAACATATGATTGTGCAGAGTGAATTCCATATTGGCCTGCACCCTGCATAATTGCACCGAAGTCAATCTAAGCTGTGTAAGTTATTGTAGAATTTTTTGCATGAAAGAAAAAAAATAAAATGAAAGAGCCCATGTCTAGCCTTGTGTTTTATTCTAAGCCAAATGGGTAGACAGCTTGCATTTGCCAGCCTTCTCAGAAAGAGCCTAAAGGGACCTGTTTGCCAACATTTGATTCCCTGGCAGCAAGCTTTTTGTACTTCCGTTAATTAGCCAGCACAGTGTGTTTTCAGTTTCTCTGGAATACTCTAGCCAAGGGCAGACTCTGTGGACACACATCAGAAAAAAGCCACTGACTCTACAGAAATCCATTGAAGAATCCCATACTCATTGCTTGGAGGATTGGAACAGATGCACTGAAGAGAGGAGTCCAGGAACACAGATTTTTATGTATGGTTTTATCAGAGTTTAACAATCCTATAGTGGCATTCGTTTGACTTGCCAAGCAGAAGGCAATGGTTTCATCTGTACCAGGCACTCAGGCAGAGCAGCTTGTCAGATATTATAAACAAATATGTTACAATGAAAGCATACTTTAATTTGTTAGAAGCAGGGCTAATTTTGTGTCAGAGCAGTCTGAAATATCAGCACTTACTTTATGGAGATATACATGCTTAAGCACACACAGTTGAACATGCAAGCACCTCCATCTACACAAAATTAGTGAAACTACTGAACTACTACCCAACAGTACTCTGCTGTTCGTGACATGGAAATTTAAACATCCTGTCTAATAATCACAAAGAACACAAGCTGTGGCAAAAACATGGATATATTTAAGGAAAAAAGAAAATTAGATATGCAACTTTTTGTTTATTTATCAGAAATAACATCTCTCCAGTGCATTAAAATATTATCTCAGTACATTGAAACATAGAAAGCAATATATATGGAATAAACCTTGTCACAAATATATTGCACAACAGCTGAAATGCCTGCTAGGTTTTCTCCAATATTCAGACCCCTAAAGATGACCAAACCAAGCAAGTCCACTAAATCCGCTAAGTTTCCCACAAAATGAGGAAAGTTCAGTGGATTGCAGGAAAATAGTAAATTGCTTTCTACACAGTGAAAGCACACCTGCTAACATTATTGATATGTCAGTGCTATCTGGTTTTCAATGACTGTTATCTGAGCAGCAATGTTCTCTTCAGAGGAATAAATAGAGAGAAAAGAACATCTTGAAGGACTCAGAATCTCTTAAAAAATAATTAGAGTGAAATGGAAGTTTCTAAAAGATGCATTTAAAACAATCATAAAAAGAGAAAATTTATTCTGGTCCAGGTCTTCCCAGTGGTCCTGTGAGAAAAGGGTGTGCTTAGTATTCAGTATTTCTGACTCCAAAGGAGAAAAAGATCTACTTACTTTTTAATAAAATCCACTTTCCTCTGTATGCACACTTTCAAATACCTGCCATTTTTTCTAGTAATCAGATATCCAATCTGAAGCTACTTTTCAACACATCACAGAGGACCAGATCATCACTTGGTACAAACTGTTCCAATTTGATGCACACTTTGCACCCAAACTGTTGCAATCTTGGTGCCATTGTTCCAATAATTAACATATTCTAATGAATTTACTCCAGCTGAGGACTTCTTTTGTGCAAATTTTTTTTAAAGGAATTTTGCAGGCAGGAGTGAATTTCAGACACAACAAATGACCAAATAACTTTGTGAGAATAGTAATTTTCTGAAAAATAGGGATTGTGATATATACAAATGTACTCAGCCCTATGTCCAATGGAAGGAGTTACATTATTTCATCTTATTGTACACCTGTCTGAGAGCTAGAGGTGAAAAGCAATATACAGAAGCATACACCATAACAGGCCAATGGACCAACTAATATTTTGACTTTGACAGTGACCTGTGAAAGTGCTTCAGAAGGGGATCTAAAATCTTTGTGACACACTTAGTGAAATAACATATCCACAAAAGGACAACTTCCCCTATAGTGCTAGTTGAAAAGTATGATTTTTAGGTAAAATGGGTGCATGAAATCAGTAGAGAACAATTAACTTAAGAACCATCCAAAACCTGTTCAAGAGAAAGCACAAAAATAATTTTGTCTTTGATTTATAATTTGTATCATTTAAAAATATTTTCAAAGCTTTCAAATAGAGAATTCGCCCAAAAGCAATGAGAAAAAAATAAAATAAAATAAAATAAAATTCTAAGTATTCTGAGTCTTTCTACACTTAATTTCCCTTCCCCTTGAATGTGCTGTATCAGCAACACTCTCCATTGATGATTACCAGAGTCCTGTCCCTGGAGTCCAGCTGAGGTTGCAGAAACTTTCAGCAAGTTCAGGGACAATGGCCTGAGAGAGACCACAGAGCCTTTTTTCTTTTTAATTTTGATTCTTTTTTTATTAAGATTTAACTGAGCTTTGTTTCAGAGTAGTGGACTGTGAAACTAGGATAGGAAGATTAGACTTTGCTGGGAAAAAGTTCTGTATGAAATATTACTATGACAAGGTTGTGTGGATAGTTTGTGATGTGTGAAATGAAATCCCTACTCAATGTGCCTAGGCAATGCAATTAGCGCTATCCTGGTCAGGGATTTCTTGTTAGAACTGAAAAGATTTGTCCTGAAAAGCAAGTACCCAATGTGTACTTATTTAAAGTCCCACTTTAAAAAAAAAAGTAAAACCCTTAAGATATTGCTCTGATTTACGATTTTTATGCATCTATAATGGATTAAAGTGGCAGGTCATTTTCAATAAACTTTTGTGGCTAAGTCCTGGATATCTAGCAAATTCTTGATCAGAATAAAAAATGCAGAAAATAATTAACTTTGTCTGGAATTAAGTTGTTTTGCAGAGGTGGGGAAACTCAAGATGACTAGGACATTCACATTCAATTAATTTTTAATAGAATATACCATCCTTTAAAAAATATCAACAAATTCTACGAAAGAAATGATTTTTTTTTTTTCTGAAATACAAACAAACAAACAAAACCAAAACAAACAAAAAAAACCCCCACCAAAGTCGAACTTTCTTTCAGGAAAATTGAAACACTGGGTACTAGACAGAAATTACTTTATCCTGGAGAGGGAAGACAAAACTGACAAAACATTTTCCCAGTTGAAAAAATTAATTTTGTTTCCTCCCTTCTTATGACGAAATGTATTTTTTTTTTCCTGGTTTCTTCCAATTCATAACAAAAGAAAATATTTTCAAAAATGGAACTAGTGGAAAACAAATACATACCTTCAAGCCAAGCATAGCCACCAGAAACCATACAAACAGCTCACTGTGGCTGAAGTGGACAGGCTGCTTTAACAGCTAGTCTTTGTTAATATTATTTAGGATAGGGCTACTTATTCCTGCCTTCAAGGTTTGAGTGGTTCATAGAGTTTTGTTGTGACCCTGTGCACAGAGATGAAACTCATATTTATGTTATTATATCCTTTCTGTAAAGACAGTTTAAAACAATGAGACAGAAATATTAAAAGCTTCTAATAACTTAAGCCTGTGTCAGAAATGTGCCCAAACCAATTTTCAGATTAAAAAACCCACAAAGAATGCACATGCTAGTAAATCACGTGGGCTCAGGAAGGTTCCCAGGCACTAGAGTGTATTTGCTAAGTCATTAAGCTGTTAATATGTTCTTTGGCATGAATTTTGCCGGTTTTTCTATACAATTCCCTGATACAGTTTGGCTGTCAAAATATTCTAAAGGTGGTTCCCAATAGCCAGTTTCTACACAGCCACCTTGTATCGAAAGCCAAGACATGGTACTTGGCCTCAGTGTCTGGAAACGTTTCTGGGCATGTTCAAGTTTACTAGTAGCTAAAATGTCCTGGCTTTTGGCTGCCCAGGTGTTGTGTGTGTTCTCTGCCTGTGCCCATAAGGGTAGGTAGAAAACACAAGTTTACTTTGATTATCTCTGACTGAAAACATAAAGAAGGTAGAAAAGATGTTTAAAAAAAAAAATAGAATAAAAATTCTTTAAAAACTGAAATCAGGATTGAAATCAGCATGTCCAAAATCTTGTTAGATGGAGAGAACATGTACTTTGGTCAGAATAAAGGTTATTCTTTTGTCCTGTGTAAGTGATGTATTTCCATGCCTATATCTCTGTATTGTTGTCAATGATATATAATGAAAAAATAAAACAACCAGGAAAGCCCTTTCATAACAGAGATTCTCAGAAAGATAATGCACATTCCCTTTACTTACATACTTTTAAATACAGATTCTTTCTTTTGCAACATCTTCTCAGACACCCAGATTATAAATGATCTACCAAAAAGCTTGTTTTCCTTACTGTATATTGCCTCACACAGGAGAGCTCTGATTCTTATTAAAATCTACAGGAGGATTACTGTTAGTAATAATTCTAATTTATTAAAAGTTCAGAGAGTGCTTCTATCTTCAAATTAATACAATTGTTTTGTCCATTTGGACTCTTTGAATTGGGAACTAGATTTCAGGAATTGTGTTCAGTGTAACACAAACTGGTCCTCATCTTGGCTGGATTTTTGAGATGTTATCAAAATATGTATTATCAGGAAGTAAAAATTAAAATTTCTTAATTTTGATTTAGTTGAAAAAACAAAACATGAGACAGCTACATAAAAAGGGGGATCTGGAAAAATTAAAATGGGAATGTTAAAGGAGAGATGTTGGAGTGAGGTGGGTCTCTAATCACAGAATCACAGAATCGTCTAGGTTGGAAAAGACCTTGAAGATCATCCAGTCCCACCGTTAACCTAACATTGACAGTTCCCAACTAAACCATATCCCTAAGCGCTATGTCGACTCTACTTTTAAACACCTCCAGGGATGGGGACTCCACCACCTCCCTGGGCAGCCCATTCTAATGCCTAACAACCCGTTCTGTAAAGAAATGCTTCCTAATATCCAGTGTAAACCTTCCCTGGCGCAACTTGAGGCCATTACCTCTTGTCCTATCGCTTATTACTTGGTTAAAGAGACTCATCCCCAGCTCTCTGCAACCTCCCTTCAGGTAGTTGTAGAGGGCGATGAGGTCTCCCCTCAGCCTCCTCTTCTCCAGACTAAACAACCCCAGTTCCCTCAGCCGCTCCTCATACGACATGTGCTCCAGACCCTGCACCAGCTTCGTTGCCCTTCTCTGGACACGCTCGAGTCATTCAATGTCCTTATTGTGGTGAGGGGCCCAAAACTGAACACAGTCATCGAGGTGTGGCCTCACCAGTGCCGAGTACAGGGGTAAGGTCACTTCCCTGTCCCTGCTGGCCACACTATTTCTGATGCAAGCCAGGATGCCATTGGCCTTCTTGGCCACCTGGGCACACTGCTGGCTCATGTTCAGCTGGCTGTCAATCAACACCCCCTAGGTCCCTCTCTGACTGGCAGCTCTCCAGCCACTCCTCCCCAAGCCTGTAACGCTGCTGGGGGTTGTTGTGGCCCAAGTGCAGCACCCGGCATTTGGCCTTATTGAAGCTCATGCAGTTGGCCTTAGCCCATCGCTCCAGCCTGTCCAGGTCTCTCTGCAGAGCCTCCCTACCCTCGAGCAGATCAACACTCCCACCCAACTTGGTGTCGTCTGCAAACTTACTGAGGGTGCATTCGATCCCCTCTTCTAGATCATCAATAAAGATGTTAAACAGGAGTGGCCCCAAAACCAAGCCCTGGGGGACACCCCTCATGACCATCCACCAACTGGATTTAACTCCATTCACCACCACTCTTTGGGCCTGGCCATCCAACAAGTTTTTTACCCAGCAAAGCGTGTGCCCATCCAAGCCTCGAGCAGCCAGTTTCACCAGGAGAATGCTGTGGGAAACAGTGTCAAAGGCCTTACTGAAGTGAAGGTAAACTACATCCACAGCCTTTCCCTCATTCAGTAAGCAGGTTGCTCTGTCGTAGAAGGAGATCAGGTTTGTCAGGCAGGACCTGCCTTTCATAAACCCATGCTGACTGGGCCTGATCCCCTGGTTGTCCATTATATGACTTTTAATGGCACTCGAGATGACCTGCTCCACGATCTTCCCTGGCACCGAGGTCAGACTGACAGGTCTATAGTTTCCTGGATTGTCCTTTCTGCCTTTCTTGTAGATGGGTGTCACATTTGCCACCCTCCAGCCCAATGGGACCTCCCCAGTTAACCATGATTTCAGGTAAATGACTCAGTGGGAATAACCCTGAATTCCAAAACAGGGGCAAATGCATTTCAAAGCAATTTCAAAATTGGAAAATGGATAAACATTCAGATGAATCTTGCTTTAGGAATTAATCACACAGTTCTTTGCAAGAAGTAATCCTACTGAAACTACCACTGCGGAATGTAATATTTATAAGAAGGAATAGCTGGCTGACATGAGATTACAAACCTTAATCTAACACAGGTTCCTACTGTGGCATATTTACCAGGTAGTTGAACAAATCTTTTATAAGGGACTATTTGCAAGCTTGTGACCTTTTCCTTCTTTTCATTCCCATTTCACTTAAATCATCATTCTAAATATATCAAAGGGACTCTCAGCAATCTGATAGGTTAGAATATTGAATAGAGGAAGCATTGATTTGAAAAGAAAAAGTAATTTCTTAGAAGTTCTACTCTGCAAGGATTTTGTGTCTGCCAAGAGTTTAAAAATTGATACATACTCAGTGGAAATAGTTATTATGCAGAGAATAAAAGATTGTATCAACAGTTTGCTGTTAGTATGCTAATTATGGGGTTTGTACTTTGCAAATGCTTTACAAACAAAAATTTTGAACATGTAAACTACAGCTACGTGAAATGCTTTTTGATTCAATTGATATTCTAGAGTGCTAAAGCTTTTTATTTGCTTTGTTATTTTTTTCCAAAAAAAATTATTAACCTTTCTTTGAAAAAAAAATCACTTCAAATGGCTAAAAATTGAAAAACATTGCTTTATCAAGACCTGAAGAGGTTTTGATTGAGTGCCTCTACTGTATATCAGGGAAATCACTATTCAAACCACCATTCTTGTAGGACCATTTCCTACAAAATGCCTAACAATCCTATAACTGACAATGAATGCAATTTATTCTTTCACTGCTTCTTGATCTTTTCCATATCCTTTCTCTCCTGTGGCTTCTGTTGGAGCTTTTCACCTCAATGAGTCATATGGGAAAGCCTGTTTTAGGAGGCTGCATGTGCTAAACCCCATACACACAACTCAACTTCAACAGTTAAGATCTCACTAGAAGACACCACAAGTCTTCTATGTATAGCTGACTACTGAAATGGTCTGCAGGTCCCATCACCTGAATAAGGTATATGGCAAATAGACTCCAGTGTCTTCACTACATTAGAAATTGTCATCTGCTTTAGGAATTTTATCTGCAGTTGTAGAAATCACTATGAACTATATAAATAAGAACAGAAAAGAACTCTGCTTCTACTGTGGAAGAACTTAGTATGGAAGGGACCTCAGCACATGATCTAGTCCAAACCTCTGCTTAAAGCAAAAGCCAACTTTGAAAAGGTTTCTCAGGGCCTTGTTTGGTCAAATTTGAAAATCTCTGAGGATGGAGATTTCACAAAAGCTCATTATTGCACCTCAGAATTTCCCTTGTTGCAGTTTGTGCCCATTGCCTTTCATGTGCACCTCTGAGAAAAATATTGCTCTAACAAGCCCCCTTGGTCTTTGAGCTGAACAGACTGAACTGAACAAACCCAGTTCTCTCAGCTTCTCCTTGTACATAAGTAGCAGTGTTTGTGTCTCAAAAGTCGTGATAAGGAAATCAAAGGAGCATCAAAGCCTTAAGAATTTTACCTATTTCTTCAAGAGATCTTTTTCCTTTGTTTTTTTTTTTTTTTTTCCCCCTCTAAAATCTGTTTAAAGAGAAAAAATTGGAATCTTACATCTCCTGATGACCTGTACATCTCAAAAAGAAGATGGAAACATTTGAAACAAGAAGGCTTCGCCAAGCCAAAATTACTACCAAATTTAAATAAAACTACTACCAAAATTAAATAAAAATAAAAATAAATACTAAAATAAAAAATAAAATAAATAAAATAAAATAAATAAAATAAAATAAAATAAAATAAAATAAAATAAAATAAAAAAAAAATAGAAAGAGGAAGGGTGGGGATAATATCATTCAGTCCTAAGATTCTCCCATACTACTTACATACAAAGTATATATAGATAATTAAATACATTACAGAATCTATGACACTGTATGTATCTAGAGTATCTCTGAAAAATCAAAATATAAAGCAGAGGAAGTCTGTTAAATGAGCTGGAGAGTTGTAGGAGGATTAACAGGATTCGGGAGCTCCATGTCCTCCCTCAGCAATCCAGAGAGGATGCTTGCACATCAGAAGGATGGTTTGGAAGCTAAAAAAGATTTGAGGAAATCTTAAGGCAAATCTGATTAATTTATTCTACTCTTCTGCCAGAGCTACAAGTAAATCATAAGACTGCATTGTAAACCCTTACTTTTTATAAACCTTAATTTTTATAAACCCTACTAAAGTAAGTTGCCAACTTGTACCTTCGGTTTGTCCCGTGTGTTCACTAGAATGGCTTGACTGTGGAAATGTGATTTTTTGAGGTCTTTTTTTGTGATTCCTGGTGCTGAATTTGGTGTCTAACTCTGCTGGCTGTGTTTCACAGTTACTTTAACAAGTACTGAATATTAACAAAATATGTATGTGACTCTTGCAATTTTCACCCCTTTCATTTAAAATAAAGCTGTCCTCATCATGTGAGTTGGATAAAATGTTGTTTTCTTTCAGTAGTTTCTGAATTTCCTGAAATGGGCCTCAGAAAAAAGGAGAAAAACACATGATGCTAATACAACAAGAATGATCAGTGAACCACTGATGGGAAAAAATGACATGTTTATAATCTTGAATTGTATGTTTGCAAATGAAGCATTTGAAGGCAACAAGTCCATCAAAAAACTTAACAGTGTGCATTGGGTTATGCTCATGTTCTTAAAGATAAACTCACATTTTAGTAAGATAGAATAAAATAGATATGCTCATGTGTATAAGTTTTTCATGAATGGAGGCTAGAGAACTTTTCAGAATTGAGTCCTTAGAGAGAAGCTCATATCATCTAAAATGCAAACGTCACCAATGCAGACTGCTGCGGCTCAACGTAGTTGACCCACACGTAGATCCAGAGTCCACTGAGATATCCTGAGGAGCCCCTTCCTGGCTTCCAGTTGATGCTCCAGGTAAGCGTGTTCTCACAGAGGTCCTGTCTCAACTCTGCCATGTTTTGCAGATATTTCTGATCATTTCAAATGTCTCTAGGGGCAAATCCCTTGTCAATGCCATCAAACAAGTCTGTACATCCATTCAACTAATCTCATGTGGGTGGCTACTTCAATGGGAGCAGCGTAGTTCTCTGAACTGAGGATACTGGTTATACTAGAAGCCTGGCTCACATCAGGTACCTAATGAAGACAGTGGCACTGAGATGTCCTGACCTGTGAAGTGAACTTCACTTCTGGTTCAACACAGTCATCAAGTTTCCTTCCACATTTTTTTGAAAACGACAATACTTCCAGAGAGCAATATACCCTGCCTCTTTCAGACTCCCGTTTTAGGATGGAATTAATCCATTTCTGAAGATGTCATTCTTTTCCGTCAGTTGGAAAGACTAGTTTAGAGTGATGTCCAATTTTTATACAGCTTAAGTTAAACGAGGTTTATTCCACCTCCAGTCTAGGTTATTCGTTAAAATAACTAGTAGTGTGGCTTGTGGTGGTTGTGAATAGTACAACATGAAACTCTGAGGCTGTTCTAATTTATTCTAATGATTGGTTAATTAAACTAATCCCCAGTTTGGTTTAGCCCAGGCTGAAGGGAGAAGGGAAAGATCCTGAAATAAAAATCTGGATCTATGATAACAGAGAGAAAGACAGAGAACAACCTTTTTATTTTATGTAAGTCACTGCTTTTGTATTATAATTTCCTGAGGTCACTGACAATGTGGGGTAGATTTTAACTCATGATAAGAGGTTTAACATCTCAATACCACTCCCCTGGGCCTCACTACTTTTAACTTTTTTGCATTCAGACTGTTTTTTTGTTTGTTACTTTTTTTTTCATATTTGTTTATTGCAAATGTGTTTATAGTACAAAGCTTACTATTCCTTTCATTGTGTTTCAGGATTGTCTCTAAGCTGTCCGTAACTATATATATTATACCAAACTTTTTCTAACAATTCTTCTTTCAAGAACATACAGCTTTTCTGAAACTGAAGGTTCCAAAGGGACTAGTGTTCTTTGAGTGATAAATTACATGACTTTTGTATTATACATTTTACAGCATACCTTGTTTTGTGTTGCTGAAAGATAAGATTGTCTTCTCATTTACAATATATATTTTTAAGATGCATGAATATGTAAGGGAAGAACATAGGTTTGGCATAATTACCTGCTGTTTTAAGTTGTGCCCATGTCTCATTTTTAAAAACTGTTGAAAGATTATTTTCCCTGGCATGTTGCCTGAAGTACATTTTATTTTAAATGCATATTTAAATAAACAGCTGCTTTTCCCCCCTGTAGTCTTTTAAGAAGCTGCCAGAGTCCTTAACAAAGTGTCTTCACCTCTGCCTAAAGCTGTAAATATTTAAGGAACAGCTAAAATAACAGTAGAATATTTACTGTAGTAAACATAAGCTGAAATATTATTATTATAAATGGAAAAAAAGCTTATTAAAAGGTCTAACTGAAATAAATGGTCATGTTGTAAAAGTTTGATTTCATCTAAATTAAATAAATTTATCCAAATACCATTATGGGCCCTATAAAAAAAAAAAAAGAAAAAGGAAAAAACCAAGCGAACAACAACTTAGCCATGAGAAAAAAAAAAAACGAAATGACAAATTATACCTTCAAAGATGAAATGATGGTGTTCATCTGAAGATAAAAAGCAGATGGATGGTCCAGGTATATCTGACCTGTCCACTGGTGTTATGCTACCTGCTTACTTAGAAAAATATTAAAACACATAAATTATATATATGGTAATTTAGTTTATTAGACAGTGTTTGCCTATTTATTTATTCAAACATCTTTCAAGACTGGAGCCTTGGAGTGTTTTCTAAGAAAGTAGATTAGAAATAGCAGCGTGTCTCTCTCTCCCACATGTATACTGCTCTTATGAGCAAAGCCTTGATTAGATTAAAGAGTTTGTGTGTGTTTTAAAATTAGTCAGGAAAAATAAATAACTTACGTTTCTGAGATCTGATCCAAAATTCATTAAAGCCTCTGAAAAGATTTAAATGATCTTTGGGTGAAGCAATAGCTGTCAGTATGGTTGTTTCAGGGACTGATCCAGTCTATCTAATCCTACATACTAATCTTCTTACTCCATCTACTGTCTCTTTTCCTTTGTAATGGCTGGAGTTTGCATAATTACAGCAGAAGGTAACCGTAATGACAAATAATGAAATTTCCTTGAAAGTATTTAACTGACCTTTGTAATTCAGTAAAAATAAGACATGGGAATATTCATACTGAGAAATGTCATGCTAACACTATAGGTTACTGCATTTTATAGTCACAATGATCGATGGCTTCTGTTGTAAAATATTAAATTACTATTATATTAATGCATACGACCCTTATATATCATGTTATGCCAAAAAAACCCAAATCCTCCAAACCTTATCAAAACCCAACAAAAAAACCCTAAAACCCAAAAAATTCAATAGCTTCTCAATATTCATAACATGCAACATGTTTAAAATGACTGCTGTACTTTTCTTCTGGGTACTGTTAACAGGCACACTTTCCTGCCAGTTTGGTTATAACCACATCTTCAGAAAAAAACTTCCTGGATTTTCTTTGTCAGAACTATTCCTAAGAGGACACTAAATATGAGAAACAACAGTGTAAGTCAACATGTGTGAACTCTGGAGATTTCCTTTTGAAAACTGTAATAAAAGGACACTAATAAATTGGTATAAATCTGAGGTCAATCTCAATGATTAAAGAAAACTTAATTTTATAATTTTCAGTAGTATCACTGACAAGTTTAAGAAAAAGCTTTTAAACAAAAAAGTCCATATTTTAAATTTGGAATTACCAACATTTTACTGGTATGCAAAAAAAAATGCATTATTTTTGATGTTCGAAATCTGTAAATCAGAATTGAAGTCTGTGAGCACCTTTGACATAAAAAGCAGTCAACATAATATAATGATTTTTTTTTGTTTGTTTGTTTTTGAGTGGAGACAATGTGAATAACAAGAAAGTCATAAAGCTGGTAATGCTTGAAGGTCTTTGTTTGAGTTTTTTTGGAACAATTATTCTTCTAATGTCACCAAGAACTCATGTCCCTCTCTGTCCTGCATCTAATATGTGTCTGTATTTGCTATGGAATACAGTGCAGAAAGCATTGGTAAAGTCAGGATGAACAACATCCACTGGTCTCTTCTTCTTGTTGTCTGTATTCGGGACTGCTTAATTGAATTCTTGGTTGTGCCATACACTTGTGATGTTGCCAAGTTAACTGTTTAAGAAAATTCAAGTATTCTTCTGATACAGGACATATAAGTGTCCAGAAAATTATCTTGCAGGTTATCTGGATTTCATGAATGACATATGTTTTCAATATATATCTGCAAAGATTTTAGAAGTGAGATTCAAAACTCTTTATCAATGCATACATTGCTTTGATCACAATTCATACTGGTTTGAGGGTAAATCTCTCACTGACAGAGTTCTTAATGTGTGCTTTTTAGGAAAACAAATTTCTGTAAGACAAATATCTCTATATACCTAACATTATAAATGTACACTAATGTATACAACAAGATGAATACATTAAGAACAAAAATCTGTCACTCGTACACCTCTGTCTCTTTTCACTTTCCCTTTTAGCATGGCAAGGCAACCAGATTGAATAGCCCTGTTACTCTGTTCCCTTGTCTGATTTTTTTTTTTTTTTTATTTTCACATACATTTTACGTGAGATTGCTTATAATTATAGTGATAGAATAATTATCTTTTACTGAAAATGTTCTGTATTATGAAGCAGTGTTGAAATGTATAACAAAAAGAGTTGAGTGCTACAGAAAATAAAAATGACTGTCAATATTGATGGTATTAGGCAGAACCCTTTTCCTCTGAACATCTTTGATTATCCTTATTTCAAGAGCAGTCAAGATACAGAAGATCAAAATCTGGTCTTAGTTACACTTATTTAAATGCAGGGTAACTGCACTGCATTTAAGTGTTCTTAACAAAAGAGCTGAATTTTAATTCGGTTTCCAAATACAAAAAATACATATCGCTAGCAACCTGCTAGGGTAAGGCTTTGGGATTTTTTTTTTCTTCCTGTTCCTTTGATTCATTTCTTCAAAGTATGTTTATTTATGCATTCTTTTATAAATGCAATCACAGCTCATTTTGCATTTCTCATTGGGATATCATTTAAGCATAAGTCAAGCTCTGCCACGTACAGTCAGATGGTTTAATAGAAAAGATTACTTAAATACCAAAAGAACTGATTAAAACAAAGCCCTGGTGGATTCCTCAGTAAATAGTTTTAGAATATTACACATACCTTATAATTTTTTTTAAGAACTGTAGACATTGATGGGCTGTGGGACAGATTAGGTTCAGCAATCCAGGCACAAAACTACAGACAAAATAAATCCCTGAACACAGATGTCTGTTTACATAGACCAAAGCCTTTATTCTCTCACTCTTTCTTTGGCAGGACCTAGAATATCACTTCATTTTTTCTTCCTTCCTGAATATGGGAATTTCTGCTTCTCCAGGGGATGGACCAGATCCTGAGCCCACACACTAGGACAACCAGAGAATTGTAAACTTGCCCTAGTAGTTCTAGCTCTAGGGGAGAGCAAAATTCATATTGTGACGATGTGACACAAGATGACTGATAAGAACACAGGCAGCTGCAGAGCAAGGTTATACAGGACTTGTGGGTACTTTGGTTGGTTTCAACAGTATTGCCAACTAGTAACATCATCTGCAGCCAGACCAGAAGGAACTTACTGAGCGGCGTTATCCACACTGATTTCAGTGCTGGTACGGGCACTTTTCAGAGTACATGTTTTATTGAGTCTTTTGTTGGAAAACTTGTCAAACTATATCCTTTTTCTTAACCTTTGGAGCTTTCTCTTCAATTCTTCTATCATCTTTTATGTATAAAAATTACTATGGACGTAGATTTCAAACCTGAAGTAAAGGAGGATGGGTCAAGACATATACCCGTTTTGGACATGGTAGGATTATAAGGAAGATGGTACAGAAAAAAACCTGATCTTCTTTACATTTTCAAGTTATTTGAAATTTCTGTTCCCTCTAGGTAATACCTAAACATATGTTTTTGGTGATGATGCTTAAAGACTACTCGATCACTACTTTCTTTTTTTCCTTTTTTTTTTTTTTTTTTTTGTGTGTGTCAATACAGTCTCCCAACATTTCCCTTGCCCTTGAAGACTGGAGTGACTTTGTAATGATTTGCATAAGTAAATTTGGAAGTTCACACTGTAGCAGAGAACTCTATTTCTGTGGAATGCAAGAGAAATGAGAGTTCAATGACTATGTGAAGGCAAGATGTAAAATCATGACAATCTTTACAACTGGCTGATGAATTTGGAAATCTTTGTGTGAAAACAGACATCATCATATGTGCATGAAGGAAGAACAACAGAAAATAAGAGCTACTAGATCTTGTACAAACTTTGTAGGCATAAACAGCTCAGAAAACATTTAGGTCTTCTCACATATAGACCTTGTGGCTCAATGAAGGAGGGAGGGAGACACACAGTTACCAAGAAAACATGATTATTGCTGATAATCTTTGATGATGGCTCATCAAAATCTTGCCTTCCAAAAAATATAGGAGGAGAATACGTTATTTTTTCTGATTATATTTTTCTGATAGCTATTTTTATGATGATACAAACCCATAGCTCACACAGTCTCGTATCCTCTTTACCGATTGAGCTTTTACTTAGTTTACAAAAAACACTGGGTCTATAAATTCTGCTTAGCATGAATGAAAAGAACTGTGGATGTGTTAATGTATAGAAATTCGATCATTACCTGCAAGTACTACATTAAAGTTGTTGGTTGACTTTATGGAGGGCTAAACTGATAAGAGAATATTTGGATTGCTTGTTTCTTTTAGTAATGTAATATAAATTATTGTCATGATAATATAACAATAATAAGACCTGAGTGATTTGAATAACAGAAAAGTTCTATTCTTTGAGGTGTTAACTAAGTATATCTAAGAAATTCTTTGGAAAAGGAATGAATATACACAATCAAAACATTAAAAAAATAATAAAGTTATTTGAAGTTTCCCTCAAAGCTATGTTTAATAAATCAGACTGTAAATAGGAATATAGTTAGCAGAGTTTAGTTATAGTTATTTTGTCCTGTTTATTCCTATTTTATATCTCTTTTGAACTCATGAGATTTGATTTTATACAAAAGCACTCATAGATTGTTTACTGAAGTCACCCTTTGACTTCCTATAATAACTCCCACATAACTGATTAGACATTAATTTTGCTAAGTAGTAAGTGCTTAGTTGGCTTTATCTAATGTGAATGTAATCAGACAGTCAACAGAGCAGAGGACTCTTTTAACCCAAAGGTCTCCTAAAGAAGAGATTGTCTGTGCTTCAGTGGCAGTTCCATTAGGTTTGCCATGAGAAGATTTCCTAGTGTGGAAATGGACTACTGAAGAAAATCAGAGAAAACTTATTTTAAAAACTATCTGCCATGAGATTAGAAAATAAGTGTGCCTGAGCTGAAGGATGTATGGCTGCAGTCACAGCCAAATAAACTGTTACAGAAGTTGCAATCCTGTTTCTCATAGACAGACCAAGTCATTTAAAGTACCTTTGGATACAGGTTTCACTTGGAGTTGTTTTGTGGCTTTGGCCCAGCACAAATCTTATTTTATCTAGTAAGCATTTCTGGAGAAAAATTCCTTTATTCTAATAGAACTTTTTTCCATTTCACTAGGAATGGTGGTTTTTTTTAGGATCTAGCTACTTAAAAACTCTGCTATGAGATGAAAACTCCCAGTTAGGGTGGAATATTAGATCCTAATACAGGAACCTGTCTACTCATAGCACCAGAGGCAGAGGAAGTGGTAATCTGAGCAGGTCGGGGAACAAGGCTGTCTCGACCATGTTAAACTGTCACAATTATCTTCACACTGTCCTCTTTCAATGAAAAAATCATCTTTATTGCATGCAGAATTGAAAGAAGGCATGAGAAGGCAGTGAACCAAAAAATGATACAATACTTGTATTAAATTGCATTCTATTGAATCTAAAAGAGCAAGAACACAGAAACTGAGCAAAAATCCATTCTGCAGTAATGCTTGTGTTGTTCCTTGTTCTGTGAGAGCAGGAAGCAAATTTCAATATGACAAAATCATTCTAGGTTCGGTTGTGAACCTCTCAAAGTCTTCAGCTAAGATAACCAACTGAACATTTCTGTAGTTTTTAGATATGCAACACCTGAATTTCTGAACACAAAAATTACAGTCCTGGTGGTGTTTGGCAGCAATAACTGGATCCACTTCCTTCCCATCTCTCTAGGAAGGACACTATGTTAGTACTACCCATTTAGCGTGAGTATTCAGCTCTTCGACGTAAGAGGGAATGAAATTTCAAAATCCTCAAAACTTGTGAAATGCTTTGGAGCATCCTGTGAAATATTCATTTCTACCTTAAACAAGCTTTTTCCTGGTGTGCTAAGCTCTGAATACTGAACAATGAATCTCCAACCCTCCCCAGGATAGTATTAGACAAAATATAACCAAGCCCCTAGGATAATACATACATAAAAATAAAGAGAATTACTAATTTTCTTAAAAGCTATTTACCTGATACTGTACAGTCATGCAGAGCTCCAAGTCACTAGACAAATGGTGTGAGGGAAGTGAGTAAAATGTGAGAGCACAGGAATATCCTTTCCAAACAAGATCAGAAGTTTTTATATTTGTATATTCTGTTTTACTGTGTCAAATGGCAAGTAACTGCAAAAGAGCCTAAGAGTAAGACACAAATATGACAATGTTTTCTCAGTATATTTCCCTAGTGATTTCAAATAATCTATAGCTTGGAGAGTTTTTGAGCTAGTGTTATCTTTTATTTATTAGGTCTGGAGAGATTTCATTTCTTATTAATCTAATTGCTTTTTCAACACACATAAGCTACTGGCACCAGTTTCTGTAACACTAAGTTCCACAGCAACACTGTATTTTTTCGTAAGAGCACATCTGGTTTGTTTTAACATGGCTACTGAGTAAGATCACCTAGATTTAGACATTTCACATCCACTTTTCTATATTCGTTATGATTTCATGGTACTCTATCATGTTCATACTCTGTGGGGTCATCCAGTCTGGAAAAATGTGGTCAATTTAGACCTTTTTGAATATTCACTACTTACAATTGGAAGCTATTCAGTACTTGGGATTGACTCAGTCCCCTTTAGCTTTGTCTGAGTTTACAAGGAGACATAGAGCATCTGCAATGTCTGTCTCACAAACGAGTTCAGTAAGGCACAAGCCATCAGGGAATTTCACTGTAATAGCAGACAGAACATTCTGAAACTAGGATATGCATAAATATATAATAATAAATAAAAATACTCAAAAGCATACACACATGTAAAGATTTTGATAGTAGATTAAATGGGACTTTGAAATGCATCATATAGTTCCCAAGTTTGGTAAGACCAACCAGACCTTCTGGTCTGCACTGCAAATAGCTTTCTATTTGCATTACCTTAAAACAGCTTGTATTGGTTAAAATACAGAGAAACCTTAGTTTGAGAGACAAATAATTTCACTGTGATGATTCTTATTTATATAAGAGATACTAAAGAATGGAATTCAAATGCTTTTATGACCAGCTTTGGATCTGAGTTTAGACTAGTTGTTAGAGGAAAATCCTGAATTTAACTCCTTCTTCATTTTGCAGGTTCATGGAATAAAATTCAAGAGCAATGCCAATACATTAATTGTCTTGAATCTATTGAAAAATAATGCATATTTTCCTTCTCCTGTACTGTTCCTAACCAGATCGTTCAGACATGGACTATCTCAATTTTAAGCCATGTGGTTAGGCACATATGAGAGGAGACCTCACTTGTTTTGAAGTTCACTGGGAGAATTTACCATGGTTGATGTAGTCATGTAAAATGTGCCACCTGGCTGAACTCAGTATAAACTTGGAGCTCTTTACTAAGACTTCGCTTTGGGGGGAAATCAGAGGCATAAAACTTGAAAAGGATTTAGAAATCATAAAAATATTTAAATATGACATCAGGATTTATAAACTTGATTATTATTCTGGCAGGATTTCAGAGCACCTTTATAGCCTAAATCAGATATATCTCAAGAGTAAATAAGGTGGGATAGCTGAATTCTTTCTATTTAGAGATTTTTTTACATGATTTGTAAATGTGATTGAATTCGTCTATCTTACTTGAGAAGCCAAAGGATAGCAGATGAATGTGGAATTTTAAATTCATTTTGGAATGAGTCAACTCTTTTAGAAATTATTTAAACTAAATATGATCTTTAAAATTAAAGTTTGTAAAGTAAAACACATGCTTGCAGATTTATTCGGATTTATAAATCAGAACCAAGGAAATCTTGAAGAAAAAAGTGCCCTGAAAATGTTTAATGTTTAAATGTTCCTATGTTTAAAACTATCTATCTGGTTTGTTTCTCCTGTCTTCTCTTAGTTTGAGACAGAAATAAATCCTCTGAAAGACTGAGAGTTTCTGAAACATGTACAGCACAAACCGTGAACCCCAGCTTCAATACAAATGAAATTATGCATTAAGACACTAATTTCATTTAACATTAACCTAATTCCTGGAATACTAGAGTAGGGACGCTAAATATTCTCTGACCACTTGCGGAAACACATCATGCTGCCATTCCTATATGGACTTGTAGACTTTGTATATAACACACCTTACCTTACTTTCTATATTGATTCTTTTTATGAAGGCAATGGACCCTATTCTCTAACAGGTTAAGGTCAAGTCTCAGCAGAATTATGATGAGGTGAGTGACCTAAGTAGAGGTTATGTCACCATTAATTAGTTCTAATTAAGCTGCTGTGGCACTCTGATCAAGTCACTTTCTCTGTACCGCTGTTTATCTTCTCATTTTTTATTTCTTTCATCTATTTGGATAAAAAATCTCTCCTTCTTTAAGGCGGAGGCTGTCTTTCATACATATCTTGTCAGGACAGAAATGTTCATACACAAAACTAAAATAAACAATTGTATTAAATATTTTGCATTCAACTGAACTTTGAAATGGGTCACAATCTTTGGTTGAGGAATAAGTCTGCTACAGATAAGCTCACTTTCTGCAATAGCAGATAATTCTTATCTTGAACAAGTTGTAATGTCAGCCAATATTATCATTATCACACTTCAAAAATAGGAGATAGCTGAAAGAAAGTAATTTAAAAACAAATAAACTGAACTCAGAAAGTGTGGCAGCAGCCTGAAAGAGTAATTATGGAGCTCTACAGTCAATATTGCCTCTGTATATCTCAGCTGGTTGATTGACTGGCAAAAATATTTTTAGCTACTTATGTCATTTTACATTTAGAAATATTTTTCTTTCCTAATATACTTGGCATTGTTTCATTTGTGTTTCAAATATTCTTTTTTCTACTGAGATCCTAATTCAGCAAAACAATTAATTGTAAACCAAGGATTAAGCAGAATATTAATTTTTCTCTTTGTTAATAGGACACGAAACCACTTCAGTGAAGCTAGTTGTGAGCAGGACTGGGTGGGAAATAGTTTCAAATAATGATCCATGCAGCCAGCTAGTCTGGGCTCAGGATAAAAAAAAAAAAAAAAAAGGAAAAAAAAAAGAAAAGCAGCCCCTGAATATGAGTTTCCCTTCCTAGTCCTGCAACCTCATTATACAGATATCTGGCATGGGATGAGGCAGTACAGTGTTATTTCTTTGAGAATAGCTTCAGAAAACCCCAAATTTGAAAAGCCCCCTTTAACTGAAATTGGCATTCCTCTAAAAAAAAAAAAAAAAAAAATTGGTTTCAATAAACTTTCATTTAAAGAAGCATTTCAGAGCTTTTATTCATCCTAGAATTATGTGAACTAGGAAAATGATAACATTAGTACATAGTCCCAGGCAAGTATCGTATTTCATATTTAATTACCATAAAACAGTGTTGAAAACTCTGAGACATTGACTTATTTTTGACCATCAATAGAAACCCAAATATCTACCTATATACACATACTTGGACTGAGACAGGGATCTCATTACTACTTGGCAACAGATGAATTCTTAAAATTTTATATAAGTATATATTAAACAGACACTAGGCACAAAGCAACGACCATTCATAATTGTTTCACTAGTTATGTCAGTGAAATAGTCTTTAACACTTAAATAGAAAACTGTCAAGCAGTTTCTCTTTTTGAAGAGTGTTTTTAAAGGGTTAAGATAAGACAATTTTAATAAAAGATTGTTCTTGCCTTATACTGCTTAATTCCTTGGAGATCTTCATATCTCCGGAAAAATAACACAGCACCTTATTTTTTTATACAGTGCTCTCCATTGATTTTATCAGTTGCAATTGATCACAAAAGAGTAGTATTTATTAGGGTAAAACCATTGACAGAAACCTTGACTGTACTGAATAATTTCATAGGACATTCTGACTACTCTGGCATCACAGGTGGACCAGGCATAACCCAGGGCTGTGTCTTCTCAGTAGTGAAAGCAAGTCCTCTTCCTTTGTAATAGGGACTCAGAGAACAGAAGACTCTTATTATGAGATTCATCTCACACAGTCTTAATCCTCTAAATTGTAGGCTTGTAGATCTGATTAATTGTCTAAATTCTTTCTCAAGGTAATTGAGAGAAAAAAGCATTCATAGGTCACATTTTTTTCCCCCTCTTAAAATAAGCAATTAAAACAAAATATATAAATTGCACTTCCAAAGTATCTTTTTTCTTTCCAGCAGATGTAGGAGTCTGAGCAACTGGTTCAGGTGCAGATACCTACATTTAAAGGAAGGCAAGATTACTCCAGGTCCTTTGTCTATCACTCCCTCAGTGACTTGGTTCAGTAATTCATTACCAGCTTCCACAGCTGCCACATGGTCATGACAGTTTGACCCATCTGAGTTTTATGAGAATTCGTACCTTTTTCTAAAGGCTAATATAAATCTCAGGAAAATTATAATGATTTTACAGTACCCTTTAACCAGATTTTGGAGTCTGACCCATGCTGTGCACTTTGCAAGCAACCTTGATAATCTCAGGAAAAAAAATACCTGGGTAAGAATAAGAAAAGCCAATTCCAGGTATATGCTAAATGAACAGGGTGAGCTGCACTTCTCTTCACAGAGGCAGCCAAGTATCTGCTCGCTATGGTTGTTTCTACACTGTTTGTACGTCTGAGTCAGGGAGCTGCCACTGCATTGTCTCTGCACTGTGATGGATGGCTACAGGACATCAGTCTGTAACTCCTAAATATTCTCTAGAATAAGTTTTTGTTTATAAAGATGTTTTGATACTAACAAAGGATTATTACTGCAAAATAATAATAAAAAAGTATTTAAAAATGGAGAGTTATTTGCCTGTAGAAATCAATGGCATAATAGAAGGTACCCAGCAAAGTAGGAAGAAACAACTCTGTCTGAAATTCATTTTGTGGGATTATTCTCTATCTTAAAATTTACCTGAAAACTTATGAAAAATTGTACTTTACAGATTTACAGAAAACCCATGAAGAAACTCTTTACTTAACTTTATTTATATTAATTGTGCAACATAAAATCCAAACAATTCTGTGTTGAAAGACCCAAAGAATTACAGATATATGGAATTTTGGCAAAAGCCATAAAGAACTTCAGCTGAAGAAATCGTTCAACATGAGACTGTCTCTGAGTCAAAAATATAGAAACCACATCTGTATAGGTGTTTACAAAGCTCCATTCCCTGACAGACACCATGCCCCACAATGCATCCCTTTAATTAATGGGGCTTTAGAAAAAGAGCTTCATGAAGCATTTTGTGACTGAACGTATTAATGCTTGATATGAGGAAAGACAATGCAAAAAACCCCTCAAGTAGCTTCACTCTGAGCAACAGTAGCAAAACAGCAGTGCTAGTGCTGTCTTTCAAAGCTTTCATGGGTGGCTCTGCAGTAGGATCTTCCTTTCTACTAACTTGCCTACCTTGACTATGGCTGACAGTTAGGAAAGAGATCTTATTCCATAAAGACAAACAGTAGTTGTGTTAGGGATCTTTGGTGCTTGCTTTGTTTCTTGTTGTCATTTTTTTTTAATTACTCAAAAGGAGACAATTCTTTTTTCCATAATTGTACTACAGATGTAATATTCTATGTTTGCTCATTTTCCTTAGAAGCCAAGGCTTCATAAATAAGGCATTTTAGACCATTTTTAATAGACTATAATAAATAATAAAGTTCTAGCTCTAATGATTGGGATAAGGAGAGAGAAAGGGGAGCAACTAAAAAATTTTACTCAACTGAGTCGTAATGTCTCAAACACTAGAAAGAATTTTTAAAATCCCAGTAATGTAAATGAATGATAACTAGTAACAGTTGCCCAGCAAAAGAGATACCAATATGGACAAGTTTAACCTTGCAGAAATAGTTTGCTTTTATTTTCTAACTTCATGACTCTTTAGTCTCGTACCTATAAACAGACTTATCAAGACACAAGATAAATGAACGTAAAAAACCTACTGAAGAATCTACATTTTCATACTTTTCATGCCTGTGTAATGAGTCTATCAACAACAGAAAGCAAAACAAATTTCTGCTGGAAAAGTAAAACTCATTAGCTGTGTCTCTTGGTGCTATCTACTCTGCCTGGATACAGAACAATCAACTACTGCTTTTATATAAGGATGAAAACCAACTCAAACCCAAGTAGATAGCAGAAAATAAAAGGACTGACAAAAATGAAGTGATCTGGGTGATGACCTGGATAGGATTTTTGCATAAAGTTAAATACTTGCAAGCTGTGTCAGTGTAGTTTATAAAGTAAACATTGACTACATACCTCTTAGCTTTAATGCTACTGTTTTAAAGTGGATTTTTAACTTTTTCCTCTCCTCCTCTCTCTCTCTTTATTTCCTCACCAGTCAGCTTTGTTTTTCTGATGACATTTTGAGTGTTCTGTTTAAATATTTAATAAATGACCCAATTTACTTGGAAATATTTACAAATTGGTTTAAAACATTTGCTTTTTAATATTTTTAGATAAACTCCCTGATTGCTACTGTCTTTCTATTTGTGAGCAATACCAAACACTCGCAATATTGATTTGCTGCCTTTTTCTTCACATTTTTCTCATTAATTATCAATAAATGCACCCAATTATCTCAGACTAGAGAACTGAGTTTAGTTGCAATTGAGAGTCACAGAGTCTGAGTCTGTAAAAGACGACTCTTTGAAAAATAACACCCATTACAAGCATTGCCTATAGCACATCCTGCAAAAGCATCAAGAGAGCAGAAGATGGAGAAAGCTCTCATTTTTCTAACTAGGTAAAATATTAAAATTTTTAAGGGACATAAAAATCAGTATGAAAGGGGGTTTTTTCTTCTTTTTTTTTTTTTTTTTCCTCCTCTTCCCCTCAACTAACTCCCAGCTAAACCCTGTTCAGACAAAGATCTTGGGTCCCCCATATGCAAGTAGGTGTGTGTACATACAACTGACAGTTATTTGGTGATTACCTCTTCCATTGCCTTTACTGAAAATGTGATTCTGAACTGTAAACTATTTCCCAGTCAATGCCTCATCTATAGAGGATAGACAAAGAAAAATATTTTAGTAGATAAGTCATGTTTTCTACTAACAGTAATGATAACAAAAATCTGTGAGAAAATTCTAAGTGCCTTTTTTCCGTAGTGGTCCAAAATGTGATTGACTTCATTCAGTGAGGAAATTATATGCACAAAAATCAACAGCAAAGTAAACAACAGAATGTCACAGACAATCTAAAATGATTGTAGCAGCCAGTAACCAATGACAGATAATTTTCTACAAAATTAGTTTCTGAACTTTTAGTCCTAATCCTCAAAGGAGACTGAAAATTTTCTTGCAAAGAGGAGATTGAGACCAAATAACCATAACTTTGATACTAAACATGATGAACTGAATAAATATATTTGTATACGTATGATGTACGACAATTTATCCATGTGCTTCCCTGCTAGGTATTCTCTCTTCCACAGATACTAATGTTTTTTTCTAGAAGGATCAATATTGTGGATGAGGTTGATTCAATCTCTAGGATGCAGAATTTGCAAAATGTTGACTACACTGATAGATGTGATTGTACTGTTTGGAGTTAAAATTTTGGAGGCTACAGTAATCAAAGAGAACTAATGACCTAATAGATTAGTAGGAATCTAAATATATTTTGATTGTGCTTCCAAACTGATATGAGGTTGTGGAACAGTTTGGGGTTTTTTTCTTGGTTTTTTATTTTTTTAATTTTCTGTGACAAGTAGCATTAGCTTAATCTGACAACACGGGAAGTGGATACAATTCAGTGGCCATATCAATAAAGAAAGTACAAATGTCCTTAACTGATAGATGTTCTGCACTGGCTTGTGAAGCACAGCTGGTGTGTTTAAGCCTTTGGTTCATTGGCTTGAAGACCAGTGACACTCAGCATGACCCAGGTTTGTCAACTGCAGAGTTGAGCCCATTAGAAATTCCCACCGCATGCACACACCATGCAGTAGACCACAGAAATGAGCTGTGATGTTGATTTGTTCTAATGGAGCAAGTGCTCCTGCAGTGGAGACTGTCCAGTGGTTATCACCAAAAGACATCTGTAAATTATAAACTTGGTGAGAACACCAATTTACACCTCAAAAAGCTTGCTGAAGGGAATTTACTCCACTTGTGGACTTGTGTTTTATTTGTTTGTTCTTCTCGTTTCACTATTGTTATAATGCAGTAAGGGAAATTCAATAAAAGGTGATTTACTTTTTGCAAAGCCTGGTGGCCAGGCAATATGAAGTATAATAAAGTAACTAGAAAATTCTGACAGATATTTGAAAAATATTTCATATTATTTTTGAGAAACTCTAATTTGGAAAGCCCCATTCTAAAAAAAAAAAAAAGTTCATTAAATAGTAATGAAATTAAGAATATACATAGTATACTGCAAGCTATTTTTTCTTTTTAATTTCCAAACTGTTTCTCAACTTCTCTGAGTTTTTAAAAATAGTGAAAACTCATTTTACAGAAAGTGTGAATGCCAAGTATTTCTCACAACTCCCTGTGTAACCTTCAGACAATGAGTAACTCCAGACCAATCCATAGTTAATCATTCTTCCTTACACCTCTGTAGAATAAAATAAAACTCCCTTCTGCCTTTTACAGAATGGAAAACAAAGGCCCTGGGACTATTTATCTAACACCACACATGTTCTCCCATTAAGCCATTTTGGAATGTGGGAGAGAAAGCTTCTATTCTCTGACAGGGTAGCAGACAGTCAAATTAAGTAAAGAAATAAAAATAATTAAAAAAGCATACATGGACATCAGAGAGAAAATGAACAAAAGCAAAATAGGATGGTCTTTAACTATAAGAAGGTGTATACCAATAAATAAGAAAACTCTCATTAAGTTTTGTCATCAAGGCTACATCTCATACACAAAGATAAGTGAATAACCATGAAACATGATAGCTGCAATTTCTGTCTCGGTTTGCATTCTCAGAATAAGAAGTCTTTGTTACAACTGAATACATTAGGATCCAAATGAATTTGTATGAATTCGAGTGACATTACTGGTGTCAAAGCATGGTGTTACTTGTGTCAAACAATTTCAAGGGCAAGTGCAAGCTACTTAGTAAATTCTGTGATTAGCTTTTCTACACAGCTTTACTATTAAATGGTTAGATGAGAAGTAAATTGAAAACTAAAATTTTTCATAATCCTGAAAATATAAAATATCTGTCTGGAATCATATCTGTAGTGATCGTTAATCAACAAATTAGATATTTTGTGAAAAGATGTAAACCAATGCCACTGCAGGTTCGTATCACAATCTTCTGCTCTGCAAAACATTTTTATAAGTGTTGTAGGAATAAGCATTATTCTGAGTTTCCATTACTCTTTAATTTTGGTCAGACTAAAAATAACTCAGAGGAAGAGGTGTTTGCAAAATGCCAACACCTCTTTTAGTCAACCATAGAAATAAGAATCACAACGGTGAAAAAAAAAAAGAAAGATATCTCTAAAAAGCTAACACAACTATTATCAGTAAAGTTCTTAAACAAAAAAGATTTTTTTAAAATTAGTTGAATGTCTGCACTAGCTATTTTTCGTGGTAGAACTTTTTTTTTCTCTCTTAATCCATTATAATAATTATTATCATTACTCATTTCCATTACAGGAAGCACCTTGGTGGTCAATAAAAGATCAGGCTTTATTTTCAGTATAGAGAAGTAAAAAGACAAGACTGTTGTTTTCCAGAGAGATCTTAATATGAGTGTCAGAAACTAAATCTACACTAATAAATTAAAAAACACCAAGAACTATTCCCATTCCCAGGCACTGGAATTCAGTTGCTTACGCTGTGACATTTTCAGAGTGGTCTTTAGCATGTTTCTGGACAGGTATAAGCATCATTCTTCAAAATGATGCTGAAGTATGGATCAGGAGGAAGTACAAACCAGAGACAATTCCCAGTCTGTTTTGAATTCAGTCACTCTCTCCTCTTTTCCCTTTTCTTTTTCCTTTTTCTTTTCCTTTTTCTTTTCCTTTTTCTTTTCCTTTTTCTTTTCCTTTTCCTTTTCCTTCCCCTTTTCCTTCCCCTTTTCCTTCCCCTTCTCCTTCCCTATTTTGCAAGCATGAACAAGGGAAGTTGAGAGTCAGCGAAAGCCTTACACATGTTTAGATTGCTAACATGAACATAGACAGAGAGGACTCAATGCTTGCATGAAAGAGACAAATGGATGTGAGGCTTAGAAGACAAATATGATGTAACAGAGTTTTGGCTAAAGAGCTCTTCACAGAGCATGAACACAAATTTCACAGCACTGAGGATCTATGCACAATCCAGCCCCTGTTCCCCTTGAAAGACCTTCAGAATGAGATGGTCCAAAAATGTCTTTTCAAAGTCTTTATCCCTCAGTTAGAGTGAGACATCCAAGAAAACCTTTTCACTTTTTGTAATTGAAATCTGAGACAATAAAGTATCATTTTTCTAGTGTTCCAAATGATTCACTTCTAAATTGCTACCATAATTCTTAGCTTGTCCATGAAGTAGAAAAGTCTCATTATTATCATACTCTTGCTCTTCTCCTCATCTATGCACAGCAGGAACAAGACTCCATGGGCTCTGCCAAACTCATATTTTGCGGAGGACTGATAGTATCTCAGGGAGTCATACATTCACAGCCATCCTCTGGGTTGCTGCCTTCAGTTCCCTGAAGTTCACAATTAGGAGGATATAATTTTGGTAGTTTCTATTCTTAACATACAGGTGTGCTGTTTTACCTAGACAATTACATCTCTCTGTTCCTCTGATCAAGCTCATATTCCAATTTAGAAATGTATTTTTCAAAGGTACTTCTGCAATGGCAGTGCAGTAATGTAGTTAAACAGGGATTTTTCTTTAATGTTATGACCAATTTCCATTTAAATAGTCATGTTGAACTCACTAGACTTCCTCATGCTCAAAAAGTGAGGGAATTGTATTTTTCTGAAAAAGAGGACAAGTTTTGTAGCCTTTATCTAAATACTTGATGGTGGAGTAGGTTACAAAGTTTGTTACATTTGTTATTTTTTAGATGGATTTTTATTTTCTCAGTGTGGTATGACATGCTTACTTTGGGACTGCCTGCATTAGAAAGAAAACTTCTTCCCTTTCTATTTTATTGTCTAAGACAATAATGGTGGATTTACCACTTGAAAAGTGGGTATTCTCTGTGGATGAGACATGAACAGTAGTACATGTTCTGAAATTGCTAACATAAAATCCACTTGCACAATTAACATAAAATAATGCATATTTCTTAGCATTAGAGACACAATAAGAGATTTAACTTCTTAAACTGTAATGAGATGGAGTTTCAGTCTCATCCGCAATTTCCTAGTTATAACAGTTAATAGAGGGAAAACCAATTTAATTAAACTTCAAAAAAGGCTAATCCAATAACGTTATGAAGTGGATTTACCTTGACTATATGTCAGAAATCTTCTCCCAGCCTGCTCCTCTGAAATGAATCTGATCATAATGTTTCTACAAATTCTCTCACTGGAGTCCTGCAGGATGCAGACTGGAGGGGCCTGCTGATGCAGCAGATTTTATGAAGATACACCTGTGTCTTCTCAGGGCCATGTGGCTATGGGGACACTTCTGATGACAAGGAATGACCCTCGCAGGGGTACAACACAAAAATAGGTGAAATAGCACAATCCTTCCAGGCCAGAAAATTACAGAAACTCTGTGACCTTTATAGGCTCTGAACTTTAATTTCTAGGCAGATCTACACAACTATCCACATCCTCTTGTTGTTCCTCTAGATTGTATTTCATTGTGATGTCTGTAACTTATTATATAAACAGTTTTGTTGGATATGGAAAGATTTTATAAACTGAGAACTTACAGTAAGTATATGAAATATGAATAATAGGAACAGACAGGTTGCAGTTACTAAATTTTCACTGAGTAAAACTGGCTGTATTTCTTATCATTATTACATATTTTACGGTCACTTTCTGCAACATATTTTTTTTTGTCTATAAGGAACATAAAATGATGATATTAATGCAAAGTATCTATTACTTAGTATGGTAGAAATACCTAGTAATCTTAATCGTGGAGCATGCTACTTATAAAAATGTGTAATGTAACAACATTCCTGGCATCCAAAACCTGAAAATTCAAGTGCAAAACACATGGCAATAGGATAATGTGGTGCCCATACTTCAAGTCACATAATGAACACGTGGCTGGACGGGTTCTCCTTGTTATGCACATTTACTAGTAGAAATGACCAAGAATTTTCTCATATTATATAGGAGTGCATAGTTGTAAAGGCATCTAATACCTCCACTAAAATACTTTAATACTTATAAATCTATTAACTGGAAAAAAAAACCAAAACCAAAACCCAACCCAACTTTAAAATGTGATTATTTCTTAGTAACTAAAGGCAAGCACGAAACAAAACCAATACATGTTCACACAACACTAGTTCATGTATTTACTAAATCAGAAAGCTTAAAGTTATGAAAAATTGTCCTTCTTGCCCAATAAGCTTGACAACTCCAGGTGAATGCTATGGCCCTGCATAGAGAACATGGACTCCACCCAACACTAACAAAGTTAAAATCAGTACTGGTATACGTATTTTGTTTGTATCACTTATCTCAATTTTCTAATACTTAACAAAGCATTTTTGAAATCCAATCATTGCAAACACGACATGGAAATAACCTAGCTAGTTCTTCTACTGTTATTAGGAAAACCTGTGTCCTTCCTCTGACCCACTGTGAATGCCACAGTACTCAATTAAGAGGAAATAACTGTCAGGTAGTTTCGGAGGCACTGATATAAGGGCAGTGGATAAGCACTGGCAAATAGATACTCAGGCTTGTATCAGCTGGTATGTCAATCCATGAGCAGAAGGAGAAAAAAATAAAATTGAACCACTGAAAATGTGGGAGAGAAACAACAGCAGGTCCCCACTGATGGGTTACAAAGATAGATACAATGCTGATATTACCAATAGGAACAGAAAAGAGAAAGAGAAGAGAAAAAGAAGAGACAGAAAAGAGAGAGGAGTAAAATAGGTTTGGAGAAACTACTGAATACTGTTTAACTTTATTCCAATTACCATGCTACTCAGAAAAAGAGGGATTTATCTGAAAATGGAAATGAAAGCTCAGAGGGAAGGAAACAGAAATACTTGTTTGCCATTTAGGTTATAAAGGGCATTTTTTTTAATTTTTAATTTTTTAAAAGAAAGCTAAGACAGAGATTCAGATAAGATTGGGGTCTACAAATGGTGACAGAGTATCCAACAGGTTTCAATCACAGTTAATGAGCTAATAAATTAAGGTTGGATTAGATCACCTAAAACAACAATGAACACATTTTCAAAGTTATACGGCAAGGCTCATTTGCATCCAGAAGTTCCATTTGTGATATTAATATTCAAAAATAGCTGCAGACCAGAAGCACTTGGATTCTGGAAGGAGAGTTTATCAAACTTATTTAAAATAAAATAAGGTAAAATAAAATAAAGCAAATGTACAAGTCTGGTACACTATGGTTGACTTTATATGAAAAATTAGCATATCACATGGCATTATGATTAAATTTTATGCAAGATGCATGGATTAAGTCCTATGATAGAGGGATTAAATCTGCTTTACTAACAAATTGCAAAATGCAATTGTTAATTTTGTGCAAGAAGAACTCATTACACAAGGTCACCCAATAATAGCACTCTTGTTCCATTGCTATTTAATATTCCTAGTCTTGATTTAGATGACAATATAAAGATATTTCTGATTAAGTGAATATATAACACAAAAAAAAACAGTGGGACTGTAAAGCGTGAAGGACATTTGGTTGCTCTTATGAGACAATATGAACTGCGAAGCTTAATGATCATAGTCCAAGGAAACATGGTGATGAAGATCTGCATATATTGGGAAACAGAGGAAAGTATCTCTGTCCAGCTGGGAGATTATGGCTTGGCCCCAAAATATTCTGCAAGAAAAAAGGGTGTAATTGTGACTGGAGAAAACTTGACGTGCCAGCAGCTGATGCACCCAAAGGAATGCTGGATGAAGACCTCTATCTGCAGACCAGACTTCACTATAAGAACCAGACTTTAACCGAGACATTTATCCTGTATCAAGTTAAATTAGATGGCCACAATAATTTGAGTGTAGAGTGGGCTTCGTGTAACCTAGAGATTAGATGTCACCTAGAGGTTAACCAGCTAGTTTCCTAATTCCCTCAGAAATTAATGGAGACAGTAAATCTGCCTCCAGGTTTGTACAATGAGGACTTCTGAACAAGCCTGAGCTTCACTGTGTGCAACCGATAAACCTTGTGTAAGTAGCATGTTCTCTCTTGTGCATAAGAAAATGTAACATGAACTTGTTTGAATTTCTTCATTTGTTAATTAGGTTGTAGTAAATGTTTCTCTGATGATTGTCAGCTTATTCACAACTGCACACCAGATGGGGGACTTCCAACAGATCTTGATGCATAAAAGGATGTATTTGCAGCTTGAGATGTAAAGGCAGATTCCCTAAAGAGCTACTAAGACTCAAAATCCCTGACAGGAAATAGAGGGAATTGCAACACACAGATGAATAAAAGTGTTTTTCTTTCCACTTGTAAGGAATACATAGAAAACTACGTACATAGAAACTTCATATTGAAATATACATCCTGTATAGTTCTGATTACAACCTCTTCTGAAATGTTTAAAAGTTACAGTCTTTCAATAAATTATCTTTCACATTTTGTGAATAAGTTCCTTTGCAAAAGGTCCTTCTCAAAAGAAAAAAAAAAAAAAAGAGGGGTGAAGGAGGGGGTGTTTTCCTTCTAAATCACTTATCTTTGACTGCTATTAAAAAGAGATTCTAGATGTCAAATAACTGTAACATCCTCTGTTGAATAAAGGACTTCTTTCTATATGGAGGCTTTAATGATGAAATTAAGGATTAATTTCATAAAAATAAAGCAACTCATTTCTCTGAAATCTTTTCTTGAACTGACATCCTCTTATTCAATGATGCTTTCTACAGCTGCACTACAATAAGTATTTTTATTAAGCATGGGTAACCCTGAATCATGGTGAGCAGCTTTAGAGTGCTATGGATCAACAGTTTTTATTTGACTTTTATTTGTGAATTCAAATCATATAGTGTAAAGTTCTTGTTACCTATTTACTGAATTTATCTTTCATTGTACTGAAATGCTTTTTAGCTCGTGTGTCCTGATACTCACACATTCTTAAGGATGATGGCCACCATAAGGTTGAAATACTGAAGGCCATCAAACAAGTGAATGTGAAATGCTCATATCTTCAAGCACTAAGAGCACAGGACACATCAAACAAGAGGAAAGCAACCAGATACATCTCCGTGAATGAGACTGAAAACAGCACTGTATCTTACAAACAGAGGAAATTTGGGCACTGAATGCAGCTAAATTGTTTTTTAATGAAACTATGTGTTTCAATGAAATAGACTGATTTGTAGAAAGCAGGACGTTGGCTTTGCAATTTTTTTTTTTTTTTCCAGGCACATATCAGTTTCCAGAAAAGGTCTGTTGGGACTTCCTTTGGGAAGTGGGAGACTGATCTTTCAAATCCCAAGCAAATTATAGCATTACTGTAGATGAATCTTTAACCATGTACTTGTTGATGTTCTTTTTAATATGCAATTTAGGTACTTGCCTTCCATAAAGTAGTAGCTTTTGATTTACCATTTAATTGTTTTGTTTTGTGTTTCCAATAATATTTCCTTATGTTGTTAAGTACCTTGAACATCACCAAGATAACTACATGCCTCTGGTATAGACCCATCTGTTGCCATCTATGTGGGGTAGATGTCATAGGAAGTGTCACCATTCAGACATCAATGTCTCAGGGCTCAAAATTTATCTATGAAAGCAAGATTCTGATAATCATTTTCCTAGGGTAAGTTTTGTATATCTGTTTTAAGACCAGTTATTAAACAATATTATGCCTAAACTACTTCAGTCTGCTGAGTTCTGCTCTGCAAATAGGAAATTATTTGCATATGAGATCATTACAGACCTTTGGGATACTGAGTACACACAGATAAAGGACATCCAAGAGATGTCCTCGCTATTGAAGCATAAGCCTTGAATTACACCTGTAAAGAAAGGCTGGAGCTGTTGGGGATATCTAATACATTTGAAAATTGAACTTTTTGAACTCACAGTACCACATCAAATTCTGGTTACTTTAATGAATCAGTGAACATAGTCCACGTGGAAATTTTTGAGTCAAGTGCCCTATGACTGAAGTTCATTTATGATCACTGTCAAAGAAATCTAGAAGATCCTGCACTGCTACTTCAGGCTGGCACCTGTGCTACTAAGTTGGAAAAATAATAGAAAATATGAATATTATCACAGGCCACTCGTTAAGCAGGTTCTTGTCTGTGGAGTAATTCTAAAGTCTCTGGCAACTAAATGCCATCTTATCTTACTGGCAGTTCTCTCAAAAATAACCTGTTCTTTCTTCACGTCTGTTCAGAAGATAAAGATATAAATTCCTGATATTCAGAATTTCCTCTGTACCTGAGTCATTCTTCAAGACAATGAGACATGAGGGTTAGGAAGGATAGTCCAGGAACACTTTTTTTATAGTCTTATGATTTCAAAGCTCAACAATATTTGTAATACTTTGACTAACTCCAAACACAGCTAGCTGTGAGACTAGAGAGGATGTCAAAGTGCTATCAGTGTCCATATTGTAAAAGCACTTTTGTTCAGAGAAAATTTATTTCAAACATGAAAAAAAGAAACTCTAGTGATTTTTTAGGTAAATAAGGACTTTGAGGTTTCATTGCAGGCATTTCTGCAGTGTCAGGAAAGCACCAATAATTGTCTCCTCACTGAAACACCTTGACTGCTTCTGAATGTATTTGTAAAGGTTTCTATGGTAAAGTACTCATTTACTCATTTATTTTCTGTAAGCATCTTTCACAAAGAGAAATGCTCTCAAGAAACCCATTACTTGATGAAGATCATACCATGTAGCCAAATAAATGATTACATCCATAAAACTGGTCATGGTCTCATTGCCAGCTATAGGACAGAAGCTGGAAGACAGTTGTCAGCTCAGAAAAACACTACCTTGCCCAGTAAAGCCAGTGTTGGTTTTGCCAGAGAGAAAGAGAGCCTTAACTTTGCAATATACTTGAAACACAGAGAAGGATTTATGCTGTGAGACAAGTTTCTCATTATTGAGGTGTTCGTCCTGAGAGCATATAGGATGTAATTCTTTGAACGTTATGGGTCAGACGTCAAGATTTTGCCAAATACCAAACATTTATTTTCCATGAAGCCTTGGCTGGAAGTCCTCCCTCTCCAAGAGATAAAGATGAAGCTTTTGCTCACTTATTTTATGACAGCCTAAAGGAATATTAAGGATTTCTGGTAGCAGAACTTTAGCTGCCATGAAAACTAGGCAATGGTTTAAAACAGAAATATTTTGCCCCTAATCAAAATATTTCAGGTTTGAACCTTCTTTTTCCACACAGTGTTTGGTTATTGCAAAAAATCTGGGAAATTGAAAACTCAGTTTTCCTTTAAAAAAATCAGGAAAACATTTGACCAGCTAATTCTATCTTGTTCAGCTATTCATAATGTTTATGGTAAGCAATGACTAGTACAAATGGAGAAATTATTACAACGTTCATTCTGTATTTGAATGTTAAATTAAGACAAATTATGTTGAAATAATGGCATAGTAAGCTACAAGTCAGTAAAAGTATGGGTCCTTTCCTACCAAATATAAGTCAAAAAGCACAGCAACACAGAACTTTGTCAGACCTCTAAATGAAGACACGACAAAAAGCAGAGGCAGCATACCATGAGTCACGTCTTTTCAAGTCCTGCATAGTAATTCTGCTCTTACTCAAACAGATTTGGAAAAACTGCAGGTTTAGTCCCTCTTTTCTCCTGGTACTATGTATGACCATGTAGAAGGATTCCAAGAGAACCACAAGTATTAGTAAAATAAAACATGTTAGTGGTCTGTCCTCTTGGTGGTAGAATCTGACTGATTCATCCCTTGAAACTCAAGTATGGATTATTTCAAATAAAACCGACAGCATCAGCCATCTGTGAACAATCCAGCTACGTCTAACTCCTCTGACCTTTTCTCGCAGTACCAACTGCCTTGGCAGCTCTAGTCAAACCTCAGCAGAGCCTTTACTCAGCTCCCACACATGCTCTAAATCAATCAAATACTGTAAGGGCAGCATCAGCCTGTTTGTTTCCTTCTCTGATGCTCTAGCTTCTTCTTTGGGCACTTCATCCATCATTAACGCATATATTGCAGAGGAGATTGGGTAGCTTTGAAAGTTATTAATGGGCAACTGAACCTTTTAGGTCAGATAATATGACAGATTTTCAGAACCGATTAGTGATTGTGGCAGTTCAGCTCCAAACAACGAAAAGAGCTGTTCTCCAGATGAAGAATATTCCATTTTTTTTTTCCATTGTAGAGTCCTCCCAGGAGTCTTAAAGTAGGTGAGGAAAGGCTGGCAGGAAGAAGTGTTTTCTTGTAGAATAAGTTTGGGAATAACAAACAGGTCTTAAGGAGCAGGTCTTCAGGGACAGGTTTCCACTAGTCATTTTGTAAAACACACTTGACTGTTGTTTACACCTTCCTATATTCTCTTTTTACGAAGCCTTCTCCAGCATAGTGCGTGGTTTGATTACAGACTCTGAGGGATATAATTATGAAATACAAACAATAAATGTATTAGGGTCACTTATCTAAAGCTAGATGTCACTGATTGGTGACTGTTTTGTGCCCAGATGATAGTATCAAATTTAAAGAGAAGCCTCTCAATTCATTTGCCCACACAAATATAATATTTTTATTTTTACAAAAATGGACTTGAAGAACATGCTTGTAAAGCAGAAGTGGAGTGCACTCGAGAGAAAACTAGAGAAAATCTGGATTAATCTCATTTGTAAAATATTTGTTTGAAAAAAATTGTCTAGATATAGTAAGTTAATATTTCTGTTAAAAGCTGTGATAATTCTTGTTGCTGGATGTGATTGGTTTTTATATTTCATTTTGAGAAATACTCATCAGTAAAATATTTTATGAATATAAAAATTCAGCTTATATTTGATGCATGAGTGAATGCATTTTCACACACATGAAAGTCATTATATATAATGTATGTGTGTAAATCTACATTCTCATGCACATAAATAAGGATATATGTCCTACATAATTCTGTATCTTTGTGTTTAAGTGTGTGTTAGTATTTGTAAAAATTTTCCTCTGAAATACATGTTTGTCTGGAGAAGAAATATGCAAATTTACACATGATGGACTGAATCTGCACTTTGGCCACAACAACCCCCAGCAGCGCTACAGGCTTGGGAGGAGTGGCTGGAGAGCTGCCAGTCAGAGAGGGACCTGGGGGTGTTGATTGACAGCCGGCTGAACATGAGCCAGCAGTGTGCCCAGGTGGCCAAGAAGGCCAATGGCATCCTGGCTTGTATCAGCAATAGTGTGGCCAGCAGGGACAAGGAAGGGATCTTACCCCTGTACTTGGCACTGGTGAGGCCGCACCTCGATTACTGTGTTCAGTTTTGGGCCCCTCACTACAAAAAGGACATTGAATTACTCGAGCGTGTCCAGAGAAGGGCAACGAAGCTGGTGCAGGGTCTGGAGCACATGTCGTATGAGGAGCGGCTGAGGGAACTGGGGTTGTTTAGTCTGGAGAAGAAGAGGCTGAGGGGAGACCTCATCGCCCTCTACAACTACCTGAAGGGAGGTTGCAGAGAGCTGGGGATGAGTCTCTTTAACCAAGTAACAAGCGATAAGACAAGAGGGAATGGCCTCAAGTTGTTCCAGGGAAGGTTTAGACTAGATATTAGGAAGTATTTCTTTCCAGAACGGGTTGTTAAGCATTGGAATGGGCTGCCCAGGGCAGTGGTGGAGTCCCCATCTCTGGAGGGGTTCAAGAGCAGGGTTGACACAGCACTGAGGGATATGGTGTAATTGAGAACAATGATAGGTTAATGGTTGGACTGGATGATGTTCAAGGTTTTTTCCAACCTAGATGATTCTGTGATTCTGTGGTTCTGTGAATCTGAAGGTGACCACTCAGGTGCTTCCACTTCCTCTGGGCAAATCTAGATGTGCTCTGGCTTACAAATTTGCCCTTTCATTCTATATTCACTTGAATTCTATATAAATATTGGGGAAATTCGGATAGGATAACAAGGAACACATGCACATAAAGGAAAATTTTTTAAAATGTATAATTAAGTGGTTTTGCGTGGAGATTTATGATGACAGTAAAGACTGGGATAATGAATCCTTTCTCTACATATGTATAAATAGAGAACAAAGAAAAACAGACATAGACATTCCAGGGTTTCTCTAACAGTGGGGAAATTTTTTCCAGAACAGCTTATTTTCAACTTTCCCCCCACCATGTGGTTTACAATTTAAAAAAAAAAAAAAAAAACCAAAAAAAAACCCTAAAAAAAAAAAAACCAAGCTCTTTAGTTTAATTTCAGTATGACTCTCTCTACCCTAATTAATACCATTATTCGAAGCCTGAATTGAGTAAGAAACTATTAATTGTTTCACTGGTGTTTCTCTGGTGCTTATCACCATACTATCTCAGTCTAATAAACATTAATGAATGTATTTTCTTATGCCCTTATGAGATAGTAACTGTACAGAGAAAAAGAAATAAGTAAATAAAGCCCTTTCTTTCTTAAGAGCATCTTTTGAAAAGGTCTTTACTCATTTAGAGTTAAGGGTATAAATCACAAACATCCACCTGTTTCCTAAAAAGCAGTGACTCTTATAATGACACATGGTCATTAAATATCCAGTGAAGGCCTTTGATTTATTCATCCATATTAGCCTTCTAAAATACAGAGGTGTTACTATTCCTATTTTACGAAGTTTTTAAGTGGTTGGTCCAAGGTGACCCAGAAAACCACTATGCCACCTTTACCAAAGATGCCTTAACAGATCCCTTAAAAGAGGGAATATGGAGCAGTTTTGAGGAGATGGTGCATGAAATCATAACTGAAGCATTACTTCCGATAATGGTACTGACCTTTAGTAAGTGCTATGATAAAACTGAACAGGATCTGGAAAATATCTACAAGAATCACAAGTCACCTTGACAATACTTCTTCTAGATGCCCGTTATCTATATTCTAATGTATATCCCCATTCAGCACAAGTTGCCCCCAAAAGAGGATACACTGAAGAGTATGACAAGTATGGAAATGTCCTGATTTAGTATTATCACTATGCAGCCTTCGTGTGAACTATTCTTCTGGATCCCCTAAAGATGCTCATCTTGTTATGTTATTTCTACTTGGAGACAACCCGCTGAAAAAATTGCTTTAAACAGTATACAGCAAATAAAAACCCAAAAAGGCAGACTGTGCTCAATGATATAGTTCTGGTCCTATGATATTGCACTCTTCTTTTTTCTGACAAACATGAGAGGTCTAATGTAGGATTTTTTAGTTGGTTTTTGTTTGTTTGTTTTGTTTTGTTCTGTGGGGTTTGGGGTTCTTTCGTTGACTTTTTCTTTTTGTCCCCTGTAGATATAGCTTACTCCTATTAGTTCTTACCCATTCCTTACAAAACAGGGAAATATTTCCTTGAGCTTGTCCTAGGCATTATAAACTCAAGAGCACAGAAAGAGCAAGGAGACAAAGGCAATTCTGTGGTTGCACAAGGTACACTCTTTATAGCACTTCATTCTTGCTGCTATAAAAGGGTTGCTGGGCATTTTTTTTTTTTTTTTTTAACATTGCCACTATAAAATGTTATTTGAATGGTTTAATGCAGCAGATATTTTAAGTCACTCCAAGCAGAATTTGTTATACATCCTATTCAATCAATACCAGTTATTTTTCTCAAAGTCTACTGTACACCACTGAAGTGAAACTTTTCTTAGAATGATTTTGGAAATGACTAAAGGTAGATTTTTCTTCTCCCTCAGAGAACAGTGTGCTGATTCAGACACCCACTTTCTCTAAAATAGCTAAAATATACTCAGAGCAGAAACCACAACTTAATATTCTCTCTTCCTCTACTCTCTAGCATCTTCACTGTGGTAGGGATATGAAGGTTTGATCTGCTTTAGACAATGTACAGAATACATACAACATAAAAGGTGGAGAGATATTTACCATAAAGTACCTGGAAGAATTGGTGTTGCCTTCTGAGATAAGGGCATGTTATTTCAATATCTGGCTTTGTGCAAGGGGGTATGAAACCTTGTTCCAGATATACTCTGTGAGAAGGACATGGAATGTTGGAGAGGCTCCATTACTTCCTAATGTGTAAGTTCATATAAAATCTTTTAAAATATAGTTAATTTCTGATTTAATGAATATTTGATTTGACAAATATACAATTATTTTCGTAACTCATGAAAAGCTCTGAAGAATCTGGTGTGGGGACAGCTTCATATCTTAAATTTGCAGTTTTCTTAATCAGTAACAAAATCCACATATTAGGTTTACATGCTGGGTGATAAATAGTTTACAAAGTAGACTTATTAACTTACTAGCTTGTCTCTAATGCTTTGGTAATCTAACAGTGGGCAGATGGACAAAGTACTGCATTTCCAATAGGGTTATGAAAAATTAGATTGAGCTGCATATTTAAGGGGGCAACTTTAAATAAATGATGGGTTAAAAGTAGCTTTGAGGTGCTGCACATTCCTCCCTGTTCTTTGCTCTCCTGTCAGTTTTCCATACATTGCCCAAGAGAGTCATGGAACTGCGGGACCTGAATCTGCAACACCACGTTTTTATTTTCAAACAAGAAAGAAGCCCTGTTGACACAATATGCTAACCACTCAGAGTTGGTGGAGTTTGTACACGTGCTTGTGATTATTTACTGGATTGGAGCTAGGCAAGGCAAAGAATAAATCTAACTTAATTAAAAGTTTAGTCAGATGCATGAAAAAAACTTGCTAAACTAATTTTTAGATATATTTTTCCTTTATTCCTTTAGGAGGGAAACATCCTAAGAACTGCTATATCATTAAATAGTAGAAATATAAAAACTGACAGTATGTCTTTAAAGAAACTTGGTCTGGAATTTAAGTTTTTATGCAAGAATGCAAGTTTTCCTCTGTACATCAAAATGGGTAACACTTTCAGTGTCAGATTTTACCAGTGTGACCTTCTAATTCATATAGAGCTAATTCCCTTTCTGTGCTCTCTGAGTTAATTTTTCTACTTGCACATGAGACTGGGATATAGATTTCATTAATGAGGCCTGAGAACTTTTGTTATTCTGAAAGGGAAAATATTGGAAAGAGCTTGGGCATCGGAATATGACATATAGCTGCTGTGTGCAAAATCTTCGGTGAGTTTTTATCCTTGAAATGATTCTCTCCGTGCTCTCAAGGAGCTACAAATTCATAGTCTGACAGCCTAATATCAATTGTGATAGCCTTCATTCTGCCACACTCTCTTGGACAGGGTAATTAATGTAAGCATATGAAAAACCATAATTGACATTCTGATCAATAAAGGTCTGCTTGGCAAACTTGCAAACGACATTGAAGTGGGTTCCCAGGAGCTATTCAAATATCAGCAGAGGGGTACATCACGTGAATGCTTTAGCTGCTCTGCTATGCAGCACATGAGCTATGGTACAGTAGGTCATTAAGACTCATATTTTTATCATCTCCTTCTCACAGCAATAGCTACAGCGGGTTTCTGCCTGAAGAAAACAGCTCACACGAGTTCTTTTATCAAAATAATACTCAGACATATATTAGTATAATTAAATGGGGTCTGCTTGCGTTGTAACATTGGGTTATACCAGCTAAATTATAAAGGAAAATCATTACAAGAAGGAAGACTCTGCTATTCTATATGATGAGATAATATTTTCTCCACTGGGACAGTGAATTCCCAAATACTACAGCTGCAATATCCCACAGAACACCTATTTCAGTCTTGACTCTGACCAAAAGAACTTAAAATAAAGGCACAAATGTCCATTCTTAAGATCTAAAGAAGATGCATAACTCATGTATATTTTTCATCACAGAGTATTAATTTAGTTTTAAAAAGGACCACCTATTTGTATTGCAAACAAAAAGGATTTGGGGGAGGGTGAGATTAAAAAATGAAAGAAAAATGTTTAGCAATGCATATGCAAACTTGAGTAAACACTGGTCTAACAGCATTAACTAATACAGCCCTCTGATTTTTCCTGGTAAATGGAAAGACAACAAGAAGATTTCAAATCCTGATAATAGTTAACCAGGCACATATTCAGAACAACTCCAGTGTTTTTAATGACATTATGCTGAAAAAAATTCAAAAGATGCTGTACTATGCAACTTTCTTGGGATTATGACTCAGTAAAACACCTAAGTGTATGATTAGACCTTCTTTGGTAAGTGTAGGGTTTTGGCTGGGGTAGAATTAATTTGCTTCACAGTAGCTAGTATGGGGCTGTGTTTTGGATTTGTGTTGAAAACAGTGTTGATAACACAGGAATGTTGCAGGGTTGCTCAGAGTCAAGACTTTTTCTGCTCCCCATCCCACCCCACTAGCAAGTGGGCTGGGGGTGCACAAGAAGTTGGGAGGGGACACAGCTGGGACAGCTGACCCCAACTGACCCAAGGGTTATCCCAGATCATATGGCATCATGCTCAGCATATAAAGCTGGGGGAAGAAGGAGGAAGGGGGGGACGTTCAGAGTGATGGTGTTTGTCTTCTCAAGTCACCATTACACATGGTGGAGCCCTGCTTTCCTGGAGATGGATGAGCACCTGCCTGCCGATGGGAAGTGGTGAATGAATTCCTTGTTTTGCTTTGCATGTGGGTGTGGCTTTTGCTTTACCTATTAAACTGTCTTTATCTCAACACATGAGTTTTTACTCTTCTGATTTTCTCCCCCATCCCACCAGAGGGGAGCGAGCGAGCAGCTGTGTGGGGCTTAGTTGCTGACTGGAGTTAAACCACAACAGTAAGTGTACCTAAATGTTTGTTGAATCAGGGCCCTGGCTGATTTGCTCAAGATCACACTGTGAATAAATACTCAGCAGGGAACCCAGACAGAACAATAACTTAATTGCACCTGAAACAAATTAATAATGCTATATATATTCTTCTCTGCTGTGGAACCTGTACCTTAAATCAATCAGCTGTGTATAACCAGGAATAGAGAGAAACCTTTTTTCTACAGCACATGGTTACACAGATAGCAGCTGCATAATTTGCTGGATAGACATTTTGTTCTCTTCGTCTCTAATTCCAACACTTAACAGAATTACCTTTTTTTTTTTTTTTTTGAGTGTGTGTATGTGTGTATTCCAGGAACAAGTGGATTTTTTTCAGGACATAAAGGGAAACTCAGTAAATAAATCATGTAATAAATGTCAAATCCCAGGCTGCTTTTTAGCAGCAGAACAGGCTGAGAGCATAAGTGCAATGAAAGCTGTGCACAGCAGAGAGGTGTTCATGACTTGCACAGGTTACAGTCTTAGCAGCTCTCTCTGCTGAGATTCCTTCGCCTGTCCTTACTGTCTGCTTTCCATATAACCTTAACCCCAGCCTGGTACCAAACATAAAAATGGTCAAGGAAGCAGCTGTTTTGGGGATGGTGAAACCACAGAGGATGCAAATAACAAGCAAACAGATAGAAAATACACAGAAAGACATTTGATTAAAGGTATAAGCTTGTTTTGAAGCAGCCTGGGGAGGTACAGAAACAGGGGAATATAGAGCCACACCTGAAGGGGGACCTGGGGATCCCTCCAAGTGATGCACTGGGAACTGTAAGGGCTTTAAGAGTTAAAGAGTTGGTTGCAGAAAGGCAAATGAAGAAGCCACACAGAACAGAGAAAAGGAAAGCAGGGCTACTTACTAGGCATAAATCAATGTCTCAGAAGGTCTGCTGGCCTTCCTGGGACAAGGAAATTCAGAGTTTCCTTCCTCTCAGATTATTACTACGAAATGGCTCTTGTCTCAACCTTTACAAGGCCACCAAATGCCACTCCCTGAGTCTGCTGCCTGAGCTCTTAAATTCCAATAAATCAAGAAAACTGACATTTCTAAAAATAGCTTTTACCTATCCTGAGATAATTGCAGCCCAGGAGAATTAGAAGCATTAAGCATACATGAAGCCTCATGAAGCCCCCTGGGGTATGATTCATCTTGCAATAACCACACCTCTCTCCTGTCTCATCCTGGCTGATCATCACATATCTTCCAGTTTCTCTGTGTCCCTATTATACACCCGTCTTCCCCTCCCCATAGAGGATACCTGTGAAACTAAAAGCTGATACAAAGAAATGGAAACAATAGCTTAAAAATTCCCATTGTTCTGTTTCTGGTGGAAGATTTTCTAGGTCTTGTAGAGTGAGAGAAAGAAAATCCCCAAATGTGCCTCTGGCTCCATGCTATCAATCTCAGAGCACTGAAACAACTTAGGCATAGCTGGGAGTAAATACAGAAAATGGTAACAAATAAAGGACTAAAAAATGGTAATGTAACAAATGGAGAAAACTAAGTAGAGTTTCATTTTGTGGAGGGATAAGTGCTGACTCCATTAGGAAGCTGTGGGAATAAACACTTTTTAAACCAATCCAGTCTGTAGAGGGTCTGAGTTTCTTCTGAAATTGAAGACTTCCTAGGAAGTAGATGATATATTTATTTCTTTTACCTGATGGAAATCTATAGCCTTGGTGTTTCAGTATAGATGACAACTGCTGAAATATGGGGGCTGGTCTTTAAGGGCAGTCCCTCTATATGCCTGCGCATGGCACAGTATAACTAAAGCATTTTATACCACAAGGGCATGTATGGCTGAGAAAAACATGAACTGCAGTGATTCTTGTGACTACCAGTTCCACTTACAAAGTTCATAGAATCATAGAATGGTTTGGGTTGGAAGAGACCTTAAGATCACCTAGTTCCTACTCCCCTGCCATGGGCAGGGACTCCATCCACTAAACCAGGTTGCTCAAAGCCCCGTCCAACCTGGCCTTGAACATTTCCAGGGAGGGGACACCCACAGCTTCTCTGGGCAACCTGTTCCAGTGTGTCACCACCCTCACAGGGAAGAATTTCTTCCTTACATCTAATCTAATCTAATCTAATCTAATCTAATCTAATCTAATCTAATCTAATCTAATCTAATCTAATCTAATCTAATCTAATCTACCCTCTTTCAGTTTAAAACTTACCTCTTGTCCTATCCTTACACCCCCTGATAAAGAGTCCCTCCCCATCTTTCCTGTAGGCCCCCTTTTAGTACTGAAACACTGTTATAAGTTCTCCCTGGAGCCTTCTCTTCTCCAGGCTGAACACCCCCAACTCTCTCAGCCTGTCCTCACAGGGGAGATGCTCCAACACTCCAACTGTCTTTGTGGCCTCCTTTGGACCCACTCGAGCAGGTCCATGCCCTTCTTATACTGGGGGCCCCAGAGCTGAATGCAGTACTCCAGGTGGGGTCTCACGAGAGTAGAGTAGAGGGGGAGAACCACCTCCCTCAACTTGCTGGCCACACTTTTTTTGATGCAGTCCAAGATACGGTTGGCTTTCTGGGCTGCAAGCACATGTTGTCACATCTTGTTGAGTTTCTCGTCAACCAACACCCCCAAGTCATTCTCTGCAGGGTTGCTCTCAATCCCCTCCTCACCCATTCTGTATTTGTGCTTGGGATTGCCCCAACCCATGTGCAGGACCTTGTACTTGGCCTTCTTGAACTTCATGAGGTTTGCACGGGCCCACCTCAAGCCTGTCCGGGTCCCTCTGGATGGCACATCCTATCCCTCCAGCGTGTCGACCGCACCACACAGCTTGGTGCCATCAGCAAACTTGCTGAGTGTGCACTCGATCCCACTGACCATGTTACCAAGAAAGATGTTAAACAGCACTGGTCCCAACACAGATCCCTGAGGAACGCCACTCATCACTGTGCTCCACTCAGACATTGAGCCAGCTCTTTGAGTGTGACCATCCAGCCAATTCCTTATCCACCGAGTGGTCCATCCATCAAATCTATGTCTCTCCAATTTAGAGACAAGGGTGTCATGTGGGACAGTGTCAACTGTTTTGCACATGGTAAAGGGAATGGAGCCTTATGCAGACAGATGCCTTAAGAAGAGAGACTATAAAGTCTAGGTTCCTTCAGTTTAGAACGGACAAGGCAGAGAAAGGAAATGCTTCAAATTTACAAAATCATGAAGATGGCAGGTAAGCTAAATGTAACAAATCCCACAATGCTAGAGTTGAGTGCACTCAAAACCCAAGGTAAACTAGGTAAAACAAACTACTTTTTTATACAATGGATAGTGAATTTCTGTAGTTTGTTGCCACAGAATGGAATCACAGAATCATCTAGGTTAGAAAAGACCTTGAAGATCATCTAGTCCAACCAAGTTAATGAATAGAAAGACATGATATGACTTTTGATTACTGGCTGGGAACATAATGGTCAGCAGCATCAGCAATCAGTTAACATGTATTTCTCCAAATTCTTTCAAAGAGTTGTTCAATTGATTATCTATGAAGCAGACTGTAACGCTACCTGTCATAAAGCAAAATTGCTACTTGGAGTGTAACCTAATTCTGAAAAAGGAGAAATAAATGCATTTACACCATGTAGGATAAAGATTTAAGGACAGATAGCCTTATCTTCAAGACAGCAGTGAACCTTCTTGATATATGGTCTCCACTGGAAATCCACAGTTGTCTGTTACAGTGATTTGGCACTTGCCTCTGAACTAGCTGCTAGTGGCCATGGCTGGAGGCAAAATATTGCATTAGATAAACCATTCATCTGATCCACAGTGATGATAGTTTTCCCTAGAAAACTGAATTTTATACATATTCATCAGTTCAGCTGGTGACAAGAACTTAAGAACTTATTATTATTTAATATTAAAAGATATGTAATTAATTCCATCCACTCTCTTTAATATCACATATAATAATTACTTCAGTGTTGCATAAAATTGTTACATTTCTGAATGCTAATTCAAAAACTAACTTTTGTCTTCCCTGCTTCATTCTTATCTTTACCCACATGTTTATGAAGAAGTATTGGTTAAGTGTTTTTCTAAGTTGTTAATTAGATCACTGTGTACAGAATATTATTCCTTCATTACAGGAAATTACAAGTATGTTCTTTTCCAGCAGAGGCAGAAGAGTGACTTCAGTGCACACTTTCGTCTCTCATTTGCTCTAGGAATAGTTTTCAAAACCCACAGGAAACAGGAAGCAGTAACATTGATAATGCAATGACTTCTTTGCAGTTGAACCTGAATAATCATAAAGCTATTACTGAACTCAAGCTGAGACTTAGCCAAATCTGTTCAATAGCCACATGTTGGATGATTAACTTTATATTACCAGTTTAGATGTTCTGACTTTCAACCAGAATGGTTGAATAATGCCACTTCATTAAATTAGGGAGAAGATAGTCCATTCCTATTTCTGGAACCTCTTGCAAGGCTTTGTGAATAAGGCTGGGAGTGAGAAAAAAGCTCTGACATATTGGCATTTAAACTAACTTCAGTATCTAAAGATGAAGTGTCTACTGCAGGTGAGGGTCCCTTTACCAACAATGGAATACACAGTCAACAAATTCTAACTTTGTGAAATCATAGATGGGGAAAGGTCTTCAGTATGGACTGATTCTCTTCACAGGTCTTTATTTATTTATTTATTTATTTTCTGTTTACTATTTCCTATGCAGCTGGAATTATCTAAACTTTTAATACATGTTGGCGGTAAAATTCAGATAATGGTACTAATGGTATATTTTGTACACTGCTTTATTTACAAGAGATAAGTAAATGTGAACTCTAGATACTGGAGGTATAGAAACTACTGTAAATGTCTGTAACTGGTGTTTGGATATCAGTGTTGACTCTTTTGGCTATATTTCTGCTCTCATTTTGGTACTTTTTTTCTGAAGATACCATCTTATGGAATCAAGTGAGCTCTGCATCTATACACAGATTTAAAGCTAGTTAATAATAAGGTCCCATTAGATAACATTCCTCAGTATATGGCCCAGTCTGAGTTTGTGAGGATGTGCTAGAAATGTTGTGTCTTACTTCCTCTCCATGTCCATTTATATCAACATTTCTTCACATGTGACTTTTTTTTTCCCCATCAGGAAAGTTGAGATGAAGTGGTGAAATACTTGGAAAATTACTTGAAGGTTCATAAACTAGAATACAAAATTAGAATAGATCGGAATAACACAGAATTTTGAAGAGCTGAATTCCATCTAGTGTGTTGTTGTGTTTTATGATACTGGTGCATGATACTCAGACTGTGTGCTGCGACTGCTTTCTTAGAGTCATGAATTTCATGGTGAAGAACATGTCTGAAATACATGGATAGACAAATATAAATCCAGGTGTGTTCACATATTTCTTTTCCCTTCTGAAAAAGAAGTACAGGCACTACTGTACTTAGCTATTTTGACTCAGTTAGAAATTTATCTTTTAAGAGTTTTCAGTGAAGTTGAACTATATTGTGAAGCCTTCCACTTGGAAGACCCCGCTTGAGACAGTTGAAAAATCCAGGAAGGTGTTTAACAAAACAACCACAGAAATGTTATGAAAAAACATATAAGCAATGGCAAGAACTGAAATGAATTCTTAAAATGGTGGTAGGGAAATTAAATCAGTAATTACTTTAGAGGTCACACATGTAAGTCTAAATTTCAGTGTGAGAAATGACTTTTATTATCAACATGTTGGTCAACTTCGGCATTAAAAGTGAAAGTAGAGAGTGCAAAACAAGTAATTCCACTGTGATGGAGACCTTTTGTAAAAAGGAACTGAATTTTATTTCTTGGGAGGTAGAGAGACAGAAGGGATAACTTTTCAATAATGTCAGGTGGGTTCCTGTCCTGAATCCCCAAGATGCATCACCAACCCCAGAAGCTTATAAAATCCTTCCCAATGACTTCTGTGGGTGTTGGATTGGCCCAACAGATAGGAATGTGCAGGGGATACTGTCACTGGGCAAAAATGTCCAAAGAGGTTTCTAATGAACCTGGGAATAGTTCTATTAATTTAATAAAGGGTGGGACAAAGTTTATTTTATGCATTGTAAAATGACTCTCCAAGTCTCAACATGTGTTTTTGTAAGATCACATACCAATTAAGTAGTAACTTGGAGCTGTGGTCTCTGACTTTTCCCTAAAATATCTTTCTTTTACATTTTTGTGTTCATTTTATCGGAGATTAAGCAAGTTACCATCCGGAAAAGAGAAAATCAGTACAGGATTTGGAATAATTAATAATACATAAATAAGGTTACCTCGAATAACCAGAATCAACACTTCAGTCCTAGTTCAGGGAACTCTCTGTATGCCTTACACATTCAATCCTCACTCATCCTCAGCCGGAGGAAGAAAAATAAAAATCTGTATCAGTCAGTACAAACTGCCAAGCACAGCTAAAGAGAGCCTAGAGATTCTAAGAGAAAAGCAATATTATGAAATGATAACTTTCAGAGCTACATCTTCTTTTAGACTGTTAGCTGTGTACAAAGATTAGAGTTTTAGGAAGGATTTTACAAAGCCGAGGGAGTCAAACAGTTGTTCAGATCCATTGGCTGCTTTTGAAAATCTCGGCCATTAACTGTTTCTTTTTCAGCAGGGTTGTGTGCTATGCTCTGTTTACATTCTGAAATCACTGATGGAAAAACATTGTTTATTTTGGTCCAGAGTTAAGGCTGTAGTAGTGTGATGAAATATGCATTTCCATCTGTTTGATCAGAATAATCCTCTTACATCTAATGTATTCAGCATAAGTGTTATGATATCTTTAGCCATTAATTCCCCTGACATTAAGTGTTTGGGATTTAAATATAAGGCAGCAAATTAGTGCATGGTTGCACTTAGCAACTACACTTAGTTTTCAGCAAAAATTGTTTTTTTTTCTCTTGGAATTTCCCAGGTTTTGTTTCTTTCCTTAAGTAAAAGAACGTTGAACCAATTTATTGAATCAAAAAACCTGACAAAACTGTGATGATAAAGCATATTTTATTTCCTTTTCTAATTTCGCGGTCACCCCTGGAGGACTCCATAGGCTAAAAGGCACTACCTGAGAGTATAAAAACCAGCATGCTTTCCAGAAAGTTTGCACCGACAGGACTACAATACTAAGAAACAATTAATCTCCCCAGTATCTCATTTTTCACTATTGAAAGATTTCATCAATAAGAAGAATCTCTTTTCCATTGCTACCTTTATAAAACTTTAGTGCAGACATGTGAAAGTACCCTCCCATCTCACCTCTCCAAACACACTTGATGATATCTTTTGTCTCCCAGTCTAGCAGCCATCTTCTTTTTAGGAGAGGAACTAACTGCTCATTTAACTTTCTAATATTTATTTTTAGAGCTTCTGTCATAAAACAGGGTGTGAATACTTTCCCGATTTATTGACTCAGTTTTCCTCACTATCTTTCCTTCCTTTTCTTCATTGCATTACAATCAAACTCTACACATCTTTGAACTCACAACTTTGAACTCACATGAACAGCTCTGACATAATTTCCTCCTCATTCTCCATTTTTTTCTATTTTGCCTAGTCTCTTTTCTTGATTGGTCTACTGTCCTGATTTACTTTCCTGTTGGTATCCTTCATCTCACATAATGTTTAACACCTTCCAGTGAGAAATCTGTCCTGTTGCAGGCCAAAATCTTGTGCAACAGATTCTTTTGTTACCAAAAAAATAGGACAGGAATGAATTATGAAAACCGACTTCCACATGTTCTCAGAAAAGTTCTGAGGTTTGTTGCTGAAAATAAGCCTCCTATCAATCAAAAGGCCCTTTCTCCAGAAATAATTTGCATTTGTAATTCAGTCTCTGCATTCAAGGGTATAAAAGAGTAACATAACCATTATGTGATTTCTTGAAATCTATGCCATTCTTGCATAAATTTTAGCCATTAAAGGGATTCTCAGACAGTTCTCCAGTTTTGGATCCTGTTCTGACAAAAATAAGGAGCAGCTATATAATTCATAAGTAGGTTGGGGTTTTTTTTATTTTTTTTTTACCATGGTGTAAATGGAGCCTTTCGAGATTTTAACAACCCATCTGCTCCTTGCCAGAGGAGATGAGACTGCAGTGAGACTGGCCCCAGAAACAAGTAGCAATTCCCTTTTTAGTCTACCTAAAGCATTGATAGCATCATCAATAATGTCAGCACAGTAATGGGCTTTGTTAGTTAACTTCTGGTTCTCTGCAAACGGACTGGCTATGAACTGGGAAGAGATGTTAGCATTGCCAATAAAGAACAGCTATTAAAAAAATTCTTTGTTGACAGTATTAGTATTTTAAATGAAGAAACATAAACCTTTTCAGAACAAAATGTTCATATCCTGTCCTGCCTCTGGAAGATAATGCTGTCTTAAACAATTACTTTAATGTAGCTCCCAAGATTTTCACTGCAGTTTTCTATGGATTTAGTTTAAGGTCGTATGTGGTAGGTGACCAATTTTTTACTGGTCTCTTGGGTAGTGGCTTAAGACAGGATTCACTCTGTCACATTAGGTAGGTCAGACTTTCAGGGTCGAAGATAATTGCTAGTCTTCTTTGAAAGAGGGGCACTACCAAGGAATAAAAGGTAGTTTTGTGAACATAGCTAAGAGACAACATATTAATTGTCCATTATTGAAGCTAAAGACGTTCCTTCCACATTAAGTACATACTGAACAAACAAAATGGTTGTACACATGAAGGGTCAGAAATTTTACAACCCTCCCTCTCAAATAGTATGTCACAATATTTTATTTGCTTAGTCTACAAAAGCAGTTCAATAATCTAAATGCAACTCCCCTTTAAAAACACCACTTTACAAAATCTTACTTATTCCTGTGATAGGAAAATAAACTAGTCAAGTTAAATATGATTATTAAGAGACTAGACCAAGTATTATCTATTATTATTATGTCAATCTTTCAGCAAAAACTAAAAAAGTATGTATTTTGCCTAGGCAAGTAAATTTTCATAACCATTTCTGAAGCAAGGTTTTTTTGATTATAAAGGCTAAATTTTAGGTGTTACTTATATACTTCTGAGAATTTAAAAGACTTTTTGCCTCTCATTTACTACTTCTATCCCTTTCTTTTCTTCTCTTTTTATGCTATTGGTAAGAACTGAAACACTACAAGAAAATATTTTGATATAATGTGTCTGCTCACATAGAACTTTCTTAGTAATATATATATGGGGATATTCCTTCCCAAAACCAGCTACAATTAATTCACCGCTTAGTTTGCAAGGAATATTGGGGAATTAGATTTGATCTTGTTTTGTTCACTGTGCTCAGCATATACACAATTTATCATTTCCTTCATCCAAACTGACCTTACACTCTTAGCCTGAAATGAAGATTATTTTTTTTCAATGTTGTGATAACAGAGATGCTCTTAAGGGCTACTATAAGATTTTACAATACTTCCATTTATATATAGCATCTATCAAGTCTCTTTAAATAGATCCTGTGTGTCTTGCAAAATTCCAGATTACACATGCTTTCATATCTTTCTATTGCTCATCTGTAGGCTTGTAGGTTAAACTAAAAACCAACAAGTAACACTTTATTCTCCTTGTATATAATATTCTATCAAACCAATAAAGAATTGCACATAAAATACTGCTAAGATGTGTAGCAATACCTTCTTCACCATGAAATAATACTATTTTGAACCATTAGCAACATAATTAGGAAAAAACTTGGCACAAAGTAATTTTTTTATATACTTCAATATCAAAGATTTGGGGGTGATTTGGAAATATTAATAAGTAGAAGACAAGCTTGTCAATCTGAAATTCAGATTTGCATTAAGATTTCACCGTGAATAACTGAGTAAAAGAAAAATGGTTTGAATCTCTGTCCACACGTATCAATTTTTTTTGCAATGTAACTATGTTCAGTATGGTTAGCTTGCTTTTTTTTTTTCTCTTGAAATAAGAGAAGCATTTTGGTCTTAAAATATCTCCTTGTAGTGTTTCATTCAGTTTACAAAGTTTTGAGTTTTTTACTTAAAAATATAAAAAATAATGTATGAATCAGATGATCAACAGCAGCTAGTAGTATGTTCCTATAAAAAGAGAGACATAAGCAGACCAATTATTTTATTGGCATATTTCTCCAGCCTGCAGCAGTTTGTAAGTATCTGTGACAGAGTTTGCACTTGGACTCTCATATTTAATAGTCACTGCTGGACATATCTTCCATGAAATTTCTAATTCATCTGGAACCTATTTATGTTTCTGGTTTTCCCAATATCCTGTTGCACAATTTATTTATGCAGCATCTGATAAATAACTTCATTTGGCTTGAAACCTTCTTCTTGAATTTTAATCATATTCTTATTAAAATAGTGAATATGCATTCTTGAGTGACCTGTAAATACCTCTCATGATATTATATCTTTTTTTCCTCTGATGATGTTAAAAGAGACACACAGTGGGCAGACAGAAACACAGAGAATTCTCAACAGTGCCCTGAGCCTTTCAGGGGCTCCTCAGGAGGTTTTCTAAGATCTGGTAGCTCTCACACTTGAGATATGACACTGAAATTGGTGTGAACAGTGTAAAAAGATCATGAAACTTGGATGTATTGGAAATTTATATGGAGAGAAAAAGCTGGTCTGAAAGGATAATGCTTCTAGATTTCCTCAATCTTGAAATTATTTTAGAAATCAAAAGTGACTAATGTTATTTATCAACACCAGAACAAAGAGTCTCAAAGACAATCATTAGAACATCTCATCAGCTGACTGGTGTGCTGAGTCACAACAAGCTACATCTCACAATTAATAATTTCTTTTAGACTTGTATGAAAAAAGATAACAGTGGGATATCTTTGCAAAATAAACAAGTTTCAGCCTCGCAGATATTTTTCATTCAGCTGCAGTAGTTTTGCCTTCTAAACTTGGTGTCTAGCTCAATTGCACTTTTCCCCAGCAGAAAGTGAGGAACAGGGAGAGAAAAGGAGACACCTCTTCCCTGCCCTTAAATTCTTTTAATAGCAAAATTATTTTTATGTTACTTCTGTTAAAGATGGAAACATTTTACATGAACAAATTGGTAATTGCCTAAAATTCATTTTTCATTGAAAGCATAAAAGAAATCAGCATATCATGGATGCAGACACAACAATCCAGACCCTGCCATGGACTGACTAGAAAAAACATTAAAATCCTTCTATCACAGCTATCCAGCTGGGAAAAAGGAGTATCATGGATCCAACATGCAGATTGACTAGATTTTAACTGGATATTAAAGTTCAGCAGAAGGTGGTACCTGTATTAAGAAATCATGAGGAAACACCTATAACATCTACATAAATTATTATTAACAAAATGCAATTGAATCCAGAATGTCAAATAACTTGCAGTCAAATCTTTGAGAGCAAATGCCTTCTCTCTTGATTTAAAAGTCTTAAAACTCCATCTAAATGTCACTTTGTTCACGTATGCTCTATCTTGCATCTCACCTTAAGGTTCTAAAAAACTTCAGAGCATTTACATTACTTGTCTCACTGTCACTTAATATGTCCTGTCCTTTGCTGGCCAGTGTTGGTGTCTGATTTTGCTTTTGTAGGCTTGTTTCATGCTCTCAACACTATAGAGTTTCTGTTCAGTGAAAGAAATAAATGCTTGAGTCTCAACGGAAATACCGACAATATCACAAGAGAACAGTAATTGACAGAGCAGTAATATGTGGAGCAATGTTAGGGGCAGCTGGCTTCTGACATTCTTTATTTTATTCTCAAAATGAGAACTAAACCACTGGCAAAGTCTTCTGGTTGCTGAAGGAGCCAACTTGGAAGGTTTCCCTATCTGAAACATGTTGCTTACAGCATGAAACAGGAAAGCTGAGCAAATGGTCTGCACTATAATTAAATTTGAACAATAGCCACTCATGGCTTGATCTCCAGCTTATTTTGTCCAGCCTGGAATTTGCCATAAACTCAAAAGCCTTCCAGTGTTGCTTCAACTGTGAGGAGTATGTTTTGTTCTGTTGGAAATAAAATCTTCTGCTCAAAAAATAGCAGGCCAAATTCCCTGTTGGCATAACTTCATTAATTTCAGGGAAGTTGTACTGGAAAAGAACTTGGCCAAGAAGGCCTAAATGAGAATCTAAATTAGATGTGAGACATCAGTAAAGCTTTCAACTTTTTTTTTTTCTTTTTCCCATCACTCTCCAGGGACCAGATCCTCAGCAGGTATAAATTACTATAGTTGCACTAATTTCCAGCTGAGCCATGACAATTTGCACAGATTGAGGATGGAACTCTAAGTAACAATATTCTTTTCCAGAAGTGAATAGAGGAACACTCCACAGTGCTGTCAGAAGAGGTCGCATTTATTTAACATGAGATATAGAGAACCATAGGACAGAGAGTGCCACAATGTTATCAGTTAATAATATCCTTTAAATAATTTGAAAATTAATCTCATTTCAGGGAAATGAATGGTCTTTGGATTTCCCATAAATGGCCTTCCTAGGTAAGATCACAAGTCTGCCTAGTCCAGTATTCTGTTTCAAACTATAATGAACAGTGAAGACATGGTGAAGAATTGGAACAATAGGGTAAATGTAGCAAATCTTCCCCCAAATGTTTCTAAAGACACCAACAATTTGGGGTCCATGGAGAGGTCAGGTCAGGGGCAGTGCACTGTAAGTGAGTGGAATCATGGCAGTTGCAAGTGAAAAACTCAAGTCATGTTCAGGATGAATATATAATTCATTCACTAATATTCAGTCACTGCAGAATTCAGATTTTACTGCGCATTTTCAACAGAGTTGCTTATTTTTATGCCTTACAGTTTTATTCCAGATATAATGTATAACAGAAAATGGCATTTGACATTAGTGTGTCATCAAAAGAGATTGATGCAATTAACTGATGTTACTGAAATACTTAAACCAAAGTTAAAATTCAAACCAAGTTAATACAATGCAAGACTGATTATGAAGTCCTTTCTATTTCAGTGTGATTACCATATCATACTAACAAACACTCTTTAGGTAATATGTATTAAACAGTTAACATGCAGTGTATCTCAAGCTGTTTAGTTTAAAATCACCTAATATTTCAGGGGGAAAAAAGAAAAGAAAAAAAAAATCAAGTGTGCTTGAAAGTGGTGAACTCACGTAATTAATATATGTAGAAGTCTTAATGTTTCCTCTGATGATTCTGTCATCCGGTCTCTATCTTGTAGCCTTGCTAAGATATACTTTCACAAAGCTTTCAGGTTTGAAACCCATCACGCCCTTTGTAGGTTCTACTTTTGGGGGTTTAGCAGACAGCGATGGTCCATGAACAACAGGATGACTAACATCTCTCTAGATTAGTGAAAACTAGATATACGTATTGTAAAATCTGATAAATCCAGTAACACAGGTAACACGATATATAAACAATAGGTGGAAAACGGTGGGCAAAATGAACTAGTGGGGAGGTTGGGGTTTTTTTGGAGGGGGAATCTTTGTGTATTGTTTTGGTTTTTCAAATTTACATGGCAGGTTCACTTGCAACGTCGATAATAAATTTATGAAAGTTAGAATGAAAATGTTGTTCATAACAAGAAAAACAAAGTCAATGATAGTAGATGGCTTTGAAAGAAAAATTGAAGACCACTGTTGTTTGCAGTTAAGGAGTGCATCACTGTGGAGGGCAGTGAGATAGTGAGAAGATTGAGAACTAGTTGTTTAAATTAATTCAGTCAATTTTTAATCATTTAACATTTTGCCAGGTTTTCTTTCCTTTGAAAAATAAGAAAACACATATTCATTACATACTTTATTTGCTTTCCATCCTACATCCCAACAGATGTATTTAAACAATACAAAACTCAACGAAACTGGAGAGAAAAATAATATATAGATCCTCATATACTGATAATAAATGAGACTAGAAAAGTTTGTTCGCTGTGTTAATATTGCTCTAAGAGTTAACATCAACAGAGCTGGTCAAGCTTTTGAAAGGCTACAGTAAAAAAAAAAAAATTACTTCCATCAGGAGCGCACAGCTTGCTTAAAAATGTAATAAAAAATGTAAGTGAAAGTAAAGAAAGAAAATATCATATCTGATGCTGCATGACATTTAGTGAAGATGCTCACATTTACTTGAAAATATAGTAGCAAGATAGTATTCTGTATTTTCTGATATACTTTTAGGAAAGTACTTTAGAATTAAGATTTGCTGTGCTGTTTCAGCTATTTGGGTTTCCATACAATTTTAGGCCAAGTGTCTGGGATTCATTATATAGGTAGTATTATACCTATAATGCCTATTATATCTATAATGCCTTACCCCCTTGCTCAGAAATAAATTCTCTCTTGGCAAGTATAATTTGTCTTTCGGCTCTTATTACCCTCAGTTATTTTCCTATTGAAATAAAACTTCACTGCTGACTGGAAGCATGTGACATTCAGAAGTTCTTCAGCAGCACTGGGGAATAAAATGTCTTTCAGTGGAAGGCTGCTAAAAGTAGGAGAGAAATGAACATGATGCTTGCTATATTATTAAGTATTATTTGTGTGTCTAGAGCTGTACATCATAGTACAAAAATACTGTATTTAAGCATGCAAAATATAATTAAAATTGGTTTAATTAAAGAATACAATTATACTTGCTCATGTTCAAAAGGGAAAATAAATAAAATGAACCATTGTAGAGGCCTCATTGATTTGCACAATGACAGAAGTCATTAACCAAGCTATGGTTAAATGGCACTCATCTGCTTCCAGAGGAAATGGGCCTGTGCTGTAGGTCTGTGATATATTTCAAAGTATTTTGCTTTTCATGCATGGTATGTATGAAATGTGCATTCTGTTGACTGGTAGCACAATCAGCAGGACATATTTTGACAGCTAAATGGCAAATTTAAATATGGCTTTCTTTTTAGTGCTCCAGATTTTTTTTTCCCCCTGCATATGCAATATAGCCCTGCTGAAGGTTTTAAATATCTCATGTGGCTTACCCATAATGTATCACAAGACAAGTGTCATCATGTCCATTAAGTGCAAGTTCAACGTGCTGCTCTGTTATGACGTATTGTATCAGGAATGTCTTCAGACTTCATCACACAGTAATTGTCATAACGATTACCACTGGAATGCATAGACAAAGCAAATTCAAGGAACTAGGGACTTTTCCTTGTCTGAGAGAACAGAGCATATTTTATGTTTAAATGGTAAAGTCAGTTAAAATGTTTAACTTTGCATGAAATTTTGTTTGGAGGAAGATCTATCTCTACAGTTTTAGTGGCTAATTAAGAAAAATCTGTTAGAAGATATTATTTTGCAGTTTTATAGGGCTCATTACTGAAGGATTTCAAGCACTTTACAACTACTGGACTGGTTCCTCAGCTATCAGGAACTGCTTTCATGCACAGATTTCATGAAATTATTTTAGTGGAGTTATAACAACATTATAACATATTTAAGAAACCATCTGATGTCAGTGTGCTTGGTCCATTTTACAGAAGAGTAGAATGAGAGAGAAAGAGATTAGAAAACAATACTAATCTCACCTCTTTTTAGGGGTGGGATTCAGTTTAAGATTAAACCATTTTACTTTAGTGATAGTCAAGCATGGGTCTTAGTTGCACACACATAAAAGGGTTTATAAAGCCCTAGGACATCAGACATCTACAAGGAGCTGGCACTGGAATTACAAGAGAGTTACCTGTTTGACTAGTTACCTAATCATGATGAATCTCAAAGGTACTAGACATGTATGTTTGTGATGTGATTTTCACCACAGATATCTTCTGTAGACTGAGCTGAATTATCCTCTGGGTGCCTCTGGCTACGTGCTCAATGTAGTTGCCCAAATGCACCCGTCTGGTGCCAATTAGGTTGTCCTAGGGGCTTCCATCCGGCACGCAGCTGCCACTCCACAAAGTCTAAAACTCTCTTGGTCTCTGTCATTTCTGACAGCTCCGTACAGATTTCCTGGACACCCTAAGGCAATTCAATTGTTGTTTTGCATTTTGGAGTTGACACCTAATTTACATGCAGACATCTACATTTAGTATCTGGAGCTTAATCCCACCCTAGAAGTTTACATTTGAGGCACCCAACCTGAGGTAACGTTGCAGTTAAGGGAGAGGAATAAACACTTTTGAATATGAATCATTGGACTAGCTTGTACATCTACCATAGGATGAGAAGAATCCTGTGTCTAAAATCAAGTCATATAAATTCTGTCCCACTTTTCTAAAATAACACCACATTTCTCCCTGAAAGGTAAACATCCTCTCTGTGTGACTTGGTATTTGAAGTGAAGAAATATCTTCTGCAAACCATACAGTAACAGCAAAAGAGGACAACAAACCCAAAGAGAACCTATAAGGGTCCTGTTAAAAGCAAATGAAAGGAAACTGAGTGCATAATTATGTGTGGATGCAGCATGGCTGAGGAACTAAGACAGACTAGAATAATACAGCAACTGTGACTATAGCTAAATAACTCTATATACAGCTTCAGAAGTTGCTACCTGCATTTTGAATCTAAAGAGGGGCTTGTCTGATGGAAAGCTTTTTTATTTTTTTCCAGGTGTGACCTAGTAAAATATATTAGGGTTCCCTGGAAGCTTTATCTCACTGAATAGTTCTTCAGTCACTACAAGAAAACAGACCTTAAGACATTACAGAATGGTCAGCCAGAAATGATATAACCTTCACAGCTAACATCTCTGAAAGTCTAAACCCTATCTTCTTTTGTATGTTAATGAGGTAACTTCCTAAAAAAGATGGATGACTAAAACAAATTCTCTTTATTCCCCAATTCATGTCTATTAAAGTGCAGTACAAAAGTGGCTCAGTGTTGAAAGGAAAAGTGTTACCTGAACCATAAGAAACAAAATTATGCTGAAGAGAGATAAACTTTTTGTTGTTCTGACTGCAGCGTTAGGTATGATGCTTGGGATGCTTGTAAGCTCCAAAATGAACATGACTGAATTCTTCATGACATTTGCCTAGGTCTGTCTTGTCATGATGTGGATATGATTACATTCTTTATTGGTCATTACCTTCTTGCTTATACAATAAACCACTGGAATGTAGATAGTATATAAAGACAAAAATACCAATGTTTTATAACACATTACAGAAACACACATTCTTTCCTTAATTATAATTTAGATCTTAGATCTCCAAGCATTTGGAGGAGGTGAGAGATTAGGAGGGAGAATTAGGAGGGAACATAAGTTTTGAAATAAGTACCAGTGTCAATCAGGAAAATGGGGAGTACTTTTCTCAAATCAGACCTCTTTGTTCACATCACAGTAATTGTAATTACATTATTTTCCATGTTATTCAAAACACTGTCTTGTTCTTACAACACAGTACAGTTTAAAAGACTCATTGTAGAGTTTATGAGAGGTTTGACTGGTCAAACCACAGAACAATATTTTAAGGAAATTAAAAACCATTATTATTGACATACTGGCACACAGATCACAGAATCACAGAATTGTCTAGGTTGGAAAAGACCTTGAAGATCATCCAGTCCAACCATTAACCTAATATTGACAGTTCCCAACTACACCATATCCCTCAGCGCTATGTCAACCCTACCCTTAAACACCTCCAGGGATGGGGACTCCACCACCTCCCTGGGCAGCCCATTCCAACGCCTAACAACCCGTTCTGTAAAGAAATGTTTCCTAATATCCAGTCTATAGAATCATAGAATCATATGCAGAACCATAGAATCATATCCAGATATAGAATCATAGAATCACAGAATGGTTTGGGTTGAAAAGGACCTTAAATATCATCTAGTTCCAATCCCACTGCCACAGGCAGGGACACCTTTCACTAGATCAGGTTGCTCAAAGCCCTGTCGAACCTGGCCTTGAACACTGCCAGGGAGGGGGCAGCCACAATCTCCCTGGGCAAACTGTTCCAGTGCCTCACCACCCTCACAGGAAAGAATTTCTTACATCTCATCTAATCTAATCTATAATCTAATCTAATCTATCCTCTTTCAGTTTAAAACCATTACTCCTCATTCTATCCCTACACTTCTTGATAAAGTCTCCCTGCTCACCTTTCCTGTAGCCCCCTTTAAATCCTGGGAGGCCGCTCTAAGGTCTCCCTGGAGCCTTCTCTTCCCCAGGCTCAACAACCCCAACTCTCTCAGCTTGTCCTCACAGGGGAGGTGCTCCAGCCCCTTGATCATCTTCACGGCCTCCTCTGGATCTGTCAAGCAGGTCCATGTCCTTCTGATGTTGGGGGCCCCAGAGCTGGACACAGCACTGCAGGTGGAGTCTCACAAGAGCAGAGTAGAAGGGGAGAATCACCTCCCTTGACCTGCTGGCCAAGCTTCTCTTGACGCAACCCAGGATATGGTCGGATTTCTGAACTGTGAGTGCACGTTGCTGGGTCACATTCAGTTTTGCATCCACTAATAGCCCCAAGTCCTTCTCTGCAGGCTTGCTCTCAATCCACTCATCGCCCAGCCTGTATTTGTGCTTGGGATTACCTCAACTCACGTGCAGGATCTTGCATTTGACCTTGTTGAACTCCATGAGGTTTACACGGACTCACCTTTCAAGCCTGTCTCAAGACACTCCAGTGTGTCGACCACACCACACAGCTTGATGTCATCAATGAACTTGTTCATGGTGCACTCAATCCCACTGTCCATGTCACTAACAAATATATTAAACAGCACTGGTCCCAATACTGAACCCTGAGGAACACCACTTGTCACATATCTCCAAAGGCTTGCAGTTGATCTACTATGGACTAAATCACACAGGATTTGCTTATACTTCAGATATCTCTCTCTTCAGGAGTCAAATGCATATTTCCAGATCTTTAATGTCTTCTCAGCTCAGAAATTACTCAGCACTGAAAACTATGCAATAAGGTTGTGGTAGCAAACTTCCTAGTAAGTAATGAAAAGATGATGATACATTCAGACTTGCTTTTTCATTTGGAGGATAATAATTTAAAGATTATCTCAGCATCCCCAGCATTTTCTTTTTATATTTTATAGGTAAGTAGAAATTCTTTTGCAGATACAAATCAACAAAGTCTTGGCACTATCTTGGAAGGAAAAAGTGAACAGGCTTGAACCATGTTAAAGATTAAAATTATATTGAACACACACAGGAAGATAAACTTTCATCATTATTACTGCAGCTTGCTTAGGCTATGTATTAAGGGGAAAGCCAGAAGTAGGAAGCCCAAAATGAATATACTTAAATACCCAGATAAACCTATTGTTTGAGCACATTCTCATGTCTGTGTTCTGGTGAATTCTGTTTCCACTTCATTTTATAAATCTTTTCCCTACCACAGAAAGCCAGGCTGGGATTTACCTTGTCTAGTTTTAAGGATCAACATTACAGACATCTACATGTGGGACAGTCATATGCTGTGAGTGACTGACTTGCTGTAGTCATCTACACAAATTGCCTTCTTCGACTTTAAAGGGAGTATAAAGTGATTAGCATACATAGTAGATGTCTAAATTTCATCCCATGAATCTCACCCTAAATAATGATAAAGACAGTCACTGCAGTACATATATAATACCAAATTTATGAAAAGCATTAAAATCACTGAAATGAAAAACTATAGGTGTTCCTATTTGGAAAATAAGCCTATGTATGGCTTAACTACCTGTTCAAAGTGGTGTATGCTGTGAAATTGTGTCAAACTGAAAAAATCTATTAGTTTGTGGGTTTATTTGCCCATGATGCTGTTTTTGTTGTTTACATGACATCCAGAAAAATATTCAGTAGAAACCCCTAACAACCAAAGGCAAGTAAACCCTGATGGAACAGTCAGCAATCAGGGGACAGTATCTGCCAGGTACTAAGAACACATTTAGACCCATAAACATTTAAAGCACACAGGATTAGTGCCTCAGTACCCAGCATCTAGTGCATGATCAGCAGAGACAGCCTAGTAAGGAAAAGTGTAATAATTCAAGCCTATTGTAAGCCAATAACAGTCCAGAATTATTCTCTTACTACTGCTATTTCATATCTTGTGTTCTGACTTCCTAAGCACCGGTCTAATTTGAGTTCAGCCAATTTATCTTTTCCAGTCATTAGTAGCCCAGCAACAATGCAGAGTAGATTTACAAAGAAGTTCGCTCTTTCACTTGTTCTTTAGGAAGAATTGAAAGCACTACAAAGATGAAGCAATTAACAAGGAAGAAAGAAAACAGCGTGTTTTCTTTGTCTCCCAAACACTTACAAAATTATATCATATAAAACTAAGATCAGTGGAGAAAAGATAGTTTCAAAGGGAGAGTCAAGAAAATTGCTAATCCCCACCATATTCCTAGGGGGGGGGGGAAATCGAATAAGAAAACAGGTCATTGCAAGCCACAAGGAATTTCCCTTAAGCTTTGGAATTAATTTTTTTTAGTTTAATATTTTGTTTGGGGTTTTTAAAAATATAATTACAAAATGCTTAAAAATCTACAAAAGCAAACATAAAATGGTTTTAGAAACCATGGAAATTCTGAAGCTGTGTTTTCTCAGCAGCACAGTAGCTTCTTAATTAATTTAATTTTAAATTCTTGTTATACTTACTGTGGAAATTCTCAAAAATGACAGTTGCTTTCACTACTTCATGAAGGTTCAAGGTTTCATAGTTACCAGGATGACATGAGTTTGATTTCAGAGTTCACAGTTTCTTTGTCCTATGGCCATTTAGGTATACCAGGACAACAAACATTATTGAACTCAAAATGTAGGAAAATGAGTGTAAGAGTCGGTCAGAAGATCAGCATTGTCTCAACATTGTCATCGGGGACATGGACAGTGAGGTACCTGACAACGGCCTGTTTGGAGCGCGGTTGCCGACCCCTGAAACGGAATGTGGTGCAAAGGCTCCTGAATGCAGAACTGTGTAGCACAGCGAGTGCTGTGCTGTTCTCCTGAGCACTGACCTGTGTGGTGTAGGCAGTGCAGTGCTGTTCTTCGGTGCCTGAGCCGTGTAGTACAAAGAGTGCTGTGCTACTGTTCGGTACCTGGGCCTAGCTAGAGCTGTTAGTGATAATTGCATAGCCATTGTCAAAAACGATGGATCGCGACTGTTGCTATAACATCAGTGAAGAAATAATGAATCTCAGATGAACTTTGCTTCATTATAATACCAAAACACACCTCCTGGTTGAAGGTTACCTGCCTCCAAGACTGACCACACCTTGGACACTCCCCCCTGCGCACTCGCGATGGCCTCACTCGAGAAGGGAGGAGATATAATAATTGAATTCTGAGAAGGGCAGAGACCCCTGAGGCAGAGGTGGAGCAAGGTGTGTTACTGAGCATAAAAGATGACTTCTGGACAACGAAAATGGGAAGCTTCCCCACCAAGTACCACGATGATAGACGATGCAGCATCAGCTGGACCCGGGACCATTAGGACGTCGGTGAGGTCAGCGGTGGTAGCTATAACCTCTCTCCCTCCTCTCTCTAAACTTAACTTTACTTTTCTCCTTTCTTTCACCCATCTCTAACTATCGCGTGCCGCTTCACAGGCAACACAATAAAGTTTCACTGTTTGATTACTGCTAACCCCTTTGGTGTTGGTCACCTTAATTTTGCACTTTCGAGATCGTAACAAACAAACCATCACGAGTCCACCGAGTGGACCTTGACAATGAGGACTCTGGTAGGTGGCATGTCTCCAAAGCTTCCAGAGTTACCAGGCACGTAGCATAACCTTCTGGCAAAGATGTAAAAAGAGGCCCTCTGAAAATATAGGCTCTGGAAGGTCTGTGTTCCTGCATTTAAGTTTATAGAGACTATTTGAAACTCAACCACTTCAGTATCTTGACAGAAATGTGGGCAACTTTGCAGTGCAACTCAGCCTATAATTCAGTCAAGGTTTTGTCAGGCTCAAGACCTTTAGTAAAAACATTTAAAGCTAATGAAATTGATGGGTTTGGGTCAAACTTCACTTTGTAAGAAAAAGTATGGTCTTCTTAATAATTGGAAGTTTTATAAACTTTGATGTTTTTAATTATGCAGGAGTCAAATACTATTATGAAATTATGGGTTTCTTATAAAATAATGGAAAATTTAGTTACAGTGCATAGCCAGTATTCACAAAACCAGAAAAAAATACATGTCATAAAGGCTTATTTCCCATAACTTTTTGGTAATTTCAGGCACATGATCAGAGTTATCAATGAATAGTACAAATTATTTTTGTTTGGTCTTTCTAAAAATGTATGCAGGATTATAAATATAGTTCAATTTACTTCAAATTTATAGTCATTTGGACATTGGAGAAATGATCAAAATATCTACTCCCATCTACTGTCCATTATCAAAATATTTCGATCTCTTCTCTGAATTGACATAGCCACATTTCTGGTTGGTTCTTAAAACACTTTGAATACAAGCATGTACGGTAGTCAAACGTTTTTTGCTTGTTCCCATCAGTTTATCTAGTATCACTCAATCAGTTAACTGATAAATGATAACATATGAATCACATAATTTTATCATGCACCTGAGGCTTAACTCTCGCAAATGCATAGGTCACTTGAAAATATTGTCTTTATGTCCCTCTGGCTCTGAATGTCGTTATTGACACTTCTTTCTCTGCCTAAAGACAACTCTGAGAGAGAAAGAAACAAGAAGAATATGATGCTAAAATAAAAAGTCAGTATATAAAAATATAATTCTGTATATATTAAATAAATAAATATAAAATAAATATAAAATAGTTTAAAAATAATGCTCTATGAACATCAAATGAAATGCTCAAGCACATCAGGAATTACAGGCGTCTTAATGAGTTTGGTATTGTATTTTAAAAGAATCTTACAGCCTGGTAGTGATATATTTTAAACTGTTCTGCTAATCTTAGAATAGTAAAAATGGGTAATCACTAAGCAAAAACCTTCTAACTTCTTATGGATAATCCCATTACATTCAACTTTGCAGACTGCCTCTTCCTAAATGTCACATGTTTACATCAGAATCTTGATAATACAAGCCTACATTTTTTGCTTTATAAATATACTGATGACTGTTAAAAGACCACTATGAATCAGAGTCATGAACTAGAATAACTAACTAGTTTGTTAGCTATAAATGCCTCTTATTGACATCACTTTAATACTCACTTCCATATGCTATAAATTGGATAATGTATTTTCTAATAAGAATGTATAAAATTAAGATCTCTTATTACAGTAATGCAGTAAAATTTAATGTCATTAAACATATGTAAACACTAAGAACAAAGAAGTTCTTCCAATAACTTTACTTCATCATCAATGGAAAAGTCTCTTCATCTAAGCACAGCATAGTCTTTTCTTACAACTGATACTGCCACAGGCAGGCAAAGAGAACAACACATGAAAGGTTGGTAGCCTTCTTACTATGAAATGTAAAGAAGTTCCATTTATTTTATTTATATCCCACACCTTTAAATATCTTTCCCTCCAAATTTGAGTGCCAGATTAATATTTGGAATACATACATCTTCCCATTTTCGAAGTCTGAGTGGCAATTTCTTTCCCTCCGGTAGGCAGAGGAAAATCTGTTAGCTTTCAGGACTTTGGGATGGAAGATTCAATGCATTTAGTGATAAAAATCACCCCTCGAAGTCCTTACACTAAGAAATTCAGGAATTGATCCGCACTAATATCTCACACTAGGACGTAACAGCAGAGCTGCTTTTGGTTCCAAGCTGTACAAGAAGAACTGCATTTTCTCAACATCTATAGAAGATAAATGCTGAAAGCCCCTCCAGCAGCCTTTGTGGCACTGGTGTTACCCAGACCCTTGCAATTTATTTCTTGAACAGGGCTCAATCAGTGCTTCTGTAAGCAAAAGGCTTCAGAAACTGTCACTCAACACAGCACTTCTGTTTTATCTTGCTCCTAATTTAACTCTGCAAATGATAAATCAGCTAAAGAGGTATAAATGAAAGCAGATTAACCTTTGAAACCGCTATTAGGAGCTGTTGATTACCTTATTCAAGTCGATGAATCTTCTCTACAATCTCTGTTACACACACAAAGCTTTTAATACCAATGTATTGAATATGCACATATGGTTACAAGCCTGCGCCATCGCAATCTTTTTTCAATATTTTCTTCAAATTTTTAAAATATTCTTTTTTTTTTGGCATTGTTTTCTTATTTCTCTTATTTCAACTTACTGGGGGAGGGGGCTTGAGAGAGGAAACGTTTTCTTTTCTTTAAAGTATAAATATCCCCTTGGCAATCATATGGACACTATATTGTGCAACAGCATTATAATATACCTGTATCTTTTCTTTCTGCTTCTGTAAGGTCTGCAAAACATCAGTATTTATGTTGTACCCTTCCTAGTGACATCTATGTCAAATGACTTCCTTTAGCTTAACAGGAATGAAACTGAAGTGCTGATTATTAGCCCTCATACTAAATTGCTGCTGACTGACTTTCCTTTTCAATCAGCCTTTTCTGTTAAAGAGCTGCTGATGAAGCCTGACTGAAGACTTTGACAGCTATTCTATTTAAAAACAATTCTATTTATATACCATATGATTATATTTATGGATACACGTGACAGAACCTGGTTTCTTATGATTAGCTAATCTTGTATGAGAACAGGACTTTGCTATTTCCATATTTTCCTTTCAGTAAAATGTCAGATACAAAACACAAACCTCTCCCTCTCTGAAACCATCATTATTTCAAATGCTTCAGTAAGAGAGAACGGAACATAAACTTTGGGCCCCATAGTGATAACTACCAGCGAGAATGCAGGTAGAAAAACAGTGGTTTAGACATACAGGGAAAAAAAAGGGGACAAAATAAATAGTGTTTGGAGATCCAGCAATTATTCTGTAGCACATATCTACCTGCTAATATGAAAGAAGGCAAGATACTAGGGTTTGTTAGTTATTTCTTAAGTTATTTTTGAAACTGTAATTTAGGTTTCTACTTCACACAGGATTTGGTCCATGAGATTTGTGTGGTGGCTCTGAAGACCATTATACTAGGTTTTAAACTCTGTCTCAAAAATTAAGTTCATAGCCCTTAGTTTGGCAACAGTGTTCCCTGTACAGCACATGGAAGAAGTTAGAGGTTAAAAAAATGAATTCCCAACAAGCAGTCAACTAAACCAGCTAATCAGAAATGTTCAAGAATTGGCTATTTCTTCCCTTATAACAGATTTGAGAGCCTCTATGAGACTGTCACTCACAATCCCAAACCTCTTTCAGCTTTAAGTCAATTGATTTTTAAGTACATTGAGCTCCTTCACTTCACTTTACAATAACGAGGAAGGAGCAATCATGGTGTAGAGATGACAACACTTTCCAAGGAGCTCAGAAAACTGGTTCATCTGCATGATGGGCTTTCAGAAATAAAAATCTGTACCTTTATCATGCAAGGACAATATCCTAAATCAATATTAGTGGTCACCTGATCATCCTTACTCTGAACTAAATCCATTACAAATGGATTTAAATTGTAAGCTAAACTTCATAAAAATCAAGAATAGACTTAAAAGAAACTGAATTAGGTGATTGAGGGAAAGGTTATGGATGTCATTTACTTGGACATTAGTAAAGCCTTTGGCACCGTTTCCCACAGCATTCTCCTGGAGAAACTGGCTGCTTATGGCTTGAATGGGCATGCTCTTCACTGGATAAAAAAACTGGCTGGATGGCCAGGCCCAAAGAGTTATGGAGAATAGAGTTAAATCCAGCTGGCGGCCAGTCACACATGATGTTCCCCAGGGCTCAATACTGGGGCCGGTTCTGTTTAATATCTTTATCAGTGATCTGGACAAGAGGATCGAGAGCACCCCCAGTAAGTTTAGAGATGACAGCAAGTTAAGTGGGAGTGTTGATCTGCCTGAGGGTAGGAAGGCTCTGCAGAGGGATCTGAACAGACTGGATGAGTGGGCTGAGGCCAATTGTATGAGGTTCAACAGGGCTCAGTGCTGGGTTCTGCACTTGGGTCACAACAACACCACGCAACTCTACTGTCTTGGGGAAGAGTGGCTGGAAAGCTGGCTGGCGGAAAAGGACCTGGGGGTGTTGGTCAACAGACAGATGAATATGAGCCAACAGTGTGCCCAGGTGGCCAAGAAGGCCAACAGCATCCTGGCTTCTATCAGAAATAGTGTGGCGAGTAGCACTAGGGAAGGGATCGTCCCCCCATACTCAGCACTGGTGAGGCTGCACCTCAAATACTGTGTTCAGTTTTGGAGCCCCCACTACAAGAAAGACATTGAGGTGCTGGAGTGCGTCCAAAGAAGAGCAATGAAGCTGGTGAAGGGTCTGGAGCACAAGTCTTATGAGGAGCAGCTGAAGGAACTGGGATTATTTAGCATGAAGAAAAGGAGGCTGGGGGAAGACCTTATCGTACTCTGCAACTACCTGAAAAGAGGTTGTTGTAAAGTGGGTGTTGGAACCTTCTCCTAAGTAACAAGCAATAGGAGAAGAGGAAATAGCCTCAGGGTGCACCAGGGAGGTCTGGATTGAATATTAGGCAAAATTTCTTCCCTGAAAGGGTTGTCAAGCATTGGAACAGGCTGCCCAGGGAAGTGGTTGAGTCACCATCCTGGAGGTATTTAAAAGATGTGTGGATGTGCACTTAGGGACATGGTTTAGTGGTGGACTTGCAGTGTTGGACTCAATGATCTTAAGGGTTTTCTCCAACCTAAATGATTCTTTGATTCTATGATTCATGATTTACAACAGAGGATATGCTGTTCTTCTCTGTATGCCTGAGTTCATAAGCATTATTATATAGCTTATTATCTTCTAAGCAATTTCTAAAATGAAAAATTGCTTTAGTCGCCCTCTGTGCTACTTCCAGATTCATAGGATTTCATAGGATTTTTTAATAATTTATATATAATTTTTTATATATAAAATATAGCAAAAACAAAAGAAAAATAGTCCCCCAAAACCAATAGCTAGATTCAACATGCAGATTTTGAAGCTAGAAATATTCAGTTCAGGAAGAAATAGCAATACTGTAAAACTAATTATAATTAACTGGAAAATAACTTAATCTGAGGGGTGGTGCCTTCTCTGTCACTTGGGAATCTCAAGATCCAGTTTAGATGTCTTTCTAAGGGATATGCCCATCAAGAACTTCCAGACTAATATCTACTAAGTAGGTGGTCGGACTACTCTGTCTTAATTTCTTACGTGTATGGGATGAATTCCAACCTTTCTGAACTCAGTAGAAGAATTCTGTTTAGTGCACTGAGGCCACCGTAAATTCTGTAAATTATGAAGACTCCTGTGTCTGCATAGACTTCTGCTGAATATAGAATATTAATTACAGCATAATTAGATAAAGACAGGAGAAAAGGGGACATGAGTGGAAATTATCATGATTAGAAAAAATGAAACCACAAAACAGCAAGTGCTTCACACTAGGATACTTAGTGCTGTTGAAGCATTTTGAGAACACCACACAAAGCCAAATTCTGCAAAGATAAATTAGAAAGAAATTACATTCATACTTTCACAAAATTGTACAGAAAGCTCCTTTTCATATGTGATACTATAGAAAAAACTGCATAGTGATTGAGGAAGATGGCTTGATTTAGTGATATAAAATAACATGTGATTTTCATTTGGCCACTTCTAATTTACATGAGAAAGATTCAAAGATCATTCATATACTACTAAATAATATTAAAATTTATAGAGAGTATTTGAATAGGTTTTAATTTTGGAAGGCATTATATAAAATAAGGATTTTGTTGTGGTGGTTCTTGGTTTTCTGAAGGTCAAAAGTATTTGTTAAGAAAACAAAAATGTCTACAGAAGTGCATGGTCATGGGAACATTAAGAATATTTTAAATTTGCTTGAATTGAGTCCTTTGTAACTAAATTTTGGCTTTTAACACTTGAAGCACTTCATATGCTTAAAAATGGAAAGATAGGTGACTCATGAATCTTAAAACATATCCAGTTACAGTAACAAATGAGTGTGTGTCTTTCTGGGAGAAAATGGCTGGTTTATAAAGTCATATACAGGAGAACACAGGGAGACAGTCCTGAAATACATCATGAAAAGCTTTTGCATGGTCAAACAGCATCAAAATTGTTTGAATCTAAATCACTGTCCATTCCACATCCTACCAGAATACTGTTTATCTAATAAGCACCTAAGTTCTGTATATTGGACTACAAATAACAAAATAAAAATTAAGTCATAGCCTGTTGGAATTTGGCACATCATTTACTGTAAGAGTTCCATCAAAATCCACATTTTTTGAAAATATATAGGAAATTAATAATTTCATGCACATGGTTCTCATTAATTTTTTTAACCATGAAGAAATGAAACAAAATATATACATACAATGAATATTTTAAAACGGAATGAAAAGCTTTCTCAAAAAAAAAGCCCTTATTTTCCATAGTCTTTGGTACATTGATAAAATACTTTGCATTTGTTTTGACATATTATGGGAGCAGCAGAAAAACAGTTAAAAAAATTCTTATCTTTTTTCTATTGTCTATTAGAAAATTTAAAGAACCCTTAAAAGCAAAGTTTAACAAAATTTTTTTATACCAAAAAGAAGTGGGGCAAAAGTATCACTTAATTTTTATAACTTCTTATGTCTACACATTTTTTCCTTCACATTCTGTTATTCAAACCTCTGTAAGAGATTATGAGAAACAAGCCTCAGTGCAGTCAATGTCTACAGTGAGAAAAATTTTCACATACAACTTTTATTGCTACAACTATTAGCTAGAATCAACAAGATTAAAGAATGGTGTGAAAAATAGTATGGAGCTACGCAGTGGTGAGGCAACCTGGAGAATGACAAAATATACCCATGCTCCTCTTCTTGTGCCAAATTTTTTTGTGAGACTGGCCAAACTTCTGCCTATCAAAATACCCACATGAGTAAAGCCACAATATATTTTGCTGGTTTTAGTGAGCTAAGAGGATAGGGTATTTCCAGGTGTAGTGATTACTAGCAATTGCCAGTCTTGGTTCCCCTGGGTGACTCATTTCTTCCACAGACATTGATTTGGGTCATTTGCTAGCCCCCAACGCTACCACAGTCTTTCTGCAGCCAATACCAAGCAGCACAGCCAAGGGAGCTGTACTTGAAATATTGCATCAGACATGGCTCAGCAGCCTCAAGTCAGTCACTTAAGTCCTTTGGAAGACTTAAGCAGTTGGATGATGATGGTAGCCTGCTGTCTGAGACTTTTTGCTGTCTCTTATAGCCATTTTGCCTCTTACACAGGGCCTGGCCAGCAAGACAGATGGTCATAATATCTGATAAATGTTTTGAGCAAATGGAGTGGATACTGCTGGGCATTGACAACTGAGCATCTGATGTCAAAAGTAATCTGTGTATGCAGAATAACTAGGAGAGAGGGAAGTATAATTGCAGGACAGAGAGAAACAGGGGTGGGGGTTTCTACAAGAATGATAATGAGAATGATTAGGAGATGAAATAAAGCCTTCCTCGATGAATAGAGATTGCAAAGAATAGTGTTATTTCCTGGAGAAATTAAACAAGCAGAAGGGGACATAATAAAGTGTTAAAAAACAAATGCTCTGTGGCAGGAGGAATGGGGACTACTGTTCCCCCCTGGCATAAAGGAGGCCTTCAATCAAACAAGAAGGGACAATTGCTGATTTTTTTCTAGACAATGAATAATTATGCTGTGCAATACACAGCTGCATCATACAAAGGGAGACTGGACAGTCATATGACTAACAACACTACTGACTTAATGATCCAAGTTTTGGGTAGGGACATAAAACCCCATAATTTGAACCAGTGTTTATTAGCTATTAATAGCAAGTCTTTTGGAAGTAAGCAGGTTTTTTTATTTTTTTCTGCACATATTTTTTTGTAGCTACTTCTCCGCAGCTACTGTTGAAGACAATGGAAGATGAGATGAACCATGGATTTGATACCTTATGATTTGTACTATACCCCCATGAAATGCTACAGCATATTCACCACAGCAGTGATAGACTTCTAATTTTAGGTACTGTTCATTGCAAATATATTGCCCTGGGAACAAGATGTGAAATGATCTAGTTCTGGTAGAATTATGCAGAACCTAATAATCTCCTATTAAGTCTCAAACTCTTAACTGCACATCCAACATCAGACACAGGAATATCTTCAGAAGTAGCGCTTTCTGTCATAAATTTTATAACTAACAGGGAGTGCATGTGCTAGAGATACAGAAATCAAGCCTTAAAAATTTCCACAGTCCTCTTCTTTCAGCTTAATGGGCTGGCACTTCTACATTGCTCGGCTGGCTGACGGTATCTCTGTCCTGATCTGACCTCCAGGCCACTGCAGTCAGCTTCTGATTTGCCTTCTCGTACTGTTCAGAAAAATTCAACTTCTGTACTGCATGCACACCTCAGACACACTGCACAGAGAGCTAATGTAGGCAAGCTGAGTTCAGTCTTAATAAACTCTACTATTTTTCCTGTTGTTGCTGATATTTCCATGGTCCAAGAGTTCCAGGAACTACGTTTCACATACCAATTCACTTCATGGTGTGGCTTTTCCCAAATACTTCTGTTTCTGCAACTGTTCTTGTTCAACAGAAATTTGTGAGTCAGAAAGCATCCAGGACATGCAGAGCAGAAGATTTGCCATTTTAGGGATAAACATTAACATTCAAGAGCCATGCACTTGTTAGACAGCTGTCATGCTGCCACTGCTTGGCCAAAAACAATAGAGCAGTCTAGATCCCTGAGGATTAGTAGGACCTTTGGATAGTGAAACGCTTACTAAGTTGGCAAGACTGTACACCATGTTGGCTCTAACTCTGTAGGAGTCCAGTGAGCATCACTCTTGTAGAGTTAATCAGCTGGCAAGTTTTCACAGTGTTCTTGTCCTTGAGTAACCTGAAATGCCGGTTTTTGGCCCTCTTCCTCAAAGCAGCCTTGCCATAGGGAAGGATTTGAACCTCTTTCATAAGCACAGAGAGAATTAGCTCCCTACTTCAGCACAAGGGAGTAGGTTCAGTGAAGAGACTGCTGTCACCTCAAGGGACATGGCAGACTGGCTGAAACAGAGTTTATTAAGGTTTTATTACAGGTCATATTTTTAATCCTTCCTGGTCCAAGGAGAGCTCACTGAAATGTCACAGAAAGTGCAAGGATGTTAACATCCATTACCTCCTCTATATAACACCTTTGGTCAGCACTGCACAATGCTCATGTTAGTCACTTAGGTTGTCCAGGGAAGTTGTGGAGTCTCCCTCACTGGAGATATTCAAAAGCTGTCTGGACATGTTCTTGGGCAATCAGCTTTAGGTCACTCTGCCTGTGGGTAGGGGCACTGGATGAGTTGGACAAGATGACCTCCAGAGGTCCATTCCAACCTCAACCATTCTGTGATTCTATAAAAGCAGTGACAGGGCAGTTAACTATAGTAGTTTACTTATAATAGGCATTTCTTGTAGAAAAATACCTTGGTATTTTATCACCACCATTTACTATCTATGTTATGATAACCCCAAAGTTAAAACCCAGTGTCAGAGAGAGTGTCAAGATCCCTCAGTCTTGTAACACTAAGGCCAGACTAATAAGGCTGACCATTGCCCCTCTGCCACACTAGTGGTTATAAGAGCAGGGGGGAACCATGTCCTACTGCCCCTTCCACATCAGCTGATTACACATGCATTACCATTCGGTTGTACAATGCTCCTACATGAAGCCAACATTTTCCCTACCATGAGACAGGTAAAAACATCTCAGTAACTGGGAACCTGTTCTTTCCACTGTTGACTTCCTCCCAGAAGAAAAAGGACTGCAGGAAGGAGACACAATTACTCCTCAGAAAGATTACTTCCAATTCAACTTCTTCAGACAAAAGCTAGCAAACTAAATGTGTAGCCCTGAAAAATTCAGCCCTAAAGGTCAATCTATTTTCATACAATAGCACAAAAATTACCATGAGCCACATGGAGTAATATTGTGCCAAAATGGTATTTGTTCCAACATCAGGTCCTAGAAGACTACCGCTCTACAAAGTTACCTAGCACCTTGTGCTGGAGACAATACTGTTTTATAATGGCAACTTCAAAATTGGACTTTTAAACCAGTAATTAATCTTTTAAAAACAGAAAGCATGTTCAGAGGGTGAAATGCTTTCAATGGCTCAAATCAAAAATCAAGTTTTCATACATCTATATACATACAAACAAATGAATGAGATCTCTTAGGAACACATCCTGGCTATTATGCAAAAATTTTTAGTACAAAATATTTCCAACACAGTACTTATTTAATTGCAATCACCTGGGCAAAATTTGCTTTGAAAGGACGAAATAAACAGGTTTCCTTGATGGGATTTATCTCTCAGTAATTTGACACAGGATTGAAATATCTGATCATTACTTTGTTGAGTTGTTTTGAAACAATGTAAAGCTACACTGAGTACAGTGTAATCTGGTGTTCTGGGCTGGGGATCAGGCAGTCTGGATTCGCTCTTTCCATGTCCTTTGACCTGCTATGAGATCCTAACAAGAGTTCACCATACCTCTCCTTCCAGACATCCTTCCATGTCGTTGTCTTTTTTGTTCAATTTCTCATCTATCCCATGCACTGTCTTGTTTCACTTGCCATTCATCCAGTATTTATAGTATACATATTACACACCATTATTTTTGGCTAGAAATTCTTTGCTTTTACCCAGTAAAAATACGAATAAAAGAGCTCTAGAGCCCATTATTAATCATCCATCATGAATCACAAAATATACACCTAAAGAGATATAAACATAGTATAAATTGTGGGGCAGGGGGCGTAGCATACTTTCAGGGGCAAGCTGGGAGAGAAGGAGGGGAAAGGAAGCAGTGTGTTTCTTCCAAGCCTTATAAGATTTTTTAATAAACTATAAATGAGACCTTGATTTCAGTGGGAATTCTGGGTGTGTTTGTAATACAAGTAGTAAGTACCATTAGATATACAATCTCAAGTTACATTCCAGGTTTAGCATTTTTAGGCTATAAATGTGGCCCTGATAATATTTCCGTCACCGATTTTTAAAGCATTTATAATTAGCTGCCAGAGCAGTTTTAGCCACTGACTAGAAATCTCCCAGCAAGGTCCCTATAAATAAACAGTTCAATAAATCATGGGATCTTGTCTCAATGGAAAGATTTGCTATTATGAGAAGCAATGTCAGTAGCAAATAACTAGAAAAATTACCTTTATTTAATGGAAAGAAAGCACAAAAAAGTATTTAAGACATTATACTTGCTTAAACCTTACCAAGTTTTTATTCATGATCCCTTCTTCTATAAAAATTATATCTTCTCTTGGAGATATGTATTATAAATATGTTAATTTTGTATTGATTATTAATTTTTATCATGTTTATGCTGTTAAACAGTGTTCAGAGCACAAACATGTCTCTGTATCCAGATCTTAAAATGCTTATTGCAGGTGTGTGCAAGTTGTACTCTAGGCTATCTTAAAGCACATCTGCCTCAAAGATCAATACCACAAAGGAGAATAACAGTGGTTCTTTTTTTTTTGTGGCATATCTAGGTAGGTCAGCAAAAATGGGCTTTGAAGTATCATGGTGAAAAGTGTTTCCCATGTCCCAAGGGAAAATGTGCTGCAGAATAAACATTGAAGAGTTGTGAAAAACCTGTATTTTTTCCCCAGTTTATTACAGTGAAGTTACAAATTAAGTAGTAGTGAGGAAAAAGCAGCAAGCTTATAGTCTATAACAAGCTCTTGCTAGACCTACACATAATAGAAACACCTTAATAATGCAAAGGCCTCTTAACATGCCTGAAAAGCATTCAACATGACTGACACAGTGAAATGTGTTGTAAAAGCACAATTATCTGTGAACATATCAAGTCTGATCAAGATCTTTTCATCCTTGGTTCTGAATACAAGGAATTGTTTGTCTATACAGCTTTTCATGCTGTTCATTCTTTCCCAGAAATACATCCTTTTCACAAAAGCACATGTCAAAACACACATACCCACAGTAAGTGTATACACACATGTATAAAAAAAATGGGTTACAAAGACCCTTTGTGACAGGGAATTCGGGGCCATGGAGCAGCAGGACATGGGTGTTTCAGTCAAAACTTAAGCATTAGGTCAGGGCAGATTTTTGTATCAGAGCTGAAGAGACAAAGTGGCAGTGGTGAGGGACCATGGAACCAGAGCTCTTATTTGACTGCAGAAGGGGAAAGAGAAAGCTTCCTTGGTCAAAGTGGAGGAGGCTGGATTTTGCCCTATAGGACCTAATTAACCATCACCACCTCTCCAGCCTTTATCCAGCCTCACACCGAGCTCCGGCAGCAGCTAAGACAGGACTTATCAATCTTCCACTCACCCATAACCCCTGCTAACCCGCCCTTCACCTGAAGAAAAGAAGAGCTGGCAAATCTCCCCTTCTGCCCCCCTCTCACAAGCAGAACTCTACATTGCAGCCCATGAGCCACATTTCTCTCTAATAAATTGTTCATCTTGTGATATATCCTGAGGGGTGCTGAAGCAGCAAATGCAGGCAGCCCAGCAGCACGCAACAAGGTCAAAAAGGGCGCAAACAGCAAGGGAACACACATTCAGCATAACCATGCTTGCCCAAAAGACATTACGGATTGAATACCTCTAGAAGGTAAGGGAAAGGTAAAGAGACAGAAATACAGCCTACTGCTTTTTATCCCTTCAGTGCCATCTGCCATCCCACCAAGTTTGCTTCTTGCTCCTCAGTGGGAAGCCTGGTGATCATTTTTCCTCTGCACTGAAGGCAAAGATGACATGGGTACCAGCTGGCAACATTTGGGAAGTGTGATGAGGACTGTTCATACAGTTGCTGAAGATACTGGTCCTTGCTCTTCCAGCTGGAATGAAAAAACTCTCCTGCAGTCTCACAGAGGTTTTGCAAGACACAGCCAGAATCCTCTACTCAGAGGGCATTTGTGACAGCAGTGACCAACCACCCACTTGCAGTAATCTTATCAACTATGTATTTCCAAACAGCATGTGAAAGAATGAAGGCAAACTATGTATGCACTCCTGTGCTGACCAGCTACAGTAGCATTACCCAGCAGCACAGGGGTAGGCAGCCTTTCTAACAAAAGAAGTAGGTACCCAAATGCCATAAAAGCTTCTGTCATAGAATCACAGAATAATTTGGGTTGGAAGCAACCTTAAAGCTCATCTAGTTCCAATCCCCCTGTCATGGGCAGGGACACCTTTCACTAGACCAGGTTGCTCAAACCCCTGTCCAAACTGGCCTTGAACACTTCCAGGGAGGGAACATCCACAGCCTCGCTGGGAAACTTGTTCCAGTGTCTCACCACCCTCACAGGAAAGGCTTTCTTCCTTATATCTAATCTAAATCTACACTCTTTCGGTTTAAAAACATTACCCTTTGTCCTATCCCTACACTCCCTGATCAAGAGTCCCTCCCCACCTTTCCTGTAGCCCCCTTTAAGTACAGGAAAGCTGCTCTAAGGTCTCCCTGGAGCCTTCTCTTCTCCAGGCTGAACAACCCCAACTCTCTCAGCCCATCCTCATATGCTTAGAAAGCTTTTGTTGCTCAGGTCTATTACTGCCAGCAGCACAGTGAGAAAATACCTATACTAATCAGTGCAGTATTTCACAGTTACAATCATCCCTTGCTTACTTAAACAGCCTGACATGGTCACACATTCCCAGTGATGCAAAGGACTTGTAGACAGATTGTCAATACTACCTGTAATGGCTAAGAGAACATCAGCACGTAAGGGCTGGCATAACTGGCAGGTTGTGGCAGAGGACTTAACCTTTTTGGAGTGCACTTTGAGCTTAAAAAGTATAAAAATATGGCTTCCAAGTGCACTTATTAGGGCCTGGAGGAGATCCAGGCCAGGTGCTCTGTGGTGTGAGTACACACTTTGTGCTCCATGAGGAGCTAGTTCTGAGCAGTGTGGGTAGAATGTGCAGTTCTGCACCATGGCCTGAATAGGTCAGTTGCAGACACCTTTAGCACTGTCAGTGTTTTCTGTCTTCTTGTGCTTATTGTCTGCATCTTCCTGCTTCAATAATTGCAGCAACATAAAACAAAGCCTGAACACCCACAAAGAAAAATTTCTAAATATCTGAGTTTCAGAAAACAGCTCCAGCGATCTGTTTCTAAGAGGTTAATCATTTCCATTATTTTCCAGTCTGGGGAGGAATGACAATTTTCACATTAGTTGGCACAACTAACAGTTCAGCAACTCTACACACCAAGCTTCAACGAGTTTTAACTCAGTTCCTATTATAAAAGATCCACATTATCTAGGAAGGTCCTCCACAAAAAAGCTTAAGTGTGTCTTGTAATGATATATTTTGTATAAGTAGACATTACATATTTTTATCTATGTATACTGCCCACACAGAACTTAACTTACCAATATGATGCTTTTGTTAAGTCTACTCATGTTTAATCAACTATATGCAGGAAATCAAAACAAACATAGTAAAATCATTACTCTGTCAGGGAATTCTTTCCTAATAGTTTCTAAGGAGCTCATGCTTTTCATCTACATTAATGGTCACTCAATGAACAAGTGAAAAAGCAGGAAAACCTCTTGAGAAAAAAGTGTAACTCGAGTGCCAACATCTCTCCTAATAAGTACATAGCAATTTTACACAGAAACTGGGCACTGTAATGAATGTCCAATAAAAAAATTGCTGTATAAAGTGCACAAGCAGGCATTTGAAGAGGCTCTGAGTGAATGGATACTAGCCAAGAGCAAGTAACAGGGGAAACAAAACACCCAATGATACTTAAGTGAAGTGTTTACATGGGGTTGGACTGTCAAGTCTGTGCTCTTTTGTGCACTGAAATATCTGCCATTTTGTTGAACTTGTTACAGCTGCAAGACCTGATGGCAGGAGAAGGTGCTCTGCATGCCCAGTGTTGATTCCCTCAGCTTTAGCTGATTACTTTGCCAATCAGTCAGATGCAATTTACAATCAGTTTTAAGATTGCTCATCATTTCCTATGACTGGCATGCTGACTCTGACAGACAACAAATTATGGCCCATACCAATCAACAGCATAAACTGGTTTAAAACCTTACCCTTTGTTAAGCAGTGGTGTATATCTCTCTTTCCCTTTCTGGAGAAGTTTGCCACCCTTTGTCAGTGTAAAGGGACACAATGAAAGTTCATACACACCGATAACATGAATTCTTGAATGTATATACACTTACCACAATATCTACATTTAAGATAACAGTGATAAATTGAACCTTCCTGAACAAGTTTCATTGTTTCACAATACAATTAATAGAAAAATAGCAAACTTCTCTAAGCAGCTGCTTGAGAGGCAATAGCAGGGTATCTCTGATTCCCCTGGCTGGAAGACATGTTCTAGAAATACTGAAGAATATTTCAATTTTCTTTGATCTTGAGATCTCATATACTGTATATCAGGTAATGTTCATGATGGATGCTGTTAAGTGCATGATCTGCTGCTTTCAAGAAATCTAACCTAAGACTTCACAGAATAGAGGACTGAAGGTCACATCCTCATCACTTCTAGCAAAACTACTAGTATGCCCCTATACCAAGGATTAAAATATTAACACCTCGAGTACAATTTATTTAATTGTACTGTAATTCCTTACAATACTATATTTTCAGATGCAAATGCCTCATGAAACAATAGCAACCTGAAAAGGTTACCCTGGCACCAAAGATCTGACAAACTCATGTTAGAAGTGGACAACAATTGGGAGAATGTACTTCTGTATTTGACCACAACAGACTCTTCTTTTCGGACTTGAAATTGTTTTATATCTCTATAGTGAAAAATTTGTGGTACTATTTTCTACTGCGTTCGAACTGTGGCTCATTCACTGTGTGAGGACTTTGCATCCTTTAAGGGGTGATTTTCATCTGAACGGTTGGGTAATGAACACACAAACACCTCTGCTATTTTATTCTAGTTTTTTTACCCTTTTTTTTTTTTCCCCCCTGATTCTCCATTTGCCCTGCTTAGGAATCATCTGCTTAGAAATCATCTTCTGAGCGCTAATGATTTAGATTACCTTAACTTATACTTTCTTCTTTGAAGGGAGTTGAGGCTCTGCTAGATAAGGCAGAAGGTTCAAATCACTTACTCAGTTGCACCTCAGACCTCTGATCTGTTTTCAGAATTGCCTGGCAACACAGGAAATGCCTTGTACAGTGAACCTCAGGACTTAAGTTGCAGACTATCTTAAATCAGTCAGACTTGAGCCAAAAAACTTATTGAGAGGCATCGAAACAATTCAGTGAACTGGTAAGTACTTGGAACATCTGCTTTATTTGCTGCAGGTACTTCAAGCTGGAGGTATGTCATGTAGAGATCTCTTATAACATCCCTTTACCTTATGTAAGCTAAGACACACTCCTTAAACATATATAGGGTTTGGGAGAATCAGAGCATCAGGACGCTTCAAACACTGAGGGAAGCTCCAGGACTCTAACGTTCCTGAACATCAGTAATAGCAACAGCAGCTGTGGCTGTGGTCAATAAGACATTTGTCTAACAGAATGTTAAGCTGTTTTCCTTTACAATCATTATGCAGTTGACTGATTCAGATGTTTTCATATAATTGTCTTGTTTGATGAGGAGTTCATTCTTGTCTCCACATTTAAGATAATTTCTCTGACAACCATATGGACGGGATTTGTTTGTTAAAAAGCCCGCCCCTACCATGAAATTGTTTTCGGAAACAGAAACTTCTTTTTTTGTTTGAAGAAGAGGTGGAATAGGAGAGGAAAACATCCTTTGTTGTTGGTCAGTAGTTTGACTGGATATTTTGGTCAGTTTTGTCTGTTGGCTTAACCTGGGCTGGAGATTTTGGGTAGAATTATATAGAAAAAGTAACATGATGTTTTGAAAAATCAGTGTACTCTAAAACCAAGCAAATCACACCAAAAAAATTTCCTACCAGAATAGGAAACGCTACTGCAGACAAGTGTTCAAAATAAAGTATTCAAGTCCCTGTGACAAGCCTTCTAAATCTATCTGGTAAAAAAAGTCTATAATAATGGCCTAGACAGGATAAAACAGAAGAAAACATGGAAAGGAGATGCTGTCACAGGGTAAAGGCTGTAGTATTTTTGTAACAACCTTAAAAATGTTCACAGTATTTACAAAGAGGTTTGGTATTTAGAGAAGAGCTTAGAAAGTCCAGACGGTTGAATTATTTTCCTACCCTTTGTATTCCTTTGTGTATGATCTTGGGCAAGTCAGTCAGCATTTTCTTTTCTCAGCTTCATATGGGTAAAACAGAAATGTTTCTCCCAGAAGTAAGTATAAAAAAGCCACGTACACTTAGATGGAGCTCAGAAGAGGAGGAGAAGTAAAATCTCTATCAATATAACATGATTGAGTCTGTCAATTTAAGATAAGTAAGGGTTTAGATAACCTTGCCTCAGTCATAATGTGGACAATGCACGTACCCGTAAGGAGAACACTTTTGCAGTCACATCAGTTCTGCTATTGCCTCACTTAAAATAACTGTTCAAAGGGGAAGTGAAAAAGAGTATCTCAACTTTGTCTGTCGAGTGTTTGCCTGCTGTTTTCCAAGGATTCATTTCTGCAATATCATGAAAATAACATTCAAGATGCATCTTTTCTCTATACTGTACACAGACAGCCTGTTGTCCTCCCCTCTCTCAGAAGGGGATTGTTGCCACCAGGCAAGAGTTATATTCAAGTATTAAAGAGTATTAAAGCACTAAGAGTTTTTTAATTTTATCTGTGTGTCTTAAGTGCAATGACAGAACCAAGGTGTGGGCTCATGCTGAATTTCTATAACGATGAGTATCATGTTTCTGTATTAGTAGTTATAGCATCAAAATCAACATTAAAATACAAAACTTCTCAGTGAAAGTTTCCTTCTATATTACTGTACAACAGTACAATGTAAACCCATCCATACCTTACATGCAAATCACTGCAGAGCACTATCTCTAACCGTGCACTTTACTGTAAAAGTGTTTTAACAAGGAAGACTTTTTTTTTCTAACCCTACAGATGAGTTCCTTCATTCTCCAGCCTTTCCAAGGGGGATCATCTCTGATACACCACCTACATCGTTTTCCAGATAAACACAATCTTACTAGTTATTTCTATTGTAACTAACGTAGTAGACAAGCCAAGAAAATATTGACATCAGTAATAATTCTACATTTCTCACACTCTGCACTTGAAAACTGTTCCCACCTTAAAACTTCTCACGCAATTTATTTTCCTTCGATCTATTCTTTCATTTCCTGTCCCCCGAGGCATATAGTAAACACTCCTTGAAAGTTGTGCCAGGATCTCCCCAATGCTAAAGAACCATTTTCTCTCAGCCATCCAGTCCTCAGCTCCTTGCAATTAAAGTCTGAACCAGAAGGCATTCATCTTCCACTTTACTCTCTCAAGCATGAACAAGTGCAATCACTGCAGGAAGCTGAGCATCCTTGTTAGAAGCAGCAGGAACCTCTGTCCTTAAAATGTTACTGTCATGACACTGTCACTTACCCTGGACTCCAACATGCTCTGATGCAGTGTCTGGTGTCCTGGGAATCTGTCCCAGGAATATTCAGCAAGGCCAAGAAAAGACTTCACCTATTAAAATTCTTAGTTCTAACTGCTAAGTCTTGGCTCATCTGTTGGACTTGGTGTATTTGATTGTAGTTAAGAAGTTGGAGCAGCAGTCTCTTGTCAAATATACCTTTTAAGTGATTCTTATCCAAACATATTTTTTTTCCACCAGCTTATACATAAACGCCTGATTTAGCATGATCCTTAACATTCAACACAACACCTTTATAGTTTATTTGTAATAGATGAGGTTTTTATTGTTGGAACAAAATGATAGATGATCTCGCCATCTTTTCTATGAAGATTGAGAATTTACTTAGATGTCAGAGATACAAATCAGGATGAGAAATCCATCCTTCTAAGCTCCAGAAAACACTAGAGTTCCCCCACTACAGTTACTTTTTTTGAGATTTTTATCCGTTTAGAATTTGACTAAATGTTGCTAAGTTGTTCTTTTTAAACAGAATTCATTGTCATTTACTCATTGGAGGGAAGGATCCTAAATGCAAAGTGGACATTTCCATTGGCACTCACTAAAATGCCAATCATTCCTGGAGAGCTTTTTTCCTTGTCAAGACTAAAAAATGTTATCTAAGAAAAATATAGTTTTATCTACTGAATTTTAGCTGACAAAGTTTTTACAGGTATTTGAGTAGCACACAGGAAATTCTACAGATAATTACAATAGTTTGAAGTTTTGGCTGAGGTTCAGTTCACCTTTTGCTGCAGATTACCTGAATGATTTTATGCTGATTTGTCCAGAATAAAGTCTTTTAGGCAACTAAATATGTAAGGTTTGGAAGTGGAATTCCTCAATATTGACATCTTTGAAGGTATTTGATATGTTATAGATGATATTATTAAGCACTCAAAGCAGTGGTGACAGCCAAGTCATAGCCATATCTTAGAGATCAACAATCCACCTTTAATTATGATCAACAGTAGATATGTCCATTACATCATAGGTGTGTCCTTTAATGTCATAAACATTGGTCCAAAAACATAGTTTGCACTGCATTTCCAAAATTCTTAGCACAATGAGACCCTCAATTTGATGAAGCCTGCAGTTGCTACTGTAAAGCAGAATAATAAACAGAACAAGAATGAAGAACAAGAAATCAGTAAAGCTGGAAAAAAAACCCTTGGAAAGATGCATGAGGAAAAAAAAAAAATAAAAAAAAAAAAAATCGATTAATGGAGCTGATATTTCCCAGAAATCTTCAGTTCCAGAAGAAATCACCTATTTTTTTCCCCAAAGTGTAGTTCTAACAAACTGAATTCAGGAAGACAGTTTTCTACTGACAACTTACTCAAAAGAAGGTGGCTGTCACAGAGGAAGAAGCAATAATAAAACTAAATAAATCCTTTGCAGACAAATCTGTAAACAAAACAACTTAAAGATAGAGGTAAATTTGATAGAAATGAAAACTAGTTTGAAAGAAACATTAATTGGAATTAATATGTGGTTGTGAAAATGTTTGAAAAACCTAAATAATTACAACACTTAATGTTGTTGTCTTAAGGGAAAGTAGAAAGGTCAGCCAATTAAATTGTCTTAATGAGAACAATAAGGAGTAAAAGCTGCAGCTTTTAAACATGTTGGAGTAGTACACAGACAAGTGAGCGAAACTAAATTATTCAATGTCAAGAAAATTAAACTCAGAAAGGAGAACCCTACACAAATTGACATTTCTTGAAGCACTTAATATAAACCCCTAAAAAAGCAAATTACTAGTAAAATGAAAATTGATAATTTGCTTGGCTCAAGTGAATTGCAGTTCATCATATGTTATGGAAAATTGCATCCTAATTCCCAAGTGCAATGGCAATCACCAAAGACACAAGGCATATTGAACCATGTAGGGGAAAATACCATTTACTCCTTAGTGAGGTAAAGGAGATGCTTTCATTTGTAGTTTCCCAGTCAGTTTTAGATAGGACACAAACAGTTGGAGATAAAAAGAGGATGGGATTTTGTTTTCTCTCTGACAGGCAGCAATACTAAGGAGAAAAAATATAATCACCCTTTAAAAGAGCTTTTGCTTTTCATTGTCTAGCCTTCTAATATTTAGCCATGTGCACAACAAACCATCCCATCTACCATATTCTCATCTCAGATGAATTAGCATACTTCTGGGAATAAGAGACTTAAGTGAAAATAAGAGAATGTCAGCATTAGTTTTAATGGCTTATGTTGGTACAACCTGTGTTCAAAGGATTCAACCAAAAGACTATGCTGCATTCAAAGAAGGCCCAGAAACTCTTGCTGGAACTGTGTCCAAAAAAATTTTTAAAAAATCTAAGTTGTAGCAGTTTCAGCCACCCACAAGTCTTCTGGACAGATGTTGCTGCAGCTTCTGCTTCTTGGTATCATTTAGCAAAAAGCATTAAGGAGAGAAGTACTGACTTGGAGAATAGTATCTCCTTCTGAAGGAATATTGCTTAGATTCAGCCTATGAGTTCCTTGGTACATTTGAGTGTCACTTAGAATTGAGGCTTATGAATAACCAGTCAGTACACAGAATAAATCAAAACCATTAGCATCTTGCAGTAAAATTAAAAAAAAAAATAAAAAAAATAAAATCAATCTGTGTTTGATTTACAAGGTATGATTTTTTTTTTTTTTAAATGCAAAAAAAATCCTTTTAGCTGAAGATTATGACACCTACTATGTATATGTTGTGGAAAAGAACAGCTCATAAAACACCCATGTATATAAGGAGTGAAGATAAGGATACTTAACGCTACATTTAGAAAGCATGGCAAGTGAATTCAATGCTCTGCCCTAGTGTCCTATACTCCAGTTACTCTCACCGGAGAAGCTGTTGGAGCACTTCTGGGTTCCCATGTTTCCCCACACCTTGACCCCAGCAGATCTAGACTCAGTAGCTGGGAAGCACCACATTTCTATTACCTGGTGTTGCTTCCTTGGCATGAATTTCAACATTTGATTCTGCTACTGTAAGACTGGGTAAGACAGTTTGCTACTCAAGCTTCAAGTCTTGATTAAAAAACAGGTACTCTTACTTTAGAAAAAAAGAAATTCATCATCAAAGAGTGGTTAGACTTGTGGAAATTTTCCCTCCTGGATCTCTTGAATTGTCACACAGCATCTTATTGACCAGTATGTCAAAATGCCAATTTCTTGCTTGGAATGTTGGTAGTGAAAAAGCAAATCAATAACAGGAAATGTCACTCTTTTGATTAAATAGTTGTAGTTGCTTACAGAGTATGGGAAAGAATTAATTACAACAATGAAATTAAGGTGTTTGGGGTTTTTTTGTTCAGCAAACAGATAATTTACTCCTTAAGAGGTTCTACATTTACATTATCAAAAAAAAAAATAGAGGCTTTTCATTTCTAAAATAATTTGCTTTAAACAAAATTATGAGAGCAGCTAATTTGCGAGGAGAGGGAGAGTCTTTTTAAATACTCTACTCAGCTACAGTCAAAGCATTCCAACAGTCTCTAGTTTTGAGCAATGATACAATAAACCAGACTCCTGCCTTCACATGGAAAGTGTTTTATGAGATATAATTTAAAATTATCTTCCTTCTGTGCAAGTGCACAGAATTGATGTATATACTGTTAAAAGTCTCTTGGCCAAGAGAATAAGAGATTTAAGGACATATTAGAAAACAAAAAAACCTCAACAAAACAGTCAATGTCACTAATAAAAATAAAGAAAAAGGTAAATTAATCTCTCAGAATGATTCAGTGCAAGAAAACTCAGGATGCTGTGATACAAAAGAAAACCAGATAGCCAAAGTGACAATGGTCTTTTTTTCCCAAGTGGGAAAAGAAGACACTTGGGTTCTCATTTCCTGAAGTTTAATTTTGGACAAGCCACTTAACTGACCCTGCCAAAAACCACAGATGTGTCTCATTTGCCTCTTCTCCTAAAGGCCTGCTTCTTTTTGCTCTTTTCATAGTAGAGGGCTGAATACCTCTCCTATGAAGAAAGGCTGAGAGAGTTGGGGTTGTTGAGCCTGAAGAAGAGAAGGCTCTGGGGAAACCTTTAAGTGGCCTTCTAGTACTTAAAGGGGACTTTTAAGAAAGATGGAGACAGACTTTTTATTAAAGCCTGTAATGACAGAACAAGGGGGTAATGGTTTTAAACTGAAAGAGGGTAGGTTTAGATTAGACATAAGGAAGAAGTTTTTTATGATGAGGTTGGTGAGACACTGGAACAGGCTGCCTGGAGAAGTTGTGGATGCCACCTCCCTGGAAGTGTTCAAAGGGGCTTTGAGCAACCTGATCTAGTGAAATAAGTGAAACATGAGATTGGACTAGATGAACTTTAAAGGTCCATTCCAACCCAAACCATTCTATGATTCTATGCTCCCTCATATATGTGGCTTGGTATGATGGTGATGTTGTACATCATCATGGTAGCAAAACAAAGAGGGGAAAAACCTTCCTCAGAGGCAGACAATATAATTAGGTTCAAAAACCAATTAGACAACTTCACAGACCACAGGGATTAGGGATGCACATTCATAGTGCCTGACCTGTGATGCTGGGGCCTAGAGGAAGACAATGGCCAGGCTGGTATATTCTCCCTGTGTAATGTCTCATAACACCTCTGGGAGAGAGTGAACTAGATGTGCCGTTGTGCAGAATGTGGGTGCTTTATAAGTGTCATATGGTGAAACTCTCACCCTAAAATTGTAAGATTTTTTGGCCAGAGGCTCTCTGTTATAGTATATGTATATCCATGTCAGCCACAGTACAGCACAAGGCCAGATTCAGCCCCTTTAATTACTAGACAATGCAAATAGTGCATGTGGTCTCCAGCTAGCAGACAAAATCTGATCTCCCTGTTGCATCTAATATTACCTGCAACATCCTTCCCTCCCTGAAGAAAATATCAAGTTTAGCTGGAACTGACTGAGAGTTTCTAGTTACTGGAGAGAAGTGAGAAAAATTCACAGGGTATCCCTCATGGAAAGAGGATATCCTCCCATCACACCCTCCCTTGTCAAGAAACTGCCATGAAGCTTCACCAAAAATCAGGAATATCTGTAAGGAGATGAAACTCACCACATAACAAAATGGGAAAAAAAAAATAAATAAAAAGACAACAACAAATATTTGAAAATCATAAAATGACATATCATGAAAGAATAACAGCTTGATTTTTGATATGCCAAAGCAGTCTCAAAGCCACAAAGGAACTGCTTATGCCAAGCTAATAAATACTGAAAACAAGTTTATACTTGTTATCTTCCTGAAAATTATATATATATGGGGGAGGGGTTCTTTTAGGTCTATTTTCAGGCACGTTTAAGTTTTTAATATTAACTCTCTTCGTTTCTTTGTGTTTACTGCTATGTACCTTAGCTCTTTAGGACTCTGAAAAGCAAGCCCTACATATTGATTCTATTATTACTTCCTAATAAATAATTGTGCATCATAAAACCATTACTCATGCAGAAGCAATATGATATAAATACAAGTTACCAAGTCTGTTAGAATTCAGCAAGATTCTAAAAGATGGTAAAGTTACATCCAGAAAAGTTTACCTCTGTTTCAAAAAGCACTGAAACAGATTTGTTCCTAAGTAAAAATGACAGAAGTCTATCAAACTTCTCAGAGTTATTGTGTAAAAAGTCAGAGATGTCAATCACAAACTCCAGAAGACAATCCCTTTTTGTTCCAGCAAGACTTTCTACCCAGGAGTCAGGCTTCTTGTTACATCTTTTCCTTCATCTGTTACTTCTAAGCATGCAGTAATCCTAGTTGCAATGGGAAAGTTGTCAATATAGTCACAAAGCTTCAAGATTGGGGTTCCTCTACAACGAGGGCAAGAAATGGGTGGTCAGTGACCACAACCCAGGCAGGGGTGACAACCTGACCACCACAGATTCATTCCCAGCGTACCTGAGCAAGATGATCCAAGCCTGGCTCTGCAGAGATGTCAAGGGGCACGTTCCACGAACAGCCCAACCATCATCACACAAATGAGAGGTAGCAAGTCATGCCTGAAGTGAAGTGAAGTGAAGTGAAGTGAAGTCAAGTCAAGTCAGGACTGGCATAGGTCAAGGCTGGAGACAGGTACATCTATAACATAGCTCAGATCCCAAGGATGAGCTTAAATGGGACTCCTGAGCAGAGGGTGCCTGTGTGGAGGTCCCAGGTGAGCCTGGTCAGGTCAATGAAGTTCCATGAATACACTCAGGGCCCTTGAAAACACAACACTTAGCTCGGCTGCAATAGGCTCAAATCAGTATATTCAGGAGGCAGCTTACTCTGTGGTATATGAGATAGATAACCTTAACTGGGAGTATATCTTGCTTTGTTTTACAGTATAAATTCATTTTCCATCATAATTATAATTCCACAAAACCTTGCATGTTAACTTCTCAGATTCCAAATATCCACACACCTATGGGCAGGAATAGTTAGCACAACTTCACTCCCAGCATCGGTAGGTAAGCATACATAATGCAGCATTTTGGCATAATGATCCCAATAAACAAGGACAATGTTTTTTCATTCCAATTTCGCAACCTAATTGCACAAAACCTCAGACATTTATTTTAAAATGCAAAATCACAGTCACTTGCAAAACATTTAATAAAAAGAAAATATATTTGGTTATTTATCACCCTACTGAAGACACTGGCACTGCATTTGCATAAGATTTTTTTAAAATTTATTATGCCTTTGGCTCTTTTTAGGTTTTGAACCCTTTTTAAGAAGAGAAAAAGTATGTACTGTTTTCATTTAAATTGCTCCAATCTCCTGCTCTTTCATTACAGATATGTTTCCTGTTTTGTTCATATCCAGGAAAGCTGTGATTGATTGGAGGGTGCTATCTTTATTTTCAGCCCTTAGGATAATTAACCCTGAAAGACACAATCAAGGTTTTCCCATTAGTATGTTATACCATAGGTCTGTATTTCTGAAAATGCTGTACACATTACCCTACAGTCATCCTTGACATTTCATTAACAGCAGGCACAAATGTATACAGTCTGAGAAAGAGCTTGCTATAGATTTTTTACAAAAAGATACCATTCTTTAAATTTCAGTCCAGCCCATTTTGATAATCACAGTTTGGCTTGTTTTGGCTTGTCTTCCTGAACAGCAGCAGACAATGGCAGGCTTGAAACCTGTCTCTGACAGACATGGAGGTGAACCAGCCTGTTCTGGAAGTCACACATCACTGAAGCAGAGTTCTGTATCTCTGATGCCCTTAAAAGAAAAAGGCAAATAGGTGCACTAATGTGTGTATGCAGCTCCCAGCTCACATCTGTCTTACATCTGACCATAAGCCGTATCTCTGTGGTATGTATTACCCAGTAATACGACTCTGTTCTGGCATTCAGGGGTCTAACAAACTAGTCAACAGTGAACTCCTTAGACTCAAGAAACTGAGATTTGGGTATTACCCTGCACTGTGTACCAAGGCACTGATGACATCAGGCAAACAAGAGAAGACTTCATAACCCTGAATAGAAATAGTGATTCTTTACAGAAAGCAGCTGCTGATATTATGCTCTGCAGGATGGCTAAACCACTGTGAAAAGGAGGAAGTCTGGGGGTTTCGCCCTTTCTTAAATTTTTTTTTTTTTTTTACTTTCAACCTACACTGTGATAACAGCAGGACTAATCACTGGATTAGTATGTTATTGTTTCGGAAAACTCAGTGTATACATTTGCAATTCTGAACATCTTGCAGTGGTCTAACTATGAAATTCACAAAGATACTGTCACGTTTGGTGAAGGTTAAAATGAAAAAAATGTATAATAATGAGAAGCCTGCTTTTTCTGTCACTTCTGTGTGTTTCAGGATTGTTCCATGCACATTGAAAGTGGACAGTCTATTCTTAAAACTGAAGTTAAGTATTAATAGTTATTATAAGACTACCTCTGGAATGAGGAACCCTGTTGTTAATGTTCTGAATCTCTTATTTTTATCAAACGTCTCAGAGAAAGATAGCGTTAGAAACCAGTCATGCACTATTAGCTACTTGGTATAGTGATTTCTCATAGAAAAATACTCTTACTACAGTGATGGGAATTAACACATTAGAATACAACATAGGTGAAATACTTTATACTGCAGAAGGACTCTGGTGGGTGTAAGTGTTCCCCTTTTGCCTATTTAAAGTTTGTATAATGAGTTGGCTTGGTGGGAGCCCGAAATGAAGCAGAGGAGCAGAGTAGCTGGACAGGGAGCATGAAGGGAGATCGGACAGTTGCAAACAACCCGTAACCAAATGGAGCTCCATCCCTCTTTTTGCTTTTGAAATACATTTTTTAGAGCTTGGTAGACTAAAATACCTTATCTATAACTATCCTATGACACCAAGCTGCTCTTTTACCTCTTTCAAAAATTCTTTTCAGATAGGTTTATATTTTTAGATACACATGAACAGTGAAAGACATTTTTTTCAAATAAATCACATTTGTTTAACAAAGCACTTATTTTATTTTTATAAAGATAATTAATATTTCAATTTATTCAGTGCTACTCTAAAAGTTGAAGCTAGCACATTCTTCATGGCTGTGAGAAGTTCATGTTCTAAAGAAGAGAAGGAGAAGAAAAAAAAAAGAAAAAAAAAGAACAGGGTGTGGGGTAAAACCATAAAATATAAATCCTATACCAACCAGCTTGACAGAAGTGAGGATCAAAAGAAACCTTCATGAAACTTAAATGTGAATAGGGCAAGGGGCTGTGTCTGACCTCATGAAAGCTGTGTAATGCTTAAGGTGAATTAATAGGGGCCTTAGGAGTTGCTGCACTTTCAGATGAAACGTTGGGAAAAAAGGAAGTTTAAAGAAGTGAGATAGTAAGACAATCAATGCTTTAATGGGAATGATGAAAGACAGCATGGTAGTAGCAACTTCTGATATCAGACCAAAGCAAATTGGAGCGGCAAAACAGCAGGACAATTTGTGGATGTCCTTACAGACCCAAAGCCATTTTGTTCATCAGCTTTCTACACAAATAATTTTTTAATAGCAGAAGAAACTTACTCATGACTCTTAGAAGGCAGCTAACACATTAAAGAAAATCTAGCTCTAATTTGTCAGGTTTTGGTCCATTTTCATGAAAAAGTCAGCATAATGGAAACTGATAAGAGAGCCAAGTTTCTAAAATATGAAAATCACAGAATTAAGGTTTATCCTGATTCCTTGGCCGAGGCTGTCGAGAACTTGTGCTGATCACAGAATGGTAGTTATCTTAAGAGCTGCTCCAGTTTTTAATTTTCATAAACTCTCAAGGGTTAACGGTAAAAAAAGTTAAATTACACCCATTTCAGAAGACCTTTAATACTGAAGGAATTAGGCTCACATGTTTATCTTCAAAGGTTCCTATAACATTGGATTTTGCCCTAATTTATACATTGCATGGTTATTTGACATTTAAGTGTCTTTGGATTTAAGGGTTAAAGGAAATTTGTTCACACTTCATCCTGAGAGAACAGTCATTAGCAAATGTTTAATACTTCTAATGTTTACTACACTACGTCATGGCTTCTCTAGTAGCTTTGGTATTAACATATCCCAATTCACTTTTCACCTTTCAAATTGTTTGTATTTATGTTGATTTTGCAAGTACTTTACCAATAATTTCTCATCTGAAGACCTCAGGAGTTACTAACAAATATTTCTGTGAAAACACCACATCCACCTCATATTAAGTGATGTATTCATGTTTTAGCTTTATTTGAAGGGATTCTGTGCTGGTTTATGGAAAAGTAAGTAATACAGATTAACAGAAAATTTATACCAAGCTACGAAGTCATGATGGAAACTACTAAAGTTTTTAACATATGAGAATATATTGAAATATAAGATCCTTTCCACAAAATCTCAGCAAAGGATTTTCAAAACCAGACATTTTAATTTATGTTAATCATAGTGATATTTGAAATCTTGTTCTGTAAGGCTTGATAAGGCTTTGGAGATATTGAGAACAATATAGTTAACATCCACCGAAATGCACATGTGATTCATCATCTGGAAAAATTAGGGGAAACCTTCTTGTGGACTGCAAACAATGATGTTTCAGATCTCAGCCAGCTTCAGAGGCACTTGTCTCTGGAGATGCAGAGATTATAAAAATCAGAATGGAAATGAGACATACATAGAGTCAATGGAAAGAAAAGTAGGCAGAGGTACAGAGCAGGAGGATAATGAAAACTGGGTTTGCAAATGCAGAAGATTGAAGCAGTCCTTTTGCATAATACCTAGAGACGAAGGCTGTCTCAGATATGAGATCCCTGGAAGATTTAACCACCTCAAGTATATATATCTTGATGCTTGATGGATGATAACTCTGGGATTGAAGATACTGAACACCATGTAGCAAAGATATCTGAGGTCCCTCAAGGCAATTCAAACCAAATCTAGAAGCACTATGGACAAATGAGTTTTTAAACCATAGAAGAATCTTTGAGAGAAAAGGTATGCTGGGGCCTGATTGGATCCGCCTGTCCTGATGGGGAAAATGGGTTTTTAGGCATAAGCTGGTGGGACTGATCAAGAGAGCTTTAAACTAGAATTGATGGGGAAGGGGCTACCAACAGGATTGCAGTAGGTAAGCCAATGGTTGGCATGGCATTGTCTGAGGGTAGGAACACTAGTGGGAATATTTACACTGGTCCTGGGAGCATGGAGGGTGCAGGAGCATATCTGAAATGTTTGTACACCAACCACGCAGTATGAGAAAAAACCAGGATGAACTGAAAGTGCTGGTCAGCTTCCAGAGTGACAACATTTTTGGTATTAGTGAGACTTGGTGGAATGAGTCCCACAGTCGGAGTGCTGGGATGGAGAGCTACAGGCTGTTCAAGAGGGATAGGCAGGGCAGACAAGGTGGAGGTATAGCACTATATGTAAGGGAGAAGTTTGATTTTACAGCCATTACAGTTAGTGATGATGTAGTTGAAAGCCTATGGGCGAGAATTAGGGGGATGGAAAACATAGAGATGTTGTGGTGCGTGTCTACTACTGATTGCCCAGCCAAGATGTAAGCACTGATGAGCTTTTTTATAGGCAATTAGGAGAAATTTCTGGATTGGTAGCGCTGGGACTTATGGGAGATTTCAACTTCTCAGACATCAGCTGGGAATATCATACTGCTGTGATGAGCAGGTCTTGGAAATTCCTGAAGTTTGTAGAAGATAACTTTTTATCACAGATACTCAGTGAGACAACCAGGAAAGATGTCCTCCCAGACTTTCTGTTTGTGAATAGAGAAGGACTCATGACGGATGTGATGGTAGGTTGCTGTCTTGGCCACAGTGATCATGAAATGGTTGAGTTTAAAATTTCCAGTGCAATGAGAAAAAAGGACAGCAGAGTTGCTACCCTGGATTTCAGGAGAGCAGATTTTAAGTTATTCAGGGATCTATTTAGCAAAGTACCCTGTGAATCTGATTTTAAGGGCTTAAAAGTCCATGACTGCTAGTCAGTCTTTAAGAACCACCTTTTAGAAGCACAGGAGCAGGCAATTCCTGTGTCGTAAGTCAAGCAAGTGGGGCAGAAGACCAGCTTGGCTGAACAGGGAACTCCTCGTGGAGCTCAAGAGGAAAAAGAAATTGTATAATCTCTGGAAGTGAGGTCAGGCTTCACAGGAAGATTACAGAGCTGTGGTTCATATATGCAAGGTGAAGACACAAAAGGTCAAAGCTTGGTTAAAGTTGAAACTGGCCAGTATTGTGTCAGATAACAAAAAGTGCTTTTTAAAGTATCCTAATACCAAGAGGAGGTCTAAAGAAAACATTGGACAGATACTTACTGAAGATGGTCATCTGACTAATAGGGATGAATTAAAAACAGAGGCATTCAATGCTTTTTTCCCCTCAGTCTTTAATAATACTGATATGGGACCAGGCAGCCCAAAGTCTGAGTTGAAGGACCACAAGTGTGGGAACAATCACAGAATCACAGAATCACAGAATCAACTAGGTTGGAGAGGACCTTGAAGATCATCTAGTCCAACCATTGACCTAACACTGCCAGTTCCCATCTACCCCATATCTCTCAGCGCTATGTCGACCCTACTCTTAAACACCTCCAGGGATGGGGACTCCACCACCTCCCTGGGCAGCCCATTCCACTGCCTAATAACCCGTTCTGTAAAGAAATACTTCCTGACATCTAGTCTAAACCTACCCTGGCGCAACTTGAGGCCATTACCTCTTGTCCTATCGCTTGTTACTTGGTTAAAGAGACTCATCACCAGCTCTCTGCAACCTCCTTTCAGGTAGTTGTAGAGGGCGATGAGGTCTCCCCTCAGCCTCCTCTTCTCCAGATTAAACAACCCCAGTTCCCTCAGCCGCTCCTCGTACGACATGTGTTCCAGACCCTTCACCAGCTTTGTTGCCCTTCTCTGGACACGCTCGAGTCATCCAATGTCCTTATTGTGGTGAGGGGCCCAAAACTGAACACAGTCATCGAGGTGCGGCCTCACCAGTGCCGAGTACAGGGGCAAGATCCCTTCCCTGTCCCTGCTGGCCACGCTATTTCTGATACAGGCCAGGATGCCATTGGCCTTCTTGGCCACCTGGGCACACTGCTGGCTCATGTTCAGCTGGCTGTCAATCAACACCCCCAGGTCCCTCTCTGACTGGCAGCTCTCCAGCCACTCCTCCCCAAGCCTGTAGCACTGCTGGGGGTTGTTGTGGCCCAAGTGCAGCACCCGGCATTTGGCCTTATTGAACCTCATACAGTTGGCCTCAGCCCGTCGCTCCAGCCTGTCCAGGTCTCTCTGCAGAGCCTCCCTACCCTCGAGCAGATCAACACTCCCACCCAGCTTGGTGTCATCTGCAAACTTACTGAGGGTGCATTCGATCCCTTTGTCTAGATCATCAATAAAGATGTTAAACAGGAGTGGCCCCAAAACTGAGCCCTGGGGGACACCACTCGTGACCGGCCTCCAACTGGATTTAACTCCATTCACCACAAATCTTTGGGCCCGGCCATCCAGCCAGTTTTTTACCCAGCAAAGCGTGCGATCATTTAAGCCTCGAGCAGCCAGTTTTGCCAGGAGAATGCTGTGGGAAACGGTGTCAAAGGCCTTGCTAAAGTCAAGGTAAACTACATCCACAGCCTTTCCCTCATCCAATAAGCAGGTCACTCTGTCGTAGAAGGGGATCAGGTTTGTCAAGCATGACCTGCCTTTCATAAACCCATGCTGACTGGGCCTGATCCCCTGGTTGTCCTGCATGTGTTGTAAGATGGTACTCTGGATGAGCTGCTCCCTCAGCTTCCCGGGCACTGAAGTCAAGCTGACAGGCCTGTAATTTCCCGGATCATCCTTCCGACCCTTCTTATAGATGGGCGTCACATTGGCCAGTTTCCAATCTGTCGGGACTTCGCCGGTCAGCCAGGACTGCTGGTAAATGATAGAAAGCGGCTTGGCGAGCACCCCAGCCACGTCCTTCAGCACCCTTGGGTGTATCCCGTCTGGTCCCATAGACTTGTGTGTGTCTATGTGATGCAGCAGGTCACTGACTATCTCCTGGATTGCGGGGGGGTCGTTCTCCCAGTCTCTATCATCTGGCTGGGGGGGCTGGATTCCCTCAATACAACTAGTCTTGTTATTAAAGACTGAGGCAAAGAAGGCATTAAGTACCTCAGTCTTCTCCTCATCACTCGCTACCAAGTTTCCTTCAGCATCTAGCAGGGGATGGATACTCTCCCTGGTCTTTCTTTTGCTATTGACATACTTATAGAAACATTTCTTGTTATCTTTGATTGCTGAAGCCAGATTAATTTCCAGCTGGGCTTTGGACCTCCTGATTTCTGCCCTGCATAGCCTCACAGCATCTTTGTAATCACTGTGAGTGGCTAGCCCGTTCCTCCAAAGGCTTTAAACTCTCCTTTTCTCCTTGAGTTGCAGCCAATGCAACAATGACTTCCCATTTGTGGACACTGCCATTGTAAGGGACCAGGTGTATCAGCTGAATGTTCACAAGTCCATGGGGCTTGATGGGATTCAACCCAGGGTACTGAAGAAGCTAGTGGATGTTTTGGCGGGACCCCTCTCAATCATCTACCAAAGGTCTTGGGAGTCTAGGAAGGTGAATGCTACCTGGAAGTTGGCCAGCGTTACTCCAATTTACGAATATGCTGTGAGGGAAGACCTGAGGACCTACAGACCTGTTAATCTAACCTCAGCTCCTGGAAAAATTATGGAGAAGATTATACTGGTATTATTGAAAGACATTTAAAGAATAATGCAACCAATAGGTACAGTCAACATGGGTTCACAATAAGAAAATCCTTTTTAAGTAATTTGATATCCTTCTATGATAAGGTCACCCATCTAGTGGGTGAAGGGAAGGCAGTGGATGTAGTTTTTCTGGATTTTGGTAAGGCTTTTGATACTGTCCCTCACAGCATCCTTCTGGACAAGTTGTCCAACTGTAGGATGAGAGGATTCACAGTGTGCTGGGTGAAGAACTGGTTGAAGGGCAGAGTTCGAAGGGAAGAGCAAGGGTTGTGGTGAATGGGGCTATATCTGGCTGGCAACCCATCACCAGTTGTGTTCCTCAGGGTTTAATTCTAGGGCCAGTTCTGTTCAACATATTTATCAATGATCTGGATGCAGGAAGTGAACACACCATAGCAAGTTTGTTGATGATACAAACTGGGAGGTGCTGTTGACTCTCTTGAGGGACAAGAGGCCTTGCAGAGGAACTAGATGGATTGGAACACTAGACTGCGATTAATGGGGTGAAATTTAACAACTCAAAATGCCAGATTTTGCACCTGGGATGGGGTAATGTTGGGCATAGGTATAAATTGGGAGACCATCCCTGCAGGAAGGAATCTGGGGGTGCTGGTTGACAGCAGGGTGAGTATGAGCCCGCAGTGTGCCCTGGCACCCAAGAGGGCAAACTGCACCCTGGGGTTCATCAAACACAGCATAACCAGCCGGTCAAAAGAGGTGATTATCCTGCTGTATTCAGCACTGGTGCAGCCTCCCCTGAGTGCTGTGTGCAGTTCTGGGCCCCACAACTTAAGAAGGATGTGAATGGCCTTGATTGCATCCAGAGCAGGGCAACAAATCTGGTGAAAGGGCTGAAAGGAATGTCCTATGAGGAGCAGCTAAGGGCTTTGGGCTTGTCTAGTTTGGAGAAAAGGAGGCTGACAGGTGACCTCATTGTTCTCTACAGCTTTCTGAGCAGGTGAAGGGTAGAGGGAGGTTCTGAGCTCTTCTCCCTGGTATCCAGTGATAGGATGTGTGGGAATGGTTCAAAGCTGCACCAGAGGAGGTTTAGACTGGACATTAAGAAGCATTTATTTATTGAGAGGTACTCAAACACTGAAACAAGCTTCCTAGAGAGGTGGTTGATGTCTCATGCCTGTCTGTTTAAGAGGCATTTGGACACTGCCCTTAATAACGTGCTTGCACTTGGTCAGCCCTGAAGTGGTGAGGTCGTTGGACTAGATGATCCCTTCTAACTGAAATATTCTATTCTATTCTATTCTATTCTATTCTATTCTATTCTATTCTATTCTATTCTATTCTATTCTATTCTATTCTATTCTATTCTATTCTATTCTTAAAATTTGTATGTGACTAAATCCTACTAGTAAACTCATGAAAGTGACTTTGCCACTTCTGGAATTAAGCTGCCCTCTGAGCTACAGGGCTTGGATGGACCAGCTCAGGTCTCTGCCATATGATCATTTGTGCAGCGTGAGACATTCCTGTCATGCTGATCTGCAGAGCATGTCCTCAAATGCACAGTCACTGAACTCTTACGCTGCTCACCCTGAAAAAAATCCAAAGTAATACTACTGTTGTTTTAGCAGATTATTGCAGATCACAGCCAACAGAGGATGGGAGTGAAGACAGCTAATCATAATTTTTTCAGAATATGAATTGAACATATGAATTGAAATATGAGAAAATGCTTCAAGCATGGCTCTCTTCTGATTGAATTTTAACCAGTTTATTTATCGCATTGCATACATTAAAAAGTATCCCATGTGCTAGGAGTACTCTGCTGTGTTGTCAGATGCCCCTGCCCCGCCACTGTGAGGATGCTGAACTGGATGAAAGCTTTTAGTAGAAGTATCTCCACACAAAATATCCCTTCTACTAGATAAAACCTTTGGTGGAAATCGATTTTTATATTTTTACATCTCACTTCTATTTTTACTTCCTTGTAGACTTAGACTTCTGTTTGTAAAGAATAGTCAAAATCCATTAATTAGATAAAGAGTTTCTGTGGCCAGGCCCAATGGTGTGACTCGATATGTTGATGCTTTACATGCATTTAATAAAAATTCTTCAGTCACTATGCTCTGTTCTGAAGGCAATACATTTTAGAACAAAATAATTTAGCTTGAAATTCATGAAAATGGAAACACACGAGAGTGTTTCATTTATAACTTGGCTGTAATTGATGTATTGTTCTTCTCTATTGGTTTTTCTTATTTACCTCTTAAAACAGAATGTCATATCATTAAATCTGCTCCATTGGTATCTGCTGTCTTAACAGTATGTTAGCCTGTATTTTTATGAAGCAAATGCGAGGTCTTTAATTTTCTATTATTCACTGCATTTACTACTCTCAGGGGACTATTCTGTGTCATCCTTTTCCATGTAGAGTAGTAACTTACACTGAAAATATGCTTTCTTTTTTTTATTAAAGATTTCAGCAGAGCAAACTATTGCTTTATAAGAGAAATTATAGAAGAATTTGGCCTAGGTGCAGGGAAATCAGTTTTGCTTTTTCAATAAGTACACTTTGCATTTTTCAGAGGGCTGTTTTTTGGTGCTTTTGTGTTGATTTTTTTGTTTTTGTCAGAGAACTACTTAAAAAAAATGAGTTAAAGGTTGCTGAAAACTTTTCAGAACAGTTTTCAGTTAAAAAGACTGCACAGCTTTGTCTGAATCAAAACATTTTATTTCAACATTTCTCTTCAATGACAATTTGATTTTGAGTGTCATTGTTTGCAGCTTGTGTTGATACAGTAAGATAGTTTATTTTAACTTCATAATTTCAATACCCTTTTGTTCTGACTTTTATAATACAAAATCCTTAATTACAATGTTATACGCAGTGTTTACTTGACTACTCTGTTTTGCCTTACAGAAGTCCTGCACCTAAAAAAAAAAAAAAAGAGCAAAGCCAAGAAGAAATAGTCATCCTCACTGCTAATAAAGCAAAACATTTCAATGATGAGAAATGTTGAAAGAGAGAGATCAAAGTAAGCTGAGACTGTCAGGGTCACATCCCTTGTCAAAGCTCAAAGCTACAATAAGAAGGTCATCTGTGATGTGAAGAAATTTTGTGGAAAAGGAATGCCTTTTAAAGGTCTATGAAAGAAACCCAGCCCAGTGTAATTGCTGTGACAGACCAGTAAAATGTTCTTGCTGATGAATGAATTAATAGTGACATAAAACATTAAAAAGATGTCAGCATGGTCTTACATGATGAGGTCAGAAGATGACTAGCTTTCTGCAACCCAGTCAAATCAATTTCTATGTCCCACTTCAGAGGTCAACTCGTTGCCCTCACATGATCCAAGTCTACACTGCTACACTGCGCATGAGGGAACTAAGTGATCTGTGACCAGCGTGAGTATTGCCTAAACAACGCCATGAACAAAGATGTCAGTGAGGCACCAGGCAACACACCACCAGGGCTGGAGAGCACACAGTTAATGGGGAGACACCAGAAATGGATGAGAAGAATTGCTCTTCGACTTCCCCAGATCCTACATCATATGTGTACATGATACAGTCACCAAGCACAATCCTTAAATATTATTTTGTCCTCACAAACTAATGCTTCAGCACTTCAACTGCATCACATTTTTCATCATGTTTCAGCCATCTCCTCTGAGATATGCTCCCCAGATACCTTTGCATTATTAAAGGTAGAAACCAGATAGGAGTCTTGCAATGCTATAGGCAGCCACCCATACTGATTCCAATTTAGGAATGGACTGAGCTTGCTCAGCATGCTTGCTGGCAGGACAAGGTCGTATTTTGCTAGCCAGATCTTTGATTCTTTCAAAGCAAGAGAGCCCTGAGTTTTAGCTGATGCTCATTTGTAAAGTTTTTGCTACTAAAATGATGTGCATGCTAAAGTACTGCAAATGCTCAGTAATATTGAAGTGATCTGGAATTTCAGAAGCTGTTCCTAATTCGTGCTGTATGAAAGCTGTCAGTCATGCATGACTATTGTAACCAGGTTTAAAGCATAAAGAGCTGAGGAATACATTTGTAATTTGTGTGTCCACTGTGTCTGCCAGGATTTAGAAATGCCATGTTAAAAACCAGCTACTCTCCCCCAATGATGTATATGCTGAATTATTAATAACACAAATGTTTCCCTGCACTTTCTTTATTTCAGTACTTTTTTAAAGCTCAGCCATGCTGTATTATAAGCAAACAAAACTTTATAAATGTTGTCTTTGTGAATACAATTTGTGAGCAGTGTGTTTTTACACACAGCTGAAAACACACAGCCGAAAAAATCTCTGTCTAGATGTGGTCATATTGATAGATAAAAACTACCATGCAATGAAGTAAGATGATCCCAATCTTAGTTCTTTAATAAAAATATGTACTAAGGCATATTTTTATGTACAGTTTTATAAATGCAGTATTCATTCATGTATTAATGTATAAAAAGTGAAGTATAACTTCTGTAAAGTACTTTTAAAGTACACACAGTATATTTACCGGATAATGAAGCTATCCATAGTGTAACTAAGAAATAGATTCTGGGATGATCTGTAAACCTGCATTGATTTTTCTCCCTTCTCTTAACCACGTTCACTGCCATTTACCATAACAATCGAAAAAGCATTTAAACTAGAAGGAACTTCTCAGGGTTGCTCAGTTTATCTCTCAGCTTAGTGTATTTAATGCTTTATTTCCTTACTTAAACTGAGATGGATATGAAGGACAAACTATAGCCTCACATTCCTGATTTCAGCAGATTGTGTATCTACAAGAGTAAGAACAAATGTTGAAAAAAACTGGCATGGCACAAAAGAAGCTTGTCATGACTTAGCAGAGACACACCAGTCATCCACATTTCACAGTAGTATTAAACTGAAGTATCAGGTACCATCTTCCCTTTATTCCAAGCTCATCATCAAGTGTTAACCACTTGGTGCTTGCTTGGCCAGACAGCTCATTTACTCATTAATTTCGCTACATTTTATATGGCCTACACTTTTCACTATCTTCTTAAAATAAATAGGATGCAAAAATATCAATAAAATACTAAGCATTTGGATTGTATTGGTTTTTATATATTCACAATCTCAAATAATCAATATATTCTGAAAGTAGCTTGGTGGCTTAAGTATCATTTCTCGGATGAAAACTAATCCACTGAGAAAAGATGTGAATTCCCTTGAGCAAAGTTTGACAGCTACATCTAGGTCATGATGAGCTGGGTGTGCTCAGCCCTTCCAGAGCTGCCATGCTGTTGATACAACCTGGTCCTGCAAACATCATCTTCCTCCCAGAGCTGTAACTCCAAGAGAACCAAGGGAAACACTGCAGTCAGGGGATGTAGAATACACAGAAGTGGATGAACCATTTTGATATATTTAACTATGGCACTTACAGTTTCCATCTTCAGTTCCAAATCATACATCAGACACATTTCTTTTAGTTCTTTCAGACACTCAGTTTGTGGAAATACAACTCCCACTGGGACAGGAGAAAAATGCTGGAATAATGGGTACAGTTTAATTTTATTTTCTGTGCATTGCCACAGTCGTAACTCAGTGGCACTCCAGTGAAAGCCATATGCATCTAAACAGTGTCTGTGGAAAACAAATTAAAACCTAAATAAGCCACAGACTGAAACAGAAATCAAACAGATTTGGAAAGCAGAAAGGAATGCTGATGAATTGCATGCAGCTTTTCCCTTGTAAAAGCAAGCACTGTGTTTGAATGCTGGCCAAACACTCTCTTTGTGTTTCAGTTGATCCTCACGCCTTAAGATCATGCATTATTTTTAAAAACTTGTAGTATGCATCTGTTTAGCAGCACACATTCCTCAGTACAAAAAAAGGGCAGGTATGGTGATGCTCCCAGTGACTTTAAGATCAGTGGGATTTTTCTCTCTGCTCTTTGAATTCAAAATCTGGTTGAATAAGTATAAATCCTGAGTTTCTATCCAGATGACTGTTGCTTATTTCCTCAGAGTATTTAAAAACATACGTTTCAAGCAACATAAAATATGTAAGGGGAATTTCCATGTCCCAGAGATTTAAAAACATGATCCTTTGTAGAACCTTCATGATACAAACCTCCCAGAGTCATCGTATACTGCAAAAAACCTGTTGCGATAGATCTCACAGATGTTCACAGACTGTGTAAGAACTGCCTGGAAGTAGAGGTGTAGTTTTTGAAACTAGTTAGTTAGCTGTTTGGTGGGGTTTGTTTAGTTTTGTTTTCCTGGAGATTTTTATGCTGTGGATTATTTTAATTTTCTGAATATAAAAATATACAGCCCAGTTATAATTTAAATGAAAAAAATTGTGGAAGGTATTTGGATTGGCACTGCATTTGCACTATATTTTCTTTACAGTAAACTCCAAACTAAGTCTTTAATTTTTTCACCTTTTTCTGTTATAATCTTTGAAAACAAATCTGGAACTGTTGTTTCACTGTTACTTAGTGGCAGAAGATCTTAATAATGTTTTGTGGGGATAAGCGGATTGTAGTATCTCCTTTCTTCTATGGAATATTTTTTTTTCTGAAAACCACGTGGTCCTTCCATTCAGGCTGAACCATTTTCTTTACTATAATAATTATGCTCAGTTCCATAAGATTCTGAATCATTAGTAACCCAGGTATTAAATTTTCTAAGGAAAAACCCTAAATGGAAAAATACCCTGCTATTTATTTCTGTCGTTTCAATCAGAAGTTCATAATACAATCACATATAAGACTTAAATCTAATTATAATTTTTTTGTTCAGGGACTGTGATTTTTTTGGGTTTTTTATATGTCTGTAAAGCACAAAAGATGCTTTGGACAACAGGAAACTGACAAAAAAGCATCTAATGTATTTTGCTGCAATATAGGATACACAGATATCTGGCACAGCTAATAATGATTTTCAGAGAGTGTTGTCTTGATGAAGAGTTGACAGTAATTCCACCTCCCCTATCTGATGGTAGAAAGATCTCAAAACCAAAAAGACCAACTTCAGATGAATCTTTATAATTAATCTGAATGGTGAACAAAGTCTGCTATTACCTATCTTGCTGTTAAGTCAAAGTTTGGATACTTCCTGGTTGCTTGGTTCAATTACTACTTCACGGAAAACTTCATTTATATATCTTTGAGTTAGTAATGAGGTAGATTAAGAAAAACACAGAAACAATTCTGCTGTCTCATCATTAGAATAAGTTAGGTGAGTGCAAGAAATGGGTTTTTTGTTGGAAGGAATAGCCAAACTGGAATGTGTTGGAAACTGGGTAGAAGTTTGGAAGGCTATGTCTGTTTTTAACACATTTTAAGAGAAAAACTGTGAAAAAGGACAGTTTCAATTGCTCTCATTACTAGTTTTTATCACACCATTACAGTACGTTTGGTTCTGAGTTGATGTGAAATGAAATCAAAACTCTTGCTCCACTAAAGCAGAAATTCCAATTTTTAAAAAGCTTGAGTTAACAATGTTTAAAAAAACCCTGAAGTTTCTCTTCCCAGCTCTCCGTGGCCTCTTTGTATTTCTAGACTAGTAATTAATTAACTTCGTTCCATTCTCCATCTTTAAAATGGAGTGGATTGCAGTAACCTGATGCAAGAGATGTTCACAAACATCACAGTGAGGGAAGTCATCTAAGTGCACAAATAGCTAGGTACACTGCACTCACCAACACATTTAATGGGAAACCTAAATCCAATCAAGAAATAGGACTTCTGAGTTCAAAAAGCTAATTAATCTTTGTATTCATAACTGTTCAGAGGCCCCAAGGGGCTGATGTATTTTTAAGAGTACTGGGGGATGGCAGGTGTTAGTTTTTTCCACTGTTATCAGCTGTGATCTTAAACATTGACGGACAGTTTCTGTAGGCTGTTTTTCTCCTTTTCTTAATTACCTAGGCTTTGTGAAGTGGCTTTTTTTCTTTAATAAATTTAGGGGTATTTTTTAGAGAAAACATATATACATTGGTACAGGTTGCAGGAAAAAATATACACAGCACAAAATAGTTCTTAATATCACATGGAACTGTTCTCAGAAATTTTAAGAATTAAAAAAAAAAAAAAAAAAAAAATGCCAAAGACAGGGAACAAAGAGAACAAGGAGATAGGAAAAGTTTAGTAGAGGCAGGATGTCCTTCTGGTGGAAATGAAATGTATCCTCATCTATCAACACTCTGATCAGCCTTACTTTTCTTCCCCTTCTCCCTAGAGGGAAATAGGAGATTTGCTCTGCTAAAGCCAGTGTGTTTCACTGATAAGCAATGCTTACCTTGCCAGTGTCTCACTGCTTACTGCTCTTGCTGCTTTAATGGTGCAGTTATTTATTCTGCTTTCACTGCAGGGAATCAAAGACTTTGGCTGAATTTCCTTTGATGTCCTGATTTAATCACCTTGCATTAAACTGTTGCATTTAGTAAGCAAAAGAGAAATCACCAATGAAGTGCATTTTCTCCTTACCATGTCAATGCACAAGTAAGAAATCTCTTTGTAAATCAAATATTTCTTTCACAATTAGAAAGAACCTTCCTTGTCCTCTACTTGACTTACCAGCAGAATAAGTAGCTGAATGTAATGCTACATACTGGCACAATTTTTTAATTTCCTTCTAGAATAGCCTATGAGTGTTAGAGAACAGCCAGGGCATTTTCCAATACTTTGAACTACTTCTTTCTTATAATACTCAAACTACAAAATGTAAACGCAGCTTCCAAACCTGTGCAAAAAATCAGGCTTTTCCAAGGCTGACAGTTTGTTCTAATTTTACTCTTAGTTGTACTTTTTCTCTAATAGTTATGCATATGTTTTGTAATTCAAAAGGAAGTACTCAACAATCAACTCTTTATTCTTCTTTATGAAATCTACATCCCATCAATGGCAGCACACAACACTTGTCACCATACATATTTTCAGTTTATTTCCAAAGACACAAGTTTCTCATGTCTGATTTTCAAATTTATGGTAACATCATTATGCTTTACCATGGGCAAAGACTACAAATCACACTGAAATATGAAATAAGTTTTTATGTGACTTTTATTGAACAGGATAATGGATAATAATTAAAGTGCCACAAACTTGTCTCAAGTGAGGCAATAATAATAATAATAGAGTACAAACTCTCAAATGTGATGCATGGAAGGACTAACTTTTTAAAAAAACAAACAAAACTACTAAGTGTTCTTTGTGTTTTACTTCTTTGAACTACAACTACTTTGTAAAGTTGAAGAAGGGAAAACACACCCATGTTGAAGTTGTGATGTTTTAAACAGAGATGATCATGCTCAACCTTGCTCCTGTCTGGACCTGGGGACATGGAGCTGCATCAGCCTCGCCTCTATTGGGCTGCTAGATTCAGTAGCTCCAAACAGCCTGCCTTATTTTTGGTGGTCTGATGGTTCTTTTGAAGTTTGGTCTCCAGAAGGGGTTTTCAGAGCCCCAGCACACTGGCTTGCTGGGAAGTAGGTACAATAAGACATCCAGGAGAAACTCACCTTTACCAGTAACAAAAAACAGAGCAGTGAAGTGGGGTCTGGTTTTTCTTGTGAAGAAACAACCAAACAACAATGACAAAATTGTGTATGATTCAATATTTCTGTAACACAAATTTCCCCAAATAATTTCTTTTGCACCAGCAGCTTTAAGATCTGTAGCCTTCTCATCTGAATGGCAAGGAAAAAATTGCTTCTAAATATTATAGTTCTGCAGGGACTCTGGATTTGTTTAAACTGCTTTTGAAACTCCCCACTTTTCAGTATCCTCAGCTCCCTGAGAAAGATCCAAAGGTTATTACAAATGATAGTGGATTCCCTCAATGTATGGTCCTTTGTAAATCAGTCTTGTGTCCTATTTTTTCTTACTTCCTTAGGCTCCTTATATGCAAAGAAGACAAAACATTCCTCTAAAAATCTAGAGTTTAGGAAGTGAAGCAGTACAAACACACAGTTTAACTTTTTTTTTTTTAACTAAGGTCTCCATCTTGGCCCTTAGCTATTACATGATTTCTATTGAGTATGTGTTTGTTGAAAAGAAAGAATATTAAAAAAAAAGAAGGTTTAAGGAGGATAATTTATCGATAGGTGTAGGAAGGAAAATTAAATTCAGTGGAAAAAAGCTACCAAGTGAATATAAAAGTATTTCAGGAGGAAATAATTTGATAGGAGCTCTTTAATTAAAAATCTTCCTTCTGATAAAGACTGATGTAAACCCCAGGATTTTTGTCTATTTGTGAGGAATAAGACAAAATGTTAAATATTTTGAATTTATACTTTTCCTTTGAATAAGTACTCAACTAACAAGATGTATATTTTATTATATGGGGCATTATTCAAACTAGTTAAATTACTTGGAATGGTACAGTTGAGCAAAGACTTTGTAGGAATAGTCTGTGTCTCAGCACTTCTCTCTGTGATTTGTAAACCATACAAAAACTACAAATAATGAAAAGTTTTTTCAGTCTTTTAACATTAACACATAATTTTTATGTGTATGGATTCAGTGTGTCCTTCATAACTGTCCCTATACAAACCAACATAATTGTCCCTATAAAAACAGAAAGGCAGATAATCCCAGCCCTTGAGAGATTTCAGTATAAATTAAATGGTTGTAGCTCCTATGACAGGGTATAATGTGTGAGATTAAAGGTAAACAGTATTGGTAAATTGGCTTTTGAACAACAGTATGACTTTTATTGTTAGAAAATGCATTTTTAATCATAGAATCATAGAACAGGCAAGGTTGGAAGTGACCTTGAAGGATCATCTGGTCCAAATTTTGCGGGAAAGGCAGCTTAGATGAGATTAACCAGCACCTATTTGTTTCATCCAAACCAATTTATTTCTAGAAGGGCTAAAATCATTCAGTGACAACTCTGAGATCAACAGATGCTCTGGATAATTCAGTACTCTGGATATTTCATTATACAGCCTAAGCAATAAGCATGAAACTAGAAAACTTTAAAATGAAAGGCTGCAGGAAGTCTAATAAAGTTGACGTTATTTCAAGAATCACCAGGATAATGCCTCACAAACACTGCTTTAGTCTTTGCAAAGAGGACAGTCCTTCGATTTCAACAGTAACAAAAATTCCCAGAACTCATATTCAGGTACATGGGTGGGAGAAGTTGATTAAATTTTAAATCACAATTTTCATGCCATGTTATTGTATTAATTATTCCTTTAACTGTTGTGCTTCTTAGAGCTCTACAGAACTGTCATACCTTTCATTAAAGCTGCAGCTTAATTGGCCTTAAAATATTTAAGATGAATAAAAACATCCTAGGCAATGAAAATGATTGAAAATGAAAAATTAATTTAAACAGTGTTGGATGTGAACAGTGCGTTACATGGACTGAAGACTGGAAAAAGTACAAAAAATAAGGGATGCTTAAATGGCAGTATTACATCTTAAAAGTTTGTGTGTCAGTGCATTACATCAGGGATTATGTTAAGTTGCCACTTCTCATTTGATCCAAATAAAAAATCATTTGACACCAGGAACTGTGTCTTTAATGACCTACATGGGTTTTGTATCAAGACTTTAACTTCATTGCTTAGTAATGAACAGAGACATAAATATCACAGGGGCATAAATATCACTGAAATTTAACTGACAACATTAAATTGTGAATTTTGCATTTAGCAGTGAGAACAGGTGAGTAATATGAAAAGGTCCAGATGGGTCCAGGTAAAGCAGAAAATGTCCTGATTCTACCTCAATATTTGGGGCTCAGGGAAATGTTCATTCTGGCTTAATGTTTCTCTGAGTCAGAAAGATTGTAATACCTTGCTAAACATCCAGTGTCTGCTGTTAACATTTCAGCACTAGTCATGTGAAGAAATTGCAAAACTGTATTTGCAGAAGATAATTGCTTGGTTGTACCTGATGAAGATAAACAGGTACTTGCATCCCTGGATAGATTTTACGCAAAATACCGGATGACTTTGTAAAGGCATCTTGAAGACACAGTGCAAAGGATGCTCATGTTCCTATAAAAGCTTAACTGGGCTTCTAAATAGATTAGTCCAAAATTCTTGCTGGGCACTGCCCGTAGTTAAATATAATGAAATAATAATCTTATTTGGTTTTATCCGTCTAAGAGTTAATCCTCTAGTCCAAGTTGTTTACGTAAAGGCTTTTTAACCTTAATGGTATAGGAATTATAAGCCCCTTCAGGGAGTGATTTGTCTCATCATGAGACAGATGCTCTACGCAACAGGAGTGACTCACCCACTCTAGGGGTTAATTTCTCTCTGTTGATTTGAGTGGAAATTTCTAGTATATGGCAGCATGCTGTGCTTAATAATAGGTATATTTGTTATTATACAAAAGCAAATAATGTACATTTAGCTATTTAATAAGTGTACCTAGAAAGTACTTTCTATTTATATAGCACATTTCTCAAAGGAAAAAGGGAGGGTGGCTAATTTAAATAAGCAACTACTGCAGATATTTCTCCCAAATTACTTCTATGCCTTCAAAATTAAAACAAACAAACAAACACATCTCTCTGACTAATATTTTGGCTTGATGGCTTTGCCTAATTACTCAAAGGAAATGTGTTTTGTTTTTCTCCCCAGAGGATAGGAGTCTGACTCAGGGTTGCAGGACAATTTCTCCCACATTCAGTCCACTCCTGAAAAATAATGTCTTTTTACTTTAAAAAGATTGGTTCTTTTATTACTTTTTTTCCTTAATAATGAAAAGGGGATGTATAGGATCATGGAGAGTGATTATTTGATGGCAAATGGATAAACATTCCTTGAAGCACTTACAGTTATTTAGGAGATTTCAACTCTAACTTCTAAGTCAGGAAGGCACTATCCACTTGCCTGTTTCAGACTCAAGTATGTACTCTAACCATTGGGTATATTCACAATAAAAAATGTGACTAACTGCTCATACTCTATCTACATCCTCTGACAGCCAGGCAATGAGTGAGCATCAACTAAATTCAGAGCCAGGGTATAACAGTACTGTCACTGGAGATGGAGGAAAATGCTCAGTGACTGAGTCACCAAACCCAGAGCAGTTCCCTGCCCAAGAGGATGTATCTTAAGGATATATCAGATATTAAATTGTTCATTTGATTCCAGATGGGTTTCAGCTTTGTTTGTCTCACGACATTTTCAGGCAAACCTTTGCTGGACTGTTTACCCTTCTCAAGGTAAATCACCCTCGGAACAACAACATTTGTCCCTGCTGAGGGGAAATGAAGATTTTTTTTCCTCATGTAAGACAAACAGCAGCAACATCTCCGGATGGTCCTCCCCATCCTGGGAAACAAAGTAATCATTTTTGCTATTACACTTGCTATCAGCATAGCACAAGTCTGCCAGCTTCCCCTTTTCACCTCTCCCAGCTTTCTAGTTTCTTGTCTGAATGCACTTCATCATTTTCAAATTTTCCTTTTGGCGGATTCAATACTCAAATAACTATTACTTTGCAATGCACACACAGTAACCCCAATTTTCCATTCACTGGATTTTCTTCATTTTCTGAGGAAAAAATAGTACTTCATTACATATCTATTCATCTGTGTGCTTGGTGAAATGCAACATTATTCCAGGCAGAATCTGGGCTATTTATTTATTTGTTTGTTGGAGAGAAAAAACGGAGATGGACGGGTGATTAGAAGGGTATTAAAGCACAGGATTTTTGGAAGGAAGACTTAATATGTCATTCTTAGTATCCATTAAATGGACACCTTATATTTCCAATGCAAAATTTGCATTACATGATGATATAGACTTTTTAAAAACAAGTGAGGGTTATATAAAAAATCATAGTTAAATAATGTTTAAAAGCACTTAGGTGGAAAGCTAACTCAAAGTTCAGAACTGCAAGATGATGCTTGGGCTTCTTTAACTCATAAACTCCATTCCTTGTCATTAAGGGCTTGAACATTGTAAAACTGGTGATATAAAGTAATGTAAGGTTTTGCACCAATTTTTGTTGTTTTTCTTTTTGGAAAGAATAAAGCAGTTTCTTGACACCAGGAAAAATGTTAGCTCTCCTCTGGTGTCAAGGATTATGTTTTTGCCTGAGGCAGCCTCACCACCAGTTGACAGCAGAAATGAGGAGTCAGGGTAACAGGAGAGAGGATCCACCTTTGGTAGGGACTGTGGCAGATGGATCCATAGACATTTGCCTTAAAAATTGCTTGATACAGAAAAAACCACAAGCAAGAATGAGACACTAGTTTCCGTCCCTGCAGAGGTCGGACTGAACAATACGTTCCGTGGTTTTGAACTAGGCAAGAACCTGGTTCTGATGCCTTTCAACAAGTAACTGTGCAGGTGTAGGGTGCTAGGTCGTTGACTTTGAGGAAGGGTCCTTTATGATGTGATCCCCAGAATAGTCTCCCTGTGACCACCCGGAACACACTGAGTCTGCACCAAACCAGACCATGTCTACCATCGCATGATGCCATGACCACCATGCATATGCATGAAGTTGCTCGGAACCGAGTGGAGACTTTGGGACTCGGATTGCATAAAAATGATACCATCAGGAGCTAGTAAGGTACTCTCACCACCATCAAAGGAGACCCCCAGGGACTCCCACTGCCATCAAGGGAGACGCCCACCACCGCCAGCAGGGACTCCCACCACCAAGACACCGAGAATCAAGAGGACCAATGGGACACTGCTGGATCTATTGGTGGTGGTATCTGTCTCTGTCTCTCTCCTTCTTTCTCTTTCTTTAAGGAATTGTAACTAGATTCCAGTTAAAAATGTGTAATATGGGGCTTCCTTATCCAGTTAAGTCATCCAGTTGAGTAGTTGCCATCGAGATGCTATAAACCTACCACTTGTCTTAGGTTTTGCGTTAATAAATTGTTAAACTGATTGGCTGGTGTCGTTTCACTTTAAGTCACTCCAGGGGTATCTCGAACTTGGTCGTAGGTCCCAAGGGGAAGGAGGCTGTCCTAAACAGCTCCTGTCGGGCTGTGACAGGGACACATTTAGAATCACTGTCATTGAGGACAAGAGTAGACCACAGACATTTTGAATGACACATTTCTATTCAGGAATTCTTTGTAGTAGATATTACCTCATCACTGATACTGAAATAAAACCCCAACTGCCTCCTGTAAAAAAGTCGATTCAGCGTCATGACTAATGTCCTGATGTGCAGGGTGTGAATTGTAGGAGCCACTGGAGATACTGGGATGTGTGAAAGTAAGGAGGAGAAAACAGGTTATGCCTAAATAAGTAAAAAATCATCAGAATTAGCTAATTTCCTCTATGTTTTGTAGAAAAACTACAGTAAATGAGTTGATCACACAGATAAATAAATAAAGCTAGGGAAAAAGAGGCTATATATCCTTAATTTATCTTCAAATCTTTGGAAGCATTCTATTGTAACTTCAGCTGTCTTTGGTTTGGTGTAGTATTAATACTTGTTATATTTAGATAGGTTTAAAGGTTTAGAATATACAGCCCTGAAGAAGAATACATTGGTAATAAAGAAGTAAAGTTATGTTCGTACAGGTAATTAAAGTACCATGATAGGATGTTGCAATTTTACAAAAAATATTTCTTTATGAAAGCAGATTTCCAAGGTTTCTGATGAAAGGAGATTTTTAATATAGTTTTTGGAAGTTTCTTTATAGAAGGCATTTTAAGTTCACTTTCAGAATAAAATAGCAGTTCCAAAATCTTATTTTTAATTACATACTAGATTCATACTGTGATATTTCATGAAATGTAAGAGAACTTAAAAAAAAAAAACCCTCATAGTAATTGAAATCATATTTCTGGATGTGGGAAAAACATATATTACACTGTGGAAGAGCAAGATTAACCAAGATGCTTTTGCTAGCTTAGACATTTTCATGACATGGATGCATCCTTGTTTTGGAGTGAGAGCACAGCTGCATGGCCAATTATACATTGCAGGATTATAAGTATGTGTTCCAGTTTGGGACAACCAGTAAGGGCCCTAATAAAAGGGACCGTGGGTCAAGAGGGAGATTTGCACCTCTCCTTTCAAGATACACACGTCATTTTCTCAGATTGTTGTTGTCTTTCCTCTCCCTTCCCACCCCATAGGCACCTGGGGATAACAGTCCATATTTTTTTATAAGTCAGTATAAATAAATAATAACAATGCTATAAAGGGTAGACAGAGATTGTTTCCAATACATGAAGCTGGCTGCACTGTAGTATTAATACTCACCCACACAGGGAAAAATAAAAGAATATTAAGTGGTATTTGTGGGAGAAGGGAATAGAAAAAAGATCAGGGAAACTACAAAACACTAATATTTCTCAACAATCTGTTGTTTACTGAATTAAATAATTACAATCATAATTTTACATTCTATTATGTTGGCTTTTATTTGTTTAAAAAATTAGTTGATGTCATGTAATTAAAAATATACTTTTCATAGTATTAGTGAAAGTAATGCTAATATGACAAAATAACAAATTACTGCTAAAATAAAATCTTGTATCTATTAACATGATAATGACATTTCTGAATATACTGAACATCATGAAATGATGTATATAGCAACAGAATCTTAAAGTGTCTCCAAATTCACTTCTGCATGTGTGTGTGTGTGTGTGTGTGTGTGTACACAAAAAGAGGAGGATTTTCCAATCATTTCCACATTTTCACTTGGAATTTTCTGGCTTTCAGTGTCTGACCCTTTCAAAAAGATATTCCAACGTGCATCGAGCTCAGAGCTGGTGTCTTTCAAGGGAGCCTGAATTCCTTTCCCTGTAAGTCCTTTTTTACCTCTGTGCCCAGTCAGAGGGTCAACATATGCTCCCAGGGTAAACATAAACTGGCAAAATGGCAGAGTCCCTGCCATTGAGCAGTCCTGGGGTTCCCTCTTGGAGTACTTGAATTTGAATTGTTTTAACATCTACAGCTATTAGAAAACAGTACAGCAAAATCTGGAACAACGCTTACTTCTTGGCCCTCAGGTTCTGGTACAAAGTCGGAGTACGAGTGGGTTCACTCCAGAAGTAGAGGCAAGAAATTTGTTCTACCAAGGCCATTCAGTTCTACACAGAAGATCTCAGCTACAATTTTGATTATTCCCTCCATCTCTGTGTTCCATGTGGTTTTTGAAATAGGTGAAATCTCCTTAGGTTCAGAGATCTTTCCGTTTAAAAAAGGTTTTCCAAGATGAAGCTAAAATTTTTTGGCTACTTAGAATTTGTCTTAAATGATTCATACAGCTGGAATATCTGAACCTCTGTTTTTCATTTCCAAGAAGATGCAGCGACTTTTGTATCCCAAGCATGTTATTTACACCTAAATATGTGTATGGTATTTAGTCACGAAGACTACTCTATATAGAGGCAAATAGAGCAAGATAAATTTCTTTATGAGAATCATGTAATAGCCAGTGACTGAATAATTAATTTCCTGCTTTTAGGGTTGTGGCTTTATTTATTATCATCTCAATCCACAATTAATGAGAAGAAATTAACCTAAATTGCAACCACTCACTTTTCTCTGTTAGTCATTGATTCATTTTTTCACCACAAACATCAGAAATGTGAAAACACTGTTTTTTCCATAAAAGAATTTCAATAAAATCCTCTTGTTCTGAGCTTCTTCCAGGTATAAAAGCTCTGCTGAGCAGAGTTTTGTAGCTCAATTTGTCTCTGGGTTTTCCTCATGTGAATTTTATTTCTGGAAGTTGGGATTTGTGCATGCAAAGCAGTGGTTCTCCTTCATCCAAGTTAATTTGACTAACATCTAACAAATTAAATTTGCTTAAAAAACAGTGTTATAATAGTTTTCTGAGTGAGCTAATGAATGCATAGTATATATCGTAAAGTTATGAAAGAGGAAGCAAATTAAGGTTGACACAGAAACTCAATATCTCTAATGTAAAATGGTCTAAGAAGATTGCTTTTACTGTACTTTCATCAACTCTTTCAGGAGAGATTACAAAATTTAACAGAGACTTACAAAAGATGACACTTTATCTGTTGGCATCCAAAAATGAATCCTCATAAGTAGCCCTGTTTCAGGCCATTTGTTTCCTTTGAAAATGCTGTAACATTTCAGCCAGATACATTTGGATTTACTAAAGGTCTATTAAGTCAGACTGGACTTGTACCTTTCTTGTATACAGTGCTTTGCTATTTTTTTAAGTTAAAGGACATAAGTAATATTTCATATGCCTAGAGTTTATAACAGCATCTGAAAGACTGCCAGACAGAAAATTAAATAAAATGGCAATGATGGGATTAAGAGTAATATTATAAAATGGAGAAGGAATTAAAGAGAAGGGAAAATGGAAGCTACTGGGTTGGAAAGAAGTTATTGGAATACCTCAAGGACCAGTCTGGAAATAAGGTAATTTAATATTTGTAATCATGGCATGACCTAAAGTCATTTATTAGTCATATTCACAAAAGATGTAATGTTGGAAGGCATCATCAGTGCAGAGAAAGGGAAACATTGTGCAAGATTAAATTTTAAAGCCTGGAAAAATAGAAATGGGGTGAAATTTAACAGCATAAAAAGCTAGGTTATGCTTTTGGATAGAAAATGAGGTATAGAACACAACACTGAGAGAAAACCCTGAGATCCTGAATATAGTGTAGTACTCTGATTCACATTTAGGAACAATTAATTCAAACTAGAGTAAATACAGGAAAAGATTACTAGGGTAGATAGGGGAAAAATGCAATTTTATAAAATGGAACAAAGAGCCATAAAATAGAAGCTTCTGAGAGCACATGATGCTTTGTCATAAACAAATGTGTCAGGGGAATAAACACCAGAGATATGAGATAACTATTTTCCTTAAAGGCCAAGAACAAGATTTGTCACAGAAAGAAGATGGGTATAAACAGTCTGAATAAATTTAGGACAGAAATTAGAAGAAGGCTTCAGCCTATCAAGGGAACAAAATTCTGGGAGAGCTTTCCAGTAGTACAAGAGGAGAGAAGCAAGACTAATCAACTTTGCAAGATTTCACAATGCAGGTAATTGGTTTATGACTGCATGATGTGATCATCTGATATGATACAGGACTGGACTTGTAGTCATGTTGCCTGCATTGCTGATTGCTGGTGTTCTCGTGTTTCTAGCAACATCAGATTTATTATCATTCCATAGCTATTCTTTAGTAACTACTATTATTAACAAGGAAGGGATAATTATTTTAATAGTTTCTTACATAAAATATTTTGTATACTAGTGTAACTGTCCATGTTAAAAATGTCACATTATCCACACACATATTTTTAAAACTAGAAAATTACTAGACTACTGAAAAGCTATATGCAAAAGAGTACAGCTTCAAACAATATATGGGAACAAATTTGTATGGTTCCTATGGGTTTAAGGGATTCATATTGAGCTAACTCTCAGTCCAGTCTCTTCATCGTTATCTCCAAAATTACTCAGTTAAAAAAAATCTTAAAAAATTAAACCAACAGCAAAATCTGCTTCACGGACTGAATTATAATTCACAAATTTTCGTTCTTCTTCCTGAGGAATTAGACTTCCAATGAAGCTAGTGGAAACTTCTCATTCATTAAGTTTGTCTTTTTCTGCATATTCCATTTATAGGACTGAGCCCAAAAGCAAATGATAAGAAATATGAAATAACTGCAACAGGTTTTTTGTATCAAAGCTAGTAAGGGCTAGAGCTCCACTATAAGGAAAGCTCATCCTGACAAAAGTCTCAAAACAAATGACCACAAGACACATTGAACAAAGGATTTAGAATAAACTGCTGAAAATCAACAAGTACCCAAATCCCACTGCTGTTACATGTCTCAGCTGAGTTGTTCTCAGAAACCCTGGATACTGAAATTAACTCTGGTGACATGGGTGCTGTTTCTCAAGAAAGGGCACAGTCAAATGTGTCAGCAGTGCATGGAGCCAGGGATGTTGTTAAGACAGGGTCTCCATTGGGTAGTGGAGCCAACATATCCCCCAGAAATCAAGGAGTCGTAACTGACCAATTATTACTTAGGGAACAAAACTCAGTCCCAAGTCCAAATAATTTATCATTTTTAAAAAAGATATACATGGTTACTCTAAACTTCTATTACAGCTATAAGCTGTCGTCAGCCAATTCTGGTATCAGGAAGGGGGTGAGTTTGGATTTCCTTCTGGTTCTGGTGGTCCTTTTTATCCCTGTACCATTTCTTCCTTCATGAGAACACAAGCACTCAGGTCAGTGTGTAGTAATATAGGCTGATGAACCAACCTGGACTAAAATTAGCCAGACTTGAGTGTGTTGTGTGTGTGTGTGTGTTTAACTAGGATTGGTTCCGCAGAAGAACACTATACTACCTAATTATTCAAGTGTTTGCCAACTTCTGGCAAATGAAATTTCTTGTGGAGCTACTGAGCTAGATTATATTTGCAGTTCTGTTGTCCAGTTTCTTCCAGAAGCAGTTAATTTATCAAAAATAATTTCAGATTAATATAGGTTGCTTTACACTGTATGTAACCAACTCAATTTATTTCACATAAAACCCTTCTTGAAAAGTGCCTGAAAATCAGAATGTTATTATATTTGGAAATGAACTGCCAACTGCTCTAACCTAACACTTTCAGTTCTGAGTCTCAAGAGCTTGCAGCATTTGAGGTTGAGATATGGTGTCAAGATGGTCAAGAATGAATAAATAAATGAAGAAAAATGGTATTTTAATGTTATGGCATGATAAGACCTACTGAGAGTGACCAGCCAGGACCTTGTTAAAGTTGTACTGAGCTCGATCAATGAAATCAAATGTTTTATCAGCAAACTCTGCAGTGTGGTTGGTGGGCAAGCCAAACTGAACTGACTGTATGTCAGCTATTTTTCAAAATGACAGAAATAGTAATGGATCATCTGGAATGCTATTATTTAGTGCTAATGAATGATTGTTTGGTGATGGAAGAAAAATCAATTATGACAGCTGTGAGAGCTGCTGCCCCCATTCCATTATTCCAAAAATAAATAGCAAAGCTGCCTGCTAAGGTAGGAAAGAAGCTAGCATTCCCTGTGAGAGGCAAAAGTTATAGGCAAAGAAGCAACTCAAACTTGTGTTTACTGCACGTAAATGATGGCAGGGCCCCAAGGTAGAAGCAGAAGTCCTTGAACTACTGAAAAAAACCCACAACTTTTTCCTACATATGTTACAAGTGATCAACATGCTTTTTATCTCCAGTTAGTTGATAAACTTCTCCTTGAACATCAAGCTTTTTTTGCGAAACCTTCATGCCTGATCCAAGACAATCAGTGGCTGAGAGGAGATGATGGGTGAGACACCATTTTATTTGGACTGCTAAGAATTTAAGGAACAACAAGGGTTTAAAAAATAACAAGAAGAACCATCATTTAAAATAAAAAAAGTAATTCCGTTAAAAAACTAGCAGAAAGGCACAGGTTGGTCACCTTAGAGGCCAAATAAGACTGTTCTCACTCTAGAGACTATCTAGATTATCTAGACTAGATAGTGTGTTGCTTGGGTCAGGAACTCTGTGCAATTAAACAAAGCTAAAAGCCAAATGGGAAATACAATTTTAGCAAAGATAGTAAGCAGCATGTTATTCCCTTCTAAAAAGGCTATAGTTAATGCAAACTATTTAAGACTCCTAGGGGTTTTTATGTGTATCAATATGCATGTAGATAGATAGCTAGATACAGATAGGTATACACAGATCTAGAGACACAGGTATAGATGGAGACATAGATACCACAGTCATCTGACATTTCAGTTGAATGTGGCCATCCCAGTTCTAAATGGATTGCTAAGGCAGATCTCCATTTCCATCTGCTTCCCAGGACTGAGGGAGCCCCGTTTCTTTTCCTGAGATCAGAGGAAATATGATGATGAAACTGTGGAGCTGGATCGTGCTAAAGCTCACAGCTGAGTGCTGAGAGCCAGTTACCTTCTCATTGCCTCCTCAGTCCCAGCTCTTATGGACCAGAGCCAGGGGACTATTGACTTGTTCAACAGCAGCATGCTGTTGCTTGTGCTTCACTCCTCTTTTTTGGTCCGATCAGAGGAGAAGGCACAAAAGGGATGGACTGAGTGTGTATACCACCAGGCAATGTTCACTTACGCACAGCAGTCTGAAGCTATAAGCAGCTGTCTTCGATGTGTAACTATAGCCATGCATGAACTTGTTTAAAGAGCAGAAGATATATGTATGGTCAGAACCTTGACAGACTGATCTAGCATCCACTGATTCAGCTGAAACCTTCCTCTTAATAACAACAGACTTTGACCAGGGTCTGAACATATTGTGCAGACATGAGAAATCAAATTGCAGAAGAAGTCTCACCTTTAGGATACCTATCCTGACAGGCATCCACTGATAAATAGAAAAGAAATAGGACAGGGAAGAGAGAATATGCTAAAAATAATAAGTTTATAAAATTTCATGAAAGGAAGCAAGTTTAATTTGTGAATTCATTACTCTAGTGACAAGCTGCTAAAACATCGGTTGTACTAATGTGTCACAAAACTAGACACAAATTGAAGGAGACTAAACTTTCCATTATCTGAAACTCCCTTGGTAATGGAGCATGATTGTTAAAGACAGTTTCTAGTATGTCTTACTATGAATTTATCTGGGAACTAATACCTTTGATTACCAATTGAAATTAGTGTTTTAGTTATTTTAGCTCAATTCATAGAATTATAAAATCATGGCCATAGAATGGTTTGGGTTGGAAGGGACCTTAAAGATCATCTAGTTCCAACCCCCCTGCCATGGGCAGGAACACCTTCCACTAGACCAAGTTGCTCAAAGCCCCGTCCAACCTGGCCTTGAACCCTTTCAGGGAGGGGGAATCCACCACTTCTCTGGACAACCTGTTGCAGTGTCTCATCACCCTCACAGGAAAGAATTTATTCCTTACATCTAATCTAAATCTACTCTCAGTTTAAAACCATTACCCCTTGTCCTATCCCTAAACTCCCTGATCAGGAGTCCCTCCCCAGCTTTCCTGTAGCCCCCTTTAAGTACTAGAAGGTCACTCTAAGGTCTCCCCAGAGCCTTCTCTTCTCCAGGCTGAACACCCCCAACTCTCTCAGCCTGTCTTCATGGGGGAGGTGCTGTACGACACAATTCTATATGACAGCACTGCCAAAGGGATATTTGACATTGAAGTCAAGGGTAGAAGGAGAGGGATGTTGGTTTAGTTATGGGAATTTTTGAGGGAGATATTGTAGACTTCAAAGAGCATAATATATAAATTAATGTTGGGAAAAGAATTCTGGAAGGATACAAAAGCTCACAGTGCATTTACCACAGCAATCTCTTCAGAAAAAGATGAAATGCTGCCAGGCAGCTGACTATCCAACATTTGCCAAAGCTGGAACTACCTATGTCTTTCTGGGAAACTAACTTTGTTGGCAAGTGACAGATTATTTGGGAGTAGACAGGTGTAATCTAACCTCATCATTCTTACTCACAGAAGGAGGTGATAACTAGCTCAGCGTATGCAACTAAAGTTGTTACAAAATATGAAAGTTAGAGCTAGTCCCTGCCATCAGTCATGGAAAACATAAAGAAATTTTTTTCCATGGATATTTTCTATGGTATAAAACTATGCAATGTTGTTGCAAGGTGGAAAGACAAAAGTTAGAGCATTTTATTTCTTTGGCAGGAGACCAACATGGATTATGGTATCCAAAGTAAAACAAAATAGTTTCCTCATTGATCTTGGATCCTTCTGGTGGCCCTAAGCTCTGAGTGCCCTATGACAGAGTCCTGTGACATTTTACCATAGAAGCCAAATGACAGTGCAGACAGGAGGATTTGACAAAGAATATGGGGGGATATGCAATAAAGCTTTATAGTCAGAAAAAAAAAAAAAAAAAAATTGCAGGCCTGCTGAGGATAGCATTGGACAGCTTTGAAGATATACAATTAATAATCAAGGACAACTGCAGAGTTTTTGCAAGCCTTCAGTTCCAGATAGGATGAAAGATCAAGCTCCTTCTTCAATATAATTTTGTTGCTGCTAACTTTCTTTGAACTCATTTGTCATGCTGTGACAAGCTATAGATAGGTTTCTGAGACTTACGATTTTCTCAGATAAATATAATTATGGAAAGTACAGTCCAAGTTTTCTTACAGCAAATACAAGGTAATTGTCTTCCGGCTTGAATATTGCTTAAAATTTGATCCGTAACTGAACCAATGACAATTAAAAATAATCTATTTGGGATTAATTCATTGTCTCTTCCATTTTTGATCAAATCAAAAGTTTTATAGAACACAAGGCAGCCTGCCTTACTTTTGGTGCTTTAATGTTTGCATTAAAAATACCTATTTGCATAGATTTGGAAAAGAAATAATAATTAAGTTATAACAAACTGAAATGTTGAAAATTTTGAACTGCAGCGATATTGTGAAAAGAAGCGGCCTTCCCCCTTGTTCATCTGTTCATTAGAATTAATGCACATTTGCAGATACTTTGGTGAAACACAGATCTGATTTTTTTCAGTGACTAAAATAAGTAGACAAAAATTTTGAGGTGTGTATAAACACATTAAACATTACCCATGTCTATAATGCGGTTTGTTAGTACCGTGTGCCTCAGTGGTCTAGTTGGAAACAAATTCACAGTTATTGCATTTCAGTGCAGTTCTTATTCTTAGTTAAATTCAGTTCTTATTTCCATCTAACTTCAGACACCTGCTTGATTTGTATCATAGAGACATATTCACTTCATATGCATAACACAAAAGAAGGCCACAGGAATGTCCTGAAGACTGGATCTCAGGCAGATTATCTGGGCTGAAAACAAGAAAGTGCAGGTGAAACACAGGATCTAAAACACAAGCCAAAGGTCTTGGCAGAAAAAGGTTTGGTGGAAGGGCAAAAAAATGGCCTAAAAAAGTAAGTGTCATTAGTTCTCACTACTATATTGAATTTTATGCTATCTGGAGGATTTTAATATCTGCACTTTCTGGGAGGAAATGTTTACAAGAGAACCTTCTCATTACATTAAAAACAAATAAAAGAAAAATCAAAACAAAGCAAAGGACTCTGATCTGATTGCTGTGGAAGAAAAAACTGGAAATATTAATCTTAAAGGATTAATATGCAGAAGGAAAGTAAAGAATCAGATGTCTACATTTAGAAGCAGGAATAGTGATAAACTGTTACAATTGAACAAGAATTGATGCAAGAGTCAAATATGGAAAAGAGTATAAAAAATTAAAGGCAACATTTGCCAACAAGGGTCTAAAAGGAGATTTTAATGACAAGTGGAAGTGCCCTAAATCAGCTGTTAATAAAGGTACATTACTAGAACACCCTTCTTGGGTCTGCCCCTCTGAACACCACAAAAAATTTGTGGTAAATACTATACAAGATGTTGCATATTTGCATAGTGAACATAAATAAGATGTAATGCTTCACCCTCCTTTTTGCTAAAGTCAGGCAAGCATTCCTTGAACAAAGCAAAACCTTGAACAATTTCTTATGCTCAAAATCCCTTGGGTTGGCAGAAACAAGTTGTTAGGAAAACAATTTAAAAACATACATATTCATTTATGGATATATATACAGAATATGTTAGAGTATCATATTCTACTGGCTAAGCATTACATTTACGTCACATCAACATTAATGAGGGTTTGAGGGTCACCAAAGTATCATTATCAGAGCCTGGCCTTGCAAGTATCTAAAAATGTTTGGTGTCAGCACAGCTTGATTTCATAGCCATCTTATAAGAATACTTGATGCTAAAACATTCTTGTTATGCACTCTATGCACATTTCTAATCTAACAAATCAACACATTACAGGGCTTATCGCCTTATTACCCATTTACAAAATCATGATCCTTCTCCTATGTTCAAGGTAAATCCTGACATGATATCTTACATATAATTATGGTATATAAATGATAAAACTCTTAATCAGCTAGGTCTCTCAAGAGCCTGATTGCTTCTGCCTACTTAACGAGAAGGTTTAATATAGGCAACAGAGCAGTGTGTCTAAATATATACCCTTAGGGAAGAATATTTTTCCATACATTTTTAGTGCAAAGTTCCCAAGGGTTTTGATCACAATTTGTCTCTGACAAATTTTCAGTGGCCATAGACAGGATGGAGAAAAGTAGGTTTCATTCAGGAGTTAATCTGAAATTTGGACATTTGATTTCTCATCTAATATGGAGTGCAAGCCAAAAGCCAGTTTACAATTCACATGTTCCAAATGGGCAAGTTGGCTACAAGATTAACATGAAGCTGTGGAGATGGAAAACCAGAGGGGCACAAGATATAGCTAATGATTTCTTTCAGTTTTCACCCTCCTTAGATACTGAAAGTCCTTTTGTCCCTGTACCTGAAAGCACACATCGTGGTAACCCTGTTTTACTAAAACCCTGCCAGGTGGACAACTGGTAAATTGCATGGACAGTTTATAGGTTATTTTGTTTAAATTTGCCTCTTCAATCTTGGTAAAGTCATGTTGCTTCTCCTAAGAGTAATCAGAAAAATCTGTGTTTTTAAAGATGTATCACAGTTTTTCCACTTTAACAAGAAAAGGGATGCATATGGCATCTTCAAGCTCTTTAAACTTTTTGCATGCTCCTTTTGAAAGCTGCAGAAATTCTGAGCATGCTGTATGTGTTTTGAATCCAGGGGGTCCTGGGAATGATCCTGGGGTTTGGAGTTATAATCATCTGTTGAGCTGCCCAGTCACTTGTACACGGAGTGGACAGAGTTACTCCTTAGACAAACCTGCACACTATGCTGCACTGCTGGAGAAAACTGGTATTGCTCACTAACAGGTTTTGTGGAGAAAAAAATGAAAGCTAGCCTGGTTTCATCTACAATATGGTTTCTTCTGCAATTTAACATTTAAATAACCTGTATGATTGATTTGTGCAAATACCTTTCTGTCTTTCCTCTATCCAGAAACAGATAAGATTCTCTCCATTAATCTGTCTAATGTGAAGACCAGGCCATATTAGTTTAATAATGAAAGGACAAGGTTTTGAAAGCAGCTTTGGGAAGCTCCTACTGTTGCCGTCTGTGCTGCTTTTACTTTTTTAGTATTTGAGATGTTTTGATCTAGATATTTTGTTTCCATTTCTGATTTCTGACCTTACTTGAAATTGTTTTGCTGATACATTGTGCAAACCCTGTTCTATTATAGCCATTTTATCTACCTTAGGAGGAGGAATGGGAGAAAGGTAGAAAGAACAACAAAACCAGAAAAATGAATCAGATCACAATCTACATCAAAAACTTTCCTTTTTTTTTTTTTTTTTTTTCCTGAAAAAAAGCAGAAGGATCAAATGTCACAAGCTTCCAAGAATAATCTCATGATTGATAGGGGTATAATTTGATGGCTGTCAATCTTAATGAGGAAGTAGCAAGATTATTGTGTTTCATAGCCAAATTTTCTGTCCTTGTAGGCAATCAACACCATCCTAAGGATGCTTTCAAATGTATGTATGAGAAAATAAACAATCTGTAAAACTGCTTTCCTGTCAGGATTAATACTGGAAGTCTCAATGCCATTATTGTGCCACTAGAATGTTGAAAAAATTGCAGGTGTAAGCCTTCTCTTCTCTTTCTACTCTGGCTGCAGCCAGAGAGCTTGAGGCATTTTCAATTAGAGAGTCTGTGGACATGCCTATGGTATTTTCATGGTGGTTTTGTTGTAGGCAGAGGGAGGCAGCAGTGAAGCTTCACCCATGTCTTCTGCTAGTAATACCCTGTTGTGGTTTAACCTGGGTCAGTAGTACAAACCCATAGACACATCACTTAGGAGCTGCCACTTCCCAGTCCTATTTGCTAACAACATACTCCATCATATAAATCATCCCATTTCAGTGAGGGATTGTTTCAAAAACGGCTCAGTCTAGTTTGAAATATTTTGCAACAATGAGAATTCCCTGGAAGAAAGATTTCACAGGCTAATAATTTTCCTGGTTTGTACAAGTCACCAGGTATTGCAATTACATTTTTCTTTTCTCAGTTCCACGTCTCTTAAACTATGTCTAATAGGCAGTGCTGCTCTGATGTACAATATTTCCCACCATGGGATCTTGAAAAGCTGAAATAAACATTGACTAGTTTGCAAGACCTCAGCAGAGCTGGAATTTAAATATATTAATTGAGTGAGATGAATGGATAAGAGAGTTTTAAGGGAGACTAGCAAGAAAATACTCCTCAAAAAATGCCAGAAGCTATAAACAAATATATTTTTTTTTGTTAAAAATGTTTCTCTAGGGGGTTTTGATCAAAATATCCACAGTGTGTGCAAACAGTGGATGCCTGGTGTTGGGAGAATTTCATATTAAGCATGTTTCCAAAGAGAAAAAATAAATTTAATGTAATTTTGATATAAAATTTTAACATTAAAAAGTCCCCGAGATCCTGAAGTTAGATGACTCCCCAAACACAGAGAGTATGTGTGCACTGTGGAGGCTAGGACACCAAAGTGTGTCTGTGTCCACTAACACTAGAAAGGAAGAGAAAGAACCACAAGAACCAATTAGCTTAATGACATACAAATGCACCTTCCAGACCTGGCACACCTTCCATGCGGTATGAAGTGCACTGGATGGATGTGTTGGGTAAGAGCAACAGTAACTCAGGGTTCTCTGTTGTATTCACTTGCCAGGGTTCACTTACCAGTATAATATTGGGATACCCAGAAGAACTTGGTAACATAACTGACAGTAAATTTTGGAAAGGGATGAAGGTGTTCTCATTTTAGTTAACACTGGTTAATCTCTTCCCCAGAGGAGCAGTAGAAGGTTTGAGGAAGGAAAGAAATTTTCTTCCGTGTTTGGATAGGGGTATAGTGATAGTTTGGATATTACATCAGTCACTAGAGATATGTTGGAAGACTGTTAAATATTCTCTTTTCATCCCATTATTTCTGGAATGGTCCCTCCAGTAGTCATTCCTCCAGGAGATAATATCCCAAGCTCTCTGCAGACCCAGCAAGAGGGCATTACACATTATATCCCATGTTACCTTCTTATTTTTGTATAGAAGCTTTTTCTTCTTGATAAAATGGAAACTGAAGTTTAGAGGTTACCCCTCTGTTGCAGAAGTGGGGACCCCTGGTATGGAGTTAACTCCTGATGTTGTTCCTTTGCAGAAGACCTTTTAGAGCAGCTGATTGCTCCCAAACCCTGCAAGCAAGGGCTCAAATCTTTAGTGAGTTATCTAATCCATGGGATTACCTGTTTAGGCTTCAGGACATTAAACTGTTAGCACTACCACTGATCATAAATGTCATTAGTTTTAATTAAAAAAAAAAAAAAAAAAAAGATAAGCATCTCAGTAATGAACTGTAGTGCTTCAGTTAATAAAATAGATTATATCTTTCTCTCTACTGTGTCTTCCATGAAGTAACTTCATTTCTATTTAAATCATAGATTACAGATTAGAAAAGAAGATAAGGAAACTGTTTTTGCTTCTACAGATAAAGTTCAGGTGTCACCCATCTTTTCTCCTTTATTTCTCCTAGATGTCCGAATAGAGAATAAGACAGAGTATTCAGCAGCAGATGACGCATTGCACTCATCAAATTATACTTCACAGGATATTAAAATTCTGCATAATTAAACTTGTTTCTCAGAGATTAGAGCTCTACTGCTCTGCACATTATTTCTATCTCTTCACCTGTTGCTACACCTCAAAATACTGCTGATCATTCCACAGATCTTGTAACCCCCCCTCTATGCCATATATATTATTTTTTTTTCTTTTTCTGAAATCCACACATGGCAAGAGTGTTCCCATGGGTCTCTGTAAACTCCAAATCAGTTTTCATGATCAAATTCTGGTCTTGTAATAATTTGAATCTGAATTGCATTAATTAAAATAGGTACAGTAGATAGAGAATGAATCAGATGTTCATTTATTCTTCCCTCAGCGAATGTTCAAAATTTCACACACATTTCAGAGTGAGCAATAAAAAAAATTTCTAAGGAAAAAACATGTCTGTCAACATGATTTTTGAATGTAGTCTTAAAGAGGAGCAGAGTATATGTTTCTTAATATTTCTTCACCACTAGTTATCAGGGTAGGTATTAAACAGACACTGCTAAACGTTCTAAATTAACCAATCCAAACATCTAAATTCAACAGTCACAAAATTTGTGACAAATGGAACTCTCTGAATTTGTACTGCTGATTTTTAACAGGTATTGGAACAATACTGAAAGATCTGAGAGGACCAGATATAAACTGATATTGTGACAGTATCTAAGAAAAGATAAATAAGGATTAATTAGGCCATTTAGTTTCATTTAATCTCAAGCACGATCATATAAAACAATGTGGTATGCCAACCACAAGAGCTCATATTGATAAAGAAATCAAAATAACGCAAATGGTTTTATGGATGTTACATACTGTGACACAATATTATTGGTTTTATGAGATAAAATGTTTAGTTTATACTGAAATGCTGTGTAGAAACCCACAGGATGTTCAAATAAAGCCTAATATAAAATAAAACAATATAAATGATAGAATATAGAATCAAGTGAAACACAGCATTAGATTTCAGAATGTCACCTAAAAAGGAGAATAATCAGCCAGTGAGAGTGCTTTAAGTGGGATATGTCAGAGGTTTTGTCTCAGTTTAGTGTTATTCATTAAATTTAGTAATTGCATGTAAGAAAATATAAAATAATGGTAAATTTTGTAGATGAACAAGTAGTTAAAGCTTGGCAAGTGGGGTTTGTTTCAACATAGTGCATTTCCAAGACATATGAAAAATTGATCATTTATGAACAATTAACCACATTCTCAAAGCCAAGTAAGATTCCAGGATCCTATCTAGTGACTTCAAAAGGTCACTAGACTTCAAAAACAATTGTAGACACTGGTATATAATCTATTAAATTCTGCCAAGTATACTTGAAAGACAAAGCTAGATATTTGAAAGGGTCAACAGAAGAAACTAAAACACAAAGCGAAACACACACCACCCCCCCTCATGGAGTGATGGACACACAGTACAATGAGTGGCCAAAAACCTCTGTCTATTTAATAGTTAAACTCCATCTACCTAGTAGTCTGTGATCTTCTAACAAACTTGTACAGAGAAGAGATTTCTGACAGATGATTATTTTTTACTTCACGAGAAAAAAAAAAAGGTTGGTAACATCTACCGGTTGAAAACCTAAGTTAAACACACTCATATGAGAGACAGGGTGCACATTTTCTAACAAGAGTAAATAGCACCTGGGACTCCCTGTTTAATAATGTAAATGCCCGGATATCGTTCCAGAAGATGTAATCTACCTCAAATAAATGTACAGGCTTACTCCAGAAGAGCCTGGGTAAGACATTTAGGCACATTAATGAAAGGATCAGATCAGATATTTGGGAGGGTCCTTCCCAGCCTCAGCTTTACTAGGCTATGTAAACAGGGTGGTTTGACGGATGTGTTGAGTGCTCCCAAATTCAACATGAAGGTTTAAGGGGAAAAAAACATAAGAGATTTTTTGACAAATGTATCTGTTCTAAGGTAGATCTCTATCTCTGAAATAGTCGTCCTGATTCTTCTTAGATTAAATGAAAGAAACAGGGACATCAAGACATGCTTCATCTCAGTGTCTCCACAGATGATGCAAAAAGACTGAAACATCTAGCCCAGCTGCAAAGATCATTACTGTAAATAAATGCAAATTTGTTAAATGAAGCAACCCTTCCCAGCAGAGAGATTAACATCTATGATGGAAAGACAAATGGGATGAAGACAGGACTGTGGACCAAGGTTTCAAGAAGAAACTAATCACTGCATGAAAGTATGATGGCTTCTAACAGTTGTGATGTCAGTTCTGAAACGTTTCCCCATGGGGACAGCATCCCAGAAAATATTTTAGTGTCTTCCATATCTATTCTTTCATGTTCATTTGGAGTATCGAGATGCTAACCTTGAAGTTGTGTTTACTCATTGTTTTCAAGGTTATCTCACTGACTTTCAGTGCAGAAAACTGTTTTAAAGGAACTTCAGTTCCTGAAGCATAATTTTGCAACATGAAGTAGTATCTACACAGCCTTGATCATGATATCAGTTCATAAAAGTAATTTAAGAATTGAAATGTCAGGGTTTCAAAATGCACAAAGAATCATTACTCTCAGGCACCACTCCTATCTTCTGAAAGAGGTGTTTATTTATGTGACTTTTTTGTGTTTCATGACTGATAGATCCATGAGTTCATCTCTCATTCTTCTAGTCTCTCAAGAAGGTGATATTTACACAGACTAGTTGGCAAAACCCACAGAAATAAAATGATGTCAGCCTAATGTTTTCATGCACTTTCATAGTTGGCCTTCCTGTTATGACAAGTTGCCATGTTAAAGGATAATAAGAGAATTCATTTCAAGTGGCACATCAAGCACTTGGAAAAGTCAAAACTACTGTAACTTGTGCTGGTTTTAGTTGGGATAGAGTTAATTTTCTTCCTAGTAGCTACTGTGGGGCTGTGTTTTGGATTTGTGCTGGAAACAGTGTTGATAATTAAGGGATGTTTTCATTACTGCTGAGTGGTGTTTACACAGCATCAAGGCCTTTTCTGGGTGCACGAGAAGTTGGGAGGGCTGACCCCAACAGTCCACAGGGATATCCCAGACCACATGACATCATGCTCAGCATATAAAGATGGGGGAAGAAGAAGGAAGTGGGGACATTCAGAGTGACGGCGTTTGTCTTCCCAAGTCACCATTATGCATGATGGAGCCCTGCTTTCCTGGGGATGGCTGAGCACCTGCCTGCCGATGGGAAGTGGTGAATGAATTCCTTGTTTTGCTTTGCTTGTGTGCGGCTTTTTAAACTGTCTTTATCTCAACTCATGAGTTTTCTCACTTTTACTCTTCTGATTCTCTCCTCCATCCCACCAGAGGGGAGGGAGTAAGCAGCTGTGTTAGTTGCTGACTGGGGTTAAACCATGACAACCTTAACATTTACGCATCACACATTGTACTGTTCTCTGTCTTTATCATTGTGAACTCGCAAAGATATATAATGTAATCCAGTTGCAAAATATAGTAAACTTTTCTGAGGTTTCCCTAAGGATTCTATGTGGTCCATGTGGATCAGGTAAAAAAATTACAACTCACAGAAATATACACCAAAAAAAAAAAAAGAAAAAAATTGCTAAGTATGACCTCTAACAACTAAATTAATTGAACATAACCGTGATCCAAATTCAAGCCTTTGCGAAGGTTACCCAAAGTTTTCAGACACCAACATCACACTAAATTTATTTAATGGACAGTGATAAACTTTCCATTAGAATATTCAGAATCACCATGAAATTCTGGAGAAATGAAAATGTATTTTTAACATTGATAATTGTTTATAAAAATCTTCCTTGTTTACATTTGTTCATACCAAAAATATCCAAGTATGTGAAAGAAAAATCTAGAAAAATTGTAGACTCTTTTCATGGAGCCTGATAATTTGCTGGACCAGTAATTATGCAAATCCCATTGCAGACAGAGAAAATATATAAACATACACAAAATGCCACACTAGGCATCAAATACATTTTCACTCAGTAATGGTAAAATTATTTTAAAAGGGAAGAATCATTAATTTTGAATAAATATGTATTATAACTTATTAAATTATAATTTATAGTATAAAATTACATACAGATCAGGTTTAAGTTCATAACTGGATTTTGAATTTAGATTTAATATAAGAATAGGTACATTGGAGTAGGAATGCGCCTGTATGTGTGCTGTAATTGAAAATGTTATTGTTTGTACTACATGCATACATTTACGTGTGGGCTTTGTTGTTGTAACACTTCTATTAATTACTTTATTCTTTTTATTCCTATTAATTTATTCATTAATTTATTCTTGTGGTGCTTCATCTCTGAAGTGTCAGAATCACATTGGAAAGCATAATTTAAGCTGCGAGGTTCTGCCAATTCTTTTTATTTTATTGCAGACATATGAAGGGAAATACAGTGTACCAACAATTAAAAGTAGGTAATGTCATTAAGTTTGAGAAGTTTATCATGAACTAATCAGATGTTAACTGGAAAAAGAATAACTTTGTTTCTTTGTACCTAAACTGTTCAAGTGCCGCTTGTTAAGGTCAAGTACTAATTTCCAGGCTTTTGGATCACCTTCTGTACTGTGTCTCCTGGTGCACCATGGTAAGATGTAGGCAAAGGGGAATCATAGAATCAGGGTGTAATTGAGACTGTAAAGGGATTTTGTAGGTCACTTGGTCCAATGTCTTCACTGCACTGAAAATCCCCAAACTGGACATTGTAAATTCTCTCACAAGTGTTGAATAGTAGGAAACAGCCAATTCCCCTGCCCTGCTGGATAGGGTCTTGCTAACACAGCCCATGGTTTTGCTGGCCTTCACTGCTGCAAGGACACACTGATAGCTGGTGGACTCTCCACTGCAACTGTCCAGTCCCCTCTTACATAGTTGTCTTTTCTTCAGTCAGTTTTTAAATTGTATAGGTGTATGGGTTTATGCAATCTCAGGTGCATGACTCTGCATTTCCCATTGTTGAATTTCATGAGGTTTCTGCCAGACTGTTGAGGTTCCACCAGGTGACAGCCATCAGTTGCTCCCTCCAGCTTGGTACAGGCTTTTGCATCATTCAGGTTGTTAATAAAGACAGGAATAAGTTCACAAGCAGAAACTTTGTGGCACTCTCAGAAGTCATGTTTTGGACAAGCGGAGCTCCAGCTGCTTTTGGAGGGCCACAAGGACATGTCTACCCAACAGTCACAGTCCAGAGCCAGAATACTTGAGGCTTGTCCATACTCTCCAGAGATAACTCTATAGCATTAAAAGGATATGCAACCACTTAGCACACAGTATAGCACACTGTTAATACTAGTTATTACAGGAAAAGTGATACAGAAAGAGAGAAGTGAAGAGACATAACTCACACTCAGGATGTCTGAGGGCAAATTTTTTTGCGAAAGTTCAACATTTTTTTTCAAAAAAAGCAACTCACAAGTGGTACGTTAAGAAATGAAGAGGAGCAAGGATGTCTCTGGAGTGAAGAAGGGCTTTGAGAATAATGCCACAAAACACAGAAAAGCACAAGGTTCCTGAATGACAACAAGGACAAGAAAGAAAAAAAAAAAAAAAAAAAAAAAAACAAAAAAAACAAAGAAGGAAAAAATCCTGAAAGCCATTCTAAATCAGAGGCCATAAACCAAAAAAAGACATCCATAAAAGTAAATGGCTGAAAACAGAGAAGACATTATGTACATGATTAAGAACATTACTGAAAAGCCCTGGTAGCATGGTGATATAGTTTTAGAGGATGGAAATTTGTCACACATACTTGAAATACTCCATTGGGTTGAAGAAGTTAGCAGTCTAGAATCTAGGAGCCTTTTTTACACATTCTTCTAAAGCCAGGGAGAGCAGGAAAATCCTTCAGCTAATGATTGAAAAGTTGTCCTCCACAGGCAAGTCAAGGGAGACTATACTCCTAACATGAATGTCTCAATCCAGTTAGTCTTGGGATCATGTAACCTAAATACCTAAATCACCTTTTCACAATTATTCAGCTAATGGCTTTCTATATTGGTTCATGCCCTAAAGGTGAAGTATACTTTCTTTACAACTGTTTTAAAAGAACTGAATTTTAAAACTCACTCCATGTAGCAGCCATAGATATAACAAATGTGCAGCTTCAACCAACATAAAAGATATAGGAGCTAGCATCTCTATGTTTCTTCTATGAAAATTAAGCTTCTGTAGATTTTAATAGGAATTTCTACTTTATTTAAAAATAAGTAGCAATGGGATTTATAAGATTAGGCAATCAAGTTTTTAAGTAGTGTTTATATATTATTATTTTTTAGCCTGGGTGCCATCTTTAAAATTAAATTTTTAATAACCTTTTAGACTTATAGCCTTAGGGAAATAATTTCCTTAACAGTAGTTCAAAGGTTTAATGTCACAGTAGAGGCTTTGAAATACGATGTGATCCCCTTCATTCTAGAAAATTAGCATTTAAAAAAATAATGTATCAAAGTAAAAATACTAATGAGGAAAACATAGAGCCCAGCTCAAAAACAAGACAGCAGGATGGGGAAATAAACTCGACTATGACAATGCTTTTGTGAGATTTCCTCCTGTGTTTTCTAAACTGTAAGAGTTCCAAAATCTTTACAACTGGACTGCAAAAATTTATGATTTACTAAAGTGAGAGGGGGAAGTTACTCTGAACTTCACTTCCAAGGAAAGACTAGAAAAAACTTTGACCTTGGGAGCACTCTCCCTCCCCTCCATCCCATGGACAATGCCCAGCCCAAATCTATTATGGTGGAAATCCATCAGGGAATATGGAAATAAACTCAATGATGAGATATAGGAGGGGTTTGGGGAAGTTACATCCAATGCAAAGTAATAAAGTTGGTCTGACCCTGAGCCTCTGCCTAACACTAAGTTTTTTCATAGATTTCTTATCTATGAGGAAGACAAGACTCTTATCTAAGAGGAAGAATATTTGCAACATTTTTTTTCCAAATTAAATATTTAAATCCTTTGAGGTTCCCTCAGAACATTTTTAAATTTTGTGGTCTTTTTTTTTTTTTTTTCCCCCCAGACATAAAATTACCAAGGTGAGGAAAGGATGAAGAGGAAGAGAAAGAGAAAAAAGAGAGCACAAAACCAAGAGAAGTGGAGACAGACCCATTCCATCTCTTTTGGAATTAGGAGGAACAGTCTGTGTTTCTATTTATAAGTTAGCAAACTTCCTGTCTAAATCCCATATTATTTCTGGGGACAAATATTTTTCCATAACACCATAGAAAAGCAATGTTAACATATTTATTTTTTCTTTTTTGATTTTTTCATGGTAAGTTTCCTGTTGTTTTTGAGAAAGTTATTAGACATGCTAGAAACGATGCAATACTTAAACTTCTTTTTATTTTTCATCATGTTTATTCCCACAGTAAAAATCAAAAGCAACTAAATATTTGTTTTACTAGCAAAACCAAAGTGAAAATAGAATTTCAATCAAAACTTTTCTTGATGGAGAACTATCAGCAATTTCTTCCACTTTCTATTAGTAGGTCTTTTTCATTCTGTTTACCCCACTTCGTCTCTTCCAGATGGAAATAAGTGGAATAATCAATAAATGAAACTGCTCAGCATGGTTGCCAGATTTTAAATATTAAAATACAGGCCCAGAGAGGGAAATAATGTGTGCACATGTAAATGTGAATGAATAAGTAAGACCAATGTCTCAGATATTGCACAGGCCAACCAGTGCTATTTTATGCCTGAACATTACCCTACACACCTGGCATTGGATCTAGTGCACACTCATGATTTATACACAAGTTTGCTATAAGCACTTTTGTGGTTGACATCACCCAGCCTCCTGTATAGACATAAATTTACTTTCTGTGATTGCAACCAGTTGTTGTAAAAAATTTGGGGGAGAAAAATTTATGTAGGGAAAGCACAGCTAGTTTGGGGTCTGACTGTATAAAGCAAGATAGCCCAGATCACATTGAGTTTTGGCAGCTCTCCCATTCAGCTCTCTGCTAGTAAGCATCATCTGATATGGGGGCCATAAGCAACTGATTAAGAGCTTGCTTTCTTATACCAGTCTTCCACTAAAAGTATCTATAAGGATCTATTTTATGTTGAAGGAGAAATTCCATAACATCTTGTATAAGTCAATGAAATTCATCGCATGAAATTTGGACTAGGAAAAAAATTAAGTGAAGACAAGCCAAATTATGATCTCAGAGACTCTATGTAAAGCTTAATGGCATCTCTGGAATAACCTCAAGTTTATGAGAGTGACACATAGATCAGAATTTCATATTAGCTCTGACATTTCGCAACACAAAATCTTCGAAGAGGAAAAAAAAATCTATTTATTTTGATCTCCCCCCACACAAACACAATTGCAAGCTGTACTATTATTTTATAAGCTCATCTCAGCTCTGCATCCTCTTTTGCAAGGCCGTAGGGGAGGATGGGTTTGATAATTTGCTCCAGCATTAAATGGCTTGAGCGTGCAAAGCAAAACAGGATACATGCACTTCTTCCTAGACCTCTCCCATGCTGTTTCACATGATTATGTTTAAAGAATGAAGAAAATTAACAGCTATGGATGTGTTTCTGGCTCACTGAGATTAACCAAATTCAATTATTCTGCCCACAATATTTTGGGGAATGCAATAAAAACAAGAGCATAAAATAGACATACCTCACAAAGGCTATGACATATAGTCATTCAACATCCTGCTGTTAGTCATTCTAACTACAAGTAATCTACCAGCACAGATTGCAATAACAGAGTAATTTTTTACTATCTTTTTCCCAGTACAGAAGTTCATGCTTCTCTGATCATCTTACAAAAGGGCAAGATTGTCTGCAAAGAAGGTCAAGTCTGTCTCTTTTTCAAGCATGGGTACTGTAATGCTTTGACCATTCAGCACAGAATTTAAACTAAGTCAACAGATTTAAAGACAAGCATGTGTCTTTACTCCTCCACTGCTGCATGCATAATGTCTTTCATTGCACTCAGGATCACAGCATGATCACCATTTAACCTCATTACTTTCCAAAGCATTTTGAGAGATGCTCCAAGATCAGAATGGTGCTACATAAAACTGTCTCCCCACTGTAGGGGTAGCTGGCAATTTAAGCAATATGGAATGAGTGTTGTATATTGAAAAGAAAGATAAATCAGTGGTTAGAAGGAGAAGCCAGCAGAGGGGATTCTGTGGTCTCTTCTCAGATTTTCTTGTGCCTTTGTGGCTGACTGCAAGGAAATTATATGTAGATCTGATGGAGAAAATTAGTTGCGGTTTCAACAGTGAAAGACTTCAAAAAATGTCCCTGCACTTTGGCTTTATATCACCTAAAGAGTTCACTGGATTTTTCTGAATTGTCAGAGCAAAGGGAAGAAATATAGTTCCTCTTTCCAGTGAAAGCATCAGCTAGTAGATATCTCTCGCATTCCCCTCTGTGTTATGGTGTCTCCCCAGTGTCCTTCATCCTCCTGCCCTGCTCAGCACCTAAAGTTCAGATACTCTGCACTGAAATCTCTGTGTCCCTGGAGATTTATCTTCAGGTTCACCATAAAGTATCAATAGATTTCTTTCTACTCTTATTCCCCTGGCCCCATGTAATCTCTGTGAGGTAAAAGGCAAATCTGAATCCATTTCTGTATTGTTCCCCATCCCCCTATTGCTCCCCCCATGCCTCCTTTGGACTTCTAAGATCAAAGATGATATGCATCAGATTCCCTCAGTAATGCCTCAGATCTCAGAATGCAAAGGAGAAATTAGAGGATTACAGTAATGCCACATACTCAGTACTGTTCTGCAATAGTATGACTCTCTCTCTTTATATAAAGCAAGTCTTTATGAATTGGAAAAAATGCAATCAATTTCCATGGAGGACGAAAGGATTAAAGATGTAAGAGCATGACCATAACTTTAACTGAGACATGGAAAAACCACAGAGCAAAACCAAAAAAACAAGAAGCAGAAAACACCAAACAAAAATCTCCAGAGTAAGAGATTTAATTTTTTTCCCCCAGAAGCAGAGGAGATTATGTGTGCTAGAGAGAGATGCAGTTTCAGCTTTGCTTCAGTACCTGTAGCCTCATTTTTGACAAATTCAAGAAACATAAACTAAGAGTGGTGACATTGTAAGGGTAAAATTACAGAGCATAAAACAGAGCGATGACATCGGAATGAATATTGTTCCTGACTTGCATCGGAGTAGTGAAGGTGTGAAAAAAGGTTACAGTTTGTCTAGTGCCTGACATTTTTCTCCCTTTGGGACATCCTCATATACCAGTGACAGCACAATGACCTTGTATGAGAATTTTTAGTAGAATGGTGGAGTCAAAGGATAGAGCATTCAAATGCAATTATAAGTCAGTTACATGTTCTTGCATTTACCTAGCTTGCTTCATCAATGTTCACATTAATTGTATTCACAAGCTAGCTCCCTTATTGTTTTTTTGCCTACTTGAAAAGAGCAGAAGTCTTCCTGATATATGAGTCACCACTACAAACTGTCAGCTCTCAAAAGACAAGGAAAGAAAAAAGAAAAAAAAAAAAAAAGAGAAAAAGTAATGAAATTTTGCCACTCTTCAGCTCTGGATTAGTTCCAGACCTCCCAATTAACACCACTGTCATTTAAGTAAATGCCACCTTCTGCAAAGACTTTTACTTATTAGCCTTTTGCTCATTTCAATATTCATTTATAAGTTAACATATAAAGTGTGACAGTCAAATAAGAGAGTATGTGGCAAAGCATAGCACCAACATGAAAATTATTTCAAAAATTAAGCTGCAGGAAATTAGACATTAACCTCCTTTACAAGTATTCTGTATAATAACACAGATTTCTCTATCAACTTGCATCTGATTTAAAGCATTGAGCTTCAGCTGTTGTCTTAAAAGTGTGAAACATGCATCAGTGAAACTGTTAGGATAATTTTGTTGAGTTTCTAGAAATAAAAAACATCCACAATTCACAAGTAATGTCTATAAGTCTTGGCCAGGGCAGCTACCCCTTTTCTATGATATTGTTCCCTTTTGCCTTGACTTCACTTAGCTTCTCTCTTTGCTATTACAGCTCCTTATTTTCAACCCTGTATTCTCATTATATCTCTAACTATGGTCATTTATTTAGTGATTGCAGTAATCCAACCTTAGTACATTGAATGTAATCACTGAATCAAAGAATTCTTTTCTCCTGAGGGAACATCTCTTAATAAGAGGGCTGCTTGCCCTTCTGGGTAATCTGGATACTTTGACAGCATGTCACCTTTTATTTACTTTCATTTTGTTAGTCTGTGGTGATGATGACATAGAAGTGTGTGCCTTTAGTTTGAAAATTCTTCTGCAGTCCTGTGTCATAATTTTATGATGTTAACAGATTATATTTTATAATTATAAACCCAGTTAAAAGTAAGAACAAATTAGGATAAACCCAGAAGGTCAATCAGGAACTGAGCTAAAAAGTTGGGTTTTTTTTTTTTTTTTTTTTTATAAACTGATCTTTAATTTAGCATGCTACTTTTAAAAATATATTTAACTGGTATTAAAAGTGTTTGACTGCATCAACATGCAGTGCACAAATTAACATTAATTAGTTTTCTTCCATTTACAATTAAGAAAATCTTTCCCATCCTTGATATAAGAAACTAGTTGAAAGTCCAGGCACTGCATTTTGTGATGGGTATTTAATTATTAGCACAGCTAAATGTTCTTTTCTATCATACAACACATAATCCCAATATGGTTTTAGTTTTAAATCTAAGATTCTGCTATAGTACACCTCTCTTTTATGTCAGTGGCACACAAGGATGGTTATAGTCCTCAGAAAAATAAATTGACAGGTTCAATATGAATGACCAAAAAGCAAAATATGATCCATACTGAGTTCCTGAGAATTCACATACTTTGGATCTTGTTTCCAGCATAGGTCCTGCTCCTAAGAAAAATCTCTTGGACACTACTTTTTTACCAAGGAAAGCACCAAAACACCTCTTAAGAAGTTGCCACTCACTTGCAAACAGAATTTAACTAGGAACTGTTGGCCTCTACAGAAATAGGAAGTGGTAAAGTTTTTAACAGGACAAGTTGTAGTTTTTCTTGCATTACTCTTTCAGAATCCACACTCTTTTCCAGAATTGTGTACCATGAGATACTGGTGTTCACAGCGACTAACTAGTAAATAGGAGCCAGGTCATAACCATAGGCACACCACTACACAAAGGCAAGCAGCATGGAAGGATGACCCATCTATAACTACCTCTAAGATTTCTTCATATTAGGAACAACATAATGGTATAACAAATAGTTGTTACTATGTTGGTACAGCTTTTTATACGTGTAGATAAAGAGGAGCACTGGGGTTTGTTCGTCATATTCTGTTTAGGATAGAGATATGAGTGACAAAGTAAGAAACAACTTATCTGACATCCTTTGATTCATAAATTCACTCCCAGTTGCAGTAATTTTCTATGTTTTCCTCAAGGCAGGTTGCAAGGTACTGTCCTAGATCACATTAGGATAAACATTTCATCTCCATTAAATTTTCTAGTTGGAAATATGTTCTTTAACAAAAGATAAAAGCTTTAAAGTACTAAAAGCAGAAGAGGTGCTGATCAGTGGCTTCATTAGGAATGACTGGTTTCTCTGGCTGTCAAAATGTCAGGTTACTTGCATTAAAGAAACTAATAGATTTCTGCTTGCCATGTCGTTAGCAGAGACATGAGCTAATTTGAAGAATAAACATTTCACTTGCACATTTTACGTGTTAATTTTCCAAGTTCATATCAGGTACTTATCTTGTTGCTCATTTTCCATATTCAAGCTGGAATAGAGCCAAGTGACTCATCTGTGCTTAGTTTTAGGATTTTTTTTTCTTTTGAATATAAAAATCCAAGTAATATTTCTAAAAACATAGAAATTCTAAATTATGGTTCACAACTAACTTGGTCATAGAACACAATGAATTTTACATTTTAAAGTAATTCTGGTGAAATTAAATGACATCTTTAAGAAAAAAAATCTGCAAAATACAGAACATGTTTTATTTTTAATTTCAAAACCAGAAATATTTAAATAGTTAACAATTTTCTTATTCCCTCCCTTTGGAGATACTTCTAATTCAAAATTGACCTTATTTTGAGTGGTTCAGATCAGATTACATCCATGGGTACCTTCTGACCAAATCCACTCTAAGATTCTGTGATTTACATGTTCTAAGTATGAAACAAGTCTACATTTAATTATTCATTCACTAGAAACTAAGATGGATTGATATTTCAAATTTCAGCAGATGAAATAAATTAATTTTTCCACCAAATATATAAACCTCCATAATTTATGAACAAGAACCAACATTTATTAACTGTTAGAATACACAAAAGGCTTCAGTCAATGAGAAAATAAACTTATAGAACACAAGGTGATACCAGAAGATGTATATTCATGAACCTGAAATAATATGCTGAAAATCATTAAAAATATTTTTCTCTAGTATTTTTCTGATTTAAAAGATAAAGAATTGTTTTGATAGTTTCATAAGAATGATCAAAATTAATAATTTACATATTGAGTAGAAAATTACAATGCTGGTTAGATAAATACTTTTCTATGTCAGCATAGTTTTACTTTCTCAGAAAAAAAAACAGAGGTGAATTCCAAATGCTTTGCTTTAGCTCACAGAGATAGAGAAGTTACACAAACCTTGAAGAAAGTTAACTGGAACTGAATTTGTCCTCATTCCCAAATTAGTTATACCGGAAAACTCTTGAATGCTGTTTTTCCCCATTAGTATCTCTGATTTTCCTCCTCATGGACACCATGCTACCAAGAACTTGATTTCACGTAACAGAGAGAGGGTTGAGAATGCACACAGGACACCTAACCTGAGCTCCAAAGCTCAAGCAAAGAAAATTTGTGCTAAGGAATGAGAAAAAACCATCAGCATCTGCAAAAACCAAAATCTCAGCAACAGATCCAGGGCTCAAACACTCAGCTTCCCTGCTGCTAATACACTTTTGAGCAAACAGATTATGCTGCACAGTTTGCAAGAATCCAGTCACTTCTGATAAGGTTCCCTCTCCAAGGAGCAGAGCATGATGTACTCGGCCAAAGCAGGGCAAATATTGCCAAATATCTACTACAAAATTCTTCTGAAAGCGAGAGGTCCTTGATGCCTCAAGGACTGCTAGTGACAACACTGCATTTGCTAGAAGTTTATAGGGCAAGACTGCAGCATTCTGCATTATGCTGGAATGTGCTTCATGTGCAAGATTAAGAGATTTCTTCCTAAAAAGATACTAATATGTCAGGAGGTCTGAAACTGCAGTCATAAGCTTCTAGATTTTGCCACATTGTGTAGCCAAAATTTGCAATGCAAAAGTTATCATTACAACTCAAGTACTCTGTGCCTGATTTTTATTTGCATGTCTGATGCATGGAAATTAGCAGAATTATAAAAATGCCAACAAAAGGGTGAGAAGAGGAGATGGTCACAATGGCTTGCCTTATCTCCAGGAAGCTGAACAGCCCTGAGTTTAATTGTGCTCAATGGAGAAAGATCAACATCTTCAACAGGCAATGCTCAAAATTATGCTCCTGCTGTGAAACATTCACCATTTCACAGAGGAATCTCCCTCCACCTACTATGGCAGGACTCATGAGAGTATGGCCTCATTACTTTGGGGAATATCAGTGAAAGAGTTCATTGAGAATTCCATAAACATATATCTGCAATGACTGTGCAGACAGATGTGTCTCCACTTTCATGGGGTTTCTCTTTTCTTCTTATTGAGTGTTTTGCTTTGTTTGTTTTCTTTTTTCTACATCACTTTTGAGAGCTATTGATATAATGTACTGGGTTTGTCTGGCAAGGTTTAGGTACCAGGATGGCTACAGCGGTGGCTTCTGTGAGAAGCTGCTAGAAGCTTCCCCTGTGTCTGAGAGAGCCAATGCCAGCCGGCTCCAAGATGGACCCACCACTGGCCAAGGCCGAGTCCATTAGTGACAGTGGAAGCACCTCTGGGACAACATCTTTAAGAAGGGGGAAAAAAAACATGCAGCAGCAGCCAGAAATGAGGAGTGAGAATGTGTGAGAGAAACAACTCTGCAGCCACCAAGGTCAGTGAAGAAGGAGGGGCAGGAGGTGCTTAGGAGCCAGAGCAGAGATTCCCCTGCAGCCCGTGGTGCAGCCCATGGTGAGGCAGCTTTGTCCTGCACCCATGGAGGTCCATGGGGGAGCAGAGACCCACCTGCAGCCTGGGGAAGACCCCACGCTGTAGCAGGTGGGTGCCTGAAGGAGGCTGTGACCCTGTGGGAAGCCCACGCTGGAGCAGGTTTGCTGGCAGGACTTGTGACCCCGTGGGGGACCCACACTGGAGCAGCCTGTTCCTAAGGGTGCACCATGCTGGAGCAGTTCATGAAGAGCTGCAGCCCATGGGAAGGACTCACGTTGGAGAAGTTCATGAAGGACTGTCTGGTGTGGGAGGGACCCCAGGTTGGAGCAGGGGAAGAGCATGAGGAGGAAGGAGCAAGGTTGGAGTAGGGGAAGAGTGTGAGGAGGAAGGAGCAGCAGAGACAATGTGTGATGAACTGTCTAAAACCCTGATTCTCCATCCCTCTGTGCTGACTGAGGGGAGGAGGTAGAGAAAATCTGGAGTGAAGTTGAGCCCAGGAAGAAGGGAGGGATAGGGAGAAGGTGTTTTAGGATTTGGTTTTATTTCTCACTACTATACTCTGATTTAATTAGCAATAAATTAAATTACTCTCCCCGAGTTGAGTCTGTTTTGCCTGTGAAAGTAATTGCTAAGGGATCTCTCCCTGTCCTTATCTCAACCCATGAGCCTTTCGTCATATTTTTCTTCCTCTGCCCAGCTGAGGACCAGAGTGATAGAGCAGCTTTGGTGGGCACCTGGCATCCAACCACCATCAACGCACCACATATACAATAGCAGCATTTAAGCTGACAACATTTCTGTAGGCACCAAACACAGACTGAACACATAGGTATGTTTAATATAGGATAAACTATTTCACTAGATGCAGTAATGACATAGCTGGAGCCATGTAAAACTATGACAAATTAGGATCCCAACAAGACAGTGGAAAGGAGAATGAGATCATTATGCAGTTACACATTTTACCTTAGCTTATGGGATACCTTTCATACTGTTTTCCTCAATGGGGTTAATTTGTAAATACAGCTTGTCTTCTCTCTGTGCTCACCTAACCCTCTGACAGGAGCTTTACATGCCAATAAACTTTTCCTGTTCCTTATCTTTTCTTTTTGTGCTATGCCCACAATTTTAAGATGACTCCATCTGTACTGCTTATAGAGATATGTTCCAGTGCTGTCAGTGAATTAGGTCATGTTTTGACCAGGCAAAAATGACTTTTTTCTCTATTACATTGTCAAATAAGTTAAAATCTCAGTGCAGTCAAATTGTATGAAGTGTTCCTTTTAACTCTTGATATAGTCTCGATGACAGGTCTTGAAATGCAGAACCAGATCGCAGCATGACAGTTATAGATGAAATGTATCCCTTTGGTTTTACATTTATCGTTTTTTTTCCCCTCTCTACAAAACTCAGTTAAGAAGTACTTATCTGCCCTTTCCAATTACTTCAGTACTTAAGTGGAGGATATAAGGGATATTTTTCCAGGAGGAATAGTGTAGAAGTTTATTAGTGACCTTAACAGCATTTTAGAGGTAGAAATATAATACTTCAGAATTTCAAAGCTGTCTTATTTGTGGTTTTAAATCCATGTCACTCCTGCTGCTGGTTTTAGAACGAGAAGACAATTCTTTCATTGCTACCTTTCTGAAAATTCAATGCAACAGCAGAAGGTAATTCAGTATAAAATCCATGAGAGAAGTGGAAGGAGACATGCTGCTACCCATTTCATAAGAAATACAAAAGAGAAATCAACCCAAGATAGATTAGAGATAACAACACAACATCTGCTAAAAAATATTTGGTGAAAGTTATCAAACTAGGTATTTTTTCTTAATTAAAAAGTATTTTTAAAAAAGCTAAAAAAGTGAGTTATCTAAAAGATAAAAAAAGGAAAATTCATTAAAACAAAAGGGTGTCTCAGTGAACTTTCTATCCCATGCATCAGAAGTTAGAATTGTTTTGTGGTCCAACTCTAGGCACAGCTATGCATTCCAGCAAGAAAGGTTTGAAAAGAAAAGAAGAGCTTACCTATGTCACCAATTTCGGTAACTGCATCAATCACGTCTTCACTTCAGTCATCGATAGATTAATGTTGTCTGGAGGACTACAGTGTCCTGTAACGACAAGTTATAAATCATATGAAAAAGGAATCTATCATGTTCACACAATAATAGCATAGAATAGCCCAAACTGGAATCCAGAACATCGTGTTCATCTACCATTTCTACACAGATGACTACAAGACATATGTTATTTTTGTATGTTGTATCTATATAACTAAGAAATGGAAAGAAAATTTACATTGAAATATGGGTAAAATATATTAAAAGGTCAAGTTTTAACGTTGACATTAAATTGTTGGTTTGCCTTTTTTAATTTTTTTTAATAGAAGCTAAAGGAAGAGGAACAATCACATTATAATATCCCTAATTATCTAAAATATATGTTTACATGTCATGTCATGATTTTGAGGTTAAATGTATTGAAGTCTTATTGTCATTTTGATATAAAGTCAAAATTCCTCTCCTGCCATGGTAGTATATAAAGACAATTCCTCACTTCTAACATCAGGCAATACCAGACATAGGTAGGAGAGGACTGGATTTAAAAAAAAAAATCCAGTTTTACTACCAGAAAACAATAGCATGAGCCTGGAGAGAACAAAGAAAAGGGAATAGATCTCTGCAATGATTAAATTGATATAGGGGACTCAAGTTCACTTCTTTTTAATTCACATCTGAGACTTCAACATTGGTTTTTGACATTTATTTTAAGTGCTCCAACAGTGAGTTGATTAACTATTCTGGGCTGAAATTCAGCAGTTCATCCGTCTGTCTCTTACACACATATATGGAAATTCAATTCTGGACTGAAGAAACCTTCCAGGATAAAAGTTTTGTTAGAATTTGCATATTTCTGTAGAGGACTTTGTTTTAGTGGGAATGGATTTTCTTCAATGGGAAAATTGTCAGAAATTTTGCAACCAGCATTAAAAATGAAGCTTTGACTTCTACTGGTCCCAAACCACAAGGCATTCTAATTAAACTCCAAATCACCGTAATTAAGATTTGGCAAGAATTCTACATTCATGACAAGTGAACAAAGTATTTCTTTTTGGATTTCCAGAACAATCATGGGGATACAGAATTCCCTGTATTTTGCTGAATAATCAATTGGCATTTTCAAATCTCCACTGCTTTTAATATTTCATTGTCTACCCAGGAGTTTTTAATGTTCTCAGACTAACCCTGCAAGCCCAGAATTAGAGAGTCATAGAACATTTTAGGTTGGAGGGGACCTCCGAAGGTCGTCTAGTCCAAACTCAGATCAGGTTCTGCTTCTTTCACGGCACACCACTGTATAGATTTAATGAACTGTTCATTTACATTGTGCACACAATTGCATTACAGAGCACACATACTATTTTACTATTTGGCAGGTATACTGCATTACAGGGTTAAGAGAAAAATTAGATCAGGTATTGAAGCACAGAACTGAATATTAAAAAGCCAGGAGCAGAATTATTTAGCCTTTAAAAGTTGAATCAAAATTTTCTTGAGACTCATGAAATGCTACCCAAGTCCAGTGAAAATTTCCCAAACAATATCTCTTTTTCAAAATAAAGTATGTTTTTCCTGTGTTTCCACCAAGTGATTTAGATCATTTGTTGGCTTGCTGGCTTCCTGATGATATCTGCCTCTAGTTTTTGACTATAGAGAGATCCTAGGGCTGCTATGTCCCTAGATATATTTTCAGCACCTTCAATATATACTATACCTTTAATTAGAAAAGATAAACCTGGGCCTTATGTTTTCATGAACACTTGTATTCCTTCTTATTTCATATGATAATAAGGCTGGATATTTTTCACATAAGTAATTTTTTTTTTCTTCCAAGTATTTTTACCATTGTAAGTTTTGGAATACTCCCAACTATGCAGATTTTTTTGCATTTTATTTTCATATGATATGTAAGTGTCAGTTACTAAACATGACTATTTTTGTCAAATAACAAATTAAGTCAGAATTCTATTTGAAAGAAAACAAAAAAGAAAATATAAAGTATTATCTTCCAGAGGAAATGCTGGAACACTTTGATTAGCAAGATGAAAAGTAAATTTGGGCAACACCAATAAGTGGAATCCGTATGTTGTATTATTTTCCACTGCCTAAAGAGGATATGCACAAAATAAAAACTAGAAAAATTGTATTGTACTATTCTGGAAATTATATGACTGGTGATTCTTCTCCAGTGTTCTGACATTTTGGGAAGAAGATTATTTTCCTTCTTTCCGTAATCTTTGCAGTAACTCTAAGCAAACTGTTGTTCATCATATCACTCACTTTAGTAATTTGCAGGCATTTACAACTACTAAAAACAGTGCCACCCACAGAGAAGACTGCTGTTGAATTATGCAAGAGGAAGCCACATATTTCGGCCTGAATGAGGAAAGTAAGAGCCATGTTGGATATTAAGAAAACATATCAGGTTCAGAGGTCTGTAATTAATCTTGTCAGTGCATGAAGCAGGCTAACCTGTGTGCAGGAACACATCTTGGCATGTTTCTCTTTTATGAATGCAGAGCCAAGCATGCACATCTGGGATTTGAATCCATTAAAGTGGTTGGACATAGTCTTGGTCAAGTTCTTAAATATTATACTGCATTCTTAGAAGTATTAAATATTTACATCATTGGTTCATAAACGTTGTACAGAAAAAAGGCAAATGGAATGCATTTTTATTAGCTAGCCCACAAGGAATAATAGAGATATTTCTAAAAGAGAGTTCTATCCTGCTATCAGTAGAAGAGAGAAATTTGCTCTGCAGTTGATCACAGTGTGTCTGATTGACAGATAGAAAAATCTATATAGTGCCCATAATTACATATTTAAAACAACATTGTCCTTGGTTTATATAACCAGTGCAACAGCATAACTGAATACATTTACTTCTAGAACCTGTTAACACTCAATATACATGTAGTGAAATTGACTGAAAATAAATTAAAATAGGTTAGTTTCTTTTATTGACCTTAACAAATGTACAAATGCCATACATGATGATTATGATGATCTTTATATAAAGAAAAACTCTGTATAACCAAGCATGCTGCAAAGGCCACTGCCATTAGAAAGGCTCTTTCCATTGATTGCATGAGTCTTCATTGAGAATTCCAACAGGAGGTATTTTTTAAAGGAAATGGATGGTAATGATTCAAGAGACCTACATTTCCCTTTGATGTTTCAGAAAAGAAATATTCTGACTGCAAATACCTAGTTTAAGTTCCTTAATGGGAAGAAAAAGGTACCTCAAGAGGACCATTCATATACTTATGATTTTTTTATTCACATTGGCAGTTTACATCTGAGGGAACCTAAAAGATAAGGTTAGGAAAGGCACCTAATTTTTGGTGACTGAAGGGAGATGTGAGAAATGCCACCTGTGCTACTTGTGCTTGGCATGCAGGGAGTTTTTTGGTGCTAGAAAGCTCCTTCAGTAAGAGTAGTATAAAAAAAAAAAAAAAAGAAAAGAAAACTGTACACAGAACTGAAGTACTGTGATTGTGCACAGCACTGCAGTTTCATAGGAAAAAATGAACTGTGCCACTCTTACATTCACAAATAGAGAATTGTACTGATTTTTCTGTAAAGGTACATTTAAAATGCTACAGATTGCGTGTATCAGTAAGCTTGTTTGTTTGTTGTTTCTTTCCTAGAGAGAAACAAAATACCAAAAAGGAAAGAAAGGAACAATCCTGGAGATAATTAATCTGGAAGTCAAGTTTGTACAAAAAATCTCCAGAAGTCCTAAATATTTCCATCAAAAGTTCTGATTCTACTAGAAAAGCATATTTGGAAATGAACATTCTGTTTCTTGCATTCTTTAAAAATTTACATTTTAGTATAAAATAAACTATCACAAAATATGTGTAAATTTTGTCTGATTATAAGGTTTTGATTGAGTCTTTTGTCTTCCTTTTGAAACCAAATACAGTTTATAAATCTTGAAATCATTGCCAAGGCTCTAACTTTTACAATACATCAGGATAACTCGTGATTATATTCTGGACATGGCTGGAAGGTGGACTTCCTAGTGTTGTGTAATTTTTCAGTGTCTGAGCACTTAAGGAGCTGATTATCTTAAGAAATTCACTTTCCACATGGGAATATACACAGTACATTTGAGTTTTTACCCATACATGAGTCTAGTGAATCACTATAAGCACCTATTCAGATATTCCACAACTGTGTAAAGTAGCAAAGTAATTTTATAGTTTTTTAAATTAATCACCAATATAGTAGAATCAGACTTTCTCAGTCCAGTAAAATGTCATGTGAAGGTAACATTTCTAACTGATCCTGCTGATAACTGTAGCCTTTGAGTACCTAATAAGGCATCTGAGACAAAATCAATCTTTTTACAAAAGTCTCCTATGAGCTCCATCCTTCAGGATTGCCAACCTTGTAGAACAGATTTCTACTTAAATTTATCCTCTGCTTTCAAAAGACTTAGCATGAACAAGATCAGAAACATATGTTCTCAGGTGCCAATTTCCCCAGCTCTAATAGAGATAATAAAGTGTAAAGTGAAAAAGATAGAGTAATTACCACTACCTTTTCTTAGCTTTTAGAGCAGGCTATGAAAGTACGATTTACTGCCTCTTTCAATTATTAGGGTGATTCTCAGTTACAAGAAAAAGCTTATGTTTCTTCCACCTACAGTTATTTAGATAAATTTCATAATTTTTGGAAGCAATTATACACTTCATAAGCAATGATACATGTCTACATTAAGATTAGAACTGAACTTGAGATGGTTCTCTTGCTTGTTCCCAATGATTTCAGTGGGACTGCAATTTCAGTTTCCTTTACACATTGGTCTAGACAGCCACACTTTCTCAGTAAAAACGAAAGAAAGCTAAAAGCATGAGTAAGAAAAATCTCAGTTTTGTCAGTCAGACACTTTCAGTTGTCATAAGGTGGGCTGAGTGCATTTTGGACTGGAAAAGGGAGAAGGAAAGGAGATGAGACAGTTGAGGAACAACCTAAATGCTGTGTTCAAAGAAGTGCAGAAGATGTAGTAAAGCTTTTGTTCAGCAAACCCAACAGTTTGCAATCAGTCCTGCACATAGTTAGTAGTACTCTCGAGTTCAAAAGGGAAAACCTGCATATAGAAAGTTATTCAAGTATTAAAGTGATGTCAGAGACCCCACATTTGTTTGAGCTCTAAGCTGCCCAAATATCGTATCAAAACTCTGCAAGCCTTGAAAGCACTTTCTTATTTTGTGGGAAAAGAAAGATTTTAATGGCCCAATTTCTTGCTTCCACAAACACATTTAATAGCTTCTGAGTTTCTGAACACAGGAAAATATACTTAATGACCTAAGACAGCAATTTAAATAACAGTTTTAAACTTTAGCCTGCTCTGTGATGTTTCTTAGTAGTTTAATTGAAACCTTTTTACCTCATTAATTATTAAATGAATGTATTTTCCTTACAACTTGGAATCCTACTGACCCAGTCTATGTGGAATCTGAAAGTTGCAGCTACCTTGCACATAGTGATAAAATGAAATTATGAGTTGCAGAGCTGACTAGTTGTTTTAAAGTACACGCGTTTCCAAGTGAGATTGCTTGGTCACTTCTGGTAAGCAAAGAGCTCCAATAACATATATAGGGTGAGTCTTGATTTAAGGAACTGCAGTTCTTTAATCAGTGCATGAAGTAGACCCTTAGCACAAGAAAGAGGAAAAGCTAAATATGTGTTCAGCATAATAATTAAAAGCTAAATATATGCAAAATTTTCTGAGGCTGACAATGGTCTTTTACATTGTGTTCACTACAGAGTAGGCATATTGCAAGGAGATGGACCTCAAAGTCATCATATGCAGTACTAATTTTCAAACAGAATAATTATAAAACAGATATGGGCACAGTTTATTAGAGCTGTAGTATGTTTTTGTAGAGTGAATCTGTTTCTATGATCAGTGCTATAGTTTTGATCACTTCCACCGAAGTTGGGTAAGTCAGTGAAAAAAACTGTAGAACCAGCTCTTTAGATTCGAATTTTTTTCATTTACATGATGTGTTTTTTCTAGTAAACAAGTAACTGGGGAAGCAAAAAATTCTCTGCAGATAAATTCTTCACAGTTTTGCTATCTACTCATGTGAATGACTGGCTGTTTTAGGCATAGATTTGCTGGGAAAAGAGAATAAAGAGGAGGTGGTTTCTTCAACAGCTTCCAAATTCCTGGTGCAACTATGCTAGCTTAGAAACATAAAATTTGGAGACAGGCGTCTCTGTAAGAATTCAGGAGACTGTTATATACTGAACCTATCCTTTTTTTTTTTTTTTTTTTTTTTTTTTTTTCTCCCCAGAAATAATTCTTTAGACTAAATGAAGAATAAAGATTAGAGGAAAGGTATTAAAAAAAAAAAAATGTTATGCCATGATGTCTTCTCCTGGTAACTGATCTTCCTACCCCCAATGCCTCATTTAGCAAAATGGGTTATATTATAATAAAAAAAAAATTCCCCTTAAGAATCGAAAAGGTAGATAAAAATCTGAATTTGCTAACCAGTCCTTAATTATTATATTTATTTCTCATAACAGACTTAGGAATTCCCAGACCACTGTATACAGCTTTACCTAAGGGACATGAACTAACTTTTATATCTTAATATTATCCTAAGCACCTTTTGAGATTGCAGCTCCCTTCTGCCAGGCTCTGAACAAATACACAGGTGGAGATAATTCCTGACCCAGAAATCATATACTCCAAATAGAAGGAGAAATAAAACCAATAATACATAATACTACGATTATTGCCATATCGCAACTCAGTTATGGAATTGGAACAAAACTCAGTTGTATCAGGTCAGATCAAAAGACACATACCCTAATAGGACATATAATAAAGAACATATACTAGAGAAGAGTTTAAACTAGTGCAGCTACACAGCAATACTTCTCTACACACATCCTTCTGTGTATCAAGCATTTACTGAGCCTCAGATGGTGTCTTTGTGTTTAATATCCCTGGATTAACTTTTTTCTTCAATAAATTAGTCAAAATGAAATATTTTAAAGCCTATATAACCTTTAGAAATGCATGTTCCAGATACCTGGATGAGTACTACTTAAGCTAGCCAGCACTGCTATAGGTATGAGTGCTATATCATCCTGGGATTTCAGTACCTTAAAGACTGAGGAACAGGACAGTGCCTGCTGGGAACTGATGTTTTTTCCTTTCCTTCAAGTGTCTTAATTCCTCATCACTCTGTTATGCAAAGATTCTCCTTGGTAGTACTTGATGTGATGATACAGTCAAGGATCACACTTCTACTGTAGCTGGTGTTGAACCTTTTGATATTTAAAGAGCATTTGGAATACTTCCCAGTCTATACATCTGCCCATCTAATTTAGATTTCTGTGAATAAGGTTTCACTGGGATGCTACAAGGATGATTAAGAACCTTAGTACCAATACTACACCACCTTCACTCTCTGTCAAACCACTATGGGCCGTACTTTAAAGAGAATAAGGCAGATGGCTGGATGGTCAACAAATATGCGACAAAACACTTCTTCTAGATATTTGCAGTTTAACATGTGCTAGTGTTTATCCATCTGTAGAACAAGCCACCTGCCAGCTGTTTGAGTGATATGACTGGCTAAACATTGCTAAGCACTCTGTAATCGCAACGACAATAATACTGCCAAAAAAAAAAAAAAAAAAGGTTGTATACAAGGTATGCACACTGATGGCTTTTGCAGACAAAAAGAGCAAATTAAGACTCAGAAGAAAGCAATCTTATGTTTCCAAAATATTTATTCATGGCATGTATTATCTGCACAATTCAGAAACACGTACACCACTACTGTATTACAAAATTCGCTGACAAAATATAGAAAAGGCTATAACACTATAACATCTATGCAATTCCTTCGTTACTTGTGCTGTGGTAGAAGTACATGAATACATTTTCAAAACTAGTTATATAGCTGATTGTCAGCAACTCATTCTCTAGCATTTCTTCTGCATATCCTTCATTCAATTAACCCCAAAGCCATCAACATTTGGAGGCAAATGTGAAAATAAAATCTTTGCAGCATGCAATGGAAGCATATATCATTTAGTAATGCATGTGTCTACAGCAGTAATGATACCTCACTAGAAAGATCAACTGGCCCCAAATCATATATGGACTTGTCACATTAGGTAATTCTCCTTGTTCTATTACAGATTAGGTGTCTGTACAAGGCTTTAAAAATCCTTCCAGTTCCTGTTTTGGAGACAATTCAACAAATTCTCTCCATGGTCTGTTTAAATGCACTTTGAAACTTGAAACACATGAAGCATTTCTACTTGTATTAATAAAATTCTGTATCTGTATTCATAAAAGCAGAAGCTTTTTTATTTCCAGTCATATTTCCACAACCTTTCAGCATTACCAGTGATATTACTGGATGCCCTAGTTATTATGCAATACCTAAGTGATGCGTAAACAAGGAATTTTTTTGAGTAGTGGTGTACAGCGGCATCAACAGCTTCTTTTCAAGGGTAAGCAAGGTATACTAGCCTGAGTAGGCAATGCACCAATGCCTTCTTCTGAAACCCTAGCTAGTTTCAATGTCCCTCTTGGGATGCTATGTCCCATAGTGTGGTCTAAGATCCTTTGTCCTAGACTATACAAAAAATAAATATTCTTTTGTATAGGCATTTTTGGCACTCACAGCACATACAAGTATTAATGAGCTGATGCTCAGTGACAAACTTGGGACACTTCTCCCTGTTTCTTTCCAGATTACATTGAAGATAAAACAAACACTGCCTATCTTCATCTACTCTTTCCTTAGAACAAGGAAAATTGCAGACAGAAAAAATGCATGAGAGACATGTACTGCTAAAAGCCGAATTCTTCCATAGCAGTCTGTAAAACAGATGTTGGGGTTTCTCCAGCAACATCAAATCAAACACAGTGCACACAGGTTCATCTAGATCTGCTTTCCCATACTCTTTGTTTCATACAGATGCGCTGTGCCAAGAATGCAAACTGTTCAGTTGCCAAAAGCAGGCACCCACATGTTCAAATGAAATCTTGAGAAACATAAGAAAAATAAAAAGTTATGTCCAGGCATACAGAAGCCTCATTATTATTATAAGCTCTGCCCACTCTTGCAGAGAGCCTTCTTAGCTATAAATCTCTACCAATAGTTTCCTTTCTAAACCCTATTATATATTATTCATTACTAGACTCAAGTCCCCAGTCAGGAGGTTATTATGTTTTAGAACTATTCTGATGATTTTCCTCAGCTCTCTGAATTCAGATGTACAGGGGGAAAAGACTTGATTGCATTGCCAAGTTTATTGCAGTGTAGAGGGTTGTGAGGCACAGAAAGGATACAACCGCTTTATTTCTTTTCTTCCCAGTTTTAGACCTTTTCTGCCAAACTGTGGGAGCAGGATTATGCAGCTGCTAGAGCTCCCCAGTCAGAGGAATGGCGCTCTGCATTTTCATTCTGCATATTTCTGTTAGCAGATGCTTGGCTTGTTACATTTAATGCTGTGCAGATCAAACCACAACAAACAGGTCTTGAATAGGATTACCAGTTTTGCAACTCCATTGGAGAGGTCTTTGGTTACTAGCAATTTCTGTATTTGTTAGCTCTACCCAGTCATAACAGACTCCTCCAAATAAAGACAGGATTACCCAGTACTGATCTGTTGCTTGCCAAACTCTAGTCGAGGTCTGACTGAAATAGTGGAGATGTAATTCTCTGAAATGCAGGTCTTAAAATAAAATTGCAATAATACTAGTTTGCTAAGTAATATTATATTTGCATTAGAAACAGAGCAATAATCTGAAAAATTAGCATTAAAAAATGGAGTCTGATACAGTACGGGAGCATAGTGGTCAAGGGCTGAAACCGTCTATACTTGCAATTTTTGATTAAAGATGCTGGGACAAACCTTCAGTTTTTGTAAGGTTTTGCCCAACTCAAATAAATTAATATTCAAGTGAAATTCTTCAATATAGCTACCTCATACATAATGAACACAAAAGCACCTCAATGAATATCTGAATTTTACTTTAGTATCATTCTCTCCTGGGGAAAAAAAAAAAAAAAGAATTTAATTTGCATAGAGGATGGGTGTCCTTTGCTTGGTCTGGTGCTGGACCATATGGATTCTAGTGTGGCACTTATGACCAGTCTGAAATCACAACTTTATACATATACAATGTTTACCTCACTATCTGCAAGATACGAACAAAATATAATTGTGCTTTGAAGTTTGTTTAACTCTAGGAATGTATGGGTTCTGAGAGCAGGGAATTTAATGAACGGAAAATTTGCATAAAGGGAAGAGTGGTGGGAGTGAAGGGTGAGGAAGACAACTGCATTCGCAGAACATATGTCCACCTGTACAGGGTCTGGGGCAGGTTAGACTTGCCTTGTGCTATCTGAGCCCAATCAGAGCATTTCCCACAAGGAAAATTTCAACTATCATCTCCTCTGTGGGACTTTCCAAAATAAGTTATTCCACAAATGAGGTTTAGGGATGTAGAAAATAAAAAAATATTGTACCTTATAAGTTTCTTTCTACAACAAATGCAGTCATGATGTTTGTGTTGAAACATGGGTTTGGGAGAAAAGAAACAAACAAACAAAGAAACAAGCAAAAAAGCTCAATGTTCTTTCCCTCAGATATTTAAGGTTAGAGAAAAGAATTTTTTTTAAAAAATCCATTGCTGATACTTATGACGAATGAAGAAAAGACTCAGCAAGATTTCTGAGACTTGAATTGTCTATTTTGTTTTTGCAATAAAGTTGGCAAAATAGAGTAGGAGACCCAACTATTTAGTTCTTGATACATTTTTATGAACAGATAACGTCAAAGGCAACAGAAGGAAACACAGCGGAAAATAAAAGGTTTTGAACCAGCAGGAAATTTAGCAGAGGGAGAAGTAGCATGGCTCCTTCACTGGTACAGGAGGACCCTTTGAACAATGAACTGGTAGTAATAAGGTAGCAACTAATACAGAAACACATGTAAGGAGCAGGAGTTTAGTTTAATTTGGGAAAATAGTAAGATTATCACGAAAGTTGCTGCAGCTTTTGCATTAGGTGTTTTAAAGCAGACAGTGTTGCTGTGATGGGAAACATGGAGAGACATAAGTGAACCAGGAAGGAAGAGATGCAAAATTTGTTTGTATAACTAAAGACACTCTGGGGGCCAATACCAAGAGTAACAACAAGTCCAATATGTATTATGGAAAAGCCAATGACAGCTGAAAGTTATTAGGAAAAGGCCGTCTGTTGAAATCACTATGGATATGGGTATTCAGGTGTGCCCATTTGAGCCTTTGGTAGACAAATCTGTATACCTAAACCAAACAAAAAGGGGCAGAGACTCCGAAATGGTCCAACATCATCCACAGCATCAGATTGTCGATATGGTTCCTGCAGTTTTAGCCCAAGACGATTATCAGTCTTCCAAAGAGTGTTTGGGGATGGTCTGAGTTTGGTAAAGGCCAGGGACATTTGGAGATTACCAACAGAGACAATAGACACCCCTCCACCTCCCCACCCCCCATACAGATCCCTCAGGAGCTGTCCTTGAGCATACAGTCCATCCAATAGCTGCTTCTGGATCCTCACTCTCCCCAGGTACTTCACCCCTAGAGACACTTACATACACACACACACATAAATGCAACTTGATGGGTGTCACACCTGGATAACGCTCATATCATCTAATGCAGTGCAATTTGTTAAGTAAACAGGATATTTGTGCATAAACCAACAAACAGAATCAGATTTCAAGTCATAAAAACTAGCTATGGGGGGAAAAAAAAAAAAGCAGATAATTTGAGTGTATGAATTTGTTTCAGGCTCAGAGAGCTGCTATTAATGTTCTTCAAGAAAATAAAGTATTTAAGATAATGAAAAACATATTGCAAATGTTCTTAGTTTCATTTGTTTACTGCTTTCACAAACTACTCTGAAGAACTCGTTAATGGAAACTAATTGAAACAGGTTCCATGTCCATGTCCAGCTTCTTTTATAATTGTTGAAGTCACTGATTTGGCATGAAACAGCTTCTATTTAATCTGTCTGATTAAAAACAGCACTTTCTCTTGCTGTACTCATTGGAGTGGAAATGAATTGTTCGCTGTCATGCACCAGGCTGTTCCCTTCATTTGATAAACCAAAGGATTAGGCAAATTTAGTCAAGGAGTCTTGAGGACTCTTCCCTCCCTCTATTCCCTTCATACCATGAGGTGAAACACTGTACTGATTATGAGACCTCTTTTTAATTATTTGATTACATGAATTAATTGGACTGTCAGACTGGACTGAATTTATCCCAGTCAGTTCTTCAGTAATTAATTTTCATGTAGCTATGCTTCTTATTTGAAATGAGGATGCAAATTCCTTTGTCTTAAAGAAAAACTCAGTACAGAATGCAATACAGTGTTTCATTCATGGATTCTTTCATGATGAAAATTAAAAGTGTGGGGCTGGAGAGCCCTGGTCTTCTACTGTCTGACAACTGATTTAAATACTAACAACTATGACAATATAGTGTGCTCAGGGGATACAAGGTGAGCAGTAGACATTGTCTACCTGGATTTATCCAAGGCTTTTGATACAGTTTCCCACAGTCTTCTCCTAGAGAAACAGATACATTACGGTCTAGATCAGTGTCCCTGTGGTGGTTGGGGAACTGGTTGACAGGACACACCCAGTGGATGGTGACAAATAGCTCCTTTTCAAACTAGCAACCTGTCACAAGCGGGGTCTCCCAGGGATTGATATTGCTCCCAACACTGTTTAATATCTTCATAAGTGATCTGGATGATGGAATCAAGTGTACCCTGATGAAGTTTGCTGACAATACCAAACTGATTGGGAAGAGGACACTTCGGAAGGGACAGCTACCCTGCAGGAAGACCTGGATCAGCTGGAAAAGTGGGTTAACAAGAATCTTATGAAGTTTAACAGGACAAGTGTAAGGTCTTATGCCTGGGAAAACATAATCTAGGAGGAATTAGGAGATGCCTTATCACCATGTTCCAGTATTTAAAGGGTGGCTACAAACAAGATGGAGACTCCCTTTTTAGGAGGAGTCACATGAAAAAATGAGGGGGGATGGGTACAAGTTACTCCTGGGGACATTCTTATTGGACACAAGAGGAATATTTTTCACAATGAGAACAATTAGCCACTGGAATAATTTCCCCAGGGAAGCAGCAGTTTCCCCAACTCTGTACACTTTTAAGATTCAGCTGGACAGGGTGCTGGGCCATCTTGTCTAGGCCACGCTTTTACTGAAAAGTTTGGGCCAGATGATTCTTGAGGTCCTTTCTAACCACATATTCTATGATTCTATGAACTGCAAGAAGTGGGAAAAAACTACTGGATTTATTTGGCAGTACCAATAGTACAGGCTGAAAAACTAGGAAGGAGTATGAAGAGGTCAGGCCTGAAAAAGTTGTGAGGTTATTTTCAGGGCAATTCAGAAAATCTACAACAGAGTGCACAAGCAAACTTGGGCTTCAGCTATGCTATTTATACACAAAGGCCATGTGTTGCAAAACACTTAGGGGAAGAAAACTTTTCAGAGAGAGTTCTGCAGCAGGATGCACCAGAGACGTTGTAATAAACCTGCTTCTAGTACCTGTGCACTTTTGGGGTGCTCTTCAGCCAACTTGTCTCTGTGTCCTCACAGCTCTGCCCTGTGCCATCCTCCCACCACCTGCACCTTGGAAACACAAACCACAAGGCTGAGACTGCACAGCAGCTTTCAGTGAGACTCAAAACATAGGAGAGGAACTTACAAAAAAGTCAAAATCACTACCATTAACATGAGTGGGTAAATGCATGGCAATACATCACAGCGATCATTGCCTGTGCACATCACCTCTGAAATATGGAATAGGTGATTAGGCAGTGATTAGACAAAGAAGAAAGAAAGAAATTTCACACACACACACACACACACACACCCCGAAGACCAAAGGAAAAAGGGTGGATGGAATAGCAAAACTGTAACTGTTTCAACCAATTTCAGGTGTCACAAAAAGAATTTTTTTTTTTTTTTGGTTTGTTTGTTTGCCTTTCCTCACTAAACATTCACAAAAGATTTCCCTACTGGTAAATTAATAGCTGTTTTTATGTAGGAAACAGACATAAACTACATTTTCCAGAATGGAAAAGTTCCCCCTCATTTTTTCCATTTCCCAAAAAAAGAAGTCATGACTTCCATTCCTAAAGCTCAAAGCAATTGCAGGTTCAAGAAGCATGGGAACCTAGAAGTCCATGCAAAGCATTTTTAAGAGGTGAGTTGCCTGTTGCAGAGATGTGGGACCTACCAGTTAACATGCCAAGTACCAATTAGAAAGGAGTTAATGTTATTTTTGGCAGAATGCCTTAGCCTCAGTATGATTTGATAAATCACTTGCTCCCCTTAAAATAAAAGGCCTTATCTCAACCTTAAAGACTCAATTTACTCTGCTGTGTCAAATGTACTTTCAAATGTACAAAATGCTCTTTTAAGCAGCTTATCAGTCTCCCAGACACTGACTCCTGGAGACAAGAAGTCTGCAATATTCAAGCTGACTCATTTCTAACAGGACTAAAATTCAAGCTTTCTAGGAACTGCGGGTGTTTTTGTTTCCTTGGAGATAGAGTGACCACTAGACAAAGGAGCTGAGCTCCTGTGACCCCAATCTAAACAGCTGTCTCATTTTCCAGAAAAAAGGAGCTGGAAGCAGAGAGACAGATACAGTAAACTAACCCTATTCTCTTCCAAACACTCATGATATTTTTCATCCCTTTGCAGGAAATTAGGTCAAAAAATGCTCTGATGTTTGGTGTTTTGTTCTGCATTATTTTCAGAATAACTTGATTGCATACACAGATCCTGACAATCTGAGACTTTTTTGTCAGATGTGTTGGGCTACAGTTATCCAGTCTCTATTCCCTTGGGAAGCCATCTCAAGTGTGATCATACTTTTCCTTGCCAAGTTTTTTGTGTAACTGCATCTTCCATGGCTTTAGCCAATCAGAGTTTATTTGTAGGGTTAGATTAAAAAGAGAGTATCTTATCTCTTATATTCTCCCCCAAAATAGCTTTTTGCCTTGCCCTAAAGTATGAACAAAAGCTAGACCATAACCAGTTTTCGTGTTCAGTATTAGGAGGTAGCAATGCATCATCTGCTAGTGAGAGTCTTTCTGAGAGCCATTAACATTTTTCTGTCCCTATTCTTGTTTTTCCCTATCCTGCCAAATTCTGTCATGAACAATTCTTTTCCTATTTGTGCTCTTCAGATCCCTAAGGAAATAGGGAGCAGAACCCCAACAGCGTGTCAGGTCACACATGAAGATCATGCTTAGTATTTCCAGCTGTTTGTAGGTACCTCCAGTGTTTGTTAGGTACCTCTGGGCAGCTACAGCTCTTCCTCATGCGAGATGGAATAGTTGCAGGTTTTAGATGGTTTGGTTACTTCTATTCCAAACCAAGCAGAAGAAGGAAATGCTCATGGCTCTTAAACCCCCACAAAGAAACTATGCCTCCATGCAATCACAATCCAAACTGCAACATTAGCAACAAGCTGTGATATTGTATAACTTAAATTGCACTGGTGCTATCTTATTCCTTGGCTGTAGGTGGGACTTTTCCTAATAGGCCCTCCCTCCACACCCTTGAGGGCAATAAAACTGACTGAATTTTCAGTAATAAGCCAGGGGGTTACAGTTTGTGTTGCACTGAATCTCTCTTGCATTTTTCATCTGTTCTTAGGGCAAATTTGACTCTTAGACCTTCTGTAATTCCACCAAAATCAATTGGACTGCCTGATGAGCAATTCAGAGATGAATTTAAACCTCTGAGACACAAGTGATCCCTAACTAATTAACCTACAAACATTATTGTGTGTTGACACTTTGCCAAGGTATAGTCTGTACTGAAGATCCAAATCCATCAACATCTATGAAGTTTTCTCTTTCTTGGTTAAAACCGTATTCTCAGGTACAAACCTTCTTCCAAAATCAGTGCTGAAGTGAACCAGCATACGCCACTGAAAAGGAAACATTTGTCCCATGAAACAAACATCCGATGGCAGAATGGCAACTGCCAAAGCAGTTAATAAACAGAACCATTGCGGCTTCATTTTCCTTGGCATGGCTCATAATATTTAATAACGGCAAATCTGAGAGGGTTACTATTCTGAAAATAGTATTTAGCAGGAGGGGTTCTGTGTTCATGGCATTGTAATGCCTTACAGCTTGAACAGCTTTTACCCCCACCACTCCTAAAAATTTGTTATAAATTTCAACAGCAGACCTGCCTTATCTCTGCATATGCAGATTATTTAGCAATAAGACAATGAAGAGTAATATACATCCCAAGACTCATCTGTTTAACACTGCCCACACCATCAGCAAGACTAGTGAAACCTCAGGAGAAACCTCAATGATTTGAGGAAGGATCACTGAGGGCATCAGTGAAAGGCAATGCTGCTGCAGGAAGCATTTTCACAAGCAAAACCTGACTCTGAAGAGGGATCCCTTTGTTACTCTTATGGACTGAAATAAACTGTAGGTGTTTAAAAGGTAGAGTAGAGGAAAGGGAAACAGAACTTTCAAAATTATAAAGTTATACATTTAGTATGGAACATAGTACGAAGCAACAGGCACTTTCTTGGTAAAACCATTTTCAGTGACTGCTCTTTTGAAATGGTGTGAAAAAAGATAGTTGTAAGACAACAGTTTTTTACAATATTGATAATTCTTCTTTATATGAAGACCTCACTTCTTTTAAATTGCTACACACATGTTCTTCAAGAAGAAAACCACTTCCGAGTACTACTCACTTCAACCTTTTCAACAATTCCCCTCAACATGAGCCCATTTCCAGTTTCCAGCATTCACATTCAGATCCATCACTCACTTTTCTCAGTTTTGACTCTGCTGTTCAAAACAGAATTATTATATTTTAATTGACATAGATGAGGATACCATTTGCAGCTGTTAAATATTCTGTAAATGCTCAGTATGCAAATTGAACACCAGTAACCTATGTTCTTGGTATATTTAATTTATCAAGTTGTCTTTGAGTATGAACAATGCAAAATGATTCTGTTCTTCCTACTCAGCAGTTTGAACAAAATTCCATCATCTGGAAATTTAAAACTTTTAAACATTTGAAAATCTAATGTGTATCCAATTTTTTCTTTAACTTCATTTTTAATTTTCATTAAGGATAACAATTTACTGAAAGTTCTCCCAGTTCTTAACTGTGACTTTTTACTTATTCAATTGACAAGTGAGCAAAAAAAGCCAATCTTATTTAAACTCTGATTTGACATGTGTCCCCTATCATACCTCATGTCAAATTAGTCTAAAAATCCATCTTTTTTTTTTTTTTTTTCCTAAGGAAAGCTATGGACACTAAGAATAGAAGAAATATGACTAGGTATTCCAATTCAGTCATAAGCTACAGTTCAGAGCTTGTCCAGCTGTTCTTGTCTAGACTTTAGAATAGGAAGGCTTGGTCGGAAGAAGTAACAAAAGAATGTTATTTTTTCTTTAAAATAATTTTTAAAGCAGATAACTGCTTTGGCGAGACCTGAAGCTTGACAATTTTAGACCTCAGTTTGCACAACTGAAACCAGTCTGAATTTTGGTATTATCTGACAAAAATAGATTAAAATGTTTTCATCATCTCTTATTAATGCACTGTTAAACAATAAAATGTTTTTTGGTATAGTTGATCTACACTTATCTTACATGCTTAACCTTAAAGTGATCTACCTGTATAATAGTTTATTAGTGCATCTTTATCCCAAGTTTTCTGATGCAACAGTCCCACTAATGCCAATGTAGCCATTTTAAATATTTATACAAATTCCACTGTGAATTAACATGTTTTTCCTCCAGACATGAAAAGGGGGAGCTGAGAAAAGAAAAAAAAATAATCAGAGGAAGACTGTTAATAAGGTTTTACAAGAGTATTAAATTCAAATAAAATATTTACAGAGGATAAGCAATGCTTTTGGTACACCACACAATTTACATTACAAGTAGGAGCAACTAATCTTCTACACATTCTGGTTTATAATAGCGAAGCATACACACACCAATGGAAGGGAACAGAGTTTTCATTATGAAACTATTTAAAAATAAATGTGTGAATATAAATGATCTATTTGTATCCAAGCTCCAGTAGATCTAAAATGAAAGCCAAAAAGCAAGTTGGTGTTGAACAATATTGCTTTCAAGGACTGATTTATGTTGGGTTTTGGTACTAGAGTTATTCCCCGCTTATGAGTCCTGCATAAAAACAACAATCTCAACCTAACAAAATGAAGATTTCTGCTTACTTAAATGGCTACTTACTTAATTTTCTTTTTAACAGTGTTGCTGATACCAATTAAACAGAAGTGCACATTAACTGCTATATAGACGCTATTAGTTGTTTTTTTCCAGTTGGTAGCTCAAGACGAATAGCCAGGCTGCTGTTGTAAAGATTACTGTGTGAGTACATGATTTTTCAGCTTGCTGACAATTTGGAGCAAGTGAGAATAAAATTATTTCAGTTGGCATAAACATATGGTAAACTGATATACATATTTTACCAACCATGAAATTTAAAAATAAAGCATCTCATCAATATATTTTCGAATGAAGGCAATTTCTGGTTGATCTAAGAAATGTTGATTTTAAGCAATCCTCAATAAAGGAAAAAAAAAAGATAAAAACTGAAAAAATAGATATTCTAGAACAAAAGGCACCATTTCAAGCAGAAAAATAAAGATGCCCACTTCTACTCAGTTTTTCCATATTTCTCTTGAATTTACACCAATAAAATCACAGAATCATAGAATGCTTTGTGCTGGAAGGGACCTTTAAATATCATCGAGTCCAATTGCCCTTACCATGGACAGGGACATCTTGCACTAGATAATATAAAATCATAATAAAATTAATGGGATATTAAAAATATTTTAGAAATCAACAAAGCCTTATTTTTCCATGAAATTTCACAATACAATATGTCTCCAGCTCTAGCTACAAGCATACATGTATACGAAGTAATTGCAGAGAATATGCATATATTTATACATGTACATATACACACATCTATTTTACATCTATTTATACATATATATTTAACACATGTATTTATACTATAAGTTTCTGTTATGTTATAAATGTTATACAATCTGTGTTTCTACATCTAAAAATGATCCTTTTAGTTTGTGTTCTCTTGCTTAAGTGAAGAGAGCAGTCAACCTGGCTTCCACTACTGCTGCTTTTAGAAAGCAAGGGTCCAGGACCCCAACGTTAAGAATATGTTCTTTGTCAAATTAATTCTCTTCACTCAATGGGATTGACCCAAGCAATTTCCTTTTTGAATGTTTATGCAATAGGGCAGAGAAATTGTACTGTTGATGAAACAGTGTAAAGTTTTAATATTTTCTTTAGTTGATCCAGATCGAACTGTTGGAAGCTACCCAGGGTCTCAGCAGGTTCATTGCTTTGTTGTGGTTTAAGCCTACAGTCATTGTACTGAAAGACTGCTCTTGTACAGCACTGACCCAGCTGTGTGTCTGAGGATCTTCACAGTCACAGGTGTGAGCCTCTAACATCTGAGCTAACAACTGAGTTAACCACTTTCCAGATATGGCCTTGGCTCTAAAGGCAGCCTGAAGTGGACAACAGTGGCATTTTTCTTATAGCAAGTTAGCTTTTCTTTCATTTGGGTCAGCTGATAGAAATTATCCTAGCCTTGATTTAAATTTATGTTCCTTGCGTATCTGCAGAATATTTTCAAAATCATTATTGCCTACTTCAGTCAATATATTCTATTTATTTATTTATTTTGTAAATGCAAAAGCTTCTAGATCTCTAATAAACATTTCCAGTTTGAACTCTTTACCAGTATGGCTAGTAAAGCTGTTCAGAAAAGGAGCTTTATAGCCTCTCTCTTCAATGCCTTAGCATTGGGGAAGCCTCTCTCTTCTTCTTCACCTTACCTACTCAATGGAAAAAGTAAGAGTTTTTATGAAAAAAGAAGCAACATGAAATTTTTCTCTTTTTTTGGTCTGAAATATAATTTGTCATAGAAAAATATATTTCCCTTAGAACTGGCTGTTCTTTCCCAAGTATGATTTATTCAAGTTTTGTGCACTAAGAACTACAAAGTTCTGTCAATAACAAATCCTACTGTGAAGAGCCTGCTCAAGAATATCCCTACCACCATCAAATCAGCACATTTTCCAATCCATCTGTAGTCAGGGGTACTTTCCCACACTACAAGTTGTCCTTTATGGAGATAGAGCTACAGTGAACACTTTATTGAAACAGCTTTTTTCTTTTTTTCCCAGTGTATACATAAGTGCCTGATGTTCACTGCCAATTAAAATAATAAACAAACAGCATAAACAGTATGGACAAGAGAAGGGTATAATTGCCCTTTTTAGTCATATAAATGAGTGGTTGTCTTGCTACAGGGAAGACATAAACTAGACGGGAAGAGACAAACTAGACTGGAATTCATTTTCACCTCCCATGGTGAAATCTTTTATTGTTGTTTCTCTGTGCTACAATGGCGGCATACAAAGCCTAAGTCACAACAAAGCAATAATGCTGCATTGATGCATTCCCAGAATTGAAACCATAGGCAAGCAACGCTACTTACTGCCGGGCCCCAATTCAAGTCTTCTTACAGCCCTCTGGGCATTTCCAGACTAAATAGCTTTGAAAAGGGGAACAGCACATTAGCAGCCCCTCTGAGACAATCTGAGTAGAGTTACTGCATAAAACCCACAGTTTAAATTATGTTAATAGGACTGAAAGCTGCAAAGAAATTATTTATCAGAACTAGTGCAAGACCCTAGAGTTTATGCAATTTTTACATCAGACTTCCATTCCCTCACTGCAGTCCTGGGTCTCTCCAACAAGCCTTTATATGCCACCAGCAAAGGGGAATCTGTCATTTATATCACCTGTGCTTTCACCAGCTGTGGTCTTTAATGCCATTGATGCCAGGGCTGCTCTGTGTCTGTTCCCTAGAGTGCATCAAAGTGCTCTTTGTGCCCCAGAGTGCATCAAAGCCCTCAGTGCAATCCCAGCATGGCCGAGACATTGTGTGAATGATGTGCGGCAGATGGCACAGTCCACGGCCATCCTCTCTGTTGAGACATGCAAGGCAAAGTGCTTCAAAGGAACTGCTGCAGTTGCCTAAATGGGTATCATGTAAATCAGGAAGGAAGATAATTCTCAAATATTTGGGAACAAGGACTACCTTTTCACATGTTAATAATTAAGAACTTGACTTTGGATCACTACAGTATGATATGACAATTGGCCAAGCCCAACCTTCTCCCAGTGAATGTAAGTGTATTAGTAGCCCTCACTGATCAGACAAATAAATGAACAAAACCAATAACAGAGTGGGGAGGGAGAAAAGATATGTATAAAGTATCTGAAGTGACCCCAAAAAGGTTAATTGGTTTGGTTCTGGGATAACTATGTACCGGTCTCACTGATGATGAGAATATTCACCAGAGTATGGTTCTGCTGGCAACAGTCTGTGCTTTAAGAAAGGAAAATTAGATTGACTCCAGCCCCAATTTCATCCTCTCTGATTTCACAGTGCACTCAGCTGCTTGAAGAAGGGAGAATTGCTCAACAGAATGCCGTCTGAGATGACTGAATGGCATTGCTACAATGGGAAGAGGTTTGCATTCAAAATTTCATCAAGAGAGACACTGCTGCAAGGCAGGACCTGATTCCTGTCTCACTAACACTAGCTCAAATCAGCAGGAAACCAATGAAGTCAATAGACTCTCAAGAGCAATGGGGTTAGACCCACATTAAATGTGTGTGAAAATCAGTGGGAAGAAATAACAGCTCAACATATCTGTACGTACATTTAAACTCGCAATTCGTGAAAATTCCAAGCATGAGAAAAATCAAAGGTAATCTCGGATTATAAATGAGTCCATTTAGTTTTGACATTAAAAGGTGGGTGTCATCTTCCTGGCTTTTAGGTCTCTAATCATTTCATTCTGCTTTTCCATAATTCATAGCCTTTCACAGTTTATTGAATCTTTCAAGACTACTCATCCTTTCTTTTTCATCTTTTTATTTTAGTTCCAAAATTTGTGTGTGCGTACATGCTTAGGAAGAAATGTAAAAGAGCTACTTAGCATTTGAAGGAGTGCTGCAAACAGTTATTTCAAGTCTTTTGTTCTGAAATAAAATAAAAAGCCAAGGGAGGAGATTTTTCAAATTTGTTTCAGGAGAGTTTTTATCGCTTAAGTTTAAGAGAAAGATTTTTCCCCTGGCATAAGCCATCATCAATCTATGGTGCTGCTCTAATTTACACCACCTGAGGATTGAAAGTGACATAAAGTGAGCAACTAAAAAGAAAGAGACCACATGTGACTAACATCTGTCACATCGCTTAATATACTGTTGCTCAAGGAATGAGGCGACAAGAATTGGTGTAGTGCCAAAAAACAGAACAGGAGAAAAGCTTCAACTTCATCACTTCAAGTTTTCATTATTCCTACAATTACTTTAAAAATGTAGCAAATAGAAATACAGAAATACCTGTTAATTCTAACAGAAAATGGTTGGAAACTTTCACCATATCTTTAAAGATGAGCTGCTGCAGGTGAGTTTGCAGAATGGCTTCTGCAATTTTATGTGGCCCAAGGATCTCTTGTAGGATCTTTCTCATGGATAACTTCTAGTTTCTCCTATTGACTCACAGAGTAGAGACTCTGCAAAACCAACTGTTGGATAGAATGAGAACATGGGGACAGTGCAGTTGCAGTAGCATGCAGAAGAGAAAGTCACACAAGCAAAACTCACTTTCTTTTCAGAAAAAGTGCCTTGGGAAGGTATGGGCAGAAGGCAGTCTCAGGGCCCATATGCCAATAAAGAACTTTGCTCGGGACACCTTGTGTATTGCTTTGGAAGTGAGATTCTAACATTATGGATACTACAAGAAAAGGATTATGTGAGGATAACAAGATATTCCAGAAGAGATCTCATAACTCCAGTAATCTGCAGGCAGAAATCAATATGTTGGTTAGTCAAGGTATTCCTCTCCTGATTTCAACATCTGTAGTACTATGCTTGGTCTTCCTACTTTGTTAACAGAACATTACTACTTATAAATGTAACAGTACATGGTACAATTTCTCATAAAACAATGTACGAAGTTGTACAAAATGCCTTCTTAAAGTTCTAAAAGAAACAAGAAGACTGAAGCATAACATATATAATTAAGATTGCTGGTATTTGTACTAATAAAAGAACCTGGAGAATGAGGAGAGAAAGTAAAACTCTCTTCACTCCATCACAGTAGCAGAAACCTGTCACAGGAACAGGGATTGACTAAGGGGCAGCAGAGGAGAAGAGTCCCTTCCAAACATCTTTCCACACTTCTTGGAAACAAGGAGAATAGTGATATAGGGGAGGGAGGGAGGACAGCAACAGACATCTTAAGCAAAGAAACCATTGCTTAAGAGGAGAGTTGGAGAGTTCAATTTACTGTAAGAGAAAGACATATAAAGAACTGATGTATTGAAACAGCCAATATCATAGCTAGATGATTACAACTTAGTAATTACACCATTATTAAAAGATAACTAATCAAACATAACCTTAATAATGTTAGCAGAACTTAGTATTTTGCATTATTTGTGCATGTATGTATGTATGTATTTATTTTTCTAATGTCCTGTATTGTAAATTTATGTTTTGAAATAAACATATTCTTTTAGCCTTAAATCTTGTCCAGGATGGAAAATGTCCCTGACTGACTGGACACACAATTCCATACTCATTGATGGACTAGATGATCTTTAAAGGTCCGTTCCAAACGAAACTATTCTACGATTCTATGCAGTGAATCTTAAAAAATAACTTAAATGGTCATCTTGGCAAGTCTCCAGTTGCTTAGCCTATACTGCAAGGATGAGGAGTATGTGCCACCACAGATGGGTTGAATAGACTGATCTGAGGTCTGGTGCCACAGAAGTCGAAGAAGAGGGTCCCCCCCCTCTGGGGATCAGTGACAACTGGGAAAATTTTCTGCATCATGGGCAGGGAATGAGGATCAAGCTTGAATCTGAGGGACTGAGAGAGAGTTTACAGCAAGAGGCAAAATTCTTTTATTGGGGTACTTCTCGCAAGTAATTTCTATTTCCGTTTTTTATTTTTTCTTTCTTTTTTTTTTTCTTTTTTTTTTTTCTTTTTCCTTTTTTTCCAGGAGCAGGAAGGGAAAAGGGAGAGGAAGAGAGTATATTCAGCACAGGGGTAATAGACAAGTCTTGCAAGTTGATAACCCAAAAGAAGATGATGCCTGGTTTTCTGCATTTTGAATTATACATCAGCAGAGAGAGAACAAAGGATCTGTGTGTGTGTGTGTATGTGTTGTCATTTACTCCTAGAAGAGCACTCAGACTATTTCTGTACCACCAACCCATTTCTGCAACTATTTCTGTAACACCAACCCATCAATAAACCATAATGAAAATAAGAATGTGTATAAATATTCCTGGGGGACAACTGCTTGTTGATTGATAGAAAGTATCCATCTTTTATACACCATTGTGCAATATATTTCTTCATGCATCATAGGAAAAATAATGCAAAGAAAACCTAGTTAGCATTACTGTGACAAGTGCCAGAAGGTATGTAATATACAATTTTCCCCTAAATCATTTCATTTTGGAGAAAAACCTAAAACCTATTTGCCCACAGTTGAATGAAGTCAGGGAGATTATTAATTACAGGGTCAAGTCAGCCACAAAAATCTCATCATTATTAAAATCTTGCAAAAAAATTTAAATTATTCAGTGGTCTTGACTGAAAACCTGAAGCTTTGGGTCGGGTGACACCTGTGTTTGTCCGGCCATATGCCTGCTCTGAAAAGACAACTATATAACCATGGCTTTACTTCTGCAGAATCTATGATACCCTGTTCATGCTCATAGAATTTAGGCTCAGAGCTGGTTAATATCAGATATTTAGAAGAATGAGCAAAGCTAGGTCCCTTCTGAGTTGAACTATGTAGACATAGTTGGATAATCACTTGGTTGTTCAAACAACACGGCATATTTCCCCCTCCTCCCAGAAAATAAGCCTCTAAAAATATCTTCATCTGGTTGAAAATATAATATCTAGATGATCAATTTCATTGGAAGATGTTCATCTTACTGAAAATGAGTATCAAAGCTTTCTTAATTGCTACTGTCTTGGTTTATTCCCTTACACGCCTCAGGTGTCCATAAATAACATGTCGCTTTGATAGTCTAGAATGATTAAGTACAGAAAGAGAAAATGAAAGAATCAGGTTGGAGTGACAGCACATGGACTATAAGAGCTTTATGGGTCACAACAGAGGTTCAGTTAGGCCACTGGTTCATGTGATCAGTAGTGGGCCGTCAGTAAAGTAGAACAGGTGACTACAGTTAGAGGATCGTACACTCTCAGCAATATCCTTCCACCTTCCAGGAATCTGTCACCTTCTTGTCTTGAGCTGGTGGTTGTATGTTTAAATTTATAATCTAGAATCACTTGTATTTTACTTATCATTCTTATGAGGATAGAAAAACATTTAAATTAATAGAATTGTAAAATAATTTATATGCAAAAGACCTCTGGAGGACATCTGATTTAAATCCCTGTTTGAAGCAGGGTCAGTATTGAAATATGTCCAGAATAGCTGATGTCTGTAGCAATTTTCAATCACAAGAGTTAAAAACCAAAAAAAATAAATGAAACTTCTCCACAATAATTAGCCACAAATGAATTTCTGCTGTAGTCCACAGTTTTAAAACTTTTCAGAACTTTCTTCCCTGCATATGGGCTACGTTTATATAGTTACAAATGTACAATATACTCTAAAGCCAAATCACAGAACTAACATGATGGGCAGAACTGAAAGCAGATAGCATGTTGAAAGTAAATCTATAGAGAAAGATAAATAAGCCAATATATAAGAATCAATTATTTCAGTCTGACACACATATTGTTGGGCGTCATTTATCAACTGCATAGCAAGTTGCAGTCCTGTTACAGCACCAGTTATTTCAGGAAAAAGCTTCCCAGACCTTCAGAGGCATGCTGGCTACCCGAGAAAGTGCTACAACATGCTGTCCTGTATCCCCCAATCACCCATGCTGCATTCATGGCTTCACAGATCCCAGGCTTACCCAAAATCATGGGGAGACACCCTCCCCGGTAAAATACAGGCATGCATTACACATAGCAATTTCCCTCTAAACACCCCATGACTGTGCAACATTATTCTGACGTGCTTCTTTTATAACAGAGTATTGGTGCCCTTCTCTGGGCTGTTCTGACCAGACTGTTCAACAGATGGCAAGGAAAAGTCATGTATGTCCACAGCAGCTAACCCATATGCGGCTTGAAAAGAAAATGCAGAAAGCTACAGTAACATGACAGAATCCATTACTGGCTTTTAATCCTGATAGTGATGCAGAGATGAGCCATGAGCACAGCTGTATGTGCCTTCGGGAGAACACTTTGCCCAGCTCTGGTTTAGAAACAGATCATTAGAAGTAAATCAATATAACCTGCCGTTCTTCTTCACTCTGTCCTCTTTCAGAAAACTAATCAGCAGCACAGCATTGGATATTGAGAGCTATATTTTGGCTGAACCAATTCACATCAGACTGAAAACCAGAGGAAACCAGCAGCAGTAAAAAAGGGAGGATTTATTCTTTCCAAAGAAAAGTGAGGGTAAAAAGTCACTTGAAAAGAAAATTATCATGCTGATTCCAGGCTATGAAAACCATGAAGTGACAACCTGCATCAGTAATTTTTGTGCAGGAAGAAAGAGACAGGGCTGGATTTTATTTTGCCAGTTCAAACATTTGAAGTGTGCATATAATATTGAGTGTTTCCATGTTTGTGTGTTGTTAGTAATATGCTGTGTCCTAAACATCATTTATGATGCACAGTAAATGAGCATTGTCATAACTTAAACGTACTGTTCTTTTGCCTGTCTTGTTTCAGGAGTAAAAAAAAAAAAAAAAAAAAAAAGGTATGAAGAGCTTGGGTGGCTTGTGTAAGGCTGTGCAAAATACCTGTTTGGTAGTGCTGTGCTGAATTATGGAGCCCTGAATGCCAAGCACTTGTTTTAACCATAGCACCATCCTTATCTTTCTGGTCTTACGATTCTACAAAAGGTCTCCATTGCTCTGAGCTAGTCATTTTTGCCCTCTAGGAGAAAGATGCTTTAGCAGAAAATTTACTAAACTTTCAAACTTACATGCTGAACAAGCTCTGAAGTTCTCAAGAGCCTCGCCAGCCCTGCTGGAAGAGCTAGCCAGGGAAGGGAATTTCACTTCAGCGAAAAATGTCACAGTTGAGGGAAAAACAACATAAAAAAAGAACAAAACTGCTTGGAAAATATGAAATGAAATTCAATAATATGTCTTGATGTTCCCAAGAACAAGCTTCTGTTTTCTGAAATATATTCCTGGCAGCCCTGCCCAGGTGAGTGCATTTCCACTCTGGGTTCATGGAAGGTGTAGCCCTCAGCTCATCTGCAGCCTGCTTGCTGGTCTTCTGCAGACACACACCAGTACCTGTAAGCATTTTGACTAAGACAGAAAGTTTCTTGGAAGGCAGATTGGTGGGTGAGCTGGCAGGAAACCAGGCAGGTTTGCTGTCAGCCTCGCTCCTCTTGGAATCGACATGCTCCCAGGGAACGTTTCACTTTGACAAATCGGCATTTTTCCAATGGAAAACATTCTGACAGAACATTTCTGCCCACTTTTGCTGTGTCTTTATCCTTGTCGCTCTCTGCCCAAATGGGAAAATTTGACTGTTGAGATCAGCGCAGAGCGGCCGCTCACCTCTCCAGGCAAGATGTTGAACTTGCTCTTCGCCCATCCGTTCACCATGGGGATTGTCAGTAGGATGTGACACAGCAAGAATTTTCTTGTGCTCCTTGTCTGTCACCTTCCTTTTACACTACTCTGCCAGAATACTGGCTACAGAAAAAGCACCCAAGTTCTGTTTTGTCCCTCAACAATGTTTATGAGCTTTTGTGTAACAGAACAAGGGTTGGAGGTGATATTTGTTTACAGTCTCCAGTATAACATGCTATTGCTTGGATGTAATAAAATGCAAGTACATTATTTTTAAATACTGCAGCAGATTTAATTACTGCTACTTGCAAAAATAAATGCCACTTGTTGCCACAATTATCAGGTACAATAGCAGACATCAAGCACTCTGCTGTTTGCACAGTTTTAATGAGAAGCAGTCACTTCATTCAGGTTCCCTTTTTCCTCCAAAACGCAATTAACAAACAGTGATTAGTTGAGCCAATTCCAAATTGTATTCAAATGAAAGCAATTTGGCTAGTTTGTAGGTCTAATAGGTGATACTTTCTGAAGTCCCTAAAAGAATTAATTGCATGTTTCTACCCAAACATGTTCTAGGGAGGGGAAAAATAAAAGTTCTCTTTGATACAAAGGCTTTGTTTTTGACAGTGCAAATTGTTTTTCTATAAAAGCATATAATTTGGACCAGCCTACAAGACTGCCTGAGAAACTTATATCTGCACTGGAACTTTCTCTTCTTTGGAGAATATTGTCCCTTAATATACAAAATGTTCCTCTTCAGCATAACCGCACATCTGAAACTCTCCAGCTGCTGACATTTTAACAAACTTCATATAAATAAAGCTGTTTTTTAATAGTGATTTCTAATTTATGTCCAAATCCTGAAAGGAAACATTTACATGTGTTCTAATAACTTCTAGTGACTGATAAATCAGTGACGTGTTTATACGGATGTGATTTTCTTATCTTCTTTGCAAAGCACTTGGTCAGAGATCTCAGCTTCACAGTAAATACAGAACATCTCTGCAGTTTAATTTTCAAACAAGTTCAGACTCAGAAGCTGTGGTGTCACAGCGACAATTCTGATGGCAGGATTAATGGTTTCAGCTCCTACCCAGAGCAAGCAGAAAGCTTTCTATTAATAACTACATTATTTCGATATCATTCGTTATTTCTCAGGTATCTCAAGAGTTAAAAGCCTGAAATAGAAACTACAAAGTGCAAGTAACCAGGAATGCAAGGACTTCAAAATGCTAAGATCAGTAACTCCTTCAAATCTCCCACAGACTCTTTCCACAGACCTAATGGGATCAATAAAAATCCCATTGTATTTTATGCAAGAATAAGACTGTTTTCTTTGGAGTCCTGGGCAAATTCTAATTACCTTCAGCCTACCTAGACTTCTCCCTGAAGTATTAATGGGATGTGGTTTTCTTCACTTTCTGTCCTAAATTGTTGTAAAGTACTCTATTAAATAGCTGCCCAAACGTGGCTATATTTTACTGGAGAGCAAAATAATAATGGATTTATACACGGCACACATACACAAGCAGTAGGTATACTACACAGGTGCTAAAAACACTGTCATCAGAGGATGTTATTAACTGTGCTGACTGACCACCAGCTGTCTCAAAACAGATACAATAAGAGTTAATAATAAATGCAAGGTTTTAGTTGTGATTAAGGACATTTTTTTTATTTGCATTGAAATTTATCCCAGGATTTGCTTGTGACTCTGCTTGCATGACAACTAAGTCAATAAAGGTTCATTGACGTTAAAAAAGGGTCTGTTATTCCATGTTTTTCCCCTCCATAGAGCTGATGAAATAGCTGATCTGCATTCAGTCCCCAGTGAGGATGAAAACTCATTGTACATAGATGAAAATTGTGACATAAAAATATTATTTTTTGATGGTACTCTCACTGGGTTATTCCTATGTTGTAATTAAGATTACAGCTAGAATTGCAATAACCAAACCAAGTTTTAGAGTACTGTTTTTCCTCAACATATCCACTTATCTCATACTTTCTTGGACTCCCACTCTCAATCACGCCTCAGGTTTTGCAATTTACACAGACGTATGGAATAAAGGCCCATCAAATGCTCAGAGACTTGTCTTTTGTCTTTCTAGTCCTCATCACTCATTAATGACACTGGCAGACACGGCTTTGACTGTTTTCATTTTTTTCTCCTCCACTCCCCCTATTTCATGTTTCACAAAGAGCTGTGAAACAAAGACTCATCAAAGTCATCATTACACTACATTTATCTGCACAGAACTGCCTTTCTCATCTATTAGCCTTTTTAAACATTCCAAGTCCCTCTGTGTCTGGATTCCCTCTCATTATTTTGGCTTCCTTGTCACCCATTGCTGACTGTTTCTGCAATCCTCTTTTCTCCCTGCTCAATTTTTTCTGGTCCAAATACCACTATCCATAACCTTCTATTTGTTTGAATTCAAACAAAATAACACTTTTTTTTGTTATTGTTAGCAAAATTAAAATATTAAATGACTTATTGTCTGCACTGATTTTCATCTGTACAACTTAGCAGTCTTTTTTTTTTTTTTTCTCACTTTCAAAGAGTGAAAAATCATTGCTGGTCAACTATTTATGTATATTTTTAATAGAGTGTACATATGAAATGACCAGATAAACTGATTTCATCAGATTAACTGCAGAAACCCCTTTACGGAAGTATTTTATAACATAGCATAGGTTTTTATAGGTTAAGAACAATAAGTTAAGAGTGAAAAAAGAGAAATCAAATGCATATACATGTTGGTACTGTTACCCACAGTTCTCTTATGGCCCAACCAAAGGAGAATGTCCCAAAAGCATTCCTCTGCCCCATGACTGAGCAGCTACTCCCTTACATGGTGACTCACTGGCTTTTGATAAACTGCCTTTCAGACCTTCGCCATCTTCAGTTGTCTTGATAATTGGGACGTTTTCCCTGGCTTTACCTTCTTTACTCCCTGCAATTGGATATTTATACACATTGATAACATTCGCCTTGAGCTTTCTCTTCTCAGCCCTCAGCCTTTCCTCATATGCGAGGTGCTCCAGTGCCTTAGTCATCTTCATGGCCCTTCACTGGACGTGCTCTGATATGTCCATGTCTCTTTTGTACTGGGGAGCCCAGCATTGGATTCAGCATCCCAGATGTGTCTCATGAGACCTGAGCAGAGAAGGATCACCACCCTCAACCTGCTGGCAGTGCTCTGCCTAATGCAACCCAGGAGGCTGGTGGCTGCCTTTTCCCTGAGTGCACATTCCTCGTTCATGGTCAGCTTGGTATCCTCCTGAACCCCCAGGTCCTTCTCTGCCAAGATGCTTTCCAGCTGCTTGGTCCCCAAGATTCCTGGTGCCTGGCATTATTCCTTTCCCAGAGACAGGAATTGACATTTCCCTTTGTTGAACTTCATGAGGTGTTAGAAAGCCATCAGCAATATATTTGCAAAGTTAGACACAGCATTTTCAGTAAAACACATTGGAGTTAATCCTAGTTCCATAAAAAAAATAAAAATGCCGAGCAACAATGACAGAATCTGTAGCTTTAAAGTTAACATACAGAAGTAAAGTAGTGTATAATAGGAGTGTGACTGGTCACTTCTAGTCTAACATAACATACGTGCCACATTGTATTCTCCACAAGACAAGGGAGACATAATTCTGGAAGCTTCACTAAAAAGGATTGTGGACATCAATAATTTTTTCAAAGTATCTGTTGGTAGAGTGATGTCAGTAATGTAAGGCTGAGATGTACCACTTGAAAGAGAACAGCCACAATAAAAACACAAACTACCTCTGACTTGAAGCAAGGTTATAGATAAAATGCCCTTGTGCTAAAATCTGTTATCACCCTCCAAAAGATCGTTTCACAGTGTTGGTTTAATTCAAGGCTCTGAGCCTCTTGGGTGACTTTTGTCTGAAGCCAAAAGCACAGGTCACTTACTGTTACATGTTGATGCTTCCTTGTAAAAAAGAAAAGGTTACAAACCAAGGCTGCTGGAATAACAGTCTGAGCAGGAAAAAAATAAAATATAATTATTTCCTGCTACTGATCTGTTCACTTTTGCTGCACTGCTTTGTAATATACAGGCAGTGAAGATGTGCAGGATCGATATTATCTGCACTCTTAGTGGAAGTCCCATGGGTTTTCCCTTTATCTGTATGGATGAAAGCAATCCCAGCTTGATCCCATAGTGGGTGCAGGCTTCTAGGCTTCCCCTGCTGCAGCCCCGGGGAAGCTATAACACCCTTTCACCTGCGTCTACTCCATCATGCTGCAGTTTGAATGAGATGTTTTTTTCTAGCATTAGATGAATACAGAGAGTGTGGTAAGAGTAGAATTATGCCTAAAAGGAAGATTTCTCCATATGTATCCAACTTGCTTTTCAATAATTAAATGTATATTTATAAGCTAACCAATTTCATTTGCTAACATTCAGACTTAAAAAACATGACTGTTTCTAAAATGTTTGTAAATTTTTCAGGCTACCCTATTTTTTTCCACATTGCTTAATAAAGCTTAATAGCTCTTCTCAAATTAAACTAAATTAATATGCCAGCTGTACCCAGTTTTGAGCACACAAAGCCCCCGATGGTTTATAATAAATTAATACATATGCTTATGGTACATCTTAACATGAAACTCTCATTTGCATGTTGGATGCCAGAATCTATTAGTTTTGCTTCATAGTTCTTACATTAAGTTTATCTCAAGACATCACTCTCCCTGCCGATAAGTACAATTAACTACATATTAATTTGCCCTAAGTGGATTTTCGTATTCTGGTTCGTAACCGATGGATGCATGTTTACTAAAGAACTATTCTAAATTCCAATATTTTCTTATTGCCCCACTAAATTTGTAATCCTTCTCCCCCGTGGGTGTCTATTATCCAGCTGTGACTTTCATTTATTACTCTTTCTGTTTAGGACCTCTAACAGTTAATACAGGCATTGTTGTTTTAAATGGGCATTACTTTGGTTGCCACGTGGACTCCAGGCTTGACTACAATTAAGCATGTACATAAGTGCTTCCACAATCACCATCTCAGCAGCCACCCTCTTTTTCATTTGTCATCCATTAAAAAGGAACAGTGGAAGCACAGACACCCTCAACAATTTATTGAGCTTAAAGTTCTAGCAGAGACCAGGCATGAAGGCATCATGACTCCTTACAGGGCAGATGTCTTCCAGGGTTAGGATAAAAAAAGTCAGATCCTCTGTACAGGTTAGTATTTCAGTTCTGGGTTCCATTTCAGATATGGATGTCTAGGGCAGTTTAGTATGTTGTAAAATATCCTATTTGGCTTTCAGCTTCTCATCTAGAACGGTACAGTCTCCTGCAGATCCTGTGTCATATCTGTCTGACTTGCATGGATGTCTCATAACCTATGGCAATTCAGATGACACTAAGCACTCATGTGAGAGAAGCCATCAGTGGGTGAAAAGGACATTAAGGGTAAAAATCAGCCTGAGACAGACAACTTCATTTAGGTGTTCCCAATTGAGTGAAGTGTCCAAGTTCCCGGTACAATCAAAAGAAAGTTATTCAACATAGAGATTCATTTGTCTAAAAGTAGGTCACTAATGTTATTTTAGAAATAGTGGGCTACCCTCCCTGACCTCTATCTTCTACTCCAGATGATACTGTTACTTCAGTGTAACATCTACCAGCTATCTAAGTTGCATCTAAGCAAGCATCTATCCAGTCTGGATAACTAAGGGAATCCAAAATGAGTATTATGTTCACGCATCTGAATCCCAGCCACTGATCCTGTTCAGCTCTAGGCTCCACTGGCTATGCTGATGTATGGGGTCTGGCAGGGATGGAGTTAACTTTCCCCATAGCACCCCTTATAGTGAATGTGCTTTGTGTTTGTAGCTAAAATGGTGTTGATGACACACCAGTGTTTTGGCAGCTGCTGAGCAGCACTCGCACAACATCAAGACTGTCTCTCTAACCCCTCCACCCACAACAGCCAGTAGGATGTGAATGGGCAAAAATGGGGGTACACAGCCAGGACAGCTGACCCAAACTGACCAAAGGGATATTCCATATCATATGACATTGTGCTCAGCAAGAAAGGGTAAGAGAAAGGAGGAGCAGGGTCATTCATTATTTACACATTTGTCTTCCAATGCAACAGCTACGCATACCAAGGCCCTGCTTCTCAAGAAGTGGCAGGACATCGCTTGCTGATGGAAATTAGAGAATAAATCTTCTTGCTTTGCTTTCATGTGCAGCCTTTGATTTTCTTTATTAAACTGCCTTTATCTCAACCCCATAGTTTTTAATCTTATTTTCTCCCACTCTCCCGCTGAGGAGGAAGAGTGATAGAGCATCTTGGTGGGCATCTAGAAGCCAGACAAAATCGACCCACCACAACTGAGTGTGTACTGACATCTATCTATATGCAAGCATCCCATCCTAGGGTTTCAAATACTTTCAAAGATTTAGCTAAGAGCTGTATGTGCTATATGTGCTAAAGGTATATGTGTTAAAGCTCTATAAATACATATATACACACACACGTATAGGTATATGTATGCATATATGTATCATAAAGAAACAAAGCTTTAAAGTAAGCAGAAGCATACCAGCCTAGAAATGTCCATTTTGATAGAACAGTGCTAATAAAAATACTCCCTTCACACCCTATTTATGCTATACCTATATGTAGTATTTGGGAGTCCATGCAGAATACTAACAGATTAATGTCACCTTTTCTAAACAAATTTTCTAAGCAAAATACTATATAGTGAGAGTATTTCTGTGAAGCTTCTCTTATCAATTTCAAACATGTCTCATTTCCTTTACAGACAGAGGTTAAGATATTCCTATATCCATCAACTATCTTTGAAAGTTTCATGGCAGCTACAAAAGATAGGGGCAGTTAAACAAAATAAATAAAATTAGTCTATTTTTGTGAGTATTAGATTTCAGTGACAGTGATTTTGCCATTAGATCATTATTGGGAAAATTATCCACAATATAGTTACATCACTGTTACACCTTTTTATGAGAATGAGAAAAAACATTGAGTCAAAATTTAACTGTATGGATTTGCCCAAAATGTAACTGTGATTAGGACATATTAGATGTTTCATGAGAAGTAATGTCTAATTCATTAGCCAATTAGACAGCTTAATACTTGTTCCAAATATTGCATCATATCTGTAATGATTTATTAATTTACAGCGTTGAGATTAGCAGCTTTCTCCTCTACAGAGAGCTCAAGGTAAGACTTCTGGAAGAATAGGCATGTCTGCAGGATTCCCTGGAGACTTCAAGAGAAGCTATGCCTTTTTTGGGAGCCAGCAAGCCACAGGGTATTTAATACATGTGTTTCTGCAGCCGAAATTGCAAAATTATTGAACAGAAACACTGTAGCAAATATTTTGCCTATTCAAATTTTTTATATGGTGGGAAGTATTTAGAGAAACTGGGGTTTACTCCACCCATCTGTAGAGGATGAAACTGGACTTTAAGGAATGAGACCACCACTCAAGCCACATTACTGGACTGATGAACAACATTACAAATTTGGAAGTGATCCAAGAAAATCTTTGTATTTCTGTTCTCTGATCCAAGCGACTACACATGTATTTACCTCAGGGAGTCATCAGGTAAAATAGCATCAGAAGAAGCCACTAGGACCAAGACTCTTCCTTTCCAAGAGAATGACTTCCAAACCAGACTCCAGGTTCCCTCTCTTCTCCTGATCTCATTAAGCTTGCTTTCCATTCTGACTGTGGCCAGATCCATAAGGGCTATAGAGAATGCTATCACCACTTGCAGCTTTTGGATAGGCTCTCTACAGGCAAATATGAATCTTCTCAGAATGAGAAGGACATTGGATCATGATAATTTAGATCCTTCCAATAAGTGTGAAGAGCTGCATATTGATGCCTTTGCTGAGCTTTAGAATTCTTGAAGAATTTTTCCTAGAACTACTATCATGTTGCCTTCAGGGAGTTAAACTGATCAAAACACCTCAAAGCTCTGACCATCTGTCGCAAATCCTGATTTAGGATCCTTCTGACTATGCCAATTTGTCGTGAAATAAGTGATTATGAATCCTACACAACTGAGGTAGCAGCAATTTAAGATTTATTAACACTATTATGGTAAATCACAAGATTAGGTTGTATGATTTTTAACAATACTTAATCATCAGCCAATTATCAGAGCGATTTAATGAAATTTGCTATAATCAACACAGTGACTTAGTTAAAGATTAAGAAATGGCAAGGTTCATGCAAGATGACAGTTTTCTAAATCAAATCAAACAAACACACACAAACACAGATATAGAGGTTAAACTATGATCAAGATATTTCTTTGAAAATTGTAGTAAATTGTTGGTACCAAATGATTTTTGAAACCTCAGGAAATCTAACTGTAGTGAATTATTCGCTATTCTTTATCATGACAGTTAACCTGAATAACTTGCCCAAGCACCACACTAATTCTGTTCAGCTCTGCTGAGCAAGTTGAACTTTTCTTATTCAAAATTGTTGAGAAATATTGGCCAAAGACTAAGAAAAAAAACAAATCTGGAGGTTACATTGAAACCTGGTAACTGTGGCTTTGCTTGCATCAGTGCACAAGGGTATTCAGAAACCCTACGGTCCTTCTAGATATGGACTTGTTTTCTACTACCCCTCTGGTAACCTTAGCATCAGTGTCTCAGGTGAGGGCAGCTGAGGGATGTCATCACCTCATGGATGCTGGGCAAAAATGAATTACAGGTGATGGGAGGATGGGAAAACGCAACGCTTTCTGGCAGGCTCACTTACACAAGTAAAAAACAGAACTTTTGGTGGAAGCTTATCTGATTTTTCTAAGATTTACAAAGAATGAAATAGTTATACTTGGTTAGTTGTTACATCGTGAGATCTCCCGTTGCTCTTCTAACAGCAACAACCATTGAAAAGGACCATTCACCTTTTATACCTATCTCCTGTAAATGCTCAAAGGTCTCCAAGACAGAGGTAATATATCCCTTCTAAATCTACATTAGTTGTTGTGACCGGGATACACTACTGATGTTATTCTTCCCTTCATCATTGTTTTCCCACAATCATCTGGGTTTTGTAACAATCACTCTTTTCGTGGTCCAGGTAGCTGAGGTGTTAAGCTCTTCCAGCAGTCATCATTATTATGAAGTTTGGAGGTCTATGTGTTGTTAGCTACACTGCAGAGTAGCTACTGGTAATGAAGCCATCCAGTAGACACTTCTCTGAGGTGGATATCTGGTAAGTCAGGAGGTATATAATGAGGGAGTGAGATTTCCATCAGGACAGCAATATTTTATGAATCATACATACAGCATTACAAAATTTAAAGGATGACAGAGGCTATATTAAGGGACTCCCTTTTTGAGCCCTGGTAGCAAATGACTGCAGCAGTTTCTATTCTGGAACATCCGGAGCTTAATATCTATAAAAATGCAGCTTCTAAAATCAAAATAGAAAATTAGTCACATGCCTTCTAAATTTCACATATATTAATGGAAAAAAAGTGAATAAAGAAGAGTTTCTGTCTGTTATAACCATACAAATGTATACTATATACTGTATCATGTATACTGTATAGAGTACACAACAAAATATAGAGTTGTAGCTAGCAGGTATGACAATGGAATTTAGTAACATTTTGGCCTATGTTCTTCGCCATTAGCATGATTCAAGAGATTCATAGCACTGCATATAAAAATAAATTGCTGTCTATATTAGAATGGAAAAGCTAAAGTGAAAGGTTTTCCAAATAATACCGATGGCCTACCTGTGATAGAGACAGTTTAATTGGCTTTGTTCCAGCACTTTGTACAGTTCGAATTTTACCCTAAACCACTAAATTTCATCTGAATAATAATAACTCTTTCAACACCAGAAATGTGATTTTTCAAGACTTTCACCGATCCTCTAGGGAACAAAAACACTTCACATGCCATGCGCCTAAATACAACAGTTTGAATTTTAAACAACCAGCATTTTCAAGGAAATGAAATGTAATCTAAAGACCAGGACTTTTTCAAAGGAGTTATTTGCAGAATAATAAGGCTTACTGGGAACTGCAATGTGTTCTGGGAAAACCTGAAAATAGTAGAGAAATTCACTGAATGGAATATTCATTATTTGCCTAGCTCTACTCACTACCTCTCAAACTCTGTTACACAAGGGAAACACTGTTTAGTGTCCAATAACATTAGACAAACCCCAGTAACACAACAAACCTTCAGTTTTAAGCACGCTTCATAGACAGCACAGGATTTAGGTTCGTGTGTGAGACACCCTTCAGAGTAACGGTTTCCAGCTTTGTATCTTCTGTGACAAAGAGGACCATGATTAATGCAGCATCTTCCACAATCTGACTGCTCAAAAGAGACGGAAAAAACTAAGTAATTTCCTGGCCCAATGGAATTTTTATTAGTTCCTATCCTATCTCTCTTTATTTTCTGATCAAGCTGAGCATTTTAAGATCTGTTTTCCAAACTATTGCTATTAGAGAGCTGCTCCAGAATTCAACTGCTCTAATGAAGAGAAGTCACCTTCCAACTTTCTTTTTTCTTTTTTTTTTTTTTCCGTGAGCCATTTGTATCCATTTGTTTTTATTCCAGTGTTGTCCTTTAGTTTAGTTTACGTTTTTCTTGCTGTCCTTAACTTCCTGATGCATTTACACTCTGCTGTGCAGGGCTGAACACAGTCAAATCTAAAGGCTTCAAATTAGCAAAGTATTCAAATCTGCATTTAATTTTATTGTGTGTGTAAGAGACTTGCCTAACTTAGAACTTCAGTATATAAGGCTTCATATAGATGAACTGAAGTCTGGTTTTTAGGGCAAAATATTTATCTGATAGTTGTGCCTTTTCAAATGTTTAATCCACATTGCAAACTAGTGTCAATACCCACACAGTTACAAGGAGAAATAACTTAAAAGGATGAGATTTTATTTATGGATATTTTTTCTAATTTTATGCATTTGGGCTAAATTTTCCCATCAGGTTATGTGATCACCTCCATGAACATGGGCACAGGGTGGTTCCAAATAATCCCATTGGAGAATGAGCCCTTAACCTGGTCCCTCCTAGGGCTGTTCCAGGGGACCCTTAGCACCATGGGCTGGGGGTGACACCCAACACCATGGGGCAGTGGGAGAGCACCTTACAGACTGGCGGGGTCACTGCCTACCAGGCTTGTGGGGGGAACAAGGTTTGTTCTTGCAAAAGACTTACTATGGGATGTCTAATGGAGAAACTAAATGTGAGGACAAGAAGGGATCAAGGTAAACAAATGTGGGAAAACAGATAAAGAGACAAAAAGAGTCAGTAGTCTGTAAACAGTGCATGTGTGTGACTATGCCCCACACCTGATGGACACAGTCTGTCCTGTCTTCTCATTGAACTCTATTTCCAGGTATTTTCTTGGGTGAGGGACTCTCTATTCTGCATGTGTGCATGTGTATGGGGCTCTAAGTCCCAGCAAATGGGGTGGGACCAGGGGTTGTAGGGGTCCATGTGTCCATGGTGCCAGCAACTGGAGTGACGTGCACATCATGTGAGTGTGTGTGTCAGTAGTGATCAGGAGCAAATATCAAGCTGGATTAGCCAGCAAGTAGGACTAGGCACACAGGAACAAGTATCAGGGTGGCTGTAAGTATGCTTGGTGCAGGAGGGAACCAAGGAGCTGTGAGTTGGCTGCTGCAGGGACAAGAGTGTCCCAGTCAGTGACTGAGGTCACAGCCATTGGTCTGGTCCAGCAGCTGGAGAGACCCATTGCATGTGTGTGTGTGAATGGTCTCTACCAGCAGCTGGAGTAGGACTGTGGCCTCAGGGACTCCTGTGTCCAGGTGCCAGCAACTGGGGAGACTGGAATCTAGGGACAGCTATTGAGTGTCTGATTCCAGCTGCTGGGAGGATCTACACTGCACATATGTGTATATATATCTCCCACTAACAGACCTTCATCCTGATGAGCCAAAGGATGAGGCTCTTCACCCTGATTGTGTTTGTGTGAGTGCTGTGTTCTCTTTCTGTGTTGATAAGTGTCAACAGGCATATTCATGTGTATAAATGTATTGAATGTATATGTATCTGTGTGTGTGTGTGTGCCTGTATGGAATACATGTTTGCCCTCACTCCTCACTGGACCTGGGAACAGAGCTGCAGCAGCCTCATCTCTGTCAGGCTTCTGCATTAGGGAACTCATAAATTCTTCCACAGGTCTTTGATTTCCCTTCAACAAACATGAAAAATAATCAAAATAAGAAAAGCATTTCTCAAATATGAGTTGGGGAAAAAATACGTGAGATCTTCAAGGCCTAAGGAAGGCATTAGAGAAAGGCTAATTGTTTTTTGTTTGAGATATTTGTTTTGACATTGTATTTAAAAAAGGTTAGTTAAATTTTCCCAATACTATGTGTTCAAAAGCCAGACCAACCCAGCATTTCCTCAAAGGAGACTGAGCACAGTATATGTGAATGCATACGAGCAGAGAGACTAAGATAAATTTGCACAGGGTTGTACAAATATCTCTCTGATGGATGCTGGGAAAAGTAGGAGCGAGTGTTCTTGCAGTGCATGACCCTGAATATGTGCAGCGCTGGACATAGGGGTAATTATAGTCTCTGCAGTCCCTTGAGCAAATCTGCATCTACAGGCACCAACTCTTTCCTGACCCACACGAGATTTTAAAGGCTTGGCTTAGCAAGAATAGCAGCATTTGTTCCATATGCAGCACTTTACTAAAATGAAGAGATACTACAGAGGCTGTTAGGCATACACCAGGTTTCTATGCATTAAACATGCACAAAACGTGTATGAGGAAGCTATGTCGCTATTGTAATTTTGCAGTGTCAAAAGTTGTCACGTATCAAGAATAACATGGAAAAAGCATTACTAATGGTGCCACCTTGTGTTTGAAATCTGGAAATGTTGCATCACTTTTTGTTGTGATAATTCATTTGTAACCAACTATATGAAGCTAGAGTGTACAAGGGAATTCAGCCTGAATTTAAGTTGATAGTCAGAGAAGAAATCAGGTTTTGAGCCTTTATTCTGCAAATCAGTTTGTGTTTAAACATATGGGATTTTGTTTTAAAGAATGTCAGGGATGATTAATCTAAAAGAAATAAAATAGTACTAGCAGTGATTTTCTCAGTCTCCCAATTAAAAAGTCTTTACACATTGCCTTTATTTTTAGTGAATTTTAAACTGTGCATAGCATTCCAAATCTAAACTCCATAGAAATTTTATTGCAAGGGGTTGTTATAAAATTTTCAAAAGAGAAAGCCAAGTAAATGCAAAATCTTAGGAATACCAAGAAGGGCCTGCAAATTGCACAAATGTCTCCCATGTATTTCCTCATACCTAAAGTGACATAAAAAGACAAGAAAAATACAACCTTTTTCAAATAGAAATAAAGTTAACAAGCCAGCACCAGGGCCATCTGTCTGCAAACACATGGGAAGTCACAAACAGTACTTGCTTTTGGTGAAGGTGATTTGGCAATAGGTTTATCAGATGCAAACTGTGCAAAGAACTATGAAAACATCTCAACATGCAGATAAGCTCCATCATATATGCAAATACCCCAAAGATATTTCAGTGTACACACACGTCTCCCAGAATACTGAGAGATCTGGACAAAGTAAAAGTATACTTTTTGGTGTTTTAAATTTTCAACAACTTTTACCTAATGGCATACAGTCCTGGAGTGTGAAATATTTTTCATTTGAACATTTATTTCATAATTTGTACTTCTCTTGGACATGCAAATACCAGCTTCAGAAACTCAAAGCATATGTACAACTTGACCCTAAATATGAACTTCATATGATTTCAATGGAAACAGCTTGAGGTTCATTTTACTTAGATGTCTATTATTCATTGCAATATTTCAGTTATATCAAATAATTAATTGCACTGTGTGAAAGATAAGGCTGCACCAGCTACTGAAAAAAAACCCCAAAACACTCAAATCAGCTTTCCTTAAGACCTTAAAATAAATAGTTACTTGCTAAAATTTATAATGACACAAATTTGTTGCATACAGTTTGCTGATGGATTCAGTCAAAGAAAGAACAGCTTATATAGCTTATTTTTTATGTTAGCTGTTGATGTTTGAATTGCAAATCTCTGGATGCAAAATGGTTTACAATAACTGCTGAGCTGCAACATATCCTAAAGGAGGATTTCAATGTGGCAGTAAGCAGAGTATGTTATCCTTGATCTGCCCATGTGCTCCTGTTGGACAGAGTTCAATAGCACTTGGCTGGGCAGTATTCTCATTTTGCATGAAGTAAAATGTGACCACTTGCAAACCATAAGCTTTAATTTAGCTCTTTTCTAATGTTAGATATGGTTGGTGTATCCTTGCCATCAACTTTTATTTAAATATGCATTATTAAACTCAATCCATATTTGTATTAATATTAATAAGAATGTGATTGCAACAACTATGGAATAATCTACACAAGTTGGTTTCAGTGACAGCAGTCTTGATCAACTGCTTCTCCATCAGTCTCACAAATGCTTCTGGGTATTTTTATATAATGCTCTCAGGGCATGGGGAAAAACTGTCTTGCAAGTGATTAACCTGATATTTTCCCTTTTTTAAAAGCTGTCATAACATCTACAGATTACTTCATCATGGCAGTGGCTAGAAAATTGTTGAGTTTCACCCCAGCATTTACTGCAAATGCTACTTGTTATTCCCAAATCCCTACACTCCCCACCCAGTTTCTCCCAGTACTCACCAGGACCCAGGGCCATGAATTCCTTCAGTCTCTTAATCTGCCCATAGAGGGACTGCCTTTGCACTGTGTTATTCTCTAGAATGCTGTTAATACTTTCAGTTAAAAGTGCAAATTAAGAAGGAACTATCTGAGACAGGGATTAATTGGGGTGGGGGTGTTTGGGTTTTTTTTCTTTCTTTTCTTTTTTTTTTTTTTTTTAAGGGGTTGTTTTCTTTTAAGGGCCCCTCAAGCTCTACCACAGATCTGAACTTTCAGCAGCTTTCATGGATACTCCTCTTGGATTCTTGGTCTACTCCCAACTCAAGTCTTTAACAGTTATCTTTTTTATTTATCTGCCTCTTAGATTTATTTAGATATGTTCACCCACACTGGTACCTAGTAGAATATATTGAGGGGATCTGCTTATATTTATAACCTATTTCCAGATGAAGCACACAAAACAAAGAGGTCATATTTTTATGAAACTAAGTTATATTCTGATTTTGGAGCTGCAATTCACTTTTTAGAAGGCTATAAATGAAAAATACATTTGGAGATAGACTTGATTTTATGAGTTATGGTTTAAAACAGTGGTTATTATGAATATTTTGTACAACACTATTTGTGTGGGGAAATTGAAGCTTGTATTATTTTCAATAAATTACAAATAAGATCTTTAAGATCTTTCCTTGAGAAAAAAAGAAAAAAACACAACAAACCACACTGTACCAAGTAGAAAGATCACTTCAGTGCTATGGCATTGTGGAATCTGTCAACTAATGTTAACATTTATAAAATATTGAGTGGAGAATCTGTCTAGTGACCTGAAAATCAAATTAAAAAGCTATAGGCAGTGAAACAAAGTATTTAAAACAATCTGGTAGAGGAAAAAAAAATACCACCCTAACTCACCAAAAAAACCCAAACCAGCAACACCAAAAAAAGTCTTCTGTTCTTTAGAGAAAAAGGATGACTGCAGTAGCTTGGGGGGTGGGGGGAGAGGGTGTGTTATGTGACAAATCCAGGCTTACTGATCTGTTACAGATTGTGACCTGGAGGAAGCCATTTCTGCACTACTTGGTTCAAGCAAGTTCTGCGCTACTTGGTGATTCAAGACCTGTATGATATTATAACGTAGGACATCTTTAGAAATGATAGGTGCTTGGAAGCCTGGAGCCCTTCAGTAGCTCTCCAGCATCTCTAAGACAAAGCAGAAGTTACATAAACATATTCAATAGTCAGATGTTGCTGCCTGCTGAAACACACCTCAACTTAGATGTAAATGTTTTTGTAAAGATCACAAAGAATGACCTAGAAGGTCATTCAAGGTTTTTAAGCTGTTTTGAAAAAGTCAGTTGAGGAGAAAAGAACTGAAATATCAATATTTGAATGTGGATATGCATGTGAAAAGATATTTTCACAACATCTTCAAGAAGTGGACCTCAAAACATTCCCCAGGAGGAATGATGCACATCTACATGCTTGTGATGTAGCCCAATGAGCAAGATGGTTTAGGACACATCGTGCACTAACCTTCTTCTATACTTCACTGCAGCCCCAAAAGTCCACGTTTTCTATACCAGCTTCCTCAAGCTGGAACTCCAAATGAACTTAATTCAGTGGCTTTGCAATTGATAGACACTGCAAAAGCATCTCTTTTCATTAACATTTGTCATCATTTCCTAAAAATGAAAAAAAAATCCAGCAGAGTGCTATCAGTCAAGGAAATGCATTAGCAGAAATTCTGCTCTGCAGATATTAGAAATAACTTTATTTCTTTTCTGATTAAGCCCAGATGTGAACTCACTCCTCATGACTAGGCAAAGCCAAAATCTGTGAATTGTACAGTAGCAGAAGAAATAACATAATTGTTCTTTATGTGATCAAAGTCAGTTAGAGAGAGAAACCAACCCATCAGCTCATGAATGGGGAGTTTCCATCAGAGAAACACTGAAGATACTGGGCATATGGTGAGAATACTGAAGAGGAGAAAATGGAGGTATGTACAGGAGCTGTAATGTATCTTGGTTCTCAATGTCTTCTGCATTTAAAGGATAAATTCTGGCAACCCTCTTTACCACTAAACTATTGGAGGATGCAAGCTCTCAACGTGATGAAATGTGTTAAAGTAACAGCCTGCTGACTCATGGCTACATCTCATCGAAAGGATCTAAATATTTTATGAAACATAAAATGAGCAATGAACTGTGTAGCATTTCAACACTTGCTTACAACTCCAGCAATTACAAACTAAATCTCAGCAAATTCTTAAAAGTGGAGAGAAAGGGAAAGAAGAAACACCCAAGCCCCAGTACTGCTGGCTAATAGATTTTACAAAGAATTCCACTCAGTCCATAGAGGATCAAACCCTAGAGGGTGATTTTAAGACATTACAAGGTGGTGGAAGAGCCTCACATCAGAACGACAGCACAAAACAAAGGAAAACTAATTTGCTAGTCTAGGGCAGTTTTTGGGTCATCAGATTGCAATTCCCCTGAGATTTAGGGCGATGTGTAACAGGGATGCCACAGACAATGCTGGTGGGGATTTGATGCAATGTGCACAACAGGATCCTTTGGACAGCAAATTCATGCCATAAGCCATAAAGCTTCAGCTTCAGCTGAAGCACGATTTTTGTTCTGGTTTTCCCTTCTGATGCTTCTGATGAGTTCTTTTGTTTGAGTAAATGAATAAATAAAACTGTTCTGTGTCTGTCATTTCTAATGCAATCCCAAATTCTTATTTTTCATTGTGTGCATCAGCCAAGTATTCCACTAATCTCTGTAGCTCTGTGGCAAATGAGGATCCCATCATCCACCTGAGTCTCAATTACCAGCTCTTTTGCAATTAGCCACAAAGATCTTTAGTCAAAATCACACCAAATTACTCCAGACATTACCACCTGCCTAACTCTGGGTTTGGTAAGGGCTTTTTCCTAACTATGCTTTTGACATTGTCTGCACAACTTGATTATAAATAAAAAAACCCTGGATTTAGAAGCATAGACTAATTTAATTTGGAAAAGGGTATTGCTTAGTGCAACCTCCAGATGAAAGAAGGACCACCTTCAAAATTGTATCTAACTCTGAAGTTAGACCATGGTTTTTGACTGCCCTGAAATGGTGACTTTTTTTTCTTATATCTAATTGGATTTTCCCTTACTGCAACATGTGCACGTTGCCTCCAGTTCTTTCCTTGTCAACCTCTGAGAAGAGTCTCTGTCTCTGTCTTTACATGCTCCCAGTAGGAAGCTGCAGAGAGCAAGAAGGTTCCTCCTCTTCTCCAACCGGAACAACCCAGCTCTCGGCCTCTCCTCCCACATCCTGGCCAGCTTGGTGGCCTTTTGTTGGACTCTCTCCAGTATATTAATATCTGTCTTGTACTATAGAGCCTGAAAGTGAAGAAAATACTGGAGAGGAACTCTGAGAAGGGCTGAGTGGAAGGAACTGTAAGCATAAAAGAAGAATGGCAATCTACCAAAGAATCAAAATACTGGCCAAAAACAAACAACCTTAAAAAAAGAAGGAAGCTTTAGTTCTACAGATGTAGAAAACCACAATTTTCTTCCTTACAGGAAGCACAGAATTAAATTTCTGACCAGCAACACAAAAATAAAAAAATAAATAAGTAAATTTTTAAAAAACTGAAAAATTGATATTTACATCCAACACTGTGATCATGGGACAGCTAGGAAAGGAGAATACATGTTCAAGAAGAGCCATTGTAAATATAACAGGGATTCAATTCCCAACTCCCACCACTACAGTTGGCAATAACAGACCTTTCCTGGTTCTGCTTACCTGCAGGGCAGAGTCCATTTGGCTGCAGAAATCCTATTGTAGCCAATAATTCTGTCGACATCGGAAGATTGGTTTGGCTCTGGGTGAGTAAGGTGTCTCTCAGACCTCCTTCTCACTTGGCATATTGGAGCTGCAGTATGACAAACTAACCCATCCTTTAGAATATTTTCAGATTTCTGAATTGTGTTTGCTTTACAGTTGTGTACAGACATGCTCTGTGTACTGCCAGGGATGGGGATATGAATTATTCTCTGAGGAAGAATATGCTTTATATATATTTTTTTCTTCATATTTTGGATTTCAATACAAACAAAACAGATGTGGAACAGTTAGGTCTGTAGCAGGTTAAAAGGCTGCACTCTACTGTTCAAAAATTATACTGCACAACGATTCTAAAATCAATCTATTCTTGAATGCTTCCTTTCTTTATGCAACTAAATTTGCATATCCTGCAGCTGAAAAAGGCATAATTAGTAATTTGTGATTAATTTAAGCAGGAGCAGCTATAAAAATCTTAGGTATTTACATAGTTCTCATAAATTAGAGTCACAAACTGTAATTTGTTAAATTGAAATTCTGCTAAAAGCTTGCATTTACATAGATGTTCAGATGTTAAAGTGTTGACACGCATTTTAAAATCAACATTGCTGGCACATTCATAATTCATGCCAATGAGCTAGAAGGTTTATTTGGGAAGTTATTTGGACAGTAAAATATGATGGCCAGTAAGAAACTACAATTGTAACCACTCTCAACCAATGAAAACATGCATCTTCTTTATTAAGAATTGAAGATGTTTCTATGGAAGATACGTATGCATGATCATTGCCAAAACCAGAGCTACGCTGATAGATGTAGTATAAAATCTTGGGCTAATGCCATGGTCCTGCTTCATACTCACTATTTTCAAGAAAAAAGATCAGGAAATGGGCTGCACAAACCTGTCTGGACAAGTCAACCCTTGGCGCTTGATGAAAGTTTGCAGATGAAGCCACCAACAAGGTGTTCACTTCAAGAATGGAGTATGAAAAATGTAAAAAGTCAAAATTCTCATTTTGAGATCTGTGTCAGTGCATCTGAATTCAAAATGGAAAGGTCATGTTAAGGTCTGGGAAAGCTCTTTTCTATAATGTTGCAACTGTCAGTGGTACTAATGGAAATAGTGAGATGGTTAATGGACTGAAAGAGAAACATCAATGACAGGTCACCCATTAGCTGACACAAGTCAGCACAGGTCTACAGAGGTATAGCTAGCTTTATGTCCTCTAAGAATCTGTCATGTAATGTACTCAAAAAAAAAAATTAAATTTTACTTCTTGGTGCTGGAGAAGTAGTGTTTTAGTATTTTAAAATACAAATAGCAAGAGTCTCCTGGGTAGATCAGTGATTTTATTTTTGTTTTCAAATAACACCCGGTGTAACCAGATATGACTAACTTATGACTAAGTGGCTATGCATTCAAACTTTTGTGTATCTATAGAGAAGTAAGAGAATATAGAATTTCCTTCTAAAAGGTCAACACTGTTCTGTAAGAGCAGAAACAGATAAAATAGTATTAAAATATGCCTGTTGTATAGATGTGCCAACCGTGGGAAAAGATGGAATAGTAAAATGCCCAATGTTTAGGGATGATATCAGGTTGGATGTTCTCCCAGTTGTCTTCAGGAATCCCTAGGAAAACACTTTTTTCTGGAACTGCTACTTATCCACACAGAACTGGTGAAGCAACATCCTCTCCCTTAACTCAGTAGAGGATTTGAACACAGTTCTCCAGATTCATCTCACTTGGTCTGAAGTGCTGACACTAGGAGCGGTGTTGCTCTTAATGCAGTGAAGGGTAACGACGGACCACTCTAGGCCCAGGTAAGATCATAGGTGGGCTGAAACTCCCTCTGAAGACATCTGTCTCCTTTCTCTCACTTGCAGAGAATCAGCTCTTTTCCCATCCAGGTGCCTAAAAGTTGGTGAGATGGATCAACACCATTGCATTTCAAAGAAAAACAAGTATGAAATCTTGCCTTATTTTCCAAAACTTTTTTTTAGTTTTTTCACTTCTTTTTGATCTTGTTCCTTGTTGAAAAACTGCATATGCACATCTCCATATACTCTAGCCGTTTACCCATGGAGATGCCATATAAATTTATGCCTATCTTTAATTTTATTGGATTGCCCAACTCAAGCTTGATGACATTCTCCTAATATTGCACCCATGTCCATGCCTATATCAAGAGACAATTTTCTGGTAGTACAGTCTTCTCTTTCTTGGGTTCCCATTCTGCCCAGCTGCTCTGCCAGAACCTTTGCAATCCCTAGTAGCTGCACAGTAATCTACCCCTTGTTAAGTCAAACCCGTAGTGAATCCAATATGATCTTGTGCCTGCCTCTACTCTGAAAAGCACTGAAGCAGTTGTTTGCATACTAGAGTCCCATCAATGTTGACTACCCTTTACTGTTGGATCACAGTTACAAGCTCAGGCAATGCCCTGGAAATTGGCTGTAACAGTAAACTCCTAAAGGGTCCAACAGTATGGAAGAATATTTTCTGTCCAGTCAGACACAACCTGCAGTCTGGTGCTTTGCATTGTGGTACTTATCATGGGGTTACGTTATCCATAAATTTTAACAGATGTGTGTGACAGCAGCCAAGCTGCTGATTGTAGGTGTTGAGAATACTTGTCAATGAAAGGAAAAATTCAATGGAATGAAAAAAAAAAAAAAAAACATAAGATATAATTTTCAATGTAATAGTTTTTTATTTTGATTTGATTTATGAAGAATTACATTTCCTTTCTTACTCTGTGGCACTTTACTTGAGACTGAGTCCCACAATCTAGTCTACTGTAAGCTCCTTAGAGAACAGAAAATTACGTTATCAGTACTTAATTTTTGTGCACAGCTTGCCACGGTGACTAGCTCTCCTTAGAAGAGAAGCTGAGTTATTTGTTACTGCAAAGCATGCTGCTGATAATAAGATTAGAGGTGATGCATGCTCATATTTTCACCATTACCAATAAAGCCTAGCTCCCATGTGTTTAACTGTTCAAATCTTCACAGTGATCTGCTTCATAAAATGCCAGGCACCCAGGAGTTTCCACAGAAGTCAGCGGAAGCAGTACTCAGCAGTTTTGAAAATAGATTTCAAAACCAGAATAATCATATAATCCAACATTTTTCATCCTGTTGGACCCATAAAATGTATTTAGATGCCTGCATAAGCTTTAAGAGACTTTCTTATAGACAGATGTATCTTTAAAAAAAATTAACATTGTCTGGTTTTTAGTATTGGCACTATTAAATACTGCTGCAATATTCAAGGGACATTTTAAAATTTTTATCTATATTTCTTGGGGGTGGCATTAGATTAATTGGGTTTTGCATCATTTGAGTTGTGAGTTTCACATAATTTAAGTCGTATAAATTTACCTCATTTTTTTCATTTTTATCTTGTTACTCAAATACAGTGATTGACAAAGCTTGTCAGAAATTAAATATTATTTTAATAAGATGTTAGGTGTTTTGGAAATGTTTGTTGTAAAGAAAAGAACATATAACATACAACATACAGTAACAAACTTGCTATGCAGTCTAAGAAATTTACAGTAGACCCATCACCATGGGTTAAATATCAACACTCATAAAAAATTAATTTTTTTTTAAATTTATTTTATTTTATTTTATTTTGTTTTGTTTTATTTTACGTACCTATATGTCATTGCATCATAGCTATTGTTAAGTCACTGAAATAGTCTATATCTGGGGGACCATCAAATGCCTGTAGTGAATACTGTGAGAAGATTAGCCGAATTTCTGTCAGGAATGGTTTAGGCTGACGTGATCTATGAAGGAAAACAGGTAGATACAGAAAGAAATAGTCACCAGAAGTCCACTCCTTCTATCAGTATATTTTAATAAAGTGAAACAGAACTGCTTATGAATACTATGGTAACATATGCAGTTCCTTATATCTACCCCTCTCTATATGAGATCTTTTGCTCCTCCATAGTGAATAGGAAAGGCAGATGGTTTCAGAGAGAAATTTAGATTAATGTTTTAATCCCCAGCTGGTAAGAACTGGCATTTGCAGTTGGAGCTGGTGGCAAGGATTAACGTATAGGACCACACAGCCAATTGCAAAAGTGCCTACAAAACATATTAGTTGATATTCCCACCTGCTTTCAATGCATTTCACTATTGCACTGTCAATACTTAGCTCTGCCTCTTGTCTCTGGCACAGATTATGTTGACAGCCTCAATTCATATTCTGTCTCTAGTACCTCTGATGAACAAGCGCTGAATAAAATTGTACTGTTGAAATTTGAAATACAACAGGAATTTGGCTATGCTGAATGTGCCAGAAGCAGATTACACACCAAGACCTGATTGTCTTAAGCAAACACATTATTTGGAAAATATCTACTTAAATCTCCCAGTTTACTGGACATGTAAATACAAAACTAGGGGAATAACTTGGCCAGGTCTTGATCCCTATCCCAGAGTTTAACTTAGCTACAGATGAGGACAGAAACTACCAATTTTCAAAAAGGTTTAAATTCTGAAATGTGATAGACGCTGTCTAGTGTTTTCAAGGATATTTTAACACATTTTTAGATGCCTGAGGTTTCCAAAAGGCTCAATCCAGCAAGGGATATCTGAAAGTACCTTGCCAAGAATTATTATTGTCAGATCTCCTGTAAAACACAGAGGTATCTTCTTTCTTTCCAGGGCTGTGATGGCATTGCTCCCTCTGCCCTTAGGTTGCTCAAGCAGGACAAGAGACGTGTAGGTTCAACCAGTCACAGCCTCCAGGCATTTAAAAACAAATTGTAGGAGAATTCATGAATCAGCAAACCAGAGCTTTGGCTTGGAACAGGGAAGTTTCCATTCCTTCCTGCTGAACTCCTGAGCAGAAGGGAATGAAGAATTCAAGTGGCCAGAAAAAAACAGAGGGAGAGGAACTCAGCAGCTGAATAGTTATGAAAGGCTTTTGAGATCAGGGAGTTTTGAGTCTGCTTCTGTTCCTAGAACTCTTTGAATTTTTCTGTTAAATTGAAATGATCTGGGGAGCAAGGAAGATAAGTACTAAGACCCACCATCTACTGAGCCAGAAGAATTTTCTCCAACTTACCAGTTAAAGTAGAATCCACACCACAGATAAATATCTGAGCTTTTGTGAGATTATTTGACTCAGATAAGTCTTTTGGGGCTATACCTGGTGAAATGCACTAAAAGTGTTGTTGTCAGCATCGAAGGAAGGCAAAGAAAAACACTTCAGCTTGTGTCTGGTTCAAGAACTAAATCACATTTTGGAAAGCTCTGTAGCATTCCTATGGGTGGTGAAGGTTCATAGAGGAAGATGAAACAGTTTTCAGTATAAGGTGTATGCACTAATACCACTGCACTTATTTTATGCATCATACTTGCAAATCTAAACCAACATCCAAATCCAATCACTCCAGCAGAAGCTTGCTCAGTCCCTAACCAGAAATCTCCAGTAACGGTTCAGTCTTCCCACTCAGGATGCCATATCTTAAGTACTGACCAGAGTAACCATACCTCCCTTCAGTAAGCTTTTTTTAAAAAAAAATCGATTTTATTATTTTTTAAATAACAATGAAAAATAATCTTGTCTAGTCTGTCCTTAGATTTAATTAATGCTGACATCCCCCACCTCTCCATAGTCATTCCTCTAATATTGTCCATCATCTATCGAAGATTATAGTCACAGGTTTTTTTTATCTCCAGACTCCAGCTCTGCACAGTTGTTCCTGCTCTTGGGAACATTAGAAAAATCTCTCCCTAATTGGTCATATGTTATCTTTTAAAGGTCATACCCATGATTCTTCTTATTCACTTGAGAGCAATTCTTTTAAAGGGCAGGCCTGGGTGCAGATTTATAATCATGTTCCTATATTGTTGCTAGATGGAAAACAAGAAAAAACTTAAGCAATCCTATAGGGAAGTCAGCTGTCATAAGATTTCCAATCTATAAGACTCTCGTCTGAGTTCCAGCAACTTCTGAAAATAATCCAAACTCCTAAATTTTTATCCATGCTGTGAAACTTTGGACATTTATGTCTAGAAACGTGAATTCACTCTTATAAAAGTGATATTACATCCCAGAGCTGACTTCTTATCTGTCAATCAAGAAGTTCTTTTAGTAATATTTGAAAATACTAAAGGGCATTTATTTATCCTTTGAAATAAGTAATTTAGGTCTCAGCAGGTAATTTGCATATATCACTAGTTTAACTAAGCAAGGATTAGCAAATTAAAATGTAATTAGGGTTTTTTTGCATAATTTGTCAAAATTATATGCTTTGTGTGAGTGACAGGTGGATGGTAAAGCTTTTAATACAAAGTGTATTCCAAAAGTTTCTCTGACTTTATAAGGACTTGAGTGAAAAAGTGACTATTTATTTTATTATTTTATTTTGGTGAATATGGGTTTATCACAAATTCAAGAAGAGAATGTAGAGAATTAGATAATAGTTTAAAATGTTTGTCCAAACTGTAAAATAATTTACTTTTCTTTCTCATAAGATACAGGAGCACTTTAGAATCTTACCCAGAAAAGCTTACAGTCTCATCAGGCTAGACAGCTTGTCAGACAAACAACAAAAGAAATGCAATTACCATTTTACTAGTGGAAAACCATAGCCCAAAGGGATTATGTGACTTGTTCAAAGTCATGTAACACAAGCCAGGAGATGGAACTGGATTTTCTGGGTCTCAGAGCAGCTCCTTCACTGCAGTCAGTGCCTTCAAACTTGCCTCAGACTGGCTTTTTCCCAGTCACTGAAATACATTCACGTTCATGCCACATTCAAAACTGCAGAAAGAGGTGATGTAGGCTGTGTAACCTGAACAAGTGCGTACAGTATTAAGAAGCTATACATTTATAGTTTTGCAAAATAATCCCATGGAATGTCAAAATAATGAAGCATCAGAGAAATGTTTTGCTAAATCTTATGTGAATTGTCTGTATTTGGTTACCCTTCACAGAAACTGCTTCATCTCATAGATGTGTGTTTTCTATTTAATATGCTGACATGAGTTGTTGTAAAAAGGCATAACTGTAAGACAGTCGAAAGGAGAAGGCTCCTCACTCTTATTAGTCACACAGAGAATTTCCTACGTTGTATAACAACATAATGCAGGGTGTTTCTGCAGAAGCCTCTTAAATTTGACGAACGAATTGCCACACAAACGAACTTGTAGCATTAACAGAATCTACTCATTAGTCAGCTGAGCCACCTGAAAATGAAGGTATGTTTGGTATTAGGGTTCTTAAAACATCAAAAGTTGAATGCATTGCAAAGTGGTCCAGGGAGGCCTCCTCAACGTATTCAGTCTTCAGTGCACTCTAAAATGTTTATTGTTAACAGTAGTGTATCTACTCAATACTTGTATGGCATCATTTTAAGAGCACAGGGAGGAACCCCTGTTGCCTTTGCAGAAAGAAAGAATACATGGAAAATCATCTTGGGCTCATGGCCTGATCCAAAATGCATCCGAGGTCAATGGAGCATGCACTGATTTCAGTGGATTTAGGCTGTGTCCTGTGATGAAGGGTACAAGGGAATACTCTACAGAAACAATCCTGAACATTACAGATTTCAGGACAGAGGAAGTACAAGGATAATGCTGATGGCTTTTCTTGCTTTGCTGCCATCATGTCTCTGCTAGGAAGGGATACTGCATTAATTCAACTCAGCTCCTACAAATAACACAGCTGATACAGAAATAGCAAAAAAGTTTCAATGTTTTTCACCAGCTAGCAAGCACAAGAGACATCCTGAGAGCTGGCAGTCTACCTAGGTACAGGAGTGGGAGGACACCAGCCACAGTTACTGCATTTTCACACTGTAGTACAGCTAGCAGCTGTAGGCAGGCAGGTATTCCTACCTGTTTTAAACTGATAAAAGCAAAACAGTGGGCTTTTTTTCTTTAATACGTGATATTATTTTATTACCTGAAGTAGATTTGCTAATCCTGGAAGCCACCTTTGACCCTAAACATCAGTATAGAGTAAATAGCTTACATAGGTTTTTGCTTCCATAGGTTTTTGCTGATTAAAGTATGAGGAGGTTTCAAGAAGGGTTTGAAATGTGGATGTAGAGTAGCAGGAAAATGCCTTGTATGTGTCTAGAAGTAAGATTCAGATTTACACAGACTGGAAGCATGAGACATGTCTCCTAAAATAGCTATTCACTTGCTAAGGGTTCCACTGAGGCTTGAAGGATGACAGAGTGCCATTATAAATAAACTGTTGTCTGCTCAGCTTTGGATGACAAATTCAGGTGCTACAATGCTTTGCCTTTTGCAATACATCATTTTCTTAAAACATGCAGTGGTTTAGTCAAAACTCCGCTCAGGTGCTAAAAATTCACAGAAGGACAATTAGCAGAAGTAGGACGATTCTATCTGACAGTTCTATAATATGAACCCTGTTGAGTTGCCCAAAATAATAGTGGCAAGTAAACTAGAGCCAGAGTATATGTTTGGTCTTTTGTCTATAATTTAAAGGATAACTTACATCTCCTGCTGTGTGATAGCACAATTAATTATATTTTCCCACAGGTGCCTATTTTTAGTGTTAGAAAGGAATAAGGAAGTTGTGACTGGAGAAGGAAAAAAGTGTTTTTTAAAAAGAGTACCAGAGGCAGCGGTGCTGTGTGGCAAATATGGCTCCTTGTGCAAGAAATGGTAGTGTGGGCACTTTCCAGTAGGTCACCAGTTCCCACTTAGGTTAACATCAGCTACCTCTGCATTTTGCAGTTGATCTCTAGTGCAGCTTTATTGTTGATATCTAGTTGCAACAATTAAATGGCTTAAAATTAATAAATTAAACTACATGAATAAAATTTTTAAAAATCATACCCCTTCTCCCTACTAATTCTCCAAGAAGCTTCATCAGTTGTCCTCAGAATAATCACCTACACAGATGCAGGGGCTGCCAGAAGTTCTAAAATATCTTCCACTCTGGAATAAAATACACAAGCAATCCTCTTTTCTTTCCCCTATGCTCACTAACCTTGCATACAAGAGACCAAGATATTGTATGCAGTTGCTGCACTCTAAACAAAAACCAAGCACTTTAAACGAAAGGAATAGGTACATACCCTGAGCTGGTGGCTCAGGGCTGTCCTGATGGGCAAACGCATATCCCTGCAACCCAGAGGGATACAGCTCAGTTGAAGACTTATGATTTTAGCATTTTTCTGTGGCTAACACAAGGCAATTATAAACCAAGTACTTTGACTTTAAGCAACAAGTTACTTAATGTCCTGCTTTGAGCCTTATTCTGAAGTACCCACTTATCATGTACAACAGAAATTATCATTTGCACAAGGATCAGAAGGAGTCACAGTTCTTGGTGTTATTCAAGTCCTTTATTGCACCTAAATACCTATTACAGAACTCTGGATTTGGGTGAACGATCATTCAGTAGTTCCTGTCCACCCAAAAGGGATATAAATTACTCTACCTACCCTGTTCCTTTACACACTATCTCCATGTCCACAAACACATGCTTAAAGTCCCGTTTCTCAAGGAAAGATTTGATGCAGTAAGATTTGAGTGTTTCTACAATGCTTGTTTGAGAAGTTTAAAGCATAGAAAAACAGGTAAACAGATACAAAGGAGGAGAGGAGAGGAGAGGAGAGGAGAGGAGAGGAGAGGAGAGGAGAGGAGAGGAGAGGAGAGGAGAGGAGAGGAGAGGAGAGGAGAGGAGAGGAGAGGAGAGGAGAGGAGAGGAGAGGAGAGGAGAGGAGAGGAGAGGAGAGGAGAGGAGAGGAGAGGAGAGGAGAGGAGAGGAGAGGAGAGGAGAGGAGAGGAGAGGAGAGGAGAGGAGAGGAGAGGAGAGGAGAGGAGAGGAGAGGAGAGGAGAGGAGAGGAGAGGAGAGGAGAGGAGAGGAGAGGAGAGGAGAGGAGAGGAGAGGGCAGCTCATATACTTTGAGAAATGTACATGCTTAAAAAAATCCCAAACTTTACAGTCAAACCTAATCAAGAATTAATACAGACATTTTTGGGGACTGAAATCTCATGAATATATAAGAAAATTTCACTACTAGGATGAAAAAGGTTCTGGTAAAATGGTAATAGACTAAGAAATGTTAGAGTTGTGAGGGCAGGAAACACAATAAAATTAGAAGACTTAATTATCCTCAGTAACTATGTAAGTGTCACATCACAGTGTGGTGGTGAAACTCTACCTTAGGTATGGCAACTGTCTTCCTCATGGATCAGTTAGTTAAGGATACCAAAGGGGAAAAAGCAGTACTTGACTTGATCCAAGATAAAAAAAAAGGAGCTGACTGAAAATTTTATTATTAAAGCACATCTTTGTTACAGCGCATGTAAGATGTTTAGAGTTAACAATCCTCATAAGTGAATCAAGAACCGAAACTACTACAAGAGCTTTTAATTTCAAAAATGGTGACTAGTGCATAGACTTGATACAAGGGAACTAAGAGCTAAAAGGCTTAAATGTTTGCAAATGGTGTAGAGGACATCATTGTAGGCACTCTAAGCAAGTTTATGTCAGTCAGAAAGTTGTATGGCAATCACAAAACATTATAGAAAGACCAGAAAAGAAAAAGAAAAAAAAAAAAAAAGTAGTAAGATGGGACAGGAGGACAAAGGAGGTTATTAAAAATATGACGTTCCTTAAGAAAGCTATACTCCTGTTTGACTAAGGACACAAATATAAGAGGGAAAAACATATAAGGCAAGCCAAAACAACTCTGAAAAAGAACTTGCTAAAGGCATAAAAAACTAACGTGCTTTCTTTGGTTGGTTTTGTTGTGTTTTTTTTTTCAAATACACCCAATGCAGAAAATTTTCCTGCTAGCTGATAGAGCCAGTATGCAATTAAGACATGAAAGAAACACAGACTGGTTGAAAGTATAATACTAAGCAGAGCTAGTGGGTACCTATAGAGTATGGTCAATACAGGGTAACAGGAAACAGAGAATATGCCAAAATCAGGCATGTGTTGCGATCCACTTGTTCTCTGAAGGTACCAAGAGTCATGTTGCTAAAAAAGGGTCAGTTGCTATTGTTTGTCTCCTTGGATGGCCAAAGGCTTTTGATAAATCTCCTATTAATGATTTCGATAGAAACTAAGCTTCTATAGGACAGGAAGAAATTTATCTTCTAAATTAATATAAAGAGGTGAAAATATAAAAAACAATGTTTAGAAATAGATTATCTGTTTTGAGAATGTAGGGAAGATTACCACTAAAGTCCCACAGGGACTAGAGACCACTAGGATGTTAGACACTTTTGCTAGTAACTTATACTGATTGACATCTTCATAAATTGTCTGGGAAACGAGTTAATAATGAGGCAATAAAATTTGCTGACCAAACTAAGCCATTTAGAGCAATAAAACTGAAAAAACTGATTGAGAAGAACTTCAGAAAAACCTTATGATAGCAAGAGTGCCATTTTTTTGACCAAATCTGTGCATCTGCAGTGCACGGAGGCCTTTGCTCCCTTTTTGCAATCTGTGGAAGGAAATAAGTACTTTTATGGAGTGACTTATCTCACTGTAATGCAGGGTGGGATAAATCTTCCCTTATAAATGACAGTTTGTTTCCATTGATTATAATGGGAGCCAAAGGCAAAGAGCTCAGATGCCACCAGATGAATCTCACCTTGAAAGACTTGGACATAAAATGTTAGGTGAAATTTGATATAACAATCTACAAACAGGGATACGGGATAAACATTCCTAACTTTGCATACAAAATACAGAGTATCAACTGGCTGTTACCACTCAGGAAAGAGATCTTAAAATTATAGTCCATAATTCCATGAAATGCCATTTCAGTGTGCAAGAGCAGTCAAAACCAAATCAAACATCAATAATTAGCAAAGGATAGAGAACACAGCAGAAAACATCATGTCACTGTGTAACCTCAGCAACTTAAAAATCATCTTTGTTTGTGGTCCTTTTTTTTCCAGGAAGTGTAGATTAGAAATAGAAAATATCCAGAGAATGTGCCAGAGATGATCAAATCTACAGAATGAGACCTGGAGTCTCTGGTCTGAAAAAGAGAGGGTGGAGGGGACTGTGATATTGGCATAAAAAAAGTGAAAAGGCATTCACTGTATTTTCTTTTACTACACAGTCAGGTACATTAAACTAAATTACTAGAATGAAAAATGTAGCAGAAACAAAGGGAACAGCTTTCCCACACAGCTGGAGTTAAGGTAGGGAGTCTGTTGCTGCAGAAGACTATGAACTTTAAACGTTTATATCAATTCAAAGAGCAATTTGAAAAATTAATGGGGAAAAAAAAAGACACAAGTGCTGTTAAAACCAAAAATACCTTTCTTGCTCTTTACCCAGAAGTCTGTAAGATGCAGAATTCAGGTTGCTGGGAGGATATAGTGGAAGAAGTGTACTTGTATGTTCGCCCTGTTATTATATTTAGTCATTTTTTCTAGGCCACTGCCATAGACAGTGCGCTAGAACTAAAAGAAATATAGTCTTAGTAAACCTGTTCTCACATTCTAATGTAAACTTTTTGACCTATTATTTCATATTACATTTTCCAAGGGAGGTATAAGTCCCTTAAACCTATTAACAGAGACTTGCTTTTTATAGTTATTTTTCCATAAACTGAGATGCAATAGGACAATGATTTGGTATTAAAATATAAAGAATAATTCTGTCAGTAGTATGGATGGTGTATATGAAAAAAGGTGAAAAATTAAACTGTTGTAAAAGTTTAACAGATGAAAAAGAAACAGTGTCTATTATGTATTCCAGATTCAAACTTTTCATTAAAGCTGCCCTAGAAATACTTTGACCTGGCTGCAGTACTGATAAAATATATTAAATAATAAGCCCCATACCATAATGAGCTAAGCTTCATCTATTCCTACGGAAATCCAAGGATTCTGAAAGAACACAGCACCTGGCAAGATCAGACTAAAAGATAAGTTACCACAGACATGGGTTTACTTTTGCTTTGGTTGAGAGTGATTTGAAGGGAGATTCTGCTCTAACGTGAGCACTTAATGATTTCTGTAGGTCCTGTAAGGTTTGCTGGAGCTGTATTCATAGAAGTTAACATCATATTGCTTGCTATTTTTTTTGTGTACACCTTACACTTCACATCACTAACTAACTCCATGACCAGATGTTTCCATTTCCTAGAACATTTCTTTACTGGCCAGACAAGAGATCACATAATAAGGTGTCTTCCCTCACTGCTCTGCTCCTGGCAGGGGGGATTAGATGGAGATAAATCCCTGTCTTTCCTGCTTCTAGAGACTGTTTTACCCACAGGTTGACAGAAATCTGTACAGAGTCCCCAGAAGTGATATGCACTTACAACTGACCCTTGTCACATGTAGCGCAACAGTCAGACATCATGATGGTCTTGCCATGGAGGGAACAATACTAACGGGTTGAGTTATCAGCTCAGTAGGCAAAGAGCATTAAACAGGTGAGCAGAAGAAGAAGGCAGATAAAAGGAAAAGAATCTGTATTCAGTTTATTGAATATTGTGCTCCCTCCAGAATAACAGCAAGGCCTTTTCCTTTTAATTTTTCCCTTTGAGTTTGATCACAGCCCTTGCAGATGTTGTTTCATGATACAGGTGTTTAAACCAACTAATTTTAAGGATGTCCATGGGGCATGCATCTTTTAGCACTCTGAGCAGCTTTTCACACTTCTGTTCTCTATAGGCTTTGGGAAATATTGCTTTACACTTGAAGATGCTTTTGTTAAGTGGCCTGGAAACAGGAATTCTGTCCTGCATTTTAGCAAATTTAGACCTGATCTGAAAATAAGGAAACCTTGAGAAAGTCAGTTTTTTCCATTTTAGATATCTATCAAATATTTCCTCTCCTGTTAGTTAAAGTGAACAGCACGGACAACTCACAATTGAACTGCATATGTTAAAAGCCCTTTTATGAAATTGTATTTATAGAACATTATCAGAACACAATCAGAAGAAACTAAGAGTCTTACACTGAAAGAGTTGTACTAAATTTTCTGAACATATAAAGAATCCAAATAAATTTCAGTGGTGTTCTTAACTAAAAATAATATATACCATACCAGTAATAATTATACATATAAAAAAGTAGTCCAGAGGAACTCTCAGGTGAGGGAAGATAATCAACTGGGGTCAGAAAATGACTGATATGTGACTGGAGACTATGACTTAAACAGTAACTTTGAATTAGAGAGCTGTTCTGAAAGGTGTTGGTACTTGAGTTTGCTGGACATACTGTTTATAGATGAATACAATCTGTTAGAGGAATAAAGGATCAACAACTTGAAAGTCAACAGCTGTTGGTGGGAAAGAGAGTGTGTAATCAAGATTCAATTTCTCTTTTCAGTCATAAATTTGTGTGTGCTTCTGTTTGGGAAATTCACTTACACCAGACCTTCAAAATAAGCAAATATTTCTGCTTTGTCTTGCAGATTTAGACATGTAAAGCCTGATTTTCAGGCTGTGGATTCTGTTGTCATTGATTTCATGGGGTCTTACAAGATCAGAATAGAGGGGAAGAATCACCTTCTTTGACCTGCTGGCCATGCTTTTCTTGTTGCAGCCCAGGATATGGTTGACTTTCTGGGCTGTGAGTGCACATTGCTGGCTCATAGTCAATTTTCCATCCACTAACACCCCCAAGACCTTCTCCACAGGGCTGCTCTCAATCCACTCACCTCCCAGCCTGTATTTGTGCTTGTGATTGCCCTGACCCATGTACAGGACCTTGCACTTGGCCTTCTTGAACTTCTGATATTTGCAGGGGCCCACGTCTCAAGCTGGTCAAAGTCCCTCTGGATGGCACATCCCCTCCCTCCAGTGTGTCAACCGCACCACACAGCTTGGTGTCATCAGCAAACTTGATGAGGGTGCACTCAATCCCACTGTCCATGTCACCAACACAGACATTAAACAACGCTGGTCCCAATACTGACCCCTGAGGAACCACCACAACATTGGTGATTTCCTCTGCCTTCTCTATTGTTTGTTTATATGAGTGTTAAGGTATGTTTCCCAAGATTTGACACATTATATAAGTGCTAACTGAAGCAGAATAATTACTTTAGACCTCACTGACATTCCTATAATTTTATTCTTAAATATAATTCAGCTTTTATTTGCAAAGATATCCCATTAAATAAAATCAGAATAATTATCTTTGACCTACCATTCCTATTATTGTATCCATACCTAAAATTCACCTTTTTCTTTGCAATGATAACACAATAAATTAATCTATAAAAATATTTTAGTTTGGATGAGGAATTTTGAAGTGGATTTCCAGGCATTTCCACTTATCATGCTTTTTTATCATCAGAGAGTGGTCTTAGAGTAGACATAATGAATTCTTTTAGGATGAAAATCACTTGGAAGCTGTGCCCAAAAGCACATGTGAGCACAAGTGCTTCAGTTACTATCTGGCTTTAAGATCACAGGAAGGATGTAGTTTAGATTAGCTGTAATCTGAATTTACCCTCTCCTGGAAGCACTTTTTGCATTGATTATGTGTTTTCAACACTTTTTCCCTGTAAAAACCCTTTATTCAGGGCTGCACAAATATTGTTTCCGGCTTATAGGCACATTTGTATCAGCATCCTCTCCAGTCTGAAATAATCCTACATCAAAGCTCTTCCTGGGATGTGAGTTTAAGCGACTTAGTGTTAAAGTGGAGGTTGGTGGCAGAATGGAGAATTAAACACAAATACCACAAATCATAAGCCACTATCTCATTCTTCCCTCTGCCATATTAGCAAAGTGGACTTTGTGAAGTTTTTCTTTTTATTTTTTTTTTTTTTGTTTGGTTGGTTGGTTGGTTGGTTTTTGTTTTTTTGTTTTTTGATTTTTGGTTTTTTTTTCTCTCCTAATGCTGTCAGATGAAATCAAGTAGGCATATGCCATATGTTGATCTGCTGTTGCAGGGAATATGCCTCAGTAGACATAGGTTTTTCCTATTACCTTTATTATAAGTTTTCTCAGTGCTGAGGATAACTCCACTCCCCATTTTTCATTACTGCATTAGTAATTTTAATGGACTTTCTGTATCAGAAGACCAAGATTCAGCACCCACAAGTGTTATTTCAAATAATATTTTAGTCGAGAGTCTTCCATATACACGCTGTAGTTGTACTGGACCAATTTTTTATTAGTCAAGTACCATTAGGCTATTGCAACAGTAATCTGATTTTACAATATAATATAAGCTGAAGGAAAAGAAACATTAAGTGTTATTTGTCAAGAAGAGTGATCTTTATTAGATCTGACCTTTCTCTAAACCAACACAATAAAAAGGTGAGTGTCATTTTTATACTTGCAAAGATTAGTTTTGCTTACAGTAAGCAAAAGATGAGTCTCTCAGGGGGCTTAAAATTCTCCTTGGAAATAATTGAATCTCATTACGAAGCATGCACTGTGAAGCTCTTATGATTTGCCCCAATCAACTATTAAAAACATGTTCCTACTCAGAGCACTACCTTTCCAACCTCTGCTGCTACATAGTATAGTACTAGCGAAATGACCTTTTATGAAGACTTAAAGCACCGTGTAATTAACATTTTCTATGTACAGAGTTAAGACTTAATGAAACTGTGAGGTTAAATGTCAATACATCCTTTGCAAGCATTTTTTATATTACAGTTCTTGGCTTTCAGATGTTAATGATACACTTTCTGTACCCATTTTGTTTTCAAAAAAAAAAATTACAAATTTGTACTGCAGTGAACAACATGGTCCAATTTCACTCTTTGAGCAACCCCAATCAATGAAAAATAGCTCTGAAATGCAAAGCAATAAGCCACATTGGATATTATTTTATGATCCTGATCCAAAATCCATTGAAGTGAATGGAAATGTATTGTACTCGAGGTTGCATGGTTTCCGCATATCTCATTCTGTACAGTTTCACTTTACCATCCAGGGCTGCTCTGTATGAAACCTCTAGATGGTCATAAAAATCTTTTGCAAGACCAGTAGTTGACTTGCACACCTCTGAATCAAAGTGATTACCTTAGAAATAGGCATGTATATGTAGCAGTTTCATCAGTGGTTGAAGTCTTATTAAAGGGATGAGTGAGTATTGTTTTCCCTATACCTTAGTGATACTTAAAATTCAGAGGAGACAGAGATTTCATTTCTCACTTCAGGTTTTTCCATTCACCATTCAAGTTCTTTCACTGACTGTAAGATTTTTAGGACACAAATGGGTCTTCTCATATATTTACCCAAGCCCTCTGGATTCTACTAGGAACGAGTTGCAGTGTATCAGACACTGTAAGAGTTGTTTCCTTTTGAGTACCACAGAATCTAAATGTCTTTCTCGATTGGATTAGATCCATAAATATTAGCTTCTAAATTGCAGTTACTATTGTGTCTCAGTGTCATATCAAATTAATAAACTCCTTCAACCCAGACTGTAATCTGCCTAAATTGACATGCACTGTGTTTAATAGATAATTAATTCTAATTAAGTCAATTAAGAAAGATCATGTTTCTGGGGCAATTTTGCATTTATTTTTTTAAACACCATTGACTAACACATTTAAAGCAGTTCTGAAATCCATACACAACTGAATGATCTCTGGAATTTATGAAAGCCACACTCCTATCTTATCAGCTGGTTCGCCTCATACATCTTATGATATATACCAGCAATTTTCATTCACATATCACTGGAAAAAAAAAAAAAACCAACATGCTGCAGAACTTGTCAGACTAAAGCCAAAATCATTTTTTCACATACATCAGGACAGAAATTGAAAGTGTATATATCACTCAGGAGCAGTGAGTTGTTATAAGGAACTCTTTAAAGCCAGCTAGGAGGCATCAGGCTATAGGCCAGAAAGTGAAGGCTAGGCAGTAATCTACTGAGTCCCCTTGACTCCAAAGAATAAAGTGACCTACAGGGGGAAAAAAAAAAAAAAAAGCAAAGGAAACAGATATCTGAAACAACTAGAAAGGAAATCTGAAATTGCATGGAAATTGTGCTTCAAACATTGTCTAGCCCATGGTGCCACAACATATGAAAAGCCCAATTGCTTCAAAATCTATCCTTTCAGGTTTTCAGGGAAAATGCCTTTTATTATAACCAGCAGTGGAGAAGTGCTTTTGGGAAGCTTTACAATACTAGTATTCACATACCTGTCTCTAACACATGAATCAGGTCCCAGCAGACAATTACAAAGTATGAGGTAAAGAATACTGTAAGTTCTAACTAACTAATACATTGCTTATGAGCTCCTGGAAGCTGCAGCAAATTACTCCTGAGTTAGAAGACTCTGGACATTCAGCACTGTGTACAAGGCAGAACACAACTGCATCATGTAAGAGAGATCCTAGGAAAAAAAATAAGTCCTTCTTTCTCTGTCTTTCAGAGACATGTCCCTCCAGTTTGCACCTTAGAGCTTTTTTCTGACGTTGAGTTTGATGTATTTTACAGTTTGCCAGTAATCTGCATATTATCTGTGCATTTCTCTTTCTTCTATACAAATAATCATGACAATGAGGAGAGTTAGAGAACATTAAGGACATAAGCCTCTGTAATCCAATATTTTAGACCAAAATCTAGGGAGATCTTCCTATGCTACCTGAAGGATCTGATGGAGAACTCAGCTGCCTTACTACAAAACATTGAGTCTAATTAATAATTGGAGAATTCTTTTCAATTCTTCCCTGACTCCATTCCCCAAGACTGAAGTGTGGCTTTTACATTCAGTCTAATTTCGTTCAGTCAGGAGTTAAACACCAGGTCCTCCTAAGCCAGGTGACAATGGTAAGCTTAGAAATTCTGACCTGGGGACATCTGCTAACTTTCACAATACAATGAGTGTCCAGAACAAGCAGTTACACAAAAATAAAAAAAGTGTCCTTGTGGCAAAGATGAATGTTGCATCTTTAGATGCAATGTAAAGGAAGTTTCTCAATAGCAGCAGAAAGAAGATTCTGAATTTCTGGAAGGTTTTGGGTTTGTTTTATTTTGATTTGATTTGTTTTAGGCAAGCAAAAAGTGCATGTAATAAAGACACATTTGAAGAAATTTTTTAAAGTCCAAATGAAACAAAAATCTTCTTCAAGCATTTCTATCTATTGTACTCTCTCAGAAGAGACATATGAATATTATTTAACCTTCTAGCAATTAGGAAAAGTGTATAAGCAGAGCGTGCCTATAAATATATGATTTATATACATAGGCATAGTATTTACAGACATCCTAAGCTCAGACTGCAAAGCAGACTCAGAGCCAGGTCAGATATAACATAAATACAGCCAAGGAAGGTCCCAACAGAGACTATACTCTAGCTCTTTTATATTCCTATCTGCCTCCAAAGATTTGAACTTTCACATAAGTTATCCCGTAAACTCTTCAAATTGTTCACACATAAACTGAACTTTATCCTCAGAACCAATTTGCTTTAGGATCACATTTCATCAACACAAACAAAGGATTGTTCTTCTTATTTCTGTGCTCCTGAAGGAAAACTGCAATAGAATATTGTGCCTTATTCTCTGTATTAATCTAATGGAAATCTTCAAGACCTTCTTGAGAATGTCACTAATTCTTGATTTGAATATGAATTATAAATGACTAATAAATCTGTTAGAAGTTAACTTAAAAACCCAACTTGATATGAGTATTCCAGAGGAGAAACAAGAAAGCCAGGCAAGGAAGAATTATACCAAACATTATCTCTGACAGAGCAATTTTCATCTCTACATGCAAAAATGCATCACAAAGGAAGTTAATTATCATTATTACCACTTTCCTTTCAGATTGGTAAGCTTAGTCAGAAAGAGATTATATAACTCAACAGAGATCCAAGCTGAAAAGTGAGGGAAAGAACCTGTAGCTCTCTGAATACCTGCTTGTTTGTAACTCAACCAACCATGAAATAATGAGAAATGATTTAAGGCAATGGAAATGCAGCAATCAGCACTTCAGAGCAAACGTGTCAAAATGTGTCCAAAATAGCCGCTTTTGGTTAGACCTCTCAATTTTTCCTAGGTGCCAGCTGAAAGAGGAGGACATGACGGCCAGTTTACAGTATTATACTTGAACCAGCTTTTGATTAAACTGTGCAGATAATATTCAGCAATGGCATAAAAAGACCTGGTCTTGGAATAAAAAATTCCTATGGTGTGATAAGAGTATCATGCTTATTGTCTTTGTATTATATATAGCTTCTCTTTTTATTTTATTTGTTATGTGAAAAACATACTTGATTATGATTTTAAAACAGTTGCTCCATATCTCTAATTTCATCTGAACAATTGCATGGTGTTGCATACCTTAAAAGATCAAAAGCCACATATAGAAGAATGGAAGAAACCTACTGGCTTTTTTCCTGCAAATTCAGCAGTAATACCTTTTCTTGATGCTTGTTCTTTAGACAAAAGAATTGTTTCTTCTGAGATTAATAGCACCCAATAACACAAAGCTACATGTACAGGTGATATTAGAAACTGAAGACCCCAAAAACATCCTGGTTCTATGCATTGAGGTTGCCTCCTTTCCTTTTAACTGCCTTTTGTAGACTGTGAATTGTTCATAGTCTAGTTACAAAGGCAGCTTTTTTTTTTGCAAAACCATGAAATGTTGTAGTCTTCAATCTAAAAACTCTCAGAAACCGTTCAGCAAGTGATAATTTTTTTTTCCATAAAAGTGTGGTTTTGATAAAAGACTTTACAATTAAGCATCAACTTGCAAGTAGATCTTGATGATGTCTGTGTAGGTTTGCCTGTGAATAGAGAGGCACAGTGGAAGAGTGTTTCATTAACCACAATTTTCTCTCTTAATATATGTCTTTAGAAGAAATTTCTTTGCTTCACTTGGTATCCCTTCCTGAGGGACTTTTCCCTCTAGCTTTCTTTCCTTCTTTGGCTTCCTTCCTCTTCCTTTTCACCTATTTTTCATATCTTTTTTGTCCCGCCATTTTCTCCTACTCTCATTCATCTCACTGATTTTTTTTTATTAGCCTTGTATCACACAGACTGTCAGATGGCACATTACCACTGCAAGTCGTATTATCAAAACAATAGCAATACTCTAAACTTTGTTTTCTGTAAAACCTTTTGTAAAAAAAGAGAAGAGAAAGTTTTCATGTTCTGAGGGAATCATACTGCTCTGTAAACTCTGCTTATCATGGCTTGTGTTCTCTAATATTTATATCTGCTGATACTAATAATATTTGCAAATAACAAAAGATACTGTTGCAGATTCAGATCTTGGTACAATCCTGGAATTGTTCACTGTGTGAGGATGAATGTTCCATATTCATGTTAGTTCCATGGAGACCTCTTGGGCTCCTGATCTTCTCACCGCACTCATAATCCAGGCATTTTTGGAAGAAGTAATGAAAAATTATCAAAATACTTATACTAGCTGATTACAAGAAGCAGAACAGCTTGAGCTCACATCACATCAGCTGAACAGCCAGCTACTTTCATCATCAGACTAAAACTAAGCTTTACTCGATCCTCCGTTAACAACATTTATAAGCTCCTTAAACCCTCTGAGGTGTACAATGGAGTATGATTTTGAGAATGGCACTTTTTAAATTATGTCTAACTCTATGAATCAAGCAGCTTACAAAGGATTCAGTAATGACCACTGATTATCAATAAACTGCTCTTGTGAGCAAAGACTGATTAGAAAGCCTTATTACTGGGGGAAACATCTATTCCTGAGAGCAGCTAAGGTTTCAGAAACTAATACTACAAAAGGTAACAATCTATAAAAATTACATTATTCAAGAATTAACAACAAGAAGCTCTTTTATTTCATTGTATTTCTCTACCTTGAACCAGGTACACACAAGTTCAGGGGTTTGCTCTCTGATGGTGTCAGAAGCGGACATTTCAAGAATAACCTGTGAAATTAGTGCATTTTAGCAGTTCCTATAGGTCATCCAGAATAAGAAGAATTTTGAGGGGTCTTTTTAGTTCAGTTTTATCCTGGAGCTTATCCTCTGAGTTGATGCTCCCACCTAAGTAATACAGTGCTTCAGAAAGAGACTGCACTGGGGAGAAATATTTGAAATAAATTCACTAAAATATTTTATTGAAAAGTACCTTCTCATATAGTCTAGCTGCCACTAGCTAACATCTGTGGAGCATATATCTGCTGTCAAGAAGGGAACACACAATGGCAACAGAAGAACAGTGACATGGTGTTGAAGAATTTGGGATAAAAGTGGATGTCTGCTGCTTTTAAAAAGCAAGATAATAACTTAAAGGATGTCTAAGTTAATTAAATGTACCATTTGGGGGAAAAATTAAGCACAAGGAAAACCATATGGATAATTATAAATGAGATTCAAATACTAATTATAGTAACAGAAGTTCACTTGAACCTCACGATCAATTTTATTGAGCCTCTGTGAAGAAGAAACATATTCTGCAGTTTTAGAAGATGATAGCATTGGCAGCAAAGCTATCACAAGGAGTTCACAACCCTGGTCCAACCCTCACTGTTCACTGCTTCTAATCTGCTCATCTCAGTGAGGCAGTTAACCACAAACTCACAAACAGCTGTACTAGCACAAGAGAGACTGAGGTAAACAACATCGTAGGAAAACAGGGCTGTAGAAATATCCTAAGTTCCCTTTGTATGCCAAGCAAGCATCTTCTGAAACTGTATCCTACAGGTAGATCCATAGAGGAATTTCAGATATGGTGATAAATTGTATTTACTAATACTTCTTGGATGCCTGCATCCTGATATGAAGCTTGTAATGTTGAGTTAGCTCAGCATCTGAGAGTCAGATTCAGAAAATCCAAATGTTAACCAGAAGAGTGTATCATAAACCCTTCACTTCACTGTCCCCTGAGCACATCCTGGGGCTCTACTTATGTGTTCTGGATCTGCCTGGGATGGAGTGAATTTTCTTCATAGCAGCCTGTATGATGCTGTGGTTTGGGTTTGTGACCAAAATGACCAAAGGGATATCCCAAACCATATGATGCTGTGTCCAGCAATAAAAGCTGGGGGAAGGAAGAAGAAGGGAGGGATGTTTGGAGTTACAGTGTTTGTCTCCCCAAGTCACCATTACACATGATGGAGCCCTGCTTTCCTGGAGATGGCTGAGCACCTGCCTGCCGATGGGAAGTGGTGAATGAATTCCTTGTCTTGCTTTGCTTTATGTACTGAACTGTCTTTATCAAAACCCAAAGTTTTCCTGCTTTTACCCATCCAATTCTCTCCTCATCCCACTGGGACAGAGCAAGCTGTTGTGTGAGGCTTAGCTACCTACTGGGGTTAACACACAACGTTATGTCAGATTAATTTACTCAGCGCTCCGCTTTCTCTGAAGAGTGCCCTATTCATTGGTCATGGTCCATCTTCCAATCTCTCTCTCTCCCTTCTGATCCACTTAATCTTGAATTAATTTACTGATAAAAATTTTAAAAAATCCTCAGAATTTCCTCACTCTGTACATGCACTCCATGTCTCTGTCCAATTACTCAAACTCTGCATTTGCAGAAGGTCTTATGGACAGGTTCATCGGAAGAATGATCTTCCATAGCAAGTGCAATGATGTGCAAGAAGACCTGGACAGGAGCTTTAAAACTTTCAGATTGAGAAAGGGAGAATACTTTTCTGCAAAGCAACTGTTTTATAAAGGAGGGCACCATCTTCATTTTGTTTTTTATATTTTTGAATGACAGCAGCCCTGGTACTATGCTCTGCAGAGATCCTAGTCCTTCCAGTGGTGAGGTTAGGTTTGTTTTGGTAGATTTCCACAGGGTCTTTTATGCAAGGGACTGCCTCAGCTGATGTTTCTATATTGGCTAAGGTTGGCTGTAATCACTCCTTTACTTCATTAAATCAGTGGACACCCACAGAAAGACCGATAAACACAATGCACAGAGAGACGTGATGGCTGATTGCAAGTGTAGGATCAGTTTGCTTGTATGTGACATGTATAAGGAAAATAGTAATCTTAGGCTCCCATACAGTCAAAAGACATAACAGACACTTTGTCACATCCTAAAACAGCTGTTTAAAGGAGACCAGGTGAAAAATACTTTTTAAATTTGTCCTAATCTTGAGGCATTAATATCTTTTTTTGGACCTGGACTCAACTTAGGTGTATGAAGGTTGCATTCTGTGACATTTGAAAGACATCTTTATATATAAATGATGTCACTGATCACCATTAAAAAGATCCCCAAAGCAAGTCTATTTAAAATTCGGAGGTATTTTCATTCCAGATGGTAAACTACATTTTATGAGTGTCTGCGTTTTATTTACTGAGATAATCAAATTATTTGGCTGAACTTTAAATGCAAAGCCATATTTGGTGGCTTGTTTTAAGGGCTTTACCCAGAACAACATTTAAGCTTTAAAAAAAGTGAAGGCCTTCTCTAATGTCCCTGGGACTTCAGATTACAGCATACTGAGTCGTTGGCTTAAACAGTGATGCCTTTCTGAACTGCAAGCTCATATCAAAGTGCTCCTTCAGGGTCCACATCTCCCTCATGCAATGTGTCAGCACTCTTGTTTGAAAGCAGCAATAGCTAGGTATGTATACAGTAGCGAGGGGAAAATTGACCCTTGCATGACAGTTGAGAATCATATTTACTGTAATGTGCAGTGATAAAAATAGTAAGGTAAACTCTTCATTATTGGAAGAATCTGAAACACATTTTTGAATATTATCTAGATCTTTGTATCTTGTGCAAAACCAGCATGGACTAGCTCATACACAATGTTCAGACTACACTGTTTTATTATTTGACACCTGTATGCAGTTACATTTCTAATCTACTCTCTTTCATCTGTCTACACTCATCAGGAGAAAAATTTCTGGTGGTCATGTGGGAATCGTGTTTTTCTCCACCAGATATTTTAAAAGCAAATATTTCCCATAGATAATAAAATGAAAACAAACCAAAAAAACTTCTAGACACTTTTAATAGACAAAGTAACTATGCAGCATTTTCTGAAAAATTTTCAATGAGATTTTGTTTCTGATATTTTTCAAACCATCTCAAACAAAAAACCACAAACTATATGTCTTAACAAACTCACTGCTTTTGAGATATTTCAATGAGACTGGCTAGCTCTTAGATTTTTAAAAAAATACTGACACTAATATGATAATCTCTCTATTGTTTTCCTCTTACCACTTCCTTGAGTCATGATTATTTTTCATTTATTCCATTTCATTACTGAACTATAGGGATTACAGAGGATATTGCCCACAATTCACCTATGTGTTGACCTGGGTCCTCTCAGAATCTCTCCATTTCTGAGCAAACATTCCAGGTGACAGAGACACTTTCACCTTGTCTCAGAGTCTCTGCTAGTGCTTATCATCACCTTTAGAAATATGTATTTTATTTACAGTTTGGATTTATACAACTTTCAACTCCCGAACGTGGGATTGGATAATCCTTCAGTCTCTTGAAGGACTTCTGTTGTCTCCTTTTATGAAGATCAGCCAGTAGAGCCAACACACAGTAGACCTATCTACTGTGTCAATAAGGCTTTTATTTGGACACCGTTTTTCAACTATCATGACAAAGGTTTTTTTACATTTATGGTGTCATATAAATACCTGACAGTGATAAAGAGAAATGGTGGCTTGATCATGACTTGTAAAAGTCTACATGGGAGATATACTTTTTATAGCAAAGGTTTTTAATCTAAGAAGAAGACATAACAAGACCCAGAAAGTGAAAACTAATTTCAAGCTAGAAATACTGAAGAGAATTTGCCAGTAAAATTAATAAAAATCATCATGCATCTTTCAGCACTTGAGATCAAGGCTGAATACCTACTTCAACACATGGAAGTGCGTTTCACTAAACTGTGAGCTTGAAAGAAAAATGATTGAATGGACATCTGTTCCTGTGCTGTCATGGAAGCAAGTTCAATAAACAGACAGGTCCCTTTTGATCTTCAAGTGTTCAAAGAAAAGAACTACAGTAAAAGAGGATAGAACTGGATGTCAATGTAACCTATAAATAACCCTGTCACAATTTTTATTGTCAAATTTGCTTTTTCTTTTCCCAATAAAACTGGTATCTTTAATCATAAAATGACCAAAAAGAGAGAAACAAGTGAAAATGACTAAAAGGAGAGAAACAAATGACATAATTTTATGATACAATTCATTTTGAGTTGTATTGTTAATAGATCTGGACAGCTACTGGTAACCCCATATGTCTGTAACTGCAATTGTAATACTGACTTTATCTTTTTACACCAGTAAGGATGAAAGTTTAAAAGTAAATTAAAAAAAAAAAAAAATACTAGTTCAGCGTGGAGAACACCCCACTGTCAGCTCTTTGAGAGAGATTTTGTCCCAGTTTTGGGAAGGGTGATGGAAAAAAAGGATTAGGGAAAATCTCTTTTTTAGAATTACTTAAAGTGTAATATACACGCTACTGAATCAAAGGAGGGTTCAATAAATCCACAGAAACTTATTATCAAATCTGATGGCCTTTCTTGGAAGAGGAAACAGTCTGCAGTTTTTTTCTGCAGAATTCTGTCAATTTATTTGTTTGGTCCCTGTCCAGCTCCCTTCACTAAAGGAACCTCAGGAAGAGCTGCCATCCAGTGCTGGTGAGGTCCATGGTTCAGAAAAGAAAGTTTATTTTGACATGTGAGGGTAGAGAGACACATAGCTATCATGCATCCTCTGACACTTCACAGGTGTGTGAGGTCCCAAGCTAAACTATACAGAGCATCAAAACAGAACATATTACAATTTTCAGTTTGATTGGAACATAAACTTTCTGAGACCTTCTCTTATTTCTACCCATGCAAGCCTGAGAAGGGTGTCATTGGCCAGCTGATTTTATACTGGTTTCCATTACTGTTCCTTAAATGTTTCATATGGTACAAATGAATGGTCAGAGAAGCATCCAAAACTGTCACCTGGTCCAGTGTGAAATGAAGGAGAACAAATCTTAACACTCCATCCCCTGCAGTAGGTTTTACCAAGATTATTCAACCTTTATCATCTCCAGAAGAGAGTTATAGTCTTGCAAAAAGCTATGTAAAAAAATGTATTATATATGGAAGTAACTTTTAACTTTACAGGAAAGTTTAAAATTATATATACACTTGGGAAATTCATGTGGAAATGACTCATTACAGAAGCAATCATGAACCTTGAGCTTCACGTTCTGCTGATATCTAGCATCTAACATTCTGCTGATATCTAGCATCTGCCAGGTGAGAAATTATTAAAATGTGTTGTGGCATGATCAGTGCAGACATAAATTGCTCTTAAAATAGCCAAACAACTGATAACTTGTTTAAAAGGACCAAAATCTCCAGTCAGTCAATTCTCTTGCTTTGGACCTCTTGTGTTAACTTGATGCAATAAACGGGGTGGGATGTTGTTGCTCAGAACAGAGTGTAGGTCCCTACACAGTGATTCATCTCACTTATTTGTTATGAACCAGCTTAAAGAAAAGAAAGATCACTGAACTCTGTGTGTCACCTATCTCAGTTCACATCTTAAGAGGATAATAATTATCGGTTCATATTTATTCTTCCTTCATGTGATATGAAAACTTCAGTGTTTTAGGGAAGATCAGAGATTCAGGCAGGAATCCTTCTCTGAGTACAAAATCTCATTTTATAAACATGGAGGAAAAGATATTACATAAAAACTCTTACATTATACTGACATTAAAAACTCCCCAAAATATAGAATTTATTGCATAAACATGCTTAAATGAAAGGTATTTTGGAGGGAATTTCTTCCCCAGTACTAGTAAATTCAGAGTTAACAGATATTAGAAACATTATTTAAGGCAACATAAAAGGAATATTCCTGATGGGTCTGGTTCTCCCCTCCCTCTGATCAATCAGTCTCTCTAAATGTAACACTTAATTTCACAGGCAAAACTAGTTTAAAGTTTTTAAAGAATTTAAAGTTTTCAAGGTTTTCAGAAGAATAGGAAACTTTCAAAAAGTTGCAAATAACAGCTGAAAATAATCTTATATTGCTATGAGTTCACTTTATTTTTATATACTCAAAATTTTTCTAGGCACTTGGAATAAGTTTTTGAAATCACAGTAATAAATATTGAAGGGAAAAATGCAGAAAAAAAAATCTGCCATAGACAGGGCAAGAAATAATTTCACAAACCACCAGTTCAATATTTGAAACCAAAAATGACAATACCAAATCTGCGCTATGAATTTGCTTCTAAATAAACTTACACCAAAGTGAATCAAGAGGAAATCCAAAGGCGCATGTTTAACATACAAAGGCATAGAAGAAGGAACTATTTCATCTGAGTTTTTGAAACAGAATTTATGATATGATAACCTCTTCATTTCAAAGAACTGCTTTCTTCTTTTCCATATTAAAACAGATGATTTCTGCTAGGTCTTTCATCATTCACTCAGCTCAGAAGTTTGTGTACGTAAACACAGAGAGGCATAGATATCAACGCATAAGTTTTCAGAAAATAACTAATAGAAGAACTGATGCTAGCTTAAAATGCCATTGCCTCTCTCCTTATATTTTTCCCATTGTTTAAACATCACAATATAATCTGGCTGTTCAATAGCCTTTTGTAAAGAATTGCAAGCATTGGATGCCATACAGATACTCTGCGTCTTGGAACAGTAAAACTGAAGGATTTTTTGATGCAAAGAGAAGCTCCACTTGCAGGAACAGAGAAAAGAATTACTGAAATTATTACATATGTGAAGCATTTTTAGTAGAGAATCTGATTTGTGATTCAATCTCTGCCAAAAAAAAAGATTGTAAATTTTTTTCCCTTTTCCTGGAGAACCTTATACACTTTTCAATTCTGACTAAAACCACAATCTTTTTGCTTTCCTATTACTACTTCATGGTTCCACATCTTAATTTGCTAACCATATGCTCCTCTGATCAAATCAGCAGATGTTTCTTCTCTTGAGCTCAGCCTGCAAATATCTCAGCAGTGTCAAAAGAGCTATATGCCAGAAGCACTAACTAAACTAAACATGTAATAGAAACAGACAAAACCTTTATTGCTCAAATGCCTAGATCATTTTTATTATCATTTCATATCTATCATTAATCTGATCAAAAATATAACTGTGACTTCAGAATTTGAAATTCTCTTTGTTCCCAGAATCAGTATGTCAGAATTCATCTTCAGGACATGATCCTGTTTATTATTTCAGGCACTTTAAAAATAAAAAGCCCAGCAGCGTTTCTTAACAGGTGTCTGGCCAGAGTCAGGCTCAGCACACTCCTTGGGGGTATTCTTTTTTACGTCATTGCTGTCCTTGCATACTGGGCCTGTCACATCTTTCTTATCCCTATCAGTATAGTAAAGTGTATTTAACACTTCACCCCTCTTTCCCTCCATCCTCTTTTACCCCCTTTGAGCTAACAATCTGTATGTAGCTGTAGTAGCTGGTGAAAGAAGTTCACTGCATTATTTAGTTTTGTTTGCTTTGTCTGAGAGCTGGAGTGAATACTGATGTACATCGTTGTCTTACTCATAGTACTAATTCATAAGTCATATATCTTCATGTACATATTTTACAGTTGGTGACTATGTCCTTAGGGATTTTTAAGTAATATTGTTTTCCAAAATGCTATTCCTTTTCAGGCAAACCACAAATGAGTCTATGACATGGTAGTTCATATACTTACATGCAGAACAAGAAAAGGATGATGGTATAACACCTTCAAACATCTTCATTTTTTGTCTTGAGATACTGATATAGAATAAGAAATGTCTTACCCCAAATTCACTGAGTCTTTGCATTTTATTTCTTTGTATCTTGGACACTTTTGTACTGATGGTCCTATGCTACAAATTCTCACTTCAAGAAAGACATATTTACTTCTATTTCTAGAATCACTCTTAACCCTAAGACCATGAGGTGTGTACTACTGATAATATGTTTATATCTATGATTCTCTGGAAGACTGGATTCTCCAGCTGCTGTAACGGATGCTGCATCCCTTCTATCACCTATAATATAACCTGCCAGGTACATTTGAACATAAGTGATACTGTTCTGTCAGGGCCCTTCTAATTCCTTCTAAGGTTCTACAGGCAGCTCTGTTAGCTTTAAAATGTGTATGGGAGATGGCAGGGGTAACCTTAAAAGTGGCATGTATCATGATGCCTCAATCTATGCCATAGTCCTAAACTTTGTTTGGCATAAAAAGTCAGTGTTGGTTTGTGTGTGTGGTTGGGGGGTTTGGTAGTGGGGGAGGGAGCTACAGCGGTGTCCCCCTGTGAGAAGCTTCTTGAATCTCCCCTGCAGTTTGTGGAGGACCTCATGCCAGAGCATGTGGCTGTGCCCAAAGAAGGCCGGGACTCTGTGGAAAGCCCCCGCTGTTGTAGTTTGGCACTGGGAGGATTGCAACACATGTGAGGGATCCATGCTGGAGCAGTTCAGGAAGAGCTGTAACCCATGGAAAGCACTTATGTCAGAGAAAGCTCATGGAAGACTGTTTCCCATGAGAGGGACCCCATGATGGAGCAGGGGAAGAATGCAAGGAGTCCTCCCCTTGAGGAGGAAGCAACAGTCCTTATCTCGATTCCTGAGCCTTTTGCTTTATTTTCTCCTTCCCATTTCTGAGGGGTAAGGGGTGATTGAGCAGCTGTGTGGTGCTCAGCTGCCCTCTGGGTCCAAACCATGACACCAATATGTCCAGAATCTAGCCTAAAATACATTTAATAGTCTAGGAAGGTTATAATATGGTGGAGGGGAAGGAAAAAAAAAGGCAGATGAACCTTGAGGAATGCAGAGAAGGACAACTAAACAATGTTCCATAGAACCAGATAGAAATAATAGTTTCTAAAAGTGGAGACACCTTATTCATCTCCTTCACCAGCAACCCTGTTGCCTTTGTTCCCATTTGAATGCCTCTGTTGAGTACCTATAACACAATATAGGTTGGGTTTATGTTAACCTTTTCTTGGTCATTTAGCTGCTAAGTTAGGCATATCTGCACAGAAAAACAAGCTAGCCCTCTCATGAGCATTTCTCTCTCTTCTAACTCTGTGTTGTTGGGAATATTTTGTTTGGTTGTGGGGGGTTTGTTTGTTTTTCTTTTCTTTTTAAACTCTATTATTGAGATGAACACAAATGAAGCTACCATTATTTGGTCATTGAGAACCAAACAGATGGTAGATAACTATGTTAAATCAATGATATTAACTTAAGGCATCAGCTTGTCAGCAAAAAAAAAAAAAAAAAAAGACAAAGGGTCTATATTTTAGAATCAGAACATGTCCTTCAAAATTTGATGTACATCTGACATTTTATATTGGTCAGGAGTTGAAGGCATCCAGCTCTGACTGGGTAAAAACAATTGTGTATGCCAACAGATAAATTCATATATCTTTCCTAAACTTCCAGCAACTCTAAGTTGCAAGAAAAACCTCTTCTACTGGGTCACTATCTTATTTAATTGGATGTTGTGCCAAGCTAAGCTGAGAGCAGTTGAGCTGAAGAAAGAGGTCTGAAAATCTTCATGAAAAGGCACATTTTTTTCCTACACCTCTAGGCACCTAGCAAAATAGAGCTCTGATCAATAATTAAGGATATAGGAATAGATTTGGCAGAACTAATAAACAGCATTCATGTGGAAGATGCTGCATAAGATATTGTTCTTTCTTCTTGGAGTCATTAATGGCCACAGACTTTCCTCCTCATTCATGAGATGTGCATCGATAATCAACCCACTCATGAAAAGAAAACAACAAAGCCCAATATAAAGTTAAATACACAATATTTCTTCCATCATAAAAGATTGCACTTTGCTAGGAAGAGAAACCATCAACAAGCTCAAAAATGACAAACACAGTTCAGTTTATTCACAGTGAGATGAGCAGTTCAGTTTTGGCAGTTTCAGGTTATTGAACTGAAGAAAATGGACACAGTTCCTTTCAAAGCTAAGAAATGCTCTTTGACAGGTGATTAATATGACAATCAAAATAAGCATGTTAAAAAAAAACCAAACAAACAAAACAAAACACACAAAAATTGCAATTGGATGGGTCAAAACTTCTATGCTACCTCTAACCCTGTGAATAAAGGGTCAGTCCCTGCAGTCCACTGGGTTTTAGATGGGTGACAAAGATCTAAAGTGAATAACAATGAATAATAGTGGGGGAAGGAAGATTTGGTCGCATGAGATTAACTACATTGAGAAGTATAATGTTTTCTACAACTTTAGTTTCATGGTTGCTCATTTTTAGTGTAATTAACTTTCTAGAATAAATGTTGAGGAACTCCCAGACCATGTGTGGTAGAAATAAATTTTGATAAAATGCATACTTTGCCTCATAATCAGAGGCAATTAAGAGGGTAACTATTTTAATACACAGGGGTTTATACATATTTAATACCCCAAATGTAAATAAACCCAAATAAGAAATTTTCATCTATTTTTGGTTTTCTTCTGAGTTTCTTGAGAGATTGTAATATACACTTCTTTAGGGGTAGAAATGGAAGCTTTTTAATGATAATTTTGTATCTTGGTATGAGTATTTCAGCTCTTTAATCACTTGACTGCAATGTAATTAATGCTAACTAAAATAGATCCCTCTAGCATTTTACTTATTAGCTGCATATGGAAAATAAGATCAAAAGGATGATGCTGGCTGACATACTGGATAATATGACCTTGACCCTAATAAGTGCCATTATATATTATCCACCATCATCTACATCTGATAACAAAACTGACTTTTTTCTTTACTCATTTTCATTATTACCCAGGTCTTCATCTTCTAATGTACACTCACCCTATGGTTTGACCATAATCCAACTGCTCAACAGCTCAGTTACCTGCATCTTATTAACCCGCATCTCAGTTCACCTCTACTGGAGCTGAGGCTGAAATACAAATGACAAAAAAAGAGACTCACCCATGCATCTATTTCTACAAGACAAATAACAAATAAGATAAGGAAGCCAAAGGCAACTACACATAGACAAAATTATAGAAGTATTGATATAACTGGAACCTTACCTGAGGGCAAAGCTGTGATAATAATGTATTTTGTCTCTATGAAGCACTTCAGAGAGGTTAAGTAGTTTTGTATACAATAATGTCACATTCTTAGCCAGTACCATAAATCAATGGGAGTGTACCTTACAGACTGGGCAAGGGGTGGCACACATCGTGGGGTGCTGGAAAAAATAGTCTTTAGCTTGTACGTCATATCATGGGATATTTAGGAGAATAATCAAAGGTAGGGCAAAGGAGGGCTCAAGGTAAACAAATGTGGGAAAATAGAGGGAACAAAGGAATAAGGGCTCGTTGCATATGAACGGGCTCATGGTTGGTGTGCTTGTCTGGTCATACCCTGCAGCTAGTAGGCGCAGTCCGCCCTGTCTTCTCACGGAACTTCATTTCTAGCTATTTTCTTGGGAGAGGGACTCTCTATTCTGCATGCATGCATGTGTATGGGGCTCTTGAGTGCCAGCAAATGTGGTGGGATCAGGGGTCATAGAGGCCTGTGTGTCTGTGGTGCCAGCAACTGGAGCAACTGGAGCACATACATATCATGTGGGTGTGTATGTCAGTAGGCGATCACTAGCAACCATCAAGCCAGACTAGGTGGCAAGCCGGATTTGACACTGAGAACTCAGGTGCTGGGGTAGCTGTAAGCTTGGACTGGACACAGGAGGGATCCAAGGGGCTGTGAGCTGGCTTCAGGAGGGACCAGGGGGTCCCAGAAAGCAACTCTGGGGTCTGGGCATCAAAAGGGAGACCTGTTTGGATGCACTAGGCTCCATGCATTAAGCAACCAGAGAAAAGGGGATTCAGGGAACAATGTTGTGTAGCGCTACCTGTGGCCATTTACTGGAGGGATCCACAGTGCTTGTGCATGTGTGTGTGCATCAGTAAAGGGGTCTCCACCAGCAGCTGGAGTGGGGCTGAATCCATAGAAGCTCATTTGTTCAGGTGTCAGCAAAAGGGGAGACTGGGATCTAGAGGCGGCTACGGGGCTGAGAGAGGGTCTGAGCCCAACTGCTGGGAGGAATGGCATTGCATGTAAGTATATACATAGATGTATTTCCCACTAACAGACCTTCATCCTGATCCCACATCAGGGAACAGAATGAGACTGTTGATATTGTTCGTATTTGTGTGAGTACGGAGTGTTTGCCTGTGTGCCTGATCATGTGTTTGTGTGCATATGCGTAATGTATACATGTGTTGTCTGTGTACCTATAAGAATACATGCTCAGCATGACTCTTGGCTGGAGCTGGGAAGAGGAAGGTGTGACAGCCTTACGTCTCTTGGGGTCTCAGATTTCGCTGACACTAATAGAATGATCCTGACTCATCCAGAGCTACAAAATAGGTTTAAAAGAGAATATAGGACAATATCAAAACCTGTATTCTATTATCTATTTACTAGGGCTTTTTTCTTCCTCATATAACATGGAAGTTTATGCTCTGGATGGTTTAGTTTATTCTTAGTTCTTTAGGAGTGGAGATGTTTCTATACAAATTGGCTCTAGAAAACAGATGCTGATAGTTCTTGGAGCCGTGGAGCCCTGTAGCATGGCACTTCCATTTTCATAACAGGCCATAAGCTTTGTGTTGAGTTTTCAAGGTCTCAGGACTGAGACTTGTCAGGCTTGCTCTAATTGAACATTTGCCAACCTTCTTGAGCTTCATTGTACTTGATTTTGCTGTAACATCAATTTCTCCAGTAGACCAGGTGTCTCTCTACATGTCATTTGATATGCTTTTGTTTATCTTTGTATGGTATGACTATAGTTTTATATAAACAGAAATAACGACCAGCTATTCCATGTAGAACAAGATATTTCTGACTCAGTCTAACACAATGATGTAGTGTAGAGAAATGCAAGCCTGGTAAGATAGCAGAGGCCTTGAGAAGGGGAGACACAGAACGTGACATGGAGGAGCACAGGCAGGGGTTAGTAAAGAGTTAGGCACAGGCTGGCATTAGAAGCAGCTCACCCATGGTCAGTTAAAGAAATACAGACCTGGAGCTGGACAAAACTGGGTCTAGGGGTAACAAAGAGAATGAAGTCATATTTGACCTAGGTACCATACACAGTAAATTTGGATGTAATGTGCAGCTGCAGACAGATGAAGAGGTAGGTGTAAAAGCATGTTAGCTAAATCTGAAAATGGAGCACAGGTGATTCCTAGGGCAAGAAAGAGGAAACTATCAACAATAAAACTGTATTCCTCTTGGTAGACTCCAGATGCTATTTGCTGTAACACCCTCCCAAACAACCACCACCAGAATGAAACTGCCAACCTTGGGACCCAGAGGGTCAGGGTAAGGGTGAGCACAACACCAGAACAAGGGGTGGAGAATGAGAAGTGTGTGTAACAGTTTTAACTGCATAATTCCTTCTTCCTCTGCAATATTTAGATCTCAATAAATAACAATTCCTTGATCTGACTGTTGAGATTTCACATATACAAACAATAAATTCTTGGGTTTATATATATATAAAAATGTGCATACTCTTTTCCCATAAACAAGATTTTGAGCGTAACGTTCTCACATGAAAGTTACTGAAATTACTGAATTATATTGGCTGGAATTAAATCTGTATTGCACCCAAAAAAATAATGCATGATTTCCAAAAAAACCTGAACAAAAGAATGAAAGAAAATTAATCTTTTAAAAGCCCCACAAGACATATAATAGTAACTACAGAAGCACTCTAAGAGCAATATTTCTCATGTGGTGCATCACTGATTTTAAATTTGATCTAGAGGCAAGATTTTCAACTCATCTTTAACTAGACATCAATTTTATACATGTAATTTTGTAGACACAAATAACTGCAGATACATTTTATGCTTGCTGTGATACAAGGAACCAGAATCAACTAAGTAGCTCATGTAAAGCATAGCAAAAAGAATACAAATATAAATGGAGAACACAGTAATCACTGGGCCATGGATAACCACAGGTTTAGCTCATTCAGACGTTTTAACATTGTGTACTTTCACCTGAAGACAAAAGCTGCCAGTGTTTTGCTCCCACTTTTAAAAATAACTGTTGGTGGCAGGAGATTTAAGTCACCATTCCTTATTTGAAATGCAGGCACTAATCATGTGCACACTCTCTATTTATTGTAACACAAAGTAAAAATGGGTAAGTGGAATGCATAAGGCAATGATAATTTCTTTAGACTAATATATTTCATTCCATATTTCAGTTCATTAAGGGCCTGCCAAAAGGAATTATTCAGGCTCAGCTGAAGATCGGTAACATGTTGTGAAAAGATGAAATTGCTTTGTTGAATGTCCCTGCTTGATCACTTGTCCCCATTTGATCACGTTCTTAATATTTGTGCTTAATAGGTCTCCAAGTAAGTGGCAGCAACTGATTTGATCATCTCAAAACAGCTCACCTCTTCAGTCCCAGCCAAGGATACTTTGTGTGTGTGTCTGTGTGTGAGGACATCATCTGAAGATGGAAGAAGTGATTTAGGGACATGGTTGGTTTGTCTGTGTAAACACAGAGATCTTGTGCCATTTGAGATGCTCTTGCTTCCAGCTGTCACTTGGGGGGATGCATAAAGGGTCTTCCCTAAATCTCATGGTTTGTCTCCCAGTCCATGTGAATGTCTCAGATACACCAGGATACTTCCTAGCATACCTAAAAATGTCATTACATACCTCTGTCTGAATTATTCTTACCTGGACTCAAATCACTTAAAGTGGAAATGAGTGACAACAGATACCATCAGAGTAAAGTCTTTGGAAAGTCATTATTTTTGGAGCTAAATCCTAATTGGGTTCTCAGATAAAATTCCTTGCATTAGGAAAGGTGCCAGTGAAATCAGCCAACTTATGTCAATAAGACGAAGATCATACCTTGGAATTCTAAAAAAATAATTTTCAGGATGTTTTCCTTCATGGGCTACTTCAGTTTTTGTGTTTCTGACTGTCAGTACATTGCTCTGAGTCATAACTCCTTTATATCCTTTTTTCTTGCAAATCTTTCAAACAAACATCAGTTCTTTTTCCTGCTCTCTTTCTCTCCAGAAATACATCTACATTTATTTTCCAAGGCTATTACCTGCCTCTTTGCTTTCAGAGGCCTGTTAATCTTTTTTTGCTATTGAACTTGCTCTCTTTCAAAAGTGGCCACTTCAAGATATTATACAACAACAGAAAAAAAGAAAGCTTACATCATATGTAGTCATCTACCAGTAGGAAAAATGTGTGTGTCACTGAATGCTCTTTACCAGGCAGCTTTTACTATACTAGGTGATGTCAATGCCAACAATTCATAACTTCTATGTGAAAATAAATATATAATAAATAAATATTCAGGTGAAAATAAATATATTTTTATATCCCTCCACTGCAAGCTCAGAGGAGTCACCCTGGATGTGAACTGTAAGACTGAAATTTCTACGTGGGTGCCTATTCTTGCTGTAGTGCTGAGACAATTGTTAAACAGACACGAGATGCAAGTACTGTGTTATTTTCTGTATTATTATTGTCATTGTTACAATTATACCTACTCTAATAATACTTCAAAATGTCCAGGAAAAATCAAATCTCAGTTTTATAGCAGTCTACACACGCAAAATAAGACCCAAGTTTCCAAACCTTTTCTTTGAATAAAGTAAGAGAAAAAAAATTGTGAAAAAGAAAGCATTATGAATTCCCTTTATATTCTGCAGTCAGCAACAAAGAATCTCAGACTTTAAGGATATGAAAAAATGTGAAGAAATATATGTGAAAAGATATATGGCATGGTTGGGAAATGAACAGTTTTAACAGTCCTGAATACATTAAGGTGAGACAAACCTCATATCCATTACAACAGCTGCACCTGCATTGTTAGATTAAAAAATGTTTTTTATTTTATTTTATTTTATTTTATTTTATTTTATTTTATTTTATTTTATTTTATTTTATTTTATTTTATTTTATCTGATTCTCTCAGCAGGAACCTGGACAGGAGAGTCCTCACCCATCTGGTCTAGTAACCAAGTGTTTTCTCCCTGAGGTATAAACACTCAAGCTCACTCCTTTTTTCTTTATTTTTACTTGAGGTCATGAACTGTGATAAAATACATAGAAAATTGATTTTGTCTTTTCTTTTTCGAATGTGGCAGATTGACATGAACAACATGTGCACCCTAGTCTACGTGGATGGATCCATGTAACTGTTCATACATTAATCTCATTAGTAACTAACTCAATAGCAAAAGTCATAACAATTTTCAGCAGTACAGAGTGTCTGGAAAAACTGAAAATTGAGCAAAAATAGACCAAAGAAAAGACAACTTCTTATATCAGTCAAGTTAACAAAAATATGGTATTTGTCCTAGTCCCCACTGAAAGCTGTAGTTGATCTTCTGTTAAAGTCAACATGGTGACAATTTTGCTTGAGGCTGACATTGCTTTGCCATCTAGTCTTTACTATGCCATCCCTATCCCTTTTCATTCATGAGGTGTCACATTGGAATTCTCCCTCTCTAAATCTACTGTAAAATATTTTGGTGCTACTTATTGAGTAATAGTTAGTCATTACTGTGAAATTGTGAATTGTAATTGGAAGTAAATCATAACATTTTTACTTGTTCCGTTTTTCATTCTAGCAATACATATCTCTCTATATATTTAGGAAACAGTTGTTCAGGAAATCTTCGCATAATCTCTATTTCATTCCAAAACAGGGAAGTGTTTGTTATTTCGACTATCTGTCCTAGAGATTCAAATAAAACTTTGACTGCTCTGTCAAGACATCCTACAGAGCCTTGTGAGTATTTGCTTCTTTCTAAATATCATAGCATGCCTTGGATGGGCCAGATTCTCAGCTGGCACCAACAAACTTAATTCTCCTAAAATCAATGACCCTGTATTCATATATGCCAACTAAGAATTAGAAAACCACAGAAAACAGTACAGATTTGAGAACAGCAACATCAACTGAAGCAGATATTTTATGTATCTTAAATAAGATCTCTGTATTAAAAAAAATACATTAGCTGATTGTATTAAAAGTAGGAATGCATTTTAGCCTTATCACACAACTCCATTAACCAATAACAGGTGAGAGTCCATATGGGATATGAGACTGCCATATAAAAGATGTTTTAAAAAAGCAAAAGTGGTGTACTGTTGTGCACCAGGATATTTCAAGAATAAGTTTGTATGTGCCTTCTAAAGTAACCACCTCAAACTATACAAAATGCTTGGACTTTTTTTTTTTTTCCCCCCCAATAGATTTTAAGCAAATTCTGCTTTGAGGGGAAAAAAAATTGCTTATCTTGAAAAGTGTACAAAGTTAGATAGGAAAAGGGTCACAAATGCTTTTAATGGCAGGGAAGCTGTCTTAGGGACAGCTTGTCCCTTGCACCAAGCAAGTGCTAAGTGGTTTTAAATCAGTCACTGTGACCAGGGGAGAGAGTCTGTAGTCAAGAAGGAAAAAGAAGGAAATTATATGGTGAGAAAAGTGTCCCAAAAGCACTGAAAATTATGTAAATTAATGCTGAAAGTTTCAGTAGTATCCCAGGCCAATATGTCCTTCCATTCAGCTACTCAGAAGAGAGGGGAAGTTTTTGCATCACCAGGCTTTTTTAAATGTCACGTTTGATAATAATGAGGAGGTGCAGGATTTTCTGAAAACGCATAAATTATGTCTCAGCTGTGTAGAGGAATATGGACTTGTTCTGAATTGCATCCTGCAAGGATCATATCAGTGTAAATTGTGCAAAAAACTTAAACTAAGCACGACTGCGGGGCCTGATCTTTAAAGCCCTTGAGTGCTTCAGAAGAGATCCTGAACAGTTTTATTCATCACTAACTCTGAAGTATGTGCAAATAGAGGAGGGGAAAAGCAGCATCTGCCCCCTGCCATCTGTCTAGATATCACAACACAGTGCCAAGCAAAGGTATCTAAGTAGCTTCTGACCTAGCTCAGCCAGAAGGAGCAATAGAATATTGGTGTGATACATCACCCAGAGAAATTGGAGCCTGCAAAAGTATTCTGGGACATGGGATTATTTAATTCAGCTAAACTGCCTTTGGCATCCCAGTTAGAAAAACAAGACAATTTGTGTTTAGACTAACAATAATTCTCAGTACTTCAATTATCTCATATTATGTTCAGAGTCCCAAATGCACATTCACTACCAAACTGTACATTAATCTATCTCAACCCTTTTTCTGGTTCATGTGTATTTCCTATGTCTAGTATCTACAGCATACTATGTATAGACAGCTCCAGATTGAAAGAAAATTTACATTTTTTCCAAATATGTAACTAATAAAATAAAACTTGAATAAAATTATAAAATCTACAGGGAAAAAAAAAATAACATGTTCAACCACCCAAATGTTTTCTTTCAGCATAACCTCAGTAAAAAAAGTAAAAAGAGGTTTTGATCTATCAATCAAGGTTTTTACAGTCTGACATGACACATAGGGCAATGTGAAAGCCCATCTCTACAATCTAAATGCAAAATCTGTAATATCAAAGTCCCATCTGTTATCACCAATAAGCATAGTTCATAAGAAGCTAATGAGAATAAACATGCTCTAAAATGAAAGTGGGAATTCATTTTTCTTTCCCTGATTCAACATCAGAAACCAGTGTTGTTAAAACTCTTTACTTTCTTTATAAAGTGAAATAGAAATGATGTGATGGAAAACCAAGGTTTTAAAGTATTTATTTTTATTTCTTTCCTGGAACATCTGGAGGTAAGCCTGACCTTAAGGATCTTCTCTGGGGGAAAAGCTGTTGGCTGGATCAGACACTGCTGAACTAGAGCTGGTGAACTCAGCAAGCACCAAGCAGTGTTGATGACCGTGTTGCGAAAGCAGATAAAACACAAAACTCAGAGAGGCAATGGTTATTGGTGGCTAGTGAGGCCAGGAGGATCAGCAGTCAGCAAGGCTGGTACAAAATCAGATCTAAAAAGACCTCAAAATCTCGAAACCAAGATACTCCATTTATGGAGAACAGATTAATATGCTTAAGAATTAGACTTGTCTGAGCCTGGACAAGAAACTAAGAGTAGGTTGAAACTGAAACAGAGAATGAGCCAGTGTTTAAAAAATTTAGTGGCAACCCCAAGCAACAGAACAAAATTCATGTTGTTGTGAATTGAGCCCTGAAGGAAGGGTCAGGTTCCTTACATATTCTGTACAAGGAAGAGGAAGCGCAGGTTTGCATAAAACCAGGAGGTCAAGATTCTACAGTTCAAGTATATTGGTACCCAGTTACTTCAATATAGTAAGAGAACCCTGCACCATATATTAACGTGTTAATAATATGGCATATAATTTCCATTTTGAAGCAAGAAAGCAAAAACAATGATGTTAAGCACCCAAATTCACACCACCAACCATATCCAGACTGCTGGTCTCTTAATGACAAAACCAATGCCTTAATCACTTTTCTTCCCTGATTTCCATTTCTTCATATGCTGCATTTTATGACCATAATCAAGTCCCTTGACTTATGTGTATCATCATTTAACCATCCATCATTTAAAATGTTTGCCTCACAAAGGCTGCTGGAGACAAACATTCTATGAATCATTAAATATTTTCATTGAAAATCACTCCAAACATGACTATTATTATTAGCTGTATTAATAATAATTAGTAATGCCCATTAGATCAGATGTTCATAGTGCTCATGATTCTTTTTACTAAAGAGCATCTGTCTTTTAGAGAACAACTGTTAAAAGTTAATTGTCAGGTGGTCTTAATGACACACATTTATACTGAGGTTATAATGGACCATAAAGTGAAGTTCCCTCAGATGCTAAATCTTCCATCTAAACTGTTACACATACATAAGCTTTTTATTTTCAAGACAAGTTTAAGGCAGTAAAAATAAGTGCTTAATATATTAAGCATATAGTGAGTTTCTTGCTTTCTGGAAACTTGTAGGAATGTATCACTCATTAAAACCAAATCAGTAATGTGCAATAAATGAAGCTCAAGTATTAAATAAATTATAAGAGATATCATAACAGATTTTTCTCCTGAGACATGGGCACAGAGCATGGAACAGCAATATAAATGCACGGGGGGATTAGAAAGTAATTGTCCTATGGAGCAGGACTTGTTTTTTAAAATATGATTTCCTCTGTCCAAATAAGCTCTAATTTTGCATTGCAGAAAGCAAACTTCTCTTTTAAGTACCATCAATAAAACTTCCAGCTGACCTTTTCATGCCTTCTATAAGGAAGCTAAATGTTACTCGCTTTTCACATTCAATAAAAACTATTACTGTGTTCTAGTTCAATGCATATCTGTGTCATCACGGGGGAAAGTCACTTTGCACTATGTGTTAATCTTGCCTTTAAAGTTCATTTCCAAGGTTTCAGGTTGCTTAATGTGTCGTCTTGGTTTATTCATGAGCCCCACGTGGTGTGTAACAAAGTAACTTGAAGTTCATCTGAAGGTTTTCAGATGTTTGGGCCTTCAGATCTATTTGTCACAGGTTTTGAATTTTTAAAAAATAACCAAAACCAACCAGAGGATATTCAGCATTTAGCCTAACACCAGACAGAATGGCATTGAGTTTCAAAACAATGGATGGTTATTCTGGCCAGAACTTCAATGGGTGCAAAATGATACAGTAACATTGTCTTCAACAGAGTTATATTCCCCAGCTAAGAATAACTACACACATCTGATTAATGATCCTGGTCAACATTTTCAGTGACTGGAGTCAAGTTACCAAGTTGGAAACTTCCATGGAGAAGCCCATCAACTGTATTTTCCTCATTAAATTTTCTGTAGTTGAGACCCTCTATTTGCCTCCCTAGATCTTAATAACACCTTACATCTGAACATCTTTCTAAGAAGAATACTCATGGGTATAAGAATCCTGATGGTGGGTTTTTTTTGTTTTTCTCCAGGCAGCCAGCCATAGCAAAGTACAGATGAAGGCACAAAGAGTTAAAAGCCAAATTATAGAATCATAGAATCACAGAATGACTGGCCTTGGAATGGACCCTTAAAGGTCATCTAGTTCCAACACCCCATCCCATGGGCAGAGACACCTTTCACTAGATCAGGTTGCTCAAAGCCTCATCTAACCTGACCCTGATAATTTCTAGTGATGGGGCATCCACAGCTCCTCTGGGAAACCAGTTCCAGTGTCTCACAACACTTATATATAAAAAAAAAAAAAAAAAAAAAAAAAAATCTTTCTTGTCTCTGCCTTCTTTCATTTGAAAACTGTTGCTCCTTGTCCTGTCACTATAGGCCTTGGTAAAAAGTCTCTATCTCTCTTCTAAGCTCCCTTTATTATACTGAAAAGACAGAACAAGGACTCCCTGAAGTCCCACAGGGACAAGGTAAACAAAGTTTTTATATTCACTGGAGCGAGGATTCCTCTCATATGGACCATTAGAATGTAGATATCTACTTTTCAGCGAGTTACCCTATATTCCTTTATACCAATGAAAAGAAATAGGTGTCTTTAAAGATACCCAGTTTTGCTGTGTATTTTTAACTGAGATAAGTCATACTCTAGAAGTGCCTATATCTCTCAAGACTATAAGAGAAACCATTATAACTATCTCCCGCCCTGGAAGCTCTTCCTTTTCAACCCTTAGTCGTCAAAGGTAGGTTGAAGGAAAGTGAGAAACGATGGAAAAGTCCATTTTTTACTAGAGCTGTAAGAATCCTCCTCCTGCTCTATAGCAGGAAGTCTTTTAGAGCTGTTTATTGTAAATTAGCTATAAGGAGGCCTTTGACAATTTTTGTGCAATTACAATATCGCTCAGATGGTGTTGTGGATTAAAATAACTTATGTAAGCATTGAGAATTAATATTTTAGGTTCTCTAACAATGTAGAAACATCCTAGCTTGTATTCTCCTAAAATACCACACCAATATAAGTATTTGAAGCATTTGGAAATTCTTTCTATGATACATGACATGCAATAAAATATATGAAGAAGCTCTAAATATTTCTTAGAAGTACAAAGCAGGAGTAGTTGTCTCAGGTGTTTGCATTTCAGTTGCCTCTTCTCAGTGATCTTAAATACTCAGAGATATTCTGAAAGCTGTAAAAAAGAGTGTGTCCCAAATGGAAGTATAAAAAAACATAAATCTTGTAAAATATCTAAAACTATGTGAATGCATATGAAATAATAATTAGATTTCCAAACATTTTTGGAATCTCCATTAGCACAGTGAACCAAGAACAGATTTCCCAATACTTGCTTTTACCTGTAATAATTAATTTAAATTTAATTATGCTGATTACTCGACTTGAACCTGTGTTGCAAAGGACATTCTGCTTCGGTGGACTCTGTGAAACGTCATCTCCATGTCATCAAAATCCCTCCTGTCATCTGATCTTCACCCTCACCCAGGAAACCCAAGGGTGGGACTGGGAGCCACTTGCTCACAAGACACTGGATCCAGCCAGTGTGTGGAGAAAGCACGTGAATCAGGCTATGTGCAGTTGTAGAGAATCTCAGTGAAACTTGAGATGAGATCAATAGGAAGAGACATAAAAATTTCAATATATATGTGTGGATGGAAGATTTAGATTTCAAATAGCTAATCAGTTCTTTGTATTTTTCTCATTTACATTCTTGATTCTCATTGAAAGTAAAAACAAACATCCTTGTTCTCTGTCACTGGCTAGAAATGTTAGTGTTTCCTTCTGCAAAGGCTACCTCTGCCTTGACATTTACTCCATGTGCCCAAACATAGATGGCATGCCCCTTTGGAAAAGTCAGTTAAAGAAAAAGGAGAAAGGCAGGATCAGAAAATATTATATCTACAGTTCTTCAGTGTGTGCAACTGCCTTCTGGTACATAACAAATCTCTGCGCATATCAGGTTTGTGAGGAACGTTCTCCTTTAGGTTCATACAGATATACAGAAGAGCAGAACCTAAGTCCTCTTGTATTCAGCTTTCCCCTCTTTGTGAGAACCTTCAAAAATTGTTGATTAGCAGGTAGCCTCAAAGATATACTGGCAATATAAAAAAACCCAAATACCAGAGTTCTGCCAAAGGCCCTAAATGTAGGACATTTTCTTCTAGTTTACTACACAAAGCACTGAACTAACCTATCTACTCAAAGTTAGTATTCAGATAAATTATTAGAAATATGAGCACTTATTATGCATATGATGAAATGCTTTTTTTTTTCTTCTTTTCTTTTTTTTCTTCTCACAGAAGTAAATAGTAACCATAATTACACTGTAATCATGTTTTCATCAACATTAGTTGGTTAGTAAAATGCTGGACAAAGTTAAAAGGAATCTTAAATATTTCAAGGAGTGTTCAGCCAGATGCTTATGAATGTCAGTAAAACTGTCATGTAAGACTAAAATTTATTTCTGTGGTTTTACCAGCATGTGCATTATAGAAAGAAAATTCTCTCACCTATAATAATATATAAATAAATTAATAAGAGCAGCTTCTCCCCAGCAGACTAAGTCAGCCTACGCAACTGAAGTTGACAGCTTAACAGGAGATGTCTCAATGCAAAGTTTCATTCAGGTGCCCTGAAAAGGGCAATTTCAAGTTACAATACAAGTGGCCAGATCTGGATGGGATTTCCAACAGACTCATCCACTCTTATTGGTGATGTTTTGAAAAATCCTTGGCTCTCTACTCCTTCCTGTGGCTCAAATCTTCATTCTTTTCCTTTCTTCCCTTCCTCACCTCATTTTGAAAAGGGCTGATTTAAAATGCTGAGTCACTAGTATCTTGCATTTTTCATCCTGTTTACCTCCCCTAGTTTAAATCAAAATAAACCTTGAGTAACGTTTTATAAAAAATATTTCAGCCTCTATTTTTCTGTGGCATCAGAGTGGTTGCAGTAAGCTTGTGCCAAATTTTGAGGGTCAACTCCCTCTTCTTGTACCACAAGGAGGTAGATAGCATGGTAATACCATGTTTCAGCCTCTCTGCTTTTTCTGAATACCAGTTTAACTGTTTCAATCACAGAGGGAAAAAAGTTGTTTTCACTTCAGTATTATCCACAAAACACTATACAGATTTAAATAACAGATCCACGCTCTGTGAGTCTTCAAAAGTAATTATAAGCAACAGTTTCCAGAGAGCACCACAGATGGAAAAAATTATGTACAGAAAACACTCTAATAGTATTAAAAATACTTAAATATTATTAAAGCAACCAATAATTTGTGAAGTGTATCACTCATGGAGAGATTCATCCTGCTTAACCATAGAGGTGTGAAAGGTAGCTGTCTCTGCCTAAGATGGTTACCAGATGTTCTTTTTGTTATCAATAGGGAGAAGTAGGTTCTTCCAATGTGTAATCTGTCCAACTTTTTCAGACATACTGTAGGATGACATGAAGCATATCATAGGACTGCAAGTGTTTCTCAACCAATAAAAAGGCCTATGATGACAGAATTTAGTCAGATCTTCAGAGGTTGAGAAGAACGGAAACTCCTCCATTCCCCTCCAAAAACACTACAGTCTCAAAATAATAGCTTTAGGACCTTAACATGCCCTCGCTCTAACTTATGGATGAAAAGCTCTCAATTCAACAACAGTCACTGAAACAAAATCTATATATTGTATCATGAATGATGCATACACTGAGACACAGGACTCAGTGCACACACAAGCTTTGCTCATGTACTAGCCATCAGCTGAATCTACGTGACTGTCTTTAACATCTATATTTACAGCTTTATTCCTCTAGCAATGATCAGATCACCTCACAGATGCAGAATGCAGAGTTTTCATTCGCTTTCAGCAAGCCTCAGAAATAAAAAACAAAGTATGAAGTCCATGGGTTATAAGTGCAACACTTTGCAAGTATATTTTTGGTCACTCATAACAGTTACAAATGCACAGCTGAATATGAACAAAAGATTGAAAACATTGTAATGTTTTGCATATTTCCCCACAAGTTTCTAGCATAATTAATCTGTGTTAAGATTTTACTTATCACCAGTGAACTTTTGGGCATCTTCTGGAAGCAAATGAAAAGCACAGCAAAACCAGGTGAACATCTGGTTGTGAACATCATCTAGAGTTCACTGCAAATCTTCACACATCTGGAGTGTATTCAGTTGGGTGCAAAATCTCAGTTGGGAGTGTAACACTTTAATAAGAATTTGATTTCCTATGTGACATTAACACTTTGCCGACAAACATCTGACTTATTGAAGAAATATTTATAATGTTTTCAGGGTTTCAGTTTAATGTCTTGTAGCTGCACTGACGATATAGTAAAATGTAGCGTAAAGAAACAGTAAAATGAGTTCCTCAGCAACTAAAGAATTACACCCTTTTTCCCCCAACCCTATTCTTAATCGTTCAGGACAGTTGGAAAAATAGCTGAACTCCAGAAATAGCAGAGAGAGAAAAAGCTCAAAGTGCCATTCAGCTTGCTTACTTCACATTATTCAAAGTGGCTTAGAGGACAAAAGCAGTAATTTCTTTCCCACTGGTGCTCACTACTGCAGTTGCAGGATGTAATGCAAACAGTAATGAAAATATTTCCACAGCTTATCTTGAGTGGTGGCATTTAAAAAAAAAAATAAAAAAAAAAATAAAAACAAGATCAAAATTGCCAATTTATGTTCTTTATCTAGATTTTGTTTGGTTTTAGGATATTCCACTCTGTTTAGAGCTTTATACATTTCATGGCAGCAATCCCATTAATTTCAGCAGCAGTTGTGAATGATCAGCACTTCCATGAATCACAACTAAAACTTTCATTCAGGCATCTTATCCCAACCCCGGCCACATCCACATCTACATGGGCCACATGTTTGTCTTAAATTCTAGATCTTCTTCTGCACTCATATCAGATTTCATTCTTTTTCCATGCTGCCACCCTGAAGGCGGGATGTAGAATAATGAGAACAGGATTGTCAAATCCCCTATTGCAGTCTAAAGCAGGGGTTTCCCTGCATGTTCTCTACATTTCATAAATGACCATACCCAGTTGAGACATAATTGAAAAAAAATATACAACATGAACTGCATCAGATTTCTACTGAGACTGATAAACAGATAAAAAGTTCATAGCAGGTGTCCAGGGTGGAGAAATTTAAGCTCAAGCAAAAAGCATTTGAAAAACTAAATAATAACGGAAAATAGAAAGTTAAAGTGAGAAATTTCATATAACCTTCTATTATGACAATATTACTAGCGCATCAATAAACAGAAAATCCCACTGCTGAAGCTAACTGTATAATACGTTTTGATCTGCAATTATCTCCATGAAAACTGTCAGCAGGTCCCCAGAAGGTACTCTCTGAAGTAGTGCATTTATTAATGTTAAAGACTTACAAAATAGGTTTTCTTCTCTTTTTATTAAGGTTTTTTTAAATTTATTTTCCACAGTATTAGAAATCTTGCATTTAAAGACACTTTATAAGATCACAGGTCAAGATGTCTCTGGTGGATCTCATAATTTTACACACCGTCTCCTTCATCTGTGAGAGTAAATAGGTAAACTACTAATCTCTATTTTTCAGTTAGCAAAAATAAACCATTTAAAGATATCTCTAAAGAGGATTTCTATTTTACTGATACTTAGCAGAGCTGAAACAACTTCAAGCTCTTATAAATTATTCTTATAAATTACTAAAGTCCTACAACAAAATTAGTGGGAAGCCTCAAGTGTTTATCTTGGTCATATCAAGAAGTTACAACTGAATACAAATGTTCTCATAAATAAATTAAGTTGTAAAATTTGGCTAATATATTAATGTTTTATCCTGATGATGTTTCCCAACATATATCCTTTAAAAAAAATCCAGACCCACCAGTTGTCAATGTTTTAGTGATCAGTGTCAAATTTTTAGCAATAAGAATGCCCATTATTAAAGTATGAGATAATTATTACCCACATTTTCAAGCCAACGTACTGTCACCTGTGAACAGCACAATGCAAGACAGATCATGGAAATGGGGATGTTTTCCATCTTTGCAGATCCCAGGACAAACAGCAGCTATATAGTAGCTATTGCTACTGTTATTTGTATTCATTTAGTCCAAGCCTGCAGGACAGTTCTCAAGACTGTATGAAATGATCTCACAAAAAGGTCATAAGGAAGAGCTTAATTCATTTATTTATTTCAATTCTTGTGACTGACCAATAAACCTTTATGGTGGAGGAGATCTCCATGGGGACAGGCCAGGACAATGTAACTGTGAAGGTCAGGGAATGGTGTGGGCTGTGGCTGACCACAGATGTTGTGAAGAGGCTGGCTTTGTGTGGGCATGGAGGAGATTAGAGGGTGGCCTTTGTTTTAGGTGGACATCTGTCAGCAGTTGAGTAGATCAACTGGTGGAGTTCAATAAAAGTGTGAATGTCTCCTTGAGTTAACCAGATCAACGTGGAGGGAGTGAATGGGTCTTTGACACGGGTCAAGGCAATTCCAAGCACAAATACAGGCTGGGCAGAGAATGGATTGAGATCAGCCCTGCGGAGAAGGACTTGGGGGTACTAGTGCATGGAAAATAGAATATGAGCAGCAACGTGCACTCGCAGCCCAGAAAACCAACTGTATCCAGGGATGTATCAAAAGAAGTGTGACCAGTAGGTCAAGGAAGGGGACTTTCCCCTTCTACTCTGCTCTCATGAGACCCCACCTGCAGTGCTGTGTCCAGCTCTGGGGCCCCCAAATAAGAAGGACATGGACCTGCTCAAGCGGGTCCAGAGGAGGCCACGAAGATGCTCGGGGGGCTGGAGCACCTCCCCTGTGAGGACAGGCTGAGAGAGTTGGGGTTGTTCAGCTGGAGAAAAGAAGGCTCCAGGAAGACCTTACAGCTGCCTTCCAGTACTTAAAGGGGGCTACAAGAAACGTAGGGAGGGACTCTTTATCAGGGAGTATAGGGATAGGACGAGGGATAAGGGTTTTAAACTTAAAGAGGGTAGATTTAGATTAGATATAAGGAAGAAATTCTTTACTGTGAGGGTGGTGACACACTGGCACAGGTTGCCCAGAGAAGCTGTGGCTGCCCCCTCCCTGGAAGTGTTCAAGGCCAGGTTGGGGCTTTGAGCAACCTGATCTAATGGAAGGTGTCCCTGCCTATGGCAGGGCAGTTGGAACTAGATGATCTTTAAGGTCTCTTCCAATCAAATCATTCTGTGATTCTATGATTCTATGTATATGTGTCTCAGCCCAGAGCAGAGTATGAAGTCTGCACAACTGGCAGGATAGTTTCAGGGAGAACAGGAGGCTTGGGCTGGCTTTAACCCACATATTCCTTACCAGTGACTGGAGACACCCAGCACTGTAACTGTGAGTAGATAATAAAGATTGTTAATGGGAATCATGTTGATATTATGATCAAATTGTATTTTGGAATTGCTGTATATATTTTGCTAAGTGTAACTTACATTTGTATTATGTTCTGTGACACATTCTGTATTGCTCTGCTGAATCAGAAATCCTGTGTAACATCAACTAACTTTAAATAAATAAATTTGATACTAAATATTACATCCTTTGTATGTATAATACCTAAAAACACCTGGTCGGAGCATATTGGACTCTGACAAGCCTAGAGCACCAGTCCTTCACTCCAAGTATATTGCAACAATTCAAATAGCTCAAAATATATGGTGAATGCTCAGAATATTTCATAAGAATTCTTGCCTGAGTATTAATACAGCCCTAATTGTCTTTATATTTAAAACACTTAACCTAAAGACAGCCATTCTTAGACAGAAGGGAAAGGGATCAATACTGTGGGACCAAGTGTCATGTATCACAGCACCTGTACTGAGATCCTGTTTGTAAAAAGCATAATGCTCTCAAGTAATGTGGCAACATGTAATACTTTCACTTCATCAAAGTCATTCATCCTACAACATTTCCTCCAAAACATGGAAAATGGCAATTCTGAGTAATGACATTGCCAGTGTCTTTGCCTAGTCTCTGGCTACACTCTAAGCACAAAAACTCTGCTCTTTGGTTGCAATCTGCCTGGAGCATCCAGATGATCTCCGGTACTTTGGCAAGTGGCAAGACTAAAAATGGGAGACGAAATAATGAATGACAGCTGAAGGTCATCCTGTATATACTTGTGCCTGGTAACAGCTGCTGGAGGAGCCAGTTCAGAAGATTCCAGGAGCAGTCAAACACAGGAAAAGCAGATGGCTTAGACCTTCTCAGGGCAGAGACCTCACCTTATATTATAACATATAATTGCACAAACCCACATGAAATGGCTACAACAAGTAAACACTTCTCAAGAGCTCTGCTGTTTCTGATGATTATCTCTTTCCTTAGAGAGCACTGAGTTTTCATTGCTAAAAATGTTCATAGCCTCCCTGTATGGACCTGACTTTCCCCTTCATCAGATGGCTTTTACACCAGTATTATTCAGTTCAGCATCATGCTTCTATATATTTCAATTATTTTCTCCAAGATCCCTCTGTGGTCAAGAGATTATAAGAAAGGAGTATAAACATGTAATTATAATGCTGAATGAATGAGACCTGTTTCGATATTTTGGCCCAAATGACCCTTCCTTGCAATTGTTCCAGGGAATGAACTGCCTTTTAATGCTTGCTAAATGCCACTAATAGAAAACCATACCTGTAGCTGCATATAATGGAGTGTGAAAATGATTTAATGTTTCAAAAGTATCTGGAACTCATACTGTGGCTGACTTTCTCAAATCGATTTTTGACAAAGTAATTCAAAGTTATGTGCTAAAACTGTATTATGCCACTTGCTTTGGAGTCTGCCATTGCTCACTGGTTCTGCTGCGTGCTCACAGACGACAACACATACCAGATCTCATCAGTTACACAATTTTCTGTGCAACAGGAAGATTTAAAAAACAAACAAATTGAAGATGAATAATTATCAAAAGAGACAGAGCTAGTGGAAGGCATTAGTTAGCCTTGAAGACAACAACAGCAAAGATTTAGATGTCAGATGAACTGCTATCACAGATGATCTGGATTCATAAAAGATATCTACGACAAGCTGAAACACAGTATGAAAGGCCAGAATTTTATTCATTCATCCATTTGGCCAGAACAAGAGTGAGTTTGCTGAAGCTTATTAATGTTAACATTACTAAAATGGGAACTTGGATTCACATCTCTGCTTCTAACAATGTAGATAGTTCATCTTACACATCTTTCTCTCAGAGTTTTCATAACCCTTTCTTTTGCATTTGATCCTTCCCCAAAATACTCCTATAATTATGTTTGCAAACAGTGAATCAATATTAAATCATTGTTATTTTTAAAAAGCATTTATCAAGCTAAGATATGAGACATACACCATAAATGAGTTTTGTCCTACTACAGTAAATCTTATCCTGCTGTACAGGCTATATATTTTGCTCACTATTTCACATTCATAGTGACAATGTGAACAATTTTTTTATTAACTGTGCTGGTAAAGACCCCAGTGGACAATGACCCCTTGAGCTCTATGAAAACTTGGACAGATTAAGGAGACTTAGAGAGGAGGACAAACATAAATTTATGAAGGTGAAATTGCTTGTCCAACAGATGACAATATCAGATTAATTTCACAACAAAAGACCTGGAACTGAACTAGGGGGAACATCTCCAAGTACTTTTTCCTCCCTTTTAATATCAGACCTGATGTTTTTTTCCATCCCATTTGCAAATAGGGGAATGTGAGTATTCAGTCTTTCAAAGTAGCTCAAAAGTACCTTGGGATATATGAATTTAGGAAAAGATCTTCTAAACAACAAACTGTTGCCTTGATGTGAAAATGAATTCCTCACACAATAGCTACAATAATAAAACATCACACCAGCCTACAGATATATAGTACCTATAATCCTTCATCAGGAATAGCTTGCATCTTAAACTGTTTTCACAGATCTGGCTCTCTATATAGAAGACAATGTTATGTGATGACATAAAACTTTTATTGCAACAAATTTGAAATGGCCAAGTGAATTACGCTGGTCAGTCCAAACTTCTTCCAATAAAAAGCTTTAAAATTCCATCCTGTATTTTGCTTAAGCCTCACATTTCACAGAAAAGCTATTGTAGAATTTTTTTTATTGAGTCTTTAAAAAATGTATTGGCACCATAATTTGTATTTCTATGCCTGTAAAATCCAGACTGCTTTGATATCATGCATCTAACTATACTGTCAATAAGAAAGAAAAAAAAAAAAAAAGGCATTGAATTTTTTTTTTTTTAAAACTTGCAGAAAACATTTAAAACCATTTAGGCCAGATTCTATGCTATCTTTCCGGTGTAAATAGAGAATAAAGCTTCTCATGTCGACAGAAAGATACTGGTGAAGAATGGGAAACAAAGAAGGATCAGTCCTTTTTAATATAAATCAAAATGTCACTCCTGTTTTAAGGTTCAATATTTCATCATCTGCCAAGTTTCTAAATAAATGCTGCATAACACTTGATATATCTGAAAAGCTGAAATTCCCAGCTCTCCAATGAAACAGAAAGCCTGTTTCTAACCCTGACAATTCTCAGGAGATTGAACCTTAAAATTATCAGTAAAACAGGGCTGAATACTGCATTAATAGAACTTTTAGCAATATAATTGCCAAGCTCTACTTGTAGTTGACCCATCACTGAGGAAAGAAAAGGGGAGCGAGGGAAAGAGATGGGTAAAAAAGACTAAGAAAAAACACCCCCACCCCCATATTAAAATCTCAGGAGATATGTTTTGAAAATCTAAAATATATCTATGCACATACATATATGATACTTTTTAATAGGGGAGATACATTGGCAGACAAAGGGGCAGAAATTGTGTAGGTTTTTGGATGTAACATTATCTTTAGTGGGTCTTTTAAGTGTTCAGAAACTAAAATACACAAAGCACTATGTTATAGAGAGATGATTGTACATTACAGCACAAGAATGAGTTGAACAGAAGGAAAAGAAGGTGGAAAACAATCACAATTTATTTAATGTTCCTTCAATATGGTTTTTGCCAGCTAGTCTTTTATATTTAGTTATAAATTTCTATTCAACCAAGTTTTAAGGTAGGATCCCCTCCCCACGCATTTATTTCAATGCTGGGTTGGGGTTTTTTTAGTTTCCTTTTCTAAGATCATGGGGAAAAGATGTGGTTTGGGGAGGTCCAGAACTTCTCTTGGCCTGAAGGCAGAACCACTACATTCTGCTGTGGAGCTGTGGCATTAGTAAGTTGTACATTACAGTATATTATTGTATAGCACTCTACAGTGCTTTGCCTTTTTTTTTTCTTCAGGAGGCTCCAGAGATTCATTACACAATACTATTTGTAACCCACCATTATTTCAGTGGGAAAATTATAAGACAGTGCATAAATACCTATAATGCTATAATGGAATGAAGTTGAGGAAAAGACACTAGCAGGAAGTGCAGTGACCCATCAGATCCCTGATCTAATTCCTGAAGCTGAGGTCACATCGGGTTGTCCAAAACACAACATTCAATGTTTCAGTTGTGTGACCTGAAACACAGGACTGAAATCAAGATACCCTGACTCCAGGACGTACTAGAGGTGCTTTCAATGTAACTCAGATTTCTGTGGGCATGGCTATATGATCTAGAATTTCTATTCTATTCTATTCTATTCTATTCTATTCTATTCTATTCTATTCTATTCTATTCTATTCTATTCTATTCTATTCTATTCTATTCTATTCTATTCTATTCTATTCCATTCTATTCTATTCTATTCCTATGATTTTATGATCTGGTATAGGCCATTGCTTATGCTCAAATTCTATATTCCACACATGGCAGCAGTACAGTCCTCTTATTCTGGTGCTGAGCACACAACAAAATGCCCTACGGAAGCACTGTGGACAAGATATAGATCATCATGCCAACACTGCACATGTCATGCCAAAAAAAAAAAGAGAGACATATTTAAAATGTCTTTATTTAAATATCTAAGATGTTAGCTGTCAGAAAAGAGGTTCCCTGCCTTTGATTTTGTTTGGCTGCCTCTTTGTGATATTTCTTGATGCATGAGTAGTTTTAGGAATTTAGATAAAGATTATCCAAACTTTGCATTAATTCCATATAAAATGTATATATATGCATGAATATAGAAGAGAGACATCAGTCAAAGACTGCAACTTTGGAAAAAAAAAAACAAAAAGATTACTAGTCACTGAAATAAAAATGTTTATAATTTACCCTTACACATGATATTAGGTGTGTATATATACATGTATGCATGTAGAAAAGATCTGTAAGAGTAAGTTCTGCCACCTACACTGAAGTCTCTGGGTCCACACTGAACAAGGAGATAGCCAGTAGTCACAACAGATCAGTTTTTTTGGGAAAAAAAAAACAAAACAAAACAAAAAACACCAAAACAGAAAAGAAACAGAGAACCTCAACACTCTTGAGAATTTGGGTCAGAAAGTATATGCTTTTGTTTAGAGTGCAACATATACAATTAACAGTACCAGCAACACAGTATTTTCAACTTCAGATGACTGTTGTAAATGCTGTACTACGGAAGCACTCCAAGTCCCAGTTGGTTATGCGCTTATGAATTCAGCAGTACAAGCTACTTAGCAAAATAAAAGCAAAATTAAAAAAAGAGAAAATGTAATCATGAAAACAAGATAAAACTGTTTATTGCTGATCAGAAGTGCATTAATTCAAATGAAAATGTATTATATTACAGGCACTACACAAAGACTATCAACATCCTGGAGGTTTTTCTGCATTAACAAACTAAGCCTCAAAAATCATGTATGAGTGGAGAATGCATCTGGTTTGTAGCTAGCTCTTAAATTAATAAATCAACTGTCACATAATTGTGACTTCTACCTGAATGACAGCTCCAATTAATTTGTATTGGTTCCCAGTGCAGAGGTGAGGTCAAGTATCTTTTGGCTGCATTCCTAAATTTAAACACCAGGCATCTCATCTTTCTGGTTAAAAGTAATCAATATTAGCAATTTATCATAATTTGCTTTGCGGTGCACACTTGTGCTGTTTAATCAGGTGTCCTGCCTGGCTTGTTTGTTCACAGTTGCATGAAAGACATCCACTGAGAATGCCCAATACATTTTCCTTTCCCTCACAGCAACACTACAGTGTCTATTGCCCCTTGATTCATGCTCCAAGTGAGTTACTGGATGACTTATGCAGATTGGCAGGGACTACAAATGAGACACTACTCTAAATATCTCATGATAAATGAATCATTCTTGGCAACAGGTTCCCTGATGGAAAAAAAAAACAAAAACAAAAACCAAAAACCAACCAACAAACAGAAACTAAAAAAAAAAAAAACAAAAGCCAACAAGAAAATAACAAACCACACCCCACCCCCCAAAAAACATGAGTTTGATTAGAAACTTTCTTATCTTAAATGTAGATCAATCTTCAGTGAGAATGAGATTTCATAGTAGAAGAGCAGAGATTGTCAAAGTTATCAGCTGTGACCTTTTACAGTCAAAGTCCAAATACAACATTTCTTGTTAGGAGATATTCAGTTCACTGTAATGGAGTATATAGACTCTTTAAGGATCAGGAAAGCAGCTGGCTCAGCTCTTCAATGAAATGTCCAAAGGGCATGATTTCCAACTCAGGAATTTAACTATGTGTGTCCCAGCCCAGGGTGAGGAAGTTACACAAGGCACAGCATGACCTATTTAATCTCATTTCTCCTGAAGAAGTGCCCCAAAAGTAGTTCTATATCAGGAATACCTGGGAGACACACTGGGACATGCCCTGGGATGCTGTCCAGTTTGAAGCCCTGCTGGAGGATGAGAATTCTCTTGTATGTCTTTTAGGTCTGAGCTGCTTTGGTTTGGAAACTGAAGCATGGGGAAAGGGAGAAGGGTGGATTATCTGGTATTGCCCTGATATGAAGTCTGGACATAGGTAGGATGTATCCCTAGATATAGGAACTGGAACAAATAACTACCAGGTTCAGTTAAAGATATAGCTAGGAAGACTTCTTGGGTGAAGCATCTCTGTCCTAACTAACAGAAAAGCCATCAGGTCCCAGGAGAATGATTGTTACCCTTTTTTGTGAAAGGCAGTCTTGCCTGATCTTTTATTGTTAGTTCGTTAAATATAATTTGATTGAAGTACTTTCTCATTAGAGTGGCAAGAAGTATCCTTGCCTGCGTCCTAAAGGAAGAGTAGCCTATATTCACTCAGCTGAAACCTGAATAACTCACGTTTTGTAGGGGAATAGAAGCTATTCATTCAGGGGGCTTCTTTCAGAGGGCAGTATGAAGTCTAATGTCTTGTCTTGCAGTTTGCCTATGCATTGAGAGCTGTGCTACCTGTCCAGGAACTGAGGCAGCTGCAGTGATGATGGATGGGATATACACAAATATCTTGTAGTGTGAATTGGTTTCTCCAGCACAAGAGTACCAGCGCTGATGATCATGTAGGTATGTGACTACAAAAAAACAGCCAAGAATGGGATTGTACCTCCATGACTAGGGATCTCTGCTGCTACTGTAATCCAAATTGCAGGTGCAGTCCTCAAGCACACTAAGAAAGCTACCCAAGAGAAAAAGGAAGTAAAAACATCAGCAGGAACACATCAAAATCCAGCTTTTACTGTATTTTTAACTGAAATTGTACATTTTTCCTATTTGCCACTGTATCTTTCTCTAGGCTGTCTTTTGGGGTGGAGGGGGGATTTTGGTGTGTTGTTTTAAACTCTCTCTTGTGGATTTTTAAGGCAGAGTGGGTTTCATATTTTTGAGAAAGCAGGAGTTAAAAAGAGATCAAAACTTCCGTAGATACCACTCCAATTTATGCATCCCTCTGTGAAGGCATTTTTCCAAGTTTCCCAGTGTTCCCTTGCTTTAGAGGAGGATGATTGTCTGTGGCACTGTGCCATCAATGTGTTGAGTCTGAAAGTCATCCAAGGTCAATACTGTTCTATTCTGGAAAAATATGTGCTATATTTTACCCTCTAAAGCTAATTTGCACAAGCTACTAATACTATAAGTTAGGGCAGATAGTCTGGAAAGCATCTGTGAGCATCTGAGGAGATACAGCTTTACTAAAAAAAGAGTAATATAGTAAATCAGCATGGTGAAAGTTGCTTTCATTAAAATATGTGTCTGTTTATTACCTGCTCTAAATGTTACACTAAAACCAAATCAAAGTATCAGCTATACCTCTAGATGGGAAATAGAAAAGACAGTCATTTGCAGGACACTGCACTTAAATCTTTCCATTCCATCATTTGTCACTCAGATCCCAAGTTACTGTAAATCATTAAACTTCTTTTGGCTGAATCTAAAGATGAATTTTAACCAAAAATCTTCCAAAAGTACTATTCTAGCTTATCATACCTGTGGAAAGCTTTATTAAATATACCTCTAATGCCAATAGTTTGGAGAAATTCATGGTTCACATGCCTGAACAGACCTTGTAGCAATCCACTGTTTTCCATCATGATTGTGTGGTGTGTCTAAGACCAGGGGCAATGTGAGTGTATTAAATCATAATGACTCCTCAGGAACATTCTGCGACAACAAATTGCGTGAAGTCCATGTAAAAACATGAAAGCTAAGTCCACCTAAAAGGGCTGGATAGAAGAAAAATACCCTCACTAAAGCACAAGGAAATGTGTTATATATTTATTAGTTCTTAAAAAATTCTGAGTTTGAGCAGTGAAAAGAAAGCCCACTCACAAATAAACAAAAAAAATATCTAGGACAGAGGAATATAAGTATGTTTTTACAGATTAGGTTTCTATTTCATTATACAATTAGCTGAGAAAAACTGAATATTATGAGAAGGAGATAGCATCCATGATTTGGAGGAGTAGCCACTTGCATAAGGCAAAATTAGAGATTGCTTGTTGGATTGTGGTCACAGCCGCTGAAGGCTTCACCACAGTGAGGAAATTAAGGCATGGAACTTCAGGCAAGAAGTTTATTATTTTTGTCCAGATCTGTACATATCTTCTATACCTTTAAAGTAAAGTAGAGCTCTGTTCATAAAACTTTGCAAAAACTTTTTGTCCTTTCCATTTCAGCCGTTCAGAGCTGAAGTGGAAAATCAAAGCATCCAGAGACTTGGAGAGTCAGTAAAACTCCTGTCCAGACTGTAGTCACTTCTGGGCATGAGATGTTTGTGGGCTGGGGGGCAGCTTCCCAGTTCCATGCAGAAGTAACATCCCAAGTTTCTACCCAAAACAGGATGCAGATCAGCCAGAGATGGTCACCGGAACCTGCTGAGATCCAGAGAATATAATAGCTATGAACACAATGGACTGAAGCCCAAATACAGCAATTTAGTCAGCTTCCACACTGGAGGGTGTAATCTTTTCCAGGGAAAAATTCTTCACCTTTTAGTGCATTTTCCACCCTGTCAGTTAAAACCTGCAGAGACCAGCTTCGGCTGGTGTACATCTTGAATGGCAGCCAACCATGTCATTTCTGCTAGTGAAGTTAACTCACAGGAATGCACTGATATTTCAGAGAGTCTGTGCCTCAGCAAGGGCACAGCCAAGCAGTTTGTACCAATAAACCTGCAGTGATGGGCAAAGGTTTTCAGGCTGTACTAGCAAGGGAGCACTTTCTGTAAACAGCTTTTTTGCAGTCTTTTCCATTCCACATACTACTGCTCAAACCAGCAACAGAAAATAGGTTCACCACGTAAATAAAACAGGGTAGCATATATAATTTTAATTTGAAACCCACACCTACATTTGAAAATGGAGATACAATCTGGAATTGTGGACTTTTAAAATCTGCACAAAAATGAGCGTATAAAGCCATTTTCCCTTGTAGATCTTTTTCTCTTTATAGATATAGGACCTGTCTGAAGCCAAGTGAGAGTTTTTCCATTTCAGTGGGCTTTAGATTATATCCATAATACACAGAGGGAGCATATGCACTTTATAATAGGGGGATAAAAACTGCATCCACAGATCAAGATGACAGGGTATGACTGCTGGAATCTTTGTGCAAAAAAATGCATATTACATTCTTTTCACCACTATTTCATGATTCTTATAATCAGAACTGCAGATGATATAGAAAAGACATTGTTTTCACTGAGGACAAAACAACTCTAAGCATAAAATCAGAAGACAATAGCTTTATAAAAAAATAAAAATGTCCTATACTACACCCAGGAGGAAAGATAGGTTCACAAATTTCTCATTGTAGATGTGTTTCTTTCTCTAGGTTTGAACACTAAATCACAAGATTCACAAACCGAGGCTGAATCTGATTATTAACAATCAGGAGAACATGAAATACAACGAATTTCTGTACCAAAGCACTCAGCTGTGTTTCTGTCTGAGCCATTAACCTGCTGAACATGATTGTATTATTAATACTAGATATTTCTTTCAATGTCGCTTGCAGCCCTGAGATATAAATTACGCCATAGAGGTTTCTAAGAATTTCAGTGCTTTGGAGATGAGAATCATATTGAAGGAATCTGTCACAGAAAACACAGGAAGACATTTGGAAGCAAATGCAAAAGATTAGTTACTGGATAAACAGAGGGAAGCTATTTCAGAAGCCACGTTATCAGGAGACTGAAAAACTCTACCTACTGCAATACAGATTCAAGCAGAGTGAAATAAATTTTTGCTTTTGTTCTAATTATTCCCCAGGTTCATCAACCGACTATTTGTCACGTGAGTGGTGGGACGTAAACATTTTTTGAAATGTCAAGTTACATAGTGAATCTGTGTCTGTGCCCTTAAACATACTGGGTTGCTAGATCATCTGTTCAAATCTTGTCCCTGATCATCATGTCCATAGTCTCTGATTTGTTTAAGAGTTTATCCTCATGCTCCCATCATTTGATTTTTTTGTTTTTGTTATTTTTACTTTTAACCTTATCTTTTTACATTTCCAAGGCATTAACATAAAATCACTGTTGATGACTGAATGCTTTTAGAAGTGGATTATCTCACATCCATTGGGTCAGTATCTGATGAAGGCAAGGTTTGTGATGTGCTATTCTTTTGCTTTTCAAATATTTTTGCACAGAGAAATTTTTAATCTCTGTCGTTCTCATATTCATTTCTGTAGAATGGACAAGTATCCCTTGCAAGGTGCTTTGATACGTGTGTCTTGTCCAGAATAGAATAGTACCAGTTGGAAGGGGCCTACAATGACCATCTAGTCCAGCTGCCTGACCACTTCAGGGCTGTTAAAACATAATATTAAGGGCATTGTTCAAATGCCTCTTAGACACTGACAGGCTTGGGGCATTGACCACCTCTCTAGGAAGCCTGTTCCAGTGTTTGACCACCCTCTTCATGGAGAAACATTTCCTAACCACTAGTCTGAATCTGTCCTAATACAGCTTTGAACCATTCCCACACATCCTGTCACTGGATATGAGGGAGAAGAGATCAGCACCTCCCTCTCCACTTCTTCTTCAAGGTCACCCGTCAGTCTCCTTTTTTCCAAACTAGACAAGCACAAAGTCCTTAGCTGCTCCTCACAGGACATGCTTCCCAGTCTTTCACCAGATTTGTTGCCCTCCTCTTGGCACATTCAAGGACCTTAAACTCCTTTTTAAACTGTGAGGCCCAGAACTGCATACATTACTCTAGATGAGACTGCACAATGCTACATACAGCAGGATAATCACCTCTTTTGACTAACTGGTTATGCTGTGTTTGATGCACCCCAGGATGTGGTTTGCCCTCTTGGCTGACCGGGTACAACTGCTTACTCATATCTGTCAACTGGCACCCCAACTCCTCTCCCAGTTTATGCTTGTGCCCAGCATTACTCCATCCCAGGTGAAGAGTTCAACATTTGTTTTTGTTAAATGTCATGCCGTTGATAATTGACCAATGCTCCAATCTACCTAGATCCCTCTGCAAGGCCTCTTGTTCTTCAAAAGAGTCAACAGCACCTCCCAGTTTGGTATCATCAGCAAACTTGCTATGGTGCATTCAACTCCTGCACCCAGATCATTGATAAATACATTGAACAGGACTGGCCCTAGCATTGAACCCTGAGGAACAGCACTGGTGACCGTTTGGCAGCCAGATGTAGCCCCATTCACCACAACACTTTGAGCTCTGCCTCTCAGCCAGTTCTTCACCCAGTGCAGTGGGAACCCACTCATCCCACAGTTGGACAACTTGTCCAGAAGGATGCTGTGAGGGACAGTATCAAAAGCGTTACTAAAATCCAGAAAAACTACATACACTGTAGCTTGCTCTGAACTGGAATTCATGTAAGCTTGGCCAATATAGCACTGAGGCTGAAGTAATAAAGTTTCTGAAAGAGAGTGTATTAGCTTTGCTCTCCAATGCCATAATATAGTTGCTTGGTTTTGGGAGAACTCAAGGAGGGAGAAAAGAGAAAGCTCATGTTTGCCTAGAAAAGGCTCGCACAGCCATAACTCAATATGCCCAAGACTTACTTGTGAGGACAGGTCAACCTGGTGTAAAGAAAAGCTGCCCTGTTGAACCACAGCTGATATAGACCTTGGCTTTGGGGATGCAGCTGCATCCTCATTTACAGAGATGCTGCCACTTCTGTACACAGCAGTTTGATGCTGCAGCATCCTTCTCCTCAAATGGGAACATGGACAGGAATCTAAACCTTCTTCTGTCTAAAGTTCTCTCCTTCTTGGCACTGAGGGTGAAATTCCCTTAGGACACGTGTTTGTATAAATGATCTTTGTGTCTGCTAAATTTCATTTATAGCTCATGGTCTGTATCATGTCTTCAGGACATTTCTTTACAAAACAGAGCAGCTCTTGTATACAGGAATTGATTTGTTTGTGTTTGTTTTAAATAGCTTCTGTGGCTGGTCACTGCTTGCTTTTTCTGACTTTATTCTTTTTCTTTGACAATGCTTAACACTAATTTGTTAAATTTACTGAATGCACTAATTGTTTCTTTAAGTAAGAAGTTCCTACACCAAGTCTCAGATCCAGTTAAGTATCTTCATTCATTCTTTATCCCCTCTTTCTTACTATTTACACTCTATCTTACTATTTACGTTCTAGTGCTGACCTCAAGTAGTCTGGATGGATTTTTCTTTGAGCTCCAGGCGGTTTTCCTTTGTACTGTTGGGTAAGTATATAATTTAAAGGGTACTTCTAGCCCCTGACATACAAAATTTCTTGTATGCAAGAACTTCAGATTTTACAAATCTTGACTTTTGCCTAATTTTTTCTCCTTTAGTATCAGTCTTTCACTGCAAAATATATGAGATTTTAAATCTTGACACTGACAGAACAAAGATTCAATGTCTTGAATCAATTGCTTTCATGAATGCTCTCAGTTAGACGTCAGCCCCACACTTGCAAGTAGTTCTCAGTGACTGGCAGCAGTTAAAACCTGCCAAAAGCCAAACTGATGCAGTAAGTGAGAACTTCAGGGAGAAGTGACAGGGTCTGCAATGGGAACTGGGACTAGTGTAAAACAGTGGATCTGAACTATTTCAGGATCAGCACTGAGCTGGACATTACACAGATATTTGCCAAAAAATAATCTAAAACTGAAAAAGGACAAAACCAAAAACCACCAAAACCCCAAATCGTCCTAAAGCATCGTTAAGGCATATTCTTATAGAGTAGAAATGAAGATAATTACACTCTTTCAGATTTCCTCCCTGCTTACTAGTAAGTTGCCTCTTAAAACTCAGTCAGGCAAATGTCTTGGAAATGAGTTGTGAAAAGTAGAATAAAGGAAAATACATGTTCCTTGTCTGACTCTTAGTGCAATGTAGCTCATAATGACCAATTCTTTGAGCTCGACATGAAAAAAAAAAATGGATAAGAATAGCTGCAGGAGATGGACAAACTAATCAAGGATTTGCTACTGTGCACAGCATTTCGTAAGGAAATGTGACTTGTGCAATTACACTGTCTGTTCAGTATCAGTCTTCTCCCTGGAATTATTCAGTTTCAAAGTGGAGAGCTCGTACATATTTAAGTGGGAAAAGTACACCCGAGAAGAAAGACACAAGTACATGATCATTTACCTCAATTTTTGTACCTCTCAAAATGTCTGCAGTGAGGGAAAGTTGTAAAAGGAGCTTGATGCTTAGATATTTTGTTTGTCTGCTATCAAGCCAGTCAATACATTTATATAAGCTGACCTATCAACATATACTTATCTCAGAGGTTCTTATGGCATTTGCTGTGCCACTGCACAAGGGGCATTCCAAGGGAGAAGAGGTATTCATTGGGGGCCCAACTTAAATGTCTCTGTGCCAATGCACATAGCATGGGGAATAAACATGAGATGTTAGAGATGTGCACACACCTGCAGGGCCACGATCTTATTGGCATCATGGAGATGTGGTGGGATGGCGCCTATGACTGGAGTGTTGGAATGGAAGGATACAGGCTCTTCAGGGAAGACAGGCAGGGGAGACGAGGAGGGGGTTTTGCCCTCTATGTCAGTGACCAGCTGGAGCGCATGGAGTTCTGTCTGAGGATGGATAAGGAGATGACCAAGAGTTTATGGGTCAGGATTAAAGGGAAAGAAGGAACAGGAGACATGGTAGCAGAGGTCTTCCCAGGCCACCCGACCAGAAAGATGGAATGGATGAGGCCCTCTATAGACAGATAGGAGCAGCCTCATGTTAATAAGCCCTGGTCCCCATGGAGGACTTCAACCACTTCAATATCTGCTGGAGGGACACCACAGCAGAACATAAACAATCCAGGAGGTTCCTGGAATGTATTGATGATAACTTCCTTCTCCAAATGATAGAGGAGTCAATGAGGAGAGGTGCTATGCTGGACCTAGTTCTCACTAGCAAGGAGGGGCTGATGGGGAGTGCAAAGCTCAAGGGCAGCCTTAGCTGCAGTGACCATAAAATTCTGGAATCCAAAATCTTTAGGGAAGTGAAGAGCGCTCACAGCAAGCTCACTACCCTGGACATCAGGAGAGGAGACTGGCCACTTCAGGGATCTGCTTGGTAGAGTAGCATGTCATAAAGTCCTGGAGGGAAGCGGGGCCTGAGAAAGCTGGTTAATATTAAAGGATCACCTCCTCCAAGCTCAGCAGTGATGCATCCCAACAAAGAGGAAGTCAGGCAAAAACATGAAGAGGCCTGCATGGATGAACAAGGGGCTCCTGGACAAACTCAAACACAAAAAGGAGGCCTACAGAGGGGGAAAGCAAGGACAGGTAGCCTGGGAGAAATACAAAGAAACTGTTCAAGCAGCCAGGGAACAGGTTAGGAAAAATAAAGCCCTGATAGTATTAAATCTGGCCAGGGACATCAAGGGCAATGAGAAAAGCTTCTATAGATATGTTGGTGAAAAAAGGAAGACTAGGGAAAATGAGGGCCCTCTCCAGAAGGAAACAGGAGACCTGGTTATCTGGGATACTGAGAAGGCTGAGGTACTCAATGACATTTTTGCCCCAGTCTTCACCAGCAAGTGCTCCAGCCACAACACCCAAGACACAGAAAGTAAAGGTGAAAACTGGGAGAATGAAGAACCGACCATTGTAGGAGAAGATCGAGATGAGACCATCTAAGGAACCTGAAGGTGAACAAGTCCATGGGACCTGATGACATGCATCCATGGGTCTGAGGGAACTGGCGGATGAAGCGGCTAAACTACTATCCATCATATTTGAGAAGTCATAACAGTTTGGTGAAGTTCCCACTGACTGAAAAAGGGGAAACATAGCCCCCATTTTTAAAAAGTGAAAAAAGGAAGACCGAGGGAACTACAGGCCAGTCAGTCTCACCTCTGTGCCTGTCAAGATCATGGAGGAGATCCTCCTGGAAATTATGTTATGACACATGGAAAATAAGGAGGTCATTAGTGACAGCCAACATGGCTTCACTAAGGGCAAATCATGCCTGACAAATTTGGTGGTCTTATATGATAAGATTACAGAATTGGTGGATAAGGGAAGAGCAGCTAATGTCATCTACCTGGACTTGTGCAAAGCACATGACATTATCCCACAAGATATCCTTGTCTCAGAATTAGAGAGACATGGATTTGACAGATGGACCACTTGGTGGATAAGGAATTGGTTGGATGGTCGCACTCAAAGAGTTGTTGTCAATGCCTCGATGTCCAAGTGGAGAGCAGTGATGAGTGGTGTTCCTCAGGGTACAGTATTGGAACCAGTGCTGTTTAACATTTTTGTTGGTGACATGGACAGTGGGATCGAGTGCACCCTCATCAAGTTTGCTCATGACACCAAGCTGTGTGATGTGGTAAACACACTGGAGGGAAGAGATGCCATCCAGAGGGACCTGGACAGGCTGGAGAGGTGGGCCCATGCAAACCTCATGAAGTTAAACAAGGCCAGATGCAAGGTCCTGCACATGGGTTGGGGCAATCCTAAGTACAAATACAGGCTGGGCGATGAGTAGATGAAAGCAGCCCTGAGGAAAAGGACTTGGGGGTGTTGGTTGGCTCAACATGACCCATCAATGTGCGTTTTCATCCCAGAAAGCCAACCATATCCTGGGCTGCATCAAGAGAAGTGTGGCCAGCAGGTCGATGGAGGTGATTCTTCCCCTCTGTTCTGCTTTCATGAGACCCCACCCGCAGTGCTGTGTCCAGTTGTGGGGTCCCCAACATAAGAAGGACATGGACCTGCTCAAGCAGGTCCAGAGGAGGCAATGAAGGTGATTAGGGGGCTGGAGCACCTCGGCTGTGAGGACAGGCTGCGAGAGTTGGGATTGTTCAACCTGGAGAAGAGAAAGCTCCAGGGAGATCTTATAGCAGCCTTCCGGTACTTAAAGGGGGGCTGCAGGAAAGATGGGGAGGGACTCTTGATCAGGGAGTATAAGGATAGGACAAGGGGGTAATGATTTTAAACTGAAACAGGGTAGATTTAGATTAGATATAAGGAAGAAAATCTTCATGGTGAGCAGTGGTGAGACACTGGAACAGGCTGCCTAGAGAAGCTGTGGCTGTCCCCTCCCTGGAACTGTTCAAGGCCAGGTTGGACGGGGCTTTGGACAACCTGGTCCAGTGGAAGGTGTCCCTGCCTGTGGCAGGGGTGTTGGGACTAGATGATCTTCCAAACCAAACCATTGTATGATTCTATAATTCCACCTGAAATCATGTTTTATTAGTTCTGCTACTTGTGTGTATTCTGAAAAAATTGTCACTAATGTTGGCATGAGATTGTCACATCAGTTCTTACATAAAGAAATGGACAAAAAAAAATCTTGCAATTAATATGAGACAAGGGAAATGAAGATGCTTCAATTCTTAATCAAAGTCTATCTCTGCTTTAGTAAAAATATGTACCACCTTTGGAAGATAGTGAACAACTTCAGTGAAGAAATACCACCATATTAGTATTCCACGTAATTTTTCCCTGGAGTATTTGGGAAATCCCTGGGAATACAGGGAAGTGCTGGAATACTGCACTTTTATAATACTGGTTGCATATCACTGCAATTATTGTGGGCTTTTTCAGAGCAAAGCTGCAAGTTATTCATCTGTTGATGTTTTTAAAGAAGTTTTGTGGAGACTGCTCTGCAGGAAATATGATTTAGTCTGTGGCTGTATGAATTCTTCTCTGCTGGATATACTCTGGGGTGGGTGGGGTCCTGCAGTGCTTGCTGCAGCAGAGACAAATATATGCTTCACAGTGACGTTGCTGCATTAATGATTTGTATATGAAATTTAGGAAATATATAAGAGAAATTTATAACAAATGTGAAGAAAGCTACTAGAAGAAAATACTAATTCTGATAGACTTCTGAGGTTGCCATTAGAGAGACAGAAAATATATTCATGAGACATAGTAACTTGGATATTTAAGGCCACTAGCCTGAATACTGGCCAAATCAACTAATTGTCCAGGACAGTGAAACAAATTTGCCATGACAGGCTAAAAGATAATAACTTGTTTACTAAAGTTTGGAAGTTTGCATTGAATGAATTGCCAGATGAATAAGAAATAAATCAGGCAGGAAGAGCTTATTATGGTATGATGGATGCCTCCTGTAGGGCATAAGCACCATCATCTGGAAAAGTGCTGTCTTCAGGCTTTATGAGAACTTGAGAAAAAACATCTATAGATAAGTTTTATGCCATAGTCAGCATGCCTGGCAGTCAGGCACGTATAAAGCTTTATAACTGGAAGACTTCTCAGTTTGTCCCCAGACACTGAAATAGTAGTAAGTCCCTGGATAAATGTATTTGCCAGTGGCAGCAACTTTTTATTCATTTTCATAACTCTTCCTGAGGTGCTAAGTTTCTGTAACTGTTGCAGATAACTTCTGGTCAGCTTTTCTGTCAACCCATTCAGTATCACTGAAATTTTTTGCCATGTGTTGTGACTTTTTGATTTCCAGAAAGATTAAGCTCTAATAACTGATCACTCTGCCTATTGCTAACAAAAAAAAATAATTAAAAAAAAAAAAATGGCGGGGCTGTCAGATAAGCCATTAACTACAACTTCTTTTACCTGACCAAACCAGTAGGACTCTACCATGAAAACCTGATGTTTTGTGGATATGTTTTCAAAGATTGTGCAGAACTTCCTGATATAATTTTAAACAGAAAAAAACAGTTTATTTTCTAAGATCTGACTCAAGGGGAGACAGGCATGGGGAAATATTGTTCCTTAAAAATTACTTTCCTTTTGCAACTCTGATTCCCAGCCTCATGACAGTCTTATGGTGTGATAACCTTAGCACCTTTGTGGTAGGTTTCTGGTTCCTATTATTCAGAAACATAGAATCATAGAATCATTTAGGTTGGAAAAGACCCTTAAGATCACTGACTCCAACTGTTAACCACGTTAAGTGCCATACCTCCAGGGATGGTGACTCAAGTGCTTCCCTGGGCAGCCTGTTCTAATGTTTGATAACCCTTTCAATGAAGAATTTTTTCCTAATGACCAATCTAAACCTCCCCTGGCAAAACTTGAGGACGTTTCCTCTTGTCCTAGGAATATAAAGGCAAGGGATATTGAATAATTAATTACATGGATGTGCTTGAAGATATGGGAAATATTCACAACGTTGAAGTGGAAGGATCTAATTTAGCTACATTGCCTGCCTAATATTCCTATAGGTTATAGTCAACAGGGGATTCAGAGTCTTCCAGATTCAGCATCCAAAATTTAGCTCAATTAATTTTTCTGGTAAATCCTGCCTCTCTTCACCAGTAAGATGGAGCTCAGGGATACAAGCCAGCTGACTTACCTGGCTAAGTTTGTCACCTAGAGGTGCCTGAATATGCCTCTAAGAGATTTTCTATAACCAAGTGATAAAAGCCAAAAGATAAACAGACAAGAGCGCTTGAACTGTTGGTTAAAACAGGCAGCTCCAGGACACCTAGTCCAGCCTCCCAATAAAAGCAGGGCTTTTCCCAACACTAGACTGGGTAAGCATGTTTCCATCTAGCCAAGTCTTGAAAATATCCAATAATGGTGATTCCACAGCAGACACCCTGTATCCTGCTGAGAAGATATACATTCTGAGTGTGAAGAACAACCTGTCTGTACATTATTCCAAAAAATAGCAGTGGTTGTTTGTCTGAAACAATTGTACTACCTGCTACACAATGCAGAAGCAAATCTAAGGCCCAAAACCAAAAAGCAGTGACGCCAGTAAAGAAATTATTAAAGAGATTTTTGTGTAAAGGTTTTTAATGAAGATGAGAGTTTATACAAATGAAAAAGTGAGCATCCAAGGAAGGTGTTTTGAGGGAGAGAGAAAAATCTGAGAGTTTCTTTTCAGGCTGCCAATATTTATGATGCTAACTAAACTTTTGAAGCCAGAATACTCTAATAGCTATATATTTTAAGGTCAACATCACGGTCTGGCAGAGTCACATATTCTTACAATATCTCCTAAGTCCATGAGAAATTATTGCCTCCAGTCAACATATGTACTGAAAATGCCATAGGAAAATATAGGGTGGAAAAAATTAATACAGTATTTTGGGGATATTACATTTCCATACACTTTAGAGAAGTCTACTTTCTTCATCATTTTGATTATAAGGATCCCTAAGCATGTGATGAATACCTCTAAGCAGAAACCTGGTTTTCAGAAAGACATATGATTCACCATTGTACTTGAACAATTTCTTTTTTTAATTTAAGCTCAAATGTAATAGCTGAGTACACTCCTATCTCTATTTCAAATGTCCTCTCTCTTTCTTATAGTCTCATTATGCGAGTGGTTTCTTAAACTGCTTTTTCTAAAATACTTAGGGAAATTCTGAAGAAGGCTTTCAATACAATCTTCCTGAAATTTAACCACATTCTTTACAAAGTTAAAAGTAGAGATAACAATATCTCTTGCCTTATGAAGTGACTTTACTTACCAGTGTGAATTTGCAGGAAATAGTTTGGATACTTCTATATGTGTTTAGTTTTACAGTGCCCAGACTTACTGTTTGACAGTTAAAACACAGAAATAAAACTAAAATATATACAATAGCAAATATAAAAGCATTGTTCTGATTTACTTTGATTTATTGTATGTAGTTTGAGATCCTCATACATTCTATACTTGGAGATTTTCAGAAATGCATCTTTACTGTTTACTCTTAAGAAAAGTGGGTATTGTAATTGTATTTTGCATGGCTCAAATTCATGAGGCATCTTCAGGGAGTTTCTAAGAGTGGAGAGATGGAAGTGTAATAAAGATGAGCGTGAGATGAGGTTAAAAAATATAAATTAATATTTTATTTTATTTTCTGAAAAATGCAGGTTTTTGAAACGAAGGGCTTAAATATAGTATGCTAGTTTTGATGTCACTGTATTAAAAAAAATCAAATTAAATATTACACTAATGCAGATTCTTTTATGTTGTTAGAACAGAACCATCAATGCTCTTCTCCCCTTGCTGTTCATTGAGCTAAAATAAGCTTGCCCTGATTTGTCATATGGCTTGTTCCTGCCTACAGCCACATCTCCATGAATATGTCCACGTTAGCATTTGTGAGCAGGCAGAGACTAGTTCAGGCATTTCACTGAGGTGACCAGAAGGTGTGTAGTCAATGCAAAATTAGCCTTAAGCTAAAAAAAGAGCAGCACACTGCTATTGTTGTAAATTATCCATCCATTTTGAGTAAGGGCACAATGTCTTTTCTTTGTGCTCATGGAAGTCTGTGAAGACCCACTTACAGACTGGTGCTCAAAATATCCAATTCATAGATTTTGCAGTACTTAATTGGATAGTGTTTCCATATGTATTTTAGAGGAAGAAAAAAAAAAAAGAGGCTATAATTAATGCAAAGGACCCTTGAGAGACCCTTGATTTTTACTGTAAGATCCTGTTATAAAACTTTTTTCAAAGTGCTAAGTTTCATACAGTCACTAAACATGCATTACCTCACGGTTTTCAAGCCCGTTGGCTTGGATTATGACAGTGAACAACATTCATTACAGTTCACAGAGGAGTTTCGCATAGAGGCATTCAGACAGATTTATTCTGCGCTCATTCAAACTTGAAATAAACCATATCAAGCACACACAAAGTAATATATTGTCTCCTCATGGCTAAAGTTCACTGGTGCACCTCTGCTAAGACATCTGAAGCAATCCTAACAAAGTTGTCATACTTTCAAGTCATATTTACTGGACCTAATCTTCTTTGAACCATGTCACTGCTGCTGGAATAAACAGGGACATGGTTGTCAAGGACTTTTAATTTTCAGTGACAGCTGTCAAACGGTCTTTCTTAGACACCAGTCATATTTTAGATAAGAAAATAGAGTTTCAGGCTGCATGCCGGCCACAGAACATGAGCAATTGTGATTGCATACGGTCTCATTTCACCAGTTTAATTTGAAATTGCAAATGGTAAATTGGATTTTATGGTTCAAATACGATAGAAACAGAGACCAATTATCTCCAGTTTATTTATTGCTTTTATCAATCAGTGTTTATTTTATAATTTAACTGACACATCCTAGCTCAAAGCAGTGACATTGGACTTTTTTTTTATAACCTGAATCTTGTATGCACTTTAAAAAAGAACAATGGGCTACATGAAATCAAAGCCAAGGCTGTGGGATATCAGTTGGGTTGGCAGGGACTCCCCAAGGCAGTGATTCATGGTGCATGGAAATAAGTGACGGATCACCACTGACCTCGAAGGGTTTTGCTTTATGGTCCTAGAAATGTTTCTGTGAACCACAGGGAAGATGCATGACGCAGGATTTTGCTACAGGCTCAAAGATTGGTGCATGAAACTAAGGAAAGCATAATGCTTTCAATTGTTTCCCTTGAACTCATTCATTTTCTAATTTTAATAGAGGAATTCTAGGAAGTGAAGCCATGTGCAGACAGAAATTGGAAAAAAAGGAAAATTCAAATGAGTTAATACAAAGCAGACTTTTGAGATTTATGAAATAGAGTCTTTTATTCTCATCCCTCATCTTCTGCCTCTTGTAATTCATTTTCCTCCCTTGCAGCCTACTGCATCACTCCTAGATTTTCAAAGGAATTACTAGTTTCTGAAGGACTCCAGAGATGCATCACAGAGGCAAAGATTTGGGAAATACTGAAAGAGACCAATGGAGCAGGCCTGAAGGAAGGTTGGACACAGCTACTTCCTACAGCTCAGAGTTAATTGTTCTGGGAGAAGAGAAGGCAGTATTATACAGAGGCTCAGAGTGTTCCTCAAAGCACATCTTTAAAAAATTCTCTTTTCTACAGAAGACCTTCTTGGCTATGGCTCCAGTGACCTTATACTGGAGTGGGCAAATATTCACATCTACATTCATTCCACAGCTTAGTTCTTCCCTTTACATTTTAACAAAAAAGTACCTCTGAGCCTCAAAGGATGCTGTGGAAATGCATGTCTCAGAAGAATCACTCAGGAGTTACAGTGCCCAGCCTAGAATAGAAAGAGACAGACCTCCTGACAGACATGACTGACTATAATTTCTAAGTCATGTTGTAGGTTGATCAAGAAGAGAATTTGCAAATATACAACTGAACAAAGTAATATATTTGAAACGAAAGTTATACACCCGTCTTTAAAGACAAAATTATTCTTTAACAGTCTAGAAATATGGTAAAATAAAAACTTCTAAAGGCAAATAGACAGGATGTGTATTTTTAGCTGAGACATTGACTAAAACTAGTAAGAAAATCAAAGTTCAAATTTGGTCTGTTTTCCCAGAAGCTCTGTTTACAAAGATCAGAAAGAGACTTCAGTCCATAGGTGTCTAAGAACATTGTTACACTTATTGTGAAAAAGAATGAGAAAACAAATATTGAAGAATTGTTTTATTATTTTTTTTAATCAGGGATGTATTTCTAGGTTTCAGATCTTAGACTGTTAGAAGGAGCCCTCTCCATGGGACTGGTAACACAGATAATCGCGTTTTAGGACTCTTGCACCCTCCTCCAAAGCCTCAACTATTAGTCACTCTTTAAGAAAAAATGCATGACTGGAAGGAGAGTGCAATTTGATGTCTGACTGTTTGGTCATTAATTAGGAAGAACACAGATAATTATCCATCTTATTTAATGTCAGCTGTCTGAAGCTCAGTGTTCTGTCCAGGCTAGTCACTGAGGCTCCCATTAAAATGAAGAGAGAGTGGTAAAAAACTTTAGGGAGTTACTAATTTCATTCTGAGGTTGGTATTTGAGGTGAATGGGATGAACTGTTTCCTGGATGCAGCTGTTTCTTTTGGTGATTTATAGGGAGTTCAATGACCAGGCTAGACCAGATACTGATCTTTTATATCCAAGGTGAGACAAGACCTGCTGAACAACACAGAGATGTCCAGTGCTGAGGGTCCGAGCTATTAAAGCTATTCTCTCTATTTATTTGTACCTGCTTCACTATATAGCTACTGACTAGAACTATGCCCAGGCTGCTTATTGCTTATGTCAGATTTAAAAGCATAGTTCTCATGTCTTCACATGAGTCTTAAGCATTTATCACTGCAATAACATCACCTCACTGCTCTGGTAATATGCTTAGAGGTTTTATATATAAGCCATGATCATAATTTTTGTTGAATTATGAAATTCATGGAAATACACATCATTGAGAGTTCTTAGGCCAGATGCACCAAGGCAACAGGATTAAGTGTTTAATTCCCATTGTATTAATTCCCAACAGATTTAGCTGTATATTAAATGCGTATATACATATATATATTACACCATTTTTATTCTGGAGTTTGTTGGTTTTTCTCTGTGAACATAGTGCATAAACCTGTGGCTACTAGACACATAAGTCTTATGGCAAATCTTTCTTCTTAGTCTTCTGTCAGTTTATTCCCTTGATTTTGTCCAAATGCAACTACTAAGCTAATTTTTGTGATAAAGAGAAAACAGCTGCTGATACCATGACAGCAGAAAGTATGCTATCTCATGTCACTTCAGTAAACTCCACCAATTTTTCACATTCTGATGAAGGTGTATTTTGCTATTCGTTATGTACTAGGGAGGAATATATTTGACTCTACAGAACTGATCTGGTCCCTTAGGAAAAAGTTGAATTTCCCCCATTTAATTTCACAGGGCTGACTGAGGTGTCTTCATTCTCTGGGTTCCAATGAAATTTAGCTGTTAAGTGCACATACGTTTTCAGACACCCAAATCCCATAGTATGTTTAGTGCTGTTAAACCTATTAATGATGGAAACCAGAATCTCTTTGCAACCTAGATTAACTCTTGCCCAGGGGAAGATGTTACTAACTCAAAGCTCTCATTTGCTTCTCTTTTCATGGGTTTGTGTTTTGTTTTGGGTTTTGTTTTGTTTTGTTTTGTTTGCTTGCTTCAGTAAGATAACCTGGTCTCTCATAAGGCTTTGATCTGTTCCCATTCACACAAAACCACAAACTGGAAGAAGGGAAGATGACATTTGCCCCTGACTTGTTGTTATATTTTTAATAGCTTTATTATTATTAAAGGGTAAAGCTAGTGTTTGGTACTCAGATTGCCTCATGTTTTCAGTTCTTTCTGCAATTTTACTGGAACAATTTGGAGTAAATTTTCTCAGGAGGAAAGATAAAGTCCCTTAAAGGATAGTCTTAAGAATGGTCTGAATAATTCTGAAGTATAATCCTTAATGAGATCAGTATTCAGTGACTGATTGACTAGCTATGTCCGTATTTATACGTGTCAAAAAAGGTTACTGTATTCCAAAACATTAGTGTATTTTGCACATGAATGAGGTCAAAAGTATATTCTGCATACACCTCAAGCTCTTTCAACAATGTTTAGAACATTTTCCAGATATTTAGGATGCAAATAACATATTAAGCCTCTTATTCACCTTTACCTGTGCATATTTCAGAACAGCTGGCAACAAGAACATATTTTATTCTTCTGGGACAGTCATGTTGAATTACTGTCACACTGTGCAGCACCCCCTTATAACACTCCGGGGTATTAAAAGGTAAGAAAGTGCTCTTTAGCTATTCACAGAGCTTAGGAGCTGGTAATGAATAGGTCAGCATAGGAAAAATATATTGCTATGAACTACCACAACCAGGAGCTCTTTGGTATGCAGTATGCTATAAAGGTATGTGAAACGCAACAGATTCCCAGCAGATCTCCTACACTTTATAATACAGGCAACCACTGTAATTACACTACTGAAAAGTATGAAATATACTATTATACCTTTTTGATAATGACCCCACAGGGTCAGTTTGTGAAGACAGAAAGAAAACTTCCGAGAAAGCATGGTGTAAATTAAGGGGTATAAACTCAGTCTTCCTGATTATATAAATCACTACTAATCACTTTTCATAAAGAATCATTATATTGTTGTAATACTTTAACAACAACACAACTGCAAAACAATTTTAATTGTGCTAAAAGAATATCATTAAATCCAACAAGTCAAGCACTCAGAAATTACCATTTGCTGCACCACTATAAAATTTCACCCCTTTGCATATGTAATTCACAACAGGCTTAGTTTATGTAATCTCAGCTGCTTTTCTCCAGAAGCTCTGACTATCCATGCACAGGTTAGATAGCTCTCAATTAACAGAAGGGCCTAAGCAACCTAAGATAACTTTGAAGCTAGCTTTGCTTTCAACAGGGAATTAGACAACATGACTCCCCAAGATTCCCTCAAATTTAAATTATTCTGTCATTATTTGCAGGATTTTTTCTCCTTTCTTATTGCTGATTATATAACTCTAGGTTTTATTATAAAGCAATAAAAACCCTTTTAGCATAACCAATCTTCCTATGATGACATCACCATTATTCCACTTTTATAAATGGGACACCAACAACGAAAACACATCCAAGGCCAAACAGGAAATGTGCAGGAGAATGGATTGAATTAATTCAAGTCTCAGGGTAATATCATACCTACTGTTTCAACCACACTCAGCTCCAGTACACTTTTAAAAATAGCTTTGAAGTCAACTCAGCTTTTAAAAGCTGAAGCAACTGAATGGTCTCAAGGTCCTCCTTTGGAAGATAACAACATGCCTTTAAAGATCTGTTCAACTTCTGAGAATCATCTTCCATACAGTTACTCAATGGTCAGATCTTCCAATTCACAATGCCAAGAAGTTCCAGTCTCTTCCTTTCACTTATTTGTTCCCAAGAAAACTTTGGCCCTTAAAAAACATATCTGGCAGCTGCATCCCTACATCACTGTATTCCCCGAGCCCAGCCAAAACAAACCTTAAGCTCTGATTTAAGATACATTTCAGCTAGATAAAAGAACCATTAGTAAGCCATCAGATTCCTACTGATAGGAGTCAAATGCCAAACACTAGAAAGCTTTAAATGAGGGAATTTGCCAAGAAAGTAAGTTTCCAAGTCTGTTTCCAACATCCCCTTGACAGAATTCTTTACCTCTTTTGCTATGACCTTATTATATTTTTATAAAAACTTGAAAATTTAGTTCAGAATAAACATCTTCATGTATATGTATGAGTGCATTATCTACATATATATATTTTTTTTCAAAAAAATCTTAATTCTAATTATTATCAGACCCACATTGAGAAAAATGAGTTAAGGCTGGAATATAATTTTTCAAGGCTCTGTGAAGGCATATAATAATGGAGAGACAGGTTCTGTCTTTATTGTCTCACGGCCCTTACCAATGAGAGAGTACTGGCCCATTGAAATGGCATACCCTGCATCAATGCCACACTAGATCATGTTTGTGTGGAGCAAAGATGCCCCACATACTTTAGCACTTTGATCTGATTTCCTTTTAACTTTGTATTAGAGGTTTGTAACTTAACAGATTTTTTTTTTTTTTTTAAATTCTATTCAAAGTCCTCAGAGCAATGAGATGGTGCTCTTGCATTTGCTTCATTGATGTTTTGTAGCATGATGCTGAAGGTGTGGTTAATTGTCATCTTATGCTAGGAAAGCAAGTTGAATATTTAAGTGTCCATGCCTGTTAGGATAGAGCTGGAGGACTCCTGTCTGAAGGGAGCCAAATGTAGTGCAGTCCTCATCCAGATTGTTTAGCTGGAGAGGCTCTTTGAACAAATGGGTGAGGTTGGGTGTCTTTAAGGAATGAATAAGCTGGCTTATTCCAGAAATGACCATAACAGCCAACCAGGAAGGATCTTGCTATGTAGATAATCAGAGGACAAGGGATCTGGGACAAGGCAGGAAAAGAAACAAATCACCTATTCAGATCTTGCAGTGGAATACATTTGTTCTAGAAATGAAAATAACAGTAACTGTGAGATCTTTTATGCACTACTGAGCTTTATTAATTACAGAAGTGTTTAAACTAAGTAACTTGAAAGAATTTCAGAGGTTTGTTTCCACTGACTTAGAAAGCTCTGGCTCAGGTCTAACTGTATATTGAATACCTAATTCTACCATCACAGAATTTGCTTAATTTTTTACAAGTCTGATTTTGTTATAGTCAGTAAAAAAGATTCACCAGGGTATACAAGTACATGCAGAATATTATGTTCCGTAAATCAATGAATCACAGGTAAAACATGACTTCCCCACAGAAAGGTTTATAAATGTTTTATTAGAGAACACCAAATGTTTTCATAACTCATTTTGCACATGTACAATATGAGAGATATTGATGTCATGCTGCAAAAAAGTATATGGAAATGAATAAACAAGTGTTATCTGTTGTACCATATGTTGTACTGTCTTAAATGACTTCTCATGTGACTTAAGAGCCTACTCTAACTTCCCCTTCATCATGGCATCAAAATCTACTCTTTCATTTACACGAATCAGATGAAATGTACTTGTTTTAGCCAAATTCTACCCATTTAACTACATTTTTATTAAGAATATATCTGTATACTCACCCTGCCTTCACAAGAAAAGTATTAACTCTGTACAGATGGGAGGATGCCCTGGCTATATAGGGCCCTCCATCAGTGCACATATACCTTCCACTCCAAATCTTTCTCATTCCGTCAAAATGTGCTTAATATTCTTCACCATTAACCCATAGAATACACAGATCCTAATTCAGCATCTTGTATTATAGACGTTAATTATGTATTTGTATCCAAGACACTTCTTCATGTGATTAATAATTCAATATAAGCTTGACAGCTTGCAAATGAACAAGGAGGTCAGTGTTCAAAGGGCTAGTAGCAGCTTCAACAAACAGGTGACACTAGAACAGTTCATACACAAAATCCTTAGGAGCCCTATTCAGGTAGAAATTAGGGAACTTTAGTTTCTTCGCTGTGCTTTATCTATTGTAAATTATTGATATACACTGTGCTAATGACACATGTCAAAGAACATTAAAATAATTAAACAATTATTATATACACAGTATATTATATACACAAAAGATAATGTAATCTAAATATTTAATTTTAAAGTTAGGGAGGGGTGTTTTATTTTGTTTGTATTTGGTTTTTGTTGGGTTTTTTGTTTTTTTTTTTCTTTTTCAAAGCCATCACAGGACAGATCCAAGGAATGCTATGAGGTTGTTCTTTTGAGGAAGTTCCTGATTATAGGTAGAAAAAGAGGGGAGTGGATCAGGAGCATACATTGCCACTTCCAAAATTAGTCTAATTTTTGTTTTTAGGAATCAGGTGCAATTTCCAAGTGAAATGGACAAATCATGATTTGACTGACATCTGAGATGAAGACATCATACAGTATAATCTCAAAGTGTTTATTAGCTGCATAGTAATTAAGGTCAGAAGGGATTTTAGAAACCACTTTCACACCCCAGCAGAGGACATTTTGTCTAGGTACCTCTGCATTGAGACAAGCATCTAAACGGCCAGTAAATGTCATTTTCAAACAACAGGCAGGGACGTAAAGACATGAGGGGATGCAGATTGCCAAAGGAAGACAATTGCCTTACTGTATTGGTCACTGTTAATTGCTATCTGAATGCAGTAACAAAAATCTAAACCAAATCTGATCAGTGATATGACCAGTTGTTCAGCTCTGAATACTTGATAATAGTTACTTTAGTTATTTAGATGAGCTATCAGGTATGATTTATGTATGACTGGCAACTATGAACAATCTTATGTAAGTGAACTGATGAAATGTTTTAGAGGATCACAGAACTAACAAAAATTTTACAGAATGATCAGCCTGTGGGTATCAGAGGGATAGCTGGGAACTGTCCTATGCTCCTGGGTTTTGCCCAGCTTCATACATACCCAGACTTTTCACTCATTTCACTTTTATGCCAAGTTTAACCCACTGATGCAACAGTTCTTCTTGACTGACATCAGTAATATGTACAAAAGGAATTAGTCCTGCTCTCCACAGTTAGTGAAATAAAATAAACATCAAGACTAGTGAAGTTTCACAAATATTTGCCATTTATTCATTTTCAAAACCTTTCCTTTTTACATCAGTTTTGACTGGACCAAGGGCTAGCAAAGTCTTCTTTTTACCTAAGATAAAGGTTATCCAATTACTTTCAGGGGATTTGGAAACGATAAATTGAGTTATCCATCTATAAAGACTGTTGGACCCTATCCTCTTTCTAGGTCTTTTCCAGTTTCCAGACAATTTCCAGGGCATTTTAAGACTGAATAATTTAATTTTCTTCATTACTTGACCCCCCACTATTTCTAAGCAAGCCCAAAAGGGATGGTTATGTTTTTATTTATTTAAATTATTGCATTAATAGTAATTAAAAAAAAAGTATTTAAAACAAACAAACAACACTTTCCCAAAACAAAACCCACAAAACTCAAAATCTAGATCTTTTCTGTTAGTCTACAGAAGAAATTTAGCATGGAGTTCATGTGTCTCTGAAGGTATTTTGGAGAGCAGACTGTATAAAGGTCTAAATTGAAGGGCTTAATTATTTATGCTCAACCCTCTTCCAGAAAGGGAAAACCAGAATGAACTAGGAGAGAAAAAAAGGAAAAGTAAATAGTGCTGGAAAAAATGAGTTACTTTGAGTCGATATTGCTGACAGTCTTTAACTAACAAAGACTGTCCTTAAACATGCTGGCCCCATAACAAAGTGAATTTGTTGTGATTTCAAAAATACACTTTGTCGTACAATACACCAAGCCTTCCTGCCTCCCCCTCTTCCACTCCCCAAAGGGAGCTGGTAAATGTAGCTCTTTGTGTTATGCTTCAGTGATTCACACAGCATTTTAATTCCTTCTTTGGTCTTGCAAAGAAAATCCTTACTTGTATTTTATTGAAGGATGGGAGGAGAACGAGACTGAAAAGAATATAAAGAATGGTTGAAGGGAAAAGGGAACAATAATTGGAATAACATTTAGAAAAAGCAAATATAATTTTAAAAAAGACACTACAACCGGGAGGCCAGGGAGAGGAACAGCTTACTATTATTAACAATCAATAAAATATTGGTTACTATAAAAATATCTATTATAAGATAGAGATTTCTAGACCCTAGGTATAAAGCTCTTCTAGACCTCCTGGTATTTTTGCACAAAAGAATAACTACTATTCTCCCTTCTCATTAGGCAAAACGGCCACCAAACCTGGAGGAGAACGCATCCATTACCACATTCATTTGCTTTTGGCAGTGCTGAATACAGTCCACATCCAATTCTTAGGACCTCTCTTGGTAGGCAATTGATAATATTGACTTTTGCTAACAAACTCCTTGTTATGTAGTTGAATCCTATACATATACAAATCTCCTAGCTTGATTCAGTCTAAACACATGAAACACAAATGAAGCAAGATTAGTACCAGAAACACAAGACAGGAACACAAGGTTATTTTGAGGTATGATTACCTCAATGAACAGTGACCAGATTCCATTACAGTGAGAAATTTTGTAGTATCTGTGAGAAGTAATTCAAAGGATATATTCCAAGAAAGATAATACGTTGATATTGCATATTTTTATCATGCACCTGCTTCTAGGAGAAAAACTATCTTGTTTTGGCATTTGGAGAAAACAGTAAAATATTTAATTTAACCTAGTGTTTCTGTTAATGTAACAGTGCAAGGCAATAAAATGAGGAGATCTAGGAAAGTCAATTTTCGTACAACAGAATGACACTTAATAGACATGAAAATGACCTGTATAATCTACTAAGTGTGGATGGTCTAGTTATTAAGTTTCCAAGTCAATATGTGTAAAAAAAATGCTTATCTTTTTGTAAAAAGGAATCAATTATTTTTGTGTGCTCTGAGCCCTCAGAGGTTAATTAGAAAGTGGAAGGAATGAAAACTAAGTCTCAATTTTTTATGAGAATGTGTTATTGTTTTTCATAGGGAAAATTTAGTAATGCATCTCAAACTAGCTTGTTTAAAGACCATATCTGTGAATAATAGAATTATAAGCAGCAAAAACAATCCTAGGAAAATAAGACTGCTCACAACTTGACTAGAGTCAGAACTGGTGTAGTCAAAAATGCAGAGTAGATGTGAATTTACAGATAAGATAAAGGTTCCTAAGTAGTCAAATACTTTCTGATCTCATTTCTGTCCCTTACAACTTAAGAAAGCATGTTTCTTTCTAATATCAAAACTAAATGTTTTCTTCAGCTGAACATATCACAGGAAGGTTACTTAATCCTTCTATAGTTGGTCTCTGTAAAAAACAACTGAAATCATACATCTTAGTAAAAAAAAAGGGTTGGAATTGTTGAGAGAGGAAAACGCATACAAAGAAAAACTGGAAAGACAACCAAATCCTCTGGGTGTTAATTCTGATGGCCTGCAGCCATATTACCTTGGGTTATGATCTTAGAGTCTCATAGGACAAGCAAGGTCAGAATTGGTCAATACTCTAACAGGACACTGACAAAGTAAATCCAGGTGCTGCAAGTCATGGTGTCGCCAGTTCTATAGCAAGAACTTTTCTACTGTCTTGAGCATTTAATCACTGCTGCAGGCATGGTCATAGGGGTCATTCTACTCCTGGAGGTGCTGCCTTCTGAACAGTTATAAAATTGCATCCTGACCACTTGAGTGCATTAAGAAAATCATGTCAATTCTTAAAGAGCAGAAGCATTAACCTTACTAGCCTGTCCAGATTTCAATCAGATATTAAATAATTTAGATTGTTTTCATTGATTAAGTAAGTATTCTTTTCATCTCTTTTCTAAAGCAGAGCTTTATTGTTGCTCTGTTCTTTTACATGAACACACACTTAGTAATAAACATACTTTGGGTATTGTCTAGTTTAAAGGTTTTTTGTAAGTGAAAAACAACACATTTTAGTCAGAGGACTAAAAAAATATCACTAATGATGTTCCAGGTTTACCACAATTTTTGTTGCAGAATTTCATCTGTTATTTTACTCTATTAATATTTTTCAGTGGGGCTTTAAAAATGCAAATTATTATTATAGTACTCTTTTAGTGGGTTCTCTGACACAATTTTTGTTCTCCTTTCTAAGGTATTTCCCACATTTAGAGTCCTTTTGCTTTCCTAATACAGTGGGGACTTTTTTCAGATCTGTCTTCAGAAATCACTTTCTCTCTAAGAATCACCAATGGCAGTATTTTGACTAGCTCTACTTAGGTCTTACGGGACTGGTTCCTAAAAGCCCCAGAGTGGCTTTGTCCCATTTTCTTACAGTAAGGCTCAGGTATCCAAATGCTAAGCAGTCTGAATTCAGATTGCCTATTACACTTCTTAATTTAGGCATCATAATTGCTAGGGTTTCCAGGTTCAAAGTAGTAATGAGCAACTTGTACAGCTCCAGAAACAGGCAAAGTGGTCTGGTCCTAGCTCAAGGGTCATGTTCAGTTATACAGATGTGATGCTAAACAAAGTCAGAAAAACTATCTTGTCAGAACCCATTAGATAGTTATGGTTAAATAAGAGGAATCTTAGACTTAGGACATTTTGAGTATCATGAGGGACCATTACAGAGCTTAAATTCCTTCTGAATTAAACTTAACATCACTTAATTGCACACTGTGACTCTATATGGTTTCCTTATAGTTTCTAACCTAATACTGAATATAGAAGATGAAGAGGGGGGGACCATACTTCAAAGCTTTCATGCATAAAGCAAGTCCTTTCCTCTTAACAATTCTCTCATTTTGTATGTAGATCTTTTCTATAAATAAGTCATTTCCCCACTGCAGTTGAATTTTTCTGCAGAAGTGTAATTTTCCAGACCTGTAAGCTTTTAGTTTTTGCTTTCCCGATGATAGCTAATTTTCTTGTAGCATTGTTGGTTTATCTGTGACTATTTCATGAGAACATCATGTGAAACTGTGTCAATGAGTCATAGTCAAGAGATACGACATCTACTGTTTCTGCCCTGTTTGAGACCTGTTGTATGACAGAAAGGAATCAGTTTTTTCAGTATTTGTTTCTGACAAATCCATACTGACTGTCCTCTCCTTGTTTCTTTTTGTTGTTGTAGCTGTGTTTTCTTTTCCCTTTCCTTTCCTTTCCTTTCCTTTCCTTTCCTTTCCTTTCCTTTCCTTTCCTTTCCTTTCCTTTCCTTTCCTTTCCTTTCCTTTCCTTTCCTTTCCTTTCCTTTCCTTTCCTTTCCTTTCCTTTTCCTTTCCTTTCCTTTCCTTTCCTTTCCTTTCCTTTCCTTTCCTTTCCTTTCCTTTCCTGTTCCTTTCCTTTCCTTTCCTTTCCTTTCCTTTCCTTTCCTTTCCTTTCTTTTTTCCCTTAGGCACTTCCAAATAATTTGTTTTGTTCCATGTCTCAGTCATTTTCCAGGAGTCAACAACAGAGCAGCTGTGAACTCTTGGTCTGAGCATGGTTCCTTCCTCTTGAAGTCAACAGAACTGAAACAAGTGTTTTTCTGAGTGCTTTTCTGAGTAGGAACGGACAATGACAACAGATCAAGTGTCTGTACCAAGTACTTAGGGGGAAATGTCAATATGTTAGGGTTTTCTCATGGGACTCCCTGTCTGGTGGCTAATACAAAACCATTTCATGATTCCCAGCAGTTAAGAAAAAGTACTGTCTTTACGGACCAGTTTTTAAAAATTGTTGGGATAGAAAAATAATAAGGAAGAAAACCTACGTTCATAGTGTGGTCTGCAGTCCACAAAAATATTCATCAATCAAGAAAATATATCTGGAATACCAAAGACTGTATCTACACTATAGAACTCCTGTTTTCAAAAGGCAGTGACTTAGTGATGCATTTTGGGTCATCAGGCTTCACCAGGAACACTCAGGAAACAGTATGATCCTTGGTTACATAAAAAGTAGCAGAATATCACCCCTCTGATAGTTGGGAAATTAGTTCTAATTTCCTATTTAAAGTAATCCATAGGCAGAATTGTGTTAATAGACTTTCCAGCTCTACAGACAAAACATAAGACATTCCAGTGTCTGGTTTTTGGTTTTGGGTTTTTTTTTTTTTTTTTTCCCTTTTTCTAATAAGACAAATTGAAACTTGAAAGAATACACCATACTAGGCAGCAGTGATAAATAACCACTAGAAAAGTTTATTGGAAAAGTGGTGGGCTCTTCTCTCACCACTTAGCATTTTAAAAGGAAATTATAGTATCTGCCTTAAAACTACATTTTACCTTAGTGTCTGTGTGCATGAAGAAAGGAAGGGCTAAAAAGATGGATGTGATGATCTCTTTGGCTAAGGAATTTTTTAATCTATCAATTTTCCTATTACTCATTGCTTTCCAGAGTCTCAGGGAAAACATAATCATCTGTACTACCTTCATCACATGTATGTCTTGAAGATTTGCACAACTCTTTCTTCAGAGGCTTCCTAACAGGATTATGACACTCTGCCACCTTCCAAATTTAAAATATATATATTTGGAGGTTGATCTCTCTACTAGCTTTGGAAATTGGCTTGTGTTAGAGGCAACACATCAGCAAGTGAAGGCACACTTTTTTTGTGGCACTGAAAACTGACTTTTTCAGGTGTTTGGCTACTGCCATTCTGTCTGGGCCAATCTGACATACTGGATCCAGAAAATGTCTACTGTCAATTCTGGGGAAGTTTATTGGCAGAAAGGGAAGGGGGTTTGCTTTCCTTTGTAACTTGGAGGAGATACCAGCTTCTCTGGCCAGACTATACCTGACACATCCTCATCTGTTCCAAAAATTCAGGTACTGTAGCATTTAAAGACTACCTGAGTCCTGTCTATATCATGTATTTCTTGGCTCTAAGGACTCAAATTATTAAGTCTAAATTAAATTTCTTGCTTGGTGTATTGTATTTTGATGAAGTTGCCAAGAATAAAACATCTGGGAAAGGAGTCTTTTACCCTTTAACCCACCCAAAGTGAGTTAAAAATATTGTTTAGAGCTACACAGCTGATTTTCATCTTTGATAAGCAACCTGATTAAACACATCTTTTGCTTAAAATAACAGAAAATATCATGTCACCTGACTAATATACTTTGCAGAATGGGTGCAGTCCAGTCCAATGAGTAGAGGAAAGTTGTGGGAGCTTTCCTTGAGTGTTATAGTCCCATCCTGCGTACATGCAATACATCACACAAATGTATCTTAGTGAAAAACTGGAAGCCCCACATTACTATTCTTTACATATGAAAAGTTAATATATGACAAAGTGCCAGGAGCCCTCTTTAATAACCTGAAAGGCACTGAAAGCATCTGTTAACATATTTTTTTAATATAACTCAGTTTCCTCCTTCCTTTGGCTAATCAAAAAAACAAAACCCAAACAAACAAACAACCCAACAACACCAATTACTTTCATTTCTATAAATAATGCACGTTTAGATTTCCAAGTGCCATATATCAACTGACTTCAATGGAGCCATCATAATTTACACCATCCTAAGAATGTGGCTTCCTTTGCCTTAAATAGTCCACTCTGCCATGTTAGTCCTGCAGTCAGATTTGATAGCCAGGTCTTATGTTCATCTCATTCCATACCACAGAAAAGGTTTGCCAACATAGATCCATTCAAAATCTCAAATGGCCATTTAATAGTGTTCATTTTTTTAATATGAATTTGTTAGACCCATTGTTGGAGTAGAGGTCTACTAATCTGAAGAGTATCATGAAATAAATTGTCACTCTTCAGGAAAAGAAAGCTGAATTTTTTTTTATGATTGCCCAGTTTTAATGAAAATTATTATCAAAGAACTATAAATACAGTTACAGAAACATTTGCCTGTAATATTCCAGCCCTGTGAGAAGTAACGAGAGAGAAACAGGTAGGAAGAGAGAGGAAGGTGAAGGAAAGAGATGTGGGGAGAAAAAGAGAAAGGAGGAAGGGACCAGAAAGGAACCTGTCTTTATTTGTATCCCACAGAAGATGACTGAAATACATACTGAAGTGTTAAAAATACTGCAATAGATTATGCTGTACTAAAAAATGCAAAAACCTAATGGACGAAGTGTTAACAGTCCATGTTTCCCCATCTTTCTAGTTCTAGAGAAGGTACCAGTTTCCTAGCTCATTTGTCCCAAATTGGTGTGAGGTATTATATTTTATGGGCTAAAGATTAACATTGTTTGCTTTTAGCCTGGATTTATAATAAACTAGCAGTGCAAATATCCACTTATACAATGCATTGTGAACCAGAAAGGTGAGTGCATATTACAGTATTTCACAATTAATATTTTATTTTAATTGACACAGGGAAGCCTCATTTTTTACATACCTCAAAGATAACCAAGTGAGAAAAAAACCCTGTCTTTTGAATACTATGATACCGAAAAAGTTCCATCTCTTATTTTGCACTTGATTTGTTTTTTCTTTTTTACCTTCCATGCTTCTGTACAATTTTTTATTAGAACATATTGCTGGAAAATGTGTTTATAGTCTGAATCATGAAGATGAAAGCATAAAGAAGCCAAGAATTTTAGATTTGTTTTTGCACCTTTTGTTTTCACACCCAACTCTCCACCTGGGACTGACTCTCCTGAAACTGGGTTACCTGACATGCTTGTAGAGCCTGGAGGAGGAGAAAGGCAGCAATATCTATTTCACTCTGCTTTCTGAAGCTACAAGATTGTCATCTGCGTTGAGAAGGTTTCCGGTATCTTATATAGTCACGAACAAGACAAGCATGGCCAGTATGAGTTACGCCCTGCAGGATGGGTTTCTAAGAAATCAGAATTTCTCTCTGAATATCCTTAGCCCTTTAGCTTTGAATGGGCACCCACATTTTAGGTGGTGAAACCTGTCTGAGATAAATCTCATTAAAAATATTTATCTTCACTAAGTCAGATCTTCAGATATGTGTTATCCTGACAGCACTACCAAAAACTTAGCTTCCTTAGTAAAAAACATCTGAGAATCTTTCAGAATTTTAGTAGCAAACATTGTATTTTGCTGAACATAGTCCCATGCCCTAAATATTAGACATCTCAGAATTATTATTGGCAAACTAAGAAATCAGAAAATTCCCAAACTAGAATGCATGAACCCAAACACATCCTGCTCTTTGCAAAGAAAGAAAAACCAGATCCTGGTGCTCTTAATCATCATGGGGAATTATGTCATTATCCCAGGAGTTAAATAATTCAGTAGAAATGGAGTAAATAGAGTTAAGTGACAGAACAGGAAAACAGAATCTGGACTTTTGGATTTAAAATGGAAACCTCAAAACTGAGAGCCTGTGATATTTAAGCAATGAAAAGTTCACAGCAAATCATGGAGCAGTCAGAGCCAGCACCTCCCAGTAGGAATGCTCCAGTATAAAATCAATTTGTCCTATGTGCAGGAGTTCACCGTCTCATGATGCTTAAGAGATTGCTATTTTTCTTATCTGCCAAGAATGTACAATCAGTTACGGATAAACTGCTTTGGGTCACCTCTTCTGAAGTGCCAAGTACCCTCAGTGATGTTTTGAAATGAGCAGAACCTGACCAGAATACAAACATGGCATTTTTTATGCTCTCTGTGCAGTTTGGGAAACAACAACATGGTCCCCAAGCAGACTGCCAGATAAATGGCACCAGAGAACTCTCTTGGCAATGTGTATCTCTGTAAGGTCCCAAAACTCTTTAAGGAATTTCAGCTGTCAGGTTGCAGCATATGAGCCAACCGTTATTCTGTTCAAACCCACAGGCCTGATTTAGCACCCACACTGTCACTCTTATCTCTACAAGGAAGTAACAAACATGTTCAACAGCTGTGTAGGTGAAAGTATACCCTGTGGTATATCTCAGTATTGTGCTATTATAGAGAGCAATACTCAGGGAGCACAGCACAAATCTAATGAACTGCTTAATGTTTCTGTCTTTGGAGATGACTTTCTGGTGTCTGCAAGAACTTCCAAAGTATTTCTTCCCCATGGGATGCAGTGACGTAGGACAGGTCCTTCACTTAGCTCTGAATGAGTTTGAACTGGAGTCACAGGACATACACCTGGCTTATGAACAGCACCAGGTTAAATCAGGCAAGGCTAATTATCACACATTCAATGTTACAATGATATGGCATATACCTTCTGAAAAACAGATTAGTGTGTGCACATGGTAATACAATTAACTATGTAGACATAAGAATCCAATTTCTTACAGCAAAACATTACTGTACTGTAGGCAGTTTCATGGCTACAGCTACACAGAACAAACTGAAAATAAGAAACCTCACTGGAGACCCTTCAGTGTGGCACCTTCTTCGAGTAGTGCTCATATCTCTGCAGTGACTGAAGGCAGAATTCAATTCACCTTCCTAAATTAGCTGCTTCAGAAAAATATTTAAAGATTTCACAAAATGAAATCTATGCATAAGTTTTAATATAGTCCAAATAAATAACAACATTCTGTGAAATACTGTTATAATTAACTTAACTATACTATAGCAAATGGGTTGTATAAGTTGACTGGTTTGTGGCTTTCCTTAAGAAAATAGTTCACATATTTCTTACAAAACTACTCATGACAATGAGGTACTGATATATTAGTAAAAGAGTTTACAAAGGTATTTTTCTTTATAAAATATTGGTAAATGTCCAAATAATCCACAAAAAATGTCTTCTCCACGAGGTAATACAAATTTCTGATTTGTTTCATGGGAAGAAAAAAACTACAGAAGGTGAAAAAAATGTTCACATATAACACAAATTGCTCATTCAGAGTTTTCTGCTCAGATTTTATCTAAATTGCTCTGCAGCAAAAGCCATACAAGGCCATGGAAATGCCATTTCCATTAGATTTGCAGGAAAGTCTCAGATTTAACTCCTACAATGAGAACAGAAAATTACTGTACAATGTCTTTTTGTGTGAGCCAAGTTCCTAACAGTGACCCTTATTTGATTTCTTTTGTGGTAATTTTAACATTGCTATTATACTCATTTCTGCAATAGGTAACTCATAGTCCCTACATGTCAGAGAGAATTGTTCTTCATGTTACTCTGGAAAACAGGAATAGCCTAAGAAGTTTAACAATCCCATTTGCTTATATGTTGCAATGCTCTATAATTCAATATGGGATTTTACCATCTTTGGGCAAACACTAAGGGACACATAAATGCCTGAAATGAAACTCTGGATCCTAGAAATGGTGAATTTGGGAAGAAATGGTTATACGACTTTCAGACACATAAGGCTGTTTTCACAAAGAACTATCTTTCCACAGTGGAAATGTTTTTAAGAGAAGCAGAAAATTTTTACGCTACTCTATGCTTTTCTACATTGCAAAGGCACAAGTCTTATTGTCTCTGTAAAGTTGTAAGCTGATGTAACTCTGTTACTCTCAAGTCTTCCCTAATTTACTCAATGTTACATCAAATTAGTCCATGTTTATTTTTATAGCATATTGGAAAGCTGTGCATAGGTATTTGTGTTGTAATTCTGACACTACATAGAATAGTTTCAGAAATAATGTGCAAGATTGTAGCGCCCTAAGAAAATCTCACTAATGGTCTTCCCCATAGTTGTAAACTTAAATTGGCAAAGAATACTAATATTTAATTTATGCTAGAAGTAATTTGCGTATAGCAAATGACATTTTTCCTATTACATAGTAAATTGCACAGTGTGTCTGAAGCCAGCCATAAGCAAAACACACTTTAATTGTCAATTTAAGTGGGATTACTGTGATATTGTTTCTAAAACTCAGTGTAGACCCTTCTAATAGGATTCATAACAGCGCAGACATACTTTCTTATTTGAGATGAAATTGCCTGTAAACTATTCTGCTGCAAACAAAAGGTTTCTATTTAAGTTACTTGGTTACTTGAACAATGGTGGAACAATCTGGAAGTCTAGCAAGCTTATCTCCTAATGTGTATTAGAATTTTCCATCTTTACAAGCATTAATCCCTGCAGCAGGCACATGTACTGTTTCAAACTGTGATTTTTATTTCTCACCATCTCATGGTGATACATATAAACTAGAGCCTTTGCCATCTCTATCAGACTTTTCATAAAGCTTCTCACAAGCTTTACTGAAGTTATGGAGATTCATCTATGACATTCTCCATGTGCACCTTAAATCCAGTCTTTTTTAAAGGATTTTGATAATTAGAACAAGATTCAGTAAACCATGTATTTGCATCAGTTAGAATCATAGAATCATTTAGGTTGGAAAAGACCTTTAAGATCATTGAGTCCAACCGTTAACCTAACACTATCAAGCCCACCACTAAACCATGTCCCTAAGCACCACATTTTTCAAATACCTCCAGGGATGGTGACTCAACCACTTCCCTGGGCAGCCTGTTCCAATGCTTGACAACCCTTTCAGGCAAGAAATTTTCTTGATATTGGATCTAAACCTCCCCTGGTGCAACTTGAGGCCATTTCCTCTTGTCCTATCTCTTGTTCCTTGGAAGAAGACACCGACACCCACTTCGCTACAACCTCCTTTCAGGTAGTTGTCGAGAGCAATAAGGTCTCCCCTCAGCCTCCTTTTCTCCAGGCTAAACAACTCCAGTTCCCTCAGCTGCTCCTCATAAGACTTGTGCTCTAGACCCTTCACCATCTTCGTTGCCCTTATTGGACACACCCTATCACCTCAATGTCTTTCTTGTAGTGAGAGGCCCAAAACTATGTTTCTGATACAAGACAGGATGCTGTTTGCCTTCTTGGCCACCTGGGCACACTGCTGGCTCATATTCAGCTGGCTATTGACTGACACCCCCAGGTCCTTTTCCACCAGGCAGCTTTCCAGCCACTCTTCCCAAAGCCTGTAGCATTGTTTTGACCCAAGTGCAGGACCTGGCACTGAACCCAGTTGAACCTCATACAATTAGCTTTGTCCCATCAATCCAGTCTGTTCAGATCCCTCTGCAGAGCCTTCCTACCCTCAGGCAGATCAACACTCCCACCTAACTTGCTGTCATCTCTAAACTTACTGGGGGTGCTCTCGATCCCCTTGTCCAGATCACTGATAAAGATATTAAACAGAACTGGCCCCAGTACTGAGCCCTGGGGAATACCACTTGTGACTGGCTGCCAGCTGGTTTTAACTCCATTCACCACAACTCTCTGGGCCCAGCCATCCAGCCAGTTTTTTACCCAGCAAAGGGTACACCCATCCAAGCCATAAGCAGCCAGTTTCTCCAGGAGAATGCTGTGGGGAAAGTTGTGACGCTGAAGGTTTGTTTAAGTATATTTGTATATATTTTGAAGTAGGTATCTAACAGTGGACATGACAGTACAGACAAACCTCAAATGTCACTTTTCCTTCTTTCCAAAAGCTCAACAATTCCAGTTTCATCACAGTCTTGCAACGAATATTTCATTACTGTTCTCCACATGGAATAATTCTGAAGATCCTGAACACCACGGACCTCAAGGCAAAGCCTATTACCACTAACTGATCTCAGCAAAAGATTCTACATCTGAGAACCACTTACTGCCTAGTGTCAGAAAGAACAATAAAATAATGATTCCCAAACTTTCCAAAAAGACAAGACACTCCCAATAACATGGCACTTCTCTGCAAAAAACATATTTAGATATAAACAATATTTTGAAGCCCAATGACAATAACTACAATCAGTCAAAGCAGTGAACTACAGTGAAACACTTACATTGTGTGGTGCTTAGAAAAAAAAAATGACACTCATCCTTTTCTTTGACTGCACAATAGATCTACAGCACCAAATTAATGTAATCTCTCTCACAGAAAATCTGTTTAAGCTCTTCTCCCACCACATACCTCTGCTTGAATACAATGAAGAGTTCTCTGAACTAGTTTCACACAAGAACACAGAGAGTTCGGGCTCTTTGTTCTTTATTAACCTGTTTGATCTTCCAAGTTCTAGATTCTACTTCTCAGGATGTGAAACACTAACAGAATATCTTATGTTGAAGAGGCAGAGGAAAAGAGACAGGAAAAAGTTCTTCAGAGTAGTTTTAAGGAACACTAATGTAACTGAAAATCAAGTCCTTCAGAGTCAGGTAATGGGTCATTTAGAGTAATATGGTATGAACAGCCCAACAAACACAAAACATGAGCTCTCCCAGCATGGACCATTAGAATTTATCATACAGAGTTCATTTACAGTGTGCTGGAGGAAAAGGGGAAACACATGGTTCTCCAAGGGCTTCCCATAAATAGCATGTTTCAGATAGGTTTTGTTTTGTTTTCTTTTGTTTTGTTTTAAATCCAGCACCCCCTTGGAAATGTTTTCTTCCCAGGGGATTCTGCTTCCTTTAAATTACCTTTTTAACATTAGTGTGGCAGTAAAGAACAGCCAGCAACTGAAAGAATCATAATGCAACTACAGTTACACCTGAACAAAGTGTATGCTACTCTTAAACATGTTTCCTCTTCCTTCTTAGTTAAATCTGTTAACATGATTTACTGGCAGGGAAATAGGTAAGTGCAGGTTAATAGAAGTAACTAATTTCCTGTTAATATTTTGTAAATAGTTTGGTATGAAACTGAATGTTAATTAAACAAAACAAAACAAAAAAACCTGCAACTCTTCTCAAACATGTCATAAGATTTTCCCCATCTTTATGCAAACAGAGCCTTGCAACTTCTGTCAGTGTCTGGATCATAGGTCTGAGAATTAGGGTTTTATGTTTTCTTCTAATTCCACCTCTTTATAGAGTGTTTCAAACAAAAATCTCATAGTTTTGAATATAAAGGAAATTGAGCAAGGGAAAGGATGTTGATGTCATTGCAGTCAGGTGTTCAGGAGAGCTCTGGTCAGTTATCTGCTCCACCACACATTAACTGGGAGATCTCAGTGAGGTCTTCAGGGCTGGACCTACTAAAGTTATCAGACATCACACTGCACTTCTTCTCCCAGCATCTGCTGCAGCACAGCTCAGAGCTCTTAGTTGGTGCCCCAGGTCCCACCCAGTCCATAGGAGGATGAAGACTAATACAGTGCCTTAGACTGGGACCTATAAATCAGTACTACACCAGATGTGGGTTAGTTGCAAACCAACCAGTTAGGAGCAACTGCAGACTTCTGCAGATCCTTCTTTCAGGCAAACATGCAACTGGACTTAAGACAGCCAGCAGCACAAACACAAGAAAAAAGGGACACTTTTCTGGAGGCACATTTCCTGTGTTTTTTAATGCAAACATCACTGTGCTGTGCTTGCCCGGATAATGCCTCTACTTTGTGAGACTGCCTTGGACACCATCAGGTGATTTTGATGGCAACAGATGTTGTAATGATATCTACAGAGGCATCAGGCAGGTGTCAGACTGCTAAGTGCAGGCAAGATGGCAGCAGCTCTGGATAAAATCTGCAGCAGAAATTGAAATATTGGTAGCTTCAATACTGAAAACATAGATGCTTGCTTGTTGTGTAACTCAGTAAACACTTCCCCTCCCCCCATTACTAGTGAAAGGCCAAAGGCTTTGTATTGACCTAACAGTGCAGAGTCTAGAGAACTGTCTGTATTTTTCTTGGGTTGAGATGATTTAGGTTGGTTTAGTTGTGATAACAATTGCCTAGTTGTTAGGTGAGGATTGTCAAACTTGTTTTTCGCTTAGTTCTGTGAATACTGTACCTGAAAAAGTTCTAATCCATGTAGTCACTGAGGAACTAACATGAAACTTTCATGTAAGTTAAGTCTGGAGGAGGATCCTGTGGTGGTTTAGCTAATAGCTAATGGGTGAACATAGCCAAACTTTGAAGAAAGGACATGCAAGAAGAGTGTGTTAGAAAATATACTCAAACATAGGAGAAAGAAGAGATTTGTAACATTGATACCAAACTCCTCCCAGGAGAGAGCACAGGATGCTGCTGACTCGTTGCAGTTCCCTATGTCTGCCCAAGGAAAGTATTGCCAGCTGAGGATCCCAGGGATTGACTAAGGGTGAGCACAGCACCAGTTAAAAAAGGTACAAAGTGCAAAGTTTTCATATAACAATTTTAATACCATTAGGATTACTCTTTAATAACTAAATTAGCTGGAATATTAGTGGTACTATCATTATAACTGTACTACTACAAGTAAGTGGTGTATGCTGGCTAGGCTATAACAAAAACATGTACAACTACTGACTTCAGATGTCTAAGTAGATAGATTGCAGTTTTCAGGCTAGCACACTGAATCACAGAATCATCTAGGTGGAAAAAGACCTTGAAGATCATCTAGTCCAACCATTGACCTAAAACTGACAGTTCCCAACTACACTATATCCCTAAGTGCTATGTCAACCCGCCTCTTGAACACCTCCAGGGATGGGGACTCCACCACCTCCCTGGGCAGACCATTCCAATGCCTAACAACCCATTGTGTAAAGAAATGCTTCCTAATATCCAGTCTAAACCTTCCCTGGTGCAACTTGAGGCCATCACCCCTTGTTCTATTGCTTATTACTTGGTTAAAGAGACTCATCACCAGCTCTCTGCAACCTCCTTTCAGGTAGTTGTAGAGGGCAATGAGGTCTCCCCTCAGCCTCCTCTTCTCCAGACTAAACAACCCCAGTTCCCTCAGCCGCTCCTCGTACGACATGTGCTCCAGACCCTTCACCAGCTTCGTTGCCCTTCTCTGGACACGCTCGAGTAATTCAATGTCCTTTTTGTAGTGAGGGGCCCAAAACTGAACACAGTAATCGAGGTGCGGCCTCACCAGTGCCGAGTACAGGGGTAAGATCCCTTCCCTGTCCCTGCTGGCCACGCTATTGCTGATACAAGCCAGGATGCCATTGGCCTTCTTGGCCACCTGGGCACACTGCTGGCTCATGTTCAGCCGGCTGTCAATCAACACCCCCAGGTCCCTCTCTGACTGGCAGCTCTCCAGCCACTCCTCCCCAAGCCTGTAGCTTTGCTGGGGGTTGTTGTGGCCCAAGTGCAGCACCCGGCATTTGGCCTTATTGAAACTCATGCAGTTGGCCTTAGCCCATCGCTCCAGCCTGTCCAGATCTCTAAATCACTGGTAACAGAAGAAAACTGTTAATACCTCATTTTAAGTGCTCCAGTGTTCTGCATGATCTGGGTGTAATTTTTGTTGCCATGTGTACAGGGGACCGTTCTTTTCACATTGCCAGAGGATGTTGGATTCATGCTCAAGTCAATTCTGTCCTGTGCCTGAGTTTCCTGGCTGGGTGAGGAAGTTTAGCTCACTGCAGACTCCAGCTAAACTGTAGATTATATGGATTCAGGGAAGTCTGAGCTCAAACTATAGAGAGAAAAAAAAGGGATGCCCTTAAGCCCTAGTTCTCCTTAGTACTAGAGCATTACTTAAATATCTTTCAGGGATGATATGAAAAAAAATTACTTTAAAGACTGTGATGTGTCCTGGTTTGTAATAATGAAGATTCTATGAATAACAGAAAAGTATTTAAAAAAATGAACTTCTCTTACAGGATACTAAGACTTTTAATTAAAGGAGGGGGGCGAGAAACTTATACCATTCTTAACATTTGCAGGAAAAAAAACCCTCTCTTTATGTTTAAAAACTAAATATGGAGTCTGAGATCTCCAAAGATCTGAGAAAGAGGAAGAGAAAAGTGTGAGAACCTTATTAATATCTCCAGATATTTGCTGGTCAGCTTTTAAAATCAAGCCAGATGCCAGTCTTGGAGAAATTGGGTGTCGAAGATGACTAGGTAAAATATCATATACACATTTAGCAGAGATTTGAGTGACCCTTTGCAGCAGATTTAGCTCTTACAGCATGCCAGCGCTCTCCACTTGACCCCAGCATAACAAACCTCACACATCTGCCTCAGTTTTTGGGTCTATCACAAGGAATTGCATAGTTTCAGCCAAGGTGACAAGGTAGACAGAAACTAGATCATGCTCTTTTACTTCAGTCATACTCCATGACCAGGTTGTTACTATACTTGGAATTGAAACTCAGAGAGATATCTTACCATGAAACAGGAAATATTGGACTTCCTACAGAACAGCTGTCAGCTATACTAATTTCAAGATGTTCAGTATTTAGTGAGTGTGTCACTGACTTATTATTATTTAAAGTACAGAGTTTATAGCATTAAAAAGTACACAGAGCAATAAAATTGCTTTTGAGGTTGATTAGATACCTCACCAGAATAGATGTTCATTCCCTTGAGAACTTGTACAAAGAGACCAAGAGCAGATGAAAAGAAAGAAAGTATTTAATCAACATTATTTCAGGATAGAAGCTTATTTCCTAGAGGGAATGATCCTTTTCATACTGCCAGTATATTCCTTTTTTGTGGAAACTTTTCATATAATTCACATAATCTTTTTCATCTATGAACTTTCACTATCATAAAACAGAGCCAGAGAGAAACCTCTGAGTTTTGGGTTTTTCTCCTTTCTCTCATTCTTTCTCTCTTCTAATTCATGTCTAAACACTTTTGACTTCAGGAGTTCTGAAGAAATTTCCTAAGAAATTGTTACATTTTGAAGGAATTCTAAAAACAGGTTTAGGATGTTTGTTCTTAGGAGATAAAAGAACCCCAAGAGAATCTTTCAAAATTCAACATTTTGGGGAAAAAATTACTTTTAAACTCAGAAGCCTCGCATCTTTTAGAATGGCTGGAATTAAGTAGACAGATGAAATGGGAAGGTACCTTTTTTATTTGCCTACCCTTAATGCTGACATTTCTCCAAGACAGATGTTTTGAACAGACAAGGGGGAAAAACAGATGAGAAATTAAATTGTTCAGACAAAGAACCATAGAACTTAGGACCTGTGACTTGAACTCTAAGTTTTGTGAAAATCTCTGAGACATTATCACTGCACACAATCCAGCTCTAAGTCAAGCTGGTAGAGCGACGACATCTCTTGCTTGCAGTTTTTCAGGAAGCTCTGCCCATCTCTCTCAAAAATGACTACAAGCACAGGTCTCCCTGCCATTTTGTAACTACATTTCTAGATTGTAAAAATGAACTTCGGTACTGGATATTGACTTTGAATATTGCATACAAACTGCAGAGTGTGCAACACACAACACAGAAGCAAAGCACAGAGTATTTTATACATGCTCCACTGGTTCTCAATTAAAAAGTTTCAAACCCGATTCAGTGTGCTTCTTTTAATCTCCAAGGCTGAGGTACCAAGAATTCACTCCTTCCTTTGTGAGCCATCTAGACAGATTGAAGACAGGGCACAACTTTCAATCAGAAATGGCTTAGTGGAAGAATACAGAGAGTGTAACTCCTTATCACAGGGAAACAGAGTCAGCCTCAGCCTGGCAATCTTTGGAGCAGAACACTCCTCCTCCTCCTTCCCTTGAACACATTATGCCACAATAATGACGGCTAACTGTGTGACAAGGGAAGGGGCATAATGGAGAGGGAGGTGAAAAGTGATCAAAAAAGAATGACTGAATCAAATAAAAGGACAATATGGTTCCTTTCTGGCAGAATCTGTACAGTTCTTAATTTTGTGTTGTGGTTTAGTAATAGTGATGAAGGAGGACTTAAACTAGACCAGATGTGCACAGGTTATCTGAACAACATAGTTCATAGCTAGGAACTGAAATATATATATATGGCAAATGAGCAAGGATTTTTTCTTTCCTACACTGCAAATGTAAGAGGCTTTCAGTGCCTCACTGATACTATCAGATTTTTGGCACTGTGGATTACAAGACCTCATATTCCTATTATCTAGTGAAATAGGAGCTGTGTTTAGTTTAAAGATAAAATTATGCAAAGGGATCCTAGTGACTATCTATTTGACTCACAAAGAATTGTAGTTTGCTCAGAATAAATTTATGATCTTCCAAATAAATAAATAAATAAAAATATCTTGCTGTGAATCTTAAGATATTCTTCAGCAAAGAATAATAATGTATTGAATATAATTATACTTCTAAATTACTTCTTGAATTATTGATGTGATATTGACCCACATAGTGTATCCCTAAGAACCAATTCCTAGGATCTACACTTACAAGTTAATACACCCTAACAATGTATTAACAGAAGAGTAGATGAAACTATAAATTTAATCTTTTTATCACCCTATATTTTATTAAAATCCATTAGATTATTTTGTCATGTACAAGGTCAAACCTCAAAGTTATTCAATATTAGTTTAGCCAAGTTACAGCACATGGAAGAGTTTATCAGACCATCTTCAAACTTTAAAAATTCAGTCTCAACAAATCTAACAGAATTAAGAAAAATAATTTGTTGTTGTCTTGACGGAGTTACATGTATCACAAAAGCAATAAGATTAGTGAAACGAACATGCCACTAATCAACTTTGATGTTTAAATTTCTTTGGCACGAAAAGTACTAAAATGAATAAGAAATGTATCGCTTTTTTTTTTTTTTTTTTGCTATGCTAGCAAGTAACTACATTTTGTTTAATTTTATTGGCATATAAACACAACAGAATCACAATAACTGCTTTATTAACGTCTTCTGATCAGATCCTGATCTGAGCTTGCAGGGTTGCCAACTGGGAAAAACAAAACCAAAAATCAACCATTCACTAAGAAACCGCAAAACCCCTACAACATTCCAGTGTTAAAACCTGCTTTTTGATTTATAAATTAACAAGATTACTCTAGAGTCAGTGAAAAATAATAAATGTGATTACAGTATGAAGTACTGTGCAAATGTGAAAGCAATTTGGAGACACCAAAGCACTCTAATTAATATACAAATGTGAAGATGTTACTGAAGAATGTGCTTTCATATCTCTGCCTTTGCAAATATTTATATGTTTTTGCTTATACATACTTACACATACATATATACATATACATATGTGTATATAACTTTATGTGTATACCTTATTTGAAAATTTTTATTGTATAACTTATTTATATATCTGAATTAACATTATTTGCATATGTTAATGAACTAGGAGCATATAATATTCTTTACTCGAATTGTAGCTCCATTTTTGGAGGCATGATAAAATTGTATAGTTCCAGGTCATTAATACTCCAGAGACATTACAGCTCAAAGAAGACAAAGATACAAATTGAAGAAGGTGAAACTGTCACATAGAGAAGCAGCTTATGAAACTTCACACCACCGATGAATGTGACATGGACCTAGGTGACACTGACTGTGCCTTATGCAGGTGAATTGGCTCCCAAACCCAGAGTCTCGTCTCGTCTCGTCTCCTCTCCCCTCCCTCCTCTCCTCTCCTCTCTCTCCTCTCCCCTCCTCTCCTCTCCTCTCTCTCCTCTCCTCCCTCTCCTCTCCTCTCCTCTCCTCTCCTCTCCTCTCCTCTCCTCTCCTCTCCTCTCCTCTCCTCTCCTCTCCTCTCCTCTCCTCTCCTCTCCTCTCCTCTCCTCTCCTCTCCTCTTCCTCTCCTCTCCTCTCCTCTCCTCTCCTCTCCTCTCCTCTCCTCTCCTCTCCTCTCCTCTCCTCTCCTCTCCTCTCCTCTCCTCTCCTCTCCTCTCCTCTCCTCTCCTCTCCTCTCCTCTCCTCTCCTCTCCTCTCCTCTCCTCTCCTCTCCTCTCCTCTCCCCTCCCCTCCCCTCCCCTCCCCTCCCTCCCCCCCCCTCCCCTCCCCTCCCCTCTCCCCTCCCCTCCCCTCCCCTCCCCTCCCCTCCTCTCCTCTCCTCTCCTCTCCTCTCCTCTCCTCTCCTCTCCCTCTCCTCTCCTTTCCCAACTCTCCCTCAGGGCTATATTTTAAAAATAGCTGATGATTGTAAAAATTCTGACAAGACACATTTACTCTGGAATTTCTCAGCATTTTAACACTGGAATATGTAAACAAAACCTTGCTCAAATTTTTTATGAGCATGCAATTGGCTTCAGACAAGAGTTTATCTGCAATCCAGTGGTTGTATTAAGGTCCTTTCCAGCTCACCACTGCAGCCTTCAAAGCTTTCTGACTGCAAGACCAAGAGTGCAATAGGATTGTGAAAGTCCTGGGAGCCACAGACTGAAGCAAACATTTTTTTTCTCCACTTTATAACTTTCCTTTTTTTTGGATAGCAGTAGTGAAATAGTGTGAGTGGCTTTTTGGCCACTCCACAAGAGCCTGATGAGTTTAATTTCTCATATTCTCTGGTCAGCTGAAGTGAAATGGGTGAGATTCAGGACAATTCAGTCAGCAGTTGCTGGGCTTTTGAGATCCACAGCCACGATGCAGTGTATTAGAGCATGAGCAAAGATTAGGGGGATTCCCTGCCCTTTCAGAAAAGCCATAATTTCTTGTGGCTAATACAGAAATAAAATGAAACATCACCTATATTACAATTTTCAACTTTTTGGTCTGTTTGATGAAATATGGGGTAAAAGATACTTCCAAAGACAAAATGGTTTACAGAAAGAAATTAGGCTTCCTAGCCATTGTGAATTTTGAGTACTTTACTGCCTGCATCCCCAGTAATAAATTATACACTGTAAATTTTGTGTTCACTGGGACAGAAGTTATACTCCTTACTCAAAAATTCTGTCTCTACAATTCAGCTTGTTCTACATGTATGTTAAATGTGAAGGCTGTTAGAAAACAGAATCTGTAATTATGTTCTATATTTTGGTCAAACAAAAGAGGAGTGACCATATATTTTCTATTCAGGAAATTTCTAAAACGGAATTATTTTTTGTTAGAGTAAAAAAAATCTCATTTCATGTGGTCTACATTGTTGTTATGGAAAATGTTCTGAAGATTACCTTATTTCTATTTAAATGAAGTAAATGAGACAGAATTAAGTCTTCATGGGACATAAAAAATAGTTCCATAACCCAAAAAGGATTATACAATCCAAAGTGAGGACAATTCAGTTGTATTATTTATGTATTCTCCAGAATATTTCATAAAGTCTTTGAGCATCCTGAGACATCTTCATCTGAAACACACATATGTTTATTTTAAATAATCAGTGGGTTTTATCAAATGTTTAAAGTTAATTATATACTGAAATATTTTACTGGGCTGGGACAAAAGATGCAAAAAAAATTGAAGACTCATTCCTAAGATTTGAAAAGCAAAAGAAGTAATTAAAAGTTCAAATTAAAATGGTGCTTTTCAATTTCAAACTTGTAGTGAATTTATGTTTCCCTAAGTGTTGGTCCTGTAAGAAAGTCTGGGACAGGATCTTATTTACCTTTATGACACTCCTCACAGAAGCTGTCACAAAATGAAGTCTCAACAATACGTATTTGGTGTTTGTTCAACTAGAGACTGAACTTTACAGAACTACCAGTTTACCACTGTGGTGTTTTCTCAGCATTCTCTGTCTTTAAGACTCAGGTAAATGATGTGATTCACCATGAAATCTCACTGCCATTCACTGGCCAAGTACACAGATGAAATATTTCTACACAAATAGCAAAACCCATCATTGCTCCAAAGTTCATCTTAGGTATATGCTGCAATATTTTATCAGTTCTCAGGCACAAGCTTAAATGCCTGTTTTTCCTTCAGTTGTAGATTTTCCCCTTGTAACTATTATCCATAACTTCAGAAAAAGCATCCATCATCTCAAAAAACATAAGATAAAAAAGCTGATGAATGTAGCATAAATCTCTGCATAATACTTCACTCACATAAGCACATGCACAAACACACAGAGGGTTTGGCTAAACTGTGTAATACATCGCTTCAGGATCAAACAGATGTCTGTGTAATGACTCTACGTTTTTCTGATCCTCAGGGCTGCCTGAGCACTGTATTGCTCCTACTGAAGTTAAAGTCATTTCTGACACTTGGGATCACAGTAGATGTTCTACTTTCCTATAAGTTTCCATATAAACCAATAGAGATGGTGGTAATAGTATAGGAAAAATACTCAGTTGGCTTCTTTTAACAGTTTCAAGTCCTTTACAGTATGATGCAATTTAATCTGGTGTTATTATCAGAACTGATTTAACCTGGGACAGATTCTGGCTTGTTGAGTAGCACAGAAATAGGAACTAATTATTCTTAAATTTTATGAGTGCTAGTTCCCAAAAGCTAGCATTTGTCCCAATCTCCCTTTCAGATAACTGTAAAAGGTTGTCACTTTTTATTTTGAGAGCAATGCAAAGAATTTATTGTAATGTTTGAAAGAGATAAATTGCAATAGTGCTTGATTTAAAGAAAACAAACCACTAAACCAATAAAATATTGAGAGCTGTCTAAGGTATTTCCAAAGAGGGGTATCTTGCAGTTAAATTTCTCCAGTGACTTTCTACAGTAAAGCTTCATGCTACATAAATCAGAAGAAATCACTTGGATATAAAGAGGAATGGTGTGATATATTGTAACTAGAAAAATTATTTGTAAAGAGAGTCATCTGGAAAAATGTCTTCTGCATGTTTTCCTATAAATAATACAGAAATTTTGCATCATGAGGACAAATAAAGACTTACACTCTCAGTCAGAATTCTCGGACCCATGATCTCTGTCAACCTATTCATTTTATAATAATGAGTTGATTTTCAATTGGAAATGAACAGTGTTCTTTCACCTTGATTTAAGTAATGTGAGAAATTCAGAAAACTCGAAAGGTTCTCCTGGGTTTTAAAATAAATAGTCTGATTTATAGCTTTTGAGGTTATCCACATATACTCATTCCCACAAGTGCCATAATTTTAAACATATTTATATAAAGTTGGAGTGGGAGTCTTCTAAGTTATTCACTACTCTACTAATTTGTCTGGCTCTCACTGTATTTTCCTGATGCATTTTAGAAGTTAAATTCTTGACCACAGAATTAAACCAAAAGGGAGCGCTTCAGAAATCCTGGACTGCAGAAATGGAATTCAAATAGCTGTATATTTATGGACAGCTGCTGAAATAATGAGAATTTGAACCCAATATCCAAATATAAACAGGTTAGATCATTCCTGAGCTATTGTTCTGATAGAGAGAGCGGAGGGAAAATAACTCTTTTATAAATGTGGGGGTTTTGTTGCCTTCTCTACTAAGAGGAGACTGATATTATGTTAGAATTGTAATTACCATGGCACAGGCCTTTAAAAGAAGGTCCCTTCCTATGCATCCAAGCATAATTAATTACTGCTCCAGGCATTGAAAAATGAATATTCCAAATTGCTTCATGTGATTACAAAACAGAGACAAGAATTTAATCTTGTCTACAGAATAAATAGCAGGAGTAATAAGAGTTGGAAGCTAATAAAACAGAGAAGTTAAACAAAAAAAAGCACAATGTTTTTTGTTTGTATCAAATTAGTTGACTTGCTACCTCTAGCTATCTCAGTTTAAAATTTGATAAGATACAAAGACAAGGCAGTTTCTGCCTTGATGTTGCTAGTCTAGATCAGTTTTGTACTTTCCATATAGATTTAATTTTAAGGAACAAAAATTGCCTTTGTCTCTAAAAGTATTCTGCAGCGTGATACGTATTTCAAGCCAAAAATAACCTTCCCAAAAAAACACCCACCTAGTTTGCAGATGGAGAAAGGCACAGGTTACAACACAAGAGGTTATTACTGCTGAGACTGTGGCTATTTCTCTACGTGGACAGACATGAACCTATGAAAGCAACTGCTGGATGCCCTGTTTTCATGCAAATGTCCCCAGCGATAATGGATTGTGCAGCAGATACTTGGCCAAGGCACAAAGATGTACCACAAATCCCTCTCTCTTCCATCATGCTGACATCTGAAGCACCCAGCAGAGAAAAAGAGAAAGTGGCTTGTAAACAAATTACCTCTTCATTTATTATCTGGGAAAAAAAAATGTAATAGAATAGAGAAGGAAAGAAATATTTGGTAGTACTTTGGGGCCAGCTGTCACTGTTGTGCAAGACTTGGCTGATGCTGAGTGAGATATAGAGTAAGAGCTCAGTTCTTGCCCTACAGTTTCTTCCCTCATGCTGTTTTTAGTTTTCTATAAAAACAATACTGAGGCTGGCAGGCGTGGAAGCTGAGTGTTGAGTAAAACCTGAGTCCTGACTTTCCAAGGGATAGAGACACTCTTTTCTTGGGATGGGTCCCAGTTAAGGGAATGATGGGAAGTGGTGTTTGGTGCTCACTGCTCCAATTGGAAGGTGTTTCGTGGTGCTCTTGTACCCAGGGCAATAGCTGGCAGTGGTAGCTCGGAGGGTAGTTGGAGGGTTCAGACTTCAGCAATCTGGGCATGGGTGGAGGGTTAGCACTCTAGCTGCCTGAACACACAAAAATACCCTTTATAAACCTGAGCAGATTGTATGTACACAAATGGCCTATGGGCAGTCAAAAGCACGTTCAATCAATCCTTTTCCTTCAGATTCTCATTTAGCTTTCAACAAGCGCATCCAAGTGCTGTTATTTCACATACACCGTCTCTACTCTTAAATTTCTGACTCTTTTGGACAGAGATTTGTATTCATACTTCAGAGCTGTGCCAGACCATGTGTGCTGTCCATAACGTGACTTTGAAACATAAAGGTGTGTTCTCAATCTGAAAAAGGAAAATGACTATTTGCAAAGTTCCCAAACTCTCCAAGAGAGTGGTACAAACATTTTAAACACTACTAAAGCTCACATGGACATGGGCCAAGCCACATGAACCACTGCATTGCTTTGTCCATTATGCAAAAAGGCCAATTTACATCAGCAAAACATACAGTCCAAAAGATTTAATCAGGCAAATGTTGCTTGTAGGGTTGGAGATTGCTCCAGGCTCAGCTTTCCGTGTGATGGCTCCACTATTTTGAAAACACACAGTATTCAAAAGCGTATGAAACAACACTATATGAGATATTTGTTGGCACTTATGCAGGAATAACTGCTGTCCTTGTAATCAAGGAAGTCTACTAAGTTCAAACATCCATTTATCATACCATTAACTTTGTGCCCAATTTCATAAAGAGGAAGGCAGCGTTATGAAGGGAACTCACTACTGAATTAAAGCTCAAACTGTTGTCCGCTGTTCATTTGCTACAGTACATAGGTTCCTGGTGACATTCAGCTAATGAATTTTCTTGATGATTAACTACCCATTATATGTGGCCATTGTAATGGAAACGTATTAGCTCCTGTTACAAGTGAGGTGGTTGTGTCATTACTACAAGTGAGCTGATTTGGGGGTTTTTTTGTCCTCCTCCTTTTTTTTTTTTTTTTTTTTACATGAAGTCAAAGCAAAGGAAAGCTTGGGAAAATATCATTAAAATTCAACAATTAGATGAAAAGAAAACACTGCTCTGCTGAGCAATAAAATGTATTTAGATGCAGCTTTTTCATTAGCTGTTGAATTAGAAGAAAAGTGAAATGCAGACATGGATATAAACTAGCTCCTATTTGGAGTTTTTACATTTATTTTCATAATTGTAATTATACAGAGCACAATCCAGAAGTAAGTCAAAATGAAAAAAGTAAAACTAAAGAGACCATGTACACTTTGTAGATGTATTTATCTGAGAACAGGTCTTATAATTAACTGTAGATGTTTTCTTTCTTTCCCTTTGCTCATTTTCAATGCAGTTCACATTCTCAGAGTGCTCTGCTGTTGCTTAAACTGCACTGACATCTTGTGGCACTGAATTAGTAGGATCCTAAAAATAAGATTGTAAACCTTCATAAAATATGAGATACCTTGTTTGCCTTCATGCAAGTCCTGCCCTTGTTGACTCTGGAGCTGGTTAGTGTTTACTTGATTGCTTGTAATCAGAGGAGGTGTGTGTCATGTATGTAGGGCAGTCTAGTGCATGAATATGGTAGCATATGTTTTTAAAATGTACTTACTGTTGCAAATGTAGGTATTAATGTGAGACATTCTCTACAGTTTTGTGATGCCACTCAGGAGCATTCACCAGGGCAGTCAAGCTGCTTTAAGGCTGGGGTTAACCTGACAAAAACTACCTAAAATTTTGAGATGTCATGACACAAAAAGATTTTGTCTTGTGAAACTGGATGTATGTGAACCCTGTTGACTAAAAAACCCATGTGGGTGAGCACACACACTCAAACCCTCTCTTACACACACGCACCAAGAGAAAATACCATTAATTTCCTATGTGGTGTTTTGTCACCTTGGCAACAGCAAAGCATTTAGAATAACTTCAGGCCTTTTCATCACTGAAAATGAAGACAAGATACTGACAGCAATCATCAGCTGAATAAAGATCTCCTAGTGGAAGTCCACAGAACAGAATATCTGGCAGCAAATTAGGCTCCTGAATATGGTAAACTCCAAAGAAATATATTTTTCATCTTCTCAAAAGGTAAGGAAATAGTTTGTGATGATCCATTGGAGACAAAGTGAAAAGCAAACTACTGCCATGTAAAAAGAAGTTTTCATGGGGAGGTAGGTGCAGCGTTTTTTTGTCTGTCATTGTATTCTTCCCTCATTGAATGCTCCTAAATCCTGTATTAGCACAGGTTATATACTCATATCAAAGGAAACCACATTTTCCTAGGAAATTACAAGAAAATAGGCATACATTTAAACACTTAAGATGAAGCAGTTTCCATCACACTCATGTTTGTGTTATCTATTGCTGCAGCATCTGAAAATCTCTAGTACTTTTAATTTTTTTTAGCTGCACAAGATCCTTTTGAGATAGAGAAATATTATTATACTTATTTTACAGATGGAGAATTGAAGCCAAGGAAGATTAAGCTGGTTGTCTAACAGGAGAGAAAAAAAGATGTGACGAAAAAGAATGAGAGAAAAAGGATAAAAGTGAGGAATTTAAATGAAGGCATCCAATGAAGGCTAGGTGAACTAGCCAGTCTCTGAGTTAGCTGGCACATTGTTGTCCAGCTCAGTTTTTTTCTCCCATTGATCCTTCATATAAGCTGTCTACTATATCTGATCAAGTGGCATGTTCTGTAGAGTTTGCACAGATGCTGAAAAATGGAATCAAAAGGAATTCCCATTGGGAGACTTAGGAAAAAAAAAGGAATACAGACTGACTAAAGTAAAACACAATAGTCTGATTTCTGAAAGCACTTGTCTTTGGAAAAAGATAATTTTTTAAACAGTTTCTGACTTTTACTTACAGTTCTGCTTACATCAACTGTATTTGAACTTTTGTGTTACAGAAACTCTGCTTTATTTCCGTGTGTGCTTGCAGAAAGCCAATAATGATGACTAGTGGACTTTATCAAACCATGGGACTGAAATTTTAGCAAATAATCAGTCACATCCATAATGTCAAATACTGATTATTTGTGCATGGGTCTTTTCCTTCCCTGAATGTACAATGTAGGTACTGCTAAGAAAAAGAAATTTAGAATAGTCCAGTTACTTTCTTGACTTTTGCCATGTTCAGTATTTAGGCTCAATTGGTTTTTTTGCTTCCACATTCCAGACAACAGCCGGTGAGGGCATGTGTGAGCATCTTTGAGAGCCAGCTTAATGCGACCTGTGGTATTTAATGCAAGATGAGTAATTTTCTAATACAGCTCACCCAAGCAGTTGATAAAATGTATCTATTATTGCATGAGAATATAGCATCATTGGAATATGTCTTATAAAACAAGACTTTCTATTAAGTAAAAATTCTCCTGGCTACTAAGTTTTCCTTTCCCAAGGATGAAATCTGGAGAATTCTATAAAGATCCTGGGCAATATTTCAGCCATGAAATATCAAAATGTTGCTAAACTTTATATACTGGTGTGTTGATTTCCAGAAGTCTGACACTCCAAGAATCTTTTCCCAGGACACTATTTTATAATTTGATATTTTCTCTAGTGTTTTCATTCTTTTCTGCCACTAAATGTTCTTTATTTCACTCTATTATTTTTACTTAACCTTTGTCTTCCACTTAAACAACTCAACAATGATAATAGGAAACAATGAGATAAAGTTGCACTATGTAATCTGCTTCAGCAGATTTAACTAAGGTGATAACGCACGTTTAAGTTAATAACAGAAAAGCTTTACAGAAGACCTTTGACCATTCCCATATATTTAACTGTTTGCCTGGACTAACGCAAAGTCCTGCATGTGGGAGAGTTTAACACACCTTCTCCCAAATATAATCAGTTGGGGATTAACTGTGTAACAGTTCTGCAGAAAAGCCTTGGGGCATGAGCCAACAATGTGCCCTGACAGCAAAAAAGAGCAGCAGCATCCTGGGCTCTAAGAGCAGGAACAGATCCAGAAGATCCAGGGAAGGAATTATCCCTCTATAGTTAGTACTTGTGACACTGCATGCAGACACTGCATCCACTTTTGGGCACCCAAGCTCAGGAAAGACACTGACAAATTGGAGTAAATTAGTCCAAAGGCCACCAAGATGGTTGGGGCTGGAGCACTTTCCCTGTGTGAAAATGCCATAGGAGGTGGGCTTGTCCAACCTGGAGAGGGGACAGCTTTGGGGGAACCTAACAGCAATGCCCCAGTGCCTACAGGGCGGTCATCAAGAAGACAAGACAAGCTCCTCACAGCATTGCAGTGTGGGGACAGGAGGAATCATCTTGACTTCATGATGAGGATTAAATGATTGAACAGCTTGCCCAGAGGAGCTGTGAGACCTCCAGCCCAGGAGGTTTTCAAAACCCAGCTGCACAATGCAGTAATCTGGTTCAGTGTTGACCTTCTTTTTGAGTGGGATGTTGAAACAGATTTCTCAAAGTCCATTCCAAACTGAATTACACTGTTATTTTGTAGATATAGGTATTTTTTACATAACTTTCATTAATTGCTTAAAAAATCTATTATGTAATAACATTCAGTATCCAGATTTATAACCACTTGTTGGTATTGTTAAACAGAAATATATTGAAGTGTTCTAAGCCAACATATTGAAAAGAATCACTGATGCTTTAGGTAATATTCACCAAAGGAACTACATATTTCAGCACTGATTTTGTAGTGAACAACAAGTTTTCAGATAACTGGGCCTCTACAGATTGTAATGCCTTCTTATGGTGACTTAAATTACTGGTAACTTTAGAAAGTGCAAGGAGATAGAGGCAACTGTCTCCTTTGATTTTGGGTTGGGTTGGGTTTTTCGCGGTTTTTTTTTACATTAATAACATGATCATATTCCAACAACTATCTTAAAGAATTATAAAAATCAGAGAAAATTCATTCTTGTTGGACCTCCCTTATGTATGTGTTCTTGCGGAGATACAGAAGTAACCAGGCTATAAAAGCAGGGGTGGTAAACTACAAAGCTCATGCAGAAGATTTCAAGGGATTGTGATTTATTAATAGTCGAGTTTTCTAACTGAAAACGTCCATTTTGCAAGAAAAGAGATGCCAAAAGCCCAGAAGGAAGGTTGATTTTGCATTGAAAAGAAACCCTAAACAACCTACTTAAGTTCATCTTGGGTCTTAGAAACCTGTGTTATTCAATGTGTTTGATGTAGATGCTTGGGAAAATATTAAAATCTGTGTTGAGGGGAAATCTCATCTACTTTACACTTCTACTGAGGTCTGAAATTGGTATTTTTTATCCTTATTTCGCACTGAGTAAAATTTTTACATATTTCTGACTTTCACTGCAAATACTTTTGGAGTGTACTTATTCACGTTATATTGGGTAATTGTTAAAGGTATCACTGCTCTGCACAGACTTCTCTCTTATGCTAATTTAACATAATCCTATATTTACACCATTGCCCCTCACAAGACAGTTCCTATGAGCTAAAGTGCCTTTAATTCAGCATACCTCCAAATTCACCATAATATATAACATCCTATTTTCAAAGAGATGAAATGAAGTTATTAAATATATGATATTGTAAGGCATATGCCTCACGTACCTTTACTGTATTTTATCAACATGAATGGCAATAATGTTTATGTTTGCTAATACTAAAGAGCTTTAAGTGCTATTATAACAATATTTCTAAGAAATGTAAAGAAAGTCAACATAAGGTCATAACACACTGAAAGGGCATGCATTATGCTCTTAATTTATTTCAATTAATATAATATTTCATATTTACAGTTAAAATAGCAGGGGACACAAATTTGTTTATGCAAAAGCTTCTTGTGTTGGGAATCTAAACATTAGCGTTTTTTAGAGACATGGTTTTAATATTTTTTGCGTTTTTCCCTGAGCATTGATTTTATTCTCATTTCACTCAATCAAAAACTGATTTACTTTGGAATGAAGGCCACAGGCATTGGTAGTTGTATTTTATTCGTTGCTGCCTCAAAGACAAAAATCCAGACCTCCAGAGATCTGATATCCTGAGGAAACAGTTCAGACATTTACAGTAACATGTCCCTGGAGGGACCCTTCAGAATAAACCTTTTCAAAAGTTTTTGCTTTCCCAGTTTGCCACAGTCCAGCTTGGTGCACTACTGCCAATTGATTCTATGGAAGTCTCCTTCAGCACATTTGAATAAAACATAGAGTTTTTTTTCATGAATGAGAAAAAATATTCCAACAGAAAATATATTTGGGAAAATAATGACTCAAAAGCAAAAAGGGAGTACAAGGAAAAAAAATACAGAAAAACATAGATGCTTACTGTACTGATTCTCAAGATCTGTCTTATCACAATGGATACATTGCTTCCATCAGATTCAAAGACAACTTCTTTAGAAGTTGGGAAGAATTTGATGAACTTGGTTAAAATAGACTGCTTTTGTAGGCATGCATGTTTCTTGTCTATTGTAATGTCTTAGAGACAGAAATGTACTTTCATCTGCTTATTTTCCCATAAAGAATATTTTCCTTTGACAGTCATGTTTCTGAAATTAAAGTGTTCTGTGTTAGAAAATGTTTTTAAGCAACACTCCTAAAACAACTGAGCTTTTACTGTGACTAAATTACCTCAGTTTTTTAAATTTTTTTGTTACATCATCTAGCTTTTGTAATTAGAAAATGCAGTGCATAGGGAGGTTGTTTTGAGACTAGCTGATAGCATAGAAACTTCTGGTTGATGAGGGGTTTGGAGTGGTGTTTTTTGTTTTGTTTTGTGGGTTTTGGTTGTTGGTGTTTTTTTGAGATATTAGGACAGTTTCTCAAAATATTGCAGTCTCCCAGAGTCAGACATGCAATTTCACACAGGCAGTGGTGGTAGGCACCAGCCAAGCAAGACTCCAATTTGTAAAAGTCTTCACTTTATCACACCACTCTAGAAGGATGCTCTATGTAGTAACTACATGAGCCATTCATAATAAATGACTGAGGGAAAAGTGATTAATCATATTTGCAGTTGTTGGTTTAGCAAGGTGAAACACATTCCAGTGGAAGAAGATTGCCTTACTGATACATATTTAGAGGCATGAATTCAGTGGCTAAAGTAGATGGGTAAAAAATCTAGAGGTATGCAATTTATTTCAAGAAACTTCTTTGGTGAAGGCAGGCTGTGGAGACTTCTTTTTAAAGCACAATCAAATGAGCATGGGAAAAAAGTGATCTCTTCTGGCACATACATGGACTGGTCATATGGTTGATATATGCAACAAGCGTAAGATCATGCTAAACAGATGGCACACAAAACGCTTCCTTTTTTGCTCTACTTCCCAAAGGAGAAAACAATTGACACACAATATATGCCATGACATATTGTCACAGTCTGCTCTGCATTTAGCTGTAACATTTCATAATACTGTTTTCTTGAAATGGGATGCTATAAAACAGTCTTGGTCTCAAAGGTCTCCCCACCAATGTTTCTAAGATTTCTCTTTGTTTTCTATCTTCTTATAGCAATTTAATAATTCTGGCCGAAGTTTTTACTGCTGTCAACTCGGGTATCAACAGGTACTGCATGAACATCATGGTTACTCTTTCCCAGCAGCGTTTTGCAGTGGTTCATCACCACTCATCTCATCCAATGGAAGCATAACATAAGACACAAATCTACTTGTGTATTTAATTCTAAGTGAGACATACATAAGATGTCTGCAACCAGGCCTTCTGTTACATGTAGTCACTGGAACTGTTCAGAATGAGATCTAAGCACCATGGCAGCTAACCTGTGCTATCAGCTTCAACAGAAACTTGATTTCCGGCTGGTATTTCTGGAAATGCCATATACCTTTTTTATATAGAGGAAGTGGTTGAGGGGAAAGAGTATTGATTTCATTTCTCATCTAGCATGAGCACAGTGCATGACTCAGTAATATTCATGGACATTAATACTCCATGATAATTTAAGTATTACAGCAAATGGGTTTAATCTTCTGATGAGATGAGTTTCTGTCAAAGTTCCTATGAGCTTCTGAGAGATACCACATGCTGATTTTCCCTTCCCAGGGCTATGGAGTGTCATGTAAGATGCCTGACTATATTAGATAATATACTGGATATTAGCTAGTTATCATACAGATTTTTAAAAGTATCCCACAAACATTTTTTAATGATGTAATTGTTCCTCTCGTCTCTTTAACAAATGAAGAGTTTATACATTTTATCAAAAAGAAAATATCAAGATCCTCCCAGTCTCTTTTTCCTTTCAATGAAGTATTTCCATCTGTGGGGGTCCTGCCCTGGAGTCCTGTATACTGAGATAATGTATTTCTTTATCGCATATTGAATACTTCCATCTACATTCCCATCTCTTTGGAACTTAATGTGTTTGTTATTTATAGCTTATGCTTGTCTTACGGCATTATGATATTATTATTGTTATTATTAATGTCTTCATCATATAACAGTAATAAGTGATACATCAAAATCCTCTGTTACCAGTCTGTAATTGTTACTCCCTAAAGTGCTGCCTTTTACCTCTGATAAAAACTCTGCATTGAATTTTCTTCTAGTAAGATCCTTTAAGCCATTAGTTTGACAAAAGAGTGGTGCAAATGACCAGTGAAAATGTTTTTCTGTTTTAATCCCAGTTATCAATCCCCTACCTGTAAGTAAGCAGCTTTTCTGTTTTCATTGTAAGTCTGTTTAAAGTGTTACAAATACACAGGATGAGAACTGGTTGGATATTTTTTCCCTTTGTACTAAAACACTCTGAACACACAATGAGATGATTATTTGTTAAATTTCTAACTTTGTAATTTCAGTGAAAGGGACAGATTGGTTTTGGACAAAGTCACTAGTAAGAGGATTTCAAGATACTACTTATATGATCTTAGTCATACTATTTATTTTCTGTCTGTCTGAGGTGTTTTGGGTTTTTTCCCAATTAAAAATGGAGACAGAAATGGATCTTTTTTTGCAACTTTTGTCTGATTTTCCTATTTAGACTAGAAGGTCTTTGTGAGTAGGAGCTCATTATTACATCTAGATATTTTAGGCCTCTTATCTCCACTGGGACCCTTACAGATTGCCTTGATATAAATATATGGTATTAATAATACAAAACCAGAGAGAAAATGCATCATCACTTAAAATGCAGCATGTGACAGTGAAATTGATACAGTTTTGTCATTATCTGGCTGGTGTCTGTAGAAACTCTTGATTAAAGCCAATTAATCGAAATGGTACTCTTGGATGCCTTTCATGCCATCAAAGCAAAGTCAGCATAACTAAAGAATAAATTTTAATAATTTTACAAATAATACATATTGAAAGCCATTGGAAATAGACTTAAGACATGACTACAGAACATAAAAACAGCTGTTTAAACATCAACTTCAAACTTCCTGCCTTTACTTTCAAGGTCCTACATAGCTTGTTCAGTTTATTAAATAGAAGGTTGAAAGGTGACCTGATCACTTTGTTGAAACATGTTAGTAATGATACCTGTTTTGGGGAAGTTCTGCTTGACAAATGCCTAAAAATAATTCCTGAAAGTGGAAACTGGAAAATTAAAATTTGAGGTATTTTACCACAGTAAAGTTTTGGGGAATGAGAGAATTAAAACACTTAATATTTAACCACGGTAAATTGAGACAAAAGCCTCACCATCCTATTTTACAAAAAATCAAAGGCAAATGATGCACCCAGCTTCAAAAAAGGTTGAAAAGACAATACAGGGAACCACAAACTGGTCGGTCTCACCCCAGTCCCTGGCAGAGCCATAGAGGTGAGACATCCTGGAACACATTTCAGTGTACATGAAGGAGTAGGTGATCAGGAGTAATCGGCACAGATTTGCCAAGGATAACTCACAGCTGATCCAACTGATTGCCTCCTATGACAAAAATGGCTGTATCTCTGGATGAGGAGACAGCAGTGGTTGTCATTTACCTTGTCTTCAAGAAGGCTTTTGGCACTGTCTCCCTCCTCTCTGAGCAACCTGGTTTGAATTCAGGGTTGACCATGTTTTGAAGAGGAGATTGGACTAGAGACCTCCTGAGTTCCCTTCCAGCCTGAGCTGTCCTGTGATCCTCAGAAGGACCTTGTTCCGCAAGAGGGCTGAGATCTAACATGGGCTGAATCACCCTTCTCCAATGCCTACAAAGACAGTCACTGCATTCTTACTTTAAGGGAACTCAATGTAATCCCTAAAATTAGGTGCAATGTTCCCAGGCAAACTGAGGCAGCATGGTTACCATTTTCTGGAGTCCCTAAGAATGGATTAGAGAATGTTATGTTTTTCTCCAGCTACTAGTAATTTTTCTGTAGTTTATGAGGGGTGAGGGTCAAGCTAGACTGTGATGAGTGCTCATTTTGGACTTGGTAATTATAACTCCTTTTGTGCACGGCTACCTATGGACCAGGATTTCCAGGTTACTTTTAAAGCACTGATGCTACTCAGAGATCTCTTCTAGTTCCAATCTCACAGAGTGGAGAATGACCACAAGGGAAGACTTAAAAATAGGCCAATGAAAAAAAATTCTCTTTCCTAGATTTATTTCCCTATTAGAGGTGTAACACTAAGTACTAAACAATTTTAAGCACAGATAAAATATAGCTGGTTATTACTGGGATTATATTTTCCAATGTCTTGTTGCTCTTTTAAACACACATAAAAGAAGGTATGGAGAGAACAACAGGAAAAAAACAGATAAATCTTATAAGCAAAATGTCTTGTGGGTCTATCATTTCAATTTAGCTTTGTTCTTTCATAACACAGGACAATCATATCAGATTAGGATTTGTCATCACAAACACTGTATGACCTGCACCACAATTACCTTGTTACACAAGCATCACAAGGCTTGTTGGTGCCTTAGGCAACAATTCTTCATGCTGTGTCTTTCTGCCTTATCATAAATTATACTCATTAACAGTCTATGAATAATGGTGGCTTGCAGTGATGACAGAAGACCCAGATGATTTTACATTTTATTTAAAACCTTATTGTGTGGAAACCTACCTCCTGCTGAACATCCAAAGTCTTAATGAATCATATTAAATGGTTTACTTTTAAGTTTGTAGCTGTTCCTAACTCTGATGCCTGTTTTACAAATCATTCCTCAGTGTATTAGAGTCATAAGTCATGAAAAGTCCTGGTCACACAACTGAAAGTGAAGCAGCATGAAAAACAGTAGTAGCTGAGACTAGGACTCAGGAGTTTTGAGCATTTTCTTCTAGTCTCTATCTTATTAATCTCAGGCAAGTCATTTTATCTTTGTGTTCTCACTAGTCCTTCCCTCTGGAGAATGAATTACTTAATGAGATATTGGGACCCTAAATTCAGGTAGGACTTCTGTAATACAATATTATATACTTCTGATTTATAGTTCTCTAGACAACAACGTGCTGAGGGGGAAAAAAAGAAAAACACCCAAACAAACAACTCCAACTGCCAAAAACCACCCCAACCAACAACTAAGATTTCCAAGTATTAAGAACTTATTTCTTGCAAAGGTTTATGTCTTATCTTGGCAATTCAGGTATAGTGATCACCTGCAGGACAGAGTAGACAAAAAACATTCTGTTTTTGAGTTCTGAATACAGAACTGCAACTTGATTTTAAATGTTCTTTGCAGTATAATGTTAAATTCCCATCTCAAATTAAATATATACATAGCAAACAGCAGAGTTTACTTAGCTGTTTCATAGAAGGTTATTAGACTAGATTCTTGCTTATAAATCTAGAAACATTATTTACATTTACATTTTAAGTTATTTACAAAAAAGAAAGGCATTTATACAACACACTGGACACCCAACTTTTTTTTCAAACTAGAATGGATTCTGGACAAGTCTCAGTCATCCAGACTGATACTCAGCCAGAAAAACTTCATGATTTAACAATATTTAGAGACCAGACTTATAAAGCCCAGCAGACAGGATTTTTCATATTTTTTTGAAAGGCAGAAAATATGGGTTATTTGACAACTTTCACAAAGGCAGAAAAAATGTGATTTGGAGTTCAGGAGCATTTACATCAAATGGCATACCCATTACCCACATTGTTAAACTGAGTGGTAAAGAACCTATCTTGGGCTCTGCAGCCCTGGCAAACTGAGACAGAGCCACTATCTCAGAGAGCTCTGTCCCAAAAATGACTGTGAATTTTAATAGACCATCATGTTATCTAAAAGGGATTTGCATCTACACATCAACTATTTTTGCTTCTTTAAAATTAAAATTATGGAAATTCTTAAAATTTAAAATTATGGAAATAAGTACCACAGATGAAGTCGGCATTGTGTCATTTCCAAAGTGTATTATTCCACTTGTGTAAACACCATTTCCTATGTACTGATCGATAGACTTGTTTGCTGTTGCTTTTCATTGGCAAGACAGCATTCATCAGCTACACCTTCCACTTTTTAGGCCAGATACCACTACAACTATTATTCTTTTCACTAGTGTTGGTGGATGTGACAAAGAAGCAGCAGGATATAGAATCAATTTCCACTGCTAACATAGATTTACAAATGCACACACAGCATCAAACCTGTGTCTTTGAGTTGCCACTCATTTATTACATTATTTTCCTTCTTGAATGTACTGTGTAGGGCAGACAACTGCTTCATAAAGTCATCCTGAGTATCAGAAAGTTGTGTAACATAACACTGTCTCGATCCTTCTTTAATGGTGCTTTTTTAACAGGTTAAATGAATATGTTTCATCATCACCCCTAATGTAGTTTGGATCATCCATGAATCCTGTTCACAGATGTTTGCAGGTATATCAGAAAATGACTTAATTCCATTTATAAATAAAACCTCTGCATATATATCTTATTTTAAGAAATAGATTTTTTTTCCTGGAAAAAACATTCCAAAGCTGGTTGTGATAACTATTGTGTTATCTAAGTTATAAGGATGGGAGTAGAATTCACTGTGTTTATAAAGAAGATGGGGTCAGATTCCACGTAGAGATGCACAGTGAAAGGGCAAGAGTCAATGTTGACAAGTTGAAGCAAGACAAATTTCAACCAGCTATGAGGAAAAAAATGTTCACAATGAGAGTGATGAAACACTGGAAAAGGTTTCCCAGGTCACATGTGATATCTCCATCCCTGAAGATGCAAAACTTACCCAGGCAAAACACTGAGCAAACAGATCTGTCTTTGAAGTTAGTCTTGAGCTGAGTATAGCTTTGGAACAGACGATCTTCAGAAGTCCCTGCCCACCTAAATTTTTGAAATCAGACACCTGAGCTTCTGTTTACTCATCTGGGAATTACCTACCCTAAAATTCTATTATTTTCATCTGTTAGCAATGAAATTGTTTAAAGTTGTTACTGAACAGACAAAAACTTAACAAATGTTTGGCAAATGTTAGTGATAGATGGGGATGTAGAATAACGGATGAAAATAAGTTAAAAACAAACAGAAAACTGTACTTGGATGGTTCAGGTTTAATACCGGAATACTAGAACTCCTCATGACCACAGGAGTAGTTCCCTCTGTTATCACAGGTTATAAAAGTCCTTATTCTCCCAGTAAAAAGTTTCAAATCTTAGTGTTTTCTTGTTATGCAAATTTTATAATATTTTAAGCTGAAATGCTATCAGTGATGTATCAAAACCTTAAATTTTACTCTTTTCAACTTACATAAGATGAATTGCAATAGTATATTATTCAAAACTGCTTTGCAGAGGTTAAGCCATCTGAAGAAAACACAACCACTAACCCTTTACACAAAAACAGCAAGTAAATATAATTCTTGAAATTCAATCCATTTTGAAAGTGCAAGTTTCTGTTCCAACGTGAACTTACAAATGCCTTAAAGATGTGCAAAGCTGATAATATTCAAATAAAAACTATGAGAAACCAAGAGTGTTATGAATATCCTGGCATGATTAAAAGCAGCAAATCACTGTGTCATGTGCATGAGCAGTTCTAATAGAATGAAGTATTCACAATCGTCCTATTTATCTGAGGTGTCAGTGGGGAAGGAGAGACAACTCCAGTGAGCAATTCGTGTCAGAGGTGGAATGAATTGCCCTCTGGAGATGGTTCCTAAGCCCACTAGCTAAGAAAAGACCTCACTCTTCACTTAGGATTTCCATATTAGTTGAAATGAATCCAGGCTTAACTTAGCATACAGAATAGCTGCCTTCTACTTCAAGAACTGAAATGAGCTTAACAAGCATAAAGCATCTCTACAAATAAAAGGATAAAAGCAGAAATGGTTAACTAGTTACACAAAAATTATTGGCAAGAGTCCTACAACATTATTTGACATAATTATATCATTAAAACTACTTGAGTGCAGCTATAGCAAAAATGTGTGACACAGCAAGGGCTAGAACCTGGACCTGACCCTTTATCTAAGTCCATACCTATGGGTACATCTACATCAATAAATGCAACAGAGCAAGGGCAATTCTCCACAACAAAAGGCAAGCCCCACAGCACACTTCTCCATGCAGCTGAATTCTTTAATAAAATAGGAAGATTTCTACCATGCTGCCAGATGAAAACAGCCTGTGGTTTGTGAAATTCTTCAGACCATGGTGGACATTTTTTTGGGAGAGCACAATGAACAATGCATATGACATGACCCAGGCCCTTTCTAGATTAGTAATACAGATGGATCATAAAATCTAGTTGGACAGCAAGTGTCTGTGTAGAGGTTGTAGAATTGAGAAGATGCACTGCCACAGATTTATCTAAGTTATGTTGAATGAAATCAAGGTTAAGGGAGAAGATCTGTGACATTTAGTTTTGGACATCTCCCTAACCAGGTCCTAGCTGCTGTTCAACTAGATAGCAAGATTAAGGCTTAATATTCTTACATAAACACCAATTTCTTAAAGGAACTTTCTTATTCTTGTTTTGGCAGCATTTTCTGTTCCTTCCTAAAGTCTTTTGTAAGCTGTTTTCCAGGGGAATAGCATCCTCATACAAAGGTACCACAGCTGCACTGGGACCCAGTACCTGCCTATAAAGTGGAGGTAAATACAGTGTAGACTGGAGAGGCAGAGACTGAGACAATAACACTATATTATTCACTGCTTGATTTGATTTCTGGTCAGTGGTATGATTTCCCCAAAATGAACTGTGACATTTCCTGTAGCTGCCTCCTCAGCATATAAAATAGAATTCTGCTAACCTGGGACTGCCACGAGGGAAACAGTTTGCCTGCTCTAGCTCTGTACACAATGTAAAAAAAAAAAAAAAAAAAAAAAAAAATTCAGTTCAGCTATGTGATATAGTTCAGTCATGATGATTCCCTTCTAGGAAAACAGAAAGAACAATGCATTTAAAAATGCATGGTGAGCACCCATTCTTGTTATCATTCAATAATTTGATATAAACATAATCCTTTCTCAATATGAGTTTTAGATTGCAATCTTATTTTGTACAGATGCTGAACTTAATAGAAAAAAGGTGAAAGCAAGCATCTTCCTGATGGCATTTCTGCATGTGTTTTAATAGAGCCACCTGTGTTACCTTCCTTTTCACTTTAGTTTATTTTTTAACATGCATATAATTCTATTCCTTTGATTTGGTTGACTGCTTCATCAATCATTTCACTAGTAAAAGGCTTTTAAAAGATGAATAAAAGAATAGACATCTCAAATAAAAATTCTCCCTAATTGAAGCAATTTCATAGAAGCAGATCTATGTTTTTCGTATAGCATGTTGCACCTGTTTTGTTTCTCTAACATCCATTTACTATAGAGTATTTTTCACACTAAAGTCACATAATGTTATTTTATGCAAATATTTCATCAAGAATCCATAGGCAAGCTGATTTGATGGTGTCTCTTTATACAGCATGTTAAACTTTTTTGAATTAACATCTTGAGATGACAGATACCTTGAGTTATAGGTGCAAAAGCAGTTTAAAATAACTATTTTTGTACCCTAGCACAGTAACACACACTCTTATATATTAAACTGCAGAAACAACATGGTGAATGCCTGTGCAGTTCCTCATTTACTGTTAATTATTTAATTTGCTAGGCTTTTAAAAATTGTTTCTGTTGAATAACAATGATTTAATGGTCTATATTTTATTCTCCATTACATCAACATAAAACAAAACAGTAAAAACAATATAGTGAAAAATAGCTAAATCCTTCAATGCTACATCCAGTAGAAAATTTCTATTTGAGATATTAGGAATAGTTTCAGTATAATAAATACATTAACACTCAGTAAATTTTGTGTCAACTTTAAACCAGAATGACCCAGCTACCACTGAAGTGGACAGAAAATTTTCCTTTGACTTGGATGGAAGAAAACCTGGTCCTGAACAACATCCTGACACCTTGACAACATCTCTAAAAAACACCAGATTTGGAATTCTGCGTATGCAGCACAACACTGACACCACATATATTCCTGCCAGTACAGACTATGAGTTTTAGGAATGACGGATGAACTGCACCACTGATAGAAGTTATGCAGCCTCATTTCCAACATGTTCAGCGACATGTTCACTTGACCTAAAACTGAGGTATGTTGCAAAGGAAGAAGGTAAAAGCAAAACCATTTTCCTCTAGTGTCAACACCCATTTGCAAGGGCAAAGATCTGCTTTTCAAACAGTGATTGAATGTTATGCTGGTATTACAATGAATTGAATCAAGGCTTGAATTAAATTGAATGTTATGATGGTATTAAAAGAACAATCCAAGAAAAACAAACATTCAAACATAACAAGTTGAAAATCTTAAACTATAATAACTTAAAACAAAAGGACTTACCAATCTGTCAGTAATATTTTAATGCCAGTTTTCTTAACAGGGTCTGGAGCCTGGGGAAAGAGGAAGCAAAGATATTTGTCTCAGTTGCTTTATACAGCAAGGTAGGAGTCAGTGGAGGGTGCCAGTGAATCAGATGCCTCAGGTCAGTGGAGTCACCTCCAGCACATCCGTGCAGCTTCCCAAGTCCTCTGTGATGACACACATTTACACCAGGGCATCTGAGAGCAAGTATTAGTGCAAATATTCAGAGTTTTGCAGTTATATTTTCTATAGATGTCTTTATGATAAGTTATACATTTTATGAACTATTATAAAACTACACTAAATTACACAAAATTAGATTTCTTAAATTTCTGTGAGATATTATAATGACAGTTGAGTAATTTCATACAATCAGGACATGTGGGGTAAGTCAGGTATTTTGATTCAAGTTCTACTCTTTGGCTTTTATTTATTCAGCAAATTCAACAAAAATATATTAAACACAGTAAGATTTCTATGGTCTTGTTCTGTACCAAAGTGCTCAACGGGACTACCATGAACATAAAGACCACTTGAATTTGTCCCTTGATGCTATACACTGAAACACACTGGCAAGTAAACAGAGAAAGCCATATACATACATACATATGTATTCATGTATTCATTTATATTTTTATATATATATAATTATTTATATATTGATATATATTGGTTTATATATATAAATATACATTAGCCAATGTTAACCTTAAAAAAAAAAAAGGTAACTTCTGACTTAAAGCTTAATTTAAGAATTCAAAAATTTATTGAAAACATACCATTTGAGTAGAAACATTTCAGCACATTTTTAAAATTTAAACTTGGAAATTAATAACAAAAAAGTAAATCAACTCAGAGAGTAATGAATGAAAGTCATTAAACTGATAACAGAAGTTTATAAAAAAATTCCCATTGACTTTAACAGTTGAAGACCCAAGTCCTGTTTTCAGGAATAATAAACAATATTTAAACTGCAGGGATTTTAGGAAAAAAAATATTTTTACTGTAGTTAGAATTTTGCCACAAATGACAAGTCAGGATATTTTAATGAATGTCATAATGTATTCAGTGATCACAAAACAAAATCTAGATGTTTAACTCTCTTCTGAAATGTGGCGTATTTGGTCATAATTAAATTCTGACCAAAAACATAGTAAGTGTTTATAGTAACAGAGCAAGACATCCCTGGTCCATAGGATGCATGCAAAGCTACTGGGTCTAATCTGTCATTCCCATCTCTATAGGCATCATCCAACCTTCTATGAAGCTGTTGAGAGTCTAGTAATTCTCTTTATTGGAAAATTAATAATAATAATACTAATAATAAAAATAAGATTCCAAGAGTTGGTGGGCATTAATGCATTAGTAGTGCACAGACATTCCAGAAAGAATCGAGCTCTTTGTCTGTTTTCTCACAAGATCTTCTATTCAAATACTGATCAGCTTAACCAAAATTGGTATGTCAGATAAGAAATCACAGCTAAACTCAACATGGCTTCAGGCTGCACTGAAATATTTAAATTAACTGAAACAAAATTAATGAGGCCAGTGAAGATTGTAAATGTTATCAGACTAAAATGCCAATTATTTGTAAATGCAATGGTCAAACAAGCTTCCTCAATCCCATTTTTCAGAGTATAAAGGCTGTTATATGAGAAGATGAAATGTTTTATATATAGGAGTTTAGGCAACTGTTATTAAAACCATTATGATACTTTAAATAGTGACAGTGGTAAAAAATGGCACTCCACACAATGTAATCTCAGCTCTGTTTTCCTTTAATACCACTCACTGCATCAGGCCTGTACTCTGTGTAGAGAGGCTTAATACTTTATCTGAAAAAATCCCACTCAGTCTCCTTCACAAGCAGATAATGACAGGAAATATCCCTAACAGCATTAGTCATTCACAAACACTGGTAAGTACTATGGGATTTTATTCCAACATCATTTTATGCTTCTGTGGTTCAGAACTTTAATGAATTAGATTGCATTTCTAGTAGGAGGCTCTATGGGATAAGAATGTCAAATAAATATCTACTTAAACTGTACAGTTTCAAGCTTTTTACAAATTCTTTCCTTCAAACAAGCTGATCTTATCATAAAAACAGACAGATAAACATAACAAATTCATGTAAATAATACAATTTTTCTGGCTACTTACCAACTTAAGAGCTAAACTTTTATTAATTATTACAAGTGATAACTTATTCTAATCAGGATCAGAGACACCGAATTTAAGGACAACATCAGTATGAGGAGGTTTTTATGTTGCTGTTTGGTTTATTCCTGCTATCCGTTATGTTTTGATTTCAAAACCCACTCTGAAGCTGCATCTGCTTATGAGATGGTTGTGAATGCGTGTAATTATTAGTTTGAATTTCTCTGCAACTCACACCAAGGAATGCTCTCCATTTTTACCCCCACTACATAGTTATTTACAAAGAAAACTAATACTTATTTTCAGCATGGCTAACCACACACTGAAAATAACGGGGTAGGACTAGCATCAAACAGAAGGAAGAACCATCTAATACAACAGAACAGCTATGAATGGAGGCATGAAAGGCAGAAAGAGAGAATTTACACAAAAATTAAGAAAAGTAGATAGTATTGATGGATAGCTGGTTTATACTGTGGAAAGGCAGCTGACCAGGCACATGGTTTTTAAAAGCAGGGCAGAAAAAAGCCATATAAGGTTTTATGGAGCAGTCTTGTTCCCCAAGAAGTGGTCTAAAATTTCCAAACAGTGTTTTCCGTCTTTGACTGTTTTGAACTATTATGAACATAATTAAGGCTAAAAATATAAATTCTTTTGGCTGGCAGAATTAGCTCCTGCTGTCAGATCATGAAGAGTCTGTGTTTAGGTGAGTATCCAGTAAATCCATGGAAAGGGTGGTTTCTGAAGTACCTCCTGACTATTATTATGATTAAATGGAAATCAGAGGAAACAACATGTGAATTCCCACCATTTTGCCTTTTCTTTCAGCTTCTGTATCATGTCTCACATTTAGCTGTTAGTAGTAATTGTTATCTCATCTACTCATACAGACATATTTTCCAAATATACCATAAACATTACTGATATATTCAAGTCAAACTTTGCCACCTCTTTTACCTTCTTCTGCAAGAAGAGAAAATGTTGATGTTTCACCAGGAATGATGAAAAACATGTTCTTCCCATAAATTTACAATTACTAAAATAGTTTCTGTTAAAGCCAAATAAGATTTAAGACTGAGTTATATATTGATGACACACAGGTTGCTTAGATAAAATAATAACCATATCAAAAATGTGTTATGAAGAAGGTCCAAATAGAGGAAGTTTGCATTTGACCCGTTGCAACGATGAGGAAACAGCTGAGCACACTTAAGATTAGTAAATCACAAAGGAGGTTTGGGGGAAGTCTGCCATGTGCAAAAGAGTCTGTTGAAAAGACAGGAGTACAGCACCAACCCCAAATGGTACATCAAGAGTTGTGCAGCAATATTAGTTCTGCTTGAAAAGCTGTATTGTTGTATCAGCAACACCACAGCTTAAGTTAATTAGCTGCATGTAAGAAACATTTAAATTGAGAAATGAGGATTTTACGGTTAGAATATGCGCTATTTCAGTTTGCCGATACAACCTTGAATCAGTCTCCTTGTGCATACACACTATGGAAGTCCCTGTTTACACTACCTGAGCCTCACTCAGTTCACAGAACAAATGAGAGTAAAGAGGTACAATTACTTTTGTACAGGTAATTTTCTGCCGCATAAACTGATTATTGATGTTTTCAGATCACTTCTGCAGTCTGCTATGCAGACATAAGTATACATGATCTGTTTGTCTGGTTATTCTGAAATGCCAATAAATTTTGGTGATGGTGGGAAAGCTCTAAGTAGTCATTTACTTCTTAAACTATGTAATCCAGAGATTATCTACTTGCAATTGGAAGACCACAGGACTGCGACTCATTTGACTTACATTTAGACACATAAAAATTAGGCTTTTAGTCTAAGCCATGTTTCTAATTTCTTTGTGTAAGCAATGGAGACAACCACTTCCAAATTCATTCAATCCTAAAATAGACAACTAAAATAAATGAAGGACTGTCTGAACAATTCAGCCTCCCTTAACTGGCATCAGGACTGGTTTAGACAAGACCCCTGACATTTATATGGTTAATAAGACATGATTTATTCTACCTCAAAATACACAGATCTTACTTTCCTTCCATGTTCTACCATGTGTTCGTACAGGAGCATTAAGTATCCCGATGAAAATAAATTGCAGGCATTTTCATAAAGATAGTGCAATAGATGTGCTCATAAAACCATGCAGGAAAAGTGCAGAAGTCCTGGTCCATTTGTCATCAAGTGACATGGCTATTCCATTATAACAGTTATTTGCTGTTAGAATTAAGACTGAATAATCATCTCCACTAAACAGAATACGTAATTATTACTAACCAGACAGTCAGTGATCCTGGTGTAAGCCTATTGTAGCCTTTCAGTGTTATAGAAGGACACATATGTAAAACTAAAATGCAAATGTATTAATGCATAACAAGTAAAAGGAGGGTTTTTGCATATTACTTATAATATACATAAGTAATTGGCAGCCCATTACTAGTTGATTAGGAATAATGATAAACCGTTTAAGAAAAAACCTCAGATGTCAGAGAGGGAAAAAAAGTGTCTAGTTGTGAATTTTGCAAACATACAGGTCAAAAAGCATGTAGATTAAATCAAGCTACTCATGTGCTACTTCACAGGGCACTGGAGTTGGCAGCTGTGGCTGTGCCACCACCCAGCAGCTCTCAGGAGACACCAGTATGGCTCTAGGGACAGGCTTCCAACATTTTGTCACATCCAAGAAGGTAACACATACACCTTCAGCATGACTGTTTTGACAAAGCTGCACCTGAGTAAAGCAAAAGCTGTTTCTTAGACACCTGAGACCCATATACTGGCTATAACCAAAGTGGCATTTGAGAAACTTGCATGAAGTCTCTATTTATAAGTAAAAGTTATGTAGTGTGGGGATGCATCTGACCAAACCCAGATATTGCATCAAACGTATCATGTGGCATAGATAGTGTTTTTTTCAGTCTTTTGAAGCATATTGCAAGTTTTGATGTGATTCATTTAATCAACAGCTGGCCTTGATCTTCAAATCAAAATATTGGCCTAGAAACATCCCAGCCAGAAAGGTGTAAAAGAAGGAAATGATAAAAAGTATGTTATCTACATTTACTAATACAGGAATAACATTTTTTAAACTGAGGATTTTTGAAGACTACAGCAAGAATGAGGAAATCAGCTGTCCACAGCAGGTATGATAAAGTGTCTGATTTGATGCTAGAAATTATTTCTGCTCAGCACTTATAAGCTCATAAGGAATAGCTTATGTAAACAGCAGAGTGGAGGAAAAAAGCAAAATAATGTGTTGAGACCTACAAGAAGGAACAGCACCTTATCAAGGCACAACACAAGAGTCTAAGAACACAGAAATTCAGATTTTTCTTAAGTCATCATGTCATATCTGATCAAATATCACTTATAGCTTTGCTTGTGTGTGGGTATGCAAATATTTATGGGTATGTATCTCCAAGCATAGATTCCCTTCCCCTTCTCCATTGAATCAGTGAGTGGGAAGACATTGTCCCACTGCCAGTGGGTCTGATAATGGAATGGCAGCAGCCCCCAGCTGACATGGAGAGGATGTAAAATTTACTTCTGCAATGTGTTGTGATGCATAGAGTGAGATTTATCTCACTTTGCTTTCTACATCCTTAGAGAAGACACCTGCATTTGGGATAACCACCTGGGCCTCCCTCACTAGCACTGGAGAGAAATAGGCACTTTCAGAGCTTGACTACCTGATCCTTAAATAGACGTTTCTCACCTTGGGCTTATACAAATCTGTTCCCACTTTTATTTTGAATCTCTCTATTACACTTCTCAATCTAGAAGAGCAGATGTTTCTGCTGCAAATCAGCAGAAACAAATAGATGTGGACTGCCAAAGGCTTGCTACTGTCTTACATTTATTTTGGTTTTTTCCTAATAAAAACACAACAACAACAACAACTGGTTTTGTTATCCACAGAAACATTGTCTGTTTTTTTGCAGCCCTTAATTGAATAATTAACTATGATTCCACAGCAGGCACTTCTATATTTTTCATGACAGCCTCTTCAGCAAAAGTAACTCTCATTATCAAAAACATTTTTAAATGACTTGAAATAGAGCTTCACATTTAATTTTCATCCTTTTGCTGGTTGTTTCATTAGACTTTTCATTCTTTCATGCACTAAATCTGGTTTTGTACCTTGAAGCAGTGATGTTATCTTGCCAATGGAAATATTGCTTACACCTTTTTCCTTCCTCTTTTGCAAGTGTTCAAGGAATAGATACAAATAACTTAAAAAAAATGTTTACTCAGCAGTAAGGCCTGGTTCCTGTAGTGGTTTTTTTTTTTTTTTCTGAGTTACATTAATTCTCCAATCTACAGATTTCTGGAGGTTACTTCTTAAGGCTGTATAAACTTTTAAACAGATGTGTTTGCTATTTTGATTGCTTTGATTTTTTTTTAACGGTTTATTTTTTTTGGCTGGTGCTTTGGGATATATGTCTAATTGATATTTTATGTTTTTCACACAGGCTTGCCAGTGCTGGATGTACTATGGCCTTGTTTCCAGTGGTGGGCAACGCACTGCAGGGCCCTAAGGATCCCAGGTTTGCCTCACTCTATAAGCCCTGATGCATCTCTGGAGCCTGCTTATTTTATTGTAAGAAACAGAAAATATTTGGACCCTTTTGATATTTCCCCCACACCATGAAATATACATACCCATCTTTTTCTAATATAAGAGGATTATTTATTGTTATTGGCCTAACTGTCCTCTTCATTATCATCACAGTAGCTGGAGGTTTTTGCTGAAATGTCCATGCATAACCAGGTTACAGCCAGAAGATAAAAGAAAAATTCTTACCCTGAATACTTTGCAGTCATCTAAGAAAGAGCAGGGGAGGAATTGGAGGGGACAGGAGGCCTGAGGCATGTTTTGACTACAGAGTAGCATAGGAAGATGTGAACTTGGTTTAAACAAGATGTCTCAGATACCAGAGCAGTTTGGCCAAAAGCACATGGAAAAGACCATGGGTTAATTTTCTCTACTGAGAAGCAAAGTAAATTAGCCCATGTGATGCTCACTGTTTCCTTGGCTCAACTGTTCCCAGTACGTGAGGTGGGGACAGGCATTGCAGCACTGGCCTAGCTTACTGCCAATAGAAAATCACACATATCCCAGCACAGCTAGGAACAAAACCTAATGCTGCATCCCATTTCCTTAGTGGCAAATGTTCAAACAGAACCATCACGCTGCAGTGATCTGAAGAACAAATGAAATTACTGTGTCAAAAAACTGCTTTTGCCCTTAGGGATCTCGAGGGCTTGACCCTGCAGCAGCTCCATATGATGGTTCCCCCCATTACAGCTTACAAGTCAAGACAGAGAGTGCTTTCAGCAGGAAAAGCACAGGTGTACCATGAATTTATACTAAAAGTACCCATCTGCCAAACAGCTGTTTGAAGTTGAAAAACCCAGGAGAAAACCAGGCAGCTTTTGCCAGTCTTTAGTGTTGCAGTTTTAAGAATCACTTAAAAGAGTCTTTGGGCACGTCCATAACTACATGCAACTGTTGTTTTCTCTAGCTGCTGTAATTGATAAACCTCCCCGTTATCTCTGTATCTTTAGTTATTACTTCTTGATTAACAAAAATTGAGGAAAAAAAAGTTTTTTCTATTTCAAGGCTAAAACCAGTTTTGTATGTTTAAAAAGTAAGCTTTGAAATACATTCAACATCACTAATTATTTATCCTCTCTTAGAAAATGGTGCCTACCTTATCAATGCACAGGCATAATAATATAGGTCTTTCATACTTTATCTTTCAAGAGAATATTTAAACAATAAATGTCTGTTCTAAAGTATTCATAAATTTTAAGGCTGAAATAGACCATTAAACCATGACATGTAAATGTCACAGTTTCACCCAGTAGGCTTGTATGTAGCCCCATTAACTGTATTAAACTAAATCATTACACCAGAATGGCACCCATTTTTGATTCCAAAACAGTGAGATGCAGAGTTTACCGCTTACCTCAATGTTTTTTCTTAGTGCCCTGTGACAGTTACTTGTAAATGTGTGCAACTAAATTCCAATTCTACCTTGTGCAGAATCATCTTTTTTTTTTTTTTTCTTTTTATAAATCTTGAGTATATTGCATTACCAATCAAGCAAAAGTTTAGTGTGAAGATTGTAAGTAACTGTGTTGGTTTTAGCTGGGATAGAGTTAATTTTCTTCACAGTAGCTTGTAGGGGGCTATGTTTGGGATTTGTGCTAAAAAAAGGTGATGATAAGGCAGGGATGTTTTCATTACTGTTTACACTGAGTCAAGGCCTTTTCTGCTCCTCTCCCCACCCTGTCAACAAGTGGGCTGGGGGTGCACAAGGAGTTGGGAGGGGACACAGCTGGGACAGTTGACCCCAACTGACCACAGGGATTTCCTAGACTATATGGCATCATGCTCAGCATATAAAGCTGGGGGAAGAAGGAAGAAGGGGAGAGATGTTCAGAGTGATGAAATCTGTCTTCCCAAGTAACCATTAAGTGAGATGGAGCCCTGCTTTCCTGGAGATGGCTGAGCACCTGCCTGCCAATGGGAAGTGGTGAATGGATTCCTTGTTTTGCTTTGCTTGTGTATGAGGTTTTTGCTTTACCTATTAAACTGTCTTTATCTCAACCCATGAGTTTTCTCATTTTTACTCTTCTGATTTTCTCCCCCATCCCACTGGGAGGGAGGGAGTGAGAGGCTGTGTGGGGTTTAGTTGCTGGCTGGGGTTAAACCACAACCGTAAATTTCCCAACCCCAGTTTCACAAACACAGTAAAAATGGGACTATGGAAAAGTCGATGATTTTCCTTTTTAATACTTAAAGATTTTACTAGTTGTTTTTATTATTTTCCCCAGATTTTATCAAAAGTTTCTCCTTTATAATTTCACTCTTGAGAAAACAAAAGCTGCTGATAGCAGAAGTTCCTGTGGAAAAGCCACACAGGGGAGGACTCTTATGAGATTCCTGAATTCTTACCAACAGAACCAGTGGGAAGTCTTCCTTATCTCTCTGTACTCTCTACCATGACCCCCCATTCAGGTTTAGGAAAACAAAGATCCCTTTAAAACAATCATCTCCTTTGCTTATGTAAAGTCAGTAGCCTATATTCTGATAATATTAACATGTTTACTCATTGATTATTCACAGTATTCATGAATAGACCCCATCGGCTACTTCTGAGAACAGTCATGCACTATGTTTCATTTTCTATCACAGATGGTACAAAGCTTCTTTTGCTAAAGAGCCTTTACCTAGATACGCAAGACAAAACTGCGAGAGAGATGTGTTATCTACATTTGGAAGAATGGACAACGAGGGAATTAGGCAACTCACCCACTTCACACTGAAGCAGAGCAAGTCATTTTGTATTCTCCTGTCTCATTGCTGTAGCATTTGAGCACTTTACAACCTTCAGATATGATTATGTATCAGTTCACGTGCTTGGTGGAGATGTACAACTGTCCTCATTTTTACAGAGAAAGAAAAGAGGGAGAGAGCAAAAGTAAGTGAGCGAAAGTCAGGACCAGTTTTCTGAACAAGAAGCTACTTTTTGCGATGTGAATTTTTGGCAAGTTTCTATAGTGACCTTAAAAAAATGTTGCTGAGATGCTCCAGGGTATTAGCTATTACTGTATGTAATACACCTCAAAAGACTGGAACAAATATCATTTTCATGTGCTTTGCATTACACCCGCTGTTAAAAACTGGTAGTAGCATTACAAATATTTTTTAGTTTCTTCATTTTTAGCTAAATTCATAAATCTCAGTAACTATAAATGTATCTCAAGGTCAGAGTTACTACAATAACCCATTCATTTTGTTTTCCTTTCACTAAATCCATTATCTGAACAAATCATTAGGTGACCTTTTTAGTTACAGCAATTCAATAAAACTTACATTAGATGGAGTTTCAGGAACATTAGTCTAATGTGCTTTAAAAGATCACCTTCTCTGAGCAATATAATAAGTTTGTGTGAAAAGCATAAAGCATGTAATATGTAATAAAATCTGGCCTTTAATGAACCATCTAGAAAAACTGGCTTGTGTTATAATTCAACAGAAAACCTCCCTTAATTAATGGATAAGAAGCCAACAGTAGCTGCTGAATGTTACTTTTGATTATAAATTCAGCTTGTTATTCTTTTTTAAATGTATGCTCCTGATTTATGCTGCTCAAGAAATTACAGTTTAAAAGACCTTGGTTACAGGAGTAATATCCTAGGAAAAGCCATACTTAGAGCTAATTAAAAGGGCCCTCTGATTACTAGTTAATACCAATTACACTAAAATACAGCATAATTTTCCAAAGTGGTAGTCAAGATTGTAAATTGAATAAACTGGCTTAGATATTTGATGGATGCTGATTTTCTTCAACAGATACGGGACTAGAAAATACCTTATGGCCAGGCAGATAAACAATAAATAAAACATAGCTACAACTATCAAGCAGGAAATTTGTATCAGGGAACATCACACAGTCTCACTAAAATCCATTATTTCCATTAAGAATATAAGACATTAATCTGATTTCCCTTGCATCTAAAACAAGAATAACCGCCTAAAATCCAGCTGGAATTATCTACATCTTGTGTTTCCAGACTGCTGTCAAGAAGAAAGCTAGTTTAACTTTCATTTTTGATCAGTCTAGAGAAGTCTGTATGCAGAAAGAGAAGCAATAATAACTTTCCACCAGTCCAGCATCAGAAATCAGTCATTTCTCCTGCAGATGTATACATACAGGAACATAAGCCAATTTGAGTAAAGGTCAGGACAGATCAAAATATCAAACTTAGTAAGCTCCTATTGCTACTCAGGTTTATTGAGCGGACTTACATTCATTCAGTTTGTGGACATTTCATTTAGCTCCATATTTTTCCAAGTACTTCTGTGTCTGTCACCCACTGAACCAACTGGATGCCTATAAACTTTTCAGGATTTTCTCTTGGTTCCTCATCCACAGAAGAACAGTACTAATTATTTCCTTTTCCCAATCTCTACCTCGACACCTCATCTGAGAGAGATGCTATGAAAATATGCACAAAATTATAGGATAAGTTAAGGAACTGATTTATAATTTACAAATAAAATTTTTTAATTGCAATATTATAATTAATATTACAATTCAACAATAGATAGATGACATGTAAAGAAATAGTCCAAATATGACAATTAAACACTCATGCTATTTTTCAGGTTGCACTTTTAGTTAGTAGATTTGTCAAACCACACTATAAATTTAGGTATACCATGGGGTCATTTTGCTTCCAATGACAGATATATATTTTTTTGGTTCTGTGGTGAAGCCAATTACATAATTTATATGTCATTATCTGACCCTACCCATAGGCCACTTTCAAATTACCAAACAGTGTATTTAGATAGCAATGTCATATCCCTTTGAATACCCTGTCAATAACTTCACAGTACTTCTCCGCTAAAGTTTTGTACACCATTTTCATTTGAAAATTCTAAGAATGAGAAGAACATGGGTTCTTATGCATGGGCTTGAGAGACCAAATCAAAACATCACCTAGTTTATTTTCCTTCCCCTTTCAGTAGCCTGTGGCTATTAATTATATTAAAAAAAAAAAAAAAAGTATAAGGAATGCTCTGTTTTCAGTTAGACATATAGTTCATAATATTTTATTGCCCTAAGAAATTATATATGGCTTCTCGGGTGCCTTTTCATGTCATTTTTTCCTTTCTAGATATTGTGCTTTTCTTGTAAGTTTATTTGTTTTTATCATGTAAATTATTGAAATATGTTAAAAGATCTGTTAATTTTACCTTGCTGTTCTGTGTAAGTTAAGAGATTTAAAAAAATGATTACTGAAGAAGTGCTTAAAATATGTTACGTTGTATGTTGATAGAGATCATCTAGTGATGGATGGTTATTTTTCTTGGGTGAAGAATTACCAATCCACACACCTAATCCAAAAAGCATTTGCTTTATCAGCTGTTTCCCATATATTTTCCCAGATCATAGATAACCCAGCATACGATTAATTTTCAATGTCTTACTATCTAAGCCATCTCTATTTTCCATTAATGTCTAAAATATTCATATAATTTCATATCTATCCCTTTCAGCTCATTAGAGAATTAATACATCATAGTCAAAAGTTCTGGAGGGGTTTTCCTCCTTGTTCCTAATAATGGCAATTTAAATTAGAAAAATAATGGTCTCCTTTAACTATTTTCTAAGTCAACCATTTTTCCCTTGCTAGATAAATTCTTTAAGATTATTAATTTGTGCAGACAACAATAATGAAAAGCTGCACCATTTTAATTATATTTATTCTCCCTAGGCAACTAGGCAGTTAATTGTTTGAATTACTAAGTTAGAAAGAAATGTTAAGTAACAGGAATGCCAGCATTGCCAATGACTTCAGTGGGAACAGTACCGAGTTCATAATTGGCTCTTTAATTGCAAAATTCACTCACAAGGCCTGTGAGCTTTTTAAATTTCACTTAAGTCTTTAAGAGTGTTTAATGGGTCTTATTATATAGGTTTTGAGGTGGCCTTCCAAATTGCCCCCCACATAAAGCGTATTTGACAGGATTCAAAAAATATTTTTATGCTGCTTTTGGTGGAATAGATGTTCTCCTGCTGCATTTCTGAAAGCTGGGAAACACACTGAGCATTCATAAGCACTGCAACGTAATTGGTTCACAGTACAAACAGCTTTCCAGTCTTCATGTCACTGAGACAGACTGAAACATGACATATGCTTTAGTACTCTGATGTCTCAGAATTTTCAAGGTGGTTTCCACACAGCAGTAATTCAGTGTTATTTTTAAAATTCTTTATATTCATCCACAATATATTTTTTTTTTTAAATTGTAGGATATTCTCCCACATTCTCTCAGAAAACTGATCCCATATCCCCCAGAAAAATAAAAAGAGCTTCTTCACTGGTATCATCAAATAATTATTAAGATAACTGCAGTGGTATTTATACCTTTATGCTTTATGTTAACTTGTCCACAGGATTAAGCTGCCATTTGCCTTAGAAATCACAGGTGCTTTTGGGCACAGGTCAACCATTTGGTATTTAAGATCCTTGTAGAAGCTGGTTGGAAATTCTTTACAAATAACTCTTCCTTTAGAAAATTTCAATCATCAAAATTAACATTTTAAAAGTGCATTTTAATTTTTTTTTTGTTTAATCTTTTTTTCATCAGAGATTTTCTCTGGCTACACTGTAATTTCTGTTAAAAAGGAAAGCCAGAGAATAACATGCTAGTTTCCTAATAATTTAGTAATTTTGAACCAATGAGAAATACATTTACAAAACTGTTATATCCCTGATATAAATTAGACAAACTGGATTTCTGATATCCTAGGCAAGTGTTGTGGACAAGAGGTTACTAGGAAGGTATTCTGCTCTTGAGTTTTCCCAGGGGAAAAAAAAAATATTTTAAGGTCTTAAATATTTCACACCAGAAATTAAGAAATATTACAAAATTTCAAAGACAAGTGAGATCAAAAATCATATATCCACTTATCATTCAATTGCAATAACACCATAGCTTGACTGAAATAAATCAGGATTAATACAGCCATTACTTTAGTAACTAAATTTAAAGGCTCTATCTTCTAAAAATATTCTTGAAGGAAAAATTGGGATATTAGCTTTCAGTTGCAACCAAACTCCCCAGGAAGAACCATAATGTTTGTCCAATATGAACACAACCTGATAAAAATTTCTAAAATGTTTTTCCTCAAACCTTATTTTTGTCATTGGAATAAATTAGACACACACATGTTTTTGAGAATGCATTGATAATTTAAGTGTTACAAATAGTTGCATATATAACAGGGATGCCAAGGAAACAAATGTTACAATCCTCAAAGACTTTGCAATTGTTGATCCAAAATGCAAAGTGCTTGGCAACTTAAAGAATGAAGCTGTGTTTACTAATTTTCTAGCTGGGAGGTTAAATAGGAAGGAATCAGCTCCGAAACATATGCAAGCAGTCTGGCTTACCCACTTTTGTAAGTCCCCAAACAGCTGGTGTGGAGAAAACCTACTGGTGTGTGTTGTTGAGCCACTGACGGGGATGAGGAGAAACAAAGTCAGTTATAGTTTTCAAAGATCTCTCTTGTAACTGTATGAAATAAAGCTCTTTGGGAAAAATCTCTACGTGGTCTGGAATCAAGAATGATTAGGGTTTTTAACAGATGCTGTAGTGACTAACTATCCATATAGGCTGATAGAAATTAATTTCCGAAGTCCATGTTAATCAGTGAATAGGCTTTAGAGGGGCTGAGAATACCCATTTATATGGACATCAAAGAAAGAGAAAAGCCTGGTATAATTGGCAGAGAAAAACAGAAGCATGAAGAGATGATAGTTATGGATATGTAGGGAGAATATATATAATTTACAACTTTGAAAGCAAACAAGAGGAGCTGGGATTTGATATCTGTATCAATTGTGCATTTAGAGACACGTACATGGAAGAAACAAGAGGCACCACAGTATGGTGACAGTCATTTGACTGAGATGGTCAGGGTCAAGTCAGTATCAAAGGACACAGTATTGACAAAGATGCAGCAGGAGACAGGAATATGCAGCAGAAACCCAGTCCTTCTCTATCTAGTAACATGGGGCTTTACGTTAGAAAAAAAGAGATCTTAACACATGACAGTCTAATTCATAACACCTCCACCAAACATCAGTGCAGGGAAGGCCAAACCCTGAATGTTTTCAGCCATCTGTGCTTTGTTACACAATCCTAATCAAGACAAATACAGACATATTTTATGCACTGAAACCAATTGCACATCTGATTCGATTCACTGGAAAAGTACTGGTGGTTCGCGTTTTTTGGGGGGGTTGGGGTTTTTTGGGGGGGTTGTTGTTGTTGTTGGGGTTGTTTTTTGTTAAAAAAAAAAAAAAAAAAAAGCCAAAAAGTAGCAATTTCACTTCTGTGACCTCCATTCCAGACCCTCTGGCTAAAGTTACACCACCCAGATCAAAAGGGTAGCTCCTGCAATTTATTTTCCACCTAAACTCTCAGTGCATTTTGTAGCATGCAACGATGAAAACAATTTTTTATGTAACACTCCATTAGATTCAATACTCTCCTTTTTTATGCTTGCCAAATGGTACATTCTTCCTTCTTGCTTCCCCGCTGCCTTTCTCTCTAGCTGTTGTTCTCTACCTTCATGTTGCATAGTTTGCTGTCCATGCATGCTTTGATTATGATAATTCCTAAAATTCTGTTCATCTTTTGGACCATACTAAAACATTAGCTATTGACAACTACTCCAAGATCACTGTCATTACCTCAGATATATATGTCCGGAGACTGATGATATACACCTTCCTTATCTCCTGAGGTTTTAAGAAAAGAGAACTAAACAGGAAATATCAGAGACAAGTTTAGAGAATATTTTTCCCACTCAAGACATACTTCATAGCTTTGCTGTTCAGATACTACTGTCTAGAGAATCATGTCTTCCCATATTCACTTGCTCAAATACAAATATCAAGCTTTCTAAAATGTCAGGACAGGACTGGCTATTTTATTACTGACAGCACATAAGTGCTTATTTCTTAGCTTGTAGCAGTATTTTCACACCTGAATGTAATACTGATGGCAAAAGGAGCAGCAAAGCCTTTAATTCACAACTTCAAGAATGCCGTTTGAACAAGTCGTATCTGAATTAGGTAGAATAATAGATTAATTTAGATGGGTAGGAAACCATGATGTTAACTATTCCAACCTTTGCTCAAAGTAGAGCTAATTTCAACTTTAGATGGAGTTCCTCAGGGCCTTTTCCACTTCAGTTCTGAATTATTTCCACAGCTGGAGATGCACAACTTCTGTGGGCAATTCTTCTTTCCTTTTTCCCTTGCTGTGATTTGTGCGTATTGCTTCTTATCTTTTCACTGTGTCTCCCTCAGAGCCTTGCTCTGTTTTCTCTCTGACTCTCCATTAGGTATTTGAAGATAGTGATAAAATTTCCCCTTTACCATCTGTTTTTCAGACTGAAGAAACCTGGCTCCCTCAGCCACTCCTTGTACATCATGTACTCCAGCCCTCCAGCCAACTGGACTTGAACCAGTTTGTCAATCTGTCTCTTATGCTGGGAAGCCCTAACATGGGTAGTACTCCAGATGCAACTTCACAAGTATCATATAGAGAAAAAAAAAATAATTTCCTGCAACCAGCTGGTTATACTTTTGGTAATATAAACCACTATGGAGATAGCTTTCATCACCAAGGGCCCAATGTAACTTGTATTCAATTTGTTGTCCATCAGAATTCCCAGGACCTTTTAGTGGAGCTGCTTTCTGGCCAGTTGTCCCCCAGTCTGTATTGTTGTATGGGATTAACTCCATCCCAGATACAGAACTTTACATTTACTTTTGTTAAATTTCATGAGGTTTCTGACAGTCCATTCCCAAAAGCATGAAGAGCAGCCCTGCCCTCCATGTTGTCCATGAGCTTGCTGAGACTGGTTTCTGTCCCATGGTCTCAGTCACTGATGGTGAGTGAGAGACCAGTATCAGCCTCTGAGAACTGTCACTTGCAACTGGCCACCAGCAAGATGTTGAATCCCTAATTACTACTCTCTATCCAACCTGCTCTTCATCACTCATTCATTTGCTCATCAGGAAATGCAAAATGGCTCTGGATTGCTAGAATTGCTTTTTTGATTGTCACTATGTTGATCTTTCTTGCTTTATGTCTGGATTGTTATTTACCTGGGTCATAATTCTGACTTTTAATTTGAATTTTAAATTCCTGAAACATATTTAAACATTTATGTCTATATGAAAGGGAAGAAGAAAAGAAGGTTCCATCTAACTAATTGGCTCCTGAAGATAAATTAGAGAACAAACATCACTTTGCACTTTCCTCTTTCCCACTCCCTAATGTTAATGTATTATGCCTAAGAGTTTCCGCTATTTTCTTTGCAGCTCTAGCAACACCTTGTTTACCTGTTCCATAATGATTACCTGCTGCTTTTTTCATCAGGTTGTCTCATCTGGAACAGAGCACACATACTGCTTATTTTAATTAAGCATATCTATAGTATTATGCATTTTCTCTTTGATCCAACTGGTAACAATCAGCACAACTGACCCTGCAGCTGTGTACCTGGTGTGGCACTGCTTCAGGGCAGCATATCTGCCTCCAAAGGTGAGGCAAAAGGCAGCTCTGAGACAGAGGGAGGAATGGTGTAAACGTGGAAAAAAAAGTTATGGGGCTGGATAAACAAGACCATGCAAGACCATCACACATTTTTAGAACTCTTTACATGAACAACCAGATATTGTTTTAATTCGAAAGATGCTGCATTACAGCTCCCAAGCTTAGTAGTAAATAGCTTTCATCCAAAGAGACAAAGCTTTTCTTTCCCATTTTGTCCTCCATCCAGAGAGATTCAAGGTCCATTTCTTGAATTGCAGCATGAAGGACATTAAATGATCAGTCAAAGCAACCAGTCTGTACACTGAAAGATACCTTTTGCAGGACGGGATGTTACATGGGGTAAGAAATTTCTTTGAATGCTCTTTTATGTGTACCCATGTAAATTTTCATTGTCCACAAAGGGCTTACAAAGCTGCTGACTAAAAAACAGAAAATAAAATCTGCCAAAGGCTGCCTTCCATAGGTCTGTAGCATATTTATGCTCTCCCAGTCTCCCTCCATAAAGATCAGACACACAAACCCACACTGCTCAGTATCCCATGTATATAAATCAAGAGACAGAGTCTTGTTTACACACTAAAGCAGAAGAAAGTATTTTCAGCTTAAAAAGGGGCTGTTTGCTGTATAAACTTGGTTTAGACCAAGTTTTCACTGCAGACAGTGACAAAACTCCTGTCTTCAACAACAACAGATTCACGTGCTAATGACAGATTTCCCTCACAGAAGGAAAGCACCATACCAGTACTTCATAAACTTTTCCTTTCCACTTTTGAGTAGGAATCCTAAAATAACCTAATGCAAGTAAAAATGCTAATATCTTCCTCAGAAAAAAACAAAACAACCCTGCCCCAAAACAAGCAAACAAACAAAACAAAACCACAGAAAGCTTCAGTACCTGTTGGTTGTCTAAGTTTAAGTTCACAAACTGTTGGCACAGGTGAAAGAACAAACTGCTGGATACTCCGTGGAATGTGGAGATACACACATGTTACTACTGGCACAGTTTTATGGGGAACTGTGGTAACAGAGTATTTTTTGAGCTGACCAGTCAGTCCTTGACAGAACACTTCTGACCTGAAATCTTATTTTTCTTAAGACAGGAATAATTTTTCTAGGAATTTACAGTTGTTCACCAAATGATCCCATTGCAACTGTGTAGTCAGCACTGTGAGTGGCTGCCTTCTACCTGATTCCCCTTTGATTTGGTTTATTAATATTGGAGTCCTCTCTAGATAAGTCTACAAGATTTACCTCTTAAAATGACACTTGCTCTAATGTTGGGAGCGAAGTTTCTGTTCATGAGTTGCTCATTGTTCTCTGTAACACCTTTCTCTTCACTCTAGGGTTACACAGTGAAAAAAACAAAGATGGTTTAAGGCAATTGGTGAGAAAGTTCCCATATCTTTCACTGATCAGGATGAAAAAGCAGGGGACTTCAGCTTAAAAGCCTGTTCTGAACATCCGTACTGTAGAACTCACCACAAATTATCACTTTAGTATTAAATTTCAGTACAAAATAACAGGGTGAAAAATTTTGGTCCTTGGATGTTCGAAAAGACGACCATCATGGAAAATACAGGAGTTTAAATTTTGCCTCTGAAAAACAATTATAGGACTGCTACAAGAATCCTGAATCCAGGACCAGCACTGTCCCCAGAAGATGAATACATCAGTGTTAAAAAATCAAAGAGGAGCCACAAAAAGCAACTTGGTTCAATGGGAAACACATAGGTCTCTCCCTTTTCATCAGAAACAATTTCAAAACCGAGAAAAAAAAGCCAGTCATGTCTAGGCTAAACTGGTAATACTTTTTCCCTAATCTAAGATGTGAAACAAAAAAGCTATCTGCAGTCTGATACTTAATCAACCAAATTTATTAGAAGATGTTGATCTTTTTCTCTGTTAATGTTATTTTCACCCTCCTGTATTTTTCATTCAGGTGTTTCTCCTGAAGTTTTCCCTAAGGCATAATCATATAGCCATTTTGGATATGATGCAAGATGTCACCAAGCCATGTTGTTCATCAGTGTCTGTCAGACATAGATTCATGCAACTACTATTTAATCTATCCTGGTCTGAATATAGTTACTACCAACTACTTTCAACAGTGGTGGAATCTATAACAAAGAAGCAGACTATTTGTGTTGTCCAGCATTGTAGTTTGGCTGGAAAGACTGTAACATATTAAACTCCTTCAGCAAAATGCAGCACTGAGCAAGAAGCATCAAACTGCCTGTTTAGCCAGTTGAATGTAGAAACAAGGCTCCCATACAACTTGATAGCCACTAACTTGCATTAATTTAAAGAGTGAAAGCTAGCAATTTACACTACCAAACGTTAGGACAGGCATGATGAATAATCTGACTGCAGTTCTAAGGGGAATTTCTCCATTAGGAAAAAAAAAAAAAAAAATTATTCACACCAGAATTTGGCAGGACATTAGAGTTAATCACCACTATTCTTCATATAATCTTTAATGATCACAAACAGTCAGGACCTCCAATTTACATCTCATTTACAAGATGGCATCTTTTAGCAGCATGGGACTTCCTAACACACTCTCTCAACTACTAAATGATTAAATACTTATTCTTGCAGTACCTAGATTTTCTCAGTCCAACCTTACTTACATCTGCTGCAATTACAACACGAAGACGCTTAGCCTGTACTTACAGAAAAACAAGGATGTGTTTACACTTCATGAGTTTTTTCCTTCAAGAGGCTAAAATTGAACCTTATGAGGGAGAACAGCATCCTCTGCTTTCCTTCTAGTAAAATATGACAAAAACCACTGTGCTAGTCTCTGTCTATGAAGCACTCTCCAAAGAAGCAGATGAACAGACCAGATGTACACAGCTTGTCTGATACCTTGCTGCTTCAATAATTTTCATTACAGTAATTGTTGCTTAATGCTGGTGTAATTTGTTGCTCAAAGGAAACAATTTTTGTTTCCTTTAATGCTGTTACAATGATGCCTGCTCTTTCCCTGAAAGACCCAGGACCTCTCCTACCCACAGAGCGGCTTGGAGGTGAAGCTGACTTTACAACCCTGAAAGAAAGCAGAAGGCCAGGGACGTCTGAACGTGGGGTCACATGAAAAGCCATGAAAGCATGGATAGCTGTAAGCCTGAACAGCTCGTGCTGTGCGTCAGCAGACATCAGCAACTGGCAACTGTTGGAGTAGCAGTCATATATTTACATGGCATATGACTGTGTTACATTGACAGCTCAACTTGATTAATGGTAGCAAGTGGTTGAAATGCTATTTGCATAAAATAGACTTTGCTCTAAAAGTAATTTTTTGTACAAAAGACACACATACTTTGGAAATATTACTTGTAAGACTATTTTTCTTAGTAAAGCATACAACTAAAAGTAAAAATATATACATATCGTGTGTATATATATTCTCCACCCCAGTTTGAGCTCTTTACAGATGTTCAAAGGCCATCTTGTCACTACTGAAGTCTTCCATTTCAGCTCATGGCATAAGGATTTTCAAAAAGAAAGATTCTAGTGTGAACGGTTGTGTGATTTGAGGACCAAGTGGGATTTTTCTGGTTTGGACAACTCACCTGTCAGGCTTAGGGCTTTGTCACTCCACAACATTTCCTAGAGTTTGCCTGTCAGAGCAAAGAACCAGTGTTTGTTGCAGACAAAGGCTAGTGAAACTAACCCCAGAAATGAAGGCATCCCTAAATATGCTCATAGGACTTTTTTTTTTTCTCATAGTCTTTACAGGCTGATGCATCCCTTATATCCTCTGTCTGTCTCGTATTGAAGATCCTTTTTTGAGCAACAGATTCTCCTCTCATATCTAAACCTGTATCTTATACATATTTACTAAATATGCATCATTTGTTGGAGAACTTCTTCGCTACATGCTAGTGCAACAGTTCTCCCTTGATACATTATTTGCCCCAACTAGACACGGCTCTATAAGGCAAAAGGGAGTTTATCAGGTGAGAAAATTGTACACAGAAGATAAAAGCAAAAAAGACAGGTGCTGAAAAGGAAGCATTGTCTGAGTTAATAACTTCTGGGGATAGCACCAAGAAGCATGACATGATTCCTGTTAATGGGCAGTTTTCATCTTTTGTTTTAAAGCTCAGAAAGTTATTAAATGCTTTAGCAGCAGAAAGGTCCACCAGCAACTATTAAACATGATGGTCTGGATATAGTTTCCAAAGTCTTGTTGTTCGTTGCCAAAGATACAGTATGGGGATGAAATAGAATTTTGATCATTTTAGTGCATGACTGTGTAGGGATTTGTATGTTCTCATTGGAAAGGAAAACTCACCCCAAAAATTGGAGATGAATGCATTGACACTTTACTGAATCTTCAGTAAGAAATTGACCCACAAAACACCAGTTTTCCTAAGGTGTTGTCTTGCTAAATTATTTTTGAACTGCTAAAGTATTTTTGAACAATGTAAAAAAATGTAGTCAGGGCCTTTATGCACTATCAGAATGTAGAACAAATGAAATCTAATAAAATCGATAATACTGAATTAAACTCTTGCTGCCACATGAATGAACACAGTTATATATACAAGCTCAAATAGTGTGGTTTGGGTCATTTGAGAGCTCTCATATGAAATATTTTCTCTGCTGTTAACCAGATGTATGTTTACTTTAGTGCCTTCCTCTGCACCAGAGTACATGAGGACGATAACTATGAATGTTATTTTAAATGATTAATCTCTTCAACCTATAAAAGCCATGAACTTCAAAGTTAATACAGGCTTGAGAAATCTGTCACTTATAGGCTTGCCCCTTCCCCTATTCCCAAAAGAAGAGTGCTGTCTCATATTCAGATATAGGATTTATCTGGCTTTCTTAAAGTATTGGGAGAATATTTCCATTATATAAATAATATTTTCCTATACAAATATTGGTCATTCCTTGGTTCAGTGCCCAGAAAAGGTATCCCCTGTAGCTCTCTGATCTGCTTAACAGGTGTTCTTTTAAGCACACTGTCCTCCTTCATCACACAGTAACCTTCAGTAAATCAGGATAATTTACAGTGCAAGTTCTGCTCTCAGAAACCTACTGCTGTAACAGAAAATTCCAACACAATGTGGCGAAATTCTGTTAACTGCAGTGCAACAATGTGAATCACCAAATTTGAAATGAATGAGCCTTGTAATGCCTGAGGCATAACATTTTAGTGGCTGAAGAATTTGACATTACATGCATTTTGAGTATCTATAATCCTATAGTTATCCTGACAGCAGAGAACCTCTGCTCAATAACAATAGCTACACAGAGGAAATTATTAAAATACACTGCACATATACATTAAGAAATGCCAGCTTCACAACTCAAACTCTCTACCACATACCTGTAACATGTAATTAGTGGAATCAGTTTTTAGGTGACCCATTTATTCTGTATTTTCCTGCTAAGACCCTCAACAACTTTCTTATTTATATACCTCAGCTGTTTAAGAAATGAGAAGGACTCCATGCGGTTGGATTTTCTTTCAGATGTGCATATTCCTGGGAGGAGCAGGTACACTGAAGACACTGGAATTGGAGATTGCATAAATGAAAGCACTGTAAGGCAATTAAATTCCACAAAGAATGGAAATTATTTTGTGTAAAGGACAACTGGGAAATTTCTATTGGTTCTGTAACCTATACAAAGCTCAGTTCTTGTCTATTCTCCCATGAAATAACTTTAGCCCACAGTTTCTCTGGGCAATACATTCCATTGATGTGAAGTTTGTATTTAACGACAAACCAGAATTGCACCACCTTAGAAGATGCCCAGGGCACAGCTAGAATTGCTAACATTTTTACCTTCAGAACAAACGTGCAGCAACATAAACACTTTTATCCCTGTGCATTGTGTTTGGATTTGGACTGTAATACCCAAATCCCAGATAAATTCAAGGAACTATCTGAAGTACCTAAGGCAACCCTGTAGATGTACCAAACTACAGTCAGAGAATCGGTCACAGCCAAAGGAGGATTCAGCTCATCTATTCTCCTGCTAATTGCAGACAGAGCCTAGAGCAACTGCATGCAATAGGAGGTATCTCAGGTTTTGTAGGTAGTGATGTTTTCATCTTCAGAATGGCTCTTAGAACTGAAGTTATGCAGATGTGGACTTCAAAAGTCCAAAACTGAGATCAAAAATGTGTTATGCAGTGGTCATCTAATGATGGCAACTAGAATTGCTGAGAAGCTTCCCTTAGGTTAAGTTTAGGTGAATAGGTAAGAGGGAAGAAAGAGCAACTTCCCTCCAAATCACATAATCTGCATCTTCCATTCTTAACAAAAAAATTCTTTATCATGTGGGCTTGAAAGGGCTAAAGCAAATCACACAGCAAGCAAAAGTTTTAGATTTGTTTTAGCTCTCATCAGTATGCTAAAAACACACCTCTTTGGCCTAACAGAACGTTAATAGAGACACCTCAACAAATTGTTTTATTTACCCAAATAAAATTAATCCTGCATATCAGCTTCTTCCTAAAACAAAGCTAGGCTGAATGAACTATGCCAACACTAAAAATAAGGGCACTCTGGACTCAGGGGTGTCCCTGCTGGTGTAAAAGGGATTTGCTCCCTATTTCATTGCACCTTGTCACTGATAGGTGGAAGACACTATATATGTAAAAGATTATGAAAATGAAGTGGAAGATAACAAATATCAGATACAGTGCAATTAATGCACAAGATAAGAATTCCAGCATCATTTCCACCTAGGATAAAATATCAGAATTAAAAAAAAAAAAAAATACCGTAAAAAGCAACAAATACATAATAGGATTTGTCCCTGTTCACCTTCTCTGTGAACGAGGACTCAGCATAGCCAGAGACACTGGATGGATTACATGAGTAATGAGAAGAAAGGGCTACTAAAATAGCATCCAAATAAACAAATAAATAAAAGAATCCTACCAAAGAAATAGTAACAGAAACATTTCTCTCAAAAGAAAATACAGGAACATAAAGAAATACCAGTAGAAAGACCACTGGGCTCTGATCCAAGGTCATTTTATTGTCATGGTTGAGTCTCCTATTTTTACTCATGAAGAAAGGTGATGGCTACTCTTTCACTTACATGTTCTTGGTGGGTTTTGCCTGATGATTCACCTGCACAGGTGGATCTCAGAACTGTATAAACTGCTTCTGTGTTCAGCAATACACCAGGAAGCCAGCTTTGATTAAAGTCTTCCTTCAGCACTGAAAGCTCCATTGCATCTCATTTATTGTTTTTTGCACCCACATACTACTAACAGTGTGATGAATAAGGACTAGTTTATAACTGCTAATTCATAGAATCATTATTTGAAGAAAAAAAAATCAGTAAAAAAAATATTGTGTATTTAACCCATCTTAACAAATGTTCAAATGTCGTGTGTCTGAACTGACTGACCCATTTTTCAGCTCTTTACAAATTCAGTGTTATGCTTCAGATGTCTGAAGAGATTTCTCAAGGCTGTTTTGTAGCCAGGTCCCAGTACTAACCACAAATTTCAATTATTAAATTAGAACAAATGCTTAAGAAACAAGTGAATAAATGATAGAAGAAGGCCCAGACCATCTGAGTCTCTGGAAACTCTTGCTGTACACATTGAGTGTTTGATCAGGACCCAGAACAATTAACATCACAATTCCCAGATCAGCCTAGAAACTTCACAGAAAAAGATGCACAGCAGGTAATATTTGTGTCAGACATCTTTACTCACCTGCTGACTCTTCTTAGCTCTATTATTTTTAGATGATATTTTCATTAAGTTACATCATTGGAAACTAATCGGCTTGGTGCATTTTCACCTTAAAATCCCTCTCTCCTCATAAAACTTGCACTACAAAGAAGATCATAGGTAGCCTACTAGCCATTCCAGTGCCAGCAATAAGGAGAGATAGATGACTTTTATACTCCTGAACAGGGCACATCTCTGACCCAGGTGCATTAAATCCTTACAACTATGAGAGGCAAGCTCTTAACACTCTGCATCCTAAACCAAGACACAAACACCAATTTTAGGAATAATACATTTTCAGATTGGTAATTTGAAAATGTATAAATACTTACAGATATTTCAATATCAACTTCTGCAACTAATTTAGAAAAAAAATATACAGAATTGGACTCTGGGCTTTTTTGTAGGATACAATCAGATTTCATGAGTGTTATACAGCTAGTGACTTACCTAACAAGATAGCTAGATGGTGCTAAAACATACTTGTTGCAATATAGTTTTACCGTTGGTTACAAGTTTTGAAATAGGGCGTTTTATCTCCATGAATGCCTATAACTACAATATTTATGTACACTTTCATCCAGCAACTCCCTGAAAAAAAAATTCCTGGTGTGTCTGGGAAACTTTTTTTATTCCTGTACTAAAAATGAGATATTTGAGACACATAAGTAAAGTGACTCGGATCAATCAAAAGATTTCTTGAGTCACAGATTAGTATGTTAGTCATAGGATTATCCATCCTTTCTGAAGTTTGCCCACCACTGAAATATATCTGCCTCTAGAGTGAAATCCATCAGTTTACCCATGAACCATGATAACCAGAAATGTAGATCTGAAGAAAATGGAAATGAAGAAAAAAATTTATATCATGTTATAAAAATCTAGGCATCTGAAATATATAGTAAATATGTTATGCATATTTTGTGAATAAAAAAATATTTTAAAATAAAAATTAATAACAATAAATAAAAATTACTTCACCTTTTTTAAGCCTGTACCATTTAAGGGAGAATTGGAGAATGAGTTTGTAAAGAATCTCAGATTAATTACAGACAACATTGTCTTTTCAATACTCAACTTTCCTTGTTGAAATTTTACCAACTAAGAAATTTCATTTTCTCCCCAGTAGAGGCTTTCTCAGGGAAGGTTGTTTACAATGTAAATTAAGTAATTAACCTGAAAGTGAGAAATATTTGAAACAACCAAATAAACTTACTTGTATACACTGCATTCATGCTTGTCAAGAATATTCTTTGCTAAACCCAAAATAATCTGCTCCTCATGGCCACTAAATTAAGTCAGTCTCATTATTTATGTCACCTGCTGCAAAGCTGCTCTACATTAATGAATTAGGACCATTTCTTTCTTTAGTATTTTCAAATGTCTTTCATTATAAGCAGGAACATAAAAATCTGCTATTTAAGAGAACTCAGTTCACTTTGAGAGCAACTCAAATAAATGAGCAAATCTTCAAAGGTTCATCTGGGGTGTGTGGTATGAAAACTGGCTCAAGTGACCCGTTCTGAACAACAATCTCCATGTGTGATTCCCACCTGTGGCTATTGAATTCATGACAGATTTTGTCTGGAAATTCATGGATGTGCACATTCCACACTGCTGTTGTCTGCAGCCCTAGCTGTTTTAAGTGAAGCTTGGAGATGTGAGATTTAAGAGCAGCTTGTTACTTCTAAGTAACCTACTGAGCCTGACAGTGCAGAGTCCCATGCAATGGTCTCTGGTCACAAATCATTCTCTGAGAACAGCAGACAGCCTGTCATTTTGAGCAAGGACTTTTTTACCTAGTTGTACTATTAATTTTTCCAATAATAGGCAAGATTTTATTTGTCAGATAAGTGAGGAAATTCCCCCAAACCTGCAATACTACCTTGCCTGACCCCTAATTCTTGAAAGAAATCTGTTTTCAGAAGGAATATGTTTGCACTGAGCTGATTTCTGTACCAAACTACTAAGATATGGCTGGAGCAAATATCTCCCAGAAGACCATCTAAGGAACATGCTTATTGTTCTTATGTGGGGGCAGAACACCTTTCACAGGTAGTCCTTTTTCCCTGTATTTTGTGTTTTCAGACTTGTACTTGCCTAAACTGCAGGGATTGTGCACTTCATCACAACACTCTTGAATCCACTCTTCTGCTTTCCTTTGTGGTTACGAGGATCTGTGAGGCTTCTTGTACATCTCATTCCATACAACCAGTGACCTGGACCACTCACTCAGTGTCAACACAGAGAGGAAGAAAAGCACACAGCACAACAAACTGCTGAGGTAGGATTTCCTATCACTCTCTCTTAATAAGATGTGAAATTCCCTTTCTATTTATCTTGCTCTTCACACACACTGGTACCTGTGAAGATGAAAGAGCTTGCAACCAACAGAGAAGGGAACACAGCAATTTCTAAACCATCTAGTGAAGTATTATGCTTTAGCAGCAGATAATATTAGATGCTTCAGGGGAAGATGTTAGTGTGGTATGAAATTATGAAACCTTTCCTATTAGGAAGAGTATGTGTTAAGTTTCAAACTTTCTTGGTTTGTTTTCTGGTTGTTTTTTTCCCCTTGTTTTTAAATCTTTGTTTCATTTTCACATAAAAATGTCTAAATCTTTACAGTTGCCTGTTAACTCTTCAGGTCTCTGGGCATCTTCCTATAGCCAGGTACAGACAGCTGCTTCCCAGGTTCACCTGTGCTCCTTGCCAGAGATGTATGAACTAGATCCAACCCTGAGACCTTTCAAACATGCTTAATTACCTTGTTCTCTCATCAGGGCTCATTAACATCGGTACAGCCTGGCTGCTGGACCAGAATGGCCTTGTGCCTGGCCATGCTGGATGATGAACAGAGCAGAATGTCTCAATTTGACAAAAACAACAGGTAAAGTTTCCTGTGCTTTCCCTTATGAAGCAGACATTTTCTTTCATGGGTGCTAAGAAATGCCACCTTCAGGCAGAAAGCAAGGCTAGCTAATAAAACACAGGGAATTTTTCAACGAGGGTATCCACTCAATCACTTGAATTTTGAACAGAAGGGACTGGAAATACAGATGGCGATTTCTCCTTTCAGTTCCTGCAGAGATTTGGGCTCCAGGCTATGGATTTCAGAAGGCAATTTCCACAGGTGATGAAATGTTCTCCTTGTCAAAACAAGACTTTTTTTTTTCACAGATGATTAGCTGGCAATTTGGCTAGCAGATGCTGAGTGATAGGATCTCACAAATCAGCAAATCCTGCCTTCCCCCCAATCCACACCTGTTTTACTATCACCATGATGAGTGCTGTACCTGAATGTGATTAAATTTAAATACCTCCCTCAGGTGCTTATGAAAAAAAGAGAAAGCAAAACAACACAATTTTGGAGAAGTAATGCTCTGGCTCAGAAAGGGGCAAATTGAACTGTAGGAAAACAGCATCTTGGCTTTTTAAAAGTTCATTTGCTCCTGCTGTTTATACCCTACCTGAAACCACATCACCCTGGGTTTCTGACATCTCAGTTGGTGATTTTTTAAAAGATTATGATATTGGATGGAATATAAGCTACAATTTTTGTGTTTTCATATAAGCTTGCCCATAGCAAGAAAAGAAGGACACAAGCCCTATTGCCCTTTAGAAAATAGGCAGCAAATAGGTCTCCTGTTATCCAAACATAGCTATCAAGTTGTTTCCCTATTAAAGGCTTATTTTGGAAATAATCAAATTCAGATTTTTTTCCACAGACACTAACATTTTATTCCAAATTCTGAATTGCAATTGCACTAAAAAATGCCTGTGATTCAATAGCATACAAATTTAAACTTATCAGCATGGCTTTCTCTGTATCTATTTCAGAAAAGCATATGGACTTGGAAGCCACATCTTAGCTTCCAAATTCTAGCAGCATACTTAGGAAAAGTATCTCAGTTCCTTTACATGTTGTTAACATGGTATGATTTATTACTAAAGTAACTTCAAGTTACTTTATATGTATTATAAACAATGAATATGTGGCTACCATGTTTCACTCTGGATTTATTTTATTTACCTGGAAAGTTTTTGTCTATAAAATGAAAAAGATTGGGAAAACTTACAGAAGTTTGAGTTAAAGAGCTCGAAAATACACCATTTTTTTCCTCCTAAGCAAATATAACAGGTATGTTATCCTCTGCTCTCCTGATTTCATTACAGAGATATCAGTGGAGTTACAGTGGTATTAGATTGGAGTAACCAAGTGGTGAATTAGGTCCTGTACATTTCATTACAGCAGCATAAAACAGATGCAATCTTCATATGGTTCTCTGATAACGTGATCACCAAAAGAGAAAATATATTCATCCTAGTAGTTTAAAAATATAAGCAGTGCCATATTTATTTCCCATCAGTGGCATCTATATACACTTCATATTTGAGAAATAAAAAAGTAAACTTTGTAAAACTGCCATCACAGTGAGCTTACTCTGTTGTGTGATTTATATCATGGTATTTTCAGATGACACTGTACCGCATTAGCTTAGGGCACACCATGAAAACATGCTTCAATTGGAACAATTTGCTCAGCTTTTAGGTCAGCTCAGTGCTGGATTCATTTATGTGCAAATTCATTTGCATCTTCAAATTTGTCCACATGTGCAGATGAATTCTTCTCCTGCTTTATCAGGAATCACATATAAACTTGTATGACAAACACTGGTGAAACCACTTGCTTGTCAAATCTCAGACCATGTATTCAATGCTTATCCTTCTTTTCTGCTAACTGCTTTTTTGGTCCTGTGAATTACAATACATCTCCTGTCATTTTGTAACCATGCCAGAGCTTACATGGTTCTGGTCATCTCCTGATTTTACATTCTTCATCCCTAGTTTCTCCCTTCAAGTTCACAGGCTTTTTCTCTTATCCTCTCCTATATTTTGCAATTTTGATTGCATTTTGTATTTTCACAATTTTCATTAGTATTTTTATGTGTAGGTCTCACTAATTTACTTTGATATTCCTGGCCGGAGGCAGATGTGTGAACTCCATGGGGCAAGTGGCTGCTTCACATTTTCTCAATCTGAAATTTCTACAAACTACATGATGACTCTTTGTGACTCCAGGCACAAGAGAAGGTCAAGATAAAGAATGATGGCTAAGAAAAAGAGTATGACTCTTTATGTAAGAGTTATTCAACTGAAGAGTGACAGATAAGTAAAAACTTTTCATAGTGAAAGAAAGATTAAAGTTGTTACAGTATTGTGTTTATAAATCTCTATCTAAATATTTATAAAATGCCCGGTAAACAAATTGTCTGATAAAAATGAATAAGCAAATAACAGAGCTGCTTGGAAATTTTCCATCAGTGAAAAGTGCAGCATCTATACAATAATCATTTTCTGTGGAAAAACGCCTGTGAAATTAGCATTTTCCATTAGGAGAGAATCTAAAGTTCTGTTTATTAAACAGACCAAAATATTTTTGAATCAGAAAATAAATGGATTAAGTATATATCTACCAGTATCATGGTCTACTGATCTGAAGTTCAAGATGAGGTAATCAGTAGAGTAAAGATAATGCTTTTTCCTTTTTTTAAATCTAATGCCTAAAATATGTGAAGAGTGGAGAGTGAAGAATATGTAATAACTTTGAGTGAATTGCTGGGCTGAGCTGTCTGATCAAGGCATAACAACTGGGTCTGTATTTGGTTATTTTTCCTCTTTCTACATTCTCCAGAAATCTAGAAAAAAAAAAAAAAAAAAAAAAGCCTTGTAACCTGTAAAGAATGTCACACCTGGAAACTTTTACCTAGGCTTTTCTACAATCTATAACAACTATGTATTGCCCATACTTTTTCACAATGTCACATTGAGGCATAAAAAGAAATTAAGAAAAACCTTTATGGAGTAGTTAAGGGAGCTTTGCAAATCCATTGTGGACAGATTCAGGCTCTTTCTGCCGTTGTCCCAAGCCAGATGGCTGGCAGCCAGATCTAGAAACCACACCTGCAACAGTGTGATGCTGTGCTTGAGCATGAAAACAAAGACAGTTTTTGAAACAGTGGTATCCATACCCACCAGAAATTTAACACATACACCCCTGGGAAAATCTTTCTGAATGTTCTTGCCTTCCAGTACAAAGCATCGACAGTGCCCATACCATCACCAATCCTGGCTGCCCAGCACACTGTCCTAGGAAGCACACACAAGAACATGATATATCCTGTGCTTGTCCTTGGAGATCCCCCAGGACAAAAAGTATCACAGCTGTCAGAGCCTGGCAGATATACAAAGCCTTCTTCATCCCTGCTCTAATATTTCTTAAAGATTCTTTATATTTATAAGCTCCTGGTTCAAGGTTATTGTTAATTGCCATGCAATTAGCACAATAGCTTCTGGTTATCTTGAAACACAGGCAGAAAGAGATCACATCTGCCTGTTGTTAACTCCGCAGGCAAGCCTCGAAGTTGTTTTGCACAAACATACCTAAGAAGCTCAAAAGAGTGAGGAAAGAAAGCTGTCCTAGCTAGAGTCAATGCCATCTATGTTTTCTCTCATCAGCATACAACTCCAGCACACCATGGAGCATGCATAATTGCTTTTACTCTCTTTCTCAGGCTACTCCTCTTCCTGCACTCCTTCACCAAACAAACTTCTTCCTACAGCAGACAGTAATGAGCAGTGTTTAATGAGTTGCGTGGTAACCATCAGGAGAGGAGATGATAAAGACCTGTCATGCCCAGAGGCCACAGCTGCAAAATATTCTTCTTACCAAGAAAACACAGAGATGTGGGAGGGGAAATTGTCTTCCTTTACCCCATAACACATTTGGTAATCTCTGAACAATAGAAGACTAAGGCATTGTTGACAGCTCAGCAACCTGCTCTTTTCTTAACATTTTGTTTCGGTAAACCAGTTATTTACAGTGTTTGTACAGACAGAATAGTATTTTTTTTCCATGATAATAAATACACAAAATAACACTCCCTCATCAATCTGCCTAAGACTGCTCATCCTGCTTTCAGCTGCACAATGACCTTTACATGCTGACTGAGTAATGTGTCCCTTACATGGTTTGTAACAGATACAGATTGCTTACCTTCTCTTTCTGCTTGATGACATACTGATTAATAGCACCACAAGAACTAGCTCCTTGTGATCAATTAATCATCTGTCATAATTGTTCAGTAGCTAAATAATTATTAATTTTGGGTTCTTGTGATAGTGAAGGTTGACAGTGTTAGAAAGGAGAACATGTTCTCTTTGCTTCGCTGGGGACTTGGGTCTAAAACCCTCCTAGAAATAGATACTTGTCAGGGCATTTTATCCTTCTGTAATTTGGATTCTAATAATTCCTTTCAGGGAATATATTAAAATATTCATTAGTTGTCAGTTGCCAAGGGAAATTGATAATGGGAAAGCAATGCCTTTCTTGGGAACATTGATGGTTTGAAGGCTGTCCCAAACAACCCCAGCTCTGCTGCCCTACTTCAATAGGAGGATCATGAGTAAAATTATTTATCTTCACTCACTACTCAATGACCTATGTGCAAAGAATTAGTCAGAGGTGAATTAGGTCTTCACATAACCCCTTGTTCCAACACTAAGTTCTTCTTGGCCTATCGGGAGTCTCACCTGGTAATGTGGGAGGACCCAATGACTGCCTTTTTACTTCTAGATTCATAATTTGCCCTGTCACCTGATAGCATGTTAGGGAGTTCATAACAAAAGAGAGTTCTGGTTCAGCACCACTATATACCTAAGTGCTCAGAAAACAATCGCCAAACACAGTATGAATTAATGGAGAAGCATGCGATAGGAAAACTGACTTTACCACATTTTGCTAACTCTTAGAGTGCAGACCTATCTAAAAGTGTGACAGCACTATGTAAATGTAACAATATCTGAAACAATGACACCACACCTTAAAGTTTAAAACCTCCCCAAATTATTTCCATACAGAGAGGTTTTACATTTAAAGGTTTCCTTTAGAACTTGCAAAAGCCAAGACTACTTTGCTGTTCTTCCAATTCATTAAAAAACAACCAAAAAAATAAACCCAAACACAGAAACTAAGATTTACTTAATAGGAAAAACCATTACACCACTAGTTCTTCACTTCTTGTTTGAATACATATCCTAAGTGCAGGTTTCACAAGCAGAGGCAAGTAGGGTTTCCTAACAAGTAAGAATTGTGGTGATGCAGATTCTGAAGATGTTATTCTTAGTCCTGACTCCTAATGCTATTCCAAAGGACTGCTAATCCTTTGAGTGTTATGTATAGCAATATTAGATTTCGGAGGTGGGATATTGTTTCCTTATCCTACTCTGCATTCCCTAAGAAAAAGGTAAGATTCATAACACACAATCTAGGGCTTCAGAACAAAGTTACAGGATGACTCACCTAGAAGGGAAACAATGTTCAGCTAGTAGTTTTCTGATATGAAAGAAGTGTTTAATAAAATTAAGGGATAAGTGATCTGCAATCAAGAGATCAGTGCTTCAAATTCACAAGACTTGTAGTTTCTTCAGTGTTCTCCAATTGCTGGAGAAGAAAACTGTGATGAAATTTTGACATTTTGGATTTGGTTTGGGCATTGACATTGGACTAAACAGTCTTGAGAGTATATCAGGTAAACAATAATTATTTTTTTTTTCAGTTAAAGGAAGTGCTAAACACATCTGTAAAGCATACACAAAAACACAATAGAAGAGAGGTAAAGCAAATATTGTAATATTCACGAATGCTGTCCCTAAACTTTGGAAAGACAGTGAATCATTCTTGGGCGCATATAGCAACATTCCATTACTTCCCAAATTCTCAAGGTTAATCTTACTTATCCTAAAGATAACCAATTCTTTATATCTTCCTGCATCTGCAAAGTTTTTCACAAGAAAACTCAGAGGTCTGTGGTGGAATTTTAAATGAAACCATGATTGCACAGTTGCATGAGCAATAATACTGAAAAAGAATCAAATTATGCATCTCTTTGAATGACCAGTCCATTTGGATAGACATCTAATTACATAAAATAGAGTCCCAGAAAGTGCAGCGGTTTTCATTCTCTTGAATGAGAACCTTTGGCTCTCAAGACCTTGGAAACACAGCATTAATGAATGCTACCACAGAACAAATTGTCTCTTTTCTGAAAACCTGAAAGATTATTATTATTTCGCTACAAACATATAGCATGACTTCTATATTATTTCCTTAGTAAATGATGTGAGTTGGAAAATAACTGGTTTATGAGAAATGAGTAATATTGTTGTCAAACTACCCTCTCAAATCATAGTGGTTAATTTTGCATTTAATGATAACACTTGAATGTAAAAGCAATGTAGAAGCCAAATATTTACATTATGTTATGTTGCCTCTTGAATAAATGGCTGTTGTTAAAGACCAGCTTGAGGATTACATGTATGCAGACGCCAAGCTTTACCAAAAATAATTCAGCATGACTAATGGTCTTTGACCGAAGAAGTTAATGATATGCTTTCATAAAAGGTTAACTCTGAGGAACAGTGGGTCTAGCTATCTGAGATTCTTTCTTTTCTGTATATTTATCTCCAATAGCTGACATTTCTATTACTGCACATTACTACAGAAAAGATTCCCCTGCAAAATATGAAACTGGAATCAAAATAATTTCTTAAATTCCTCTGCATTTTGGGCAGTCTCCAAATTCGTTCAGGTTTAGACAAGTCTCTGTATTTTCTTACATCAGCTTCCTTCTTTTTCCTCTGAATTCCTTTCTGACTTTTTTCCCAGTTGTTTTCACCTATAAATTTACAGGCAGATGTTGGTACATTATACTGAAACTATGTAAATGAATTAGTAAATTAGGCTGCATTTGCTGAACCTAGATAAGCTGTCACAACAAAATTCTCTTACTGATCTGCAGAATTTACAGAACAAAGAACAAAAAAAAAAAAAAAAGAAAAAAGAAAAAAGAAAATAAAACCTTCTACAGAAAGTTTCTATAAAGCCTTCAAATAAATGTGTTGTAAGTCATGCTACCCCTCTTTATCTTCAGAATTTGCTTCATCTTTATTAAAAAGTAAACTAAAGCCAGCCTCAAATCCTGAGGATTTCAGGCTTTTTGGACCTTGCAGAACATGGTATCTCTTAGACTAGTAATGTGCCTGTAAGCAAGATTTTGAGATTTCTATTTCTGATCTTACCTTTGACCTGTGTAACTCAGAAGAAATCCTGGGAAGAGAAGGAAGATACTTAGAAGAGTTACAAGATTCATCTCATCTATTCTTATAGATGCAAAGGTATCTTAAATATCACTTCCTAGGAAAGAGTGAAAAGTTGAATTGTACCCTGGAAATGCTCCCTTTTGACCACTTTACTTCAGATTTAAATACATGTATTGGGTGATTTGACTCCACTTCATGACATTTACAATGTCACGCTCTCCCAGCATTTGGAAGAATGTTCAGAAGCATGTATAACTGTGCTTAAACACATGGAGCATCTTTACACGTTTCTCCCAAGTAAACTTCAGTGCAAGTCCTTTTTTCTCTGTTAGATATGATTTAATGGATAAGATCATAACACCAGATAAATTTCACCCCTTTTAATTGTTTTTCAATGTATATTAATAGCTGATTATTATAGTTGATACTGACTCTAAATTATATTGATTTTTTTGAGGGAAATTTTTCTGGGAAATATTTTCTTTTTTCAAGGAAAGTTAGGGTGTTGTTTACTACAAGTTTCAGGTCACTCTTTCTTACCAAACTGGTGTTCAGTGATATAGTGCTATGTGGTATTCTGAGGTGCTGAAGTGTGGGAATAACAAGGTCCACCTAATCTAAAACTCAGTAGTTTGATATGAAATTGTTTTATTGTATTATTTGCCATAAGGGACCATCAAACACATGAAAGTGATTTTGTAACCCCTGAATTGCTTCTGGCAGCTATTTTTTTGTAGGTAAGTTTATGGGTCACTTAAACATTCCCATAATCTAATCTTCATAGACTGTTGGGATTACATTTCAAGGTAAAATTATGCTATATTGCTTGTGCCATAAAGATAAAATCCTTTTCAACTTTCTCAGATACTTGATGCCATGGATTATTTATTTATTTATTGTCAGGACCTTTTCAGGCTTATTTGTTTGAACAATTTACCCATCTGTATGAATGTTGATCCATCAACATTACCTTAGTATCTGATGGTCACAATTATTATTCTTACTATGTATTTTGATAGCTAGTCCTAAAACCTTCTTTTCATGAGAATTGTGGCAACAACAGAGAAATATCAAATATTTCTCATTTCTGAAGGTCAGAACTCAAATCACATTATGTCTGCAGGATAAGGTTTACAATGAGGAGTAATACCTTTTAGTAGGCTGACAGATACATATGGAAGAGACAGACTGGAATTTGGACACACAAATCATTCTTCAGAGAACTCTCACTGTCACAGCACCATGTTCCAGTTGCAAAAATTTCACAATTGTTCATCAAAATGTATTATGCTGATATGTACATTTTCAGTATGGTCAGGGCAGAATTTCCGGAGTTAATTCTCTGAGGAAAACTTGTTCCTGTTGTTATTTACAGAGTTTGAGCTTTCTGCAGATCTTCTTGCCAATAAAAACATTTTCACCAGAAAGCTAGCACAATGACAATAAACAAGGTTGGAAAGTACATTTAAAAAACAGCTCAAACTTTTATTTACCCAGCATTAATAAATGCCCAGGTGGTTTGAATCCCCTTTGCATTGCTAAATCAGTGCAGTAAATGACAGAGGACAAGAAGGAAAAATGAAAAACATTTCTACAGAAGTAAAAGCGTACACAAGACTTAATTATCTCCCAACAAGAATAAGAGGACATGACTAGATGGCTATATACTGTATTGTTACATCTTTGCAACACTATCAGGACTAATTCCCCATTTTACTCTTTCGAGAGTCATATTTTAGAGCCTTTGTGAAAGTGGGTTGTAGCAAATAACTAGTCCTACTTAAGATCTACATGAATAAAGAGATCACTCCAGACACACAAACAGTCTTGGGCATCTGCTTGGAACTTAGGTGAGTTGTAGCCATTTACATGTAAACCTATGATCCCAAGCCCTTTGAACAGGTGTTGCCCAACCCTGGAGATCCCTGTGTTTCACAGACCCAGTCACCTGCTCTTTAAGCATATGCAAAAATACCATGTTTTTTACAGGACTGAACTTGACACTCCTTTTGCATAAGTTTTGTGATTGATTATAAAAAATGTGATGGATTATATAAAAAAAAAAAAAAAAAAAAAGAGCACAAAATGTTGTATTATCAAAGCTCGGAGAAGTCACCCAAGTGTGAAATACTCTTTCACAGCTTAAACTAAGAGGGTTTTTTGCTTAGGTTTTTTTTTTTTTTTTAAACCTTAGATTCATCTCTTCAGTCATGAAGAATACAAGTGTTCTGATTTTGTTCAAACAGTTTAAAAGCAAAATAGGTCTTCCTGGATGATAACATAATGACTGTGTTAAAACCTCTATTATAATGATCTCATTTGTGCTAGTGTTATTGTCTAACAACAATATTCAATATTTTATACTACTGATATGAGATACTTCTGATAGTCTAGACTATCTGAAGGAAAAACTACACAATAAAAACCTTTCAAACTTTGCTATGAAAAATGTATAATAACAGGTGGGCTATACTATCACCTTTAATTAGGTTAGTTTGATTATCACCTCCTCAAGACAGTCAGCTAGAAGTCAATGTTAACATTTCAGAAATAATGAACGAACTGATGACAAAATATGGAAGTAAAGCAAGCTCCAACTGAGCCTGTACACAAAAGGCTGCCAGGCTGGCAGAAACTGTCAGATCTAGACTTCTAACAAATAAAGAGCATTTCTAGATAGCTTTATAAGGGGTTAGTTCATCTTGAAAGGTATGGATGGTATCACAACTGAGAATTCACCGTAAATCCATGCATCAAATGGCTGCATATGAATCTTTATTATAACTGACCTTGCTGGTGCAGTTGATTGAATAATTCAGTCTAGATAGGCTTTGGGTTTGGATGAGGTCTTGTTGGTTGCAATCCAATCTAGGTAAGTATAGATATAGATGTAGGATACATTGGTGGCTGGGGAGAAGGCAGTAGAAGAGCACCTGAAGATCACCATACTCTCACTCTTAACTGAAAGCCTGTGACTACCACTTAGAAAACAAAGGGCTAACCTCAAGGCCATGGACATCAGTGGAAATTTTTCATTGTCTTTTTTGTTAAAGCAGACTCCAAACTTACATTTGGTTTTTATTTTATCTAAAAATAGTTTTGACCAGAGTAAAAAAGTTCTAAAAAAGCCAGTGATTTTTGCTTCACAAAATATTGTGTGATATCACAATCCAAAGAAGATGTAACCTTACAGATAATGTGATCACTGCTTGGATTAGAATGCTATTGACTGTGGTTATTTTAAAATTTCTAGGGTACTGAAAGTAAAATGTGTTTTACATCATCCTTATTAATTGTGTGTTTATAAGGTTCAGATGATTCATTAAGCTGGTTGTTGCCCTGAAAAATTGAGCTGAAGGGATGACTGTTGAGTTAAGGGTCATCTTGGGACTGACATTATTAAATATATTCTTGTTTTCATGGTGTAATTAGTTTTCTTGTGAGTCTTTAATAATGAATAAAAATGGCAATCCACTATCAATACAGTAGAATATGTCAACAGGGAGGAACTGGATGATCACAGAGACACGATGTGGTTGAGGTTGAAGGGACCCCTGGAGATCTAGTCCAGTTCTAGTCCAGTTCTGCTCAAACCAGAGTGATCTACAGCAGGTTGCTCAGGGCTGCATCCAGTTGGGTTTTGAATATCTTCAGGCATGGAGACTCCACAACCTCTCTGGTCAGTCCTGATGGAAAAGAGTTTTTATCCTAAATTGAATTTCCTGTATTTTGTGTCCATTGCCTCTAGTCCTGTCACTGGACACCACTGAGAGGGGTCTGGGGCCATTTTCTTTACTTGTCCCCATTAGGTATTTATACACATTCATAAGATCCCATTGAGTCTTCTCAAGGCTGAACAGTCTCAGCTCTCTCAGCCTGACTTTGTATGGAAGATGCTCCAATCCCTGAATCATCTCTCCTCCTTTTGGTGGACTCATTTCAGTATGTTCATATCTGTTTTGCACAGAGGAGCTCAGAAAGGCACATAGCACTCCAGATGTGTCTCAACAGGGATGAGCAGAGGGGAAGGATCACCTCCCTTGACCTGTTGGTAATGTTCTTCCTAGTGCAGACCAAGAAGATGATGACCCTCTTTGCTGCAAAGGTACATTGTTAGCTAATCATCAACTTGGTGTCCACCAGGACCACCAAGTCCTTTTCTGCCAAACTGCTTTCCAGATGGTCAGCCTGCAGGCTATAAATCTTCAGTGTTACCCTACTATAGGACAGACTAAATGCAACCTGCATATACAAGTATGATTGCTAAACTTGTTCTATTGTCAGATCAAAAGAAGTGCCAATAAATTCCTCCTGCTTTTCCCGCTGTCTGAATTCCTTTCCCAGTTATGCCACACTGCAGCAGAGTTTGTTTTTTATTGTGCATACCCTCTTGTATGTGAAGGATATCTGCAAATAACTAGGAAAGGCTTTTATCAGTTGTTTTGAGATAAGCTTTTTTTGTCACAATGTTAAGATTAAAAAGAGTATGGGTACAAAACATGGCTACAAAACATCCTGACCCTTCACTGGCAGCTGCAATTGCTGCTCCTGGACAAATGAAGTGTAGTAACTTTTACTCACCACAGTATGAAGAAACCAAACAGCTGCAACAATACAAAGGGAGGAAATTACAGCCAGTGAAGTTTGGTTATGCTCCTGGCTTAGAGCACTGTCACATGTTTTATAACACTGTGCCCCCCAGAACACCTGATAATTGGAATGATATTCCTATGCGACCTGTGCCCCCCGTGCCACACAGCTCTTGTCACTGCCCTGGCAAAGTCAGACATCCAGCCCTTGCAGGAGCACTAGGACATTCCACAGATCAAAACTCAACCCTTCTCCTGACTGACTGATTTTCTTGAAGATTTAAGGTAATAGGCAGATATCATACAGCTGCCATGGCAGTCTCCATTCAAATTCTTGCTCCAAACTTTACTTGAGGAAGGAAATTAACCTTGGTGAAACAGCATTTGGTTCATTGTATTTGTGTTCAATTTCAAATAAAAGTTTGCCTCCCATAACATTGGATTCAATCAATTCATTCAATACAGCCATGTGCTTTTTGGGTTTAAAGCTGTGGTGGTTACATCTTGCACATATACATATTAAATCTGTCAGTTTTAAAACAAACAAACAAAAAGAAATATATCAAATAATATTTTATAGACAGCAAGGTGAATATATGATGTTACTAAAAGATTTTTAATTTATGTTGATTGACTAAGGAGGAAAATATAGCTATTTGTTCTTCCCTTGCCTTCCCTTCACTTCCCTTATCTTTATAATATAGTTTCAAGAAACAATTTCATTTTAAAATGTGCCTCACTTTTAAGACATAGAGAAACAGTTATGGAAGTTACTATTCATTAGGGAGGATGACATGGTAGAATAAACTAGGCGCAAATGAAAATTAATGGTTTTATCAGCAGGCAGGTTTCAGGTCCTGAACAAGACCTGTTTAAATATTTACATGTGAGATAGGTTTCGGTGTTCCTTTTACAATCAATGGAGATCAAGAATATACTCCATATTCAGTTATCCAGACACTAAGTATCAATTTGGGGCAAACAGAATTACTTTCCAAAGTTCATTTAATTTATTGGCTAGATGCCTGTAACTCACATGTTGATACTTAACTGTGCATATTTTAACCTGAACCTGAATCCCACCCAAAGTTTCTTTTGGAAACCTATTTGTCCATAATGAATTCAAATTCATGGCTGTTAACACCAGAAGTCAAGAAGAGCAGCAGATTTAATCACTTGCTGTTTCTCTTCCTCCTCAGACTGCCCCTCAAGACTGTTGAGATTTCTGGAAGAAGTGAGGTGTATCTCCAGCCAGGTGAAAAATATATGGTGGATCAGCAACCACTAAATGAAATTGGATAAGGAAGAAATATCAAAATCTGAAAGAGATCTTGATGGAAGAAAATTTTGAAACTGTTGAGCTCAAACCTAAGGACTTTCCCAATATAGTCATCTTAGGATCAAGGAGATCTGTCCAGATTTTGGATATCGGGCATTGTTCTTTCTGTAGTGGGGAGAAACAAGTTGAAAGGTGCAACTGTCTATAAGAAGAAAGAGCAGATCTAAGTAGGTTGGAAGAAAAGCTGTCTTGGAGGATGAATTGGGTGGATTAATTCATGTGTTTCCTCTCGGTGCACGAGCAGACCTGTACCCTTCACAGTGGCTGACCCAGTGAAAGTTCTTCCTTTGCTGGTTATGTGAGAGAATTCCTAACAGTTTCAAACTATGTACTGTGTACTACATAATTCCCTATTATCAAGTAATTTAACTCCTTGGTTTGCTCTTGGGTCACTGTCCACATTGTCTTACTTCAGTTCCAAGCTCTCTTTTGGCATCAACTGACTAGTTCCTTCTGGGATAACACCTGGATGAGAGTCTAGAAATTATTTTCCCCAAAGACCACCCTTAATAGACAATACGAATAAGACCACAACCTATCCAGACTTATCCATCTTGAAACAATGCCAGCAGATTTTATATCCTTAAACATCCTTACACTGCTTTATATCATGCAGCACATATCCTTGGCATCATGACAGGTTGTAACACAGCCCTCACTTTATTTCAAGTACTTACAGACACAAACATGCACAAAAGGAGACACCATAGCAAAGAGCTTTGCAGACTGGACATGACCATCCTGCTTTATAAGAATGTATCCCCGAGTGGTGTCAATGCAAGCTACTCTCCACTTTGTTTACACCAGCACTGTTTCATGGAGTGGGTGAAAAGAAATAGCCATTTTGGTTAGGGCAGCAGGTACCGAGCCTCCAAAATATTCTTTTTCATTGTTGTTTAATAATGCTGTGCAGCAAAATCTTACTTAGTCCAAGACCTTGACATGACCCCAGATGAAAAATGAGGTGTGTGATTTTTTGGACTACCCTGAGGGCTGAGCTGCATGGCTTTTAATCAGGTCAAGACAGACTTATAATACTTTAATGTCTTTTCTATTTTGTCCTCATTGCCATGATAGTGGCTCAGTTTGATAACACAATTTCAGAGCATTATCATGTAAGTAGCTTTCATATTGAATTAGCAAACTATATAATAACAGGATAAGAAAACTAATGCATGCTAGACATCCCTTACAATAAGCTTCTGCATCTTTTCACCACAAAATGACATCTGTGACCTTTCTCTTCCTTTTTCAGTACAATCAGTCAGTATGAAAAGCTCCGTTCTACTGTTAAAAATACATCACTCCACCTATTGTTCAGCAGAACATGCATGTTGGCCTTGCAGCAAAAAAAAAAAAAAAAAAAAAGGTAACAGTAGTTGCTTACATTTCTGTTTTCTTCAAACTATGTACAGAATTATGCAGGCAAATATATTTCTGTGTTCATGATGTCTGCGTTACTTGACACTGTAGATCCATAATGATCAATACTAGATCTGTGCACTTCCATAGCACACACAGCAGCACTACTTGCTCCAGATCTGAACCCTGCACTTGACTGTCTTTGCCAAATTATCACCCAATACAGAATTTATATCACCTTTGTGTTGGCTGAAAGACAACAAGGAATATCTGATCTGTTAAGATGCTGCATGGCTGGAGTTATCCTGCGGGTATTATTTTAAGAGGCAGACTGAGTTTAATCCAGAGGATGCTCCATGTGGGGCTGCTTTTAAGTGTGTCCCAAGGCCGGATTTACTATATTGTTCAGTGAGCAACTGAAGCACTCGCCTATCCTGAACTGACCTTTAAAGATGCTTTCACCAACTTGACTTATGAGTTAGGTCATCTGCTTCATCTGTGGCAAGGACAAGAAAATAGCTAGAAATGATACTCAGGTGCCCCGAGTACCTGCATCTCTGTCCAGAGAAACAAAACCCAATGTACTCTGAACATGCAGGTATTGAAGCCTAGAGTTAAAGCCAGGCTGACTTGAAAATTAACCCATTCAGAGAAGAGCCAAATCTCCTTCCTTTACACAATAAGTGAGCTATCTTAAAATGTCTTCAGCTTTCTCACTTGCTTATGAGTACATACACATTATTTTAAGAATGCCATGTTATTTTATTTAATCAAATAATAAGCCATTTCATAACTATATCTGCACATTTCTTCATGCTCCATAACTCTAATCCAAACACTTTGTAGTTATGAAAATTTTTCCCTTACAGGTGTGAAAATTTCTCAAGGAGGGGCACCTCTTTAGGTGCTGACAATATTATTTTGTTAGCTATTTTATTACATTAATTACTGAATTAATCACCTATTACAGTATTCACTGAATACTTTTGACCACCAGTCACTTTTCAAGGATTTGTCTCTATGTTTAATTTCCGATTCAGTGTGATGTCTGTCAAGTATAGCATCTAGTTTGGCTAAGGATTATTGACAGACTGTTGACTACTGTGATTTCTCACAGATTCAGTAGTTTGCATAGAGTTGTTTCCACAGAATATAAGTGACACTAATTGAGCCTGTGTGATATGCTCACAAGTGTAAAAGTAATGGCATTTTATAAAGAAAAATATGGATTTGTTGATAATGGTCACACAATCTTGGCTTCTGTAAAGTATATGGCAAAAATACCACTTCCTTCCCCAATGTCAGGACTTCTGTCAAGTTATTTTTTCGTGTGTTGAATCTCGTAAGTAGTAAATGATCTTATTATAGCGTTTCTCACTGAGATATGGGTCACATTGTATAAAAAAATGGAAAAGGAACAGTAACTGTTAAATATAGATGTAAGCCACATGACAAGCATAGCAAGAAAAAGAAAATAGAGCTATTTGTTATGCACCAGAACAAGGAAAAAGAAGGGATCTAATACTTTCACAAGTGGTTGTTCATTCATAAAGAACAGAACCTTTTTGTACTTCACCCACCACCACCTGTTTTTCTGTTCCCTCACCTTTGAATGCTTGAGACCAGTGCTGCCGTACAGCTGTGGGTGCTGATAGCATAATCATAGCACACGGTGCTTCAGGTTCATTTTCCAAACAAATCAAGCAGGGGCAGCAACACTGCATTGGTTTGATGTGCCTGGCAAATCTAGAAAATATTAACCTAAGGTCAAGAAACCCAAGATTAGATGCTTTCTGTCCCTGTAGGATCTGACCCTACTCTGAGGACTCCATTCAAAGGTAAAGAAGTACTCCAGTCCTCTTTTACAGACAGAAAAAAAATCAGGAAAAAGATTTCTAAGTTTGTCTACTGCCAAGATACCACTGTATGGTAATTTGCATATAGATAACCATAAAAAAGAATTACACACAGCCCACTGAAACATGAGAAGTCTGTGACAAAGGCATACTAAAATTCAGTGCCTTAAACACACATTGTTTCTCCCTGAGAAGTATCGGATTCATTTTCAAACCATAGGCAAACCCACTAAATCCCTGGCACCAATCTCCACGGTGGGCATAGTTGCAAACCTTAAATCACCTGAATGATGCAGAAAGCACATGTTTAATCCTTGGAGGGCAGGGCTTCCCCACACAGGTATTATTTACATCTGGCTCTCAAAGATGGGGAATGAAGGAATTAACTTGGGGGATAAAACACGAATATATTTGATGCCTTGATCCCCAAATCTCTAGCTATATCCAGAAGGAAACAAACTCTAATGAGAGTCTGCTTGTGATGCTGTTGAGAGAGCTGGAATTTTTGAAGCCATAACCTGACTGTTGATTATTTGTCTTGCTCTGTTTTCACTGAACTAAAAGCAGGCAAAATACAGATCAGGAATGGGTTTTATAATAAGCCCTTAACAATAGAGATACTTCTTTGCATTTCCTCCTTGGAGAACCTGGCAAACAAAGAACGGTATTATGAAATAGTAAACAGATTTAAGTAGCTTCTGAAGCTAAGCAGCAGAGTTTTGCCTTGTGAATCTGTTGTACAGTGAGAGCAGTTGTAATTTAATGGATTAAATTTGAGCCTAAGAGATTTCAAGCTCCAGCTTGCTGAGTGAATCTGCCCCTTGGCAATGATGTGAGTTTGCTCTGGAGGCTGGAGCCTCTCTGAACCTCAGTGACCTGTCTTATCTGTACAACATGGAAAGCAAAGGTGTTACCTAAAAGCTCCACAGGTGTACGAGGCAATAGGAAATCTACATTATTAACAAAACTGGGTTTGGTCAGAGTTTTCCTTATCACATCTTTCTTTCCCCTCCTGTGTTTGAATATATGATAGTTGGGTTTAATGAAGGGAGAAAAAAAACAAGATACTTCTTCTAGAACACAGATTTTTGCTTTGAAGATTCTTGGGGGTTTTAGCCATTTTTTGTTTTGGCCTGAAAACAAATAGGAGTTCAGGACTTCCCCAAGGAGCTTCTACTTAGGTACATTCCTCTCTGTTTTGTTTGAATTTGTTTGAATTTTGTTTTCACAGTAGTCAACCTTTCACTTAGTCACAGTAGTAAAACTTAGAATCCCTACTTTTCCACTCTATTTTTAGGCTGCTGTTACTCCTCTAGGTTTCCAAAGAACCTTCTGCTTCCCAAAATTCTCTCTTGGTTTTTACATTCACATATAACAACAAAAGAGAGACTTTGCTTGTAGATCACTTTAGCAGTGATAATTAAGAATAATTTTACAGTATCAGCAATATGGGAAATTCTCATTTACCCTACAATACTGAGTCTCATCAGATTTTATACATCCCTAGTATTTTGCTTTTCTTCAAGGCTGTACTAAACACCCACATTTCTTTGCAGGCTCATGGAAAATTTTACTCCATCTTAGCTGACCTAAAGTCTATGGCTTCTCAACATCTCTTTCAGTAATAATAACAAATAACTTCTGTGGATTAATTGAAAATATAATCCAGTTGGTTTTTTTCAGAATCACCAGAGAGAATTAGACCGCAAAAAATAAAAAAGGCATGCAGATTGTTGTGTCCTTTACTCTCTATTCTCCCACAAATCAATTTGTATCACAGTCACTTTCTCATCCTGTGTAACCATCTTTTTGCAAAACTACCCATAACTCACTGACTAAAAACAAAAAGAAAAGCTACACCAGAGTACCAGAGGAATACATGTTGCTCACTAGGAAAGAAATTAGCTGTGTGAATTACTAATCTTGTGACAATGTAGGATCCCACTGTGCCTGTTGAGTTTGACTCTGGAGAACAAGAACTTATTTCTCAGAGACTGAGACCTGGAATAGTGAGTGGAGTTTCCATCGGTGTATGTGGCTATAATGACAAATTAGTCTGTTCCTCTGCATATCACTTGGAGCAGAATTTCACTAAAGAACACCTGTATCAAAAATACAACCTCATGTTGAGTTATAGCATAGCTTAAAAGACCTCAGATGGTAGTTAATCCATCACATCTTAATGTATTTTGCTCCAGGGGGTTAGTTACACTTGCAGATAAAATAAGGACCTTGCTCCTAATCTAATTTTTGTCTTTCTTCACCTCCAAGATACCATATTTTATTACGCTTCTCTCTACTAGTTTAAAGAGCCTTTTCTTACCAGAGAACTTTTCCCTATGCAGGGGATGCTCTTGACTTTCTTTTTGATAAGGTTCATAGTCCGAATTACTTCAGTCTTTTAGTCTTCTATGGAAATGTTATAGTGATATGTTCCTGCTGTTCAGTCAATCAATCAGCCTCCTTTTTGAACCTTTCCTTTCCCTAGTCCTTCCACCCCAAAATAATTCCACACAAAGTCAGACATCATCAGAGCACAACAGAAGTAATCAGAAAACCATGAGGAACAGGAATTTACCACCACCACTCTTAGGCACCATCATGCCATCTGATTACCATGTAATTGTCTCAGTTTTCCTGTCTTTGGGGATCCAGAACTTCACAGATGGAAAAGAGCTCATTGAAGGGAAACCTCAAAAGCTTTGCACATTTTTATTTTAAAATTTGAATTTTCTTGCGCATGTTTTCATAAAAAAATTGGCATATGAAAATGTACACCACATCCAGGCTGAGATATATAGCTGAAGAGTATAGGGTTTATTTATTTGTGGGTTTTTTAAAGCTGCATGACATATGTAGAAAATACTCAAAAGAAGTTTCTCTCTCAAGACTCTTTAGGGACTGTTGAAAGGCAAGAAAATCAATTGTTTATATAGCAACATCACTTCATTTCAGGCATGGGCTGAAGCACACAATTATTAATAATAAATCTGCTTGTATGAAATGTAGGTGAACAAAATAAAAATAAGCAATAAAATATTCTGCATCTATACAGCAAATTCTATGCACTGCTTTCAAACAGCTTTAGAGTGGTGGATAAAAAGCTTTTTATTACTGCAGGACAATGAAGTACAGAGATGGTTAATGAATTATGAAGCCTCACAGATAAAAGATCTAAACTGAGATGAACCTAATTTATGAGTCCCTCTTGCCCTATATACAATGTTTTTACACAGAACCTGCTGAACCTTGTGAGTATCAGAGCTAGTTTAATTCCTTTTAAATTCAGTTTGGAAAGAAGTTATTCCATAGCAACATTTGTTGAATAATGTACTTCGATGAAGACTACTCAACCAGCCCTATGAATGTACAATGTTTGAAACTTCATGAGAATATACATTGCAAGAAGCTCAAGTACTAGAAGTAGTTCATGGGCTGTTCACAGCAAGCGATCAGTTATCAAGCCACATGACAACACAGTAAATGATCACAACAGCATCAGTTCAATGCAAAGAGTGATTTTCTAAAGAAATCATGAAAGTTGGTTTATAAATAACTATACTGCCTCGGCTGTCAACTTTTAAATAATGATCTATAATACCAAAAAAACCCCAAAGCTCTAGTGGGAAACGGTGCCATGAGTGAGCTATTTGACTCCTAATCTTTGATATGAGATTCAACAATTTAACTATTGAAAGCTCAAGAGTGTTCTGTCTGCTCAGCTGAAAGCTTAAAGGATACAGTGGATGTCATCACCAAACTAAAATATATAATTTTATTTAGTTAATGCCTCAGAAATAAGTGAGGAAAATATACTGCATATTCACTAATTTTAAATTATTTGTACTTTGTGTCACTAAACTTTTCCTCAAAGTATGGGTGTATAAGAACAAGGTCAGCACCAGAGGCTTTCCTACTTTTTGTGTTTGCACTAATTTGTATCACGTTCATCTTAGAACTCACCCCTCAAAATGAGGAAGGCACTGGACAAGATTTTCCTGAATTACAGTGACTTAAAGGAAGATATGCAACACTAAATCAATCATTCATTTTAGATTTGTTATAAGCTGAGTATTCAAACAAGAAGCAGTGATCCCTAAAGGCAATGCAGGTAATCTTGGTGATTTAGCTGTCGCACTTGAGTAACCGCAGTGTGATCTCACATAGAAAACTATTAACATACAAGGAAAGGCAAAAAGCCAGAAATTGGATGATATTTACAAGCACGTGTGTCCTGGAACTGCTGGAATTGAAGATTTTCTCTCTCCTCCTTCTGGTGAGTTTGAGGACAGAGATGATTAACTGAGTAGATTACATCAAAATGGAATGATGAAAGGGAAAAACATCCCAATGGTGTTTGGCAGAATGATATGGAGAGTTGAGAAACCTCAGCATCTACCACCTTGAAGTCTGTGAGCTGATTCATTACTGAAGTACAAATGTATAAACTAAAATAAGCCGAAGTATAATGAGAAGAAATGACAGAAGAGACCAGCAATGCTCCCAGGGGTAATCTGAGAATCATCCAAGGGTTCTCAGTTTTGCTCAGAAGAGCAGTTTGTAGCTAGAGATGTTCATACAGGTGAAGGTGTTCAAACGGAAGGTTTGAAAGTAAAGACTGTTAAGCATCTTGTCTCTTAACCTAGTAATGCATGTAAGCTTTTTTTTTCAGCAGAAAAAGCAAGGTATTTCCTCTTGTTTGAGCAGAGCCATGGAAGAAGAAAAATGCACAAGCTCATGCAGTTGTAAAAAAAGAATGAAAAAGGAGACTAGCTGCAGCAGTGGTCCAAACATGACTTAAGAATGACAAAGAAAGTTTTTAGATTACAACTTTTTTCCATTCTTACTGGATTTAGCTGAGAGATACATACCTAATTAATCATCAGGGACAGATATGTTGCTCTACATGTCCAATATCACTACTTCAGAGGAAACCCTGCATATCTCAATCAGGAGAAACATGATTTCTTTGTCCTTTGCCACTCGAATTATATCTATATGGCATGTTAGTGGACTGAACCTCTGTTGGTTCAACACATGTATAAAAGTTCATAATGTATTTCTGATGATTTACCAAATGAGGTCATCAAATACCTATTCAACAATTCCTGTTATACATCTTTCTTGGGGAGATTCAGAAGTTCCTTAGAAAAAAGTTGTTTTCCTTATGTTCTGATGCTGAGAGTTAATTATAATAGACTTCTGTTGTCTTCTTTAAGAGAGTGACCAAGTCTATGACTATTTACTTTTTTCCTTATGTTTCTCAGGATGCAATTACTGCAAATAATTTGAGTCTTAAATATGCATCTTATATATATATGGTTTGAATAATCTTCCACATTACTGTCTTCATACATGCAGTTACATTTTATTTCCTCTTTTTATTTCTTATCTTAGTCCTAGAGAGTGAAAATATTCAGCTGGTCATCTCTACTCTGGAAGGGAAACAAACAGTGTAAGCATAGATATTAACAAGAATGTTTGAGGGACTAACAGGTGAGGATTAAAACTGAAGAGAGGAAAAAGGAAGAAAAAAGACTTTAAGAACAATCTTAAAGGAGACAGGGAAAAATGAGAAAGAAAATAGACAGCAGTCTATAAAAAGAAAAATGGATCAGCATGTGGGGTAAGAGAAAGCAAGTGACAGGGAGAGGACAACAAAGCAGAACTGACTGAAGTGGGATTTGAAAGGGAAACTTCAAATATCTCAAGGTCTCAGCATGTGGGTTGGTCAGGTTTTTTTAAACATCTTCACAAGGAAAGGGAGGAATATTGTTTTCAGTGTTGTCACAAAATAAAAAGTATAAATCTGTCAAAACCAATAAACTGTCTTGTAATGGGTGCTTATTAGAATAAAGTAAATATGGGAATGAACCCAGCTTGATTTCATTAGTATGCATTTGCAATAACGGCAACAACAGCAGCAAAATCAGCCAAGATTTTTAGAGGAAGTGGTAAGAAAGAGGGATGATAAATGAAGAATTAAAGATTTTTTTTTCTAGAAAGGAAGAAGGACAGACCTCAAAAGAGAGGGAAAAAATAAAAGAAGATATAAATCTAGGAAAAAAATGAAATGTAAATATGACACTGGGGGGAGGGGAGAGAGGGGGTGGAAGAGGATTAAAAAATCTAGTCTAATCACCTACCAATCCATTTTTTAATTTATGAATTTGCTCATCCATCTTAATCTCATCACAATATCACATCTGAGTGCCTAAAGGCCAGAAAGGGTTTAATTTCATCCCTCCTCCCCAACAAGCAATTGAGGGATGATGATATCAAGTCATTATTCCTGTTTAACAGCTTGTCTCTGCTTTTCCTGGGCTAGCAAAAAAACTGATCTCCAATGGATCATTCAGTGCATGGATCCCAGTTCAGCAATATCTGTTTTTGAAAGGGTGCACTATTGCCCTGGACTGTTTATCTCCACTGTGAGAAGAGAAGAGCCAATGTAAATGGCATAGATCTGTGTGACTTGTCCTCACTTCTCTCCCTTCTCAAGAGCCCACATAAATCACATTGTAGCCACCATCCATATTACTGCTCTGTTTTCTGATGATAAAGTGTTGTCCCTGTCCTTTCACACACAGATAGGCTGAATACTAGAGAAGGGATACGGCCTCTCGGGGTGGAGACAAGAAAAGTTTTAGGAATGACTTAAAACCCTCTGACCTCTGAAATGCTTATGAACTCTGGTTTTACGATTGTCCATGTTATTTTCCATTGTATCTTGCCCAGTAATGGAAATTAATTATGATTACTTTGGCCAGTGTAAAGTTCTTTTGAGTCATTGCTAAAGCATAAGTATCAGGAAGGTGAAATAGCAATTTGAAAATAATGCAGCATTCAGCTAAAAAAATATATTAACATGCAGTTGATTTATTTTTTTTAATGTTCATGGATAGTCAAAAACAGTTGCACATTTTTTTCTTTATGTTTTCTTTTTTTTTCTTTTTTTAATGACCCTTAAGGCCTATGTTTCTATGAAGGGTTTGTCTGACATATTTATGAACAGCCTTATTTATACACCTAACCAAGCTCTGATGACCTCCAATACAGATGTCCTCAAACAAGAAGTAATCAGGATAAGAAAGATTGAGGGGAAGAGGGATTAGCTCTGAGAACTATTTCGTAACATTGAAGAAACTGTCCTTGTGATATTAATGAAATAAAGGCTGAGCATTACGATAGGGAAGACAATAAATGAATAGAGATAAAAGTAATCCCAGGTTATAATCCTATTATAAACTCTTCTAGAAGGTGGAACTTTTCTCCAGACCTTGTAGGAATGTGGGAAGTCATACTTCAAGAAAAGATAAGTGCAGTGTGGCATCTTCATTGACACTTATTTTACTTTTGAGATTAACAAAAATTAATCAGAATAAATTAGCACCATGATGCTGTCAGATGCAAAGAAGGTCAAAGGCTTCATGATCACTGTTAGAAAACTGGCAACAGAGAAAATTAGAGCTTTAGTGGCATTTATAAGAACATCTGTTCTGGGATCCCTGGAGCTGGCAGTGCTGCCTTGTGTATCTCTGCAGAGAGGTAATTAGCACCATGGAGGACACCAAAATATCAGAAAGAAAAAGGAAAACTCCATGGTTAGCAGAAGAGAGATATTAATATTAGAGATATCAGAGTTCACATCCACCACCCAGCTGCTGATTTGGTCAGGTACAGCCTGTGATTAATCTAGGCAAAAGGAAAGACATGACAAAACAGAGCAGCAGCTGAAACTCAGAATGTCTGTGGTATCTCTCCTTTCTGATTCACGTGCTGGAAGACTGGTAGGGAGAAAATTGCCAGCTTCATGAAGATACTATTGAGATTGCAATCAGAAGTCCCTTAATTTCTGCACAACAAAATACTGCTTTTCCTGGAAAAAGAACTATGATGAATTCTGACCAAGAAAAGCAAGCACCGTGGACTAAAAAAGCTAAAAAGTTGGAGGAGAGAAGGTTTGGTTTTCATGTAGTCAGTATGAACAACCACACTAACGACTTTTTTAATCATCCTTACAATGATCTTGGTGTTGCCACAGCTATTGCCCTCATACGAACTGTAGACAGTATTGTCCCATTCATGTTTACATTTCGTGTAACTTGCAAAGTTCCAGGGGAAATGTACTGGTGAACTGAGTCTTATTTTCAATCACTGTATAAACACCTCTTAGACAATGAAATCCCAACAAAGTTGGGGGTTTTTTTCGGGGTTTTTGGGGGTTTTTGGGTTTTTTTTTTTGTGAAAAAAAATAGTAATTGCCAAAACATTCATCAGATTTATTTATCTGCTTTCTGGGATAAACTAGATATAGAAACAAGCCTGCTATAATTTGATACATGATATTTTCTTGTAAAATAATAATCAGATTTTTTTAAATGTACCAGAAAAAGAAGGCTAGATCTGCAGAGAATACTGATGATTTTAGGAAGGAAAAGGTTGCAATCCAAAGAGCAGGGCGAGATCAGAAAATAAATGGGAAAATATATCTACTGTGGAAGAAGACATGAAAATAAATTGAAGCTTGGGGAAGAATGGAAAGGGAAAGGACAAAACTAATAATTTATTTACCAATTCAGTAATTTAAAATTCTAATTTATGTACCCATCTATCTCACTCTATGCTGCGTATAGCAAAACTTTCATCAATACAATATAAAGACATCAAGTGCTTGAGCTTTGTCCTCCTTCCCCTGGAAGCACTGAAGGATATTTTATTAATCATTGCTCCTGCTTCAGATCTCGCCCTCCTGAAGGTGAGTAGGCAGTGAAAAAGTTGAGCAGGGGTTGTTGGCTCTGATCCCTTCCCTTCAGACTGCCACCAGAAACGGGTTTGGAGATACCTAAGGAGAAATGAGCTCATTGGGGAAATTAATTTTAACAGAGCTTCTTGATCAGGTTAAAAAACACAAACACCATTGCCAAATACCCCCCTCCCCCCAAAAAAAAGAAACACCACCAAAGAATCCTTCATTTCTTTCAGGAGACTTTCTGTTTATGATGTTGTCAGCTGGAAAAAGCACCAAAAGAGCTATTGTTGTGTGACAATTCTGGTCCACGGTGGCAGGGTATGTGGCTGTAGAGCAAGGTGGTGCTGCAGCGTGAGCATGGCATTTCTCATCTGCTTCCCTGCAGAACTACCCAGTCAGGGCTCTCAAGGGACTTTTGGGTCTCTCTTGATGCAGCAAGCACAGCCCTGGACATTACAGTAGTCTTAGTGTTACAGCACATTGTACTGTGTCTCCAAATGCTGTGTTTATGAGTTTAATCATCCTTCTCTCCTGCTACGCAGTTTGACCCCACTGCTTACACATGCTAATAATCATTTCACTTCGTATTACACAATGCATTCATTTATTCCTCCTATTAACATATATTTAATAGTAAAAAATATTTTAAGATATCAGTTAAAAATGTTATATTCACCCTTTATCTAACATTGTTAAATAGTGATTTCAAAGCATTATATAAAGGTATTACTCCAATGTTTCAAGCACTGAAGTTGATACACTCCAAGACTAAGTGAATCACACCGCTCATTAGTTTTACAGATGGGACTGAAACTCTCACCATAGTGATTTATAATCTAGTATTATCTAAATTCCTGCAGAGAGAATATACAGTGCAAAAATACTTGAGCCGAGCTGAGAACTTCAGAGTAGAGTCATCTAGCACATTATTTGACAAAACACGACAGGATTTGTTGGACATTTCATCAATCTCATGTGAAACTTCATAGTAACATTAAATATTAAAAGAGAACAGCCTTAGAAACTACTCACAACTAGTCAAAGCAACAGCAAATCATGTAACAAGGCAAATTTCTGATCAGAATTATCAATTCAACAAGGAGATTTGAAGATTTTCTACAGTGGACAGGTAGTTCTATGTACCTACATCTGTTTACATGGTAATCAACACCTTTGCAATCCACTCTCAAATAAAACAAATGAAGGAGCATAAAATATGTTTTGAACAAAAGGATCCATTTTAAAGAGGTAATTAACCACTACATTGTTATATACATACTGGAATTCTAACACAAATAAACCTAATTCAGAATGTAATTTAATTACATTAATTGGCTGTATGTTTCTAAATTTTAATTTTCCCTCAGGTTAACTTTTAGCTAGATTTTCATGTTTAGAAGCATAATCTGTATGTCACACCAGCTATGGCTTGTACAACATGTGTTTAATCCAATTTTAAGTATCTCAGGTGAAAGACCCTTTAGCAGAGCACTGGTATTTGTGAGCTCTGTAAATTTTGTCTCTGTTTTAGCCTCATTTTCTTCAATTCAAATGTATCATAAAACTGTCAGTCTTAAACTGAGAATCTGAAATCACAAAGCATCCTGTACTTGATTTATTATTTAAGTGCATTGTTTCCTTTCAGTGCACTCTTATTCTAACTCTTTATTAAATAAGTTTGAGGGAACAAGTGTTGGGAAAAAAAAAAAAAAAAAAAAAAAACAAAAATGCATCTTCTTTCAGATGTTCTGAAATGTTAAGGTCTAATCACAGAAATCTCTGAAAGCTGAAAATTGCTGACTAAGAAAAAACATGGTGAAACAATACATAGAAGTCTTGATTCCAGATCTGTTACTGGAGAGTGTTTCTCTCAAGCTATTATATGGGGCTTAGAGTCATATTTTCCAAATGGCACTTAAAATGCTGGCAAAGGATCCTAAATGCCAATTTCAGTTTTGAATTGACTATGATCAGTATAATAGAGTGTATGGAGGGATATGCCCCAGCTACAACTAAGGATACTGCAACTTTCACATCATCTTTACTTTCAGAAGTTGACAGTATCAACAGCATTTGAGCTACAAAACTGGAAAGATATAGGATCAAGAAAGAAATAATGGATTTAATGGCAGTTAAGTGAACATGTATCAAAGGATCCCTGAAAGTATCGATATAACATTGCATCTTCTTTGTGTGTTTCCATAGAGAAGTAATTAATAGAGCTGAGGTTACCACAGATAGTACTAGAGGAAAAAAGCAACCTACAAAGTAAAGAAGTAGCAGGTAGAGATGTGAACTATTCCAGTCAGTGATGTGTGCTGTGCTATTTTCTCCACAGTTCCCTGTTGAGCTGCAGAGGTAAGTGCTGGGTGTAGTCCATAGTAAAGGAAGAGAAGTCACAGAAGAGATCACCAGTGATCCTAGAAGAAGCCATGGGACCATCCCAGATATTCTGAGCTTGATTTGCAGCAACAGCCATTGGGTGACATTGATTATTTTTACACAGTAGAGTACATAGAGCCAGGTACTGAACCACAAACTGGCATGGTTTACAAACATCCAAACAGCGCCAAAAGCTTTGTACACGGAAGCCAATTTAAACACATCTACAAAGTAGAGACTATGAATGTGCATCAGTATGGTCACCTGCAAGATAAATCTTGATGTGCTCAGAAAGATCAGGATCATATCAGCAGAAGAAATTTTTTTGCTTTTGATCCAGTTAATGATATTAACAACTGTAATAAATCCATTTCCAGTAAATCCAACAACAACTTCAATAGCTACAACACTTATTGAAATGATAAGAACTGGTGGCAACATCTTGCTGTTTTGGTCACCTCTGCCTGATTACCTTGTGGAGCTGTGCAAGAAGTTGAGCAGACCTGATGGTATCTGATTAACCCCAGCTCCAGTCTGCTCACCTTATATCTAGGAACAAAAAGACATCTGGAAATGATAGTGAAAAATGATTGTTGATGTTCTTCCTGAATGTGCAAATCAGAGAGGGATTTAATAATTAATTCTAACCTTTTACATGCATAAGATTTGCCTATGCTTTTCCTTAGGGATGTGGGATAGTCAGCTGTATTAACCTCCTTATCTTTTGTGCAATTGCTTATATTCCTACCTAGAATGACAGGAAGCTCTGTGGCTCTCTGGTTGCAACTGTACCTGACAATGTGGAAGGGGATGCATCATGCAATCCAACACAGGCAGCTGCATATGTCAGGAGACAACAAGAGGTCTTATACTGCAACTAGTATCTTTCATAATGCTTTGAGGGTCTATCAGTTATAACTGGACCAATTAGTTGTAACCATTTTAACATGGAGAATATTATACAACCTCCTATTCTAGGTGAGCACTCCAGACAACAAAGCTGTATTGACCCAAGGATTATTGCCCCATATAGCTGATCGCTTCTTATATGTTAGATCTTGTGTGGTCACACATATGGGATCAAAAGATGACAGTGACTTTGTATGATAAGCAATGATGACAGGCTAGTGGAGCAGAGCAGTCCATCTAGCCAAACCGTGTTAAAAGCCCCACCTTCTTCAGCTGCTTTCATTCTCCTGGCCTCTATCCCACCCGAATGTCACAGAGGTGTTTCTTCACCTAGATGGCAGACCTAGACCTGTTCGGCTTTATGGAGGGAAAAATGTAATCTATCTGCATCCATAGCTTTGGCTAGATGCTGTGATGAGCATTAGCAGTCCAGAACAGTGGGTGGGGCCCATTAATCTACATCCTGCTTTAGTGCTTGTTTATAAAGAAATATAACTGGATTTACAGAACAATTTGCCCTCACTTTCTCAACCCTAGGCCCATTAATCCAATTTGTGAATACAGAATTGCATATTAATATTCTCAATATATTCCTTCTTGAATTATTGAAATATGAAACAAAAAGTGAAGACTCTGTCAACAGGGTAAGTAGCAGGTGAGATTATTTGGCCACTGGAAAAAGTCTGGAAGTTCTTTGGCAGTAAAATTTTTAATTTTTTTGTGAGAAAGTTGACATATACTTCCGAAGTCCATTTCTCAACAGAGTAAAATGGCTCAAAGTAAAAGGTAGACCAAGCTTCTAATCTGAATGTGAAAATAACTGCCAGTTTGATTTACTGTTTGCCATTGCATCCAAGCTTCAAGTTTTTGTTGAATTGTTCATAAGGAAAACAGCTAACTTAGATTGATATAAGTACATTTCTTCATTACCTTATTGAAATGAAAAGGTGGATTTTAAATCTCCATAGCTTTTGTTTCTGTCAACGTTGCATTAGTATCAAACTTACATTTCAGTTTAGGTACTACTAATTTCAAAGAGTAGGAGCTTTTTTTTAAAAAAAAAAAAAAAAAAGCGAGCATACTTTCTTCACCACAACAATGGAAATTTAAAAAAAAAAAAAAGTTGAGATGCATTTACATAATATTGTATATCAGTTCCAGATTTTAAAAAGCCCAATGGAAAAACCAAACAAACAAATCTAAACTAAGAATACATTGACATGTTTCCTTTTTCTATCATGCTCTTCGTCAACAGTATTCAAAACAGTGGAAAAGTCACAACTTACTAAGAAAAAAATTATAAAGGAACTGTAACTCAACATCTACCATGTATTTTAAAGTTATATGCATAAAGTTTCCTGTATACAGAATACATATTACATAATTACAGTAGTCAATTACCTCAAAAAATGTAGTCATTAAGTTACTCAAGGGAACATGGCATCTTTATTTTTATGCCTTTATTTATAAAAAACAGCACTGTAATTATAAAGTAGAAGAAACTATGATGGAAGATACAGTCTAGAAAAATGCATGACTAAAATTAATTCTCAGCTGTTCCAACAAACAGTTACAAAATACTCTTCCATCTTCATATGCGCTATCAAAAATGAGAATTTTAAAGAAAACCATACCTAATCTTTACCTACCCATTTCCTTTTCCTTTAAGCAAGGCCAAAAATAGGAATAACTACTTGAGACACAAAGGAACATTCCTTCCTTGAGGAATCCCACCAGCTTCTCCAGAAAGAATACATCACACAACCTATGCACCCTGGTAGTACTTAAGTCTTCATGACTCAGGTAAAGGAAACAGCCTGTGCCTCAGTGCTATGTCACTGAACTATGTCTAATATGCTCTGCTCCCAGGAATTCTTTCTAAGTAAATATTTTCTCTTGCTTTGTCTCCTAGTAAGTAGCTCAAGAGCTTCCTGATGGACTGTACTGGTGCTATCTTCTTCAGGTGTTCTCTAGAGGATGAGGCCATTCATGGATGCTGGTGACACATGCTTCAAGCTCCAAGTTACAAAAGGCCAGGGTTACAGGAACCAGGACTTGACCGTACCCGATACTGGCTCCAGGCAGTGATCAGGTTGTCCACTGGAGATCATCATAGTCTCATCTCCTTGAATTCTCTTGCTCCCCTTCTTGCCCTTTCCTAACCTCACAAATAGGGTTGTCACATTAATCCTCTTTAGCAGATTGGCTTTTGGAAGTTATAGAGCTAATGGTCATGATCAGACCATGTTTAATTAGCAGAGGAGACACAAGAGACCTTAAAATATGTCAGAGTTCCTTGAATTTAGACTCTGGGAGAGCATTTGGGTGTGTTTATAAAAGCAGTTGAGCCACAAAGTAAAGCAGAGACTAGCAGTTCTTGAAACTAATCATAGGACAATGTTAGTGTGACACAAATAGTCAATACTGGAGAGAAGTGGCTGAATTTATACAACATTTTCCCTTGCAAGATAAATCTCACTGTACTCAGAAAAGACAGGTTCAGCTGACAGGATAACAGCTTCCCTCTTTTGATTCATGCATTCCAATTAACTACAGTAATAAATACACTTTGCACAATCCCTACAATGATTTTAATTGTTGAAGTAGTTAGAGATATTATTACAGCAGAGCAAATAGTTTCCGACTCTTGTAAAACACTGCCTGTTCAGCTCATACAGAGATCCATATAGCACCAATTAACTGGTATCTGGTTAATCTTTTGGTATTTTACTGTGAGCAAGAAATGTATGAATATGATACTGGAAGATTTATTTCTAATATTGTTCAGGAAGATGTATATCTTGGAAATGTCACTGATGAATCATCCAACTACGGCCACTGTTTCACAATTTTTAGTGAAAAGTAATTTTCTATGGCTAGATTGGGGACAGAAAAAACTAAAACATGTTCAATAGGACTGTCTTTTTCCTCTCATAATTTGTTACGACTTTTTTGAAGCAAGAGCTTTGATTTTGGTGTGACATGACAGGTACTCAGACTGCCACCACCTTTATTATTCTCACTCATCTCTCTGAATGCTTAAATGTGTCTTTTGGTGCCCTCATCAACACCAATCCAAATTTCAAAACGTAAAACTTTGTAATGCGATAGCTCCATCTCATTCAGAAAAAAAACCCAAGCAAACAAAACCCAGCATGTTAGAGATAGACATCTATAAAGTCTGCACATCTGAACACCCTTCCAGCCTGAGAGCCACGATTCCCATCTCATGGACACATGCACGTGTAAAGGCTAGTCCATGATTCAGTGTGAAATGAGGATGAGGTTATGGAGTATATCTGAACATGGGTGTGGGGAAGCATTCCCAAACCTGGCAATTTAAATGTAACCTTAATAGTCTATTCCTGCAACAGCAGAGCTAGCCATATTCTCCATTGTAACAACATAGGTATTGATAGTGTATCTGAACTGTAGATCTCATAGGTCATAAATCATAAACCAGGAGTGCTCTAAATCAACCTAACCACAGTGCTGGGATCCTGCAGTCTCCCTTCTGTCTCCTATCTAAAAGCAAAAGAATACCCAGCTATGATCCTGGAGCTTAACTTTGGGATTACACCCAGAAAGAAAAATCTTGGAAGAATTTAAACTTTTTACCCACATCCTACTGATCTTATACTTTTGTGTTTGACAAGTGTTAATCATTTGCTGACCGCCAGTGTATTATTCTGCCACAACTAAATTAGGGGACTTACAAAACTGTCCAAGAACTCGAGAATGAATATTACCTTGATGGTAAACATTCAGTTTCCTAATGAAAGGGACAAGGAGTTGAGCATAACTTATTATTGTTTGCTCATACTGTGTGATAGAAAGAAATAAAGAAAAATATTCTATTTTGAGTTGGAGGAAGGACACTGCTTTCCAGGCAATCATAGTAAATTTAATTCCAGTGGGGTAAGTGGCTACAGGACCCTCATGACATTTGTTCACCTCTACATCATGAGCTCCTTAGCAAGTAAGCTTTTTACAGTCCATAGTAAATTACACACAGCATTTATAATGCATTGTATCATGTAGTCCAGCTCTGATTGAAATCTCTGAGCACTGGCATAAGACAGTGAAGTACTACTACTACTAAGATAATTATAGTAAAATAATTGAATAAAATAAAGCATGGGAGAATACCTCTTGTATAGGATGCAGAAACAGGCCTACAAAAGAAAACTTGCAAAGAAAATTGTATAGGAGAGCCATCAACATCTGGGTTTAAGAAATGTGCCCAGAAGCAGCATCCTTGGCTCTATTACCAGCTGTTTCCACCTGTGACACTTTCCAAAATAGTTTATCAAGTGTTCCTCACGTATTTGACAAGATATAGAAGGCTCGTGAACCTTAATAAAATATCTTGTATCTGGAAAACAACAATAAATTATGCTGCCATTTAACACATTCCTGACTTTATATTGTACAAAGAAATAATGTTGCAAAATATCTGAAAAATGTGTGTGAAAGGGTGATAATGTATTTTACCATTAATTTGCAACTTGTCATGCTGCTGTCATTATTGTACTGGAGATAATGTGCTGTTAATTTCAGTACAACACTTTTATTTATTTTTTTTCCAGAAAGACATTGCCAAAATGGAAGACCCATCAGACAGCAACTAATGGAAAGAGTCCTCTGAAATACTTGCAAGAGGTCAAGAAGATAAAACAATGTAACACAGATGAAAAGGAAGATGTAGCTACAATTTTAAGGAAGGAAGAATGCACATACATCCCAAAAGGAAGGAGAAGGCGATAGCAACAAAATAATGAACAAGAATAGTTTAATATACACCATCATTAACTCAAATCAGTATTTTTAAAGGTGAGTTTATGGTTTATATCATACAAAGTATGAGAGGAAATGTGTTCACTTCCCAAGTAATGGCTGCATGCTACCTGCACGACTTCCTCTCATTTCCCCCTTTCATTCCCCACTAGTTTATGATGTCCTCCATTGCCTAAGAGGACCACCTTCAATACATTGGAGATTGATATCATTCCCTCCCAAATCCACGTTTCCACAGAGCCTTACCAAAACCTTGCCCCATATCAGTTTAAGAGACCAGATCGCTCATCTTTCCCCTACCTAAATTCAATTCATGAAGGAACCAGCTTCTCAACTCTACTTATGCCTTCCTCAGTCGTAGATAAAGGGATACTCAAAGCTTTCTCCACTGTCCCTAGGGTTTAATACCGTATTAGATGGGTCAACAATAAAGTCCTTTATTTTCATCTCCATATCAACATTATGAATTATCACTGTCTGCAGCCATAGTTACATCCTTATCTGATCTTTGTTACTATGACTGGAAGAGTTCCTCTGGGCTGTTTGTTTCATTGCGTATTGCACAGCATCAGTCAGAAAGCTTAATAAGTTATAATAAACATTGCTCTTCAGGGTAAGCTTTTCAGTGAAAGCATATTGACCCTTAGTTTTCAGTTTCAATAGCATATGTATTTTTCTTGCCCTTATTAAAATAAGTAAAAACTTTTAAGCATGACTGAATAATTTGAACTTCTTAGTTTGTCATATTCATGGTCTCCCTTGTACTCAGCTGAAGACTTGCAAAAATTTCAGTGATCATACACAACTCCTAGAAGAACAATCTCTAACTACATCAGTCAGAGCAATAGACCTTGGTAATCTGTATTGCCCAGGGGATACGATGACATTTTAAGCTTTGAAAAACCTGATGTTGAATCACCAAGAGAGCAACTTAAATGTTTTTGCTTGTTAAGCAAGGGAAGAAAGGGTGGAGAAAAACCTAATGATGTCAGGAAGTTGATATAAAAAGCAAATCATAAGGAAGCTAAGGTGTGTTCAATATTCCTTTTTTAGGGTACCAGAAATAAAGTTAGATGTCTGGATCACAGGATACAACAAAAAGGGTACATGTACAGAAATAGGCAATCCCCAAACTGTTTTTCAAAGATGTAGTAAACCAAATTTTAGCACATGAGTTCTGGAAAATCAGACACCTTAAGAAACTTTGTAGTCCATTCAGGGACTTGCAGAGCTCCTTGTCTTACATGCATGGATAGTCTTTCATAACATCAGAAGTCACCTTCCACTACTTTTACTGCTTGTCACAAAGACTTTGGAAGACCTTTTCTCCATATCCTAGTGTTACTAGACTTTAAAATAACCACTGATCAGTATCTACTTTCCAGTAATCTAGTACTTATGTTTGTTGACCGTCCTTCCCCAATCATGTAATCTCTTGCTATCCAGAGGGTCACTACCTCTAAAGGAATGGAGGTTCTTTACTGAGTCAGATTACTCAACAATCACACTTTCTATAAAACAAGATTAAGGAAAGAGAATTAATTTAGTTTACTAAGGAAAAGGTTAAAATATTGCATTAAAATGAGACACAAAGTTAAAAAATTATAGACTAGCTATCAAGCTTGTGTTTGAAAATACTCTCTCCTTGATTGGTCCAGCTTCTCAATGGATTTAGGAGACTTTCCTTTCTTCTTTCTCCTCCTCCAGAGATGTTTTACCCAAAAGTCTGTCTGGTTACTCTGTTGTTAAAATTGGAATTGTTTTTCACATGTTTCTTAACACGCCTGAAGATTTAGAGCACTGATTCTCATTTCTCTTTCCCCAAAGCATAGTTGCAAGAACATCTCTCTTATTTTTCATGTCCATTGTATTTTATGGTTAGTGTATTCCTTTCCACCCAGCTGGATATTCCTGTTCACAAAGTTGTCAAAGGTTACAGTGAAACTTCATGCAAACTGGTCATTGCACTATGCTCAACACTTACAATTTCTGCTTAGCTTCACCCAGAGAATAAATACACATTGCTAACACAGGTGCCAGACTTGTACATTAGGGCATATTTTCTGAGTCAACTTCCCTTATTCTATCTTGTATTAGATTTCACATATCCTGCCATTACCAGCAGTTATCCATTTCATGACCCCACTTTGGAAATACCATTCTTAAAAGTTCTCCTTATTCATGACAGCCTCTTCAGCATACACGTGATGTTAAGATTGCTTATAGACTATCACGACTTAAAGATAAGCACAATCCTTATGATGGATTTTTATTATGAATTGAGCTATTTTACTTAATCACAGTCCATGTAGACAAAGTGTAGATACAGAACCCATCTCTTAATTTTCCCTATCACTCCAACTCTCTTCCTTCATCTATTCCCAAATCATGAAAAAAGCACTCAGGAGTGATTGCAATAAAAATAACAACATTTAAGAAAAGATACATCTGTAGTACTTAAAAATACTATCAGCTTCTCACAGTGCAGTGGACTGAAGAAAAGAGACATGTTGAAGAGTTAAATCACCCTCTAAAATGCACAAAACCCAAAATACTATTGAATAAGATGCAGTTTTCTTAAGTGTGGTCTTTTTTTGTGGGAAGTGGGCACTGAATCGAGCTAGTAACTACCATCTAGGTTAAGACTGAGTTTCAGTGTCAATGTCTACATATGCTTAAGTGCCTAAATCATAGAATGATAGAATCATTTAGGTTGGAAAAGACCTTTAAGATCATCAAATCCAGCTGTAAACCTAACACTGCCAAATCTCACTAAATGTAGATCTGTCTACATCTGTGCTACTGTCTCATAGCAGACAAAGACCTGGTCAGCATAGTCACTGGAGCCTGTAGAGAGATTCAGTTCACCTAAAATAGGCACCCAAAAGCAAATCAGTAGAGACCTTCTGTACAGTCCATTAACTCTTATGACTAGAGGCAGAGGAGATGTCTATTGCCATCAACAGTGCCCAGGGATATCCAAGACATCTGTACAGTGCAGGCAGATATATCACAGGACTTCACAAAGATCCATCTCATTTTGTTGCAGCAGCTGGAAGCGACATAGAATGCTTTCATATGTAGGCATTTAAATTAACTCCTACTCTGAGACTAAAGGCCATTGGCTGAGGTGACCTCCTGTAGCTGCCAGGTCTCTGTCAAGTTCTGAGACGTATGTCCCAGTTTTTTACTGATGTCTAGAAATGCCTGTGGCTGATGGCACTAATGATGGCACTAGATTACTACATTTGGCCAGTGAAGGAAGCCCCAGTGCCCAGAAATAAATCACTTTCATTTTGTCATTGGATATCTTTGAACCCCAGATGGACTCGGGAACCAAGAATTAGAAAAGCTACCAAAATAAAAAATGAAATCCACTCTTATATAAATTATATTAAATAATGTATCTAAGAAACAAAGCCTATCCATCACCTGAGGCTAGGGGTTTTTTTTCTTCCTTTCTTTTTCAAAATATTGGATTTTAAATGTTTAAAATACACGTTGATACTAGAAAGTTGTCCTCAGTTTCCAAATGTATCTGGAATGCAAATTTACCTCATGACAATACTTTTTAATGTTTAAGTGAAGTAGTTTCATTTAAACTGGTTTATATATAATTTTCTATTTTAAAAGATGGTCTTTGCAATTCTTTTAGGAATGCTCCTGTATTCTTTGTAAGCAATAACTGAAATTCAGCAAATAGAAATCTTTGTGTTTCCTGCTGTAGTGAATCTATCAGATGGAAACATTCAGTGAAAAAACTTTATGTGGTGATATCATTAAGGATTGTAACATCAGGATGCTGCATAAGCAACCTTAAATAAATATTTTTTAATTATAAAATTTTAAGTGCTTACCTCTGCCAACTCTATGCCTTTAATGTAAATGTGCCTTTTAGTACATATAAGTATTAAGACCATAATACCACTTGCAGGCCATCACCATTTCAACACAATTAGAAAACAGCCTCACACTGACACGATGCTGGATGCGTTTGTGTTTGTGTAACCAGTGTGCCATTTTGACAGCTGACTGCAATTCAAATCCCTTTGTCAATACTCTACACCACCTGTGATGCAAATTTAAATTAATCCTGATTTTCATTGCTTACTTACACTTTTTGAGTAATGTAAGTGACACATGTCACAGCAAATCCTACTCACCCTGAAAGTCAGCAATATTTCTGGCACTGCCTCTAGGAGAGAGAAAATGTTATCTGTTGAGAAAGATTCACACTGGAGTCTCTCCTTGTACCTCTTCATAGTCAGTATGAAGAAAGCAAAAGTCCATATTCTGATAATCTTTTTTTGATACACATCATTTAAGTTACAGCTTCTGTACAGTGCTGGGGTTGAGTTCACTTGGCTTTTTTAGTCCAGATTCCCAGCTGAAAGAAAATTAATAAATAATCTCCAGTTCAATCTCTTATTTATTTTGCAGTAAGTAGATGTCACATCAGTGTGAGCACTGGTTGGGATAGCACAGTACACTGAAATCCATTACCAACATGCCTCAGTCCAGATATTATTTCTCAATATCCTATCAGCTTTTTAACTTTGCATTAATGAAATGTTTCTTTGTGTGATTACTATAGCAAGGGGTGAATGATGCATGAAATAAAAAGCTGTCAAATCCTTGAAAAAATGTGCAACACAATGACATGTCTGCTTACTGTATTCAAAGAGTTCAAATGATATTCTTCTCAAGTGAGAAGCACTAAAATAAATGATGGTCACTTCATAGGACTGACTTGGAACATATTCAAAATCACAAAAATCATGAGGGTTTTTTCCCTATGTTTTAGGCTAAAATGAAAGAAACACAAAGTCAATTTATCCCATTATGAATTATTTTCTGCATATGGATGTTTCCTGGGACAGTTGTAATCAGGCTTCCATAAAATGAAGTAATAACTAAACTCTTCAGTGTGGGAAAATAGGCAATTCTGGAGGTTATGACCTGTAGGTACATAAAAAACTCTTACATAAAGAAGCTGAACGGGGTTGATGATTTACCATCTTTCCAGTACAAGAAATAGGTGGCATCAAATGGAAGAGGAGTTAAAAGCAAACAAAAGAAGGTGGTTTTCAACATAACACATAGGGAAGATGTGAGACTCCTTGTCAGAAGATGCTACAAGTGCAAAATTTCTGCGCGGATTCAAAGGATGAATGGACTAGCCCATAGGAATGAAATTAGTTGGGTGTTAAATACATAAAAACCATTTCTGGTTCACATAGTTCCTGTATAAGTTTAACGTTTGGGAGAGTATCAGGAAAAAGTAGAATTTATGTTTGCCCAGTTTGCACAATATTCCCTAGGCTCTCTGTTGCCATCAAAGGGAGGTCACTGGACAGATGGATCTTTGGTCCCAACCAATTAATATCAGTGAGTTATACTGTTTCATCATGTCTTTTCACTGTACATTCTATGAATTATGGTAATTTTTTCATGGTTTTGATTACATCCAACTACAAAATATAGCCCCTGTGACACAGCTATAATTATTTGTATTAGTAAAGTACCTGGATCCTAGAAAATAATTTAATCCCATTGTGCCAAAGGCTGTAAATACAAGCACAGCAAAAAGAGCAATTTTCTCCCATGTAGCATAAGGAGAAAATTAGTTCCAACCACAATTTTATTGGATCCAGAATGGCCTCCCAAATGAAACGATTTTGTCCATTCAGAAGGATTCACATTGCTGTTTCAACTCATAACTCTTCATCTCCAGTAATAAAGCAGAAGCAAAAATTCTGATTCAGTTGTATCACTTTCACATGACTAACACAGTAAAATACAGTGGAATTATTCTTGGTTTACAGTGTAATAAACAAGAGAATAAAGCTCATTTCAGAAATGGCAATTAGTTATTCACTTCACTCCCACTTAGAAATAACTGTTATAAGTGTTTTTATTGCCGAACAGCTCATTCTTGTTTTAGATCCTTACTATTATTTCCAATGATGTTCAACAATTTTGCATTTAGCTTTACTCTGCAGGTCTGAGTAAATCTAAGAAGATGAAGTCTGACTTTCCCTGGGAAAAGCAGAACAGTTAAAAATCTCTCCAAGATCTTTGTTACAGATTTCCTTTTACTTCAGCTTTTTAAAATTATGATTATTTGAGATGAGGAGAAAGGAGGAACACCCCAAAACTGTTGACAGTTTTTGTCAAATTCTGAATATCAAAAACTGCAACTAGCTTTAATGAATGGACAGGTCTGATTGTCAAGATCTTCTCAGTGCACATAGGTTACATATCAATGATTTATTAATTTAGAGTGGAATAAGGGCACATTTCAGTGATACAGCTGAGACAGTGCAACGTCTCCCAGTGGCAGAGAATGGACCATCCTGCTCCTACCAGCTGCTGCTAGTTTGCTTGTGCCAGATCTGATGCCCAGCAGTCTCCATCATGAGATTTTTTTGTTTCACTGAACTGACAGAAAATTAACACACTAAAACAAGTGTGTATATTCTGCAAACTTAGCAAATTAAATCAGCTCAGTGAAAGCACAAAGGAGAGCACCAGAGGCAGCTCCTGTATGGTGCAGGTGGGAGAAAAGTCAGGGAGGGTTTGGGAGCAGAGAGGGCAAAAACGAGGCTGCTATTTACATTCACAGTAAATTACTAAATGGACATAACTGTAGCACAAAAATATACAAAACCACGGTTCTGGCAGGTTGCAACACAATCCTCAGAGTATTTCATAAACAATTTCACACACTAATTAATTATTTTATCTTAGGATCCCATGGGGCCCAGAGAAGAAAGATGCTCTGTGGTGTAGATCCAGCCAATCTGCTCTGGATGAAGACACCAGGTCACTTCAGTTATTTTGCTGTTGGGTCAGAGATCCTTCCATGTGTACTAAGCATCTTTGGCCAATATATTCATATTCTGGATGTTTAAAAATAACTTCCTCTGTAAAGAAGCTTTTAAATGATGTTTTAAGTCTAATCCTGAGCAGTATGTTATCCTAGATTTATCTTCCATCTATTCTACAATCAAATTTTGTCAAATACAGGGTCCAAATTTAAAAGCTTATTTATACAGGTTTTAAAACAGTATTATGTCACCAATACAGTAGTCTAATATTGGCTTCTCTTAACAAAATATATATCAGAAGTTACAGAAATGCTGTTTCTCCCCTTCGTTTTGTCACTCTTAGACAGAAATAGATTGATTTAAGCGGTAACTTTTCTATGTGCATTGTGTTGAGATTTGAATCAACTCAAAATTTATGGACTGAGAGCTTCTAGACTTGCTTTGTGAGGGACTAACAGCATTTTTGATATAAGCTATAGATATCAAAAATCCAGAAGTTTTTTTGAAACTCAGACAGCCAGTACATTATACTTTTTTCTCCCCCTTTCTGCATCTTGATCATCAATATGATTCTATCACATCTCCTTCATTCAGGAAGAGCTTGTGTCTGACTATACTGTAGTTGGCATTGCTGATAAAATCACAGCAGCTACATTCCTCTCTTCAACTCCCACTCCCCTCTCTGGCTAAGGCAGAGAGTCAATATGATGACTAAGGGCAGTAAAACTCAATTTCTCATTCTGCTGTGCTTCACCAGGCTGCTTTGTTATTTTTAAGTCTTTCCTCCATATGGTGGCATGCTCTTGTCCCCATATTTCACTGTCTTCCAGGGGAGCATCCATCCACTTCTCTGATACCACGTTGCCCCCTAGTGACAAATACTTCGTTTCTCTCCTAATTCGTTCAGCTCCTGCAGCTCTGACTTTTCCTGCAGCGTTCCCCATTATTTGGTTCAGGTTTTTTTGTTTTGTTTCCATTTGGTTTTAGAAGATATGTTTTTCTATGCTGGAAAAAATTTCTTAATCCTGTCCCTCTGTGATATTAGTTAAACTTGGCTCATTTTGGCTCCAGCCTTCAAGAAAAGCCCAAGTTTCTGCACTGCTCTCAACAACAGCTATTTATATATGATGGGCTGAGTTCATCCAGGCAGGGTTTCTGTCACAGAGCTTAGTTACTGCAGAAATAAGCAGTGGCTTGTCTCCATAAGTATGACAGCAGGTGACCAATGATACCTGGTATGTAGAAAATTCATTGGAAAATGGGAGGCAGAGCAGGGGTTTCAGAAAAAGATGCTAATCTGATCCCATTCTCTAAATGACCCCCTCCACCTTGTTTTCTTAATACCATTGCTGCAGAGGTTATTGGCAAGACATTCCTCCATACACTAAGAGAAGGTTTTGGAAATGTGAATCAAGCCACCTTCCTGAGGGTTTGGAGAGAGGAGCTCTCACCCTAAGAGCTTGGTGGATGTGTCATGCTGTAAAGAGTGAACAACTCTTGAGTCTCCTGGGCAGAAGAAAGGGAGGAGGGTGGATGAGTAATTTTGCTCAGGCAAGCAGAAGGATTTTTAGTCCTGGACGTACTACAGCACTAAGCCTGTAGGGGAGGAAGCAGCTGCAAACTCCTCACCTCTTCGTTTGTGACTAAAGAAGGACTTTGCCCCATGTGCTCCTCATGCTCCTCAATATAGCTGAATTTTGGTGTCACTCTCACCTGGTCTCAGGAGGAAGGAGGGAAGGCCCCAACATGCTACTATGGCACCTAAAACTTCTTTCTGTGTATAAACTAGCAGACATGGAGGCAGAGAGTGTCACCTGTGGCTCCTGACAAACTTACTGGGATGGGTTAGACTCTGACTTTGACTTTAACTGAGTTCATCCAGGCCCCCTCCTCTTAATGTCCATATAACAGACCTTTACAAAAACAACAGAGATCTCTCCTGTGTTCATGTGAAATGCTGTGGGAGCATTTGATCACTATTCTTGCCACATAAAGGAATAATTCTGATTTTACACTAAGGTGGACATTTGAACTGCTTTTTTCACTTGAGGCTCTAATGCAGCATAATTCTCCACATTAAGATAATTATCTTTGCTTTGGTCTTGCTTAATTTAGTTTCCAAAGGCACTAACTTCTAGTGAGACCTCCAGAAGTATTATCATCAATACATTAAATCTGTCTGCACTACACAATCCCTCCAAAAAATGGTTATATGGGATCTGAGCAGGTCCAGATTTGCCAAAGTTGATGGAAAAACCCAGATGACAGAGAAGCTCATTGACTAAAAATGTTTTTATCATGAGAACTGATTATTAAGTACCCTTAAGCCAGAGTCAATACTATAAAAGCCATTACACTGTCTTTGATTACTATCAACACTACAAATATAGTAACATTAGATACTTATTCCAAACTGTGTCATTCAGTTAATGAGATAGTATTTATTCTTGCTTGGCTTGGACTCACTGTTTTCCTTCTCTTTTGTAATCACCTTTTAGATCCACTGTGATATGAAAGTGCTTCATAAATTGTGAGGCTAGTGGTGAGCATTACCAGAAATCAGTATATACATTAACATACCTGTCCTATACTAGTGAGGAATCAGCACGATGAACAGCACATGAATTTCCAAATACTGAACATGATGGTGAGTGAGGTATCCCCAGATTTTCAGGAACAGGCTCTGGAGCTTTTCATATGACCCAACCAGCAATCATCTCAGTGATCTGTACCAAGATAATCTTCACTAGCAAATACTGGGCTTGGGGGTTGTTTTTTTGTGGGTTGTTTTTCCAAAAAATAGATTTCTTGTTGTCTAATTGGTTTGTTATTGGCTTTTTATTACGAGGAAAAATGACAGATGTATAGTCCAACTAAGTCTTTCTAGCAATGTGGAAGAGCTGCTTAAATTAAATTCTTACCCCTGTACTCAGCACTGGTGAGGCCGCACCTTGACTACTGTGTTCAGTTTTGGGCCCCTCACTACAAAAAGGACATTGAATCACTTGAGCATGTCCAAAGAAGGGCAATGAAGCTGGTGAAGGGTCTGGAGCACATGTCGTACGAGGAGCGGCTGAGGGAACTGGGGGTGTTTAGTCTGGAGAAGAGGAGGCTGAGGGGAGACCTCATCGCCCTCTACAACTACCTGAAAGGAGGTTGCAGAGAGCTGGGGATGAGTCTCTTTAACCAAGTAATAAGTGAAGAACAAGAGGTAATGGCCTCAAGTTGCACCAGGGAAGGTTTAGACTGGATATTAGGAAGCATTTCTTTACAGAACGGGTAGTTAGGTGTTGGAATGGTCTGCCCAGGGAGGTGGTGGAGTCCCCATCCCTGGAGGTGTTCAAGAGTAAAGTTGACTTAGCGCTTAGGGATATGGTGTAGTTGGGAACTGTCAGTGTTAGGTCAATGGTTGGACTGGATGATCTTCAAGGTCTTTTCCAACCTAGACGATTCTGTGAAATTCTGTGAAATATACTAATAATCTGAAGTCACCACTTGATACAAATGGGCAGTATCCTTTCCCATCACTGGAGGACAAGGAACAGCTGCCCTACACGTGGTCTTGAAATCCATATACAGTGCATTTGTTACACAGAGTTTGCCTGCAATATAGGATGACTGTATACACAACCTCTCTGTTCCTTGTTACTTTTCTTCGTTACAACACTGATGTCACCTCTCAGTATTCTGGGCAGCCTTCTTGTTTCAGTAATCTAATATATGACTGTATTGTTCCTAAGGTAAAAGGTACTAATAGCAGCCCTGATAAAGAAATGCAGCTGAAAACAATGTAAACTGTTGCCAATTTCTAAATCTCTCTGCTGGTTTGCTGCATACCATTATTCTCTGTGCCATGACATTTGCTGTGGCTCCTGAAGGAAATGCTGCATGGAGTTGCCAAAGATGCTATCAGAGAATAGCACCATTAGTGACTCTGCATGGATGCGACCAGACAAGTAATTCAACATTTTGCAGTCACCAGACCATAGTTTTTGGAAGAAAACTGGATTGTGGCAACAGCAAAGAAACAAAAAAAAAATCCCAGCCCTCTGCCTGGAAGGAAGACAAACATTTTCACAAACACAGGAATTAATATGGAAGTTTTGCAGAACTGGGGCTTAGGCAGATTTGTTTTCCCAAACAGATTCATTCATCCTTAATCAGCAGCCCCAGCTGTCCCTGCTGGGAAAGTCTGCATCCCTTTTTCTGCTTGTCCCTGGCTGTGCTGAACTGGCATTTCCAAAAGTAATTACCTCACAAAGTGTAGTTGAACACCCAGAAATACTAAGAAATGCTAATTCAGTGCCAGCTACACTGATTCACCAAGCTGAAAGTGCCAGTTCAGCTCAGCAAGAGTTGCAGAGTGGCAAGAGAAGTCAGGACTTCACCAGCAGGGACAGGCTACTTGGGAGCAGGAAGGTGAAGAGATGTATGGCTGCTTATTAAATGCAGATCCAAGACACTGTATCAAACTACATATTAGAGAAGTGCAATATAAAAGAAAGCAAACTTTGCATGTGCGTGTGCAAGTGTGTGTGTATGTGGGGGGTGTGTGTGTGTGTGTGCATGGACAGTGATAGTGATAGACACATCTGAACATGTAACATAGCACTAAGCAGCTAAACAATTACTGCTTTTATTAACTGTAAATTATTTTTAGTGGCAACAATCTAATATCTATTGAAATAATAAATTGATTTATTGTCAGTAGCCTTGATTGAATTTTACCTGTAGTTCAGAAGCAGTGATATATTACAGTAAGAAAGTAGTTTACAATGCTAAAATCGAATTGCATTACAACCAAGGGCTCTGTAACCATTAAATTGAAATATTGTATCCTTTCCACTGTACTTTATTGAAGAATCATAGAATCATAGAATGGTTTGGGTTGGAAGGGACCTTAAAGATCATCTCGTTTCAACCCCATGCCATGGGCAGGGACACCTTCCACTAGACCAGGCTGCCCAAAGCCCCGTCCAACCTGGCCTTGAACCCTTCCAGGGAGGGGGCAGCCACAGCTTCTCTGGGCAACCTGTTCCAGTACTTCACCACTGCCACAGTAAAGAATTTCTTCCCTATATCTAACCTAAATCTACCCTCTTACAGTTTAAAACCATTGACCATCATTCTTCTTTCATCCCCATCTTTCACCCTTTATCCCCATCGTTCCTGTAGCCCCCTTTAAGTACTGGGAGGCCACTCTAAGGTCTCCCTGGAGCCTTCTCTTCTCCAGGTTGAACAACCCCAACTCTCTCAGCCTGTTCTCATAGGAGAGGTGCTCCAGCCCCCTGATGATCTTCATGGCCCTCCTCTGGATCTGCTCGAGCAGGTCCATGTCTTTCTTGTACTGGGGACCCCAGAACTGGACACAGCACTGCAGGTGGGGTCTCACAAGAGTGGAGTAGAGCGGGAGAATCCCTTCCCTTGATCTGCTGGGCACACTTCTCTTGATACAGCCCAGGATATGGTTGGTCTTCTGGGCTGCAAGTGAACATTGCTGGCTCATAGTCAGTTTCCATCCGCCAATACCCCCAAGTCCTTCTCCACAGGGCTGCTCTCAATCCACTCATCACCCAGCCTGTATTTGTGCTTGGGATTGCTTCGACCCATGTGCAGGACCTTGCACTTGACTTTGTTGATCTTCGTGAGGTTCATGGGCCCTCCTGTCAAGCCTGTCCAGGTCCTTCTGAATGGCACATCCCTTCCCTCCAGAGTGTCAACGACACCACACAGCTTGGTGTTCTCAGTGAACTGGCTGAGGGTGCTCTCAGTCCCACTCTCCATGTCACTGACAAAGATGTTAAACAGCACCAGACCCAACACCGACCCCTGAGGAACACCACTCATCACAGGTCTCCACTTGGACATCAAGCTGTTGACTGCAAATCTCTGAGTGTGACCATCCAGCCAATTACTTATTTACTGAGTGGTCCATCCATCAAACCCATGTCTCTCCAATTTAGAGACAAGGAGGTAGTGTGAGACAGTGAGAAGTCACTTGCAATAATGTGGTGGTGCAATTCTTACGCCCCCCCACCTTTGTTGAGCTGCTTGGTGCTAGGTGTGATTCCACCCACATCCCCCGAGCTATACACCAATCTGTGGAGATAATGACTGATTAATGTTAACGAGCCTGGCTCCTGCCACTCCGGATTGCTCAGAAACAGCTATAATGGCCCATCAACTCCTAAGGGCCTGGCACACCTGTGCCTGGGATGTGGTCAAATGGGAACAATAACAGAGTCGCACATTAATCAAATTCTTTTATAACTACTGGAAAGCACCAGAAGGTATCTGACAAAAGTCAATTATCTTGGACCCTATAAATGGCGACCACCAGGGAGACCCTTTGAGCTCTCCTGGATCGCAGCAGGCCTGTGACCAGCATCTCCCCTGGGCTGGAACGCCTCTCAGGTACCAAACCCTTAAGGTGTCGTCTGCTCCAGACGGAAGGCCAGGGCGAAGTCCACCCGCTTGAGTCTCAATTATCGCCCGTTGAGGAATGCCAAGGCATTGTGAGTATTTGCTCTAAACTCGAGAGGGAAATTTTCTTTGAGCTAGCTTCTCTTTACTCTGTGTGTGTGTGTGTGTGTGTGGGTATGTACCCTTGTTTCTGTGTGTGTATGTCAGTTCTGTGTTCATTCTACTGAATCCAAACACCTTTGTTTCTGTGTGTTTGTCCATTTTGTTATGTGCATGCATATATATATATATAGGTACCGTTAAGTAAGTTAGTGTGAATCTTGTCATTTTAGAATCTGAATAAGTAGTTTTTCTTTCTTTTAGTATTTCTGAATTATTTTATAATAATAAATTGCTGTTAGTTATTAATAAACCTAGATTTCTTACTAAATATTACCGTGTCAATACTTTCATCCGCGACAAATAAGTTAATAAATTATTTTAAGATGGTCCACTGCAACTGATAAACATACAAGTCCTCTCACGTACTTCATATCTGTTCTTCTATTGTTGCTTCTTGTATATTAAAATCAAAATAATCCATTGATGAAGTACTATTGATGTCTACTTTTTGCCTAACATTACGCACAACACTAAGGTACATTATCTTTCATCTTGACAGATCTCAAAGTGCAGTACTGTCTGTTATTTAAATTGCTTATTCTCCACTGAAACTCAGCTGTCATCAAGAGAAAAAAACAGCATTTGTTAATTCATTCTGTTCGTACCTCTGTGAGCTACAGGGACTTCTCTAATTTTGAGCTTTTATCAGTGCTGTCTATACATTATTATTTTATTATGATTGAACTGGGTAAGCGCTAATATCCTACACAAAAATCTGATATCCTTTTATTCATTAAGAGTGAGTCATTTTACATTTCCTATTACCAACATCTTTCCAGCACTTAAATGGCTAGTGATTGCGAAATGTGGCTTCACAGCACATCTAACATGGTGAAAAGGCAGTAGAATAGTAGCAGGTATCTCTGACATTGACTGTTAACAATATTTGTAGAGTTTAGCCTCAGATATCCTTGTGTCAGATCCAGGTCCACAGCAGAGTACATTAATTTTGACCACTGAAGAAATACACATATCAGTTCAGTTAAATATCTCCTCTTTTCTGCTCAAGGGGCCTATGGGAGCAGTCTTGCATTGAAAGAGGGCTGGAAGAGCTATTCCAGATACATAATAGTGGGCATCATGGCACACAGCCAACTTATCCACTCCTTTGCATCTGCATTGTGAGATTTGCACATCTGTAAAGTGGGCATAAAACACTGCAAAATCATTTTGTCTAGGTGAAATGACTAAATAAAGTGCAAGAATACTGTCTACTCAGTATCCCAGCTAATTGTAGTTAATACATGTAAGGCAGTTTTGCTTTCATCTACATGCACTGAATATCATTAATCTCAAAAGGAAATGAGCAGTATGGCCTGCGAGGTTTATACGGCCACAGTAGGCAAATACTTTAAATCAAATTACAGCTCAGAAATATGATGGTATCATCTGCTCTTATTTCTATTGTTTAAGCATGATCTGCACGGTTATTATCACCTCACAGAGACTCATGCACCACATCGTGAAATTTGCATGAAAACAACAGCTGTCAAACAACACTAATTGCAAGAAAGTATCAGGGTGAAAAGAGGCAGCTATGAATTCTCTTTGGCAAAATTAACGAATTCATCAGAATTAGCTTCTGCATGACTAAATGGGATAGAATCACATCTACAAGCATGTGGGTCCTCCAAGTACATAAAAGTTAGCATTAATTAAAATGCTTATTTTCCATCTGTACTTTGCAATCCATTTCTATCCAGTCTGCTTTATGTGTGCACTCCAGCAGAAACTCTGCAATCCAGGCATTTCCATTAAGATCCTCTTTTTCAATAACAAGATGTGGCACACAAAGAACAGTCACAGCTGGGAGCAGGGGGGATCATCACTGTGGGTGCAAGTAGCCATTTGCATGCCTCCAAGCCAGTTATGTGGAGAATCAACTAAAATACTTCAGGGATCACTGAACTCTTGGCGGTGGCCGTTGGGGATGTTCTGCACATATGATCAGCCATTGAGGAAGCCATCGCTGGTGCCCCCAGAAAAGCAGAGATTGTGACAGAGCAGAGTATGTATAAATGAACACTTGCAGACATTCCCTGATGTTCTGCACTTGTGCTGGTAACTTAAATGAAACAACAGATGTGGCCAGATGGGCATGGATTTCTTTCATCACACCTTTAGCACTTAACTATTTATTTATTTATTCACAATTTAGGTACCTCCATTACAATTCATCAGTGAGATCAGACCTCAGTGGATAATATCATGTGATTTTAGTTTTAGTTTTTTTTTTCAATTTGCATGGTTTATAATATTTATCTACTTATAATATCCACATTTTATAGTGGATAGGGGTTTAAACACAACATTCAAATAAAACACGCTAGGATGCTGGAGGAGGTAAAAGTCAACAACTTAAAATGGTTATCTAATAACAGCTACAAAATGGTGAATATCTCTGATAATCCTTTTATACTAATTCTGCATCTGCTATTGTTTCATTATGCTTATTGAATATCCTTTTATTCCTATTTATTTTCTCTTTACAATTCTAGTTTATTATATGCATTATACATTTATTATTTTCTAATACTATAGAAACATATCAATAGCAATTGTCAAATAGTTCAATAGTCCAGATCACCCTGGGGACCACCACCTGAAGTCCCTTCTTGAGACTAAATTCAGGTTGCCATCTTCTTTTCTGGATGGAAAAAATTGAGTTCTCCAAGGAAAGATAATGGGTAATTGTATCTTGCTGATGTGACCACCAAAAAGAGAGGTGGGACAGGTGGAAGTGGCAACAAGTGGTAAGCTCCTCCATCTGGCAGAGAAGCACATCTGGAGGCTACCCTTGAGGAGAAGGTGGCCACACAAACTTGCAACAGTTGCGTCCCAGACCCAGCTACAGGTATTGATTGCGGTATGACAGATATGACTTCAAGAAAATTATGGATAAACCATGCACAGTAATTGATACAGAGCAATAAATCTAGGTACTGTAGAAGCATCATACAAAAACAGTTCCCTGAACTGAAGCATATTAACTACCTGCATCAGCTGAATCATGGTAGCTGAGCTTGTGCATACTACTAGACTTCTGTTTTGTGGGGTAAAACACATTATCTCAAACCTGTCATTGGCAGAGCAGTATCATGAGACCAGGATTAATTCAGAGTACATGGTCAAGCAGTTTCTGCTGTGGTGTATTGCTCATCCAGCACCCAAAAACCCACCAGGTTTCCCTAACCCCACCACATCTGAGCCTTATGTCAATTCACAAGCTAGTGTTCTTTTTCAGGACGTGATCCTAATCTCAATTTAAAGCCTATGTGCATAAAAAGGTGTGATTTTCATTGCTGTCTTGTGCATCCCTTGCCACACATGCACATATAGCCACCCTCCTCAGGGCACAAATGTAGTGCATCCTTACTCTCTTTCTACGACCCTCAGATGTTGCTGCTCTGCCCTTCAATTCTTTTCCAGATTAGTGCTATCAGCTGGATTTAACTCCACAGACTATTTAAGCTTGATAAAGTTTGCTTTTGCCAGTCAAACAGGTCTGAGACCCAGAATTTGGTCAGGACCTAAAGGCAACACAAGCTTTCACTCTCCAAAAGGCTGGTGTCCTTCTGGAATGGCTGAGCTTATATCCACCTTAGTGAAATCCCATAAAACTGACTAATAGTTTTCACCTACATAGTGTCACATGAAGTAGTTTGCACCAAACAACTGAACTTCCACAAACCACATATGCTCAGTGTATTGTTTTAAGTGAAAAGGAAGCAGGAAGGAAGGAAGGAAGGAAGGAAGGAAGGAAGGAAGGAAGGAAGGAAGGAAGGAAGGAAGGAAGGAAGGAAGGAAAGAAGGAAGGAAGGAGGAAAGGAAGGAGGAAAGGAAGGAGGAAAGAAAGAAAGGAGGAAATAAAGGAAGGAAGGAAGGAAGGAAGGAAGGAAGGAAGGAAGGAAGGAAGGAAGGAAGGAAGGAAGGAAGAAAGGAGGGAAGGAAGGAAGGAAGGAAGGAAGGAAGGAAAGAAAGAAAGAAAGAAAGAAAGAAAGAAAGAAAGAAAGAAAGAAAGAAAGAAAGAAAGAAAGAAAGAAAGAAAGAAAGAAAGAAAGAAAGAAAGAAAGAAAGATCATAAAACTGTATTTTAAGTCTTAGTACACCTAAAAACTTTTCCTGAATTCTCTACAAAGAGCAGCAGCTGTTTCCATGCCTGAAATTTAATACACTGGTTTTGTTTAAAGAATCACAGAATCATCTAGGTTGGAAAGGACCTTGAAGATCATCCAGTCCAACTCTTAACCTAACACTGACAGTTCCCAACTACATCATATCCCTCAGCGCTATGTCAACTCTTAAACACCTCCAGGGATGGGGACTCCACCACTGCCCTGGGCAGCCCATTCCAACACCTAACAACCCATTCTGTAAAGAAATACTTCCTAATTTAAATCCTTTAACTTTACAGTATTCTAATCTTCCCTGTTTTATACAGTCCTGCTCCTCTTCTGTGCAGTAAAAAATGCGATAGTTAAGCTCCCATGTCTACCACTGCTAATGCAGCAGCCAGCCTGTAATTTCAATGTGCCCTATGTACCTGTCTCCTAGGGCTCAAATTAATTTCTCTTTCACTTAGCACCAAGGGGAATAAACACAGTCCTCATGCCCAGGCCAAGCTGGCAGAGTCCCAAGAAAACACATTTTATCTTTATTGTTGTTTACTTCAGACAGCAAGCATTTGAACCAAAGCTATGATCCTCAATGCCAAAGGTTGACACACAGCTCTAGCAAGCACTGAGATGCTCAGTGTCTGTGCTAGCTATGAATGATACATGTGCGAGGAGTAAGGTTGTTCTGTGAGCAACGTTAAAGTGGGTTTTGATCATCTGATCAAAGAGTGCTGTAAATCAACATAGGCTTTAATGTAGTGAATATAAAGTTTTGTTCCTTCATGAACAGGAGTGACTTGCTATATGTAGGGCAGGGCTGTTTATAATATACAGCATACCGTTTGAATTGTCATTCTACACTCTGTGCTTCAAAACAGTGAAAAAGCACTTGCAAATACATTTTAAAATATTCTTTCAACCGTGAGAGCGCTGTCTGGTTTAGATGCTTAGGTAGGAATGGGAAGTCTGTGTTTCAACAACTAAAATATTAAGGTTTAGTTTTGATAGGATATAGTTTTTCATTGACCTCAACCACTTCAATTAAGAAACCCTCATGACATGTGAGGTCCATTTAAGCACCTAAAGACTTCTAAGAGGCTCTCTCATCTCTGCTGATCATCTAGGTCAAGAGAGCTTGCTGTTGGCTGTGGTAGACCTTTAAGATATGTTGCAGGAATTGAACACTACAAGTACCTTCCTCTCCCTCTTGACAAAGGAGAAGGTTATAGTGACCATTGTAGATAGAGCTGCCACATTAGGCACATTTGAGCTCCTCAGAGTGAGTCTGACTGCTAACATAGCCAGGGGAGATGGTATCAAAGAGTGAGAGGTGTGAGTCTCCAGGCACAACTACTGTACCACGTCAGGGTATCCCAGAGCTGGCTGCCAGATCCTCGCTTAGATTCAGAGCAGGGTTTGGCATGGGACAATTTTCCCATGCATGTGCAGAGACCCTTAATATTGCAGAGGAACCATGCATCCAAATTTCTTCTATCAGTTGTAATGACTAACAGGTTACATAAACCCTTAACGTGATGCACCATGCTCACATGCATGCTGCCTTTCTCAATCAACTTGAATCTTTCAACACAAAGCAAAATGCAGTCAGGGTCCATGAAATAAAACTATGTTTAGTATCTTCATACAGTCCTTCACTCTAATCCGTAGCATGACAGTTGTGCATGCAGCACAATGTGCTAGGGGCCTAATTCACAGTGGTATGACCAAGGTCTGTCTCAGTCCATGCATGAATTACCGAGTATTTCAGCTGCCTTACTACTGCTCTACCAGTGTTAATGACTGTGGGAGCAGCTGTTTGGAAAAACAGAGCATAGAAAACATTTTTGTTTTTAATGTAGCAAAAAAAAAATTCTAAAAGGTGAATGACACAAACTCCATATACAGAACAGAGAGGTCGACTATCAGGTAAAAGGAACAGAAAAGTTAATTGGACGCTAAGATTCAGATAAAATCAGTGAATCCCTATATTAAACATAAGCCAGTTTATTGCAGTAGAGGTTACTTTGCTGTTAAACTGTCTTCAGGTCATGAATGTGTGAATGAAATGAAACAGAACAAAAACTACCAAAACACCAAATGCAGCTCAATATCTGTTCTTGGAATGAACTTCTCAAATCTCCATGTGCTATTTCCATTTCTAAAGAGCCAGAAGAGCATGGATCATTTTAGAAATCTCAGTAGATAACCAAATGAAAACAAAGAAGATGAAGACACAAAAAAAATGGGGATTGTACATTGTACTTTGTGTCACTATAGCCTAATTTTGTAACTCTAATTTTAATGGTCTCACTAAGATTTATAATTTATATAGAAAATCCATGGTCATGTTTTTTACCAAGTGGCTAGTAATTTGTGGTGTTCAGAAAGGACCAACAGCAAACACCCCTTCACTGAAAAGCAGTCGTGTCACAGGAGGAGTCTGCTCAGTTATGTGAATTGAGAATGTAGATTTGCATCTGCGGACTCAGCCCCACCAACTTTCAATGTATTTACCTCTAATGTGCTGGACAGTAAGGACATGGAATCAGTTTTACTTTAGGGGTGCAAAAGTGAATTCTGAATAATGTGCCTATGAGTGGAACAAAAATGTGTGCTTGTTCTTAAATGTTGACTCTCGATTTAAACATCTGCTGATGTGTACATAACTGGAGTTTCTCAAAAGCCAAAGCCCTCTGATTTAGTTTGAAGGTCCTGTCACTTTATTTAACGCACAAATAAACCAAATCTTAATGGCCTATTACTGACTGCGTACTTAGCCTGGATCAGCTCCAGAATTTGCTTATCTAATTATTGTGGCCAAAATAAAGTGTGAATACAAGCCTTAAAATAACTCGTTATGGAACCATTCCAGCTTCTCCTGAGGTCAGTGACTCTCTTTTCAACTGACTTTCACTAGTCCTAAATTAGCATGGAAGACAAATACAGTAAGAAAAAAACAGGAGAAACAATTACTTAAATTTCTAGGGTTTGCAAACACTTCTGGTAAATTGTCATTTTTCACCAAAAAATTTTCATTAAAAGTACCCTGACTATCCCTCTTGGTGTGGCAAGAGATGTGAAATTTAAGTTATAAATGGGATATAAGGATGAAATTCAAGTTTGTCCTATAGTTATAATTGTAGTGTAACTGTGTATGGGGGATGTGCCTATTCATAAATCTAATTAGTTATATCACTGATGGCACAACGAGCAATTTAAACACTGGACCAACTTGAGACAAGGGGGTGGACTGAACCTCTAACTGCTGTCTTCACAAAGAATGTCACTGTTTACAGCAGCTCTTCTAGTGGCAATTTTGGGCAGACACAAAGAATCCCCTTCACAACTCATGTCTATGCCTCAACAAGTTTGTTTCTTTCCAGTATGTTGATTCATATCCCAGGCAAAGAAACCACCATGCGAGAGACTCCCCCAGGGTGTTCCTATTCCAGAGCTAACCAATCTGTACTTGTAAAAACTCAGTAGGAACTTCTAAACATGCAGAAATCATCATGCAGGATAGTTTCTTGTGCACAGGTAAGATCATTAAGGGCTGGTTGGTAGATAGGTTAAGATAATCAACATGGATTGGGCATGTGATAAAATGGTCACACAGGGCCTCAGGCTGGTTAGATACAGGAACTCAGAAGAACAAAGACACCATCACAAAGACACTTGCAACAGAGACTCTCATAACCACCCAGATAGGGGCTGACCAATCTGTTCAAGAGATTTTACTCCTCATGCAAGCATTATCCTGTGCCAAGATCCCAATAGATTAGGGGTTTTCCAGCAACATTCTCTCCATGAGTGTCTGTGTAACATCTAAACCCACTTGCTTTTGTCTTGAGAGCATGCCTTCAATATGTTTCATGTACAGACACATCAGCCTGTGTTAAGTCATGTGGGAAGTTACTTTTTGCTTGCTTGATAGTGGTTTTTTTTACAGAAATCCATATAAAAGCTCAGGTGAAATGCAAAAATCTCTCTCAGTCAGCCTTGCTGTGAAATCAAAATCAGAGGCACAGAAGAGCTTGTGAACAACTTTCATTCCCTATTTTCAAATACATAGTGTTTCTTTTAATTTTTTACTCACTGATTGCTTTTAGTATCTCACCACACTTTTCAAAAAATAATTAACTTTACTATAGAATACTAGAATAAAGAGCATTTTTGTCTACTGTTGTGTTAGAGTTTCAAGACTGGACAGAATAAGAAATATTAGCAGAGTCAAGGTGGGAGAATTTGCCTTTTAAGATGACATTAACAAGCCTCCAGACCTGCAAATGGAAGGGTAGAATAGAGGGTTATTGCTGTAACCCAGGACTAGATTGGTTAGGTGGACAGTTCATAGCTGATTAAGAAAGGGAATAAGAATATGGTCTTTTTGAAACATCAGAAGAAAATTGGGAGCTTTATTTTTAGCAATTTCATTTAGTTAATTTTGTATATTTGTAAATTATCTAGTTTAATATGAATCTATTGTATTTTGTATGAACTGATGTTTTTAGTTGTTTGGTTCACAAGCAACATTTTAATGAATTTTAACAGAAGTTGTATTAGGTCCATAATGACTACATAGTATAGACTTAATGCAAAGTATTACAAAGTGTAAGTGACCATGTGCAAGACCTACGGTGAATAAGACCCTCTAATCTTTGTAAGATTGATCCAAATGATTTTTTTGTATTCAATAGTGAATGTTTTTTTCCCTGATTTTTTAGCTAATTGGACAGGGACTCATTAACAGATCTTTTCCTGGGGAGCCTATCTACCGTTCAGTATTGTGTGTTTTGTAGAATCATATAAAACATGTCAAAGTTTTCCTATAAGGGAAATGGACATCATTAATACAACAGACATTCACAAAATATTGTTCACAGAAGACGTACAAATTAAATGCCATAAATGTTAAATAATTAACAATGAGGAAAAACAACAGTCTCTTTTTTTCTCAGCCTTCTATCAGATAAGCCTGATAAGAGGCAGGCAATGAATTCAAAGAACAAAAGACCCATTTAGAAAATGTCCTAGCACCCACCATCTTGAGATTATAACTGGAACAAATGAATGCAGAGGTACAAAAAAGGACTAGATAATGGCCAAGCAACCAGATTTTTTTCTATAAATACAAAAATGTGCATATATTGGGACTATTAAGAACTTCTGAAAACAGTCACAGCCTTGTTACTTTCTGAAACACGGAACATCAGCTCCCTGTTTAATAAATTAAACTTCCTTCCCTAGTCTCTTGGAAGAAAACTGCAGAAAACACCTTCCATTTCATGCATGTCAGAAATACAAAATGTGTCAGTCACACTGGCTTAGTGATGACTTTGCCAAACCTTCTGCATAGTAGTGCTTCTTTGATTATGGCTCTAACTACAGCAAAAACCAAACTCTGAACTCTCCTTTGCAGGAAAGTGGGAAAGAAAAAAGTCTATGGCATAATCACCCCTGGGTTGGCCAGTATGGATGGCTGGTTAAAAGGGAGGGTTGTACTTTCTCATGCTAATTTCTGTCAACCAGAATGCTGATGTCAAGATGATCTGTCCCTCTAAGTTGCAGTATCATCTGATGTTACTTCTGGGACAAAGCAACTTAACCTCACCCCTTTCTCCAGACTGTGACTAAAGGCATAAGGTAGCCCTTGGTAAATATGGCACAATATTTGTGATTTAGGAGTTTTAAAGGACACACTGCAAAGTGTAGCCTGGCTCCAGAACCAGTGGCAGAACAGCCGCGCTCATGCGGTACTATCACTTGGGTATAAAGCATGACTGAAAGGCCAGAGTTCATTGGCACACACAACACCAAGCTAACGTGGCTGTTCCTTGTCAGGTCCTAGGGCTAGCTGTCTAGCAACACCCAGGTTAACATTTGCATGGCTTTGTGTTGATCCATGATAAACAATCCATTCAGAATTCAGAACTGGGTGTTTTGATCTGAGGTCTAGACATAAGCTTAAACTACAGGAAACATGCATTATTATTATTATAACACTAATGCTATATTCCTTCTTAATTCCAACCACCTGAAACATACCTTTAAAATAATTACTATGTACATGTACTAATATATACAGAAACACAATGTTATATAGAAATATATGATACAATATATGTAAGCAGTATGCACACACATAATCTTTATTCAGAATTTTAGTGCATTTGTATGACACATACTTAGGGAGGTTTTGGTAAAGAAAGCACCGAAGAATAGTCTAGAAATTTCTTAGCTTTTGTATATTCCACTTCATATCATTTTAGGTGGGACTGACTAGTCCCCCATACATATATATTTATTTAGTTACTGATTTAAAGCAGAAAAAGAAACTTGCTGTGGACATGCAGATATATAAATATCAATTTGCATTACAACCTGCACATGAAAACTGGTACAGTTTCCTATATTTCACGGTCCGGATAATTGCAGGTGATGGGAAGTGTCAGCTGTGTACGTGGAGATTTTCTGCATCCGCATCTGTTTGATCCACTGTCTATTCCCTCATGAGACTGAAGTTATGGACATAGCCATATCTGTTTTCCCTCTACAGCCCCTGGGTATGAATTCATGAAGCATTCTCCATTGCACAGATTGGCTGCTCAGATTGTTCTCTGAGGACAGGATTTAGACTCAGCTGAACTTTTCAAAGAATTGGCTTTCAAAATAAATTATGGCTGTGTGTTAGAAAAATAGAAATATAGCTAGCTTCTATCTGGCCTGCCTATATATTGACGTGGCCTCTCTGGGTATTTCTCCTAGATTAATTGGCCCTCTGTGTGCAAAATACTGGGATAGATATTACAAGTGAGAGGTACATTATATCTAGTAAGAGACAGGAAATCTGATTATGATGGAGACAGAAACACATGTAAGGATGACCAAGAAAAAATGCATGCAAAAGTTATACACAGTGCTCCTACCTAATATGAGAAGTTTAATCTTCCCACTCAGAAAACTATTTTTTTCTTAAAATCAATAATGAAAAAATATTAAAACAGCTGTCTTATCCTATCAATACATATATAAAAGTATAGTATACTTTTGCACTTAAATTGTTTAGGCCAGGGACTCTTTTAGCCATAAGACCTGTTGCACAGACTAGCCACATACATAGTGCATCACATTTGGCCCTGGATCTCCTCTGAGCTCTTTTTGTAGGATTGTTCAAAGTGTTTGAAATAATCTGAGAGTGCTGCTGGAGCCCATATGGGTGGGATTTTCATAACTGAATCTGGGGTCATGCTTTGTGTGCTCTGAGGAGGAGACTGGACTAGATGGCCTGAAGATAATTCCAACCTAAATTGTCCTATGATCTCATGATGCCATGAGGTGTGCCAGGATGACCTTAGGATGTTTGAAAGTACAAAGGAAGACTTGGTAGGATGAAGTGAGACAAATTTAGTGCAGGTTTGTTTTGTGGTTTTTTTCCAGATTGCTTTTGGAAATGGTTGTTGGTGCATCTTATTCTGTTAATAATGTCAGCATTATCTTGGACAGGTTGGTAGACATCTCTGTGCCAGAGAGAACTAACAATTAAGTACTAGGCCTGATCAGGGGTTCAATGTTTGAGCTAGTATCTTTACTCTTTACTTAGCATGGTATGATCAAACATGAAGACTACTTTCTTACTTAGCTAAAAAAAAAAAAGAGCAGCGATATAAATGATACTGTTCTCAGTATAATGTTCTTGGTGAAATGTACATTTTACAGCATCAAAAGAGGCAAGATAATCTAATGGTTCTTTCTGGACTGTAATACTATGAAACTATTAATGGAAATTTAATATAGAGAATGTGCAAAGTAGCTAAAATTATGATAATATATTACTTTGTTCTCATATGACACCAAATATACTGTACTGCCAGTTCTTTGATGACCACATATTTTAGGCACTTCAAAGAAAAACAAGTCATTGTTACCATCATTTTTGTCCTGTTCTTATTTTCATTTATCCACTCAATTTTTTTTTTAAATTAACATTTTTTTTTCCTACCAGTGTCTATCAAAAGATGTCACCTTTGTCTAAAAGGAAGATGAGGTACAAGAGAAGATGCTGTTGAAAAATCTGTCATAAATAATACAAAGAAGACAGAAATGTTCAAGAAATATTTTTGCTTCTTATCTGTAACAAAATAGGAAGGAAAAGTTATCTATTTGAAAGATAAAAGACAGTTTGTCAATTCTGTGAAAAAAGCATAAATATTTTCAACACAATATCAGCTGATTTACAAGCAAGAGTCGTAGGAGAACTAACTGAAGGTTTCTGAAATCAAGTTGTTCATTTGTAACAGTATACTGGTAAATTTTAATTGGTAAACTGCTAAACTGGAAATACCTCCAGGGACCAATAATAATCAATATAATTAACCTGTCTGAAGAGAAGTAAATGAGGGAACTATGAACTTGTTTAAGTGGTATTAATACAGTGAATAAAGTTGTGCTTAATTAATGATTCTACCAATAAAGAACTAAAGGTTTAAAAATTTCTTAATGCATGTGAGCATTAGGAACAGCATTTTTCATTGAGTAGAGGTTTTGTTGCATCAGTCTATTAGAGAGCTGGTTGAGTAAATAAACCATTTTAATATTCTGTACTTGAGTTTCTCTGCAGCGTTCAGACAATATCACATGACATTTGCATTTAAAAATTAAAAAAGAAACCAAACTGTAGTATATTTTAGGAAATTACTCACCACATAATAGATTAATACTGGTTATCCAACCATTATATTGGTACCCACTTCCACTTGTCAAGTGCAACTTTGACAGAACAGACTTTCTGTAAGGTGTACCAAGGCAGTTTTATCAGGTCTTCTAAACAGTTTGGATTTAGTCCAACCATGTGGAACACTTTGTGTCAACAGTTCATCAACAAAAATGGTAATCTTTACTGATGACATATGCAGGGGTTGTACATCTTTGTAAAACAATTGAAAGAAAGGCAGATGGCTGTTTCAGAGAGTTAACTGATATACTCCCAGTTCAGTGAAATGGTGTATAATTTACATAAGTGAATATGAACTGAAAAAAAACCAAAAAGCTGTGTGCAAGTTGTGGCAGTTTTGGAAGAAACGTATTCATAGAAGTCCTACCTAAGACATACAGTGCACAGTGGCAGGAAGTTTAAGCTAAAAAACTTCACTTTTGCAGTTAAGCACAATTTCTTATCAATGTGGGAAAAGAGTTACCATGGGTAGATGCATATTTTATTTTCAGTAAGCAACCTTACATTGAAGTGTTGTATCTTTGGGAAATACATGCTTTAACTTTGTTAGTTCATGGTGGTTCTTTGGAGTTCTGTTAAACTCTATATGGGCTTACTATGATTGCAGCTGCCCTTCTCATCTCTTAATACTCACACAGTCTTTACGAAAACATTCATTACTTTTATACTGTCTGCTCCTAGTGTCACACACAAAGTCCAGACTCTACCAGACCACACTGCAGTTGGTTAGATTTACTCTATACTTTCAGGGCTTTGTGGTGAAGAGTGGTTGAGTGAAATAGAAGCATCCAGTTCATTGATGAACTCCTACGAGCAAGTCCCTTCCCTTCCAGCTCTTTCTAACTAATATATTCCTAGATGATAGTGGACAGATTTAAAACTAGGCTTCCAAGTTTATTTTATGCTATCCCCTTGCTCTTTTTGAATTTCACACTGTTCTTATTATTTCTGCACTCAAAGTCATTTAGTTCTTTCACTATGATGAAGCAATATTTTTCTGTCCTCCAAATGATGCTTCCTAATTTTTGCTTCTATGCCAACATCATAAATAAAAACATTAAATACGACTGTTTCCAAAATTGATTTTTGAGAAATTTCAGTAGCAGCTTCCTTCTAGGATAATGCTTCCCCCTCAGCTGAGCTTGCTGTCAACCTCCCACTTTTATAGTTTCTGCATGAAGCACTATCACCTTGATCTTAAATAATAGTTATAAATGTGCTTCCATGCCAAATTCTTTTCTGCATTTAGCACTATCTTTCTTTTGCTTATTAATTAATTTTCAGTAAAAGCCATCTAATGTGATATAATTTACCCTCAATAAGCTCATATTGCATTGCCTCTCATTTTTTTCTATGTAATGTCAGTCATTTTTCCTTCAAAATGGTTGAATTGGTGGCTCACTGGTTTTGTAATTTCTTAGTTTATTATATTATGGAAAAGCTATAAATAAAAAAAAAGTCCATGGATTTAATATGCAGATATTTGATATACCGGAAGTAAAACTACTGATTCAGTAGTGGCTTCCAGTCTAAATTCTGTGAAAGTGTGAAAGAAAAGCCAAGAAAGGATTTGGAAAGATACTGAAGACATGGTTAAGCCTTCTTATGCAAAACAAAACAGAAGAGCTTTTGTGACTCCTGAAAACTGTGCAAATTAGCAGGTATTTGCTATCTGAGTGCATTTTAAAGAAAAAAAGTTAAAGAAAGCTTCAAGAGAAGACTGGGTTTCTTTCTCAAATTGTCTGGTTGGTCTTAGCTTTCTCTGCTTCCTAACCATTCCGTCTTCCAGCTTCAGAACATATCTACACTTCTTCCACAGCTCAGCAAAATAAACCTGCCAAAATACAGTCACAAAATATTTGAACAAAGACAAAATACCTTCCTGCTGCACTTTCTCTGTTTCAGAAAACAGATTCATGTCAGTTGAACAGAATCATTGTTAGATGAGTGAGCAAAAGGACTGGGTTTCTTTTACATTCTCAAGGCCGTTACTCTGTAAGGTTGACACGCTAACATTTTGCCCCAGTTTATTGTACATGCTGTTATCGTTCCCTGCTGAATCTTCAAGATTAAGAGGTGCAAATATAAAAGGAAAGGAAGCACTTTGTCTTGCCACATCTACCCCTCTGTTTCATATATTCAAGTACAGCAAAGTGGATAAGCAACAGAAAGTAAAATATCTAATTAATTTTCCTTTTATTCTGATTGTGAAATTTCCATGATAAGATTGTGAATTTATTAAAATAAAAACCTTCAGTCTTAGAAATATGTGTGCTTAGCTTTAAACTGTTTAAGAGTCCCAGTGAAGACAGCAGAGCTACTTATATAATACCTTGGACTAAATGTGTGTGTGTTTCTCTGTGAGATCTGTTACAGGAAGGAGTTAAAATGTCTTTGGTGTAGAATTCCTGTTCACTAAATTGCCTATTAAATTCAATAACATAGCTCATGCTATTGTTACACCAAATGACCTACATGCGTAGCCTGTCACTTTAATTGCAAATCACATATTTTCCTCCAAAATACTCTAATTTGTGATTAAGATTGTGCTCATTTGCTATGTAAGTATTCGCAGTCTGAATCTATTTCTGGTTATTTAACTCATACAAATAACTAGATAACTACATAAACTCCACAGTAGGCAGAAACTGTCATGCATATATATAGCATATATACACCCTGCAGTGAATCTGGCCTTTAGTACAATGAAAGCACATGAAGTGCAAATCCCACTAAATCTTGAGGCTGATCTATATCCCAAGAACAGAATACCGACCGACTCACACACTGAAGTGATATAGTATGCCTGAGAGGCTGTGAATACAAAAATTGGAATTTGCTATTTGAACATTCAAATACTGTATTCACCTTCTCACATATCCTGCTATTAAACTCTCACACCCAGAACGTTCCTGAAAAGGGAACTGAGATTGCCTTTTGCATTTGAAGAAAATTCCCTCCCCATATTACCCCTAAAATACACCTTCATCTCCATCACCTATTTTCCACTCAGTCTTAATTATTCTTTTCCTTTGACCAAAGCAAGGGCAGCAGGTGCTTCCCACGTCCCTTCCTTCTAAAGTAGTATGCTTTGCTTCACTTCTCACCGAAGGAAAGAGGGAGAGAGAGACAATTTCAAGCAGATAATGCATTTGACCTCTCTGTTAATATTCAAAATGCTGGTCAGGAAGGTTAGGAGCAAACATCAGCTTTCTTTCACACCTCTTAGCTCATTCCACAAATTAATAACATCATACTGGGAGCAGCCTAGACCCTGAGTAATGAATGTTAGCCATAGTTCCTGCTGACTGCTTCCGAGGATGCATTTATTTTTCTCATTATCTTACACACAATCTCCCAGCTATTGTCTGCTACCCCTGCTCACTCAGGAAACCTCAGAAAGTGCTAAAGATGTCAAGAAGCAATAAGCCTCATTTATTTTTATGGCCTTCATCAGCACTTTCTTTTTTGCTTAAAGGCCTATAATAGAATCCACTGATTAGAATCAGCACCATATCAGAATATAGATATGATAGCCCTTTTCTGAAGGTGAATGGGCTACTGAAGGACACTTTCTCCATTTGATACTTCTAGAGGATACTGAAGCTAAACAAAATTAATTATGTTATTTTTTTTCTTCTTTTTTTCTCCCTCTTGCTACTTTCCCAGACATTTGGAAATTGATTAACTAAAACGATAAGAAAGATGATCATAAAATGTCCATCTAATTAAAGGAAAATTATTCAACTGAAACAATACCACAAGGTAAGGTGTTGGATTTGATAGCTATTAATAAAATGGTACAAATGAATAGAGAAACTCCCATTTAAGTGCCATAATTATCACAAAACTAAAACAAGAAGCAAATAATTTACTTCTGTTAGTCTTTTTTCTCTTTAACTTCATCCATGTAATAGTTACAGGCCAACGTATGATAAACAGATTCTCTGTTCTCTTCCCTGCACAGGTCAGATCTGAAAAATGTTTTGTTTTCAAACCACAGGTATATAAATCCCATATAAACATTTTAAAAGGAAGAATTAGTTTCTCCATAGTGCACATCTATTCTCCGTAGAGAATCATAACAAGTGAAGGTTAGCAGACTTCTAGCCCAGTTTCAGTCAACAATTCCAGTTTATTACAAACATAACAAACTTTTGTGTTAGAGTGATTAGCACAAGAAAAAGGACAGAGGTAAGAGAACAAAAAAGGATGTGGGGGATGCTTACAGTGCAATCACTATTCTTTACAAAGTTATTGCATTCTTACACCTATATGCAATTTAAAATTATTGGTTTATACCCATAAAGAAAATTCACCCAGAGACTTCCTCAGTGATAGGTAGCCGTAGCCACACAAGTTGTTTATATGGAACTGAAAGTGTACTTTTGGTATATTCTTCTTATTCTGCTTTAACTTTCTTTCAGAGGCAATACCTCCAGGTCATGTTGTTTCCAAGCTGTTCTGAGTAAATCTGTGGTGTGCAGATTTACTGACGGCATAAGAAAGTTACTGCTTTTGAGTATTGTCTCATTTCTGAAGAAGTAAGGTTCAGGCTAGTACAGGGACTAATATTTTAAGAATAGGGTTTCTCTTTTTCAAAGATAGAAGGCACTCTAGATATGAAAATCTGAAAATAAATCTTCCATGTTAGGACTACCCATGTAGAGGTGTATGAAAACTATTCTCTCTCACTGAAACTGAAAATCTCGTGGGCTATTTAAGTATGCCACTTGCCTCTCATATATACAACACTGTATAGTGTATTTTCACACAGTCATGGAGTGTCATTTTATCTGGGTGGTCAGGGTAAGAGGAAAAGTTGCTGCAGAAGACTAATGAAATAGCAATCTTATGTGACATGAACAGATTTACTATACCTTTACAGAGATTGCTTCACATTAAGACCAAGATTCAGAAATTATACAGAAATCACATTCATGAAAGAGAAAACTCACATACATATATCCTAAATCCATCACACTGTGAAAAACAGAAGAAAAATGTGTTACTATACTTGGATCAGCTAGTGTAAGTTTTCATTCAGACAGAACTAATAATCTACGAAGAGAAAGAAAAAAAATTATTCTTGATGCCCAGGACTGTTTTGAAAAAACAGTGGGTTGTAATCAGGATTTGTTGTATTAAAATTCAGCTCTAACTGTAACAGGCTTCCATAGTTTTCATGTGTTCATTATAGGTAAACAGCTTTGTCCTTTCTAGATGTGACTTGGGATATGCACGCCTAATTACATGCAAAAAGTTAGTAAAATAGTATGTAAGAAGTTACTAAAATCATGCTGAGCTGAAACAGTAAAAAAAAAATGGGAAATCTGTAAATGCAATCACTCTTCATGAAAGATGTAAGACGAAGCTGTACTCAACATGACAGCACAAGGGGACCATTTCTCTCAAAACCTTGTTTATCCTCCGTGACAGCTTTCACAAAGGGATACGGAATATTTACAGCCAGCTAATGGAAGTGGTCAAGTATGATTTCCTGGTTCCAAGGAAAAAGCCCATAAAGAGGTCTGCCAGCATCCCTGTCATGGAAATAAGCAGACCAGATAAAAGACTCTAAACGTCACATGTGGATGCCTCAGCCATCAGATGCACATGTAGAAATGCAAACCTACATGCATGCACGTACACACAGAGGCAGCATTATTGTGCTTAGACAATGATGAAGAAATATGGTCCACTGCTATAACAGGACAGGTTGTCAGGGGTTATTGTCTATGACAAACCTGAGCACTTAAGCAAGGGCTAAAATATCCTGCTTTGCCACATTACCAAGCCTTGTTTCTAGAAGTAGTTCCTATTTCCTTGCTCATGAGTCACTCAAGTATATTGCGTCTACTGAACTCTGGCCCTTGGCTGATGGTTGCTTCTGGCCTTTGATTCTCCTTTTTGGTATGGTTTATACTTCTATTGATGCTCTCCAGCATGAGATTTTTGAAGATGTTGGCAGAGCTTGCGTTTATGTCTAAAGAGCAGTGATTCCCCCTTTTCTTTCCAGCCTTGGAGCTGTAGTGCCGGCCTCGTGGAAACTGCAGATCATGTTCTCCCAGGTTCTTTGCCCATTAGTACAGCCAAGCAGGTCTTGAGAGCAACCCCAAAGCACTCCTCAAAAGTCTGACACTATGCAGAACAGTGAAGTCAACCTTATCATGCACATGTGGTGCATTTGGGGGACTTTCAAGAGAAGAAACCTTTCTTGTTCTCCCCTGTTCTGTTACATGCATGGTCACAGTAGAAGTGTGCTGTCATTGTAACCAGCTTTTGTTCAAAGCAAAGTTTAAATGTAGATTTTGAGTGTTAAAGCCGTTCACCTTTCCTGAATGAGCTACAGTTCATTAATTGGGAATATTAAGAAGCTGTAAACATCCTACATGAATGAGACACCTAATGGAAACAAGAAGCCAAACTTTCAGTGTGAGATATTACTTTACTAAGAAAAACAAGATTTACACCACCATACACTGCAATGATGATAAATAGAAAACTCTTTGAGCACTATTGACCAGTAATTTCTGTATTCTCTGTAAGGATGTTATCCACAATTTTCACAAAATTTACAGACCTTTGGGTAATTTCTGCTTAAATGGGAACTTTTTTTTCTTTCCTACAGGTTTCATTCTAGATGGATGATTGGGGAGAAATCATGAACACACACTGAACAGGGTTTACACTTCTGCAATTCAGGGATAAAAAACTCACTAAATGCTTACTACTCTTACCTAACAAATGCTTTCCTAGGCAGACAGATAGACAGACAGATAAAAAGACAGCTTTCCTGATACATTTAAGCTAATAATAAATTAAACAAATTTAATATTTTGAAATAAAAATGCAGGTGAAATAAAACTGATTGAAATAAGGTAAGTTCCAAGTTCCTCATAAAGTACAAGCAAGAGATTTTCAATCTGTAAAATAGGCCCTGTGGTGCCACACTCTTGAAGGAAAATTAATAAATTAAGATGTGAGATTCAGGAGCAGTGATTTTTAAAAACCGTACAAACGACCCAGATTGCATGTAAATCACCTGAAAACACAGAGCACTACAACTGATGTCAGCCATCTCTTTCGTATTCAGAATCATTAATCTCTCGGACATGACAAATCTTTTTAGCAGAAGGGAATAAATTCGAGATAATAAGTTTTAAAGTAATGAATAACTCTTGCCTATGAAGTGTTTTAATGACTCTCCTTGTCAGAATTCAGATTTTATTATTAACTGTACAGAATGGCAGCAGCCTGAAGAGATAGAGCTACAAATCAATTTCACTGCTCTTTCATAACGAGTCACTAATTGACCTCAATTTCTGATGGAGTCACATATTTCCTCCCATACTTTATTTTAATGATGTGTATATCAAGGATTTAGTGACTGGTCATAAAGGAATTTATTTTAACTCTGTGTTGCCTTGCATAGGCTTTTAATGGCAGAAATATAAATCATTCTGAAAGCATTAACTTTAATGTTTGGGATGTATTTTTGAAACCCTTTTATAGTTAAGATGATCATTATTTTGTTAAAATATGTGCTTAAATTATCTACTTTAAAATAGGCAGGAACTATAGTGAAGAAAGACCCTTCAGATTCTCCATGTAACACTAATGATTACAGACTATAAAATATTTTGCTTAGCTTTCATGGAGTCTTAAAAAGAAATTACATTAGAATTAACAAATGGCTTTGGTAAAACACTGTTTGCTACACCCTGTGTAATTATGAAGAACATCCTTACAGTTTCAAGGTAGTTGGGTTATGAATAACCGACATATATTTTTAAAATTCCACTGCTGATTTTTATCTGCCAGAAGCTCAAACAATTTTCCACATGTCATTGGGTGTTTGACATGCAAAATATCTGGCCTTTCCTAAACAGAGAAAATCTAATGCAAATAAAGATATTTTAAATATAATTATTGTACCAGTCACATCTGAGTTTATAACATAAAAGAAGCAATATTTGAAAGATATAGAGTTTCAGAAGCCAATTGAGGGTGCGTTTTCACTTTGAATCTCATTCTGTGCATGAATTATAACAGAAAAGCAGAGAATAGAGAGGGTGAAGAAGAGTAAGGAGGTTGCAGGTCCATTTGTTTATCTGGCTAAGCCTTGCATCTGGTGGCCATGGGCTGTCTCCGTAGGTCTCAAGGCCATCAATAGAAGACATTCATTAGTGTGTCTCCGCTAGTGAATATGTTGTTCTGCCGGAGCAGATGTTCCAGTAAAGTACCAGTTCAGTTTGTATTGGTCTTCGTGGCCAGTTGTGTCCATATAATGTGTGTGTGTGTGTGTGTGTGTGTGTGTGTGTGTGTACACATATGTACTTGGGACATCTGCTCATCCCTGTTGCTGGCTAAACTTGGGGACACAGCACCATCTGGGCTTTAGGGGACTGGTACAGAAGGAACAACCAAGGTCTGTAGGGGACGAGGAGGAGGAATTGCCTGGATGCTGAAGTGCACCAACTTCAGCTTCCCTTAGCAGAGTGTACAGCTGAAGCATGTGTTATGAGACTGGAGCTAAAGCATATTTGCAAGAAATTGTTTGCTTGCTCTCGCTATACATTGTGTCATGTAAAGAAAGCAATAAAAACAAAATTGCACTAAATACTCACATTCAAGCCTAACTTCTGAACACATATCAAATACTCTAATTCAGTCATGAATTTTCAGTGCTGATCATTTTCTACTTCTATTGCTAGGAAAGACCGATTGTATGGATCACAAAAATTTCAATACCATGTTACATGAAGTCAGACATATAATGATGTATTTTAACCATCAAATCTATGCAATTACTGTTGCAACCCAGTTGTTTGACTATGTAAGTGTAATGAGGAATAACCGATCCACTAGCCCTTGTTCTTGTGGGGTACTTCAACTCACCAGATGTCTGCTGGAAATACAATTCAGCAGAGAGAAAATGGTTTAGGAGGTTCCTAGAGTTTGTGGAAGATAACCTTCTGACACAGCTGAGGAGAGAGCCAACTAGGGAAGGCTCCCCTCTGGACCTGTTTGCAAACAGAGAAGGACTTGTGGGTGATGTGATGGTTGGAGGCCATCTTGAGCATAACAATCTTGAAATGGTAGAGTTTTTGATTCTCAAAGAAGAAAGGAGGGGAGTCAGCAGAAATACTACCTTGGACTTCTGGATGGCAAAATTTGTCCTGTTTAAGAGACTGGTTGACAGTCCATTTGGAGGGAGTCCTCAAGGGTAAAGGAGTCCAGGAGGGCTGGACATTCTTCAACAAGGAAATCCTAAAGGTGCAGGAGCAGGCCATCCCATGGGCCAAAAGACGAGCTGGTGCAGAAGACAACTGGCCTGGCTGAACAGAGAGCTTTGGCTGGAACTCAGGGAAAAAAAAAAAGAGTGTTTATGACCTTTGGAAGAAGGGGCAAGCAACTCAGGAGGACTACAAGGATGTTGTGAGGTTACACAGACAGAAAATCAGAAGGGCCAAAGCCCAACTAGAACTTAACCTGGTTACAGCTGTAAAAGAGAATAAAAATATTTCTATAAATAAATTAACAACAAAAGAAGGGCTAAGGAGAATCTCCATCCTTTATTGAATGTGGGGGGAAACATAGTGACAAAGGATGAGGAAAAGGCTGAGGTACCTATTGTCTTCTTTGCCTCAGTTTTTAATAGTAAGACCTGTTGTTCTCTGGGTACCCAGCCCCCTGAGATGGAAGACAGGGACAGGGAGCAGAATGAAGCCCCCATAATCCAAGGGGAAATGGTTAGTGACTTGCTACACTACTTAGACACACACAAGTCTATGGGGTTGGATGGGATCCACCGAAGGGTACTGAGGGATCTGTTGGAAGTGCTCACTAAGCCACTTTCCATCATTTATCAGCAGTCCTGGCTAACCAGGGAGGTTCCAGTTGACTGGAAGTCCGCAAATGTGACATACATCTACAAGAAGGGGCCGGAAGGATGATCCAGGGAACTACAGGCCTGTCAGCCTGATCTCAGTATCAGGGAAGGTTATGGAGCGGATCATCTTGAGCGCCATCATGTGACACATACAGGACAATGAGGTGATCAGGCCCAGTCAACATGGGTTTATGAAAGGTGGGTCCTGCTTGACTAACCTGATCTCCTTCTATGACAAGGTGACCCACTTAGTGGATGAGGGAAAGGCTGTGCATGTTGTCTACTTAGACTTTAGGAAAACCTTTGACACCATTTCTCACAGCATTCTCCTGGAGAAACTGACTGGTCATCGCTTGGATGGGCCTAAGCTTCACTGGATAAAAAACTGTCTGGATGGTTGGTCCCAAAGAGCTCTGGTGAGTGGAGTTAAATCCAGCTGGCAGCCAGTCACAAGTGGTGTTCCTCAGGGCTCAGTATTGGGACCAGTTATGTTGAATACCTTTATCAATGTTCTAGACAGGGGTATCCAGTGTACCCTCAGTAACTTTGCAGACAACACAAATTTGGGCGGGAGGGTTGATCTGCTGAGGGTAAGAAGGCTCTACAGAGGGATCTGGACTGGCTGGATGAGTGGGCCAAGGCCAATTGTATGAGGTTCAACAGGGCTGAGTGCTGGATCCTGAACTTGGGTCACAACAACCCCATGCAACACTACTGGCCTGGAGAATAGTGGCTGGAAAGCTGTCTGGTGGAAAAGGACCTGGGGGTCCTGACAGTCAGCTGAATATGAGCCTGTAGTGTTCCCAGATGGCCAAGAAGGCTAAAAGCATCCTGGCTTGTATCAGAAATAGTGTGGCCAGCAGGACTAGAGAAGGGATTGTCCCACTGTACTCAGCAGCCATGAATCCACACTCACTATAAGAAAAACATTGAGGTATTGGAGTGTGTCCAAAGAAGAACAATGAAGCTGGTGAAGGATCTAGAGCACAAGACTTATGTGGAGCAGCTGAGGGAACTGGGGAAAAGAGGCTGAGGGGAGACCTTATTGCTCTCTACAGCTTCCTGAAAGGAGGTTGTAATGAGGTGGGTGTTCTCTTCTCCCAAGTATCAAGTGATAGGACAAGAGGAAATGGCCTCAAGTTGTTCTAGGGGAGGTTTAGATTGGATATTAGGCAAAATTTCTCCCCTGAAAGGGAAACATTGGAACAGGCTGCTCAGAGAAGGGGTTGAGTCACTATCCCTGGAGGTATTTAGAAGATGTGTGGATGTGGTACTTAGGGACCTGGTTTAGTGGTGAACTAGGCTAACCATTAGACTTGATGTTCTGAAAGTTTTTTCCAACCTAAACAATTCTATGATTCCTAAAAAGAGAGGGAGGAAAAACCCAACACCACAAAACAACCAAAGCCAAGTGAAAATGTAACTACCATAGAGGTATCTTTAGAAAACTATATTAACCCCTTCAACATCTTATGATCTCTTAGGGGTACCAGAGCATATCTTAGTATTATGTGGATAAACAGAACCATAGTTGTTCACATAAAAATTCACAGGATGGTCCTTTCATTGTCTACTCGCCATAGTCCTTTCATCATATTTTTTCGGTATTTGTCCACTATGTTTTTGCTCTGAATTCAGTGATGGCAGTAAACAGTGGGGAAGGAAGTAAATCAGACTCCTTATTTCACTTGTGAAGTACATAATATTGCTGTGTTGGTACAAATCTGCCTGTCCTTTTCTAAGAACTTAAAATAAATAAAAACAGAATAATGTAGCAGTACCTATTAGACTGCAAGATAATCCAGTCTTGACTGTCATACAGACAGATTTAACACGTAGTACCTCAGTGAAAAATGGGAAAATTTAATGTAAAGAAAATGAAAGAATAAGAAAGACATATAAAGCACTCATTATTTGTGCTAGAATTTCTAGTTCTAAATTAATACAAGTCAGTGTGAAATAATGCAACAGCTGCAGTAGAGGAACATAGGGAAAAGCTAAGAATTGCCACTGGAGAAAAGGAAGAAAGAAATATGAAAGCTCTTTGACATTAAAGAATCCTATGAGAGAAAAAACTCTACTCACTAAAAATTATTGGGCCATTTGCACATAAATACTTCTAATTTTTCACAGGACAAAGGACAGAAAGAAAGTTTTCTCAAGTGTAGTAAATCTCTTCTAACTTTTTCTTATGATACTGTGTCAAAGGATACCTGACTTCTTGCACTGATGGAAAAGCAGGGAAAAATAAAATCGTGTCTCTGTTACCTTACACTAATATTTGGCAATATGAAGGAACAGTAATGATTTAACCCAGTACAAGCAAACAAATGTCAAGAGCTGGCCTGTAGTGAATCTTGTAATCATGATTTGGTTAAGCTATTTAAATTCTTAAATGGAATGGTTATGTGCTCCTAGCTGTATTAAACTCCAGCTTCGATCTCTCACTGCACAATATGTACCATTAAAAAACATAAAAACGTGTCACACATCTCCCAGGTTGCAGCCAGCCTGGAGCATGCACTTATGTTCTCTCCTCACTGGAATTTAAAGTGCTTTTGACATGTCATTTCTACTGACAGTTGTGGTGCAATCAAAACCTAATTGTGAAGAAAAGCAGGTCAGAAGTGTGTGCCATTTCACAGCTTTAAGTATCTTCTAAAGATGCCTCAAGAGCCTACAGTTAATCTGAGATGCAGTCAGGTGAGGCTGATATTTAGGTAACTATAATGTTAATTATATATTCATGTACATACATCTACATATCTATATCACTAATGCTCTTCATGTTGCTTTTCTTCTGTAGAGGTAAACTGTTTTCCTTTCCTTTTCTGTACCACCTTGCCCATATAAATAAAAAAAAAAGGTGACTAAACAACACCGTTTCATACACACATCACTTAAATAAATACGTGTGCCTATGTGTGTGTGTGAGCATGTGTTCAAAAAAATCAAGTAGGGCACACCTTGTCTGAAACATTCTTGGGTACTACATCTTTAATGAGAATATAGGTTATATTATGCAAAAAAGCAATAGTTTGCATTTGTTCCACACTCCATTTTTCATCCTTTTATATCAAAAATGTATTAAGGTGCTTAAATTGCAAACTCAAATCACAGAAATAATGTATAACATAAACTTCAGCTCAGCTTCCATAAGTGTTCATTTGCATGATCTCGAGTTATACATTCAGAGAGATTTATTATCCATAGGACTTTGCCTCATTTAAATAACAGCCAGTTATTTCCAGGTTCTCTCTGTATCCCATTTGGTGTATGTGCCAGACATTATTTACACAAACAATTTAAATCTTGCAACAGTTCGGCATCATTAGTTTCTTAATGGGTGCAGGGATGGATGACAGACAACAGAAGAAAAGAATGGTATAGGCAGGGTGATAGTGGGACAAAAGCGATGAAGAGGCAGAAAAGCACTGACAGGAGCATGTGAATAGAATAGAACAAAATAGAACAGAATTGAATAGTATAGAACTAGACTATTTCAGTTGGAAGGGACATACAATGATCATCTAGTCCAACTGGCTCACCACTTCAGGGCTGACCAAGTTAAAGCACGTTGTTAAGGGCATTGTCCAAATGCCTCTTAAACACTGACAGGTTTGGACCATTGATCACCTCTCTAGGAAGCCTGTTTCACTGTTTGGACACCCTCTCGGTAAAGAAATGCTTCATAATATCCAGTCTGAACCTCCCCTCGTGCAGCTTTGACCCATTCCCATGAGTTCTGTCTCTGGATACCAGGGAAGAGCACTCAGTCCATCCCTCTGCACTTCTCCTCCTCAGGGAGCTGTAGGGAGCGATGAGGTCGATCGCTCCTCAGAGCAAATTCTGACTGAAGCAGGAAAAACAGCTCCTAAAAACAGCCAGGTGGAGGGATGTATTGTTTCTTTTGTGTTTGAAGACGGCTTTGGGCCGTGGAAAGTTCATACGCACTTCCGTGAAGACAGTTTTCCTTTAAGCAGTTTTAAACACACATACACATAGATGGATTCTCACACAAAGTTGCAAAATGCATTCTAAGTATTTATTTTAGGGTGTGATTTCAGAACTTGTGGCTTTTGCAGATCTGACTCACGAATTTTGAACACACGAAGGTTGCTTGCTGCAAGGTATGTGCTTTCTGCTCACATCAGTCAGATGAGAAATTCATATTAGCAGTTTCTGTAGTGCTAGAATTGCCCATGACCAGAGTGCCTAGTACAAAAATCATATGTTCACTTTAACAGCACTGTTCTCAAGTATATGAAGCACATTAATACCAACTAAAATAGTTATGTCAAGCTCAGCTGAACATATTTAACTTAAGTAAAATGTGAGTTTATACCTATAAATTATAATCTCAAGTAAAATACTTTCTAGAGACCTTTAATATTTTATTACTTAATTACATGAGGAATCAAATATTCCTTTGTTGTTTTTTTTTTTTCTAAATCAAATATTCCAAAATTAGGGTAATACAGTTTTAATCTTTTCTCTTTCTACCCCTTTCATAAAGATTTACAACTATTTAGGGATCTTAGTTTACATGTTTGGGATTCTAGTATGTGTTTATTTGCTTGTTTTTTAATGTGGCTAATCCTCAGAAGTAATATTTTTGTGGGATTTTTTTCCAGTGTCTTCCTCTAGTACATTCATTGATATACAACATGATAATGTCATTTGTATTGAAAAATAATTGTTTCATAACTTCTATATTTTCTCAAAAATCAGGAAAAAGGGTCTGTATAAGATATGGGATATACAGCCTTGTAAACAAATCTCTGCTGACTTGGAGCTGGTGATTAATCTGGCCAAATGGTTTATAAGCACAGCGAGTGGGATTCATCTCAGTTTTAGACACCTATGACATACTTCTTGAAGCCTTTGTTCATCATCAGAGCAGTGCAACAGGCATTCACAGAGCATGCTTCACCTATCTTCTGCAGACAGCTACCTTAAAATGAGTGAAGCACATCTCACAGAGCCTATTTCTCTCCACAGAAGAAGAGATCACTGGGACACTCCCTGAGATGTATACATCTGTATTATGGGTAGATAAGATGAATTCCATCCAGCACCTCTAGAGTGTTTTTGGATCTTTAAGACTTCTTTCCTCTGAAAAAAAACCAACCCTAATTTAAAAAAACCCTCTGAGTTTCCCACCTACTGGCACATGGGAAATTTTCCAGTGTAACTTCTAATTTTCAGGTACAACCCACAGCACAAATTACAAACGAATCACCTGTCAGTGTGCACAGGAGCATTTTGGATTGATTGATAGATTAACCTATATTTAAAAGGCAGTACTGGGCATCTGGATGCACAGAAAGCTACACTAACAATCAGACCCTCCCTTAAAGCCTCTGGCTCTAGTATTGATAACACATATGAACCTTGTGCTAGTGAACCACTCAGTTTAGTAATTCAGTAACCTCATGCAAATTTAGAGCCAGCAGCACTTCCTTCAGATTGTGGAGCTACTGATTTGCATCAGTTCACAAGGGATCTGCCTGATGTCCTGGTTCTCTGCAAAAAGCACTGCTTGATACTACCAGAGAGGCGAGATAGTCCTGTGGGGAAGGAAGGGTCAGCTCAATGAAGGTGTTCCTCTGGAGAGTTCTTTGATTATTTTTATAAGCCACATCACCAAAGACCACCCCCAGGGTATTTACTGAAGACACAGTTCATTTGTCTTTCCAAAACACTGCAATTGTCTCCCAGCTCTTTCATGTGTTTCATCCGACAATGTGACAGATTCGTTTTGGAAAGATGAATGACAGGGCAGAGAGAGAGAGAAAATGTGCCTTCTCGTTCATAGCCCCTGATCATGGTGCCTTGGTTGTACATCAACCATCTTGAAATCTCTTGAAAACATCCCTGGACAAAAGTAAGGTATGAAGGCAATACCTGCTCCCAAAAATATTGCTTCAAGAACACATCCTGTGTAAACAGACTTGAGACATGGATAAGCAATCCTACCCAGGTGAAGAAACTAAAATTCTCACACAAAATAGCACTATGATCACACACAGACAGGATGAAAAATAATCCAATTCATCTTTAAACATATTCTTTAGCTGTGCATCACTGAGAAATCTAGTTGCAGCATACATTTTTAGGTTTCTGCCAAATACTGGCCACATGTGTTTTATAAATTACCTAATTTAGCCAAACAGGTCACAAGAAAAGGATGGCCTCACATGTCAAGGGTACTGAAGACTATTTGATTATACATACAAAGAAATCCATGAGCACTTTTTATATCTATCTACCTCTTCAGGTATGGCAGACATGCCTGGGAACAGCTGATACAGAAGAGCCCAGATTTTACTGTGCTAGTAAAATCTCAGCCTTCAGATGGAGAGTCTGCATGGAAAGTGCCTCCTGGGTGAGGTCCCTGGAAGGATCCTGCTTCCAAACTGAGCTCAGGTGCTATTTAAGGGAGTATGAGTTGGCAAGGGCAAAAATCCTGCAAGGAGCTGCTTGAGCAATTTTGCAGTCTGTGCAGTCACATTCCTGTGCCCAGCAATGTTCTCCAGCTCAGTTTAATTTACTGCCGTAGATATAGCCAGACCATCTTTCATCCTAAAAGGCAAATCAATCTTCCATCATCGGGATGTTCCTGTCATACAGAGGGAGGAGGTTAGAAGATGTATGCTCTGTAAAGCATAATAGTCGTGAAAAGGAAGAGCCCTCACCAGGACTTTCTGTAATGGAAGCTTTATGAAGGCATTAGCCAGCATTGTCTTAATGTTTTTGCTCAGTCTGATTAGGAAAAAAATCAGAATGATATCTTGCAGACACCTGTATAACTGGAAATGCTACCCAGACTGTATTACATCTTCATAAAAATTTGTATGATGATAAACACAGAGTTCAGCCCTATGGTACTATTAGAGGACAGATTTTAATGGCATTTCCAAAATAACATATTCTGTAAGTAACATACTCATACCAAAGGCCTAAAAGGTCATATCAATATAACAATCACTGTCTTTTCGTATTCACCCATCACACTTATGCTCATCACAGAGAAGAAGGAAAAGAAAATCACTTTTTATAGCACTTGCTGAGGGTTAAAACGTTGGTGGTTTATAAACCGAAGAAGTGGGAAAAGATAAAGTTTCAAAGTTGCAGGACAACAAAGAAGAAGCATTTATATACGTTGACAACTCCTTCATATAAAAGCAGTTCAGCACATGCCTCAGCTGCCCATATCTCCAGCAACAGCCTCAGAAACAGATATGTTTTTTTAGTTAGCTTACTTATCATAAAAACTGTGCAGATTTGTTTGGTCTGCACAAAATGGATTCTTAAATTTATTTGATGTAATAATTTCTGAAGAAGTTGCATGCTCTCCAGTACTCCCACAGGCTCCATCACATTTCATCCATAATATTTCTCAGTTTAAGTTTTCTTTGGTAATGCTTTTTTGTAGACAGGAAAAAAGGGCTTTGGTGATCCACATGAACTTTTTACTATTAGTGTGAAATCAGACTTTGAGTTGATTTCTATCTTGTTAGACAGCAGCCACCTTAATGTAAAATCTAGCAATTGCTGCATTGTCTCTATAAGAAACAGTTAAAAAAAGATAACGAACATTAGAAACAAAACAAAAACAAAACATAGGGATGATGTACTGCATCATCTATTCCATTTCCATGTCTGAAAATAATGATGATAGTAATTCTGCACAGATTAGTTTCAGGAATACCAATCTCCACCCTTTCCCCTCCCTTTCCTTCCTTTTAAAATGTAGTTATGGAATTAAATGCTGAAATTATAGGAAGAAATATACCAAGTGACCAAAACCACTTGGTTGATGGATGTTTGAAGATCTCAACAAAATTAGTGTTCAATAGGAGATCTGAGTATATCCAGGTGCGTTATATTGTTATTGAGCAGCTCTGGTTTATATCAGTGTGGGTAATAAAATATCACAGATGATTTTCCTGTACAATAGGGCTGACTTATCGTAAAAGGAATCTTAACACAATTGTACTTGCTCTGTGAGGCAGAAAACTTCATTGAGAAGTGGAGAAGGAAAACAGGGATGCAAAAAGTCTTGGTGTGAACTGTGAGGCCCAGAAGTGCTCGCCACCTCCTGGGGCTTGCTGTATAGCTGGTGACATCCAGCTGGCATGGTGGGTACATGGAGGATGCAGGCCAATCTCTCCTCTCTCTGTCCTCCTCTGTCCCACTAGCTTTCCATCAGAATGTGGCTCGGACACGTGAGGCTTGCAGGAGTTGAGAGTGCACCAAAAAGGTCCCTGAGCAGGGCAGCTGAGGCCAACACCAAACACAAACCACAGAGCACATGTCCCCCAGGCTGCCTTCTGGTTTTGAAAGTCTTCCTTCCTGAACATGAAAAAAACATTGTATTCACTTCATTCTGGAAACTTCACTCTCTGTGATAGTCTTACTCTATGAACACTGCAAATGAGAGCCCAATAACAAGATTTAAATAGCACATATGTCTTACCTTCTCCATTGTCAGACACAACCTTGTACTCTCTCATGTAATCGTTTGTCTGATTTTGGGCTGGATGTCCAGCACAAGCAGTTAAAACTTCCAGTGAAGACCATTTTTCTTCTTTTTAATATGCTATCCTAATTATATTACCAGTCCTCTAAAAACAGTAACTTTGTCTTTGAAGGCTCTTTGGACATTAAAACTGGAAAGGGATGGTTTGGACTACCAAAGAAGCAAAAATGTTTTCATTTCTTTATGGAAGAAGATTACCTATCAGTGCAAAAGAAAAGAGGTTGTATCCAAACTGAGCTACTTCTAGAACTGAAAGAAGCCTGTAACACTGATGAAAATCAAGCTTCAGATGAAGACATGATGAAGCATGAGGGATGCTTAACAAGACTCAGACCTTGTGGTTTTACATGCCATGACTCCAGAAGACCTTGTCACTGAGGTTTTAAGCACCTTTTTTGCCTGCTCTTTCAAAGGTGTGACAAGGGACAGGCACAAAGTTTTGATACGTAACAGTGCATAAATGATAAGAAAACAGTAAAGACTGCTTATTACTTTATTTCTTTGATAGTTAAGACTAACTGCTAAGGATAACTACCCCTGTATTTATTTCTTAATATAGGCTTTGTAGCAACCTCAAAAAAAAATTCTTTATTGTTTTGACTTTTGAGTACTAACAGAGGACGAAATCCTCAAACTAAATTTTTTAATAGCTGCATTTTGGCAGGTGTCTCTTCGGACTGTATTACTACAACATGTCAGCTACATGCAGGTCTCATTATATGGCAATACGAGAGATTATCTGAATAGTAGCCTCTGTGTCTGAAATGTCTCCCTGTTTGAATCGCAGGCAAGCAGGAACCTATAAACTTCTGTGGTCTCCTGATGACTGAGCAGAGTGCTCAGATTAAAAGTTGCTGTCCAAATTTTCAGTCTGTTTTAAAAGAGAGAGCACTGGCCAGATCTGGAGGCGAGATGTTCAGCAGAGTTGTGCAGCAGGCTCACTGTGAGCAGCTTTGCAGAAAGTGCCTGCTGCCACCTCCCTGCTGCTGTATGGATAATTTTCAGGGCTGTCAGTCGGCATCCTCATTTGCATTACTCACAGATGTCCCTGAAAAGCCATGTATCCTGGGACCATTTTTATGACACAGGATGTGAAATGAATGTTCTGCAATTTTAAATTAAACATCTGCAGATTTTTTATCTACAATTCAAGAAATCCTGCTTCCATTTACAAGTTAATTCAGTTTAGTTCATTCAAATTCTACAAGAGCATTGAAGATCTTTATATCTTGCAAGAACATAAGCCACCATAAATCAAGTGGAACATGCAACTCATGTCTCTTGCCACTTTGAAGAAGATCAGGAATAGCAGAAGAGAAATGAAAATTCTTTTGACATATATTCTGGTAAAAGCAGAAACAGAACAGCCTTATAGTTGTGAAATTACTATATAGATTTATTAGATTTAATTTTTTGTTTTCTTTGCAGCAAATTCTAATGTTTAAATCTCATAGTCTTTCTCTTAATTAGAATGAGTACAGTTTCCATATATGCAGAGAAGAAACAGGCTGAAATTTTTCCTTAATATATGGATTCAAGTAATTAATGTTGGTACATTTACGTCAGTGTCTCCAGAGAAGAAAAAAATCACCAGGGTCCACATACTTTGTCTTAAGCTATCTATTTTAAAGGCAAGCTCTCAAAAATTTCCCTGTTTTCCTTCCAGATTCCCTGCTCATGTTTATGTATTCAGATTATGCCAAGGTTTTTTTTTTTTTTATAGTTCAATAAACTTCCAATATTTAGAGATATATTGCAATGGGGCTTAAAGATTGTATTATTCATATTATTTGTAGTTATGCACAATACTTAGCAAACTGAAACTCGAGGCACATTAGTGTTGTTTTGTTATGCCAAAAAAGCTCTGGTGACTGCCCTAATTTGACTATAGGTGTAAGAACCACTCATTAAAATCTAATGGCAGACTCAAAGCTAGCACAAACTTTCATTATGCAAACATGAAATTGACTGGAAGAGCTAATGAGGATAGAAAGATACCCCAGATGTCAATAGAAAACAATCTACTTCTAACACAGCCCTTCTTTGGGGAATTTCCCCCATCCACAATAAAGATTTTGTTTACTGATATCCTAGTACTTGTTAGGCTGAAGAATCATGAAATCACAGTAAAAGAATATGGTGAATCTCAGACATAACTTATTTCTTAATTTAGTGGTATTCTTAACTCAATGATTGCTATTGTCCTTGTTCTTCTCAAATTGAGCACTTAGTTTTAGCCAGCATTTTATAGTCGTTGTATACAAAGAACTGAGAGAGTAAAGGAAACTGATAGATGGATTTAATGTTCCTTTTATATGACTGATTTACATTCCACAGAATTAATTATTCTGCTTTCTTTACATCTAAATTCAGATGCAGTCATAGGTTAAACAGACATCCATTAAAAAAAAATATGGAGTACGAGCAGATTTAGGTGGTGTTCCCAGCTCTGCTCTTTACCTGCTGATAACCTTAAACCAATTGTCTCACCTCCAACTTATCAATTTTTTATCAGTAAAATGAGACTATAGCCAAGTAAGTACAGAAACGACGTCAAGAGATCACCTTGTTCATCTTTTCATTTTGAGTAACTTTTGATTATACTTAAAAAGTCTCCAAGAGATGTTTACCTAAACTGTTCTTTATCCTACAGGGTTAAAAGCTTCCAAAACCTACTTTGATAATCTGATGATAATGGGAATTATTTTCTACTGGTAAAAGTGGTTTGAAAGTTGCTAATTAAAATAACTCTATAATCTTAGCTGTCATGATAAAGTTTATATTATAAAGTTTATAATATAATGTGCACTGACCCAAGTGACAACTGCTGGATGTTAGAAACATGAAAAACTTTGGAACAGAATCCCAAAGTATTCACTATCAGCTGCAGACTTCATTATCTTGTTGTTATTCTTCCTCAGTTGCTGGAAAAACTGAGGAAAATAACAAATTAAAGGACATGGTGAGTTTCAGAGTAACATCAGTTTATTCCAGTACAGATTGTGATCTTGGCAATAAGGCGTCACTAATCCACATCTGTTCAGGATAGGAATATAATGATGATGGAAATGCTTTGCTCATGTCTCTGTTTGATATTTGCCTTGGGAATGTGAGAATACATTTGCATATTCTAGGAGGACCATAATGTGAATAAAGAATAGTTTTCTACTAAGCAGAGTTGTAAAATAAAGCTTAATAAGGGGAAGACATTTCGTAGCCATGGTACCTATCAGCATGCAAGTGAACTAGTCCGTTAAAGAAAGGTGTACAACATGTGTTCAAGTTATCAAGCTATCACATCTTTAATCTGAAACTTTATTACAAATCTGGCATAAATTGCCTTTCTGATGAGATATGGCATGACCTCCATCTCCTGAGAGCCCAAAATGAATTAATGGACAGCCACATACCTTCCAATTATTGCTGTAAGAGGCTGCAATTTAGGGAGCATTACACTTTGTGATAGGCAGCATGAAAAATTAATCCGAGCTTTTAAGCAAGATTTAAGACAAATCAGTGTAAAACCAAAATATTAAAAAATACTAACATTGTTTTCTTAAGGATACTTGCCAATTATTATGGGGACTTCACAAAATAGTGATGCTTTTCACTGTTTTTGAAAACACATCTGAATACTGTGGAAGAGACAGCATGAGGCACAAAATTGAAAGCCAAGAATGCCTGATACCTTCTTCTAGTACTGAATTTCTTTGTGGCCTTTATGTAAGTCACAGTTTGATGAATACTTAAACACTATCTGACGTCATGGAAGAATTAAACTAAAATCATTTGCCGAAGCACTAGGGTCTACCTCCTTCACTCTAATTACAGCAGCTTTATTATGAATATCTGCAGAATCAATATGAAAGTACACCCCTATGTGTTATTAAATGTCAGCTTTTCACATAAACTAGAATTTAAGTCTCAGTTTAGTAAAGTACTTCAGCATATACATAACTTTAAGCAAGAGTAGTCCCACTGACTACATAGCAAGAGGCAAGCTAATCAAATTTAAATATTAACTAAAACCTGTCCTGAAATGGGTAATAAAAGACTGCAGAGCTTGCACGGTAGATTTTTTATTGGTAATCTGTAGTCACTTTGCAAAAGAGAAAAGTACAATTATGACTGTAACAGATAAGAGAAGTCACACAAAGAGACAAAGTGCTTTGGCCAAGGTTATTTCTAGATCACTAGCAGATCTGTGAAAAATGTCAGACCAATGTGTAAGGTCCAGGTCGGTTGTCCACACAGTGGGCCATGATGCTTAACAAAATTATAACAAAAACAGTACTACACATCTCTTATTTTATTCTAAAATTACTTTTTTGGGTAGATTACCGCATTGTGAGAAAAATGTCTGCTACATACAGAGATATAACTTCTGATTAGTGATTATGTATATTAAATATAACCCCTAAACTATGACAGATTTTATCAATATATCAGTAAGGATACAGGAAACCTGAATGGACTGAAGATCGAGTTAAAACAGATTTCTTGCTCTTATTATCCTATCTTCTGTAGCTGTCTAGACTCTCAAAATCCCAGCGAGATCGAGAAATAGTGTTATCACATTTGAAATACATAGTTATTTAATTTTTACAGAAGACAACTAAGCTACTTAGGAAAAAAGAAACCCCAAAAACCTGGTGTCCTAGAAATTCAGTGAAGGAAAGTGTAGATCTCTTTGCTCCTGCTAGACTTTCTTTGGATTTCATGGAGAAAGAATAGTACTCTATGGCACAGTGTGTCCCATCCTAAAATCAGTCAGAGGGATTGACCCATAAAAGGACCTAATTCTCCCAGCTGAACACAAAGCAAACTTAAGGTGAAAATCTATAAATCTGTGCTGTATAAACCTAAATGTAGGAGTGATAACACATCTGACTTCTACAGAGGGTTCAGATAAATATGCAATCTCAAGTGTTTTCCACAAGTACTTAGAGGTTTCTGAAAAGCACACCAGACTTTCATCTGCATTGGCAATAGGTTTATAGATTCACTTATAGGAATATGTAAGGTCACACAGGAATTTTGAGATAGAACAGAAAACTGAGTCCTACATCCCAGGTTAATTTCACCATCTTTGGCACAAGATGATCCCAAGACTTTTCTCCTCCCACAGTAAATGACCTTTTCTCTCTCTACAGCCCTATTTGAAAAACAGTAGGTTGGAGGTCCTTGTTTAATAGTCTGCTCAGATTTTGATTTCAACTACAGAACTTTTAAATTATACTTAGAAGGCTCACATAGTGATAGCTTCAAGGGGAGAAGAATGAAAGAACCCTAATTCATCCAATCCTCCAAAATTAATGGCCAAAGTAGTTGACCAGGATGACAAAATAAGGGAAGAAGGAGACTTACCCCTTTCTCAAAGGAAGGTTGAAAAGTCCCTAACTGTGAACTTCTGCACCGAACTTTACTCTGTGCATGAAATGTAGAGCTGAATATTTAACATTAATTCACTAGAGTAGTTTTATACTTAATATAAGGGGTGGGGGGCAGAGAACAGCACAGCCCAATATAACTGCTGAAATATACATAACAAATACATTCAATCATTCCAGAATGCGAATATTAACCTAGAAAGCACAGATGGCCTCTATCTGATAAACCAGTTAAGAGGGCTTGAGCCTGGATCTTAGTAAGCTTCTGGCTGGCTCCCAGGTCTACCTCAAGCATGTGTCAATGGTCTAGGAAGGTTTTAAGGATACATCAACACTACTTGATATAGCATGATGCAAAAAATGTGTTTATACTACTAAAAGAAACCCAGATGATGCCGTTTCTGACCTTAATCTCATGTTCTAACATGTGGTTTCTCTTAGCAAGATTTTTCAGGACACTCTGTGTCCTGAGTAGAGAATAGACCTCTTGAATCACTCTAATTATATTAGCAAACATGATACATGAGCTGAAATAACCATCCTGGTCCTAGATCTAAGGTAGTTTCACTGGCTCTTGTTCAACAGTGTCTTCACACTCGTTCATTTGTCCTAGAAATGCCATTTGACTTTCTTCACTTCATCTCCTGAGACTGCTTGTAAAAGGATATTATCTGAGCATCCAAAAGGTATTGTCAAAATAAACCTGGAGGGTTAGATGTGCTTAGGAACTGTGATGATGGAGGTAGTATAAATATCTACATAAATACTTGAAAAATAATTTTGAATCTCTTACAGTAAACATTATCAAAGTAAAAAATGTACGCACATTTACCAGGAGTTACTTTAATTCATTTCTTCAAAAAATTAAATATGTCATTTTTATGTAGTTCAAAGAAACCTTGTGCTTGTAAAGATTCCCTAACACAAATTACTGAAGAAAAGGGAATGAATTGATTTTTAAATCAATGCGTAATAAAATCAACTCAAATTCAAAAGATATAAATATGGACATAATGCAATTACTGGAAACTGTTACTTGGCTAATTAAAATCCTTCAGCCACCCCAGAGATTGTCTATCACTCTTAAAAAATTCTGAAGATGGAAAATGTTTTCATAGGCATTTTCTCCTGAGAAGTCTGACTCTAAAAAGAAAATATTAACTATATAGACATATGTGTAGATTAGAAATTAAAAATGTTTTAAATGACAAAACAGATGAAAAACTATTACTGGAATTGTGTTTCAGAGTTCTCCTTCTCTCTACAGGACACATCACAATATATTATCACAAATAAAGAAGTTTGTTTTTTTGTTGAAAAGTAAGTGAGTTTTCCCACTTTTGTAAATATTACTAAAATGAGGGGGGGTGGGGGGGAAGAGAGAGAAAACCAAAAACATCTCTGTTGAAATCAGCTTTGGTTTCACAATGAGACTGGATAAACTCTGGAACAGTTCCCAGAGAGGTTGTAGAAGCTACATCCTTGAAGATTTTCAGTATTTGACTAGATGTGTCCCTGAGAAATGTGGTGTAACTCTGAAAGTAGCACTGCTTTGAAAAGGAGCTTGGACAGAGTATTTTCCAGAGGTTCCTTCCATCCTAAATTATTCTACGATTATTCTTATTCTATGATTGTCTGTGATATGACGGTCAGGTTCAATACCTCTTAACACTTTGTAATCAAGCCAATGAATTTAAAATAATTGTAATTGAGGATCGTGTTTCTAATATTCTCTAAAGGCAGAAGAGATCCATGAAGAAATTTTGAAAAAGGAGAAAACAAGACACATACACAGACAAAGATGGAAGATAAAGGAAAAGAGCACAGGGGACCAGAGTGAAGATGGCAGCTGAAGATGTAAGGTTGTGTGGAATGGAAAGATACATGGATATCTTGAATGTAAGGACATCCAGTCAGTGATATTGACAACCATCCAACATGAAACAAAACCAAAAAGAAGATACAATAATAATAAATTAAACACTGAAGTATATGAACCATAACAACACTGAGAAGATGATATGAAGGACAAGAGCTCTCAGGTCATGGATGGATGTGCCAGTAAAGGAACCACTCAAGTGTAACTTGACTACCATGGGTTTTATGGGAAAAGGCAAGCTTCGTTGTGATATAATCCCAAATTATTATTGGATGTTTGAGGAGGCTGGTAGGATAGTGTAAAATTTATTATAGGATATTTTGGGATTGTGGGAATGTGCAAAACTTTTGGGATGTTTAGGGGAGGGGCCAAATACGGATAAAGACTGGATACAAGACAGTCAGGTAGGAACAACCATGGAACAAATGAAGTAAAAGGGGATTAAAAGGAGTCAGCTCTATGTAAAAAAGTTGCAGATCAGACCAAGCCCCACACCTGGTTACCACTGCCTGAATTATTATATTTTCTGGATGACCTTGCTCTCTATTACATGTGTGGGTATGTGGGATGACTTGCCAGTGAAGTCAAGCAGGATTAGTTAGTGGGTAGGTGGAGACCAGTCTTTGGAACCTAGCAAGGGACTAGAAAAGGGACACAGACTCTGGGCATGGATTCAGAAAGGACTTAAGGTGTGGTCTACTTTCAAGGGACATGTGGACACACATGTGCCTGTGGATCAGAAGACTGAGGATGTGTGCATATCGGAAATCCTGGTCAGACAGAGAGGAGAAACAAGGTCAGCTGTCTGTCTTGTCCATGTGTGTGCAAGTGTCATAGGTGTTTATGTGGGTGACTGTAAAGGCACTGCTCCTTGTATGTGCTGGTCTGTGTGGCTGGACGTGTGTGTATTGCACATCTCAGCATCTCTGCAGTACAGGCTCAGCCTTGCTTGTGTCCAAACCTGCAAACAGGTGGATGCAGTAGCACAAAGACTGAGGTGGAGAAATACCTGGTCTTAGAAGTCTCGGATTTGTCTTCCCTTAACAGCATTACAAAGTAGAAGGAAGACTTTTTTTTTTTTTTTCTTTTGACTAATACAAACTTCTGATAGAAAATTACAGAGCCTTTTAAAAGCAGTAGCATATGTGCTATGTATATTCCAGTATTCTTGCCTACATCTCTGATGAGACCTGACGTTTTCACAGTGTAGTCTACTGCAGCAACTGCAACTTGTCTTTGTACTGTTAAAAAGGCTCCTAAATGACACCACTTGCAACCAGAGTCGATATTCAAGGTCTTACAAGTTGCTTCTGTTAGCAAGAAAACACACTTTAATGACTGTTCAAACTAATGAAGCTTGCCTTCCTGAAAACTTATCTCTTATATTCCTATATTTCTTCCAAGTCATTTCAAACTTCCCACATTTTCTCAAGAACCCACATACTTCAACATGTCCAAGTTTATCCTGGAGTCCAGCACATCTAATAGTTTCAGTCCTCACCTGGGCCTTATGCCAACACAAAACTGCATTAATGCTGATTTGCTATCTGGACTTTGCCAAATATGTATGTATGGGTATATGGTTGATTTCTCACTACTTCTTACTCAATGGGGCCATGAGATAGTCACCTACTTGACTGATGATTTTCATGAAACTGGTAAAAATCAATATCTTAATGAACTCTAAGTTTCTGTTAAATTTATTTGAAAATGACCAAAGAACTCAGAAATTATTGGGGTGAGAAGGAAAGGGAGACAAAAAGGCAGGTCCACAGAAAAACTACATTTTTTTAAAAACAAAACAAAACAAAACAAAACAAAACAAAACAAAACAAAAACAACAACAGGGAGAAAAAAACCCATTGCTGATAGAGTCAGGTAGTTCTTTCATGCAATCCTATTTATTTATTAGAAATGTCCATAAAATTCTTCTTATGGAAAAAAATGAGGGGTTTTTTCAAGTATTGTTTGAGGCCTCTCTTCCCACAAAACTTTTGTCTCAGATATGTCCTAGTTAATTTTTTTTACATATATACAATTTCATAAGCAAGTTTCTTCATAACTGTGAATTCACCTAGATTTGTTTTACCTGTAGGATGACATTAGGGAAGTTTTAATCACCCGTTTGTATAGCGAGGGATTGCTTGCTTCCTCTTCCAGTGCTTACCAATTCATCCAGTCTACCTTGTTCATCTGGTGTAGTGTCCTTTTATGCACTGACCTTTGAGACATGAGCCAAAAGAAAGTTCTGAGCAGAGGAAGGGAATGCTGTGCTTTCTATGCTATACGTTCCCAGGCAGCATTGAAAGTTATTCCTTAGGGACCCCACAAGTCAGAATACATCCCAATCCTTAGACATGCACACTGTGGTGTTAATTTACACTGTCAGAGAAGCTCACACACCGAATTGGTGATGCCATAATCATTGCTACCAAAGCACCAATCTGTTCTTACTTATAGACAGATACTTGCTATACTTGCTATCAAAAGATAATGAGTTTGAACCTACGTACTGAAATGTACTGATACAGTCACAGGAAGTGATATTATAGTGTTTAGTTTTTTAATTTGTATTTTAAGCAGATGGGAAAATATAAAAAATATAAAAATATAAAAAAGAGGTGCCTCATTGTTAATACATGAGTGAAATTTGCAAAGAGGCTGTGGAAGATTTGCTAAGGTCATTAGGAAGTAATATTGAGACAATCCCTAATGACTGTAAATCAAATGTTCTGGAAGAAGGCATGACTGCCTCAGTTCTCAGACATGTATACAGATATGGAAGTAAGTTACATTTCAAACTTAACTGGAGACTAACCAGCCCAGTATCTGACAATGGGATAACACATGGGAAAAAAAAAAAAAAATCTGAGAGGTTGCTGGAGTACCTTGATGAGAAGTTCCTAACACAGGTGGTCAAGAAGCTGATGAGGAGAGGTGCTCTACAAGACCTCATACCTACAGCCAGGAAGAACTGGTTGGGAATGTGAAGGTTGCGGCAGCTGTGGCTGCAGTGACTGAGATGGTGGTGTTCAGGATCCTGAGAAGAGGGAACAAGGCAAAGAGCAGGATCACGGCCCTGGACTTCAGGAAAACAGACTTTGGAATATTCAGAGAACTATATCAAAAAATCCCATGGGATACAGTCCTGGAAAGAAGAAGGATCCAAGAGAGTTGGTTGATATTGAAGGATCCACTCCAAGCTCAAGAGCAGTGCATCCCAATGAGCAGGAGGTCAAGCAAAGGCTGTAGGAGGCCTTCATGAATGAACAAGTCCTGGACTCAGGGACTAAAGTTATGCAAAAAGGAAAGTTTATCAGAGATGGAAACAGGGGCAGATGACCCAGAAGGAATATGGAAACTCGTCCTGAGCATACAGAAATGTGGTTGGCAAAGCCAGAGGTCACCTGGAGTTAAATCTGGTGAGAAGCAGGAATAGCAACAGAAAGGACTTCTACACATATAGCAGCAGCAAAAGGAAAACTAGAGAAAATGTGGGCTGGCTGCTGAATGGGGAAAGGCACCTTATATAGAATCGAATACAACCTAGATTTTTCTATAAATTTATTAATTGAATCAAATCAAACAGAATAGAATAGAGTATTTTAGTTGGAAGGGACCTACAACAATCATTTAGTTCAACTGCCTGACCACTTCAGGGCTGACCAAAAGTTAAAGCCTGTTATTAAGGGCATTGTCCCAGTGCTGACAGGCTTAAACACTGAAAGGCCTGGTGCATTGACCACCTCTCTAGGAAGCCTGTTTCAGTAAAGAAATGTTTCCTAATGTCCAGTCTAAACCTCCTCTGGCACGGCTTTGAACCATTCCCACAGATCCTATCGCTGCATCCCAGGGAGAAGAGCTCAGCACCTCCCTCTCCCCTTCCCCTCTTCAGGAAGCTGTAGAGAGCAATGAGGTCACTCCTCAGTCTCCTTTTATACAAACTAGACAAGTCCAAAGCCCTTAGCTGCTCCTCTTAGGACATTCCTTTCAGCCCTTTCACCAGCTTTTTTGCCCTCCTCTGGACGCACTCAAGGACCTTCACATCCTTATTAAATTGTGTAGCCCAGAACTGCACACAGTACTCCAGTGGAATAATCACCTCTTTTGACCATCTGGTTATACTGTATTTAATGCACCCCAGGATGCGGTTTGCCCTCTGGGCTATTAGAGTGCACTATGGGCTCATATTGAGCCTGCTGTCAACCAGCATCCCCAGATCCCTTTCTTCAGAGCTGCTCTCCAGCCACTCCTCTCCTGTCACCTGTTAATAAATGATGTCAAAAAGGCCAAAGAAAAGGCCATGCCTTCTTTGCCTTGGTCTGTACTGGTAAGACCAATCTTCAGGATGGAAAATCTGCAACAAGGAAGAATTACCTTGTTGGAGAAGGATCAGGTTAGGGGACATTGAAATTAACAGGACATGGACAAGACTGTGGAACCTGGTGGGATGCACCAACAAGTGCTGATGTTGCTGGCCAGTGCCATTGCAAAGCTACTTTTGACTATATTTGAAAGACCACGGCAAATGGAGGAGGTTCCCAAAGACTGGAAGAAAGCAAATACCACCCTGTCTCTCACCTCCGAGACTTTGCATGGCTCTGATCACATGGAGGTCCCTCATTCATTCCTCTCTGACCTACACAGAAGACTGAGCTCCCTGTGAAAGAGGAGAGTACAGAGACTTTTTTTTTGAGCTTAAAGTGAATCTCTGCACCTGAGCAGTCACCTCCTACCACTTACTGGGGGCAGCTCTTAAAACTGCAGTTTAGCCCTTTGTAGCTGCTTCTAAACCATTTCGTGTTTGAATACATTTTCTCCCCTTTGATTTTACCTTGCCGTTTTGCTTTATCTTATGCTTTCTTTTCAGGTGGAAGGGAAAAAGAGGAAAGATCACTCTAGTTCTCATTCCAAGGAACACTATTATCAATGCGAAAGGGATTTTGATGCACACAGCTGCAATAAAATCATTACATCCCTTCTCCATTGTCCACATTACAGTTATTCATTATGCAGAGAAACCTGCCAAGAGGTAATGAGGTGACCTTCAGGGCCTTCATTACTACAGGACAGTCCAGTTTTCACCCACACATACAGACATACAGCTTTCCTGTGTTTTTTCTTAAAAATGCACCCACTGCAGAAAAAAGGGGATGGAGGACTGGGGATTGTTTTGTTTTGTTTTGTTTTGTTTTCTCTTAAAGATTCACTTCCATCATAATTTCCTTCTACAGAGGAACTCCAGAGTGACTAAGCATACAGTGGAGCTAGCAAGTTGAGAAATGCAACACACAAAAAAGCATTTTGTCAAGAAATCAGCCTCTGCTCCTTAGCTACTCAAAGGGGCAGAATGATGGTCCCTGTACAGCTGGACAATTCTTTATTGCAGCCACCAGAGCTACTTGATACAGGGCAGAAGATGTTCTAGTTAAAAAGTCAGTGGACATATGGTTATAGAAAGGGTCTAATCACTTACCTTCTCCATCACGCAGGCTGCAGCAAAGGCCATTTACCATCAAAAAACAAAAACAAAAAAAAAACCAAAAAACAAAAAAACACACACACAAAAAAAAAAAAAAAAAAGAAAAACAAAAGAAAAAAGAAATAAAAAAGGCACAACAAGCAAACCACCCCATTTGGTCCTTAGATAGAGAAATTGTATTAGCACTATATTACTGTGCCATTGCATACATAATTCAAGTGTGAAATGCCTTTAAACGCAATTTAATTAACCATGCTACAGCTTAAGGTTGCTTGGTACATAACAAAGTCAGGCAGCTTTAGAATTTCCAAGTCCCTAGGTATTGCCACCAAGCCTGAAACAATTCACTTGTCATAGAAAATCACATACCGTAACGGATGCTAAATACGTATTCAGAGGGATTATTACCAGATAGCATAAAGGAAAAAAGAGGTAAAGGGGGAATTTTCACCAGGGAATGAAATTTGTCATTTTTTGCAGAATATCTGTTATAGTTCAGAGAGCTTAGCATTTTGTCTGCTGCTTTCTTGTGCCTCTTACCTAGTGTGAATCCTGCTAAATGAGTTTTGTTAAATAGCCTTTTATGCTGTCTCAGAAATCTCCCAAACAAAACAAAGGTAAACATCTGCTTTGAGAAACAAATAAGATGCCAAGCAACTTTCCAGAAATCGACTTTTTGGTTCTCATTAGTGCTTTAACATTATATGTACATATATGTATACATATATACACACGGTTTAAAAAAAAAAAAAGTCCTGATACATTTAGCAAGAATTTTATACAACAATATAGAGTCCTTGTTAATAAAGTTTAAAGTTCTCTTGACAAGTATTCCAGTGTAATGTGGTTTCCCTTAATGGGAAAATACCATCAGTTTGTTCTTTTTTGGCAGGAAAATATCCCCTGAGATACATTGCCAACAAAAGCCCATGGATTAACTTTTCTTAGGAATTAAAAAAAAAAGACAAAATACTTAACAAAGAGAAAAACTATGACTAAGTAATAATAATAAGGTCTCAAAATATAATAATAAAAAATTAAAAAAAAAAAAAAACAAACAACAAACAACAACGAACAACCACTACATTTAGACCTTGTTATTTTTAATAATTTCCATTTTCCTGTTGATACTATGCTGTCACCTTGCTGTCACCTACTGGTTACAGATTCACTTTTTAAAGTATAGTCATCTGAAAAAAAATAAGCAGCAATAGGGTTTGCTTTGGAACATCTAGAACAACTTTTCAGCTAGTGAAAATTAATGCAATTTTGTTTAAAATCAGTGGAATTTGGCTGGTTTAAGAGCAGCTGAGTGGCTAATGTGGGCTGCAAGAGAGAAGCTTTGATCTGCTCTACCACTAAAGCCCTTGGAGTGTGTCTCATCTTAAAATCCATCATGGGGTATAAGCTTTCATATTAAAATGGCTTGCATCCACAGATTTTTCCTGCTGTGAATCACAATTGTTTTAAAGCATGGAATAAAGCCCACCTTGGGACTGTTTACTGAAGCGCTGGCTCTATTCACCAACAGCAGAGTTAAAGACCAAAACCTCTGCACTCTTCTTTCAGTTACCCCACTGTTTTGCCAACCACCTTGCTTTTCCTTTCCTTTTGTCTGTGTCCTCTACTACGTCCTGACAGGCTGCCACCTACCTATTTCAAGCCTGGCATTCAGCCAAGACTCTCCTTTGCTGGTTCAGTTCACGGGGTGATTGCAAGCTTGTGCCATATGCTTCTGATTACCAGGCATTCATGCCTCATGTTCAGCATGGTCCTGTGCTGATGGTCTGGACTCACTGCCCTCTGGGAAGAGGACTGTGAGTCAGCCCATGTAAATTCCTGTCGCTGCAGTGTTTTTATGTGCATGGGACTCCCTGAGCAAAGCAAGGGGAAGGGGTTCAGCCAAAGCTCCAGATTGTGGTTACAGGAAAGAAAAACAGAAGTTGTGTGCCCCATAATAGATGAACACTTGCAGAGTTTGCAGCTACTCTGGGAAGCTGGATTGTATATTCATTGTAGATGATCCTGCTCAGCTGCTGGACATTGTGACCCATGTCTCTGACAACCTGCTATTACAAAAAAACCCAAAAGGGGACTGATCCTGAACTCACCTTGTGGAATCACAAGTGTCAATCCTCCTCTCTTTGGGGCTTTTGCCCCATTTCCAGCTGTTCTCTCCTCCTCCCATTTCTTGTTTCTCAAAAAGGCATTTGCACTGAAGTGTAGGAAAGGGACATTCCTTTTTCTGCTCTTTTCATAAACATACAGCTATAACTAGAGATTTTTTAATCTCATTATGCACTTCTCTACCACAGTGTCTATCATCTTCTTGGCTTCCTGGCCATTACTCCAGCGAGGTGCTTTTCAGTTGCCCTGTATTGATGGCAGTATCACACACAGAGAGTAGCTGAAGAAACAGCATTTTCAGCATAGCAGCAGGGCAAAAAAGATGCATTATTAGCATAGCTTATCCAGCTCTCAGCTTCATTAACATGATGATCTTTGAGCCAACACAAGATACTAGGTATACCTGCCAAGTCATGCACATTTCCAAAAGAAAAATATTTAAGTTACTAAAAAATTCTATTTACTTTTCAGCACACTTTATGTTACTCCTAAGGTGTGATAAAAGAAAACTTAAGCCCAAAATAGAGCTATAATCTGCACAGAAATTGCATGGCAATGAATCTCGTTCATCAGCCAAATACCTGTGGTTTGCTACCTTTTCTTTGCCATCTGGGGTATGTTTTCCTGATTTACACATTTAAACAGAATCTGTCTCTGTCTTTGGGGACACACTTTAGGGTACCACTTCTTTAAAGCAGTGACAGAAATGTACACACAACCAGTTTTATGTAGAACATCAGTGCTTAAATATTGGCTGCATATCCACTCTCTGAAGGAAGCAGAGAAACGCAGCTTGTGGCTTGATGACACAGCTTGTGGCTTGATGTATAACAGTTTATTACACCTTCCAAGTGTGTACAATGGGTGGATGTATGGAAAAGAAGGACAAATAAAAATTTGTAAAACAGAAAGAGATGGAAGTTCCTGGGGGTTCGCTTTGCCTGGACAAATTAGAGACTTCTTGGGTGAGGACCATGCTGTAATTTGTGTTTGTGGTGTAGCCCTAAATATATTCCCAGTCTTGCTCATATCGTTCATTGCAATATGTTCAAGTCCTATTCAAACTCAGGGTCACTAGGTCAGATGGCAACACCAGTGTTGTTAAAATGATCCCAGCATCAGTGTCACAGACCAAAAAAGAGAAGAGAAGATAATGGGATATGCTCTTATCTCTTTCAAAGAGCAAGGAGTGGACCTTCTACAGACAACCAGAATTGCAGGAACCCCAGTGGATACATGTGGTGTCTTTTGACTGCAAATATGGCTGCATGGCATACATAATTTAGGGATTTAATATTTCAAAGTATTTTAAGTTTTCAAAATAAATGTTTAGTGCTTACACAACTGAATAATATATTTATGACTATTATTTAAAACAAAACAAAATCAAAACCGCTGTTTCCATTAATGGTTCTTTGCCTTGAAAAATTCAACACAATTTCTATTTTCACTGTGTCTTTACTAGTGCTCTATGATCATTCAAAAATGCCTTATGGTGAAATCATCAGAGATGACATTATAAAAAATTTAGTATACACTATGCATGAACATTAACATGTTATGTGAGTGACTGAATCCATAAATGTCTCTCAGAAGTACTGTATGTGTTCAAAACATGAACAGTTGTTGTCCCTGGTCTGTAGTTGTGAGCAACTGCAGCTTATCATAAATATTCTGTCAACATAAAAGTAGTTACAGAAAAAGGTGGCCAGGTGGCCAGTCTGCTATTCCCTTTCCATAATTCACCTTTAATACACATTTGTTTTCTAAAAAACTTTATAAAATGCATCCCCCGACCTTGAAATTGGGCTCTTTCTTCTATCTTCCTTCTCTATGCTTCAAAAGTAACAAGAAACCAGTCTACAAGCATTTTGTAAAGAAAAGGCTAAGAAAAGAGTTGATCTATCCAAGGGAGAAAAACAACTACTTACAGAAGATGCTTGAAAGGCTAAAATGTTTGATCAACTCGAGAACTCTAGGGAGACCTAATATCTTTTATAGCATCAATGGATGAAGTGACCTGAACCAATGATTGTACACTTTTTTGGACTTTTTTTTCAACTTCTTTTCTCAGGTCAGCTACTATCCAGAAGCTGTCACAATTAATAGTAATGACAAAGAGCCAGGACCCTGAATATGAAAGGATCAGGTTTTGGTGTGGTTAAATATGTTGGGTGATTTCAGAACAATTATTTTTGATATATTTAACAATCTTAGCTGATGACATCTCAGTGCTTTTGAGAATTTAGCAAAGCTGGGGTAAGCACTGGATCACTGGAAAAGGGTGAGCATGATCCCCAGCTTCAAAAAGAGAATAAAACAGGAAAAGTCAGAAAAAATGCAAACTTATAGCTTACCTTCAACTGACATAAAATATTTGTATAAAGAGAATTTCCACTTTATTTTGATGAGGTCTAGAATGGAAGCTAAGGATTAGGCCCATGAATGACTTCAAGACAAATCTGAAAGCTCAGTTATGAAAAGTCATTAGCAAGGTTCAATTGCATTCCCATGCCTATGTCCTAAGGGAAGCATATCTGGCTATATATACCTCAATAAAATAGCTAACCTGTTTATGAATAAGTTCTGGGATGCTATCCTAATTCTACCCATGACTTTGGGAAGGTAACATCTACTTTCTTCTCTATCTTTTCTACTTGGAGCTTTATAAGAGAGGGACCTAGCAGCTTATCTAGCAGTTCTTCACTTCTGCTCAGCAGAAGGGAAAGGCCTCTACATATCAACACCTTACATGTGTCAGCTAATCTCAGAATATCTTATGAAACTCTGGTCTTTATTTTGATATAACAATATTTGTATCAGTTTTGTTGTGAATCTAGAAATGAACATCCTACCAAAGGAATAATAAAACCAGTATTTCCATCTTCATTCCATCTCTTATGTCTACACAATAAAAAGAAAATTGCATCAATCAAATACTTTGCAACAGAAAAAGTACAGAGTTATTTTGTTAAAAATACAATACATGTATCAATTGCATTTACAGCAGAGTAAAAATAGTTGAAGGGCAATTTATGGTCAATTCATACCCACAAATTCTACTAACCAAACCAGAGCTATAAATAATGGTATATGTGATAGAGAGACTCTGTCCTCCTCTGTCAGAGGACAACACTTAGTGCAAAGCCTACCACAACTCACAGGGTTGTGCCAAATCTCAAGAAAAAAATGGAAAATTCACACCACATGGAATTTTGTACCACTGTTTTATAGGGATCAAGATGGACTTCAAGTTTCAAAACAAGCCCTACATCTTGGAAAGACATAGATCCATTCTCTCAATGCAGGATATAATTTTGAAATGCTTGCTCTGAACAACAAGCCTTTTGTGTTTACACATTTTACCAACATTTCTTTAAATGGAATATCAGTTTTCTGAACACAGTGGCAGATTGCAATGGTGGGTGTTTTTAGGACATCTATCGCCCTGCTACATTTCTAATGGGGTTACATCAAACACCCCTAATAACAGAAAAAAAATTTTGTTCCTGATTTTCAGCTGAAGATTTGAAGTTCCAAAAGGCAATACGCTAAATGCAGCAAACCAGTCAGTAAACACAAAGTTTTTCTTAAAGTGTCTTGTTTCTGGGGCAGAATCTCTAGAGTATCAGTCACTCAAACTCCCTAAACTATGTATTAGAGATGTGAAATCCCCCATAACAGAGCTCACAGCCCCCAGCATACTCAAAGTACTCAAAATACTGGCCTGAACCTGATTTACTAATTGGCTATCTAAAATCTTCAGCTATTCGACAGGGAAAAGTTGAAAAATATGAACAAGTCCTAAATGGCATTTTTCTGGAACCATAATCTGATCAAGTTGTTAAACTTCATGGAAGAAGTACTGGATGAAGTACTACAGTCTCTTTTACTGAGGAACTCAAAACTAGATCGCCTTAATGGGTACTTCTGGCTTTTATAGTCCATAAATCTGTTATATGAGAACAAAAATGTTTTAGCTCACATCACCTGATAAAATACCAAAATCCTTCTATTAGCTCAGAGACTTTGGACCAGGATTTTTTGTGAGAGAAATGAGAGATGGATGGATTTTTACTGAGGTCATGACCAGGTTTAAGACTAAAGAATGTCTATGTTTGAGACAGGTAATGTGAATCAGAGTTTAGCCTTTAAAGTGTAAATCTCAATGTTTTGTGTATCAACGATGAAAAATAGCTATAATTTCATTTTGAAGTTATGACGTACTGTGCTTTTGGGAAAAAAATAGAGGGGGAAAAAAAGAGCATTTAATCATTTCTAGATTATTTAAAAGGAAACTGATATGTGGACATGAATCTTTAAGAAAGAAAACTGATTAAATTTGCTACTGGAGATCTGCAAAACTATCACAATGAATCTGAAAAGCTTTAGTCTAGAGAATGATGTATCTATGAAGAGGATGCTACTTCATGATTGTCAAATGGGGCTGAAAATTCCAAATGTCTTCAACACTTCATTGCCAGCTGATTAACTGAGAGCAGGTCTCTGAGTGAAATGGTAGCCGCTTTGTTGGACTGACCCAAAACCAAGACTTCTGATTCACAAAACATATTGAGGTTTGAAATTTGAAAAGGCTTTATTCACATTTGCAAGAAAACAAGCCTTTAGACAACAAGAAAGAGACAAGGAGGCCCCAGAACGGACCAGATTAAGCAGAACCCCAAGGTGCAGTTTCTATACTGCCTGATCCAGAGCAGGACTTGGCCTTGGAAACATACAAAATCCCATGTGAATTCTATAATCTGTGATACATTTTGGTGGTGGATCTGTCTATGTTTCTCTTCTTCCACAGGGCAGATATTCTGCCCTTGATTTCAGAATGAAAAAATTATCCAATCAAACACACACTCACAAAGTGTACAGTCCAACAAAACTCTTTTTTCCCTCTCTGTAGGGGAGTCTGAGTAATTCTCTCTTGGCAAAATGGCTTGAATAACATCAGATGATATGATAAGACTGTGAGTGTACACAGCATATATGAATGTAATATCTGAAACTGCCTGACAAGGTGTTTTCCCCAAAACTGATAACATTGAGAGGAAATTAAAATGACAAAGTTTGCATAAACCAACCGTCAACTATATTAAACCAGACTACCAAGGGACTTTCCAAGCAAAGAAGGAGCCTGCTTGAAAAGAAGTGTAAATGAAACATGAAAATTTGTGGCTGTAGGGAGATACATTGGAGTATGAACAGAGTGGCAGTCAAGCCTAGATAGATACTTCTAGAAGTTATCCCAATGGCAACACGACCTTCACCCAAGGCCTGATGGAGCATCCTCCCTGTCAGATGCTGTGAAGAGCCTGCTCCCTGCTGATGGGCTGACAGTCCAAGGGCAACAAGTAGAGTCCCACACCTGGGGTGTGAGGATGTCAGTGCACGAGGGGGGCTTTCTTATCAGCAGGTAGATTAGCAGATCTTGGAGTTTCACAGGTGCACATGAAGCTGAAGCACCCATGACACCTACAGGAGGGGTGAGCAAGTAGGAGATGTGCTTTGAGTGTGTGCTTGCACCCTGTGCTTTTGGTGGGGCAGCATGCACATAACTCTGTGTGTGTGTGATCACAATCTATGGGGGTTAGTTACAGAATGATGTTTCAAAATTTATAGGTGCTTATTAACATTTTGAAAGCATCAGGTAATGTGATTTATCTGTTGTATTGTTGATATTATTCCTGAATGTACAGTTCACTAATTGCCAGTTAATTACATGTTACTAATATATCAATACAGCACTTTGATCCTGATTTTATACAAATCACATGAGTTGAGCAGTTTTGACTGCATCATCGGTCTTTGAAGTGTGCAGAGCTGTCTGTGCTGTGACAGTCTTAACAATCTGCTTTCTCCACAGATGCAGTTTTGATCTCTTTCAGGAGGTTAAATGTACTTTGTTGTTGAAAAATGACTGCTGGTTTACTTGCCTATCTTAAGTCCTTTGGCAAGGACCTTTGTTTCAGAAACAGGTATTTCAGCCCTTTGTGAAAGTCATAGCATCCTAAACAAGATCTGGTTTGTCTTTTTCTTCTCTTTGAATGGTGCAACTTAAAATAAGACACTTTGGGAAATTCAGACCACTGTACAAATAGTGTGCAGTTTGCTGCAACCTTACAAGAAGAACTAGCCCACTTCAGCAGGCAATATAAGACACACTTCTCATCTGAAAATTATTCTTCACATAGTTCCCACCATCTTCTCTTTCAGAAACTGAATGAGGTTCCATGTCCAGCAATGGTAGCACCAGTCAAGAATAAACACACTTATCTGGAAAGCTGCTGAGCAACTGCATCTCTTTCACAGGATCTGTAGGAACTCAGTATTACAGGAAGAGAGGACTTTTCTTTAGGATGTTAATTTAAGTTAGTCAAGTTCATTAAAAGTATTGGCTAGAATTTTCTATCTGCTACAGATCACAGTGGTAGCTCTTTTTTAAAAAAAAGAATTCTACTGGAGTCCATGTGTTTGTTTAATTCTGTTGGCTTGAGCCCAACTGATAGTCTGTTTTTCTGGCACCACACCATTTTTCTGTAAGCAAAATATAAAGATGTAGATCTGTGCACAAAGAAATGGCAACTTTCTGACAGCAGTTTTCATTCCCCGCATCGAATCTACTGCACTCAGCACTTCTCATGGAAAAGAGCAGGCGGTCAAAGGGTTGATGCACAGAGAATAGACACTATGTGGTAAAGCCTCTGAATTAATAAAACCTTAATATTCTTCAATGAATCTAATGTTCTGAGTGCAATACTACTCCTAGTGTTCATTTTTTTGTTCAGTTGCTTGCACATCATCATTGGTCTAGTATCGAATCTCTGAGTTAATAACAATTTGGCTGGGCTTCCAGGACTAGAACTAAAATATGAAATGAACATTTTCTTGCACTTATGAATCTCTGAGATTGGAGCTTGCCCTTGTCATTCCCTGTGGTTTTTTCCTGACTTAACAAACTTGGACTTTTAAAGCAACAAAAAACTTTGTGTCCTGAACTGAACTATCTGTGAAGAAGCCATGTGTCAGGGAAGTGTGAAGACAGTCATGTACATCAGTATCAAAACTGCATCATTAGCTCCTTACTTGAACCAATAATAGTTAACATATAATATATCTATCCAGGCTACATTACAGAATGCAACTAAGCATATGCCTGTCCCCTTTGTAAAACTGAAACATAAGGTACTTTAGAAAGATGGTTGAAAGATTTGTGTTGCCCACAGTTTTCCAAACATTTTAAATTTTTTTATATAAGTAGTGTATGTATTCATATTTCTTATTTTCATAATTTTTATTATGGTGTCATTACTGTAATTATCCAACAAACTTTTTAAAAAAAAGTAATTCCATGTATGTTCAATTTTATCTGTGATCTACCTAAGGAATATATTAACTTGAGGAAAAAAAAAATTAATGGATACTCTAGAAGCATGATCTGTTTCTGTATTTAACATTAATTCTTGACACATTATGGAAATGTTAAGATTCAGAGAATCATAATGGCCTTAATACAATGTACAAGCTGTTTTGAAAAATTAAACTTTTTGCATTAATGTCATGCCACACTCTTTGGAACAGCTTCAGCTGCAAATTATTAAAAATAAATAGATTATGCATCACAGGTTATGAAGTAGAGCCCAGGGCAATGAGCTCCCAGGGAGTCATATCCCCTGAAGAGGCATCCATTCTCTCCTTTCATGGATGGCCTTTTTTCATCCCAGATCTGGAGTTGCTCTGTAGTGAGGCATAGTTGGTCTTGGTTGAGGTTCCCCTGTAATTGGGTGCCTGCTGTTCCTTGGCACCCAACATGTCTTTTGACATGATGTTTGATGACAGAATAGATTGGTTGTCACAGCCATGAGTGTGAAGGAAAGAGTTATAGGTGTCTGGTTTACACTCTCACCATTCTGCAATTTTAGGCTGCTGGGGTGGTCCACAGTGTAGTCTAGTAAACAAGATTTTTTTTTTAATTACTTGCAAAAGGCCACACAGTTTGTATTGACCTGACAGTGCAGGTTCTCAGGACTTTCTGGGCTTGTCTTAGTCTTGACTGCTTTCAACTTGTCTTAGCTGTGACAGCAACTGTTTAGCTGTCAGGTTTAGGCATGCTTGGCTTTAGTTCACAGTGATAACAAGTAGTTATTCTATGAAGATTGAATCATCTGTGATCCTACAATAAAATGTGGCTTTCAAGACCATAAACTCAAAACGTTACCAAAGGTCTCTGACTGCTAATACGAATCACTATAGTCAATCAGTAGTCCCTACAGGAGCACAGTATTATTAAACTGGTTTGCATATAACAAAGTGAACAAAGATCTGATTAACTGTGATTAAATTTAAAGAAAGATAATGTGCAGAATGTGTTAAGAAAATGATAAAAATAAACTCAAGTGGCCCTCAAGGTGGAGGATGAAGGAACACCCCACTACAAGCATCAAAATCCTCCCAACAAATACCTTGGGTTGGAGACAACTTGCTCAAACCCCATCCTACCTCTGGCTCCACCTCAGAGGGACACTGTGAGGGTGTGAATAACACCAGAGAAAAGAGGTGGGTACTAGGAAGGTTTTCCTGGATAACTATTTTACTTCTATTACTGAGGCTTTTCTGTATTATTTTGGACTATGTATGGTAGCATTATTATGGTTGGACTAACACCAACTCTTTACTGGATTTGCATTAGACTGACAAATTAAACTAACAATAAACTCTTGGCTCCACATGTATATGGTACATTCCCTTTTGCCACTATAAAATTTTTGAGTGTAGCAACTGATGGGGAAGTAGAGGGAAAAGGGGCTAAATATGGTGCACAGTGAATACTCTTTGAGTGATGGATCTGGAGGCTGCTAATGCTGGAGAGATCTTCTGTCCTGCTTTGTCTGTGCATGCCCCAAGCATGTGGGTTCCTACACCTTGTCCCGAGCTGCCAGGACCACTATGAACCAGTCACTGAACAGACCAGAACTCAGAGGATGCAGAAGTGGATTGGGTCTTCTTTCTTGCCTGCACTGAGATATCCCTTCTGTTATACCTTCTGCAAAATGTACTGTGGAAGCTGTCCCTTCCTAAGCAGAAGTTCTTCTAAGAAAGTCAAGGAAAGGGCAGCCTGAACTGGAACCAGCAGGAGTTGCATGGTGTTCACTGGAGCTTGCAAGTACTTCTAGAGTTCGTTATGAACTGGTGCAAGTACCAGCTGAAAAGAGGATGGAAGGAAGAAAGGTTAAAAAGTGGTAAAATGGATTAAGCTCCATCAGAAAAATGAACTTTTGTGCTGGAGTAAAATGGCTACAAGCTGAAACATTAACATTTTAAGCTTACACTTACTTTACTATTTACTGAATCCCATGCCCTGACTAACTTTTTCTTTTTTTTTTCTATTTTTTTTTGAATAAACAGATTAGAAAGCTGCTTAGCAACAGGGTCCACAGCTCTTATCTCTGTGCCTTACGAAAGGAAAGGCAGTGATCTCAGCTACCACAAACCTATGAATTTCACCTCAGTAGCATGCAAGATAGCAGAATACTTTCTGAAGAGATAATGATTAAAGACAAGGTAATGACTGAGAAATACTTAACAGACTTAATCAATACCACGGATAAATACCATATTTTTGAAATATATTCTGTGTGATATTTTGACAAAGGAAGCGCAGTAGATCTAGACTTCTTGAAAGCAGTTAAGAGACAAATCTATTCATTATAAAAGGACAAAATGAAACTCTTAGTCATACAAAGAGCCGATTACAAAGAAGACTAGAGAAATGATGCTGAAATGGTAACCTTAGTAAAAGGGAGATTACCGGAGAAGTTCTTCAAAGCTCAATCTTTACTGGTGCAAAATGCCAGAGTTACAATAAAATTTGCAGATGATGCCAAGCTATGTATCAGTATTTCTCTATCGGGGAAAAATTGCAAGTGCTGCAGAAAATATTGAATTTTAAGTATTAGTTTGGCATAAGAACTCATTTAAGTAAATTTAAACTGGAAAGGAAAGAGAGATTTATATCTAGTACAACATGAAACTGAAACAGATCACCTCTTTCTACAATGTACAGAACAAATCGAACCCATTGCACATCACATGTTGGAGGAGGAGGAAAAAAGTAGCAATTGTATTTTAAGTTTTCAAAACTTCAGCCCCAGCAATAATGTATCATAGTACTAAGTACCAGACTCTGAAACTGCCAACCAGTGATTAAACCCCTTGGGTCATTAATAACCTGCAGAATGTAAGAGATGTTTCCCCATTGGGCTGTGATAAAGAAGCACTTGTGCTTGCATAGTTCAAATTAAGTTCATAATTTTGAACCAGCACAATTGCAACAAATTACACAATGGATTAAAAGAAAAGTGACTTTTCTCCCCGTTATACTTTGACATGACTGCAGAGATTTTTTTCTTTTTTTTCCCTGCTCACAGAAGAAGAAAATATTATTTGATCTACAAAGATCATTACAATAACGTAAAGATCTCTGAATGGGAAGAAGATTTTACAATATCATGAGATTCAATGGCGTAATCCACCTCACTGGATTATCCCACGAGCATAAAGAGCAATGGAACCCCTACCCTAATTCTGCAAGAACATCATAAACTCAATTTTATTACCTAAGTATATAAATAATTGAGTGTTACTGAGGCACTCTCTGGTATGTAGAACATCCATTCAGGGCTGAGAAATACAACCCAGGACCTACAAATGAACTCAGCTCTGAAGGTCTGGCACTTGTGGGTGAGATGGCGTAGCCCAGGGCATCTCAAATGATAACAGATAACTTTATTTAGGCAACTGTATCCATCCTCAGAGGTCTGTTATTCTGCCTGAGCTCTATCATGGTTCCTGGAAGACAACCCTGTGTGTTGCAACCCTGTGTTGTTCCAAAAATTGTGGGGAACAGAGTTAATCTAACTGCTTTATAAAACTGTCCAGTTACTTGTATTACTTTTTTACCACGCTTGTCTTGTTTATACAGACCATAGCATCCTTGGAGGTTTGCAAGTGAAATAGTAGGTGACTAGATAAAAAGATAACTCTCTCAAAGTACATTTGTCAGGATATAAATTCTATTGGAAACTTTTACTTTGGCATTCCCCAAGTTTTTAATTCTTTATGTGGTATTCTTAATAATGTTAAATATTGCTTTATATACATTGTTTCACATTTTTCCCCCACATCTTAGTGCATTTGCTTTGCCAGTCTTGTCTCCAACCTGATTTCTCCTCCAGCTTTTGGTCCAAACTCTGTTCCTAGTTCCCAGGGTCAGTCTCCGCTTCTTTTCCTCTTCCTTTTAATTTTTATTTTATCTTCAAATATCTAAAAATGTATTTCTAACTCTGTGATTTTCTGCTTTTATTCTCTGGTTAGCCATAGTCAGATGGAATAGCATCTCTAGCCAGGTCTTCTCCCTTCTTCATTCAAATGAGACCTCCAGACAGTTAATGATAAATTAGATCCTACAGTTTCCTTGCTCCATCTTCTGTTTTTTTTAATCCAGACTAGGCAGTGCCCCAAGTGCCTAGACATGACAACTGGATGAATTTTCAGGGAATTAGCTGTAAAGCTTTACCAGGTATCTTTGAGAATTGTTTTAATCTCATTTAGCGTTTAGCTGTATTTGCTCAGATTTTCTTGGTTGCAATCAATTTCTATTTATCCTTCCAGATTTAAAATACTTGCACTAAAGCACTTCAAAGAAGAAAGGGAAAAAAAAGGGAGAGAGAGAAATATTTGAAAATTTATAATCCAGTCTCCCCTAAGGATGTTCCTGTAAACAGTCTGATTAATTTTAAAAAATAATATTAAATGGTTAGTACTCATTGATCTTGGAGAGAAAAACGTCAGGCAATCTAAAAATCTGTCATGCTACTGTTACGTGTTTCCTAACCAGAGTTGAAACAATGAGGTACCAAATGTGTCCTGTGGGATTAAACAAACAAACAAACAAAACCAAAAGTAATCTTGTTTCCATTTGTAGATAATTTACAAGGAAAAAAAAAAAAAAAAGAAAATAATGAAAATCCATATATTCAGCACTCTCCAGATTGTTTTAGCAACTTCAGGTCCTTGGAAAAGAGTTAATATTTATCAGCTGTTCAGTTACTGCATTGCACTGTGCTCTGACTTCATATTTCTTGTGCTGCTCCTCTCATTTTCTCCTTATCGATTTCAGTGAAATAACATGAAAGGCAAAAATGTAACGACCCAGTAGAGCCATTTCCTCTCTTTTTTATCTCAGAATACTCGGTTTCTCATGATCTTTACACCTCTTCCTGTTGCTCAGCCATGTAAAGGATACATAAAAATACCAAAATACCAAACACTTGAATATAAACTCTACCAGATAAAGGAGTAAACAAACTCATCTCCGTATGCCCCTGTAGTATGTGATTCTGCACCACTACTCTCATGACAAACTAGACTACAGTGGACTTAGGGCAAGAGTTAACTGCAAGGCTTATGTCTGAAGTTCAAGTTTTGAATTAACATTTAAAAGATACTCATACAAGCTATGCAGTCTTTTGAGTCTGCAATCCTCAACCTGGCCGTCTTGGAAGAAATGAGTCACTGATAAAATTTCTTGCATTTCTGTTTTTAACCACAGCTGGAAGCTTAGCAAGAACAACATCTCCTAACAAGTTATGTTCTGTGTTGTCCTGCCCAAACACTGAAAAAAAAAAAAAAAAAATGTTACTGCATTTCAGTATCAGCCTAAAAGTTTTGTTTTAAAGACAATTCTAAAGCTGACAAACTTTTGATTTTTTTTCTTTGCTTTCATTTTCATTTATTTAAACAAGCCAATAGAAACAGACTCTTAACACCACAGTGGAGGAGGAGATGTTCCAGGGGCAGGAAATCCAGGGAAATCTTACACAGGAATCTCGACTTCATATTCCTCATATCCAGTGCAGGAGATGTCACATGGCAGCTCAAGCAAGGAGGCACTGGGGCATACAACAGTGATGTGGCAGGTCTCTCCTTGTATGAAAGTGCCTGGGGTAGGCACCCAGGAGAAAATACCTTCCAGTAGCCCCTTTTTTGTGGGGGTATCACTACAGAACACCAGCTTCAATGTGGAGCTCTGTTGTTAATGCCTATGCATTCCCCTGTGCAAAGTCTACCACAACATGCAGCAGGACAGAAACTGCAGTGCATGCAACAAAGAAAGGGTAGAGATGGAAATGGGGGAATGAAATAATTTTTTTTTTTCAGTTTAACTACAATGGGAATGTGTAAAAGTCTGCTTCTCTCATTCAGAGACAAATATTTTCAAATAAAGGGTTATGCTTCAACCTATTGAGTTCAGTTTATTTGAGTCAGGATTTTGCCCGTTATGTTACCTGAAATGCATTCTAGGTTTTAAAAAAAAGAAGTACATCCACCTAATCCATTTGAAATTCAAATGCAAAACTTCCAACAAAACTGTAGTGCATCAACCCAGAACAAACAACTCATCAAACCCCATAAACATGGCATGATCCCAGTAATGAAAAATGAGCTTTGCAACAGCCTGTAATTAGCATGGGAATGACAGGCACATTCTAAACCTTTCCGAACATATGGGTAATTATTGAAGAGCTATGACAGTAATGCATCAACAAGCCTATCCGTCTTACTGCGGTTCTACGTTCTGGCTGTGTCTCAGTGGATCTTAACATGCCATTCAGTCATTTGGTGCAAACCTCATCACCCAAGAGCAATGATAGGGTTCCACCCATAATGAGAAGGAAAATTTAAAGAATCATCACTTAAAAGGAGTGTTGAGATTCCAGATAAGCACCCTAAAACATTTTATATTCCCAACCTGCACTTTTTCCAACCTTATAATTTGCTGATGGGAATTTTCAAATTTCTGCAATAACAGGTATTTGCCTGTAATTCTATACTGAGAAAGTGGAGGAGGGGAAAGAAAGAAGACCTATACAAAAGAGATCAAGGGAAGATGTCTGTGGGCTTCATTGAGAGCCTTACAATTGTAAACCTATTGCCTTAGAAGCTTTCAGATCCCCAAAAGATGAAAATTATTATTAATACTTTGTATTATGGTAATATCTTCAGGCCTTCCTATGGGGAAAGAATAAACCTCATTGATGAATGCATTGCCAGAAAGATAAATAATAAACAGAGAAAGCCAGTTTGTAAGCTCTGAACGAACCAAACAAAGAGCAGCTAGTAGAAAAGCACAGCCACTATCACTACCTATTTAGAAAAGGATAACTGGAGTACAGGAGGAGGAATAGTCATTGATCTGTTTATTAATGGTTACAGAAGCAATCTTATCCTGCCATCAACACTCAAATTTTTATTTATACTTAGCAGATAAGTAGGTTTTTTGCAATGGCATTGGAAAACAGAGTTGAAACTGGATACTGGAACAGGAATCCCCAAGTCTAATTAGCAACACTTTTCACCCTAAAGCCTCCTTTCTACAACCAGTAAGGCCTGAAAATGGCTTGCAGTTTGACTTTCATTTTAGATATATAGAAATGGGAATGGGGATAGAGAGGGAGTGAAAAGAGAAGGATAGAGACTGGGGATAATATTCACCTTCACACTGAACTACTTCTCCTAGCCTAAGTTACATAGCAGAAGAGAAGACAGGAGTGAGCTGACATCAATCATCCTTATGGATCTTTACTTTTTATTCATTGTTCTATTGATCTCTTTCAGCATTATTTCATAGGTAGATTACAATAAAAGTCATTTCTTATTATGTCTCCATTTTAACTCATAAAACATATGACACAATAGTTTTTGAATGAAGGACAGGTTCCCTAAGGGAAAGAACAAAATCCTGGGTTAAAGCACAGATTTATTGATCTCTCCTTCAATAATAATGATTAAAATCTAACCAAGCACTATTGCCTTAATAAATTATTCAGCTCTCCTTCCCTCTTCCACATTCCAACTGGATGCATTCCAAAAAAAAGAAAAGTTCTATCACAAAATGCTGAAAATACTGTCTTCTTCATGCAGTGAACCATGACAATGCTAAAAACACGCTAAATAACAGCACCTTACAGACAAGAAATACTTTGGCCCAAAGCCCAGCTGACCAGCAACTGGGGAAAGAAAACAACATATGTCCTGGAAAGGAAGGGAAGTGATTTTGTCAGCTCTTTCTATTTTCTAGCAAATTTAAGGGCACTGTTTTCCCTATTCAACCACGTTTTCTCTTGCAATGGAGCGATGAGGATTGTCCCCATAACCATAACTCTCTCTTCTGTATGAGAATACATCCCCTGTGGGTTAAGCTGGAGGCTTATACTCATCTATCAAGTGTCACCCCAAATCACAGGAATGTTTCATTGTCAAGGCATTTTCTGCCTAGGACTGCTCCTGGGATATCCAGCCCTGAAGCAGAAATTTCCAGAACAGGACATGCTGTTCACAGAAATAAAGCTGGCAAAGGATACAGTGTGTTGGTTAGCTTAAGATCTTAACTCTTTATTTTAATTTGTTAAAACTTCCATGCTGATGTTTCATTCAAAGTTCTTGATAAGATTAACGTATATTGTATGTTCACAAAGAGTGAAATATACACCACAGAAAGTAATCCTTCATAGTCAGTATGCTTATACATACTATACATCTGAATATTTCCTCCTCTTGAATAAAAACTTGAGGAAATAGTAGGAAGACCAGAATAAAATAGATAGCATTTCTAGACAGTGATGATGCGTTGAAAAGAAATGTTTCATATAACCACTCTCAAATTAACCTCTATGCCACAGCTATAGTACATAATTATGTATCTGGATTGCTAGGGAAACACTTGTCTATCAAGATGACACTGGCTATGGATAGGAGTGGATAGAGGTGTCAGTCATTTAAAATAAGATTAATGATTTAAACTATAAAGAACTCACATTAACTTTCCAGAAAGGTCAAAAGAATCATATAAGCAACCATTTTCTCTTGTGATTATAATTCATGTAGTTTTCAATCAAGGACAATGTTTAAAAGCACGCATGCCTAGTTTGATATAACCTGATAATGAATTTTTTAATAAAAGTGGTTTTCTTTAAAAGAAGCTACCTAGCTTTATGGAAAGAATTAGCTGGGATATTTGACAAATTAACCAGATCTATAAGAAAAGTTTCCTATTAGTGCGTTTTGGGGTGTTGGTTTTACGTCCAACAGAGCCAATGCCAGCTGTCTCCAAGATGGACCCACCACTGGCCAAGGCCGAGACCATCAGCGATGGTGGTAACGTCTCTGGGATAATATATTTAAGAATGGAGAAAAAAGGTTCTGTGTAACAGCAGCCAGAGACAGGAGTGAGAATAAGTGAGAGGAACAATTCTTCAGACACCCAGATCAGTGAAGAAGGAGGGGCAGGAGGTGCTCCAGGAGCCAGAGCAGAGATTCCCCTGCACCCCGTGGTGCAGCCCATGGTGAGGCAGCTGTGCCCTGCACCCATGGAGGTCCATGGGGGAGCAGAGACCCACCTGCAGCCCAGGGAAGATGCCACACCAGAGCAAGTGGGTGCCCGAAGGACCCATGGGAAGTCCATGCTGGAGCAGGCTCCTGGCAGGACCTGTGGGCCTATGGAGAGAGGAGCCCACGCTGGAGCAGGTTTGCTGGCAGGACTTGTGACCTCGTGGGGGACCCACGCTGGAGCAGCCTGTTCCTGAAGGACTGCACCCCGTGGGAGGGACCCATGCTGGAGAAGGGGAAGAGTGTGAGGAGTCCTCCCCCTGAGGAGGAAGGAGCAGCAGAGATAATGGGTGATGAACTGACCACAACCTCCATTCCCCATCCCCCTGCACTGCTTGTGGGGGAGAAGGTAGAGAAAATTGGGAGTAAAGTTGAGCCCAGGGGAGAAGAGAGGGGTGGGGGGGAAGATGTTTCAAGATGTGGTTTTATTTATCGTTCTCCTACTCTGATTTGATTCATAACAAATTAAATTAATTTCCCCAAGTTGAGTCTGTTTTGCCTGTGATGGTAATTGCTGAGTGATCAACCTGTACTTATCTTGATCGACAAATCTTTCATTATATTTTCTCTCCCCTGTCCAGCTGAAGAGGGCGAGTGATAGAACACCTTGTGTCCAGCCAGGGTCAACCCACCACATTTGGAAACTATTTTTTGTGATTTGAAATCAGTGCTATCAAATGCAAGCATAGTTCTGCACTTCAAGCATCAAATAAGCCCACAAACAGAATCTACCTTTTTGGTTTTTAAAATACTCAGAACCTATTTCTTCAAGTCTGATCTAAAATAAATCCAAATTCATCTTAAAGCAAGAATGCATGCAGTTTTAAATTCCTCCTTTTGAAAGTCGCAACACCCTTGTGGTATTAAAATCAGCACATCATAAATAAGAATTCCCGCCAAAAAACCAAATTATATCTGTTTTACAATCTGTTGTGATGGGTATTAAAATAGCTTCACTTAGAAAAATAGGCACAAAATATTTATCAAGTATATGAATTTCACAACAGGTAATGCAATAAATCATTTAACTTTCATTTCATATACACAGTGCTTTACAGTGTAAACATGTGCTCCAAGTGCAACTTTTACTGACCTTTAGGTCTGTCAGAATTGATCTCAACTTTAGACACTTCTAAAACACCAGAAGTGGTCACAAAAGACAGGTCCAACTCTAATTCTGTATAACATATTCTCCTTTTAGCTGAAGACAGATACTAAATGACCAAAATAAACAGCCTACCTGAAGACTATTCATCTGCCCAAATACTTTCCAGCTAGCCCCATATAAATGCCACCTCTCATTGAAATAAAATGTGCTATAACCGATCTCAAACTGCTCTACAGCTTCACTTCTCCTAGTGGGAACTGCCAGGAAGAGGCAATTACTTTCTACATTTATAATGATAAAATCTGAAAAGAAAAATTAAAAAAAAAAAAAAAAAAAAATTCAATATAGTTTTTCCATTCTTCAAAGGAATTTGTAATTTCTTTGAATTTGCAGATGTTTTCCCATATTCCGACCAGGATCAAGTGTCTTTGCAATGCTATTGTCACTGTTTTTTGTAACAGTCTCTCTAATACTCAGAGTAGGAGGAATAAAATATCTGATTGTTAGACACTGTAGAAATCCTAATTAATCAGTGGGCAGATTATACATATTATATATTTTAAGACATATGAAATCTTGCCTTTCCTGGACCAAACAACAGCTTCAATATATGATTCAAAAATTAGAAGGCTTAGCCTCGCAGCAGTGAGGATCCATTTCTGCAGTGGTGAAGGGAGAAAAATATCTGTAACATGAAACCATTTTCATTTACGAATAGGAATATAGGGTGTGGTGGCCTGTGATAGCAGGGAACTGAATTTGTTGACTTGAAAGTTTTCTTCCCTTGAAATAGCAGCTCTGTTATTGGCTCCAGTATGTACTTATTGTGTGTCTCATATTTTTGCTGCAACTCAGAAAAGATTGTTTATTATGAATCATGACATATTCAAAATTTCACAAGCCCTGAATCAGTTAGATTGACACTCTTTAGTTAGAAAAGTATACCAACATGTCCATATCCACTTAAAAGTAACACTTAAATGAAGACTTTCCAGTACAAATTCATAATGACAAAGCTGTTTTGTGTATCTTCTGTAGTGAAGATAGTAACATTACAAAGCTGGCTACTTCTACACCTACTTTTATGTCTCTTATTCAATATTACCTCATCCCCCAGGATGTTCTTTCAAAACCAGTTCTAAAATGCATAAAACTGCAACTTAGATATTCTGAACACTTAAATACAAAATACAGCCATGGAGAGATACTGGCTGGGGGATTCCTCAGGGGGAGTGTGCCACTATCCAGAGTGAAAAGCAGGATAGGAAGATATTCACAGACCTATTGAATTTAGGAGTAACTGAACAGACTATGATATTGACTCTCAATAAAGTTTTCACTCAGGGCAAGATTTAATCTGTGAGAAAACCAATCTTAATGTAAAGGCATATGATTTAATTGTTTGCCCAACAGAAAACCTCAAGGAAGAAGAAATAAAGTGAATAAGCTAAGCCTCGCTGAAGGAGCACAGATTCAAGGTTTGAGTCACTATCTGTTACTCTTTCTCTCTCAAACACACACCTTCTCAGTATATGTGTCTTTCTGCCCAGCAGTTAGGCCATAGAATGGAAAATAGGACTCTGGTTTCTACATACAATCTGGTACCTCACAGTAAATATTTTATATTTTGCATAAATTTGTTTCTAAGGTAAAGGATGTAATAAACCAATATTTTAGAACTACGTATCAGGTTTTAGCACATTTTACCAGTAAAATTCAAATGCATTTTAAGAGGAGACATTGGTTATCCTATACTGGAAAGGAGCAAATCAAAACAAAGTTCCTTGTCCTGGTTAATCCTGCAGGTTTGCAATGGTGCTAGGAAGGGAGAACAGACCTTCCAACCCAACCCAACCCTACAGTCATCTCTGCCTCCCATCATGAAAGGGCCAAGCTTCAAATGAGTGTTTCCCCTAAAAAGCCACACAACATTTTGCACAAAGTATCACATTGGATAATACTGATAATGTTTGAAATTACAGGTTTACGCATAGCATATGGCACTATAAAGTATTTTCAAAAATGAGTGATCTATAAATGCAATTTTTGGACAACTAGAAAATCCTGAAGTTTTCACTTTTCCTGTGTGGCATTAGTGTGCGCTACCTAAGAGTAAAGGGACAAGAGGCCGTTATTAGCAGAGCACACTGTTCCTCTAGAATTTGAAAGGGGAGAGTTAAGTGCCCAGATGCTGAGTGGAGGCACACTTAGTCAAAGAAAGAATGCCAAAGAAGGAGTAGAGTCCAAAATGCCGTCTTTGCATTATATATTAGCTCTAAGGCAAAGATTAAAAGACATCTCTGAAACAGCAAGTTAGCTTATATAGATCCTGCCCTTAGGCACTTCATCTTCTTCATTAACACTGTAAAGAATTTAGACAACTTTAGAGACAAGTGTCTTTCTAGGATGCAACAAGACTTCAGTGCCTAGGTGTCCTTGTAAATCTCAGATAAAATGTTTGGCTCAATGTTACACAAAAAAGTTGAGGAAAGCCAAAGTCTTGAAACAAATGATGAAGAATCATCATTTGAATGGGTAGCTATGTATTGTCAAGTTGTTGGACCAGATCTTCTTTTTGCACAAATTATTTCAGAAGATGAGCAACAGTCAATAAGATTCCACGGTCAGCTGTTTTAGAATATATAATTAATTATTTCCTCATTACAATTTGGAAATGAGAACTGAAAGGTTATTGGGAATTGTTTTGGGAATTTCAGTGATTCATAAACTGCCAGTGTAAGAAATCTGCATTTATTATGGAGATCTAGGTTGGTTCCTATCCAGAATAAAACATTCTTTAATGTCCAGGAAAGAGATTGGAACTCTTGTAAACTGTTTATTCAAAAATTGTTTATTCACAATGACAAGTTGTATACCCATGAATGCCTACCAGAACAAAAACCTAATTCCAAAAAAAGAAAAAACAATTACATTTGAAAAGCATGATTAAAAAGATATCTTGCAGTGACTAAATATAGTAGGTTTCCGAGACAGCAGCATGCCTTATGTTTTTCATGCTTTTGTTTTGTTTTATTTAACTGAAGGAAAACTTTATGAAATTAAATTTAATGGATGCATGATAACAATATTGGTATACACACAATCTCATCATCCAAAGACTTGTGCTCTCCTAGCTATCATTCTAAGAAATAGCTGTCTGGGATTGCACGGAATCAAAGTAGTTCAGTGAAGAAATTTAATCTTTACTTTCTAGACTAAATTTGAAAAGAAGATCTAGAAGACCTGATTGATGTGTTTAAAATGACACAGAAGAATTAAAAGGGATCGTCTTACCCACTTTTTACAGTCTAATAAACAAGATAATTTGGTATGATTATTCACTGTAGTGGTAAATTTAAAGTAAAAAAGAGGAAATATTTACTGATATACTGAGAATTTGGTCACCTTGGGCACTTTGCTACTTAGAGTGGCCAGAAACGAATGCTGCGCATGGGTTGAAAATATGGTTAAATGAAGATGTGTGAACAAGATTTTTATATTTTATACATTCACTAGATGAAACTCCAGGCACAGACTGACTCCTGATTCAGGAAGAGTGTCTTCTTTCATGAATACTCCTACTCCTTTCTTCTCCTGCCTCAGGTTCCTCAATGAGTCTTCACAGATAGATAAGAGCCAACTGCTATTGCCAAAAGCTGATATCCCAGTTGCAGTCATTTATACTAACATGATTCAGGTCTAGCTAGATGCGGTTCTGAATGACTACGCTACATGCAGTTGATGTGGATATTTTTAAAACATGTGCTTCTACCCTTGAGGTTCCAGATGCAGCAGAATTGAAACAACTCAGGTTTGTTTGCACATTACAGGGCAGATATGTCTCTGACAAGCTATTAAATGTGTGCCTCATGTATCCCCTTCCATGCCAGAGTCTCCACTAAATAAATGTTTTCAGAATATATTTCTAGATCTTACCAGCAATTAGGCAGTACAGACTCTTTATCCTTCCTACATCAGAAAATATTACAAATGTTTAGCCACATTCAAAATTCCTGAACATATAGAGGAGGTTTGAATACAGCTCTGTTCAGTTACAGCAGGGAACAAGTAGAAGAAAGAAGTAACTTTCAAGAGAAAATATTATTAGACTTGGCTGGAAAATAGAAGTCCCACTTCAAAGAATGTTTCTTCCTGAATTTCTTTTCATTCATTCATTCCATTACAGAGACCAGCGTTATGAGCAAAGTCTCACATTTCAAGATTCTTCCAAGAGAAATTTGTCACTTCAACACTTTTTAAATCTAAAAGGTTCCAATGTTGGCTTCAAGTACCATTACAATACAATTACTTGAAATTTGTGTCATTCTATTTTATGCAGTTGTTAAAAATATATTAAAGACTCAATTTTTGAAATTAAATATTTTGATTTAATCTTTTTTTTTCTTCATATTTAGACTCATGGTGATTTCTAAGATGGAAACCATGAGTTTAGGATAGTTTAGAAGAGTGCTGCCTCTCTCTTGAAGAGTGCGGTTTTCTCCTGAGTTGTATTTACCCTCAACACACCATTTTCACTCTTGATGCAATCCTAATTTTTTGGAAGGTATGTTCAACTGCATGTTCGTATGTATATTGATACAGAGAAATGACCAGTGAGATGTATTGCTTTCCATTTATGCATATACATAACCTCTTTTCATATAATTGCAAATTAGATATTAACAGCTTTTTTACCTTAGGGAGTCAACCGCATCATGTAAACAAATTTAAATTTTAGAAACTAATAGTGTGTTTAACAGAAATAATCAGTCTTTTTTAACACTAACTATGACCTTCAATTTGGAATTGTTTCGTGGGACAGTTCTTTATAATTTAGAAACATTTGCTCTGGAATTCTTTCTACTTTTACAAGGACTACTAAGAAAATAAATAAATTTAATTGGAACTGTACAGGTACAAATGATGACACAACAGTCACGGTCATGAAAAATAAAGCCTATGGCATCTCTACAAGACTAATTTAACTTGTCCATCCAAATGGAACTTTCCAAAGAAATTCTGTTTATCTTCCTTTTTTGTGTAAAGTTCACTTGAATGATAATTTAATCATTGGCAAACCCCATTCCTTTGTAATTCAGTATCTTAGGTTCAGACCACATTATTTCGTTTCTCTGTGATTTGTGTAATGCAAGTAAAATCATGGCTTTTCCATCTGAACAGAGGTAGGAAGATTTAGGGATCTTGTTTTTACACTGGAGAGCTGGGGTTTTGCTTCGTTTGCTTTTCATATGTGTATAAGATTTTACTATTTGAGCTGTGGTTATCCAAACAGAACTTCGGCACTGATATTTGGCAATGAGTGTGGAGTGTAGCTAACAGTGAGGCATCCCTGCATGCCAAACCTTGAAATCTTTTGCTTGAATGCATAATGCCAATCATTTATTTTCACTTTCTTCCAGCTGAGATCAGGATAGTTAGCATGAAGTGAAATCAAAAGGTCAACTTCTGCTAGTCATAAGCCTGGAAGCAACTCTCCCATCACAAACAATGCAGGATATTATTTTAAGCTTTAGCAATTAGTCATCAGATAATATACAGGTAATTTATATAGTGTCTGTCACACTGTGACCCTTTTCTCAAAGAAAAAAAGCTCACATACTGTCAGCTCTGGCTTCTTTAGCCCTTAGGAATCTGGCTAGTTTCCATGACCAACACAGAAGAACACAGGGACCACGCAGGACTTCATTTTTTTCTAACATTGGGGTAAATTTACTTCACACTCCCTCTAGTATACTCCACTCAGAAAATGTGCATTTTGTTTGACTAAAGTTGGCTGCCTTTACATTCTCCCTTTTGAAGGCCCTAGAAACGCCATGGTCAGTGAGATGTTTTTATCCTTTTCTTTTACAGATGAACATTAGAGTTTTAGAGACTTTAATGAAAAATGATCAAATGTATTAACCTTTTTGGGTTATCAACTGACATTTACTTTTTTTTTTTTTTTTTTTTTTCAGCAAATGTAGTCTTTTGCAGCATGACTTCTGTTTAGAGAATTATTCGAACTACCTCTAAATGTAGCTGTGGGTACACCACCAACAGAGACTAGGTTCCTTGAAAAGAAAAACTCTTCTTGTGATAGCAAACTTTGACTTGTTTAAAAATTTTATCAGTAATCCATGGAAAATTTGCTTCAGTTAGGAACAGAAAATGGCTCTTTAGATTGTAATCTCTCCTTTTAGTCTTCTTTCCTTCATTCACTGTAAGTCTTTTAACCTCTGGATGAATAAAGCTGGGATGTTGTAAAGAATAGGCTTGTCTGATCATCCCAGATCATCTACAGAGCAGACATAGCAGTGCTAGGACAGGGCAAAGGAAAGGGGAGAAATGATCATCTTATAGTGCAAACACCCAATGGGTCTGAAAAGAGCACTCAATACACATCCAAGTTAAAATGTTATCAAATCCTCACGTATCATCTCTGTCTGTGAAATCCTCCCAGATGAGATGTAACATGACAGTCCTTAAACCTTTTTTATCACTGACTGGGCCAAACTGAATCATTTCACATTTGTCAGACTAATGTTATGTGCGCAGACTGTAGCAATAGGTAACTAGATATATGGCGACCCATTAAGATGATTAGGACACTCTTACCTGAGCATCTGTCTACCTTGGTTGCACAAGAAACCTTAGTTATTGCACATCTTTTCTTTGGAGAGCTTGGTGTTTTTCTGAATTGACAAAAATATATATTGTATATACACACACTTATTCATTTCATTACTGCTGATCAAATGGCAACACTTACGAGAAGCAAAGCAAATCACATGCAATTTGAGAACTCATTTATTTCTATTCCACTCGAACCAAATCAGCCTGTTGAGAATTGCAGTGATCGTATGGATAATTAGCATTGTGATTGTTATATTTGTTTCTTTATGAGACTTTAATGTGTTATTTGTTTCTCCTCCTCTTCTTCTTTCCCTCTTGATATTTTAATATGAATTATTTAGTCAAAAATACTTTCGTGAATCTGTGAGAGTAAATGAATTGTAAACTACCCACCCACTTTGTCGCTTTGTCTGTATTATTAAATATGACTGTATTAATTAATACAGATTGTTTCTCTGTGAAGGAGAATGACTGATGTTGCAGTAGCATCTGTAGACACTGAAAAGCTTTTAGTGCAGTGTAGAAAGTGGATCCAACCCCAAAGAAGCGTCTAGTGCAATGGATAAAGCCAAGGCATATCAATTAATTGTGTATGTCACAAAAGATTCTCACCAGCAACATGTTTTATTTTTCTTTCAGATCTTCTGGTGTCAACATCATTTTAGTCAGGAAGAATTTGGATCTGTTATCCTCTCGACTCACTGAAAAGAACTAGTTTATCATGTGAAAAGTCTTCACTTCCCCCAAACATCTTTTCAGACTTGAAAAGTTGTTAAGTGATTTTTCTTAATATTTTTGCAAACAAAGTTTAATTATAGGATGATATCGTGCAAGTGTACAACTTTCATGAAACTGTGAGAATATGAAAGCAGATACTTCTAGTGGAATTTGTTTCCCAGAGAGTCAAAGGACTCTGATTTTGCACTGTGAAGCCTACAGGTTCTTCTTCTGTTCTGGAATATGTTTGAAGCAAAGGGATGTGTAAATGGGGCAACAACACAAATGTTTACTAGGTCAGGTATTTCTTTTTCATGCTGAATGAGCTTGTCTGGCTACTATTATTCCAATTTAGCAACCGTTTTAAGTTTGAGCCCAATTACAAGATTGAATTCAAGTTCCATTTCACAGTCTCTCTACTAAATACCCAGTATACTGTGCATTTAAATCTATGTGTAGAAAGACAGGAAAAAAGATTACCCTTGTCCTTAAGCACATTCTTAGATCTTATCAATTGCAGTAAGATTTGAGAGTAAGTTCACATGCTGTTCGGGTCAGTGATGCTCCTTTTCGGATAAAAACCTACTGAGAAGGAATAGATTGCAGAGACTTTGGGTTCTGGCCACTTTTGAATGTTCAGACATTTCAAATTTAAGTACTGAAATGCTTGCTCTTTGTTGAAAATTTCACATGACTGTTTTAAAATGTGTGAAGGTACCCAAAGAACTTATATCCACTCCCACAAACATCAGTAAATGATGTAGTCCCTGTTGGATTTCAATTACTTTATTCTATCTGGACAAGGTTTTGAGCTGACAGGAAAACATATAAGCTTAAAATTAATCTTTTTCTTCCTCACTTCCCCAGTCTTTTGAGGTTCATGACATTTCATTATGACTCTTGCAAAACTGAAAGAAGTCTGGAAGAAGAAAACCTTATGGTGCAGGATGTTTATGTCCCTTCAGTACCAACACTTAAAAACTAACGTTTTGTGCATACTATAAAAATATCAAAAATAAGAGTTCCTGTTGTATACTAAAAAAAAAAAAAAAAAAAAAAAAGTTGAAGTTATGGCATCAATAAAAACAATATAAAAGTAACAACATGAAGAAAAAAACCCACATTTTTCACAGGTTCACACTGTATTTTAAAGATCTAACCATTCTGTTGCACTTCTGGCTATACGAAGACCACCAATAGATCCACATAGCAACAGCAATAAAGTTGTGATGCTCCTTTCCAGGCTCACACAGAAGAAAACAGAACCAGCCAAATGCATAAATGATAAAATTCTCCCCACCCCCACAAAAAAAAAAATAAAAAAAGAAGCAAAAACCCAGCAACCAACAGTAAAACTAATGGCTCTTTGTCAAAGGCAAAGCAAGATGTAGAGGCTGATTTAAGAATTAATTAATAAAAGTCTGAAAAGCAGATATAAACCAAGACTCCTAATTCACAGTTTGTATCCTAAAAGAGAAAAAAGACACTGTAGGAACTTGGCAGTTTATCTCTGTAGGAGCTGTTCATATCTTACAGTCAAAGCAAGCAATGTAAAAACCTAAGAGAGGAACTCAGCGGGTTAGAGCTCTGCTACAGTCAGCCCTGCCAAGCCCCATGCACGGCTCATTCAGCTCATTTTCACTTCCACAGATAAGCTCTGATGCTTCTAGTCACTACTCCAAATGTTCCTCTTTTTTTTTTTTTTTCCACATGATCATATAAATAGTACTATTCACAGGAGTTCAGTTAAATAAACAAAACGCTCACAGCACTGAAGCCTAAAACAGTTTTCATTGAGGATGCTGCTACAGCATCCCATAACACCTCATGTATAGTAACAGTTTTGTAATGGTTTGGGAACTATTCACTGTTCTGCTATTGACCCTGACAATTATTCTAGCTTCTCAATATCTGCAGCTCCACACCATGTGTATACTTAATGGTGGTCATTCTTGGCCAAAAACATAAATGTGACCCTCATTACAACTCAGTCTTCTCTGTGTTTCTTTCCTGTTTCCACCATTGCTGTCTTTTTTTTCTTCTGGCCTCTAATTGTAATGGGGTGACTGCAATAAGAAAACCTGATGCATAAGTATATCAAAAGAGCTAATCACTTCCTTGGCACAGCAGCTTATTGACCTATCAATCTACCAATCTGGAATGACAGGACTGTATTTTCCGTAGCCATGCAATTTCATTGCCATGTTCCTTAATAGCTAGTTATACAGTATCATAAAAATTCAGTCCAATGAATTTCAGTGAAATGAATTATAATGGGGCAAATAATCATATGAACTCTAAGCATGTAGTAGGTAGTATTTATTTTATTTTTACAAGGAAACAAGAAAAAATACTTACAGAGCCAGAAAAATATAAAGGAGATTTTCATGTTTCATCAATTACATGGAGATGAAATGTGAATTCCCCTTCATACAGAAAAATCTGAACATAACAGACGTCATTCTGTCACCCCATCCTATCTGCAGTAATTATTCTTAGAATGTTTTCTGAGCATCATAACTTAGTTTATGACAAATTTGGGGGATGCAGATAAAATTGCTGTTTATGTTAAACTCAAAATATTGGAAAGCCCGCTTATAGTTCTCATTCCAATTACAGAAAGCTTTGATCCTACAAGCTTTTGCTCATATAAGTGCTCAGAGCACCTTTATCATGACCAAATATTGGACTAAAATCTCCAAGGCAGAAAGCAGGAACCTCTTCCATTTGACTGATGTAATAAATGTCCATACTCACAGGAGAGCTAAAAAAGTGCCAAAATCTCCAGCAATTACTGTCTTCTGCCTTGTGGAATCCACTGGCAAGCTGAGAGAGGATGAACCAACTCAAAATGCTTAGGAGATGACAGTCTCTCCTATATGCTCTGTCATCTCAGGATTCACAATCATCAGGTTTCCCTTGGAGATAGGAATATAAACCAGTCCTTCCTTACAGATCATATCTGGAAGATAGGAAGGTAATTATTTCTCCTAAACAGATAGTCAGCAGGTCACTTAGGCTGCATGGCTAATACATGTCTATTAGATAGATTATTCTAAAATACTTCCTGCCCTAGACAGCCTCTACAGGTTGGGGTTTTTTTGTTTTGTTTTGGCAGAAGTAAATATTCCATAAGAGACAGAAAAATAGAGGAATCCAGGAAATACTGGATATTTGTAGTTTTATATTAAGTATTTACAGAACCTGAACTGCTGTCTAGATCTCTTCTTTCCTATATGTTTAAACTAAAAGGCTATAGAATTAGATACACCGCCCCTTTTTCTCTCTTCCTAGATGTGAATATTGATTATCCCAAGCAATGCTTTCATTTGGAAGGAATGAGAGATCCAAATATCAGAATACAGATTAAAGCATTTACCTGGCTTATAGCAAATACAAACACAAATACCTCAGATGGAACTAAGAACTGTTTCTCCAGTTTCTCAGGTGAATTATCAGTCTCTAGGATACTGGATGATGGATACAAGAAAGGCTCTGCTTGTGACTTACCAGGGTTCAATCCAGAAGATACACCATGATGCAGGTGTTTTGCATCCTCCAGGTGCAACAGCTGAAGAAACATCTACTGTATTAATGCCCAGCAAACACCACCTAGACTTCTCTGGTATAAGCATTGGACATTTCAGGGCATGCCCAAAACACACCTGTAAATAGCCAAAGAGGCTGACTGGTAAAGATGTATCTCCCTGGAGACACAACCTGCTTCCAATTTTAGAGTATGAGAGAGTGAGAAGATCAAAATTTTGGCGTAGTCATCCATGGGTACAGGTAGGCAAGATGCTGTTATTTCTCATCTTGTGGAGCTAACAAACTTCACTTGTGTAGCTAGTAGCAGAGTCTGAGCACCAGGGTGGAAGGATACACCTTGGCTGGATGAGACGCTAGGTTAAGCATGGGTCAGACAAGTAAAGTTTTGATGTCTGTGACCATGAAGCAGAGATGCTTGACTGACTTTTCCTGATTTAATTATATATAAAATTATATATACAACTATATGTGAAACTGTATGGCTTCATGCCTATATGAGGAGTTCCAGTAATTTTCATGTAGCTGCTCACAGCAGTAAGAATGAAAGCCCTGAATTGGTTTTCAAACACATTCCCTATCTTCCCCAAAACAACTTGAATTAAAATTACAAAAGGCTGGACACCTGTTCACTTTGTAATGTAGATCACATCTATCAAATTTAATGAGAAGATTCCTATTGATTTCAACAATTCACTTGGGACTTAAAGGTTCTTTGCACAGTTCTACCTCTAATGTATTTATAACAGTAACTTTAAAAGAGTCTTAATCATGATTATCAATTTTTCTTGAGGAAAAAACAAAAGCCTGCATGAACTACAAGATAAACCTTCTTGCAGCTGTACATCTTTTGGATATTGTCTTTGATTTGAATCAGACAGCAAGAGACATTTACATTTCCCTATCACTGATATGTTCTATTAACTTGAAAAGGAAACCGTTCGGTTTACTTAAAAAAAAAAAAAAAAAAAAAAAAGAATTACTAACATTAATTGTCACAACTTTGATGCTGGGCTTATTATATCACAGATTCCTTAATAATTTGAAATAGAGGGGGGACAGCAGTAACTATGTCTTCTAACTGTAATGACAAATAATAATGTCCTTCCTCTTAGCTCAATTAATATGAATAAGCGTTTAAAGGATTACTAGAGTGTATTTTTGAAATCATTACCCTGATTAGCATACATTAGTTCACACACAACTTGAAAAATAAAATAAGCATAAATGCTTGTTCAAAAGAAAAGCCTAGATTTCTGCATAATAATGAAAGAAATAATTGATAGCTGCAGCAGTCAGGTTTATTTGCTAAATGGATAGATTTAAAACTCACATGACCTTAGCTACTTTGTCTGCAATAGTCTTCTAGTTTTTTGTCATGCAAAAAATTTCACTCAGAAAATCCTTATGCATCTCAGAAATTAAATTTTATAGTTTTTGAGTCTGCAGATTTGTTTGGGTGCAAAATCTTGGAGATTGTGATGGTCTTCTTGTTACATGAGGTGGACAATACTTAGTGTAACAAGGCACTGTTCTCCAGTTGAAAGCTACATTTACCGTTATAGTAGAGGTCAAAGATTGTTTTCTGTAAAAACAAATTTCAGTAGTAAAATGTGTGCTAGAAAGAAAGTGAAATGAATGATTGTGAAGATGAAATTAATATCATCAAAATGTAGCCCACTTGGTTTCCCTTCATAACACTGAAAATAGCTCATGTGATTTGTTTACTATCTTTCCCAGAAACAATTGCCTGTTTTTCATTAATGTATGATTTATTGTGCATTTAAATAGACAAACTCTATGAACCACTAGAGATTAGTTCAGGGTCTGTTGAACAAGGCATAGTTGTTAAACAATGTTTTGAATGGGAACTTGGATTTATTTCTTTGAAATACACCTTTTGCTCTTGGTGAAATTTGAAGCCTGTTTGTCTCCTCCTGACTAACTAATTATCCTTTTCTAATTTTGTCAACAAATCAACTTAATAATAGGCTCAGCTGTTTGCCAAACCAAGGACGTGGTTCAACAAAGTCTCTTAAATGCTGTTCAACTTGGAACATGTGAATAATGGGGATATTAAGTATTGTTAGATGAGAAAATAAATTCTGTAGGTAAGAAAGAGAGCATGAAATTTTGCATCAAAGCAGAGAAGGTTGAATTTTATCTCTCAGAAGGAATAAATAGCATGTGCCTAATATACAAACAAGGTCAGTCTCTTGTTTTCTTTTGATGACACTAGAGGAAGTAATGACAAGAGAAACAGTCAAATATGTCTTTTGCATTGTTTTTGCTGAACTATGAAAGTATTGATGTGCTAACATGCTAAGCTTGTTCTCAGAACCTTTGCTTACAGTTAGCGTGATTTATTTTACATAACCATATGGGTTGGGAGAGATGCTCAGAGGTCATCTAGTCCAAATTCATGCCCAAAGTCCATCTAGACTTGCTCAGGACCTTGTACACTCTAATTCAGGATATCTTTAAGGAAGGATATGCCATTGCCTTAGTCATATGAGCTAGTATTCTGGGGTCAGAAGAGTGGGATTCAATTCATCTCACATACATGTTAGATGGTTAATGGAAATCTATAATCAGTACAGAAGATTAATAATTCTAGCATTTCATTGTTCTCATTTAAAAAAAATAATAATATGCAGTTCATCAGATGAATCATGCTCTGGATTTGTCCTCTCTTCTGACTATAAAGCCATTCCAGGTTACTGGTTCAGGTGGAGTGGCTATTATGTAAAAATCTAGTCAGGTAGGATGCATCTTATGCAAATAGAAGTAAATAAAAAAAAAAGTATTTCTAGTTTTTCCTCTGAATGCAAAAGTATAGTTTTAAGAAAAAACACCTTGTCGAAACTGCCATCAATTACTAAATCTTCACTGATGCACTAATAAATAAGTCATGGTAATTCCAAAACTTACTCCAGCTGCTTTAAAGAACATAAAACTGACAATGATGTTTTGTTCTCTCCAGGGCAACAAACACTTCTGATACTGATCATATAAAGATAAGCTCATATAAAATAATCATGGAGGAGATCCAATCATGTTTGACCACCTAGTCACTGCAGTTTTCACCTTCGTTACCCATTTCTCAGTGACCTGACTGCTGCAGTTTATTCTCATGTTGAGCACCTGGGTTTCTATCACTTCCCTTAGGAAATACTGTTGGGAAGATTTTCTTTTGAACAAAGGTACTCTCTCTTTTCTTCCAACTACAGACCTCATACAAAAATCTCTTTTTTTGCTTATAATTCATAGATGTCAATATCTGGTAAGGTGATGGTAAAAATAATGGTAAATATCCTTCTCCTGAGGGCTGATATATCTTCCTTCATAGTAATGATAACACTCCCATTGACCTCCATCATCAAAATGAAATGTTTAGTCATAAATTAGCCTTTTAATTACTCCTCATTATTCAGTCATTTCAGCCCCTTAATCACAAACTGTTTCCAGCCCCTTCCATGAACAGCTGCCAACTTGATTAAAGGGTTTTTTGTGGTTGTTTGGTTCCCTCACTGGTTATTGACAGGAATAGTCTATACGCAGTATTTCAGATGCAAAGTGCTACCCAGAGAAACCCAAAGAAACCTGATCAAGGACACGACACCTCTGTATACCAGTTCTAAGTCATGTTTTCTGTAGTGTCACACTACAGCTACTGCTCAATCTAATTTACTGCTGATGCCTTTTGGTCTGCCTTGGTACTACTGTGGCATCTAGATTTCTTTTTGTCTCTTGTGTACCTTAGGGGTTTTTTTGACAGAGCAATTATTATCTGTTTTTTCCAAACTAAAGACACCAATTTAAGAGACAGATAAGGAGTTGAATACCTGAGCACAGATCTCACCTCTCAGCATGAACTTCAAGCAAATGCCATCACACCATTCACATGCGTTGACTGAAATTTAATAAAATTTGTCATTATTCAGCCTTTCTGGCCACTCTTAGGACTGGGTTAAATTGTATTTAGGATTCTGTCATCTTTGCAAGGAAGGCAAATACCCAATTTATTATTTTTATTCACTTTTTTTTTTGCCATGGTGTTACCACATTGTCTGCCCAGGGTTCAGATGATTTAAGTTAGAAATACAAGCCAGAACTGGCTTAGAAGCCTGCTTAAGCTCTTTCTTCCTCACTGGCACACATTCTGTTTTTCATGGTCTGACAGTGTTTTTTAACTTCTGTCATATTTTATTGGCTTGTTGGAAAAGAAGTCAAACTTAAATTATGGAATATCCCCCTTCTCATTCTGCAGTGGTGGTCCACTGTCCTTCCTATCCCATTTTTAAAAATATCAGTGAATGTGTCCTTACAACAGTAAAAATGGGACTGTTCTCATGTTAAGAACTTTTATCCCAAACATAAAGACTCATGTCTCCCTGAAATGGCAGTACCTTATCCATAAACAGTGGACAGTTATAGAGGATGGCATGGGATCATTAGTGACCACATGTAGTCAGAACCTCATTTTCCATCTCATCTGAAAGACATCACCTCCAGCAGTACAATAACTAACACACATGCTGGGACACGAATTGAGAGACAGACTATTAATGGAAATGTTGACAGTAGCTCTCACAGTACCTTGCTGTTTGTTGGGTGCCTCTTCCAGCATGACCATGATTACGTGACTGCAGGTAAATAATTTATGTTCTGTATTGGATTTCTGGGACTATGCCTGAAGTATCTTCTGACTGTTCTCTTAAAATAACACCTCTTCCTTAAACCCATTCCCTCTGCTCTGTGAGTTCTCTGTCCCGTACTGAAGGAAAACTCAATGAAGGCTCATTGCAAAGAACCTTAAATGAACTCCTGCTGTGTAAAGACATTTTATAAATTGTTCTGCAGTCATAAATACACAACCAAAATTTCATGGTCTTGCTAGAACATAATCACTCATTTCAAAGGTATCTTTAATCAATAGATAATTCACAGTCCCACTCTCCCAGTAGATTCCACATCCACTGGCAACTGAGTAGTTAAACATAAAAATTAAGGCTAGATGTTTTCAGTTATCATAGCCCTGTGAATTCCTGATTTTAGGCTATGACTGTACCAGTTACCCAGTTACTTGACAAGTCATACATTTCACAGAGTGGTGTTTCATTAGAGCTATTCAAGCTATCAGTTGTTTGCACTGGTAGAGAAAGAGGAAGATTAAAAACCAAAAAAAAAGTCCATAAAATCCCCAAGGCAGGTTGAAAGGATTGAATGAAGCACATATTTTTCCTTACACATGCCTGTGCTCCTGTGAATTTGATGCAGTTGTCAAACAATGTCACTTTGACACATGGTAGCACCAGATAATCAGATTAAAATACAAAACAATAAAAAGGGAATTGAGCTGGGTCATTCTTGACCCACTCTGTCATTCACCCTGGGGATCTTTCAAAGGTATCTGATGACAGTGCAGCCAGAGGGCGATGTCCTTGAATAACTCAGCAGCTGCATCAAATAAAAGTCAGCTCTGCTTTCCTTCCATTGCAGTATTTTCCATGCAAATCTCATGTCTGCTGTATATTTGTCCTTCCCTGCCACTTACCTTTTGTTAGCCTTAAAGAGGAGGAAATCTATAGATGTGAAGGTGTAAAAGACATTCTTATTACTGGGAAAATGCAAGAGTGTTTCATTTGCCTTAAGAACTGCGTATCAGTCTTTAGGTCATTGGACAAAATTCAAGATACCTTTGCTAACTCTGGACTTGATCAGGGATGTGTTTTTCTCTCAGCAGTACAAAGAATTACTAGCTCATAGGGTATGCAACCAAGATGGGGTATTTTACATTTTTTTCTTAAGAAGTGAACTTGGGTTCTTTTTAGGGTGTCAATCTAAATCTCATTCCCAATCCTGGCATTTTTCAAATAGTTTTTCTTCGAGCCCCACACCTCCCACAAGTAACATGTCCAAAAACCAACACCCAACTATCTACACAAAACCCCACTCTGCTCCTAGCTTCAGCTGCCTATGTGAAAGTCATCCTTATATCTGAGATTTTTGCATAGTCAAGCACCTAATTCTCCATCCATAAAGACACAGGCATGTTGAAATGGCTGCTACTGCATAAGTCCAGAAAACCAGAATTATTTATCCAAGCAGCACTGAGGCTGGATCTCTGGGGTAATGTCTTTACTGTAGAGTGGTTTCTCCTGTCCCATGCCTGAGTGTCTCTGAACTGCCTGTTTTAACCTCAGGTTGAAATTGCCTAAAGGAATTTGGGATGATCCTTGGATTTCCAGTACAGTCAACAGTTTGTAAGGAAGGCTAAACTTACAAAGCTTTTAATGATCTAGGATCACAAGACTGAAAGAAAAGATTAAAAAAAAAAAAAAAGAACATGTACCGTATTCCCCAGACAACACTGAATTGTTCTCTCCAGTCTATGATCTTAAGGTTTTCTTTTTCTAGTTTGAACTAGTTAAATCAACAGTGCTCTCACCCACCTTATTACTTTTCATTAATGAAAAATTATATTTTTTTTTCCATTCTCCCTGCCACCAATGTTTCTTCTTTTCTCCATCACTTTAACTTTCATTGAAACTATTTTTGTCACTTTAACATTCTTAATTCCTCTTCTTACCATTTCTTAACATTCTTACCACCTCTTCTCTTGTTTCTAAACACGTTTTATTCCATTCACATAGACATTTACAGTTGATTCCATAACCATTGTCTCTGTTTTCTGTGACAAGAGTTTATTGACCATGACTCCATTAATAACGCACAGTACATAGGCACTTAACATATAACTATGTCACGGGAAAGTATATGAAACATAGATCTAAACCTCTGTGTCTTGCTAATCACATGGCTGAATAAAGAGAAGCTGAGTGGCTGTTGCATCACAGCTTTACCTCCTATGTTTACAGATAGGCATGTCCAATTTTTATAGATGCTACAGCTGACTGATAGTTTTCAAAGGAAGATATTGTTTGGAAAGTAGTTTTATTTCTCACTTCAATATTTCAGTAAGATTTTTTTTTTCTTTAATAAATTTGGTTTGTTTGTTTGCTTCTTAATTATTTTTTCTACATGCTTCTGGCAAGTACAGAGCTTATGTTTCGCTAGCAAGGATCACTTCCCAGTCCCCACTGTTTCCTACCAAATTCTCTTGTGCACTTCATAAAGACAGATCTTCCATACATGGCATACCTGGGAGATGCTTCAGGTGAGCCTTTTTTATTTAAAGATTACTGAGGGAAAAAATGTTGGATACACCAGGAAGGATTTAGTAGCCTCTAGAAGGCCTTAATAGCCTTCTAGTTCTTGTTCAGATTGGAATCCAGTAACATTTTTCAGGAGTTAGGTATTAGGTCAAGCTTCACAAATTTCTAATTTTGTCTTTCTCAACTTATTAAATGATGATATCTTTATACATAACTAATGACTAATTTTCATTTGGATTAATTTAACAATGCACACAAACTGTAGGTCACTAGAGACTGACTCTCCTTTATGGAGAGATGTCAGTCATATCGGGACGCAACCAGGCCTTGAATATGAAGTTGTGCCCTATATTCAGCACATATCCTGACAAAGGGACAGCTTCTGGCCAGCATTAGATCCTCTCAGAGACACCTACAAATTTGATACTGGATAAGAGGGGGACTACCCAGAGGGTCCTTGAGAGGCTTGATGAAAGCTCATGAAGATCAACAAGGCCAAGTGAAAGGTTCTGTACCTGGGTCAGGGGAATCCCCAATATCAATGCAGACTGAAGGTCCTGAATGGATCAAGAGCAACTCTGTGGGGAAGGACTTGGAGATACTGGTGGATGAAAAATTGAAAATGAGCCGGCAATGTGCTCTTGCAGCCCAGCAAGCCAATTGTATCCTGGGGTAAATCAAAAGAATTGTGGCCAGCAGGTCAAGGGTGGTGATTCTACCCTTCTAGTCTGCACTCTCATGAAACCCCACATGGAGTACTGCATCCAGTTCTGAGATACCTAGTACAAGAAAGACACAGACCTGTCAGAGCACGTCCAGAAGAGCGCCGTGAAAATGACTAGAGGACTGTACAACTCTCCTATGAGGAAAGATTGAGAGAGTTAGTGTTGTTCAGTCTGGAGAAGGTTCCAGGGAGACCTTATTGTGGCCTTTCAATATATAAAGGGGGTTTATAAGCAAGATGAAGAGAAACTTTTTACCAAGACCTGTAGTGACAGGACAAGGGGCATCAGTTTTAAACTGCAAGAGGGTAGGTTTAGACTGAACATAAGGAAGACATTTTTTATGGTGAGGGTGGTGAGACACTGGAACAGGTTTCCCAGAGAAGTTGTGGATGATCCATCATTGGAAATTTTCAAGGTCTGGCTGGACAGGGCTTTGAGCAACCTGATCTAGTTGAAGATGTCTCTGTCCATGGGAGGGTGGTTGAACCAGATGATCTTTAACGGTCCTTTCCAACCCAAACCATTCTATGACTAGTCTCATTACTCTAACTAGTCTAAATGCTTCTGCAGCTGATAAGATTGGTGCATTTTCACATGTAGTCACCAAACATGATATAACTTCTTTCTGCTGTAGCGTTTGGTTGTTCTCAGAGTATCTCCATCCTAGCCCTAGTTACCAAATATCTTTGTGCATTTGTGTTTCCTCATCCATTTTCCACTTCCCACCTAAAATTATCTTTTACCTTCTCCTGTTATTTGCACTTAATATGCTGTTACACAGAGAAGGTTTGAATGCAATTAATTTTTTTATTCCTGTTCATCTGCAAGTAATGTAATCCTTTTCAGTCATCTTTTAAAGTGTTTTTTCCTGCTATCCTCTGCCACATGAACATCAATCCTAGTACTTGGACACCTGAAAACAGCTAGTGATGAGAACTGCTAATGAAAAAGGGAAGTAATTTCATATTTTGTCGTGCTTTAACATCTTATCTCCTTTCGCTCATAAATTGGTTCAGGAAAAATTCAAAATAAATGAATGCATAAGCCTATTCACACACATTCTAAAAGGAATTTAGGAAAGTTTAAAGTGAAATGAATCCCATGTGGCAGAATTATATGATGGTTGACCTAATAGATTCTAGTGTTTCCTAGGAAGCTTTTATGTTTTATTATGCAAATCTACAGAAACATGAATTGTTGACCAAATAGACTCTTTTGAGGCTGCTATCAAGTCAATGAGTACTTAGGAACTCTTCACATGCACATGACTGACGAAGCAGACAATAAAAGCTTGTTTGGAACACTATTGTCTATTGTGCCAAGGAAACTTGGTGCTCATACATGCATAAGTTATCTTTTTAATTTGCTCATAAATTCATGTTATCTTTTCTCAGAAATCTGTTTTTCTCTTCAATAATCTAATAACTCAATCCACTTTCATTTGTTTCTTGTAAACTATCAACTGAGGAATGGCTTGATGCAACTACTTTTAAACAAAAACACTCTCAGAAATAATGACATCTCACTTTTTTCACAGCAAAATCAAGAAAAAGTTTCAAAGTATGTACTCCAAGAGGCCCAGAGATGATTAGATGATAAGTGTTATAATTCAACATCACAAATTATCCAAGTATACACTTGAAGTATTCAGCATGCTAAGTCAAAAGTGTTAAAGCCATTACTTCTTCCTCATATGGCATCCTGAAAGGTTTATGTTCATTTGCTCTTTGCTGCAAACAGTGTAATGTGTTGAGAAGAGGGCCTCGCCATCAGACTGTGACTGTGCAGCAAAGAGCTGTCTGTTTTCTCTCAGCTGCTTCACTCTGGGCCATATGGGAGGACTGAAGAGAGAAACCTTCCTCTTCTTCATAAAGGCAATAGAAGATGCCCAGCTGGGGGAGGATCTCTGTAAGGTAGAGTTTGGGAAAACATAGTAAGGAGGAAAGTGATAGTATAACCAGAGATCAGAAGTTCCTGACAGGACTAGGCTTCAGATTGGCTTACAAGTAAAAGATTCTTCTGAAGGTTGAAGAAGGAATTGTTAAGAATTTGTTGCAAGAGTTTGAGCCCCAGAAAACTGTTGGTCTGAGAACAAGCCTGAAGAGAAGAACCCACTTTTCATCATTTGTGCATGGGCACAAACTCAAATACAAGAAACTGTTTAAATATATGAAAAAACTTTATTTTATTTTAAGGGTGATTGACCACTGGAACAGATTCCCCAGCAAGGTTGTGGGGTCTCCATCCTTAGAGAAAAACAAAACCTGACTGCACACAGGCCTGGGCAGCCTGCTCTAGTTGAGTGTGCTTTGAGGATGGGTTTGGACTGGATGATCTCCAGAGGTGCCCTCCACCCTCAACTGTTCTGTGATTCTGTTATTAGCACAGCAAACTGAGGCAAAATATTTTCCCTTGAATATTAACCTGTCCCTGTCCTATTTGCTCTACGTCAAGGATTTGTGGCTAGTTTGTGTTCCAGTAAGACTTAGTTTTACAGATTCACAGCCCTCTTGGGAACAGTTATGCTAAATTATGAATATCTTATAGTATTGTTTAGAATATTTTTGTTAAATCCTGCTTCAGGGCTATGCAGATCTGTTTTAAAGATCTGCTTTCTCATTTTAAACCTTTTTTGTACAGTGCAGCTGTATATTCTGTATTGTAATAGAAATAGCAACAGATCCTTAAATGCATCAACATTATCTGGCACCTATAATTAGCTACCACAGGGAGCTAACAGCATTATCATTACTCTAATTAATAAACTATGTTTTCCTACCTGAGCCCACAATGTCCATTTGCTAATGCCAGTACTGCTAATCTGTGACGGCCACCCTAGTGTTCTTTCAATATCTATTGTAATAAGGCTCTTCATTGAAGCCTGCTGTGATTGTTGACATGCATTATAATGCCAGCTTAATTACTAAACTACTAAAATACACATGCTCATACATGCTTCCTTTAGGTAACTGATAGCAACATAAACCAAATGCTTAGTATGTACACTCTCTACCCAGAGAAAGGGAGGAGGAAATTTGATGTTTCACTTTGTCACTTTCTAACATTTGATGGGGTGATATTTTACACTATGTGCTCTAATTTTGGGGTAGATCAGACATTTCTTCAAGTTAAATCAATGCTTCACATAGCAATTTCTGCTACAAGTCCCCTTCTTTCTCCTCCGTTTCCACATTTCAGTGACAGATATATAAACTGCGAAGTGAAGATAGGAAAGTCAGATGTCACCTTTTATTCGTAATATTATCATTAATATGTTTGAAACAAAACAAAGAGCACTTTACAGGTAATGACAGGGTATTCACACATGCCCAGGAGTTCAACTTTGATCAAGATAATCAACCAAAGAAAAGAAAAATGCTTACTGTTCTATGCAGCTCACATTTTACTAGCAGTATCGTGCCATTAGTGTGTTGTTGGGAGATGCAGTGACGGATTGTTCCAAAGAGAATGGGTACATTGACTTGTACCTTAACCCTGATGGGGGTTTCCAATATTCTTTTGCCTAAGAAATGTACTCCTAAACAACTTCTTGTACAGATTTATAACTTTCAGGCTGAAAATATATAGACAGGTATATTTAAAGAGATGGAAAAACAGTATCTTTGTCTGAAATAAAAAAGAAGTTGAGAGCTTAATCATATGATGTAAATGAAGACCTTGTGTGAAGGTGTATTAAATGAGCAAGCTCCTTAATGGATGCACTATGACTGTCAGCAACAAAGCTAATAAATGCTGTATGTTCTTCAGCAACATATTACAGTCCAGAGTATGGAACAAAACCAGTTAAGACACTGAAAACAGTTTTGCTGAGTGCCTGAGGCTGTGGATTTCGCATAATAACCTTTTCCCTAATATGTTGGTTTCAATAGTGAATTGTCCAATTTCAATCTTTATTTTACATGTCCAGCAAATAAGTTGAAGAGAAAAAAACCTGTAAGGGACCTTGCAGAGAATTTATCTAAATGCTACTCCACATATTTATTTTGACAGAATGACTATCATCTTTCCTTTTCAATTCAGAAAATGAAAACTATATGTACAAATTCATCAAAGTTTCAACTGAGTACTTAATAACTCTGTCAGTGATTTTTACTAGATCCTCTCAGATGTTTTCAACTTTCCCTGTTTTAACTTTCTCCTCCTTCCCCCTCCTAACACAACACAAAGAGTAATTTAGCTTATTTCATTCAATCATTTTTACTCATTTACTCATGAGCAGTCCTTAATTACAAATGGAGTAGCAGTTCCATAAAACTGTGAATGCTACTACTTACAAACAGTTTTTTGTAATTACATTATCACCATTTAGAAACTCACTCTTTCCTTTTGTGTTAGCTGAATTTCAAAATTTAAGTGCAGTGTTAAGTGCTGAATCTCAAACTGTATAAACTCAGCAAAGCCATGTTTTGTAAAATAACTAGAAGAAACATAACAGCAGACCAAGCATAATTTTGGCCTTACACTTTTACAATTAAATTCCCATTTGCTTGACTGGAGATTCTGATGAGTTGCACTAATGCTGAAGAACCACCATCTAACATTCAACAGTTCACAGCTAAGCATAGACAACTAAACCAAGAGGTTAAAAAAACACAGGGTAAATTGTTTTCTTCATCTTTGAATGATCAAATGCTGAAAAGCATTAGTCAAGTATGTTTCTTAAGATATTAATAAATCTGAACACTTTCAAAACTTTAAAAAATGAAATTTGTTTTCTTTCTTCCAAATACTCTTCATGCTAAGTAAAGAAACTAAACCTTAGGCAATCATTTCACTACGGGTTTTATAAAAACAAATACATCTTGATTACTTTGAAACAACTTAAGTCATGTGGTACCGCAATTTATACCTTCAGAGAGTACCATCTGGTGTTAAAAATCCAATACTGCAAAGACTGACACCACTTTCATTTGATTAAATGGCTTTAAGATTTGTGAATTCTTTTCTGATTAAACTTTTCTCTTTTTTTTCTGGGCTACTGATGATGACAACTTCCTTCTGTCTGTTGCCTGGAAGAGTCTGATTAAAAGCAGGAAGAGATATATCAACATAAGCCTATTTCTGGAATAGTCAAGAATAGTTAGGGAGATGCTATTTCAAAGTTTTTAGGATTTTTTTTAAATGATCCAACAGGAAAAGAAGTTGTTATTTCAAATTATAGTTGTTACCACAGCTGTTACACTTTGTTGAACTTACCATGGTTTTGTTGGGTTTGGTTTCATTTGAGACCTCCCACTGAACCCATGACTTTGAAACACATACAGAATTTCAAGTTTCTTTTTGTCTTCACTGTCTCTCGTCATTTTCCCTCAAATCACAATGCATGTTACTGTGCAGGACTGCTACCAACTCTATTGATTAGGAACATCCCAGGCTGCTTTGGTAAGTACAGGTGGTGACAGCTGCTCTACACTCACACTGTTGGGAGAAATTACACCAAGCAAAGTAATTACCGAATGTTGTGTTCAGAACATGCAGTGTAGGGTTGTGCTCACACGTTTCCAAGAGATGATATTTTTTGTTTCTAAAATGGGGCCATATAATCAAGCTTGTTAAGTCTGACTAGGACAGCTTGCTGCATGCTGTGATCTCTAACAGTAGCACTGCTGTAAGGTGTTTATCTGCACTCTTCATTTAGTTGTACTAAAGGAAATGGAGCAACATCAGTGCACGTCTGTATAAATGTAATAATTAGGCTTACAGTCACAGTTCAGCAGCTTAGGACAGGTTTCTGCTCAGGAGGAAGGGTCCCTTTGCTCTTTGCAAATTACATTATCAAACCACTGAAATGGGTTGGTTGCTTTGACCTGTCCACTCAGGAGTTTTGAGACCAATCTTGCCCTTACTCCTAACAGAATATATATAGAGATGACACTCATCTCACTAACTATGGGTACTTGCTTACTATTTTTCTTCTGTTAGATAATGAGGACATCTAAGGTGCAGCGCATATGATTAAATTATATTTTTTCACTGAGAATAAAAGGTACCTAGGACTCAGGTAGAGATGTCTGCAGCAGTAGCCTCTATATTTACTACCCATGTTGTCCCTGAATCATTAGTCACCCAGTTTTTCTTCTTTTGTTACCTTCCAAGATGGGTATAACAGATGGTATTATTTTTTTGTCTGTGTTATGTTCCTATTCTATTCCTGTCAATATGCACACTTATGAATGAATTTCAGCCCATCAGCCTTGCAGAACACTCTGCAAAGAACATGAGTATTGCAAATAGGTACCAATACACATTGGCATCATTTGTTCATTTATCTCAAAGCAGTCATAGCACGTTCAGCTAACATGTACATACATACCAAATTAATAGGCAGCCTGCCACACATCAATCAAAACTTTAATATATTGTTCCGTCTCAGTTATTCCACTCTTCCATAAATCTGTTCCATCACTTAAATCAACTCATGCCACAGACACATCGTGGAAATACATTTAAAAGTGAACTTAGTGTTTGAAGATCTGTGTTGTACTGAAGTCATTTTACAGCATGCTAAGATTATTTTTTTTCTGATTCTTAGGACCTGCTCAGCAAGAAATCCTTTTGTTATGCAGTAAGGACCAATGCTTGTTTGAAAGGCAGCAAACTGTTCAACAATATAACCATGTTCTCTTTATGAACATACTTCTGAATATTTCATTTCTTTTGCACTTAGCTGAGAAAACAGTTATACAGAACATGACTTTCCTAAAGGCATATACTGAATAACCAAAGCTTCAGTTGTTGCTGGTAGGTAGCACATAGGTAACAAATTTTACTTTCTGCAGTTCTAGGAGCAGGATTGTGTTGCTGCTCTACCTTCTACTATCCCCTACTATTGCTTAGTAGCTTTCCCAGGAGAAAACTGCAGCTCAAAGAATTATTGATTATTTCTTTTTCCTATCTATTTGTTTCACATGTCCCTGTTCAGTGGGAATTTATTTTTTTTCTGACCAAATGATGAGTCTAAGTTATTGCTCTTACATCTAGAAGTCAACGATTCTCCTATTTACCATCCCTCACAGTTCTCTCTTCCAAAAGACAAGTACACAGATATGCATCATGTTGGCTATAAAGGATTTAAGCACAAGGCTTTTACTCTTCTTCATGGTCTTGCAGGAAAATTCTAGTGCTGAAGTGGTTTTGATTTGACTCCAGATACTTTTGAAAGGCTGTTTGGCCATCTGGCATAACATCAACCCAAGATTCAGGAGATATCTAATGGGATTTAGCTAATCAGGTACAGATTTATACATCTGAATTATCACCTCTTTATAGCCCACAGAGAGAAATGGGCAATTCTGTGGTAAAATTAACTTTATCTCCCTAAAGCAGATATTTAAAAATCTCTTCACTGACCATGGAAATCTACAGGAAAAGACAACAGAGGCTAACTCAGATATAGTCACAACTTTGTAATATAACTCCCAAACCTACTATATTTTCTCAGTTTTGCCTTTAACAAGTTTCTTTGCCCCTGTATTTACCCTGTAATGTGTAGTACTATTTTTGCTCAATGTGGAGTCTCTGAACTTTCAACTGAATTTTCAACTAATAGCACCACCATAAACACTTTCAGTGCACTTAATCAGGCCATGCCTTGTGGGAGAGTATATATTTTTGTTTATAATTAATATTTCTTTATTTTAACAAGGGTCCTATGTTTCTTTACTTAGTTTTGCTGTCACAGGAAAATTTGTTCTGGTGGTAGATAAGTTTTGTGCATCATCCTGGATCAGAAGTCCTTTCTGTAGTCAGATTCTCTTGCAAGGAGTTGAATGACTTGGGATGTCTTCTCTGATTATTTTCTTTCTATAGCATTAATAGGGTGCGGCTTCAGTAATGAATAGTTCCCTGGGCCTTATTCTAAGCCAAATGCCAAAATAAAAATAGAAAGGCTTCTTATGTCACTTTTCCTTATTTCTATTAAAATGTCATCCAAAACCATATGCTTTTCCCCCCTTGCCTATCCCTCTTAATTTTTCTTTATTATTTACCTTATGACTAAATGCTTCATTAATTCTGGGTACATTGTGTTTACACATTGTTTTGTTTCATGCTGCTGTCTGTCTCATCCTGTTGGGTGAAGCACTTGGGGACAAAAGCTTTTATCAGAATCCACTGTTTAGAAAATAGTTGTGTTGTGCTGCTACAATATATAGCTTGTAAAATAAAGCATTCTACATAAGTTATATACGTACCAGAAAAACAAGTGTAGATACTGATTAACAAAAAACAAAAATTTGTATCAGTGTGTCTGTTGCAGGGAAGAGCAGGAAGCTGAAAACACCATAGGTCTCTTGCCTATTTTTTAGGCCATTAACTGAAATAAGAATTTTTAAGAGCATTGTAAATGTGATTGAACAGGTTTCAGGTTCTAAATAAGCCTCTTTTTGTTGCTGCTTTTAACCTTTAATAATTTTGTCAAGTTTTTCCACGATATGACAACTGTTCCCTCCCACCTTTTCAGATGCTTCTCTGTTTCTACATTTGCTCATGATTGCACTGCTGACCTTTAAAGGGAGCTGGCTTACAGGAGTGCATTAATAGCTTATGTAAAGATGTACTGTCATTCAGTTTTATGCATTTCTAGTTCTTTAGGAAGACATGTGTAATGAAATAAAACAAAACAATCACAAATGCTCCAATCTTAGCCTGTGCAACTGGTGGAAAACACCAGAATATTTCATCACTGGAGCTGGGCCAGAGTGGAAAAGTACCTGACGAAAGTCAATTATCTTGGACCCTATAAATAGCAACCCCAAGTGAAACCCTTTGAGCTCTCCTAGATCACAGCAGGCCTGTGACCAACATCTCCCCTGAGTTGGGATGCCTTGAGGTACCGTCCACTGATAGAGCCAAGGTGAGGGCAGGGCGAAGTCGACCCTCTCGAGTGTCAATTATCACCCGTTGAGGAATGCCGATGCATTGTGAGTATTTACTTACTCTAAACTCGAGAAGAGGGAAATTTTAACTTTGGGTTAGCTGCTCTTTCACCCACCTCTCTACATACTCATGTGGATACATACATACTTCACTGGATCCAAACACTTTTGTCTGTATGTATGTTTTTTATGTCTTGTGTTCATGAATATATATATATAGAGAGAGAGATTTAGGATACTTTATAGCAAGTTAGTATGAATCTTGTCATTTTCATATCTGTGGTTAAGTCACTATTTTAATCATAATGTATTTTACTGAATTAGTTTCTAAATTCTTAAACTGGTTAATGATTCATTGCTGTTAGTCATTAATAAACCTTGATTTGATGTTAAATCATTACTATGTTAATATTTTCATCCACAACAAGGAAGAGGTCCCCATGCTCAGGTCTCCAGAAGGAAACCTTTGTTTTGGAGAAACAGTGCAGAACGAAGCTTCACAAAACCTGGTTTCCCTTCTTGCCACTGGAAGATAGTGTAACCTTAGGGAAGACACCTCAGTTCTCAAAACTTTTGTTTACACTCCATTTACATTGTAAATCCTTTTAAGCAAGGGGTAGTCCTTTATAGACGTCGCATTGTGCGTGTTTGGATGATACATCTGCGAGTCTACTGGCAGTATATTTCAAATGACAGCCAAAAAGAGCACATATATTTCAATTTTATTTTCTCTTTAAAATCTCAAAAGCCTCAAGGGGCAGTTAAATACTGGTTTTATTTTTTCTTTGGAGAGCATTCAGATTGATAACTGCCATACTCACATGTGTCATTATAGAAAACTAACATGACAGTTAACTAACTTTGTGAACCTCTCCCAAGTTTTTTATCATTTAAAGCTATTTGTATGTTTCATGTTTCACACTTGGAGCCTGGAGACATTTGCCTGAAGTGTTTGGGGAGTTGGAAACTGAGGAAAACTTAATTTGTAACCAAATGTCAGCAGCTTTAGTCTTTTTTATCATGGCTGTTTGACTATAGCTATAGATAGGAGGAAAGGGATCAAGGATGAGATAGAGTGTGCAGATGGGCTAGTGCAATGGCAGCCTGGAACTGATGAGACTACTCATAGCCCTCTTGCAGTCATTAGGATTGGCCTGAAGAAGATGTTTCAAGGAAATTAGGCAGAATCAGAACAAAGTGTATGACTCTACCTTCCAAGGGAGAGAACTGAAACCTGCTTGTCCCATAGCTTAAGGAATTTTAAGTAGTACAGGATTGTTCATATAAAGAAATACAGTGCGGCAGGGAAGAGAGAAAGACAGGTTCTGTTGAAGAATATCAGGATCAAGAGAAGTTCTCTGACGCAAAGAAACAGTCTTTCAGACACTGGTAGACAGTATTTGTGGCTGAGTTACTGCAGCAGAGAATAAAGTGCTGTCGGGGATTAGGAAATGTGTAAATCAGAATGGAAACAGGCAGTTCAAGGGACCAGAGATAACTGTAGCTTTAAACGTGAATAGCTAAAGAGAAAGCTTTCAGGGAGACCATTTTTGTAGGGCACTCACAGGCTGTCTGTACTGTTATATTAAGCAAGATCAGGGCACAGACCTAAGCACTGATATGCATTATTGTGTGTACCCAGGTCTCTTTTTATTTAAGGACAGAGAGGATAACCAGGATGTTCAAAGTAGTAATTAATATTTTTAATGATGATCTGGAAAAGAATTAGAAAATAATTTAAATCAGATTTTTCAAATATTAAAACCAGAAAGGACCACTCACCTATGTGGAAGAATTGGGATGATTTGATAAATCAAATGCCACTATTTTAATCTATCTATCTGAACTGAAGAAAGTCCTAGCACTTAGAGGAAGATACACAAACCATCTTTGCCAAAAAGGTAATTATGTTGTGGAAGGCAGTGACTGTGGAAAGGATATATTTTGCTGGTATCTAAGAAACTAATATGGTTTTCTTCTGTACTGCTGTAACAATCGGGCTAATGTATTTCTTGGAAATATGGACAGGATTTGACACAAAGATGTTTTATTGTAGGAATCAGTAATACCAAAGAAAACTTTGCTGACCAAGCTCTTCAAAGAAGCGTTCTAATCTGATAAAATAATTATTTTTTTCCTTCAAACATTGATGTCAAAATATGTTTTTGCACAGCTACCTGGTGAATAATCAAAGTTAGAGCTATTCCACACACTGATTTCTATGGTAAACATCCCTCGGTCAAACATCAGGGGATTTTTCAGTAAAACGTGCAAGATTTAGTGTTGATATATTGCACTGAGATGATGGAGAGAAGGAGTTCATCCTGGAGAATTCTGTCACAGCAGTAGTTCTTGGTAAAACGATATGAGAAAATCAATGCATGGTAATAAATATGAATGGTTTTCGAGTTGGAAAGCAACATGTTTATGGATAGTGGTAGGACCCAAAATACAGAAAGTTGTGTACTCCTTTTCATTTTACAAGGGGAGGGTGCAGAAACAGCAGAATGGTTGCAACTTACCCAACAAAAAGAAAGCTGAAGCAAAAGGAGAGGCCAACAAATAGTTAAATCAGGTATCAGTTACCAGCAAACAAAATATGGCAAACTATCTTGAACTGTACGTTGTTAGAAGTTAATTATTTTCTGATGAGCAGGGGTCTTATTCTGAGAACAAATTTGTAAGAGACTTAGCTTAAGAAAACCCAAACATCAGAGTCTAGTGAATACTAATGAAAACCTTGTCTTTAACTTCCTGGTGCCCTGTTCATTCCCACCGGAGCTTTACAGCCCTCCATAAAATCTTGGTGAGTCTTATTTCCATCCAGCACCAAGCAGAAGCAGCACAACTACTAGCACCAATCCCAGCACCACAACATACCTGTCCAGGAAGAATACACTAGAGCAGAACTCATGCTGCATTTGCAGAGTAGTCCTCAATGGGGATTTCCTTGGTTATCCCCAAAGTTGCAGAGAGGCATGCAGCAATTCAAACTGAGCACAAAAAGCAGCACACAGGAGTCCAGACATTCAGCTCCTCTGTGATTTCATTCATGAGACAAGTTATGAGAAATTATTGTGAAACTATATGCTTCAGCTCTTCTTTTCACATTGGACTTGTTTGAAGCAGAATTTTTTGTGCTGGAAAAACATGTTCAGTGAATGTACTGCAGAGGTCTTGTGCATTAATGTACCTATGCCATGGTGGTCAGTGAGGATTTCACTTGCTATCCTCAAGCACATGGAGGTGGTTGTGTGGCAGCTTGGCTGAACATAAAAAAGGGATGTTACAAACCCTTTTATAAGGTTATGACTTTTTTTCGTGTCTGTATTTTCCAACATATTCTAGCAAGATAAGAACATTTACTTACTATCTTTGTAATAGATAACCTTTACTACTCTGTTTGTTGCTATCCCCCCTAGCTAGAGAACATTAGTGCCGATGCTGTACAGAATTGACACTGTCAAATCACTGTTTTATTGATGTATTAATGATGTCTGTAATCCTCCTAACTAATCACAGGAATCTGTAACCATAAATAACATTAGGTCTTTTTCTACTACAGTGTTGTTTATAAAATACTTACCAATTTTCTTTCCTTCCTAACTTTCCTGGTTTGTGTCAGCTAGCCTCCTCCTATATATGAATATACTTTTGCTGAGTTGATTGGAATTCTTCAAATCCTGTCAGATTGGAATTCCCCAAATCCTGTCCAGCCAGAATCTGGTTATGCATTTGGCTTTCATTCAATGTGGTTAAGACTTTCTTCAGTTCAGATAGATTAAAATAGTGGTATTTGATTTATCACATCATCCCAGTTCTTCCACTTAGCTGACTAGTCCTTTCTGGTTTTAATATTTTAAAATTATTATTGAAATTATTTTGCAATTCTTTTCCAGATCACCATTTCATTGACTCCAGCCCATTTTATGTAGGGCTTTGGCATCAGCATGGTTAAGCATTTACTTGCCCTCTTGAAACCTCTGCTGGTTTCTCAAAGCTTTAATTATCTGACTCCTGGACTGTGATAGGTATAGTATTTTATGCTTAGCAGCTCTACAAATGTTATGAACTCAATAGCGTGAGATCAAATAATTCAGTATTTAAATAGATTTCACTAGTCAATTGCCCAATAAAGATGTGGATTTACATTCATGCTGGAACATGGTCTATAAATGCAGAATTACCTTTATGCATAACAGATGATTGAAATCATTAGAGAAATATAAATGTAAAATTCTTCCTTCATAAGTTTAAGACCAGAAATCTTTGTGACAAAAAAAGAGAAAGATATGGGATGAGATTATGCATTTCAAAAAGCTTTAAAATAACCTAGAGTATGCTAATGATAACAAAGGATCTTTCACCCAATTAAATTTGCTTCCGTGCAGTAAACAGACATCCAAGGGTGTCTTTGTCAATTTCACCAGAGTATTTAACAGTTTCTACACAAAGTGAAAACATTGCCCAAGATAAACCAAACTGCTCTCTACTTTTCCTGTGGTCTCCTTGGAATCACATGAAAGTAAACTTTTCTTTTGCCACCCTTTGGATATAAGCAGCAAAGTACTTTTTTTTTTTTTTTTTAAACTGCAAGCAATCTGTTCCTTTTATATGACCCTTCTTTGGAAACACCCATTTTATTAAATAAGTTGGAAGTTAATTGCAGTCATTATAATCTCCTTAGATTCTTAATCGTTTAATTTATGTTTGTGCATGCAGCTGTTGGGATTGACTGAAAAAGTACAAACCCACATGGCCTTACACAGCATTCTCCTGATTAAGAACTGATGTCTCCTAAAGTAACAATAATGGATGAATCTGGGGGCATCTACGGAGAAAAGGCCATATGCCTGAGATGCAGGCAATGCTCAGAAGACACCAGAAAGGTTTCTAAAGTAATGAAGGAACAGCTTTATTGTCAAGTAATTACTTAAGAGAGATGAAAACAAATTCATGCTACTGAAGCAAGTCAGTCACTCGTGAGACTAAGTAGGTGTAGCAGACATGCCATTTTTGCTTATGCTTTTTAACAGGAAGGGAAAAAAAGTCCTTTACACAGTGACAAATCACTGTGAAGCATAGAAAAGATAAAAGAAAAAGTAGCAAGCAGCATATGTAGTGTAATTAGAAAAAGTTCACATTGTGCAGACAGTAAACCAAATCCTACCCTTAGTGACAGTCATGAAACTTCTCTGGAGGGCAGCCAACAGTAAATTTTAATGCCTCCAACCTGTACCTCCTGTTTCAGTCTGCAGTACTGCTTAGTCATTCTAACTTTTTCCAAAACAGTTTTGTCTTCTAAGTGAAAGTATTCTTGCATCCTGCATTCTGGAGTCCGTTTTCTACTGTCTCCTTGTTATCCAACATCCTGCTTTCTATTGGCAAGCTTTCCAGATTTCTCTGTCTTTTCACCCCCTTGAGATAACTAAACAAGAAATTCACAGTAATTACAATGGGTTTAATAGTATTTTCTTAAATATCTTGATCTCTAACCGTTACTGAAATAAAAGTGAGTCAAGTAATTTATGGCATTAAACAACTGTGGATTCTCTTACAGAGATCTGGATCAAAACACATGCTTGACTCTACCTTCCCACAGCTGCTTTAATACCCTTAATATTCTGGATCAGATCTTCTCCTAATGTAAACTGATGCAATCTCTTACAGTCGCCCTGAGTGACCTCCCTGCAGAACATACTTCTTTGTGACTCTAGTGTCACTTTTATGTTGCTTATGATTGTGAAAATGGGATGGTCAAACAGTCAATAAAAATTATAGTCTATAAGACTTTGAAAATCACTTTACATGTCTGTTTACATCCTTAGAACATAAATAATTCCAACTGAGGTCACAGGGGAAAGGGAAAGGCAAAGCAAAGCAGTGAATTCAGATATTCCTCATCCACTGGCCAGATTAGCTCAAAACCGTGTTTCTTCACTTGCGTGACAGGCTCATTAGCCCTTCCCTCTGCCTATATTACCTTTTGATTTTTATCACTAGCTCTCAGGACTCACCCCTTGCTCAGAGACCTTGTTTTCTGAAATACTCTCCACAGATGAACAGTTTCAAGTACTATTTTGGCTATAGCTGTTCAACTTCTCCTGCTTCTTTTCTTGACAGTCTTTCAGAGTTCCTTTTTTTTTCCCCTTTCCACTGTTTTTGTAACTCTATGAACCTCTCTCTTTCAACAGACATACAGTTCTGGTGTCATTTGTGATTCTTCTCCTCCCTACACTGATGCTGTCATTATCTCCTTGTGTTTCTTCCCCCCCTCCCACTTTTATTTAATCTCCAAAATGCATATGTTCCAACTGTTAATCCTTGAGCATTTTCAGCCATGAAATCTGTGATAGAATTGTGAGATCTGACAACATCATGTGACTATAGATTTATGCTAAAATCCTGATCTGGTTCAGTATGTCTTTCAGCCTGAAATTCCTCTCTGATTGACCACATCCTCTTTCAATATTTACCACTAAAAAATACTTTGTCTTGTAATTGTCAAAGTGCACTGTAAATGTGTGACAAGAATCACATGTGAACCTAAATTCAATATGAAGAACCAGAGGATAGGAAGAAAAGGTGGTTCCATACAACATCAGAGTGAGTGTTGGTAAGTAGACATCAAATTACTTCTGTTTGGCAGGAAGGATGCTACAAAGTGGTGCTTAAAGTGCACCGTTAACATGAACATACACAATTCCACTTCCTACTCCATTCTTCAGTCTCTTCCCTTCCTCATATTATGGTACTGATTGTGGGATCGGATTCTCAGTAATACTTAACTCCCATTAAAATCACAAATCTCTGAAAATCTGGATCTCGATGGAAAATTCCCAAATTTTTGCTCACTGGTAAAATTCACCCAATCCCATATCCAGGTGAGCTTTGAAGATTGTCCAGACAGCTGATGGATATGCCAAGTAAACCCCTCCAAGTGTGGGTTATTTTGTTGTTTTGAATGAGTATATTCTCTTAAGGTTCTATAGGACTCCACAAAACCATAAAAGTGTATGTTCTTTTTACGCTTTGTGTGTTAATTAAACATTTCCAGCTCAATATATGAATTCTGTATTATCTCTCTAGACAATTGAGCTCTGCATCCTTAATTGCTGTGCCACAGGTCAAACAGATGATAACGTGTTTGCTCTAGTGGAAATAAAGCATTTATTCCTTGTTCTAGGCATTCAGGTCCTCTTCATATACAAGTGTAAAAATCTCCACAGTATTAAAACAGTATAATCAGACAGTTGTTGTATTCAAAGCTATTTGCCTCAGATTAAATAAAATCCTAAATAATTTCAGTTTCTGCCTCTGTTAATTAGCAAGTTTTTTGTGTGTTTCATTTAAACATAATGCTAGGACCAATTCAGTACTTTTACCTCTGGGACTCCATTTGTTATGTACTGGTTCCTTAGAGACCTAAAGCAATTAAAATTAAATTGAATTTATAGCTTAATCCTTCCCTGAGAACTACAGGACAAAAATTATTAGAGCTTTCCAGAGGTTTTCTTTTTTTAGAACAATCCTGTTCACTGACTCAAACAAAAACTTGCCTACTTGCACAAGCAGTAAATTCACTCCTCTCAGCGTAAATAAGTAATTATTTTTCTTTCTTATTGTCAACTTCGCACGAATCAGCCTACCAATACTTCTTGTTTAAATACTGACTTTGAAGTACAATGAAATTAATTATATATATATGCATACTTATTCTATTCATGTTTAAAGTGGACCTTACCATGATCAGTCATAGCCTCCTGGAGATTAGAGTACCTGCACTAAATGTTTACATTTTTTAAATTGACTATTGTTTTTTTCTCTGTTGGTTTGTGGTAGATGAAAATACAAAAAGGATAAGATTCTCATGAAATACCACGTTGTCAGCCATCTTGGTCTTCCTTTACAATCAATTCAGAATAAATAAGCAAATTAAGGCGCAATTCATCTGGCCTAATTTAGATGCCAGCATCAGGATGAGATGAAATGAATCATGACCTAGCAGGAACGGCTGCTTCACAGCCTGGTATCTCTAGATCTGCTGCTTATGTATGTGTTTGGCAAAATGAGTGCCATTCATAAACTTTCAAACTGCAGCAAATAGAAGTGGAAGTGTTATTATTCTTCTTGTTCAAAATGTAGCTTCCATCCAAGAAGCATCTAAAAGCAAAGGATGTGCTTGTTATACAGTCTTTTGGTCAGATGTAAAGATGTATTTATGTGTGACTGTCCCACTCTAAGAGGGTCCTACTCTCTTTTAATAGACTAATTTACATGAATGTAGGCACTAAAAAATGCTTTAATAAATGCTCCAATGAAAGTGTTACACAAAAGGCTATGCTGTTTGAGCTGTTACCTATCTTTCAGAGGTAATTTTTGAAATCGTGTTGAAATAGGGGTAAAAGATGGAAGCTGATCACATTGAATTACATATGAAAAGTTAAGCAATGCAGGGAAGTTATACAGAATATAAACTGAATCACATTGATAAAGAATAAAATGTCCATCTTTAACTATAACAGGAGCAAACTGAATCCTAGCAATGGCCTCCATTCATTACTATGTGAGAGGGATAAGACAATGAGAAGGCAGAAATATTCTTTTTATCGTGTATTTGACACTTAACATATTTGGCAGGAGGATGGATAGGGATTTCATGCAAGTTGAATCATTTAATTTTATTCCAGTGTTAGCTAAAGAAAATGCTAAAAAATATCTGCTACTGGTTATACACTGTAAAACTGGCTTTACAGATAACTAGAAACCAATAACATTTTTTAAGAATCTGGAACTATAATGCTAATTTATTGAGGTGAATTGAAAGAAAAGAAACTTTCTATATATTTTTAAAAGATCAGGTGGGATGATTTGAGCAATTACAGGCTGACTAGCCTAAAACGTTTTCTAAACAAAAAAGACACTGGAACAGAAATCTTGTCTAGTCAATGTCAGCCTGCATAGTATGATAGAAAATATGTCACCAAGCAAACTTCACAGGGCTTCTGGAAATGTGATTGATAAAGAAGACTGTAGTGATATAATACATTTAGATTTCTCTGCTGGATTTAAGTAACATATCCTCTTGTAATATCACAATGCCGTTAAACAGATAAAAACAGACAAAAGGCTACTTAAGAGGCCACTAGTGATTAATAAAGAGGACATTGGATTAGATGTGTTCCTGTGTATGAGCTGGCAGAACATAGCGTAGGCTGTGATCATGAAAACATACGTGATTTTCCTTCTTTATACAAAGCTTCACCTACTTCACTGTGCATGAATATAGAGAATATCCACACTAAAATCACAGTGGGTGTTCTCTGAAAACTGGATGGGCCTCCTGAGAATTTAAAAACACAAATCCTAATTAGCTCATAAATTAAAATTATTTTTAACCAGGGCTTTAAAGAATTGTTTTCTTGTGTCAGATAATTTTGTCCTCAACTGCTTTAGACTAGCCTGATGGAGCAAAGAATCATAGATAAGATCTCCAAGGATGATATCTTTCTGAAATAAATTAGTTAGATGAAGGTGAGGGGTTTTTTCCATTTTTATTCTTCACTACTGAATTTCTCCTTTGACAGAGGTTAAATTTTTGTCCCTTTCAACAAAACTCAAGGAGGAGGTTTTCTCTGAAAATGTCTGCCTTCCCGCATTATTCTCAATGTACTGAATCCATTGGCAATAAAGGCAGCTTCTTTCATGATGTAAGCTGCTTTGGCATTTTCCTCTTTGCTTAAAATCAGCAGTCTCCATGTTCTCTAAAGCAAGTTCATTTCATTCCTACTGGTTGCATTTGAAAGTAAAAGATAGCTTTTCCAGAAAATGCTTCTGCTCATGTTCCCAGTCAGAATAATGGATAATAGCTGCTGTTTCTACCAGACCAAAGTCTCAAAAGCCACTTATGCTTGCTTGCTGTATGTATAAATAATAACACTCAATTTAAAGAAGGTCCTGTGTGAGCTTTTTACTAGTCACCAAATATGTGTTAATGCTCTTGAAGTAATAGAAAGTTGTACTCCTTGGAAAAAATATGACTAATGGATTCCTTTCCCACAAAATAGTCACAAGTATTTACATCAAAACAGCAGACAATTTAAGTGCTGGAGCACCTACATTTTTTCTACTTGTGTCTCCCTCGTGTCTCTCACTTGTGGCTGTCTTTATTTCCACAATTTAGTTCTGCTTCCAAATCTTTATGCAGATTCTGACATAATTAATGTGGTGGCTCATTAATGCCATGAAAATGGGGATTCTGTTTGCTGTCTGGTCACTTTGTCCCTGATATACAAACTTCCTCCATGCCTTGTGCGGTTGAGATATTCCCCTGAACAACTTTGATTAATTTATTTAAAGCTTCATGGTTAAAATCAAGGATATGCACAAATCTTATTGGCTATAAATCTCACATGGTTAGGCCAGGCTGCTTTCTATAGACAGTATCCTGTCAATTGTCACATACCCAACATTTCATTATTGAAGCTTTTAACTGTTACCCAGACAACCGATTACTAATTTTGTGTTGTAACTTGGTTGACTCCCACGCATGCTGAGTCACTGTAAGAGCGGTCCCACAAGCTGTCCCACGAGACACCCTAAAGCATGCACATGTGCTGTCAAAGTCTCCTCTACCGGAAATTCTTCAATCAGAGAAAACGGGGAGATTTCCTCTGACCTCCAAGAAAAGGGAAATTGATTTTTACCAATGGATCAAACAAGCGATTCAGTTTTACTGAATTGTAATTATTTTTCCAGTTCTGCTTTCAGTTGTGCTTTCTTTTACATTAGATCTTACTTCCATCTAGATGAATGATGCTATGAATGCAAGTTCATTTGTCCATGTCAGGGTGCACTAAGGGCTGGCAGGGCATGGATCTCACCAGCCAGAACCCAGCCCAGCCTCAAGCAAGTGAGTAGGGCAGATTAGGAAATACTACCAGGTCCAACCAAGAGCCCAGGCAGATTCATGGAGATCAGGCCATGAAGTCAATCCACAGGTCAGAGTCTGGATCAACTGGGTCCACGGCCAGGCATGGGCATGGTTATGAGGGATCTGGACACATGCATACCTACAACAGACTTCTGGCAAGGACTGACAGAGATCATATGGGGCTTTTTGGAACCATCATGCAAGGTGTGTGGGTGGAGGCCCCCAGCGAAACTGATAAAGACCAACAAGGACTACTAGTACCCATTAGTGGACATAATCTGAATGATGAATCCTTTACCTATATATTCATCCTAAGTACTTCCTTACTGCTTTTGCTGAATGATGAAATTCTTCAAATGACAAATTTTCTGAAACTACCCAGCATTCGTAGTGAGCAGGAAATCCTTTACCAGAAGCATCAGGCCTTAGCACTAACATATCTGGGCCCAGTGTGTTGGGCTTGTTTAACATGGAGAAGACAGGGTTAGAGGGAACCTAACAGCAACCCTCCAGTATCAAAGAGAAGGCAACTGAAAAGGCAAAGCCAGCCTCTGCACTAAGTTCCAGGAGAAGAGAAATAATAGTTTTATTTAAATTAAATAGTTCTATTTAAATTAAAGCAGGAGGTTCTAGTGAGATATAAGGAAAATAACTTTTACTATAAGGATAACTAAGCACTGGAATGGTTGCCTAGAGTTGTGTGATCTACACCCTTGGATATTTTCAAGTCCCAGTCAGACAAAGCTTTGAACATCCTGGTCTAGATGACCTTTGAGCTGGGGTCTTGACTAGAGGTGCCTTCAAATCTGAGTGATACCATGATCCTGCACCATTCGCATGGATAAATGCTATTGTTACTCTTCTCTAGCTGCATAAAATTCACCACTCTGAAACAGTTTCAACTTCACATTTCTTTGCTCCCTTGCCTGTACCCATAATCTCGTACTCTTTAGATACTAGATCTGCTCCACATGAAATATAGAATAGTTCAAGGAAAAGAAAAGAATGTGTACAGGGATTCAGGAGAAAGTGGGAACTACTAGTAGGAGGAGAACTATGTTTAACATCTTTTCTTAATTATTTTTAGTTTACCTATCAAACAAGTAAATAAAATGAGGGTTTATGAGGAAATCAACACCTAGATAGCAAATTCTGTAGAATCAGACCTCACGCAATAGTAAGGTTCTGTCCTTTGTGAGGTCATGTTTTTCTGTTTGGCAGAGCTTTATCAGAACTGAACCCCAAAACCATCATTAGTGAAATATTTTGGAGTGTTTCCATTTCATTGTATGTGAAGTACAACTACCTGTGATGTCGTGAACATGGAGTGTTCACAACATTGTCTCAAAAATTTGCAAATTGCCCATTTTGGTGCTATCTACAGAGCAGGCAAGTGCCAGGAAGAACACAATGATCCCTTCTACTATATATTCTCATGGCAATTACACAACCTATTTAGTAATTATGATGCATTTGAAATATGACTAAAAGAAGTAGCCAGTGGAAATCATCATAGGCTGCACAATTCTGACTTGTGAATGGAGAGCTTCACAAATATATGAATACAGGTAGGGAGCCTTGTCTTTGTCTTCTGAATTTCTTTCCAGTTATTATTATACAATCCAGGTTGTAAAATCTTTGCTGCAAAGGCAAAATCACATACCAAGTCCAAATATCTCTCTTCCCTCCTCTTCTCTCTGTCCCTCACAATCTATTAATCTGTTCTGGTTTATTTACATTGCAAATCATTTAGAGAGAGAAAACAGCAAGAACAATGAGCAATCCTTGCCTGGAGGGCTCGACAGTGTTCCTGTGAGTGATGCATGAGCAGGCAGGAGGTTTCTGAAGAGTGGATGGCATATCAAAGTTTTCTTTTCTCTGCAGTAAGATAGCACTCATTATCAAAAGAGACATGAAATGAGGACTGCTTCCCATTTGTGCTGTTAGGCAGATGAATCCAACCAGTTATTCGACTCATTCTTCAAGATTAAAGGGAAATATAATAATATAAAAGATGATAACATATATTCTTTCATGAAGAGCCTATTATGGGCGTATAACACATTTTACAAAGACTTTATGGATGGCTGTTAGTTTAGGTCACTGTACAATTTCCCAAGATTAAGAAATGGTAAAGTAACATATGCAAGAATTCAAAAATAACATTGTGTTAGAACTAGGCTTAAATATCTTCAAAAATCCACATTGGATAAACCAATATTTTAAGATTGAATTTGTCATTGAGGAGGCTATGTGTCATTATATATTATTACTTTGTGGTCTTTACATAAAATAATAAAACTTTGCATTTTGAAAACCACTAACAACAAGCAGATTTGAGCCTTGTATGATCATAGCCCACAATTCCATAACTTTCCATGGAAATATCATGATTTTTGTGCCATTTTGTGCCAGGTACTTTAGGAAAAGGATCAGCTTTTTCTAACTTCTGGTACCCTTGATGCCATAATTTCTGATTTTTATGTCATTTTGTGCCAGGTACTTTATGAAAAGGATCAGTTTTTTCTAACTTCTGTCACCCTTGATGCCATAATTTCTGAAAGATGCTTCACTATTCGATGATACAGTCTAAAGTCCAGCAGATACCTTTCCCTTCTCCCGATACACCTCACCTTCTTGACGTACATTTGACAGTTTACAGATTAACATACAGTTCTTATGACATGTTTCACTGGGAGCTTTTTAGTGTGCAAAATCAGGCTCTTTACATATTTAAGCATAAATCCATGCTTTATTTCTAATCAATCAACTTAGTAATGAAAACAGGAATTAATGACATTTTCTAGTTCACTCACTAAGCTCACCCAGGTTTTCACCATGCTATGACTACTGTTCGTGCTATGCCTATCAAATCTGGGAGTTTCAGGTAGTCTCACTGAATTATGGAACAGAATTGGATGGATCCTACTTAGCTTCTAACATCAGTCAAGACACTTTTGGCCAAAGGAATGTAACTGAACACAGAGTTCTACAAAAAATTAATTGATTTCTTCTTTAAAATACTTTATAAAATTATAAAATTTGCCCAAACTGTTTCCTATCCAGAACTGGGGTATACTATTACTACCTAGCTCTGTTTCCTCCCACTTCCCACATTATTCAGTGTCACTTAACACAGAAACACTTAGTAAGGCAGCAATTGCTGCATGTCTCTGAATTCTGCAGATGTCAAATCTGGTTGGTTTGTTGTTTGGTTGGTTTGGGGTTTTTTTGGATAGTCAACTGTCCTGGTTCTGACTGGAATAAAGTTAATTTTCTTCCTAGTAGCTAGTAGCTGGTTTAGTTCTGTGTTTTAGATTTAGGGTGAGAATAATGTTGATAACACACTCGTGTTCTAATTGTTACTGAGCAGTGCTTACACTAAGTCAAGGACTTTTCAGCTTCTCGTGCTGCCCTGCCAGCAGAGGCTGGGAGTGCACAAGAAGCTGGGAAGGGACACAGCTGGGACAGCTGACCCAAACGAGCCAAAGGGATATTCCATACCATATGACATCATGCCCAGTATATAAACTGAGGGGAGTTGACCAGGGGGACACCACAGCTCAGGGACTGGCTGAGCATCAGTCAGCAGGTGGTGAGCAATTGTAGTGTGCATCACTTGTTTTATATATTCTCTTAGTATTCTTCTTTTCCCTTCCATTTCTGTCCTATTAAACTGTATTTATCTCAACCCACAAGTTTTACCTTTTTTCCCTTATTCTCTCCCTCATCCCACTGAGGGAGCAAGCATGAGCGAGTGGCTATGTGGTGCTTAATTGTTAGCTGGGGTTAAAGCACAACATCAACACAGTGTGACCTTACTGGAATTTACAGAATTTCTCTAGGTATTTCAATTAAAAAATCTAATATGTTGTAATCACTACTGTTTGACTGAGGAATTGAAAAGAAAACAGACACATTTTATACTCTAGATTGTTTTTCTTTTAATATATTTACATACCAAAAGAAACTTATTTCCATTTATTTTATTAACAATTGAGTAATAATCAGTAATTTCTACTAAGATTGGGCATGTTCTTGGATAATTTATTTTTTATTTAAACCTTTAACTTCTGGAAGCCCTCAACATCTGGTGTAAAACCACCTTTTACTGCTTTCATGGTCCAAGTGTAGCACACAGCAAAACCATCACCCATGCTTTTTATTTACAAACTATATACATCAGTGGAACATAACACTGTATTTTGGCCAATGTTATATTTGGAATACATATAAATTTATCTTCATTGAAAGTCTTCTTTTTACATTCACTTTTTTGGTATTGAAAATGTGACTAAGAGAGTAAATGCCAGAAGGTGTGACTTTCAAAAGAGCCAATAACAGGCCTAGTCTGTTCACTTCAGTGTCAGCAGGATGTTTCTTACCGATTTAAACAAAAAGGTGAATTAAATCAGTGGTGACTACTCCTCCCAAAAAGCAATGCAATAACTTTCTCTTTTTTTTTGTGTCAAGGAGCAAAACCCAGTGGTATATTTTGGACTCTATATATCAAATTTCACATATGAAGCACAGTCTACTGGTCAGGTTTCTACCTTCTCTTTTCTGATCAAAAATATACAGTTCTAAATTTTGAAAAAAAAAATATTTACAATTAGAGAAAATAGACTGAAGACATTTTATTAGACTTGTCAAAAAACATTATGAAACATAAAAGAATATTGCATGTAATATATGTATTTGCTAGCAGGTGTGTAGTCTTGTATTAAACTCTCCAAATACATTTTATGTAGGTGGCAATACAATGGAGCAGGCTTCATGAAAAGGAACTTTCTCTGAGAAGTGGGAGGCAGAAGCTCTGATCTAATTCATTGAACAAAACAAAGACTTCTCCAAATCAGATATCCAAAATCTGATATGACAGGTAAAGTTCTCCTGAATTTATTTTAAAAATAGCACCCATTTTCTTTGTCTGACAGCAAAAATTCTAAAGATCTATCAGACAGATGTATTATTAAAATTGTAATGTTATTTAGTTTCTATTATTTGGAGTTAATAATCTCACATGGTAATGGTCTTCTGCATTTTCATGAAATAGCCAGATCCTCCAGCACAAGAGGTAATTAAGTCAGATGAGTTAAGACCTAGTGCAGAATATTTCTTTAGCAACTAAAAGAAGCTTTTCTGTCAATATTTTATTTTGTTTGTTTGGTCAGTTAGTTAGTTTTCAGTTCATAGGATTTTCTAGCAGGCAGCATTCAGATGACTCTAGCTGTATTTCCTTGTTAAGAGGTAGCTTCTAATCTACATCACTTCTTTTCTCCAGTTTTATAATAGCTATGGTAACATTTGTCTTCCTTTTCATCTATTTTGAGATCCACAGATGCTCATGGATGGTACTGTCTAGGAAGTGGACATTACTGCAGTGTAAACGGCTGGGTAACAAGACAGTGTGGTGAATATTTGCAAATATTCTACGCACCTGGTTGTTCTCTGTCAAGAATAATTAATGGTAAAAAGTTACAAATTAGCCAATCTATCCTCAGGGAGATAAAGTTTGAGAGCACAGTGTCTGACAACTTTCAAAGGCAACAGATGTTTCTGCTTTGTGGGTAGGTATAATTTTATTTCTCTACAAATGTTGATGTTCTAGATCTATGCCAGCGTATTATCTCTTTGGCACTGTTTAGTGCTCAATTTTACTTCACTCTGCTTTGCATATAAAAGTTCTTACACATATAGCCAATCACGAGCCACTCTTACATCAAAAGAATTGTTAGATCCAGAATTTTTCTAGAGCTTATTTGGAAACTGCCCATTCAAAAGTTGTCATTAATAAAACATTGCAAACATTGAATTAGACCCTTGTCTTCCTCTGTGACTGAAAAGGGCCATGTACAGATGGCCTAAACTTCCTCTTAAAATCCTGTACTCAGTTTTTATTATGGACAGGTGCTTTGTAGCTTCCCACTCATTGTGTAAATAAGTCTTTATGTTTTCTCATTCAATAGCTTGGAGATTTTGGTGTGATTTATCTGTCTGATACAGATAGGTATCTAGCAGGCTACAAATATTTGCAAAGCTTCTGTGAGCACCAACATGAGGTTCTCCTGGCATTTCCCACATAGCAGTAAATATAGCTTAAATTGTAGGATGCTCTGGAAACCTCTAAAAAAAAAAGACAAAAATGATAAATTCAGGAAGAGTAAGGATAGTAACAGACTTTCCTGTACTCCAGCAGTTCTCAGCAGGGGAATCCCTGACTCTAGTGTCTTTCTGTGTAGCTATTCAGGGGTTCTTCTATATCAAATCATAAGCTGCCATAAGAAACCTGAGGCCAAATTTTCAGAAGTTTTACACTTCTGTTAAATTTGAAGAATATGGGAGAGAGAGAGATATCAGCTCTGATAACTGATTTCCTTTTTAGCTCAGAAATTGAGTCATACTTTTGAAAATCTGACCTTAAATTATTCCTCAATTGAGGTCCCCAGCAAAACAGCATTAAAACCATTGTTATAGGCAAACGCAACAGCAAGCATATGTTGATTGTTTCCAAAAGTACCCTGCTTAAACTGTCAAGACTCTGCTTTGCCATGTTTTTAGACTACATTTCTTTCCTTATCTGACAATATTATCATGTAACTCTACTAATATCAAAGTCTTATGATAGATCTAGTATATTTTTTAGTTCCTGCTCATGGAAAGGAACTACAGATTCTTCATGGAAGGGGATGACACACAATATATTTAATGAAATATATAAACTCTCAAGGTGAATCAAACACTATTGGTTGGTCCGTCAAAGGACCTGAACAGGAATATGTGGTGCACTCAACATACAGACAGTAATATCAGTTTTTGCCATGTAAATTAACAGCAATTGCACAAAACTTCTACTGTCATGTAATAAAGAGAACAGGGAATCTTTTATTGTGGAAAATTCATGCCTGATAAGCATCATGCTTCAGCTCCTTCATCAACAATTCTGTGGCAGTGAGCTAAAAGGAAATGCAAAGAAGGAGGCAGGTACCTCAAGCATATTTTATATAGACAAAATGATCATAATATTCAATATGAAAAGCTAATTTGTGGAATGTTGTTTAGGAGTCAAGCATTAATCATAATAATATCAACAGAAACCTCTGAACCTGTGGGTAACCACAGGACAAAAAGAAAAAAAAAAAAGCTACCAAAACCCCAGGAATTTTCTGGAACAAGTATGTTTTCATCCACTCTACCGGATCAAAACAAATTCACCCACACCGTGTAACTAACAGAGGATGGGAGGAGACAATAGAGTGAATCGAGCTCCCTTGGTCATCAGCACATTGCAGAGTTCCTGTGGGTGGCCAGTGTGAGACCAGGACAGAAAATGGAAAGGACATTAAATAACCTTTTAGATATAAAGCTGAACTTGCAAAATGAGTTGTTAAAGACTTCAGGCAGCTTTTCAAGCATGATGGAAAAATAAATAGAACATCTGTTGCACTGAGAAGTTTAATTTTCAGATCCTGCTATAGTTTCATCTGGTTTGTTGTTGGGTTTTTGGGGGGAACTATGTTACCTTCAGCATGGGATTTCAAGAGTAACATTAAAATTGTGATTTTAAAATAACTCTGGCTGAAATGACAAAATACATATAATAGAATGTATTTGTAAAGCAGTACACAACACTGGGCAACCTGCTCTAGCTGACACTGCTTTGAGCAGGATGTCTGGACCACAAGATCTCCAGCAGTCCCCTCCAACCTCAAGTATTCTGTGCTTTTGTGATTTGGTGACAGACTTTTAAACATAAATTTTAAAATGGCAAACATGAACTTCACAATTATTTCAGCCATACTAATTCAGAAATCTTCCTAAATATATGAGAATATTAGATTTTCATATCTCCAGGCTTTTAATCTAACAGTAGGGGTTTTCCTAATCAATACTTAGACACAGTCAGAGCTTGATTTTCTTCCTATTCTATCAGTGTGCTTAAATGTGAATTTAGAAGACTGATTAAGTATCAATTTTTTCAACTGAAGAAACTTCTTAATATAATGTTATTATGGTGCAGTTTTCAGATATTGGTATGAAGAGGGGAAAGAGTGAAAAGAACAACATTCCACAACTGTAAAATATCCTTGAGTACTTTTATCAAGTGTTGCCCATGTTTTCATCTATTTAAGTTCCACTTCGGTAGCTCATAACTCTGTAAAGGCACTCTACCTTGAAAAAAAGTTCTCTGAAAACCTGCACAAAGCCAGACATACAATAAAGAGGAGGGAGGAAACAGTAAAAGAGGGTTATTGAGAGAAGTGGAGCAATCTATAGGGAGTTAGTAGTGGAAAAGATGCTATGGGAATTGGGGATAGGGTATACAGTTTTCCTTTGGGTGTAGCTCATGTTTCTGCTACATCTCATTTTTGATTTATTTTCAAAGATGACCTGTAGGTTATATGCATGAAAATATAGTATCTATAGTAACATTCCACAGAGACTCACTAACCACACACACAGATTCTGCATCATGATTATGGAGTTAGCTATAACCATCTGTTTCAGGTTCCATCAGAAATGAAAAAGAAAAAAAAATGAACAGAATAGGGTATGCTGAGAAAAGGGAGAGTCACAAACATCACCTGCAGAAGTTTCTGCTTTGGAAAAAATACGTACTGGTTGATTAGAGGCTTGTATATAATATTGGATGGTAATCAGTTAGTAACATGTTTAAACTTTCAGAATAAAAACCACATGTTAAAATGGATTATTTAGAGGGTTCACACTACACACTTCTGATTTTTAATCCCTCTAATGGCACTTGTCTTCTGTGAGATCCTAAACTGTTCCTCAATTTCTCCCCAATTCCCAGAAAGTTAAAACTGACAATTGCCCACTTATGTGACTTCTGTGACAAATTCTGTGTTAGTATTTGAGGTCTCAGTTTCCTTAGGTTTTGTAAAATTCCACTATGATTTGGCACAATATCTGTAAATGCACATAAAAATAAAAATGGGTGCACATTATAAATGGTGGAACTTGAGCAATTAGTACAGAAAAGCTATTTCTTTCTTCCAGTTGTATCTTCATTCAAACACTATCTGATTGGTTTGCAGATAAATATGGTATAGACAATAAATGTGCTCTTCAACAAAATAGTTCATTCCTACAATATGTTATGTATTGTACCAACAAAAGTGCATCCTGTGGTTAAGAGGCCACAGATAGTTCTGTCAAGACAAAAGAAAAACTCTACCAAAAATTCTCAGTTTTGTTCATTGAAGTAATACTGTGTTCTCTAATCTAGGCAACCCAGTGGTCTGGTAAAAAAAGCAGATACCACTCAGAAACATCTTGCAGTAGAGCAGCCCTGTTCCTGATAGAATCACTACTACATTGCACCAGATTAAACAAAAAAAAAAACCAAACCAAAACAAAAAAAACCACACACAAAACAAACAACAAAAATGAACAGATGTAATATTTCATCATTGTTCCCATAATACTGTCAGTGCTTTTCTTCCCCTTAATTCCTTTTTCCTATCAAACCTGATTAGCAAGAGAAATGTGTAAATAAAAGCTTGCTTTCTTTCTGAATGTGCTCTCTATTCAAAATTCATTCAGATGGATCACAGCTGGGGATTGATATTGGTCTTATCATCATGGGATCAACTTTGATGTGATACACTGCTCCTACTATATCCCACTCATTTTGTTTCTGGAGCACAGGGATGATGCTGAGTTGTAAGAGTTCTGTTTTGCTGTAAGTATAGAGGGGGGAAAAAAAGAAAGAAATAGGAAAGTCTGTAAGTATTTATTTAGACTAATCAAACAAAACAAACCAATGCAGCTACTATGGATGTGAAAGAGCCACAAACTCAAATAGAAAAATCAAAACCAGTGATGATGCTAAGAAAATGTAAGGGGGTTTTTATTTTTCTAATGAAAAGAGCAGCTTAGCAATCAATAGCTCTTCAAAAAGCAAGCATAGCTTTTGGCAGGTTTATCTACAAAAATTACAAAGAATCCTTGCTCTATAACATCAGAGTGAAATTCTTCTGATCAGACTTTGGGATTGGATTCACCTCCTCTATCTTTAGAAATCTATACCATAGATATTTGGATCTGAGATATCTTAATTTGAGCCACTGGAGTCAAATAGGAATGACTTATTTGAGTTATCTTGTCTACTTTAAGATGAGATGGCTTCTACATAAATTTCCTAGCTTTTCCTCCACTCGATTGAAAGACAGTCCAAAATGAATATACGAGGTTAGGTGAATTGAATCCCCATCTAGCTGGGTAAACTTTACCTATTTAACCCAAGGCTGACTGTCCAGAATCTAGGCTTGTTGTCTAGGATTTCACTGTCAGTGGTGAATGGGAAAGGTATTTTTTTAAAGTTATTCTTCCAACTTTGCTTAAGTTACTTATCTGATGATAAAAAAGCTTCTGAAGGTGCCTAACTCTCTCCACCAGCTATAGAGGGGCAACTTGGAGAATGTAGGTTGGACGTCAAACTCTCAGATGACTAAGATTAGAGGAGCATCCACTTTTGCTTTCTGATAAAGAAAACTTTTAGCAGTGGCCTTGTGTCATCTTTCAGCAAAAATTAAGCAGAAATGTAAAAGCTGTACATTAGTCCTGAGCAAGAATGCTGTTGTAGCTAATGAGCTACAAAGCCTTCAGTTTCTGTTCCAACTTCAAGGTAGAGGGGCTGGAAATTATCAAAGAAGAACTAAGTTGATGTTAAAGAGTTGGCATTCGGAAAAATAGATAAAGATGGAGTTCTGCAGAAACTCCATCTCTGGACTCCGTTGCGAAGGTTCATTCCCTTTCTCACTGTCCCATAACAAGAGATAGCCTTTCCATCTGGACAGCTGCTTTGACTGGAGGAAACACGCCCTTCTAAACCCCCATGGCAGTGGCTCAGGGAGACCTGAAGAAAGAGGGCAGGACCAACTGTGGATGGCACTAGTGTAGGCCCTGCCAGCGTGTCCCACACGATGCTTCTCCTGGCCTCGGTGGGATGGGTGGTGAAGGAGCTCTGGGTCAACACATTTCTGGAGTAATGTTCAGCCTGGGGGCCTGTGCTCATGCTGCAGGGTGATGCTCCAGACACTGCTGTATGTGGACAAACCACTCCCGAGGTTGGGAGAGGGCAGAGCTGGCAGAGGTGCTTCATCCAGCTGTGTCCAGCAAACACCTGCCCAGCCCTGTCCTCACCACTGCCATTGTTCTCTGCTTGACTGTACCCCACTCTTTCAAGGCCACTTGGAAGTGCTCCCAAGGGTGGCAGGAGAGAGAAAAGGCAGCTTGGGTCTCAAAGAGATCTTTCTCTGCCCTTCCCTGTGCACAGACAACCAGGAGCAGAGGAAGCCCAGGTGACCCAGCTGCCCTCCATGAAGCTCCTGTCGAAGGAACTGAACTGTGGTACGGCAATGTCACAAGTGTCCCTCTTGTCTCTACTCTGCCCCCAGATGTTTCTCCAGCTCAGCATCAGGTGCATTACTTCTCACCTTCTGCTTTCTTTCCCTTGCCCAGGCGACAACACCAAACGCCAGCAGCCTGGAGAGGCTGGTCAAGGACCAGGCAAAACTGAGGTGTCTCAGACCAGAAGGCTGGCTGAGCTTTGGCGGGAGGTCCCCATGGCCCAGTCTCCCACAGCACTGGTGTTCTGCCCTGCCCTGCTGGGCATTTCCAAGGACACTGGCTGCAGCAAATCCCTTGGCCATCCCCACCTCTCACACATTGCCAAGGGGTCAGTGCAGCTCACTGGGACCCCTTTATGCTGTGGGGCTGCTCAGCAAATGCAGCACATTTTTTGCAGGCTGGTCCCAGGCAGCAGCCACCACTGATACTCTCTGGCAGTGAAGGTAGACTTGGACAAGTTTGGAGAAGAGAGGCAGGATGGCCCTTCTCTCCTCCTCTTGCAGGTGGGAACTTCTGCTGCACTGGGGCTGCTGCTGCCCTTCCCAAAGGCATGTCCATCCCCATCACTCTGCAGCAGGAGAAAGCTGAGCCTCCAGGGATCCCTCATTCCCAAACGACACCTCTCCCTTGCACTCAGTGGAAGGAGGACAGTGCTGAGAGTTTCCGGGAGCATTCACCTGGCACTTCTCACCCATAGTAATCATCTAAACCATCTAATGTAAAACCAGGCCTTGACTGGTAACATGTATAAAAGAGACAAGGCTTCAGAGCTACAATTTATTTTTTTTTTTTAAAGTGAGGGTTTTTTGCTTAGTTTTACTGGGGTTCCTCCATGATAAAGACATTTGTATTGAGTCAGCTGGCTGTTAATGTGACTGTAATTTGGAAGTAAAATCCCACTAAAAGAAGCATTGAGCAGAATCACATAATCACAGAATGGTTGAGGTGGACAGGAGCCTCTGGAGAGCATCTAGTCCAAAACCCCTGATCAACACAGGGTCACATAGAGCAGGTTGCTCAAGATGGGAAATAAAGATTGGAGAACTGTCCTGAAAATTACAGAAATCCTCTTTTATGATTGGAGATTTGGCCAGCAATACTATCTGTGACATACACATTTTTATTTTATATTCAGCCTGGTAATAAATCAGTGTGTCCAGAATGGGAGGAATGTTCTGGGGCTCTGTCCACCTGTATTTTTTGACATCCAAGAACAACAACATAACTGTAGACTTAACTATTTGTTTTGACACAATATAACCATCTCTATATATTTATCTAATTCTATTGTAAGGCCATGTAACCTTCATTGTCTCTGTTCTTGATAGTTTAATGAACTCTGTTTTAAATTATATGAAAACCTCAGCAGATGTATTTAGATATAAGTCAGTTGTAATGAAATAATATATAACACTTTTCAACATCTGAATATTAACCTTTTTTTTTTTATTCATGATCTACAGAGAACAGAAACCCACTGAGACAGTGCCTTGAAGTGTGATATGCAACTGTCACATTAATTAGAATCTGAGCTTCAAAATATGCCTTGCTGAACCCAAACAAGTCTAAACAGATCATTTGGTTTTGTGTTCCCAAAGTGTGTCAGGATGCTTCTGGTTTCATTCAAATGAGAAATGAAAGATGTTAATTACATGTCCTTTTGTATCTGTTGATATTAAAAAGATGTAAAGCAATCCTGAGAATATCATTAAACCTATGGCAGACAGAATTATACTGTTTTTACCTTTGGGAAGGGTGTAATTTAGGGGGGAAAATAGTTTCTTTTACTATTTTCCTCTATTAATTTCATCTATCTCAAGTATTTTCTGCTCAATGTCAGTTTTCTGTTGCTCAAGACATGTTACACTTGCGCAATTGTTATGGTGCCAACATTTCAGCCCTAAAAAATTGAGCAAATGTGAAAGAAGCTTTATCTCATGGAAATATCTAATATTTCACGTTTCAGATTCTTTCCTGATTCTGTGCATAATCCAAGAAATTCAAGACGTAGCAATTATGAGCATGAAAATTTTGTGCCAAACTGCTGGCAGTGGTACTTGCAGACCACAGAGAATTTTGAGTAGACTTTTATTTGCACATTATATAATTTCATATTGTACTGCATCAATAGTTGTACTACAGTTACTGGCTAGGGCTCATCTTTTCTGCCTCTACCCTAGAAGTTCTACAGAAAAAAAATCTAATTCTTGAATACTGTCATAGTCCAACTTGAAAAAGTTGCAGTGCATTCTGCACACTGCCACTCTGTTCCTTCACATTTGCTTTTTTGTGTTTAGGCCCCTAATTCAGCCTGAGATTGGAGCTGCTCCAGTTTAGCTCCATGAATGTGCTACGGTCATGGCTGATGAGGGCAGAGGCCCATCTTGTCCCTATCCCTGGTTGTTCCTTCCCTTCCATGTGCTGCTTTCTCCTTTGTTTGTAGAGAAGAGCTTGTGTTTGCCTCATAAAGACCATGTTGGAGGAACAGATTCTGGTAAAAACAAACCCAAAATAAAAAGAGAAAAAAAAAAAAAAAAAAAAGTAGTTTTAAATGGGTTCAGTGGCTCAGTTCTGTTCATAACTGATTTTGGCCATTGAATTACAGCTGTAGAAGACCATTCCAAAAGGACTGATAATAGCATCTAATAGGAGATTAGACTATGGAGAAGGTTAAATCAAGAGGTCTTAATTCTGGGGTCATATTTCCCAGTCAAATATTTTAGAGTTTTCTCTGATGTACTCCCTATTTATTAGCCATTTATTTTTGTTTTTTTTCTTCAGAAGGGTATCTACAGAAGGAAAAAAAAAATCCACCAGCTATATTTCAAGCTTCATTTTACTTCCAGACACTCTGGTGTGATCCACATGCATACTGATGAAAACAAAGTCAGACTCAAGCTCTAAATCAATAGTGTTTTCTAATAAATGTATTCTTCCTGTCCTCTTGCTCTGCTGTGTGTATAAAACAGACTTCAAAACATGAACTGAGGAGTTTTTGCTTTCCAACTACAGTGTTTTATAATCTACTATTGCTACTCTTATGGAAAGTCTAATGCATCATAACATACATATTTATGTATATATAAATATATATATGCATGTGCATGCGCAAACTCAAATACATCGTTCTCTCTGCTCTCCACATTTCTCTGCAAAACTGTTTGTTGTGAAACATCTGTGTATAAAATTTAAATTCATATGGTCTGTTTCAAACATATCTAATATGATGTCTTTTGTGGTTGCCATCTGTCATGCAACAACAAAAGTGATTTTTTTCCCTCAACAGAAAGAAAAAACATGCGTAATATCAACAAGGATCTTTTAAAAAATGTTAAAAGATCCACAGTAAACACATTCAGTATAAGTCTCAAAGGAGGTATGATTCTTTCTGAATCTCCATATAAAAAGGCTTTCAAAGTTTACCAACATATGATTTGAATTATTTAGCTTAAGCTAAACTGATACATTATTCATGTTAAGTGAAACACATAAATAACGTCAATTTTCTCTCTAAAAATATTTTAAAAGCTAACTTGAATGCTGCTTGCAATTTATAGCTGAGGCTTTACCAACTCATTGGAAGCAAAACTGGGTAAGAAATTTCTGACTCAGTTCAACAAAAAATGAGTTGACAAGTTATTATATGTGAAGGTGACTGCTAAATATATCCCCTGAACATTAAATACAGCCAACTCAAAAATAGTCTTTGAACACACATATCCACAAGTACACACACTCTTCCATCAACAAGTTCTGTAGCCTGAAGTAGCAGATGAATTACACGCAAGGACTTCAATGTCATTGAACCATTTTAAACCAAATTGGTTAGTCTGAGTGTCTGTCACCACCATTTAAACTATTTAGAAATATACACATAATTCATGAAAGCACATAAAAGATAATGTTGTAATTGAAGTACTAAACATGAACAGGATTGGACAGCCTATTTATGAGGAAATAATTCTAAAGGTAGAAAATGATAGTTCTGCTCATTAACATGCAGTATGGATGGAGGAATTAATTGCTCTTTTGAGCCTTCAGGCCATATTCTCAGAACTGGACACTTTTGTCATTTAGGATTAAATCAGCTCTTAAGTAGAGCAATGGGAATGTGCTAGCAGTTGAATCGGTAGACATTCTATATTTCTATTTCTTTATATGTAAAATCAGGGAATATTACCTCTGCAGTGCTGTTGTGAAGCAATAACATTACCACTGACTGATACCATTGCTATTTCTGCTTTAGCTATTTTCCTATTGGGCAAATCAATCGATTTCATCTATGCATTTCAGATAGTTTCCTCAGAATTACCTGGACAAAAGTCATGGTTGTTTGTTTAATTTACAGTCTCTAAAGATTCATCAATTGCCCTTTTAGCCTCTTCTTTCCCGGTGTCCCTATTTGATTACTAGTGCTGACAGAGATTATAAGATATACCTGACTTGTGTCTTCATTGCATGGAACAAGGTATTTTTACCCCCTTTCCTCACTCTGACAGAGCACACAGACATGTATGTTGTATCCAACTTTTTTTTCCTCTTGTCTTCTGTCAGGTTGTGGTGATGATTTGTGTGATACAGATTTATGAGTACCATTTTCCCTTTATCACCTATGCTAAGCCAAACTTGTCCTCTACAAACCTTACAGCCCCTCAATGCATTAAAGCATAAAGTTAAGAATGTGTTTAATTACATATCTGATATGGAGTATATTTGTTATTTCTCTATTGTACTTCTATAACTAGTTATACTTTCTAATGCATTGATTAAATGAATCTGACATGATGGTCATTTAATTGCAAATTGTTCATGTATTTAATCTTTTTATTTATGTCAATAAGTGACATAATCCATATAAACCAAGATCAATTCCAAACATTTGCAAGAAATAAAAAATAGTACAAAATTATTCCAAATTTTGCATGAGATATACTAAAAAGTTCAATATAAACATAAACATGCTAGTCTTGTATACATTTGCTTATCTTGGCTCTGTTAGATACTGGATAAGCAATTCAGTGTCTTGAAAGAAAGACTGTTCATGTACTATTGCCCAACTGTAAGGATGAAGCAGCAGAAGTCTGGTAGGAAAGCCTGTTCTTTCATAATATTCAGTATAATTTTATATTTTCAAAAGCTTGAGTAGCTCTGACCCAGATAATTCAATGGTCAAAATAATCCTGCAATTCTGGGAATGTTTTCCAGGCTCAAGTTTAGACATAGTGCAGCTTAGTTAACTATTTGTCTCCATTATGTAAAACTGGTTTAGAAATCTCAGAATTTGTATCCCCAAAACATTGAAAACATTGGCCGTTCTGACAAAAGACAGACACATTTATTATTGCCAGTACTACCACATGTGGACTGGATCCAGCAGAATGCAGCTGGGATAAACAAAGCTTTCTGGCAGATCATTTTTAACAGACAAATGATCCTGTGAAGACCATGAGAAAAACTAGGGGCTTTTCTGCTACAAAAGATGTCTTGGAGACTAAATATAGGTTGTACGAACAAAGGCTTAAGAACCATCTTTCTCTTTCTCTTTCTCTTTCTCTTTCTCTTTCTCTTTCTCTTTCTCTTTCTCTTTCTCTTTCTCTTTCTCTTTCTCTTTCTCTTTCTCTTTCTCTTTCTCTTTCTCTTTCTCTTTCTCTTTCTCTTTCTCTTTCTTTCTCTTTCTCTCCCTTTCCCTTTCCCTTTCCCTTTCCCTTTCCCTTTCCCTTTCCCTTTCCCTTTCCCTTTCCCTTTCCCTTTCCCTTTCCCTCCCTTCCTTCCTTCCTTCCTTCCTTCCTTCCTTCCTTCCTTCCTTCCTTCCTTCCTTCCTTCCTTCCTTCCTTCCTTCCTTCCTTCCTTCCTTCCTTCCTTCCTTCCTTCCTTCCTTCCTTCCTTCCTTCCTTCCTTCCTTCCTTCCCTCTCTCTCTCTCTTCCCTCCCTCTCTCCCTTCTTTTTCCCCAGAACATTTCAAATTCCACATGTGAGTAAGGAGGTTAGAGGAATTCTGAGTATTATACAAGTTCAAAGATGGAATAACTAAAAGTTTTTACATTTTTAGGCAACTATTGAACCTTCCAGTATGTGCAGAAATGTACCCCAGAGTAATCAGCAGAACGTGTGACAGAAATTAAAGCTGAACTGGAGCAGGAAGAAGTGAGGACAGGCATTTTTTGAGTTAAAGAGCAGGACGCAAATAATTACATGATAAATTTCTCCATATTTAACCATAAACACAGGTAAACCAGAATGCCTGGCACTGGTAAGAATACAGCCATCCAGGAGGAATCCACAAGTGTTGTGACACCTTTACACTAAACAAAATGTAGGGTGAGGGTGTTAAACATCAGACTCCATCATTTTTGCTGTAATAGTAATTCATTCAGCACTCTGTGTTGCACTATTCCTTGATGTCAAGCAGCAACTTCACAGAATGATCAAACTGTCTATATAGGAAATTATTAAGGCAGGAAAAATTCTTTAAGTCTTTATCTTTTCCTTTGCAGTACCTCTTTCTAGCTCTGATGGCTTTTCCACCTCAGTGTATCATTTTTGATATTCCAATATTTTTATATTTTTAATAATCCTTGAGAAAGGCAGAGACATTAAAAATAAAATAAACAGTCCTAGCATATAAAAACATTTTGGGACTGTGAAGTATTTAATTTGGGATTATTAGTATTTAAAAACCTTCAAGGAGAAAACATTTATTTGAAGAAGTTCCCAGTTTAAAAAAAAAAAAAAAAAAAAAAGGCATATTATTTTAGAAGTATCTGAAAGTTGATGCATGTGAGTGATTCTTTCTTTCCAAAGGAGTCTAGGAAAGCTGTCAGGGAGAGGGGGAGATAAACTGTATAGTAACAAAAATGTTGAAAGAGAAATGCTTTGGTACCTCTTTTACAAAAATTAAGTATTTCTGTGGGGTTACTTGGTAGATATTTTATGGTGTCTCTCTTTGTGGACTTTAGACATCTGAACAGCACAAAGCAAATTCTGCATCACAGAGGAGGCCATCCTCTGCATCCGTGAAGATGTACCCTGGTATTTCATTCTGTACTCCTTTCAGAGTTAGCTCTAAGAGATTCACAAAGTCTCTACAGGCAACGTCAAGACAAAAGGGGAGAAACAGGTGAAATGGAGAGAAAGGAAATTTGGAAAGCTCTGCTGAAGCATATTAAACACTATCTCTAGGACCAACATTCCAAAACTGTCCTTAGAGGCTGTCAAATGCACTTGCAAAGTGCAGAAAGTATTTAAACATTTCACATGATGTATGTAAACTGAAAGGCAGATTTTCCTTAGGAACCACAAATACAAGACTACCTGTACTCTCCCAACTGGAATTCTCTCAGCAAGAGCATATAGAAACAACACAGGTAGCCATTCTGGCCTTAACAGCTGTGTGAAACATCAGAGTTGGGAGAATGACTAGCGCTTGTAGACAGCAATCTGTCCAAGCTGATAACAGCTGTCAGGCTCTTCTGAACGCTTCCAAGCATGGAGGAAATATCAGCTGAGCCACAGCTCATTGTGTGTGCCTGGGGCTAGTCTCTGCTGCAAAGCCCCTCTTGGAGGGAGCAGCCATGCCAATTAACTCTCTCACCCTCCCACTCAAACAGAGGAGCTGTAGGGAAGATGCCTATTTGAAAAGTTTCCCTGGCCCTTGCTAACTCCCAAATCCTTGTCACAGAATCACAGAATCACAGAATCATCAAGGTCGGAAAAGACCTTGAAGATCATCTAGTCCAACCATTAACCTCACACCGACCATTCTCAACTACACCATATCCCTCAGCGTTATGTCAATGCGACTCTTAAACACCTCCAGGGATGGGGACTCCACCACCTCCCTGGGCAGCCCATTCTAACACCTAACAACCTGTTCTATAACGAAATGCTTCCTCATATCTAGTCTAAACCTTCCCTGGTGCAACTTGAGGCCATTCCCTCTTGTTCTGTCGCTTATTACTTGGTTAAAGAGGCTCATCCCCAACTCTCTGCAACCTCCTTTCAGTTGTAGAGGGCAATGAGGTCTCCCCTCAGCCTCCTCTTCTCCAAACTAAACAACCCCAGTTCCCTCAGATGCTCCTCGTACGACATGTGCTCCAGACCCTTCACCAGCTTCGTTACCCTTCTCTGGACACGCTTGAGTCATTCAATGGCCTTTTTGTGGTGAGGGGCCCAAAACTGAACACAGTAATTGAGGTGAGGCCTCACCAGTGCCAAGTACAGGGGCAAGATCACTTCCCTGTCCCTGCTGGCCACGCTATTGCTGATGCAAGCCAGGATGCCATTGGCCTTCTTGGCCACCTGGGCACACTGCTGGCTCATGTTCAGTCAGCTGTCAATCAACACCCCCAGGTCCCTCTCTGACTGGCAGCTCTCCAGCCACTCCTCCCCAAGCCTGTAGCTCTGCTGGGGGTTGCTGTGGCCCAAGTGCAGCACCCGGCATTTGGCCTTAGTGAAACTCCTACAGTTGGCCTTAGCCCATTGCTCCAGCCTGTCCAGATCTCTCTGCAGAGCCTCCCTACCCTCGAGCAGATCAACACTCCCACCCAACTTGGTGTCATCTGCAAACTTACTGAGGGTGCATTCGATCCCTTCGTCTAGATCATCAATAAAGATGTTAAACAGGAGTGGCCCCAAAACCGAGCCCTGGGGGACACCACTCATGACCATCCACCAACTGGATTTAACTCCATTCACCACAACTCTTTGGGCCCGGACATCCAGACAGTTTTTTACCCAGCAAAGCGTGTGCCCATCCAAGCCTCGAGCAGCCAGTTTCACCAGGAGAATGCTGTGGGAAACGGTGTCAAAGGCCTTACTGAAGTCAAGGTAAACAACATCCACAGCCTTTTTCTCATCCAATAAGCACGTTGCCCTGTCGTAGAAGGAGATCAGGTTTGTCAAGCAGGACCTGCCTTTATAAACCCATGCTGACTGGGCCTGATCCCCTGGTTGTCCCGCATGTGTTGTAAGATGGTACTCTGGATGAGCTGCTCCATCAGCTTCCCGGGCACTGAAGTCAAGCTGACAGGCCTGTAATTTCCCGGATCATCCTTCCAAACCTTCTTATAGATGGGCGTCACATTGGCCAGTTTCCAATCTGTCGGGACCTCCCCGGTCAGCCAGGACTGCTGGTAAATGATGGAAAGCAGCTTGACGAGCACCCCAGCCACGTCCTTCAGCACCCTCGGGTGTATCCCATCTGGTCCCATAGACTTGTGTGTGTCTATGTGATGCAGTAGGTCACTGACTATCTCCTCCTGGATTGCAGGGGGGTTGTTCTCCCAGTCTCTGTCTTCTGGCTAAGGAGGCTGGATTCCCTCAGTACAACTAGTCTTGTTATTAAAGTCTGAGGCAAAGAAGGCATTAAGCACCTCAGCCTTTTCCTCATCACTCATTACCATGTTTCCTCCTGCATCTAGCAGGGGATGGAGGCTCTCCCTGGTCTTTCTTTTGCTGTTGACATACTTATAGAAACATTTCTTGTTATCCTTGATTGCTGAAGCCAGATTAATTTCTAGCTGGGCTTTAGACCTCCTGATTTCCACCCAGCATAGCCTCACAGCATCTTTGTAATCATTGTGAGTCACTAGCCCCTTCTTCCAAAGGCAGTAAATTCTCCTTTTCTCCCTGACCTAAGCATTATTTGGAAAAGGTCTATTTAACATAGCCCAGTGCCATCCAAGGGACCAGTGCAGTAACCGAACAGAATCAGCACTGGGATTCCAGAGCCAGGACCGTCTTGGTTTAGTTCATTTGTCGATAAAAATAATAATCACCTACTCAACCATTCTTCTTCCTTTAACAGCTTCTTAGCTGGTGTCTGTATTCCCTCAAGCTAACTTCCCTCTCTCTAACCTTAGTAAAAGTTGCAAAACCCACTTCCCTCACCTTGAATTCACTGGTATGAAGCCACTGAGACTCCGTTTTGTGCATTCTCCAGCACATCATTGACCAGGAGCTCCTTTTTAACTAAACTGCTGCCTGCTTTTGGGTTTCACATTTGCTCAGCTAACTCTGCCTCTTTGAGCCTGAATTTCCCTATACAGCTATCTCCTGTTCAGCCCAGGGAAAAGCTGATATTCTCAAGGAATCAGACAGAAACCATCAATAAAAATTCCTGTGTGTGGTTTTTTCAATACTTGCATCGTAGTTGGATCTATTTCACAAACTCTCTGCTCTGTACTTCAAAGGTAGCTTTCCAAGGATTTCCTTGAACTTACAATTCGCTTTCAGCCACTAAGACTCCCCCTCGCTTACACTGTGTTCTCTTAGTTTAAGGCTCCAGAGTAAGTATAGTAAGGACTCAGAATCTCAGAGCTTTGGCATGTGTAAGTGCCTATGGTAATACCCACAGGTATTTGTGAAAGAATATCTTTGTGGTGAACATAATATGGCAGCCTAAATATATCTAGCTTTAAGAGACAAAACTCTACCCAAAGGGTGATGAGTGCTGATCCCATTTTGTGTCTATAGAATTAGATGGTTTATACAGTGCATGTGTGTGGAGGGAATATGGTAAAGATAGAGAACACCTACTCTTAACTTCTCTTTATCTATTTATGTCTTGCTGAGACATGAGGAATTTGCCAGTATTCTAAATGGGTTGGGCATTCATCCTGTCTCAAACCATCTCCCAGAGTTAATTGTTGAAGAAATCATCCAACGGAAGAATGAAGATAATTGCAAGGCACCTTCTTCTGAGGCTATAAGGGGATAGGTATGACTTTTCCTATTAAATATGATGAGTTCATCAGGATTATTATTTTTTTTCTTTTAGGGACCATATTAGTAATTATCCCAGAGAGACAGAGCCTAACTGATAGAACTCTTCATCTTCAAATCTTCAGAAGCCTGGGAGTAAATACAATTCTTTCATTTTATAGATTAAGTCAGCAAGAGATGAGGGGAAGATATGAAGGACTGTGTACAGTAAAATGGAGCAATATGACTAAATTTTAAGAAATTACTGTTACAGATTATTGTCTACATTTTTGTGTCTCATCAGACAATTTACAATAGAAATGCACTTTTAAGCTGAATAACTTTTTTTTTTTTTGTAATTTTTCTTAGAGAAATGGCTGTACGGTTTTTGAGAAAAGACTACAAAATAATCTGGATCAATCTCTCAATTACAATTTCAGCTGCAACTAAAAGGCTGCATTTAACCATTAAAAGCATGCATTTAAACTGAGATTGATATACCAACTTAACCATAAGCAATGCAATCAAGATTTTATTCATCAACAATTAATTTTATCCTTGAGAAATCAAGTGAGTGAGGGTACTGCTATAATTACTTGAATGACTAGGTTTCACAAGAGTGATGCTGCTTTTGTATCTTATTTGGCTAGTAGCACTGTCCGATCATTCAGCAACATTTGTTATCAATTTTTTGTACAAATGCTACCATCATAATGAGGTAATGCTGCCATCAGTAGAAGTAGCATTGCCACATAGCCTCATCATTGCTCTTTGGGGGAACATTAGCTCATGTTCTGCCTCTCAGTAAAATTTCTGCCCTTCAGCCTGATGACAAAAGCTATTTCCTACAACAGAGCCAGAACTCCTATTTGTCAATAACAATTAGTAAGAAGAGAACATACATGTGTATAAATATACGAATACAAAACTGTCTAGGGACAACCCAACACTCCTAAAATGACAGTTTGCTGTGTTTTATGTCCCAGTTTATGCAAGATTTTCTACCTAAGCTAGTATTCCTTCATTGTGTTAACATCCAATCTTTTCAACACAAAGCTTGAGATGTCTGCAGGACACTTTAGTTCGTGTTTTCCCCTTAAAGCTCCTCTAAAGTTTTATGAAGGAGTTAAATATGACCTGGGATGAATCTGATATTATCCAGAATTGCCATACCTAGTTTAAGATACTAGAGGAGATGAACTAATATCTAAGTGCATTTACGTACTACATTAAATCCAATGGGAATGAAGAACAAATAGCATCTCATTTAGGTTTGCCTTGTGGGAACCATCAGGAACATCCAAGGAAGAAGTGTGTCATTGTATTTATATTCCCAGGGGTGATATATGGACTGACAAAAGGTAGGACAGTGTGATCTTGTAGCATGTATTCATGTCAGGCTGTTCTTATTTTCACTGAGTAAAGAGCAGCAGCTTGCAAAAGTCATTATTAAAAAGTCATATTTTCTATTGAGCTAACTGTAACATTAGTCCTAGATTATGTGATATAAGCTTATTTGGGGGGGATATAAGCTGATTACACTCGTGGGTGATATTTAGCAGTGATGCTCTGTAGCTAATTTATATAACAGGGAAAAGCTAGTCATTGCACCTGGGAAAATTCCCTTGTAGCTTGCTCCCTTTCTGCTTACTTTAATCCTCATGACCACACAGTATTGCTTAATTTCCTCCTGAGTAAAAAGTCACCTTAAAATCTTCCTAAACACTTCCACAAACGTAAGAAAAAGGGAAAGCTGGGAGGATGTGTGTTGTCTTCAGTAATCAGGCACTTAATTGAAGATCTTTAGATGTCTAGGTAGGTGAGATAAATCTAGGCATATTGAAGTACTACTAGTCTGGAATTAAAAATGAATAGCTTCTAATCTGGGTGCACACTGATGAGAATTGTCAGGTATACAAGGAAGAACTGTCATTACAGGTCTCACGTAGAACAGGAGTCTATATGCACCAAGTAGCATTTCATTCTCTTAAAAAGGTTTTTATTCCTTCTTTCTCAAGGGAAATATATCTCCAAACTGCTTTCCAAAGGCCTGCTCCAAAATCTACATTAGGCAGGACCTCTCCTCTATCTAAACCTTATCCATAGGTATTCCGGCTTTTGCAGGATATTATTAAGTTGGAAACATATGCACCAAGACTATTTAAATGAGTTGTTAATTAGTCAGTGCTTAAACAACAACACATTTTCTCTAGTGTACTGTTCCAATACTAATAACTCGTGCTCTTCCCATCTGTTTGAATCCACCTGTTATCATTACTTTAAACCTACAATGAAGTCTTTGATAAAGGAACCAACTTCATAGTATATGTTCATATCCAGAAACAATGAAAATAATTTTGCTGCTATCATAAGGCACGTTAACTATTTTCCTTTAGTGTTGATATTGTAAATTGAAATTCATACCAGAAATGACACAAGGATGTTTTCGGGCAAAGAGGATTTTTCATTTTTTGAGAGGGAAGAGATACTGGAAAGAAAATACATATTTCCACATGACTGCATACTTTATTAAATTGATTATTTTCATATATATTTCACTAAATAAGACTCGGCATAACTTACACTGGCAACATGAGATTAATCTTCTGGGTATCTGAGCATATTCCATATTGTATTCTTAAATGTCCTGGATACAGAAGTTTGCACATGTTTTCATTCTTAGTAAGCATGTTTCCTATGGAAAGTGATTTAAGACAAGGAAAACCAGGTAACCTGGGGCAATGGGAACCATTACTCTGATCCACTATTACTAATATGCCAGCTTGTTGATATGTCTTAATTCATCCCTGTTATATTTCTCCTTCCATTTCCCAAAATAATAGCGAACATTTTTGTTTCAAAATTTCCAATTGGAAATATTTTTTGGTTTGTAATTTCTGGCATTCATGGGATTTTTTTCTTGTGGTTTTTTTTTTTGTAAACCACAAAGAGACCTCACTGGGAGACACAGTAAAATAAATGAATCAAGTATTTATGTGCACATACCTGTACAATCAAGAAATAAAGGAAAGAGCACCTAATAATTAATCACAGCTTTTGCTGTTTTAAAGAAAATCATGGAATCATAGACTGGTTTGGGTTGGAAGGGACCTTAAAGATCACCTAGTCTAACACCCCTGCCATGGGCAGGGACACCTTCCACTAGCCCAGGTTGCCCCAAGCCCCGTCCAACCTGGCCTTGAACACTTCCAGGGAGGGGGCAGCCACAACTTCTCTGGACAACCTGTGTCAGTGTCTCACCACCCTAGGAGGGAAGAATTCCTTATATCTAAACTAAATCTACCTTCTTGCAGTTTAAAACCATTACCCCTCCTCCTATCACTACCGTCCCTGATAAAGAGTCCCTCCCCATCTTTCCTGTAGGCCCTCTTGAAGTACTGGAAGGTTCTTATCAGGTCTCCCTGCAGACCTCTTCTCCACACTGAACACCCCCAACTCTCTCAGCCTGCCCTCACAGGGGAGGTGCTCCAGCCTCCTGATCATCTTAATGGCCTCCTCTGTACCTCCTTGAGCAGGTCCATGTCTTTCTTACACTGGGGGCCTCAGAGCTGGACACAGCACTGCAGGTGGGGTCTCACAAGAGCAGAGTAGAGGGTAAGAATCACCCTCCAGCACTCTGACGTAGCATGTATGCCAGTCTAGAGGAGATTTGGTGATCTGCAAATCACTGAGCAAACTGCAAAGGATAGGCTTGGAGCACTTTTAATCAACTCTGACTGGTACTGGACAGGTTAGGTAGCAACATAACAACTGAAAGTGACATGTGGTAGACTTTGAAATTAATGTAGGCTTAATAAAGGCAATAGGTGGTACAGCAGTCATAACCTAATTTACTTCACTAAAACAGAAAACAGAATTTTTCCCTAAGATACCAAATGGTCTTTCTCAAGATTCAGTGGCACAGGATACCAGACAACTGAGAGCCTACTTATACTATTGCCCTCTTCCTTTCCCAGAAAGGCCAAAGCATATGAGGACATATACCCACAAGATAATGCAGTCTTACATATAAATAACACATATAAACAAACAGGTACAAAGCTGATCTGTGCCTCTATCCAGGGCTGTTAGAACAGTATTCACAGAAGGAAGACAGTAATCCCACATGCACATGTTCTTACAGTCTGATGTGGTGGTCAGCTGCATAGAGTTATGAGCTGCTGCCAAGTGTTCCTCCACGTGAATCCCAGAAAACATACAGATCTATTTAATCATCTCAAAGAAATTTCATTTCTCTGTTGTGAATCTTTTAGCTTGTACATTTTCTTAAAATGTTGAACCACTACTGTTACACTCCTACCTCTATAAACAAGCACATGTTAACATTTTGCAGAAACTGATCATAAGGAGTCATGAATGAAGCCAAATCTTGCCTTTACATTTCAAGAAGGAGCTCTCATCCTCATGGCCTGAAAAGAGGTCAAATGCTGTCTCAGCCTGCATTTCTGAGTGTTATTTCCCACAAATTATGATCCAGTTGTTTTGGAAGGGTTACTCAAGATTTTTGTATGAGAGACACTTAATATTCCTTTCCTTTATAGTAGGTGCTATTCACACACATCTACAGTATTCCTGCTCTGAAGAAAAACATGTTTCTAGAGTGAGAAACTTAATCATTTCATATGTTTCTAATTCTTTAATATCACTTGAAACTGCTGCCACAATCACAGACTGTACATTTGGCAAAGACTGATCAATGCATATTAAGCAGTATCAAAAACATCTCTATCATTTGACAGTGAGGATGTAATGTGACATGTCATTCAGTATCACTAGAGACCTGTCATGTGCTGCTGTTCCTGTTTCAGGATCACCCTGGACCAACCACTGTGGAGCACTTCTCACTTTGCAGAGACAGCTTTTTCATTTCCCTGGCAAGCCACATGGGATAAAGATGTTGTTGTACCCAGGCAAATTTTTATAAGCAATTAATTTTACTGTTTCCTCCAGACTTTTAAAGCACAGCTAATCAGAATGAAGAACATTACCAGCCTCTGTCAGTAACTTCTATTTGATTTCACTGAATTACCATAATTAACCGAAGAACACAGATTCTGCTATTCCTTTCTAACCTGCAATAGGACTGAGGATCCAAGCACACTGTCATATGTAGAATACGTCCTGCCGCAAGGACTTTGCAGCTGAGACTGAGACAGCATGTAGGCAGGAACCAATAGCAGGGAGGAGTAAAATGTCAGTAACAGTAGTCAGATGGTGCACGTTTTGACAAGCTGAACTGTTCAATGCACTACTTAGAGAATAGTCAAGCTGCATGAATAGTAGGAGTATTTGTTGTGTTTGCTGTTAGTATATTTACAGGAGTGATCTGGCATTTAAGACAAGATTAACCTGAACTGAAGGTGTATATTGCACAGTGTAGTCTTGTCTGAATAAGAACTAATCTGGGTGTAGGAATAGAGGCTGTAGGAATGACTTTAACCTGGGAGTAGTCCTGAAAGGCATTGTAGCTCCAAGAAATACCTTCTGAAGTTAAAATCTGTGCCTGATCTTTGTGGCAATGGGGAATAACTACTTTCTTTGATAGGTATGTAGTATCACCCTCGGTATCTGGGAAGCAACTTTATGCAAGCCGCCTTCCACATTTACCATTTTTTGGCTTACCACTTTCTGGTTGTAGGAGTAAATTGAGAACAGGTTCTGCTCTCCAAACTGTACTTGAAACCAAAATAAGCAAAAATGTAATGTGTCCTGCTATTGAATTTCTATTGAATTGCTATATGTGGCCGCACTATTGAATTTCTCCTCCACCTCCATTTTCAAAAGCACCAGAAGGTGAAATCTAGTGGTGCCATAATGATACTCACAATGGTATCAAGGAATGAGTCCTAAAAGTGTCTTCTACTGCATGGAGTTCAGCTAAGTTTTAACCTGCCTTGTTCTGTCACAGAAACATGTGTCTGTGATTAAATAAAAAGGAGAATAACTCCACATAAATATTTCTGATTCAGTAAAATCAACTCTTCTGCTGAACAGGTCTAAGTTTAACTTTGATTTTGAAATAGGCTCTTCTACAGTGCAGTAGTTCTATAAAATATTCTCCAGGTGACTAACAAATGTTTAGAGCATCATCTAGAATTTTTTATAAATCACAGCTCATTTTTAAAAGTAGTTTTTCATATGGCAGGTATTTATTATTCACCGTAATACACTTAAAATATAAATTTGGTTTTGTTCTCAGGATAAGTCCTGAGAGGTGTCAACAGCCCAAGACTTTCAGAGTGCTGAGCAGCAGCTGGCATTTGGGCTCATGCTAATTATGCTGTTAAAAAATATCAGAGACATTGCCACTCTTCATTAGTTACACAGAAAGAAATGCTGTTACTCTATTTTGCTTTGTGCATCATGGTTTCTTGAGGCAGGTTGTTTTATATATAAGGTATGTACTAATATCTTTTGTGTGTGTATATATTTATCATATAAAAATTTCAAATAAACATTTCTGAGAAATATTTATTCTTACCACATAAACATGAAGTTCCCCAATTAAAACTCACACTGTTTAGACTCTTCAACTCTACATCTGTGCAGAACTTGACATAACAGTTGTAAATCATACTTACAACTGTCTGGTACACTGCCTTTTCCTATGACTTTTATTCTTTGCTTGCCACCACCATCACCTCTATTTGTCTGTTATTTTTACAATTTCATCTTATCCTGTAGGCCCTGAATATAAACATATCTGTGCATATGTACACACACACAATTAAATTAATTCCCTAGTATTTTCAGGATCAGAATTGTAAATTTTTTAGAGTAGACTTTCTTACTTGTATGGGACAACGGGTGGATTTATGGCCTTCAACACACTCTGGGAGTTACTGGCAACCAGTGAAACGTGAACAACAAAGGAAGAAAATCTGAGAATATGGACTTTAAATGTTAGTCTTACTCCCTTAAGAAAACTAATTATTACTGATCACCACAGTTAGCTCCCTTGAGAATCAGATGTCCTTCTTAATGAGTTTAGATTAAAAAAGGAAAAAATTTGTGCTGATCCTACTAAAAGTAGCAGAGTGTGGACTGTACCGCTTAATCCTGCTCACCATGAAATCAGTGTTGAAACTCTGACCACGGGAATTAATACCACTGCCACAACTCATTTTAGCTCATGTGGGCTCTAGAGTGAACAGGCAGTTTGTACATGTCTGTCCTCTAAGCTCAAACAAATTGCTCAGACTCAGCCTCTAGAAAGACTTTTTAAGAGCTTGAGACTTTTTTGCCCCAACTCAGTTTTAGGTAGAAGTCTGAGTTAAAAAGACATTACTCACCTTTGATAGAGCTCTATCTGCTAAGAAATACCAAGCTACAGCCTGTGGTTTTTAAGTACCATCCTTCAGTTCAGAATGACTTGTACTTTAAATAACAGCTACTGAAAAATATTACCTACAAAAAAAAATTATTCTGTTTTAAGCATCTCCACTTCTCCTCTTCACCCACTTAAGTGTGTCAACTTATTACTGAAATTCTTTCTTACATTTCTTGGAGTATCCTCCTTACACAAACCCAAAGGTTTGCCTTAATTTTTCTTGAGGAAAGTGGTAGGGTTTTAATGAGATCAGTTCCAAACAGAAATATTTGTACACCATGTTTGAGAAGCTTCCAGACACGGCAGTAGGTATTTGTAAAATGAAGAAAAAATCAATATGGATTTGATTTAAAAGTTTTTGTTTGCCTTTTTTTCTCTAAGGAAAATGGTTCCTTAGCTGAAAATCATATGGGAATTTAATTAGCTAGAGTCTTATTAAATGCATTTTTTAGCCCAGTCACTTCAATAAATACTAATTATGAGACAAGAAAAAACATATAGAAAATGTTTTACAGAGAACATAATGGAAAAAAAATTAATGTTTGTGGCTTTGGGGGGTTTTTTAGTTGTGTGTGTGTGCGCTTGCAAAAATACAGAACACAATGAAGCTGTTCTACGTTGTGCTTTGAGATTATAATGATGCATTTTGAAACAGAATGTGTCATTGGATATGCTCCAACAAATTTTGGGCAAACAAATTGCTTGATGACTCTGGCAGAGTACTGTAACTTCTAAGAGAAAGTCCATTGCACTTTAGAAATATTCTGGGAAAACAGGTAAGGTGAAGAAACATTTTACAAAATTTCATTTACACAGCTTCTAGGACGGCTAAAACACCTGTCCTTTCCAGCCCAAACTATTCTTTATTCTGCTTATAGAAAGTACCTTACTCCATTCACCACAACATTTTATAGTAACTCTGTAAAGTAAGGGAAAGAAGTCTTCTCTATTTTACAGACAGACAATGGCAATCCAGATAGACCAGTGAAGTGAAGGTCATGTAGGAAGCCTCTGATCAATAAATCCAGGACCCTAAAATTTGAAAGCAGTAACTTCAGTCTCTTAAGCATTCATTTTTCTTCATTCCAGTAAAGGAATTGCTAGGAAAAATTTATGAAGAAAATAAACTTTAAAAAATAAAATAAAATAATAAATATTTGTTTGAGTATAGTATCATAAGTACAATAAATAATAATCTGATCCTATTCTTTATTCAGAACTGAATATTATCCAGTACTAATAATCAAAGCATGATATTCAGACTGTAGGGGTTTAAATTTCAGAAAGTGACTGTGAAGGCACCTATTTTCATGTATCACTTAATCTCTAGAAAAGCCTAAAACTGATCAACTGCCTCTATTTCAGGCTACAGTGTTCCATAGGTGCCTATGCATACATAACTTCCTTGATATAAGGAGCACCCAGACCTGAAGAAGTGGGCAGAATTTAGGCACCTGAACACCACTGCAACTTTGAAATGAGCAAGAAGACATCAAAATTCCACCAAAACCCTTGTTAGATGTGTTCTGACTATATGTGATATACTTGGTCAGCTTGAGGTTTCCTCCAGTTGCAAGTTACAATAGAGTGGTGCCATGCACTTTTTGAAAACCAAGTTAGCACAAATATTCTTGACCTTATGAATGAATATCAGCCTCAAGACACATACCATGAACGAGCAAAGATGGAAGAAGCCTTATAAGTGATTTGGGGTACTGAATGGAACATCTCCATAAGAACATAGTTCTCCATTGCTGGATAGGGCTGAACTGCATATGCAAGACAGTCTCAAGATGTGCTGGGCACTCCAGACTCCTTATGCCTTGCTGACCTGTTTCATTCTTTGGCGTCAGTTTTGGACTAACCAGCACCTTCCTCTCAGCACAGTTCCCCTACCTGTACAGACACATGTGGACTTCTTACAAATCACCTGTAATTCAGGAGCTACAAACTAGTCAGTGACAATGACCACTTGAGAAGGACACAGGAAACCTGGATGTCTGCATGCTTCTCAGCCCAAGAGAAGTAATCCTGGGCTTTTCAAGAGTATGCTCTGATTGCCACTCAGTGGTCAGATGTGAGGCTTTCAAATTGTCCCTGGATTATTAGTTTTTAATTCAGTAATCATCCACAGTAAAATGACTCCCACACACACCCTATTCCCCCAGAATAAGTACTGCAGTAACTCTTGGAGCAGAAAATGGATGGGGGGGTGGGGAAACCAAAACCCAACAATAGGCACACTTTCTATTCCACTTAGGGGAGTATCCTAGTTACTTCTAGGTAGTCAAGATTCTACCTGGGTTCAGTTGTTTCTAACATAATAGGTTTTTCCTGATGCTTGAGCAGCAGAGAAGGAAGGTGTCCCTTCTTACCATGTGTATTGTTAGGCACCTGCCCACAAAGGATTATTGGTATCCACTTTCTCATAACTGACATCCACAGAGCCATTTCCTTTGTTAGATCTCAAAACTGAACTGAAATTCAGGCTGTAATTAAGGGAAATGATGGTCTAGAAATGTTTCTAAAGATCAGTAAATCATTTAGCCATATGAGAACCAATTCCTGCGTGTATGAAGCAACTAGCAGTAACATAGCCTGTAAATATCTGCTGCAATCAGTTTTATCCCTCTGCATGACTCAACACCCATTTTTCTTGTGTGTCCTGAATGATATTCAAATAACAGATATCTTTGCTAGAGCTATCAAAGCACAGAGTCTGAATTTCTAAAGATCAGGCTAGGATTTGGTTCAACCTCCTTAAAACTCCTTCCCAGTGCTGTAGGTGTAATTTTTCAAGTATTATATATGCCGTGAGGAACTTTGAAGTTAATAAATATTATTGTGTCAAATAAAATAAAATAAAGCCTTCTCAGTGAGACAAAGATCAGCTTCAGTACTATATAATATATGGCTTTAGCCCCTGGCAATGAGTTCTGGGAGTTACAGCAGTTGAAAGAAATTTGAGAGCACAGCAGTGGGTTTGGATTACAGAGTATCTAAACTACAAGAGAAAATTATCTTTCAAAAAAAAGGGTTTATGAGGTGAGAGAGTTATGTAAATGGTCTTTTAAAACTTGTTAGAAGAAAAAGTGCATCAAAACTCTTGGAAAAACAGGTGGGCAATTTTTTGTGTACTTTATAATAAGAATTGGTTTTTTTTTCTTTTCTGTCTAATAAAGCATATGAAACCTGGAAAAGCTTTATTTTTTTAATTACATGTGATGAGTTTCCATCAAGTTCATATCCTCTTTTTGCTGCCTGTGGCTATAAGAGTGAAAGATAGCAACTTCTGCTTTCACACCATAACCTTGCTCAAGGTGTGAAAGGAGTGTTCCCAAGGAATATACAGCTACTTTGGAACTATGATGGTTCCCTGTGAAGCAACAGCTCAAAAAGGCAACATATTTGAGCATCATCGGGAAGGGCACTGAGAACAGAAAAGAAGGTACCATTTGCAACTGCATGAAACCTTAGCTACCATGCATAGTTGATCTCTACAGAGCAGGAGCAACATTAAAGAAAGTATGAACCAGAGCTAGTAAAATGAAAAAGGGGACGGAACCATGGCTCTATGAGGAGAAACTAAAGAAGTTTGGACTCTTCAGTTTAAGAAGAAGAAAGCTGAGGGAGATGTGTTCAAGCTTTACATCCTGAAGGTGGTGTATAAAATGAGTGCAGAACCATTAATCGCCACCCACACAGTACTGCATATGCTCAAGGGCAACTTTGTGAATCTGGCTTAGAAAAGATAAAAGTAGCCCTTTTTTACACAGTACTCAGTCAACTTCTGGAATCTGTTTCCACAGAGGATTGTAATGCAGGCAATATCAGCAGTTTCAAAAATAAAATAGAGACATTAATGAACAGCAGGTCCATAAACAGTCGTTAAAGGGGACAGACAGGGAATTCCCTTCTTATAAGTGTTGATTGACAGCCGGCTGAACATGAGCCAGCAGTGTGCCCAGGTGGCCAAGAAGGCCAATGGCATCCTGGCCTGTATCAGAAATAGTGTGGCCAGCAGGGACAGGGAAGTGATCTTGCCCCTGTACTCAGCACTGGTGAGGCCGCACCTCGATTACTGTGTTCAGTTTTGGGCCCCTCACTACAAAAAGGACATTGAATGACTCGAGCGTGTCCAGAGAAGGGCAACGAAGCTGGTGAAGGGTCTGGAGCACATGTCATATGAGGAGCGGCTGAGGGAACTGGGGTTGTTTAGTCTGGAGAAAAGGAGGCTGAGGGGAGACCCCATCGCCCTCTACAACTACCTGAAAGGAGGTTGCAGAGAGCTGGGGATGAGCCTCTTTAACCAAGTAATGAGTGATAAGACAAGAGGTAATGGCCTCAAGTTGCGGCAAGGAAGGTTTAGACTAGATATTAGGAAGTATTTCTTTACAGAATGGGTTGTTAGGCGTTGGAATGGGCTGCCCAGGGAGGTGGTGGAGTCCCCATCCCTGAAGGTGTTTAAGAGTCGGGTTGACATGGCGCTGAGGGATATGGTGTAGTTGGAAACTGCCAATGCTACGTTAACGGTTGGACTAGATGATCTTCAAGGTCCTTTCCAACCGAGATGATTCTGTGATTCTGTGATTCTAATGACTGGTGGAGAATGAAGATAATGGACTTCATACATTTTTCCTAAACTATGTCTCTTACTAGCACTTTCAAAGACAGACTGCAAGGCTAGATGGACTATTGATCTGATAAACTAGATTAATACTTATATTTTGATTTTCTAGGGAAAGTTGGGAATTTGTCTCCTGATTCCTAAGGAGACATCCTAAGGAAAACTGAAAGACAAAGTTGTAGTTTTGGTCAGAGTTACAAGCTAGGGTAAAATGTATGCACTGGAGTGTGTGTCCTTGCGTGTGTGGGAGACATGAAGCAACCAAGAACACTCCACCTCACCCAGCAGCAACAGGGATCCAGACAAAGGAAGTGGTTTTGAACAAACAGTCAATGAAATAAGGATGGGGTTTTTTGTGTATGTCTTTAAATGAGTAGAATAAAACAGCATTTCAGGGAGACCCTGTAAGTTTTCCTGTGAGGGCAATAAAAGAGAAAAAAAATACCAACAAAGGCAAAATACTACACTAAGAACTTTTTCTAAATAGTGGCGGGATGAAATAGCTAATTTTGCAGTAATGATCTATAATGCACACTTTACATACTAACATGTTGTATGAAAGTGAATTTTTGGTGGTCTGAAACCCCTCACTTGTGGCTGATGTTGCCTCAGTTGAACTCCTATCTTCTAGTTATAGAAACACTGCTCTTCTGGAAGGTGCTCAGATACTACAGAGTTCATGCTAAAAGAAGCTGGATAGATGAGAAATGAGTTTTCCATGTAATGGGGCAAGGGTGATGAGGCAGTGGTCAAATTCTTTGAGTAATCTGGTAAAACCATAAGAACTTATGATAAGAGTATGAGATGTTACATACAAAGGCTGATGACAAGTCTTAAAAGAAATTTTATCTTATTTCAGTATTTGTAGATGTGTATGGAGGAGAGGTGAGGTGAGGAAAGGTGAGGAGAGGTGTCTTTGCAGAATCCTGTGGCTGCCTCTAAAACCTTTTAGCTTGCCTCTCAGCCTGGGTGCCTGTGCAAGTTTCTTTGTGCCATCCTTTGAGGGACTTCCCACCCCAAACTGACCTAAGTTCACACAAGAAGATTGCTTCCCCTATGTCCCTGGCTGACTGAATTTCTCTTGAAAAGCTAGTGGGAAAGTGATAATTCAGATGAAAACGTCACATCTATCTAATCTGGAGAAGGATGTCAGTGAATATTTTGAAATCGCAGACTAAGATGGACAAGCATGGAAAAAGTTTCTTCTCTTTACACTTGGCCCAGTATCTGCTTGAATTTGGCAGGCAGTGGCATAGTATAGTCTTCATTTTCTATAGTTCTTTAGACCACCAACTTATTTGGACAAAGTATAAAGTAAAAATAAGTACCTCCTAGCAATGAACAATTTTTATTGCTAAATTTTATTTTTCGATTGGTCTGAGGCATGGTATACCATCCCTTAGGAAGCAAAAAATATCAACAAACAAGCCAAGATTATGCATAACATATGCATGTGTAAAGGAGGGAAGCCAAAAGGAAAACATGAAGGCACTGCAAGTTTTCAGATATATTGTCGGATCTCTCTGTATATCACATTTCTCTACTATTTAGCATAACTTCAGTATTGTTCTGTAGCATTGATACAGTGCCCATGGAAGTCACAGAAAACTTTATATAGGGTTGAGAACAAGTTCAGACATATTTTTCTGCTAAATTTGAGGTATCTAGTAAATAGGTCTAAAGCAAATGCTTATGTTATCCAAATAGCTAACAGAAACAGTGCAGGAACTTCGAAAATCTGCAGCAGGAGATCTTCTCTGCCTACTGTAGGTACCTAAGTTAGGTCAATAGAACCTCACCCAGAAAGCCCTTCTGTGTGCCTAATTCTACCCATCATAAATGGAGAATTAAGACACAGTGGTAGAATTCCTTCACCAGATAGTGCCTTTGCTTCTCCTGATTCCTGCCTTTGGTCCCCCTTGTTCATGTCTTCCATCAGAAAAATTCCTCTGCTCTTTGATACTATGTCATCCAGCTTCATCTATTTGCTGGGCCTAGTTAGTATCTGTACCACAAGTTTGGTTTTTTAACTGCAGCACCACAAATTCTTTTTCAAACTTCAAAACTGCAACAAAATGCAGGAGTAAAACCCCATGAATTTTTGCTTCTCACCTATAATATGTTCAGAATTGGTTTAGGATGAAAATTACTATATGACCTACATAAGTACATATCAGACCTCAGTCTCAGTAAAACTCTGGATATTTTTCCTACAAGAAATTGTAGATGTTCACATGTAACCATTCAATGTTCAAATGTTAAGATATCTTCTTGATTTTATCGAAAGACTAAAATTAAAATCAGTGGATCTTTAATTGTCCAGATCCAGCGTGGATCTTTAAAGATAAAGAGTGGATTTAAAGATTCCATTTGGATCTTTAATTGTCTTGTGAACTTTTTTGCACTATGTGTTTTTACATTACTAAATTTCCTTTTATTTATTTCCCCGTGGAAAGTGGAGCAGGATGTTAAAGAAGGCTCAAAGCAAATGTTTTAAACAGAAGATGAGAGAAAGAGGGGCAGGGGATTCCACGAATAACAACATTTATTCTGAAAACATATCTTTGTTTTAGCATTGAAGAAAATGGAAAGCAAATTTTTCACTCATACAATGTTATTAAATTTTATTAACATAAAAAAAAGCCCCACACTTCATTGGTACGCTAAACTGTTCAAATAAATATTTCACTTGTGATGGCAATAATTTCTACATGTGCAAACAAGGGACTAATTAATAACTTGTTAAAATTTTATTTTTTTTTCTACACTATCTAGGTCAATATTTGCTTCCTCAAAAAGATTTATCAGAAATATTTCCAAATGACAATTCAAGTCTATTGAGAGACATGAAATATTAGTTTAAGGTGAACACCACAAACAAAATGTGAACCAAATTAACTGAGTTCAGCAAAGCCCATCCAGTTTTTCTGATTCCCTCCAACAAGCATGTAACTGATTGAAATCCATCTCTTTGAAGGTTTGTAAAACTGTGAGACATACATGTCTGAACCTTCTAAATAGGCATTAGAGAGATTAATCATATTTGATTAGATAGGAGACTCTTTGACACAGGAAGGGCAGAATGTGCTCCAAACCCTATACTGTATCTTTTATATGTGAGCAATTAAAAAAGGGCCAAGAATATTCCTGCAATGTCTTTTACAAAGTGCTGACTAACATATTTATATTAAATAGACTTTCAACAGACTTACATTTAGCTAAGGTCTCTTCTGAGTCAAAATATTTTTTCTCATTTTCAAGAATTAAACTGCTACTTCTTCAAATTCACTTTGTGATTACAAAAGAATTGCGCTAGTTTGACACAGGAAGGGAAATTAAAAGATTCAACCGAGTAGTTGTTACTTACCAGTGTTATTCATGTTTTGAACAAGTATCAAACATTGCCAAAGGGCATTCATAAAAAAGATTTTAACCCTTTTAATCTGTTGTTAAAATGAAATTAAATTAAAAAATTGATAAACTGTGGATAATGGAAATTAGAGGTTGCTATCCAACAAAATTTTTAACCTCTGTTTTGTTGTGTAAAAAATCCTTGTATCATGTCAATACAAGGGAAATCATGAAGCAAATGAAATGGAAGGTACATACAGTAACTGCTCTTGAAAAAGATACCTAGTCTATCATTTTAAATATCTTGTTCAGTAACACTGTATGCTACAAGGTTAGTGCCCTAAATTCAGCATGTGTGATTAGGCACCCACCACCTTTTGCACAGGTACTGATTATTTAAGAAGCTTGATGGCATCCACCAACTAATGAAACCATTTCAGAAATATCCTGTGATTTTTGTATCCTTATATAAATATTTTTTAACTGGAAACAGGAATAAATAAAGCAGAACCAAGTTACATCTGTCCCTGATCCACAAGTAAATCACAGTAGGAAAAAAAGTTGGATAGACACTGAATGTCTATCAGCAGATGAAGGAAAAATAAGAAGGCAAGCAAAGTGTTTTAAACAGCATTCACTGAGACATTACTCTTTCTGAAATTCATTCAATTGTAATTTCAAACATGAGAACAATGTCATAAATGGCTATAGTCTGTACAGCAGTTTAGGCTATACACTCTGAGATTCACTTAATCTACAAGAAGAGTGTCCACGGATTCCTGCTTATTTCATTCTGTATTCTTTCTCATGCTTATTAGCATGTGAGAAAGCATTAATTTCTTTAACAAATCCTTACCTTCAAATATTCGTGCTGAATTTTAAAGCATTTATCATTTATTAAAGCAAAATTCTGTTTGGTTCTGCATAAAAAAAGAATTTGACATCAACATCAAATAACTGGAAGAATCAGTAAGGAAATATAGAACTACAACTCCCAGTTCTGCCTGTAGTCAGAAAACACTTTGTCATATTTTTAAACAGAAGTAATAACAATTTAATAACTAACAACAATTGCTTATTAAGAAAAAATCCCTTACTGTTTTTGCAATGCAGTTAAAGACAGAGCAGTGCCAGTTCCCTGTTATTCTGGAATTTATAGCTAGACTATGGGGGAATCAACACTGTACTTTACTAATTAAGAAAAATCATGTTGCTTGAAAGTTAAAGCTGATGCTGTCAGAGAAATAATCTTTTCTTCTGCTGTAGTTAGTGCTACTACAAGAGCTACACTGTTGGCTGTCAAGAAACGGACATACTTTATCCAAAGCTTAAAACACAAGTTCCTTCCAGACTGCGCTATATAATCAACTGTATTGGTAAATTACTAGGTGGATAAAATAAAACAATTACTAACAATAAAGGACAGACATTTTTCAGTAAATACTTTGATAATGAAAAGGAGAGTTAATAATGTAACCATAAAATGTTAAGTGAGTGAAACTCTATTGACTCCAACCATAACTAATAGTAATATTTAGAAACAGTTATTAAAACTGAGGATTTTAAGGTAAGCAAATCTAGATAATACTCATCTAAGAACTTAAAGTATATGGCCAAAAAAATCTCTGGATCTCAAATGTCAGCCTTTCAATATATTCTGGAGATCTGAAAATGTTCCAGAATAAAGCCATCCTTTGAAAATATTTAATAAACTAATTTTTTTATAAGGAAACTTATACATCTGCAGATAAAACAACATCCCAGACAAAACTGTAGAATGGCTAATATAAAACTCCATCAATAAGAACTGAAAGAATCCAGTACTATTAATGTTATTCTACATTTATAGAAAATTAAAGTATATTGGTTACACTTTGCTATGTTTACAACTTTGCGTGATGAAAATAATGGTTGCCGCAATAAATTTCTGTAATACACTTGACCTGAGACCACATGTCATCTTGAGTGAAAAAGCTTGAACGATTTAACATTCGTATATTAAATGGATTAAAAACTTGTTAAATAATAAGATTCAGAACACAATCCTAAATCAGAATCATTGTCAACCAGCTGCATTTCAGGTAGAAACCCACTGAGATTTTTTACTTCTTTTTGGGTCTGTATTTTTTATCAATGCCTTAGGAATACATAAATGCAGGATAAAACCACATGTACAAAAGGCACTGATTTTTTTGGTGACCAAATGCCTAGGAAGCAGTAAATAAAGGAGGACAGGTCATCCCTGTCCATTTGCCTGTAAGCAAACCATATGTGTTCCAAATCTAAAACCACTAATCAATGGCAAAAATATAGACCGTAGTAACGCAATGGCAGATGCTGTCTTGAAAGCTGTGATTCTGAAATGGTCTTAGGATGACAAACAGTAATAAACTGAGAGTAACTTCCCAGTACAACTCTGTAACCAAAAGGCTTAATACTATCCTAGGATTATAAAGATGGGAATATTCTGCAGGATAAAAAAAAAACAAATCTATATTTGTCAAAGTTATAACTCCTGCTGTAATTCTGGCAATAGTTCTAGTCTCCATATGTTAAGAAGGACACTAATGTCCTTGGAAAGGATTCAGAAAAGAACCACTGAATGAATGGACTGGAAAATATGTAAAACAGTGAAAAAATGGATGAGATCAATCCAGTTATGTTACCATACAAGCCACAAGGGAGAGACTCGATCACATGCCATACGCACCTATAAGAGAAATAGAACTTGCACAATCAATAGATCTTCAGTCTAGAAGGTAAATATATTAAAAAGGTCACTTGGGAAATAGATACATTCAGAATAGAAATAAAGTAAAAAATTTTAACAAGGCCAATATTGCCATAGATGATGGATGTTCATTGCCATTAAAACCAATTACAACTGCCGTGCTTATTCAGTGACTTTTTAATAAAAAACATTGCTAATATTGCATCTAGAAAGATGGAGACTCTTACTGTTAACAGCACCCTGTACCTGGAAAATGAAAGTCTCATAACAATATAACTTTCAGGGGTATTAATTTATGTGCTGCGTGACAGCAATTTGTAGACTTCAGGGCCCACAGAGACTCTTGGAACTGCTCCTTCCCATTCTTTACCAGAGGAATTTGTAACATAAATCCCTATTTTATCCTTTTCTTGCTCTTCTGTATGTAAACAATTTCTCTTGTCATGAATACAGAGTTATCCAGCCATGTTTACCAATGCTGGACAAGGACATCTTTTCCTATCTGTTGCCCTTATGATTGTTGCAGAACTTATCACTATGATCAAAATAAAGTAATTCTGAGGAAAATTGTCACTCCCACAACTCACCGACTCTGAGGATTTTGCAAGGTGCTGTAATATATAGAGTGAGACAATTTGACATACCCAGCCATACAAAAAAAATTGCATTATAGAATCACAGAATGGTTTGGGTTGGAAGGGACCTTAAAGATCATCTAGTCCCAACCTCCCTGCCATGGGCAGGGACACCTTCCACTAGCCCAGGTTGCTCAAAGCCCCACCCAACCTGGCCTTGAACACTTCCAGGGAGGGGGCAGCCACAACTTCTCTGGGCAACCTGTGTCAGTGTCTCACCACCTGCACAGGAAAGAATTTCTTCCTTAGATCTAATCTAAATCTACCCTCTTTCAGTTTAAAACCATTACAGCTCATCCTATCACTACACTCCCTGATCGAGTCCCTCCTTCCTTTCCTGTAGCCCCCTTTAAGTCCTGGGAGGCCACTTTAAGGTCTCCCCGGAGCCTTCTCTTCTCCAGGCTGAACAACCCCAACTCTCTCAGCCTGTCCTCACAGGGAAGGTGCTCCAACCCCCTGATCATCTTTGTGGCCTCCTCTGGACCCGCTCAAGCAGATCCATGCCTTCTTATTTTGGGGACCCCAGAGCTGGACACAGCACTGCAGGGGAGGTCTCACGAGAGCGGAGTAGAGGGGGAGAATCACATGCCTCGACCTGCTGGCCACACTTCTCTTGACGCAGCCCAGGATACAGTTGGCTTTCCGGGCTGCGAGCACACATTGCTGGCTCATAGTCAGTTTCCCATCCACTGATACCCCCAAGTCCTTCTCTGCAGGGCTGCTCTCAATCCACTCATCACCCAGCTTGTATTTGTGCTTGGGCACAAATATATAATTAAAATATAAAAATATATATAATATATACATCAAACATATATATATTTAATATATTACAAGTAAATAAATATATTTTAAAAAATAGAAATCTTCTATGTGAATTCATACAACTCCATGTAACTTACCAGAATATTTAACAGTATCAATTCTACCAGACAAACTATGTCAGAAAGTGAGTATTGATCATTTCTACTTGGATAAGGACTGTTTTCTGATTCTCGCTCAAGATAAAATAAATGTGTAGGGTATTTCACTTGTGTAAAAGTCAGTCTATTCTGGACATTATTTTGCTTTCAATCTTCTGGCAAATGAATTCAGCAGTGCAGAACTGCAGATTAGAAAGACATTTCCAGTTAATTCCAGTTTCCTGATCTACAAAAAAAGGCTCTAACACCTGTCATAAGAACTCTGATGGGCAACATCAGGTCAAATCCTTTAGGGTACTGAATCCAGGAAAATGTTTTTGGATAAAATATTATCAAGAAGAAGTGTAAGAACAGGTACATGCCAAAACATCTTACATGTTATCGTACCAGTCAGATTTATCCACTTGAACCAGCAACATCTTGTAGTCAAGCTCTGCATCTCTTACCACCTTTGCCAATCTCAGACTATACATACCATCAGCCCACACAAAACACTAGTTGACTGAGAAGTTATCAGGTAGAAAGATGGCCTCACAATTAATTATTACATAATGTACGGTGTATGATAGAAAACAAAACCATCATGAAAATAATCTGTATCAGTTTTCAAATGGAAAAGAGATTGCTTCTTCTCTATCTTTCTACACATGCAGACAGAGCTTCTCCCTTTTGTTACTCTTCCAGATTATAATTGAATAATGTTGTATTTTATTTCATGGTCTCATATAGTTGAAAATAAATCCACGGCCCTAATGGATAAAAGCTGTGTAGTACCTCTTGACTAAATTTGGCTGCTACAAAAGTACAGCCTGTTCCTCTCTATATAAAATGGTTTTCAAACTCAAGTTTTGGGGCAGCAGCTTTCCTGATACCCTCAAAACTAATAGGAATTCTCACTTGTCCAACAATCCTGCTCTAATTACAGTAAGATTAAACCTGAACATTTAAAAGGTTATACACTATTTTGCCCTGATTATCACAAGACCAGTTCTTATTCTGAAGCTGACATTCTCATTTCCAATTTTGAGTTTTCAGCATATAGAAGGATCATATTTTCAAGCTTTGCCTCAATGCTCTGAAGGTTGCAAGCATTTTTCCTCAATGAAACTTGTGATTCATATGTAATAACTTGCCTCCAGGAGTGAATGCTTTAAGTACATGCTCATATATCATGAAACATGGAGTGTCTGATCAGTTAACTCTTGGGAGAAGGGATGTTGACTGTTCTTATGCCTAGAAATGAGCTTAATAGCATCCACCCATGGTTTCAAGTAGCTTGGAGAATTCTCAACAACCATCAGTTCTTCACTCATGCTTTGTAGCTATTTCTAAACATTATTGTTATTTTTTAGTACCCAGGATCAGTCATCACAGTTTTTATACTCTTTACCAAAAGCTCCCTGTCTTCCACTCGTGCAAAACCTTGTATAGGTTATATGAAGCTTTGTTCCCTGTGCCACCCCCAGGTTTAGCAAAAGCAGTGCAGCAGTGTCATTTCCTGAAGTAACACACAAAAAAGGACTCAGCATCATACCTCCATGATCTTGCTGAGAATTCTGATCAGAATGTTTAAATCTGGTCATCTACATACACTTGCTTTCCAGTGTTTGAAAAGCTGCAGCTCTAACTCTAGTTTCTCAAATATATGAAACTTTAGGTACCTCCGGATCAATTTGGGTACTTAATTAAAAAAGGTCAAGGTGCCTGAGTAGATATAACAGCAAATTAACACCCAGCATTTGTGGACCGTGCTCCTCCTCATGCCACAAGCAGACAGGGTTTCTTTGCAAAATCTCCCACCCCACCATTCACTTTTCTCTGATGTAAAGCAGCTTTATGAAGAGTGGCATCTCCTGTGACATGCCCTGAGACCTCTCAGTAAATATCAAAGTGGAAGTTCTGTATAGTCATTAATTATTTTAGATATCCAAAAATAAACATATCAGCTTAAATTGACAAGTGTATAAAGTAAGGGTAATGAAAATAGTGGAGTGGAATATGTATCTTCAGAAAACATCCAGTTTATATCTGGGAAAAGATCCAAGTTCATTGAAATGAACAGAGAGGGGCCCAGTGCCTCCCTCATACGTTTGTATTACAGTGACCGCACAGGCAAACGCAGCAGCCGTTATTTCCTCAGCAACAGTGTAAATGCAGTCCCAGCTTCATCCAATACTAGATTTGCCTGATTTTCTCTCTCTTTGGGATGTCATCATGGAAACAGCCTTGATTACTTAATGTTCCTTAAAATGGTACTAGCTTAGCTAATCAATGTTATTCTGTTGTTAAGCAGGATATTTTTCCTTTCTGAAACAATATTGATTACCTAATTATTGCCATTAAAAGCACCCAAAACCAACACACATTTAAGCCAGTGATGGCACGGCTGCTATTAAAGCTCTCACCAGTAATACTATTCTATTTCTACTCAGTTTGCATAGCTTCCCTATTTTTGAACGTCTTCAACTGTCTTACTGTCCTAATATTTAGCAACTTTCCCCCCTCCCCCAGCTTCCACCAGCAGACAGTGCAAAATTAATGACAAGCAACAGGATCCAACAGCTTGTTCCAGAAAGCAGTGATACAAGACACAAAGAAAGGGATATGGCAGCAGATATAGACACAACACCTGTTTCTAATTTTTAAAAGTTAAAACTTAATTCCACCTCATTCAAACTTATTTTAGAAAGCAATTGACGACAGGAAAAAATTATAAAATTGGCAGGAAACTAAGTCTTGGGTGTTGAGAATTAAGAACTTCAAACTGTGAATTAGAATATATATGTGTATCTATATATATTGCTATTTCATCATTAGGAGAATGTGGCTCTACAGCTGTATTTATGATTATTGAAGGATTCTTCTGTTTATATTTAGCCATAAAAGTACACATACTTAAAAGCTCTGATACCTCTTTAAAAAGGCAGCAGTCAACCTGTCTCTCTCTGTAGTCATGGGGTGTTTTAACCTGATACTCAAAATGCTTTATGGGATTTGGCCTAGAAGACAAATCACTCCCATTTTTTCTGACTTTTCACTGTGGGTTATGTGCATTTTGTGAATCATGAATTGTATACATGATTGCATATATGTTTGTGTGTGTGTATGTATTCCCTCATGCACAGTTTAAGTATTATACATATACTCTTTTGCAATATCTATGTATAGACAATGGAGTTGTATATTTTTTTAGTTAGTGCATAGCATATATTATAAACAGCGGGTTCACATTGCAGATACAGTATACATAAAACATATACTGTGTAACTTCAGAGGAGTTTTTTAAGCCCCAGCTGTACAGATGATGCCATGTAGGTAGCCCACATCAGCCTCATGAAAGCCCAGTAACCTTGAAAAAGGGAAAGGTGATGAGCTGTGAAGAAGCTAGAGCAGTAAGGTCTTCAGACTGCAGCATCACTGGAAAAGGTAAGTAGACACTGTCCAATACTTTCTTGGTGAGGCATGATGTGCTTTCAGAGGTGTGCAACTGCATAGTGAGATATATCAGAAAGGACTTTAAGTATGTAAACATAGAGTCACAGAAATAGTTTCTCCTCCTACGTGGCCTAAGATGTAGAAGGTGGAGTGAATTCATGGACACACCTCAGAGCGTGCCAATCAGGGCAAGTACAAACATATAGCAACCAATAGTCCTTACCTACACAGCTACAAAGAGCTGCACTAAGTTTTTGTGTCAGAAGAAGACAGAAAGCCTACATCATTCTTGTTTTGCTCTCTCAGCCTCACACACTTCAGCAAGAGGGACAGATGAGACAGATGTATTCAGACTTGTAAACAGTCTGAATATAGACCTGAAGGACAAGGTGGAACACAAAAATATAGCAAAACAGGTCAGAAGGGAACAAAAATGGAAAAATTTTCAGCTAGGCAGTGCTAGTAGTTATAAGGCTCATCCTAACAAGCCTTAACAATAGCCTTCTATATAATCAGTGGAACTGGTTGGTTGATAAGCAATGTGAAAGTCAGCAAATTGAATTAAATTTGGCTTAAATTGATTTAAATTCAAATAAGTTCTTTTGATTTTTGAGTTTTGTTTCTGCTGGAAGAAAAGATTAAGTAAAAACATTAATCTACTGTAACATGACAATGTTCTCCCATGATATCCCTAAAAATGCTCACATTACTACTGACACCAAACAGTCCAGAGAACCAACAGGGTACCAAAAAAAGGAATGGGTGGAAAGGAGGACAAAGAAAGAGGAAACAGTTACATTTCTTTCTCCTTGGTACAGGAGACTACAACTCAAGTTGCTTCTTGCTATGGGACCTGGCAAACTGCCACATATGTGTTCCTGCTCACAGGCAGCATCAGCATGCCGGCCGCAATCTACTCCAAAAACAAATGAGGTCCAAAAATATCCTCCTCTCTAAACAGGTTGTCTGTGTGTGTGTGTGTGTGTGTGTGCGTGCTTGCATGTGTGATTTATGCAAAAATCCTGTCAAAATATTCTGGTTCATCAAAAGTCTAATTTACATACATTTTTGGGACACTGTAGAGCCTGATTAACATGACGTATCGCAATTCAGAAGGAATGTTGACTGAAGCGTTTTAGGAGCCTGGGATGTGGGAGCATGAGGTAGATAAGCATATGGAGCTCAGTGAATGAAACAGGAGGCTGACTATTCTGCTATGATTTATGTTCCTCAACTTGTGAGAATTTGATGGCTTTCTGAGATAAGAGATTTTGTTTAGAAAAATCTAGTACAATCAAAAAATAATTATAGAGCTTTCTTTACTCATCTTTGATATGCCCAGATACATCTTCCATCACCTTTTACAGACACCAGGGTTTGAGTTTTATTAAAGAGGAAAATAGCCAGCACTAGAGCCTTATTTATAAATAGTAAGTTAAAATATTTAATCGAAAGCATTTAGAAATTATTTTTTATCACCTGGATTTAGAGAAACCATAGCAACATTCATCCTGCAAAATAAAAGTGAACGACATTTTATATTAGGTCTTTTAAAATTATGCGGTAACTTACCCATGCATCTGAAACTAGATTAATTTTACATTTTCTCATTATTTATTTAATTCCTTTTATTTAATTGGATAGTGGCATTTCTCCAGAGTCTTAGAATATGAGTGAATCACATAATTGTTCCCTAACTGCTTTCTGTATCACCAAAACAATGTAAATACCACTCTCTTGCTAAGTCCAAATCTCCAACTAGTGGAAATGTTTGCTAGTAGCCTTCCTGAAAGAAAATCACCTCTTGCATTATTCACAGTGCCATAGCTCTGCTTAGTAACTTTAAAGCAAAAAACAGTATTTCACTGCAATGAACTATTTCTCCTCACCCCCAGCAACATCCACTACAGTTAATTATTGGTTTGCACGGGTTGATAGTCCAGAGCACAGGAGACAAAAAGGAAAGTACTCACCATTCCAGTGTCAAATTATCAGCTGATGGGAGACAGAATTTCACATTATTATGACAAATGGGGTTGCTTATTTTTTTATAAAGAGTTTTTTTATGCTGAGGGTTTTTTATGGCAAATGATTAATAACTGGTGGTATCCAGTCATCCTTCCTGGGAATGAGAATTGGTAACCAGGAGTAGTTCTAACAGGACAGAAAAAAAGGTCTTTCAATCAGTTAAGATCTACTGTACCTCAGGGGATCCTTGGAACATAATCCTGTGTTTCCTCATTTCTTCAGGGTATAATTTAAAAATTACGTTTATTAAAACAGCTTGTGATGCCCTAAATCCTTTGTCTTCTGTACAAGCCCTTGGAGTGTATCAAGCAGAAGGTCTTTACCCTAGCTCTCACTTCAGGCATTCATTCATAAATATTTGGGTTCAAAATCCAGGTGGTTTTTGTAGCATTTCCTGTGATAGTCCTAACATGGATACTTAATTTAGATATAGACCTACCTGAATGTTAAGCATTGATCCCATCTAAAGTAAGAACTATGATTATTTTTAAGTCAGTGGAGAGAGATAACCTTTCTAACATGGTCCAAAGGGAAGGTGTATTCAGCCTAAACTGGTCTTCATGCCTAATAAAGGTTGAATCTCTGCAAGAAGCAGCTGGTGGCAGCAGCTACTCACTCCATTTTTGTGTGATTGACCATTAGGGTTCATTTCTGTTGCTTAATGTAGAATCCAGTGTTACCTAAGACGCTGCAGGATGCTCTCTGTGCCCTCAAGTTTCCACTGCAGAAGGACCCACATCTCCCGTAGGTGCTGCATTATACAGCCCCCATGTTTACCTTGCACTAGAAGACTAAGCTCCCATTCTAGCCAATAATTATCTGGTCAATACAATTAGCAGAGCCTAGAAAACTAATTAGCTGATTAGACAGATGTTTATTTTTAGGATTAATCTGGAGCTGAATCCCATATTTGGCTTCTGGTTAAAACTTACTCTAACATAAAGGTAGCCCAAAGGAACTTTCAGGTTAAGCAGGGACACATACAATAAGTTTAGTGGTCAGCTTAGTGCTAGACGGCAGATGAACTGTATCACAGTCTGGGTCTTGGATGTGTTTTTTTTTTAATTCCCATTAGATATACCATCACATGAGATAAAGGAGTTATTAGATTATGTTCATTCCCATATGTGTACAGGTTATAAACCCACTTGCAATGTGGTATAATCTAGGCCAAAATGATCAAGAGATGTTCTGGAGACACTTTACTTAAATAATGTTTCTTTTTAATCATTTGCATTCAATGTGCATCAGGTAGTGACAGAACTTGAGAGTAAAGGAGGGAGTCATAAGCATCATGTTGTCTGAGGGTGACTTTCTGGCAAGACTTCCGCTGAGAAAGCAGCAGACCTTTACTTGCTAAAGTATAGTATTGTGGCTAGTGTCTGGATGTGATAGGAACTAGTAGCTGCTGGAATGTTTCCTTAGACTATGCAGCAGATATATTTCTTCATAAATACAAGCGTAAAAGTCTCCATCTCACAGAGGCATCGCAAGGTTGAGTACAGATTGACACTCATTGCAGATGGATGGCAGCGCTTTTGCTATCTAGGGCAGACAGGAGGTGAAGATTCCTGATAAATTATTAAGCTCATGGGGTGGCACTCTTATTTGCACTCCCAGTTTGTAGGGGGGCACCCAGGAGGTGCCACTAGCCGGCTCATAGGTGCTCACTGCCACCACTGGGTGTCTCACTGACCAGCTTTCTGAAGATGATGAGGACAGTGATGATCCTTGCTGTGGCTGCACAAGGATGGAAGAACAAATTCAAGCACCAATGGCAGTTCACAAGAAGATAGGACTGGATCTGCAAGTTATGGGGAGAAACACAACTACCTGACACCCAGCCTCAGAAAAGGTTGACACGTGGACAACACCAACCCAGGGTTTGAAGCTTCCCTGTGGAGAATTTCAGCCGTTATTGCAGCTGCACTGCCAAAAACATTTTCTGACTAGACATATAGCCCAGAACAGTGAAAACCTGTTCTCCCTCCACAGGTTAATTCTTTTTCTTTATATGTAAACCGTCTTGGTTTTATACTTTTCATGGTACTGTGAATGCATGTGGAATATTCCCTGTTCCTCTTAGAGTTCAAATTTATGCTACTGATCATGTAATCAGTTAATTAGCTCTGAAGGGGTTAACGGAGATGGAAGGAAGTTCTGACAGCAGACTATGCCTGAAACCACACATTTTTATGGCATTACCTTGCAAAAAAGCATCACACCGAAATATCATTAAGGAAAGACAAATTAAACAGGAGAGTAGTAGCCAGGGGAGTCTTAAAGTTAATCCAGCGTATTGCTGTAAAAAGACTTGCCATCTGGATCCTAGTTTGTTACAATATTGAAGCTTCATGGCATTTTTTTCCCTTCATCTTCATTTTCAGCTATCATTCATGAGAGCTGAAAAACCTGTGCAGTACTCCAGTGTTGCAGCATGTGTGTGAGATAAGATGCTTTCAGAAATCCCTGTTAAAGTGTGTAAACAGATAACTGTTTTCTACAACAGCTGTTTGTATGTCCGTAGCCTCTGACAGACTCACAGCCAGGAGGCAGTTGTAATCATAGAAGCGTTGGCACTCCAAAAGTACACAAAACCAGGCTCTTACTTTTTTGCAGGCAGAAGGGTGGATGCTGTGTCACCTTTGCCAATCACTCCAGATTCAAATAACTCCACTAAGCTTTTGTGAGCTGTTTCAAATCCCCCTCTTTACCTCTGGTAAAGACAAGCAACAGGGAAAGGTACCTCTTTGCATGAAATACCTCAAAACACTAGAGGGCCAGTTGGCTTGGTAAGTGTAGTGCAGGGGCTGAGAGACTGTAACTTAACAAAACGCATCTGAGGCTCCGGATGCCGGCTTTGCCTAGCAAGGCAGAAGAGAAACGCATCAGCGATTGCATTTTATATGATCGACAAATCTGCTTTGAAGAGGCACACGGGTGAGGTGGCCAAGAGGGCGAAATGAATTACCTCTCGCCTCCTCTGGTGCGGTGGTGGAGGTCGGGAAGGAGCCTGACACACATTAAAGCAGAAGAGGAGACCTTATATGTCTTAAAGGGAATGGGGTTTGGGAGGGTGGGTTTTTTGGTGGGTTTTTTAGTGGGTTTTTTGGTGTGGTTTTTTTTTCTGCTAAGCTTTGGTGAGGGGAAAGATAAAAGGTGCTTGCTCTCAGATACTTGCAGTTGTCACTGTAAACAGGCAGGTTTTCATTTCTAGTGAGTGAAAAGACAAATTCTCCATTTTGGCTACTTTTCCTGGAATAAAACCAAGCTTTAAAGGAACAGAGCCAGGTCCTCAGGTCACAGAAATTCAAACAGCACCAAGGGAAAGTGAGATTTTACACCAGTTTGCACCCCTGTAAACAACTTCTGTTCACGTAAACAACTTCCTACTGATTTCAGGAGGGTAGTCTGATTTCCTCTCCCCAGAAACAGAATCTGACCCATCAAATTGTTTTTTCTCTTATGTATTTAATCATATTTTATGCCTGCAGCCTCTGCATATCACAAGCCTCAGCACGCTATGACTACAGGGAAGGAAAAAAAAAAAACCCAAACAACAGAAAGTTTGCATCTAAGCACCAGACTGATTCAGATGTCGTTAAAAATGAAGACAGATGAAAGGGACAGTTTTTTTCCCTGTCCCCCAAGAAGGAGACACTGAATGACAGCCCACCGCAGGCTGAGGGCTGGAGCTGCCGGGAGGCACAGCTCACCAGCCAGGCTGACCTTGCCACCGGTGAGCAGCATGGTCCAGCCTGAGTGAGGACAGACTGCCAAAGAGGTGCCCCTGGACATTAAGAAGCTGAAATTCACTTTGAGCATGCACGGATAGCTGCACTTGTCACACTTTTGAGAGGCAGGTACTCCACAGCTCCGGGCGCTTCCCAGATACTGGGAGGATTTTTAAAGAAATAATCACAACCAAGAGGGTTTCTGAAGTGTTTTTCTACAACAGAATTCCTGTCTGGATGTTTTATTCTGCTGTGTAGTTATGGAGATCTGCAGTATGACCCATTAATAGGATATTTTTTAGTAATACAGAAGTCATTGAGATCTACAGGCAGCTAGGATTATTTAAGTTTTTTAGATGAATTATCTCCAGACACACATGCACATGCACACATGCTGCCTCTGTATTTTCAAGACCATTCTACTTCTACCTGCAGGGGAGGATCGTCTCTGCTGCTTGTACAATTTTGATAAATTACAAACAGGGGAATTTTCCTAGGGGGAGATTAGTTAAATCACTTTCCATCCTTAAGTACACTGAGCTTGCAGTGGGCTTCTCTGTCCTTAGCAACATCCTAAAATAAGTTTTCAGCCAGTGCAAATACAGGATGTACCAAGTTAAAATTTAATCATCAAAACATTAGCAATGTCTTGGATATGCTCAGAAGAAACTGTATAGCATTAGGGAAATGATGTCCCATGAGAGAGCAGTATCTGAACTGTATATACTTCATTTTCATTGCTGATGACCTGTTAGCAAAAGAATCCACAAGTATAAGCAACAGATCAAGTTGGCTGCAAGTAAATAAGAGGTATATTTACTGCAGTACATGCTTATCTGTATTCTGGTTATTTGAGGAAACACTTACACATTGCTTATCACAATATCTCAACCTGCAGAATTCTTTGATCTAATATCCCATCCTCTTGAAAAGTCAGAATTATCATAAAAATCTTTGGAGCAAAAATCCAAACACTATGAATATTCATTCACTTCACAGCTGTTACATTTATGGAAATGCAATAACAGCAAACTTCTTGGATTTGGCAAAGACTTTTTACCAGATGAATACATGCCAGTAAAAGAACTTAAGTGAAATGAAACGCCTGGCTCACTTAAAGAAGTGTGCTGCAGTCCAGAGCATTTTGAAAGTTAATGAAAGAGCCTTTTTTCAAATTTCAAAACATGTATGCAAATTTCAGCTGGCAGTGCATGCACAGACCGTATTTAATAAACACATCAATTTGAAAGCAATGTTCCATGTCCACAGTTAAACAGCCGATGAATGGAAATTTTGCCCTCATAGAAAAAACAGCAGTCTATTTGCTTGTGATATGAAATGCAGTCAGAGTTGTCACCTTCCCTGAAAGTTTAATCCAGTCATACAATTTTAGCCCTTAACAAAAAATCTGCATGGTTAACTGAGGAGGGGGTGGGGGGGGAAGGTACCTGTCCATTTATTTCTATTGCTATGATTTGCTAAAGCCCTGCTCCGGCAGCTCTCAGTGGAAAACTGCAGAGACCAGGAATGTCTGCAAGTAAGATGCACAGATAGAAACATTCAGCACAAGATGTAACGTAAAGAAGACTGCAACATACCTTCAGCAATGTGCTCCTTCCTTCCCAGCCAGCCAGTTCTCAAGAATGTACACTACTGATGGGACTAGGAAAGTAATTGTAAATGGACTAATAATAAGTAGAATCATGAAACCAGATGTGACAGCAGGGTGTCACTAGGTCCTTTTTAAACTTGCCTCCAGTGCTGTCTCCTAGTTCCTCCAGACAGAATTAGACAGTTGCTGCTAGGATCAGAGCTGAAGAAGCAAGGGTGTTTTTTGACTGCAGTTGCTAATGCTCCACTTTCAGGGAAAGCGCAGAAGTATGTGTGTGCCTGCACTAACTGCACACACTCATCAGCCTGCTACAAGCAGGGAGATGTGATATGCATACTGAAAGAGCTGTGCAGGGAGGAGTAGTTCAGAAGCACACCCAAGACTGTTCTGCTAGTAATTGCACCCTACTGACCTCCCTGGGCTGGATCACTGCTGTATAATTCATCAATAAGTCTATCAGTCAATAAGCAATGGATCTGAAATAGTGTATATGGGGAGGGGAGAGGAGGGGACAAATGCAGCTTGAAGCCTTCAAACAGCAAACTTTCAAGATAGCTGTTTTACATTTCTCTGCCCTTAACGTTCCCACTGCAAATGTCATGGTCCATAGGTGAAGGCAATTGGATTTCATTTTAATAATCTGAAAGAGGATTTCTTTAACCATGATAAAGCACATTTTTAACAGGAGTCCTTAATGAGAACTATTATTATTCCAGGGTTTATAGGAGTACTGACAGATCCCAGCTGTGAAGATGGACCCACAGAGCAAGGCGGTGTACTGACTCGGTCTAAAAAACAGAACGTACAGTCAGATTGCATATGACAAATAAAAGAAATATCAGTATCTTTACATTTCATGGGAGAAAAGGAGCTTCAGAGAGGGAAGAGGTATGCCCAAGGTCACACATGGAATTTGAACCCAGATCTCCTACATCCTATTCCAGTTTCTTACAAATAAAACCAGACTACTTCTGTAGCTGCAAATCACCAAAACATGAAGCAGTCCAGGCTGCCACTAACAACAATCTTTGGTATGAACTAAAGTGGCAATTAACCATCTTACATATTCCTGTCTTCTTTTTAAATGTAATGTTTTCACATGAATTTGACCATGCAAACTTGACAGGTAATTCTGCTGGAATGTGCTCCAACCTTCTCCTGGAAAAGTGAGCTGTCATGTTAGCTTGCACACCTTTTTAAGCAAAGCTGTAGGATTAAAATTGCTTTGGTTTGTCAAGCTCTACTGTCTCTGTTTTGAAAGATCCTTTTCTAGATCCCACAGTGGGGCACTGGCTTCAGAATGGGTTGATGGGAAAAAAAAAAAAAAAAAGTAGAATGAGTAATCAGCAACAGGGTCTAGCAGCCCTGGAGTGGTTCTGGAGATCATTCATCCAGGGATTGACTGTATCCTGCTTTATTTGTGAGGTGTGATAAGATCACAGCTCAAGGTGACGTGGCTGCAGGCCATAAACAGTAGGATGTGAAAAATCTTCAGAGACTTCTCCAGAGTAGCAGCATATCCGCAGGGAATATTTTCTGAGTTAAGGGAAGAGTTTCTTTCTGGCTATTGTTACTTACAGACTAGTGGACAGAACAAACAGCCTCCAGTCCATCGTGTTTGCAGCCTTAATGAACAAAAAGTACAAGACAGACACACTGTAGCAGGGCTTGCAAAATGCAGTAATACTGGAAAAAAAAAAAAAAAAAAAAAAAAGATACATTAAAAACCCCTACACCTCTCTTTAAAAATGTATTATTCTTAAATACTCAATAAATATTATATTATCTCAGTAAAATCACTCAGTATTATCTTAGTTCAGGTCTACAGTGATGTTAATGAGAATTTTCCATCAGGAAGAAGAATTTGGTCCCTGAAAAACAGTTTTGGAAATCCAACAGGATAGCTCTGTGGAGTGTTTTCAGAGATGCTAAATATGGCTAATTTAATTTGATTCTTTATCAGATTTAACTGCAAGTAAACACTTCAGTTCTTACCCAGAATCAGACCTGTACATTCTGAGTAGACTTTTTTTTTTTTTTTTTTCCTCCAGAAAAGGAACCACCTAAAAAAAGCGACAACCCCACAAACATTTAATCAAACAAGCAATACACGAAACCAGAAAGCCCAATAGGACTAGTCCTGGGAGCAAAATCACATAAGCTGTGAGCTTTTATGACTATCTGAAATGCTGACAATATATAAGGTTGACCTTATCTAAAGTCTGGCATTTACTAAAGACTCTAGACATGCAAATGAGTGTTGGAAAGGGTGAAACGGACAATTCCATAGGTGAGGAAAGACCTGTGCAAAAGCATTCTGGACACCTGGGGATGGTGCAGGGAGCTAGGATGATAAAAAATAAGAATCTTGTGGGTAGAATAAGAGATGCTTACAACTCCTTTGGCATGTGTTACGTGGATAGGAGTATGTCTACATGGAGCACAGTGATAAGACGTAGATCTCTCTGTCCTCCAACCTGTCCAGAAGTCATGTGAAGGGTGGAAGTCCTGTCCTCCCTCTGAGCTGATTGGCATCTCTAGGAAAATCTGTTCCCAATTAGTGCTGTTAGTCCTGCCTGAACTCAAGAGTTGACTTAAATTTATGTGGATATTGTCAGCATGGCACGATGCTCAGGGCACTTAATGCTCCCTCTCAGTAGTGTAGACTCACCCAGGCTCAGTGCCAGGCTAATCACGTCACGGTTCATTGTTGTTCTGGTTATTGTTACATCTTTATTGTTACAGCTTTAAAAAAAAAAAAAAAAAAAAAAAAAAGGAATGAAGGAAAAAAAAATCAGGGAATGAGTTTTATTGCATGTTAACTTGGGTTCAGAAAGGATTCTCGGAGTTCTGGGATTTCTGCCAAATCTTTAAGAATCTGACAATACATATAAGTCATATTAAACACTAAATAAACTACTAGTGATTTGGGAAAAAAAAAAAGCATCAAACAAATCTAAACATTCATTGAATCAATATCTCTTTACAGAATAAGCAAACCCTGTAAAATATTTTTTCCTGCAAGATAGGCACTTTTTATGAAGAGGAACAAATATCCTCCTACTCTAGAAAAAAACCAAGTATGATGCATATTGTGCTGTGATATGGAAAGCTCTCCATAGAATATTTAGCAAACCAGTGACAGTGACAACTCCTTACAATCTTCCTTCAAAGGACATTGCATTTCTTCCAGCAAATACATTATCTTAGAGAAGTAAAAGAAAAAACATTTGTTCCTATTGCTTTTAATTGAAAAAACAAACACAACAAAATGCCAAATCATTTGGTCCAGGTTTTCTTTTTAAAGCTTTTTTTTCGGGGTGCTTAATTTTAGACAATTTTTTGAAACATCATTTTACAGAAACAGCACCTGCCCTGGAAATCAAACTCTTTCAAAATGGTGCAAATAGGGCACTCAAAGACAACACTGGTGTTGAAAATCTTGACTTTTATACTTGCTATGTTGGACAATTTCAAAATATTTAAGAAGATAAGCACCACTCTATCCTAAATCAACTGGCTTTTCTCAAATCTCCTTGATAAATAAGGTCTGGAATTTACACAGGAAGTGAAATAACAAAGTAACTCCACTCCTGATTTTTCACTAACATTAGGCTAAATCAATCCTCAAGTGAGAATGTTAGGAAATATACTTGAGCCTAAAATAAATTAATAATTAAAAAAGGGTGGATTAAAGGTGGCTAGTTCTGTTTAATGCCAACCTATATGTAAGTTAGTCTACGGTGGGAATCCAATAAAAGAAAAAAATGGTTGTTTGACAGTCATTCAAAGCTTATTTCTTTCATTCGGAATATTCAAGGCTAAGGTAGACTTGGAAGATTGTATAGCAACAAACCATTTTCAAAAGACTGAAGAAGGAATAAGACAAACACTTGAAGCTGTAGGTAACTGGAAGTAGAGTTCATATAAAATCATTATAAGACTCATAAAATCCAGAGTCTATTGTTTCCCAAAATTCAGAAACTAATATGAAAAGTGTAGGAGAAAGGCAGCAGTGACCATTTCTATTCCTAATGAATTCATTATGTCTACACATAACTTTCTTGCCTTTCATGTCCACAAAGCCCTGAGGCCACATACACACAGAAATCAACAGAGCACTGCCCATACAAATAGTGTTGCAGCTACCGAGGTGCCGTTGTGTTCACAGGGAACAGGCTCTCTAGAAAATAACATTCAGGGAAGAAATTTTTAAAAAAATTGAAGAAATTAGGAGTTGCCTTTTTTTACAGTTATTCCCCAACTGATTATTCCATGGGCTGTGCTAATACTCTCTTAGTATAAATCTAAAGGACTAATGTTTTTGAAAACAATTTGGCAAATAGGTAGTCTCCAGTTTAAAATATTTCATTTTTTGAATAGTCTTTATTTTAGTCATTCCATAGTATCCAGTCTCCTTTTGTTTGCATTGTAGCTCTTTCTCCCATCCATTCAAACTAGACCCTTCCATCCTTTCAAATCCCTTGAAAATCCCAGACATAATGTTTGGTTAGTACCTATCAGCGGAACCACACATGTTCAACAAAAAGAAAAGTAAAATATTAAAGCCCTCCAGCTACGAATTTCTGGTCTTCCAACAATAAATCAACACATGTCTATACAAACAAATTTTACAGTATTTGTCAAATATATAATGCAGAAAGGAGCCCTGACACCTTCTCTAGGTCATAGGTGGTCATTTTCTACAAAGATGTAATGATTCCCTGAGCAAACAGTCTCAGGACAGAGCCCAGAGCAACACCAGTCACTTTAGGTGGTAAAGCACCTGGAAATCACACCTTCCTTAAGGGTGAGAGAAAAATTGTTCTATGTAGTACATCCACTATTGTTCATGTAGTGCATCCACTTCATGTGTTTGTGCATATAGATACATGTATGCGTAATCTTAATGATCTGTTACAAATATTCTGGAAGATCAGGGATAAGTATATATAATTATATAACTATGTATACCTATATACATGTGTGTGTATATATATATCTCACATATGTAGGTGTGTGTTCATGTATGTATGTGCATGTATATAACATATGAGTGTATGTATTCAAATAAATTCCCATACTGAGGTTTTGATATTTGTTAGCTTGCCTGGCAGCAATATGGAAATATTATTGCCTGAGAAGAGATGGTATTTAGGAACTTAAAGCCCATATCTTGATACTATATTGCTGTTAGCATTCCACATTTCACATTCTGAAGATATTGACTTTTTTCACCTCATACTTTCAAAGCGAGGGTATATGAATGTCATGCGAGTGAGGCTGTGTATTTAACCTAGAAGACACATTTTTTCTTTAACACTGAACATTAATAATTTATCCTCTAAGATATTAGAATAGCATCAAATTCCACTCATATTTTTACAAGATTTGTATGTGACAGCTAGTCTTCCAGGTTCTTTTTGTGAACAAAATTCTTTGAATGTGGTTTCTTAAGTTATGAATAAGTGATTTTAATACTATATTTGAGTTTTCAGTAACATTTGTATTTATGAAAATTAGTGCCTGACAAAGACCCCTGAATTGGAATTCACACCAAAAGTCAAACATTTTAAAAAAAGATGTAGCGGGAATGTGATGTGACTACTTGATTACTTTGTAAATTTTTTCTCTATGCTTATGATCTGTTTTGCAGTCTCCATTTTAAAGTCAAGATGGAAGTCAATTCAGACTGAAGCTACAAGGATAGAGAGGCTGTAATTTAGAGGGCTGATTCTGAAGTCATTCACAACCAACTTCACAGAGGGATAATTCTTCAGCTTTCCTATATGATACTGGTCTTCAACAAGAACTGGTGAAAGATCAAATCCCGCTGATTACTAATGAAGGTGGGTCATAGTCCTAAAGTAGTTGTCCATTTACAAATATCTTCTACATGTTTTTATTTCTGATTTAAAGTCATGTCTCTGAAATACCAACTGCAAGGGATTTTGTTTTCCCCATTGGCCCTAGCTAACATGTGCATCAACATATGTTTTCCTTAGTAAGGCAGCCATTAGAGGCATAAATATCAAACATGAAGATACTGGGTCATACATTCTCTTTAACAGCACTGTGCACACCCATCTGTCCCTTAAATCTCTCTGTGAACCTGGTACTGTGCTTTTGAGAAGGAAACTGGACTGCATTGCTATTGAAATATTACTGTATTGGGCTGTGAAATCCCACGTGTCCATAGGCTTAATGAAAAATCTATAGATAGGAAGCATATGAGGAGTTTTGGTGTATGTGCAAACTTTCAAAAAAGTCTTTCAAAAAGCTTCACTGATTTGGGAGCAGAGATATGTTCCTAAGTCATGTGGACTCTATAATATGCACATCTTAATTACCTATGCTTAAACTAATTATTAAAGAGATTAAATCTGAACCCTGGCGAAAGTACATGACCTTTCAAAAATATTTTCTTCCATGTGAATCCTTCAAATGAGATTTTTAAAACCTTTCTCTCAAATACCTTTGTGAGAAGGAAAATGTAAGTAAAAGTTTACCTCCTTATCCATAACAGCCAGAAAGCACTACTGTCTCCAGCCACACTAATTCAGATAAAAGCAAGCAGATTTTAGTGAACAACAGCCTTTACTGTTTTTTGCTGGAGGTGTATGTGTGTGTTTGGAGGGGGAAGGTTCTCCTGCCCCAATTTAACTTCGAAAAGTTGGATGAGATCACAACCCCAAGCTTTAAGTAATTCAATATGCTACAGAGATAAAACCCCTTGATCTGTGTCTGCCTTGCACTATAAATAAAAGGTTGACCATACTTATTCTCTAACTTTGTTTCTCAGTAGTGTTCCATGACTCCTTAATCTAATGGGCATTTTCATCCAAAAGGGAAAAAAAAAAAAAAAAAAACAAAAAACATTTAACCAGAGCCTTCTCTTAAAAAGCAGTAGCCACACTGATGGAAACAGTTGTTGGAACAGAAATATGGAAATCCTGACTTTCAAACTCATGGTGTGAAGCCTATCAATCCTATTGCCACAGTTCAAAAAACAACAGTAGAATATTTCACACATTGAGAGATTCATATATTGAGAAGGGTCAGTGTGGCATACAGTTGTAAACTGGGCTAATTTGCTGCAATATAAAGAACAAAACACCGTTTCATATTCACCATTATTTATGTACTCAAACAACACAGATACGCCCAGCACCAGTGGATAACCGCAGCATGCTATTTTATTGCTGAGCATTTTAGATCTGGATTCAGCAAAATATTTTTATGCACTTGCTTTCCTTTAAGGGAGAGAGTATTCCCATCGCCTTCAGTGGATGAGGGGAGTATCAATAGGAAGCATAATTGATCTGGTGTAAATACTGCTGGGTCGGAGGAAAGAGGCAGCCACAGCATAGTTAGTGAGGTGCTAATTGGATAATGTGGTGAGAAACAGAGCTAAGTACAGAGGAAGGGCAGGAGGCTTAGATAACTAGAACAAATGTGAGTGTTGAGCTCTAGGAACAGATATAAGGGGGAAAAAATGGACTCAAAGTTTGTTTGATGTAGTAAATCATTACACGGGAAGAGTCAAAGGAAACAGAAAAGCCTGAGTGCTGTAGACTAGTGTGGAAACTCCCAGGCTGGACTCAGCTGATGACTCCTTCGTTAAAGCCCAGAGAAAAACAAATACACGGCTCTTTCAAAAAGCAAGCCAAGAAAACCAAGCCTAGGTTTTTTGTTGCCTAAATGCGAGACTCAAATATGAACCGTTTGATGCTTCTTACTAAATAATGCCCTTTTGTTGTGTCATTGATATTGATAATTGCTATTATAAAGATGCCAGAGCCAGTCTAGCCCCTGCTGTTTAACCAAGATACTTAGCCTCCCTGGCTGGGCTTCAGACTCCCCTCTATCAGGAAACTGGGCAGTCAGAGCGCTGCCACACAGAGCATAAAGCCATTCCCAGTGTGCCCATGACACACAGCCCAGCAAGTGGGAGGAAGGCTTGGGCTAAAATTTTCAGAAGTGGCTCATGGTGGGGCTTATACTCCCTGTCATGCAGACATTTCTTCCTTTCTTTTAGCTTTGGAATATGAATGCAGATCTCAGCCAAAAACCTCCAAAAACAAAAAATAAAGGAAAATATTGTAAGATTGTAGATTGTCTCCATAGAAGAAACATAGCAGCTTCACTGGTCTGAGACACTTCAAACAGAGCTGGAAAGGCATGACCAGGAGTGTTTCTTCAGCCCCAGGGAGAGGACTGGGTAAATGGGTACGTACTGTCAAACTCCAGTTCCTGTAAGTTTATTTGAAAATATCCCTGTTCACGAAGATTCATGGCCTGTTGCTAAGCAGCAAATCTGCTCATTCCTGGTTCGCCCTTGTCTCAGGAAGGACCAGAGCAATGCCTTGTTTGCCATCAAGGAACTCCAGAGATCAATTAGCTTTCTGGGCTGCCCTAGGTATAACTTTACAGCGCTCAAAGTTACAAGCATATCCATGAAATCAGACACTTGTTCCTATTTGTTTCTACTTGGCAAACAGAGCTCGACTGAGAAGAAGGAAAAACAAGTTAGAGAAGTGGTGACAGGGGAGGGTTCTTGTTCTTGAGGATGTCACCGTATCTGTGCCTCAGACTATTTATTTTCCCTGTGAATTGTAACAAGAGGTTGTTAAAAGCTATTTTGTACATAGGAAGAGGTCCACTATTGGAGGCACTATGTAGTAGGAGCATCGGCAGTGTAGCGCTGAAAATCTCTTTCTGGCAAATAGATAGGAGCAGCCAGGGTCCTATCCCATTTCCACAGCTAGCAGAGGATAAATGCTGACTCTGCCGGACAGAATCCATCAGCGTAAGGTCCATACCATTGCACCTCAGACCAGGACTGTTTCTTCAAGGCAAATGTTTTAAGACTGTCACTCAATAACTACATGGAAAACGGACAGTGCTTTGTCAGTTTCCAGAGGCATTGTCAAAACAGTACCCTTACAGTTTCTATTTTATGTCTGCCTTTTTTCCGAGAAATGTTAAAAAGAAACCCAAATACTCCCCAACAAGTAAATATGTGTGACTCACTCCAAATTCACCTCTTTGTAACCAGGATTCATTCTCTGCACAGCTCTTCATGAAACTGCCCTCTAAGAGGTTTTTAAGGGTCTTTCCCTAACAATAAAAAGCACCAACAAGAGCTTACTGTATTTGTCTGAGAAAAGGAAGCTTGCAGAAGCAAGAAAATAATCCCATAAGTTTCCAAATATTGCCAGCCTGGTCTGCAGCTCCAAGAAAAGCTCTTAGGTCAGTGATCACAAATAGCAGCATTTGCATCCATAAAAAGTGGCAAGAGAAATAGGGGTTTTTTTCCACAAGAATAGGAACTACTGAAATCTAGTTTTCCATAACTTGTGTCTGGTGGTCTATTGCTACACCTGACTGGAGGGTATTTTCCACAGCTGGTCATTTACTGGGACTCTTGCCCATTTTGATATCTGCTGTTCAATAACATAGGAGATGATGCTGAAGTCTTTCCCTCAGCCAGGTATGTACAGGGAGCATTTGTAAAATTTCTCTTCCCTAATCACATAGCAATCTTTACAAAACTTGTGATGACTTCATTATCTTTGATCCCTTCTAAACCACTATCAAACTGACTAAAAATAAACCAGTGAATTTACAACCTGTAATAAACATAGATATTTATACATATGCACAAATATACTATATGCAGAGTAAGAAAATCTTAAGGGATCATTAAAGAAGGAGTAGGAGGTGATGAAGACTGCATGTCCCCACTTACCCATGAAAGTGAGGCTGCCCAGGTCTGAGACTGAGAGTCTGAGGATCCATCAGGCAATGCAGGGCTTGGAAGATGCTAATTTCAGAAATAGTGGTGGGAATGATAGAAAACATAGAAGTTCTTAACAGCAGTTTCTACCAAACCAGACAACATGTCCCTGACTCATATATGAAGAGTAGGAGTCCATAATGTTGAAAAAATATGAAAACATTTCAATCAGACACAGAAATTTCATATTAGTTACCTGCATATGGTGCAAACAGGAGACTCAGATATTTACAGTTCATATTTTTCTTATATCCAAAGTATGTGTCTGAAAAATTCAAGGGTTTTTTTCCATTTTTCTTCCAGAAGAGAAAAATGGACTAAAGACTCCAAACAGCAAAAATCCCAATTTACACCTGAGCCAGTGGAATCTCATCACCCAGGGAGTAGTCAAAGCTGGGAAAACGATACAGCCATCCACTCATAGACTTGGATGCTGGGTCACTGCTAGTAGCTGTTTCTCTCTGTGCCTACAGCACTGAAGGGAAGGGGAAATTTTTAGGGCATTTTACTGGACAGAGGGATAAATGCAATCAGTGGTATTTGCCTTGTGGACTACAAGTGTGGGGAGGAGTGTGGAGCAATGTAACCATTTCCACATCTGGGAAGACAGAAGCTCTCTTAGGACCCGAGAGTGACATAATAATAGCAACATTGGACAACAGGCAGATGTTACATCCAGGTTACCAGAAATGAAGGTTTTGGCTACTTTATGCCCAGAAGGATGCACAGTATGTGCTATACAACATTGCGTCTTGCCGGGCTGCACTATGTGCTTAGAGCTGAGGCTTCTTGTAAGCCCATGCTTGCCTGCCTTTGCAGATGGGGTAGTTAGTATAGAAGACCTTGCTAGTATCGTTTATTGAAAGGGTTTTACTAGGCATGAGAAATGTTCATATATATCATGCATTGTAGCACCATTTCTTTCTGTTCTATGTTTGTGTTTGATCAGGGGTTGAATCTCTATGGTTTCACACGGGAGCCTAACTTGATACTACTACTATGCTAATGCCTAAAGATGTTGGCTGTAGTGTACAGCTTTTGTAGTGGGATATTCATATAATTTGTTTTATTTAACCAAGGTGCATAGGAGCACTCAAAGCTCTGTAGTTTCCCTCTATAACCAACAGAAAGAGACAGGTTCCTTGAAAGGCTGGTTCAAAGTGAATAAATCACACATTCGCCAGGACCTCAGCTGGAGTGCTCTGAATTCTTCCCTGAGAGAAAAGAAGTTTCTGAAAAATTTAGTGTCTTGTCAGAAGAGAGGGGGAAGGGCTCAAAATGCCACTGCCTGGCTGAGAAGGTTCAACTAAAAACAAAAAAACCACCAACAACAACAAAAAAAAAAACACAAAAGAAAACAAAAAACTACCAAAAAACCCACTTTCCACAAGTATGGAATTTCAATGCCAAATCAAGCCATTACTGATCAAGCCCCTGAATGTTCTGACTCCAAACAAACCGATTTAGCTCCAAATTATGTATTTGCAGTGTCTTGCAGAAGCCATGGTTCAGGCACTTCACATTCCTAATTCAATTTTTGGGATGAATTCCCTGACATAATGCATCATAGTTCTCAGTCTTGATAGGAAGAGGTAATACATCAAATATGAGCTGAACATCTGTCATGCCTTAGGGAAGATGAAGTCCTGGAGATCTTCCTGGCTGTATAACAGAAAGAGACCAAAAGTCACAGGAACTAAAGTTCCTACGACAGATAGGGCTGGATTCATTTAACCTAGTTGTAGAGACCTGCAGTGTAGATGGCCACATTTGAACTAGTCATCTAGTCTCTATTTATAACCAGTGGGACAGAAACAAGCACTTTTAGAGTGAGATTCATTTCATTGTAGAGATCTATAACTGGTCAGATGATTCTTCTATTTCTCTTTATTGACTGTAAGGAAAAGCAAGGGGACTTTGGACTAAATGACTACACAGCAGGGACATAATTAGGTGAAGTGACTCTCATTCATTAGGACAACATTCACAGGAGATATTTCTTTTCTTTTTTGGAATTGTTCTATCTGAGAGTAATTTTGTAAAGGAAAAGCAGAAACTTTCTCTGTAAATAACATTATTTTCAGGAAGAAGCCCATCTAATCATCAACCAACTTTTCCATCAGAAAGAGTTTTAGCAGAAAAATTTCAGTCATCCCTATTCCTTGGTCCTATACATATACAAGTAAAAGCATGAGGTTTTTTTTTTTTTCTCTAACTGCCAAGCCTACAAACACAGACTCATGTATGAGAGTCATGCTGTGTTCTTTCCAGGTTGTGCATTATTATTATTAGAAATAAAGGAGATTCTATTTATTTTGTAATTTTACCAGATGACCTTTATTAATATTGCATAATGGGTCAAATATTCTTACTGTAGGAGAGAACTATCTAATCTATGCCAATGGTTTGGCAGTTCATTTGGCTGCTTATCCTTAGTCCATGGAAAAGACAATGGGAAAGACTCTTTTCCTTCATGTAGGTAACCACCTCCACATGGTTATCCTCAATAGTCCCCTAATTTCTGGGACAGCAGGTACTTGACAAGTCATTAACAGGTTCTGTGATCATAAATTAGCTATTTATTTTCATTGTTGTATTCTATTGTGTATTTGAAGGAAAACCTTGCTTTTTTATCAGAAAATTTTTCCTATATCATAATAGAGATCCAGAGCAAAATTTCCCAGGATTTAGTGCCAATTTTTCTCAGAAACAATCAATTTCTAAATGCTCCTTATTATAAATTCTCTTAAACCTTAAGGTTATTCAAATTCAAATGAAACCAGATACAAAGAGGTGCTCACTGCAATTCGAGAGAAGAGGTTTGTATCCTGTTTCTTCTTACATCTATACTCATTTATCTAATTTCATAACCCTAGGCCCTTTTCAGGATAATGAGCCTCCCTTGCATTAGGGTAAATACACTTCAATATTACGCCTTTCCCCAGGATTTTAGAGCATGTGATGAGAAGCAGCAGAAGGCAAAATAATCTTAGGAGCTGGAGTGACAATTTGTGAGTCCACTCAACTTTTTGTATCAGAAGTAGTCCCTTTTAAAAATAATTACAAATTCATAAATTCACAATTATACTGATCTGATTTACAGTCCTCAAGCTAGAGATCTCATGACATCTCAACTCCTCTGCTTCTGCAGTGTTTTTTCACAAACATTGATTTTGGGTTAAAGCACTAAACAAATCCTGAAAGAATCACTAAATAAATCTGACGTTAGACTTTTCTTTATTAATATATAAATCAATAAGCATAAAGGAACACATTCAATAAAAACAGGAAAAGTGTTATAAAGCAGATACCTTAATTACAACCTCGATTAAAATTATCCTTCAGCTCTAGATGACCTCTTGCATGTAAATCACTAGATTAACTCTATTCTTCTATTACTCAGAAAGAGCACAAGTCCTTAAAATTACCAGTAATGAGACTGGTATTTTCCATAATGTCTCTGACATACTATCTGGAAGTGAAGGCCACAGAACTGGAAGGGACATCTGAGCCGTTAAGTTCAGTGTTCTGATATGGCAGAAACCATGCTGTACAAACCTTTCAGAAAATTATTAAGATGTGTCATAAAAATAGCTAAGTTTTGCCCATATTGGAAAGCTTTTCAGGCTCTAACAGCTCTATTTCATGTCAGACTATGTCTGTTTATTTTTGTTTCAGACCACTATTGAAACCTTGATCTTAAATCATTTGCCTTCCCTTGTTCTTATTCCTCTGATATATTAAAATGATTTTCCCAACCTGAAATCAGCCAATACAGCTGTTATGAAATATCTATGTCTTTCTCGTGTGCTATTAATTTTATCATCACAGGGACTTGTAAAAAGAGGTTTTTTTCTCTTTGAGACCCTCTCCACAGGGTTTGCTTGCTTTCTGTTGATGTTGGTATCCTTCCATCATTCATTCACAGTCGCATGCAAAGCTAGTCTAGTCAAGTCTTGGACTCTTTTATATTTTTTCCTTCATTAATCTTTACTAGGAGATTTCTTTGGACATGTTGATCTAGGTGTTGCAATAAACACTTTTTATAGAATACTCACAGTGAATAAATGAAGAGACTATTGTGGCTACCAGTACTGTAGCACAGTATTAACCCTGTAGATTTAGAACACCACGCAACCAGCTGTGACGGCATCTTCCTCTTTCCAGAGCTCAAAAATATTCAGTGCACCTGCTGAGTGCCAGGTTAAAAGTAATATACTGCTGATTCATGCCACTTAAACTTTATTTCAGCTTTATTAATGAACTGTATGCATGCATGTAGAAGATAAGCTAAAGCTTCAGAATACAAACATATTATTTATGCAGTTATATGCAGGAGTATTTCAGAACTCCGGTGTTTTAGGAGCTATATGAACAAAGAAAAACAAAGAGAAAAAAATAAAGAAAAGGAGCTCGGGTATTTCTATATATCTAAGTATGGCAATCGCAAGGAAATTGTAAGACAAATTCAAGCAGTATGCCAGCCTGCAGGCTCTGCTCATTTGCTCTGTAACAGATCTTAATTTTGATGTAGACATCATTCTAAAGAAAAGATTGGAGGAGCATAATAAAATTGATTTCATGAGCGTAATGAGGCATACAGGAGAAAACACAAGAGTATTTTTGGGGAAGCAGAGTCACTTTTCCACAAATTTGCAGGTCCAAGGGCTGGAACTTTGGTTCAGTTACATCCCTGCACTACACTCATTGCTACATGAAAATCATACACAGACTCATGTATTACATACAGTTGTTTTAAGTCCTTTGGACTGAAAATGCAACTGTTTACATTGTGCAGCCCTATCATTTATTCATATTATATCTAACCCTCTGGGAGCTCTTAGTAGTTAGTGTTGCTTGTATGATTATGTAGTCTTCTTTACAGGACTGCTTTTTTCCTTCCTGCTTGACTTTTCTCATCATTCTTGTAATTAAAATCTCTTTTGATTCCATTTGGCATTTCACCATCTGCACACAAGGAAATACCTTGGAACTAGCCTGCCTGTGACTTCACACTGTCCACTAATTAAACTGGGTTTTAATCGGAGATTCTTAATCACCCTTAATTTTCTGACTACAAGGTGGTTGTGTCTGCATTCATTTCTCCAGTGGCTTCTTAAAAGATGGATGTACAAATGAAAACTGACTGTACAAATGAGATTGCAGGCTTCCATATTTATTCCTTTGCAATGATTTCTGATCAGATTTCCTCCATTTACAAGAAGAGTCATTATTTTTTTAGCTGCTACTTGGTCAGATTTTATCTGGAATCCTTTGCATATGCACTTTCCATATAGAAAAGCAGGAAGCAAGAAAAACAAAATAAAACCTCTTCAAGAGAGATTGTGGGGAAAAAAACCTTTGTTCCAGTTTTTGTATTAAAATGGAAGTTTTTGACAAAAAGCTTTGGATATGAGCAGAAACCCCCTGCAAACTTCTCTTGGTCTTTTGGAAATGGAAAATTTTAAAACAAAATGCTGAAAAGTGACACTGGAAAATGTTGTCATAAAAACTTTTTTATCCCTTTATCACCTGAAAAGACATTTTTCCCATGTACCTCCTTTTTACTTACAAGATTTAGAGTTTAATCCACTGAAGTGAGGGTAACTTTATATTGTAATAAGAAGGCTCCTTGACAGACAAAAACAGGTGGAATCCTACCATAGCTGCTTTAATGTTAGAGACAAGGGAAAATTATAAAAGGAATAGTACATTGGGTATGTTCTTTGTTGAGAGGTATCAGTATCCAGAGAAAACACTGCACACTTGGGTTGTCTTCTCAGCTGTATGATTCTGAATAAATCATTTTCATTCTATTCCCACTCTTTTTCCTCTTTCTGCCCTGCCTTCATCTGGTATTTTGAACTGTGAGCTCCTCAGTGTGAGTAGTTTCTTTTAGCTTGTTTACACATTTGGTTTATCATTATGAGACACCATTCATTATTCAAGTTGTTAGTAACTGCTGTATGGTAAATCATTATTATTTTCTGTTTCCATTACTTTCTAGAACTGCATTTTAAAGGGCTGTAAAGAAAATAAAATTCTAAGAATGTCTAAACCACTCTAATTGATTATATTGTCCATCTATACTCTTCCGGCTCATTTGTCTATCTAAGTACTCTTAGTATATTTAAAAGTTCTTTACAATTTCTTTCTAGCACACTGCCTGATCAGGGTATAGGCAAATCATATCATATCCCAGTTTTTTCAGTATACAGTTTTCATGAGTGATGTGAGTGCATTACAGTCCTCTTGATGAAAGTTTTAGAGATTCTATCTTGAAAAGACATCATTCAACCTCCCCACCTCTTCTTTGTAATGGAGCTTTGTCTGATGTCAGTGCATGAGAGAAGTGTATTTCTCTCTCCTGACCTTTACTTCATGCCTGGGATACTGCTGTTATATTCCCGCTAATTCTTGTTTTCATTCCAGATGCCTGTGGGAAAATGCTGAAATTCACCCCCTCTACATTATACACAACATGATATTAAAGACACAGTAAATACCAGCAATCTGATCGCTGTGGCTCAGCTTCCTTCTTTCAGTCCCAAAGGTCCTGTATTTGAAACTTTGGCAGTGGTAGTATAAAATGTCCAAGTAATAGATTTGAGGAAGTCAGACTCAAGGATAAGAGAGGGATAATGTTCTTAGGATTTCAGACTTGAATTCAGTCTCTTGCCGTGCCTGAAACTTCATTTGTGAGGCAGTGAGACTCACAGAGGGGTCGGGACAGGCTGTTTGTGTCTATGCTGGTTAAATAAGTAATCATAAAATCATAAAATAGCCCAGGTTGGAAGGGACTTTGAAAGATCGACTTGTCCAAACTTTTGTGGTAGAGAGAGCCTAGATGAGATTATCTATCACCCTTCCAATGGCATCTTGAAAACCTCCAGTGATGGGGAGTCCACCACGTCCTGGGGGAGGTTATTCCAGTGAATGATTATTCTCACTGTAAAAAATTTCTTATGTCAAGGTAAAACTTCTCCTGTTGCAACTTGTGCTCCTTGTCCCTTGCCTTCTCCATGTGGTTCTTTATGAAGAGAAAAACTCCATCTTCTTTGCAGCTGCCTTTTAAGTACTGGAATACTGTGATGAGGTCCCCCAAGCCTTCTCCAGAGAGAAAAGATCTAACTCCTTCGGTCTTTCCTCATGGACAGTCACCCTGTATCTTGTCTGCACCAGGCAGTCGTGGCACTAAATACATTCCTAATTACAAAGTGCTTGAATACTACTCTAGAAAGTATGAGATGAAAGATTTCATTTAAACTCTGGTCCTAGCTGCTGTGTCTGGTAAGGCTCTTGTACCATGCAGTAGCCTTGCGCTTCAACTACAGCTGAGATACTTCCACCTTCATCTCCCTCCATTCTGGTGTATTCCTCAGGGCTATCAATTATTGACTATAGATTAGCAGTTGGAGGTCAGGAGCCTTGTTATATACAGCATGAATTTTAAGAGCTGTCTCCTGTAGTGCCCTGAGCAGTCAGTGGGAGGAAGATGTTTAAGGGATGCTTATTTCATTATCACATTGCTGTAGGTGGTGGGGTAAAATATATGCATTGATACAGCCTTGTATCAGCACATTTAATGGGGGGCAGCTGCAAAAAAAAAGGAAAGCAAGTTCAAAAGCAGTGGGAATTATACAGATGTCAGAAAAAATCTGCCCTCATGCTGTCCGTGGGCAGGCAGAGATATGAAATGCGGGTAACACAGCTTATTGCACATGTCAGCGGCAGAATTAACACTGATCTGCACATCATAAAGATACAGATCATTGGCAGGGTACTCAAAGAATACTGATGTCATTGTTCTCCTCCTCCTATTTCCCCAATGTCTAAACCCAGGAATATCTCATTAAACTAAGTCTTTTCAGGGAACGCCGGGGAGTATGGGAGTACAAAAAATTGCTAGTAAAACAAGAACTGCCAACTGAAACCATCAAGATCATTATCAGGAAAAGCTTCAAATGCTACAAGTATAACAGGGATGGTTCTGAGTGCTAATGAGCATCCAGATAGGACAGCCATTTTCTCACCCCCTGAGGAAGGGTCAAAACTAATCTGACAAACTCAGTGTGCCTCAGCATTGGAGGAAAAATACTCATGAAAAGGTCCACAGGTGTCAGAGAAAGAAAATCTTTAAAAGCACACTTCAGAACAGAGAACTCAGATAAAGGCAGGTCTGGGGCAAGAATACATGCACACACATGCATTTATATGTGTATGTCTGTATGTATATATATATACACATACAAAAATGCATTATAAATTTGTGCAGACAGTTTTGTGTAATGCACATGAAAAAAGACCACACTCTATAATCCAAGAATTTAAGGGGATTATATGAAAAGAGCAAGAATATAAAATACCTTCCCTCCCACAGCTGACAGCCTGCTCATAACTTCTGCTTCCATATTGTCAAGACTTACTGATTGCGTTACCACACCATGGGAATCATCTGCCCAAATGTGGCTGTTTGCAGTATTCATGTCGGTATAGCAGTCCCAGCCATCAGATCATCTTGCAGGATCTTCCCTGTGGCAGGACTTGACTCAGCAAACCAAAAACCCTGTGGAGAGTCACATCTCACTACAGCAAAGGCTCCTCTCTCTCCTTTATCACCTATCACTGTTCAACATCTTGCTGCTGTGGCTTTTGCTATCTGACATTCCCACGTGGTCACTAAAGCTGTTGAATGCTGGACATCATGATGGTCCTTCATCATGAAACCTCAAGGCCTGTAAATCCTTAGGAAAATCTTCCCAGTGCCGTGCTCAGAGAAGACTCTTTAGGGAAGTTGTGTTTCAGCACTACCTTCTTTTCACCTTCCTACTTCTCTTGCCCTACACACACACACAATCTGATAGGGGATTCATAGTGGAGTGTGGCACACTACAATGTCTCTAAGCATCTCCCACCCTCTTCACCCTGTTCCATCATGCTCCATTTTCCTCTCTGCAGCTCATGTAGGCTGGGATCAGGCATGACTGCTTTACCTGCTCTGAAGTCACAGGTACTGTCACTATTTTTGTACCCCAGGACTTTTAATTTCTCCTATCCTAATCATAAAGACACAAATAAAATGTGTAGACATATGATTAACCTAGTACTTCTGCTAGGAATGTGTACCACTACCCAGATATGCTGACAGTGACCCACGGGCTTCTAAGGATCAAATAGTCCTGCTCAAATCAAAAAAGATTATTCACACACTTCAGATTTCCAGAGTTTTTAATATGCTGTTACTGAGTAGGATCATGTTCCTGATTCTTGTGACTCAAAATGCAGCTTATCCCCAAACTTTATGGCATGTTAAAATGATTTGCGGGGGTGCGCAAATAAAATAAACCACAAAAAAACACCTTAAGAAAAAAGGAAGCAAGAAAGAAAAACAAACAAGATTTGGGAACTGAATGCAGTGAACATGTTCTTGAATACATTTATTTAGTATTCACCCAGTTCCCATACCAACAGGGAAAAATAGCTACCTCCACTAGAGTATGTAGTATATAAACATCAGCTCTCCTAGTACTTGAAGAACAATTTTATTTCAGAGAATAAAGAAGCTCTGTTAGAACTATTAGCTATAGTTGAGCCTACTTTTCTCAAACACTACTATAGATAAAAGGATAACTTCTAAATAGCAAATTCTTCTCTTAGCCAGTATCTTCCCAGCTGATTATTCACACAAATCTTCTTGTCAAAACTACCATAACTTCACTTTATCTAAAGAGTACTGGTGTAAACCGCAGAAACATACCCCTCAAAACCTTTGCTTTTACCATCCATTTTATAATCTATTATCATCATCTATAAAGAATAAAGGTTGTTGCTGTAATTCCTTGTAAGACAGTCTTCCCGTTTGCAGAAGAATATATGGTGTCTTTGAAAAATTTTTACTGTATGTGCTTGTCCAAATATTAAATTATTTTTGAAACAAGCCACTTCATACTATTCCAATATGTTTTGCAATTATAACAAAGATGCTTTCTACACTTGCCTTATTAAAATGTAAGATCTGCCTGACATGAGTGTAATTTCCAGTATTTCCTTGCTCTTTTGTTATCCAAATTATTCTTATTGTAAAATAGAAGTTGATTCATGCTTTTATAATAGCAAATTGTGAGTTGAAATCAGAGGATGTTTTCCAAGGAGTGAGTTTTTTTCAGAAGGGTCACTTTAATCTTATGTCTGATGAATTTGTGTCTCAAAGTAACCAGAAAAAACACACGTTCTTTCAATTTTGTAGTGAAATCACAGGCTGAAATGAGTTCCCCATGTTGCTTATGACAGTCAACATTTAGGTACCATGAACAACAAACGGACTGGCAGATTTGCACAATATGGGTATGGAAAACATGTTGACAAAGCAAATTTTTCTGTTTTTTGACTTGAAAACTGCACTGCAACAGCTGCAGCCATCAGCCAGGAATCTTGTTCAACTCACTCTAAGTGTTCACATACTATTTGTGCCTGTCATGTTCCATCAGACATTTTATCTGATGTTGTTGATGTACCAAATGTTGTGTACCTAAGATCAGGTTCATGTCTTTCTATGTCTCCTGCTCTTTTTATTAGTACATCTTTACACATACTGAACTCAATGAGTCTTTATTTTGTCATTTAACTACTTGATTTTACTAAACTTGTCTTCCCATGCAGAAGTTTTGATATATGTTTCTCTCCTGGCATTAAGGTCACTGTTTTTCTGCCTTATCATATCGTTGATAACACTTTTTCAAGCATGGCTCTTCTTTCAGTCAAAAAAGGCTGACCTTTCTGTTTTGACAGCCCTGTTCTTGCATCTAAGAACATTAAAACAGTGGAAGGGTACTCCTGCCAATGACAGGAAATCAGAATGTAGTCTTCTAAATCCTACAAAAGACTGGAAATGCACAATAAACAGAGATGAAGCATCCCTCAATGTCATCTCCAAGAGGGCCCTTCACTGGCATCAATCAAACTTCCCTCAAACCACAGAGCCCTAACACTGATAAATAAACACGTGCCATTGTGCAGTGAGAAGCAGAGCTCAGAGCGGTTAAGTAGCTGCACAGGAGTTCTGCCCCAATGTTACAAATTGAAACTGTGCTTTCCACATGACAGTCAATGGCTGCAGGCACACAAGATTGTTTTCTTCTCCTATACAGCAGGATAAAGTGCTTTAGCTAACACTAGCCCACAAGGTGGATACCACGTACTGGTAGTGAGGTATAAAATTCCTATCCCAGAAAGTGAGAGCACTTCTCCACTGTGTTTAGGAGCAGAGGAAGCAAGGGGTTTTAGTGGACAATGCTGATAGAACCTGCATCAGCAGGGAAAGGGAAAAAAATGCTCTGAATTTGGATGCCACTCAAGAGTGAGGCAGTCTTGGTATCATATCGCTTGATGTAAAGGGTGGTGTAAACGTGCCACAGTAATGAAAAGTTTCTTGCCTGGTGAGTATCTCACCAGGAGACACATGGTTATGCTGTGACAAAAAGGCTGGGAGTTCTTAATCTCTCCTGTTTCTCTTTCCTCTTTACCCCTAATCTCCTTTTACCTCAAAAGTCCTTTTTGGCTTTTCTTTTCTCCATCCTTCAAGAAAAAAGACATAGAAATGCCAAGGGTGTAATTAAGAGAAACTCTGAATCTTAAGTGCTCTAGATAGAAAATATTTGCTTTCCAATACAATCTTCACATTTATTTTTTTTTTTTTAATAATTAGAGCGGAAGCAGCACCATCTACCCAGAAAGAGTGGTGAGGAATAAGAAGTGAAAGCGAAAAACCCACTTGAGCTGACTTTTGATGTGTGAAAAACTACAGATACTCCTGTCCATTGGATAACAAGTACTGTACAGGGAAACAGACTCCTCACAGAATCATTCCTCACAGCATGTTGTGCCAACACAGATGCCCACCTCAGAGGAGACACCAAACCTGCCTCAACTCCTTCCTAAAGATAGGAGAGCCACCAGGATCGGTAAAGCAGCACTGAGCCAGGACTGCATGAACCCAGCTCAGTGTAAAAGAACACAACAGTCTGAGCAAATTTCATGGAATTAAGAAACTACCAGCCTGATCCAAAACAGTTTGAAGTCAGTACAAATCTCCGTAGTGGCTTGAAAGGGCTGAGGACAAAGCCCTCAATGTATAATTTCTGCTGGAGATATTTGAAGATTTAGGAGCTCTGTAGGGAAGACAAAACTGAAAAGGATCTCTTAGGTCATCAAGTCCAGTCACACATTATTTCTGATATCTCATCCTATACTCCCTTTCATTACCATATCAGTTTCTATCTGTGAATGTCAGAACAAAGGCGCAACAGCCCAATATTTCTCTGATGAAGAGGAAAAGGCACAAGAAATAATAGAACGGGTTTCTTTAAAACCTGATGTTAAATATTTAACCTACAGTGAAATTGAAAATGAGATGTTTGTGATCACACCTATGAGGCTCATTGTATTCATATTAAGCCCCTAGTGACAGCTGGGAAACCTGGAAAAGGAACACACTTACACTGAATTTACTGATTAAAACTTAGTAAATAATTACACAACTTGGGATACAAAAGACAGAAAAGATCAATCTTTCTGCACAGTTAAAAGACATGAAAAGCAAGGGAAAATGTGTCCAAAGTCAGCTGATTTGACTCTGAACTCAGAAAAGGGAATAGGACTGCTGAGTAAGAAGGAGCTATTTTTACTGTCTTTTTTTCACTGTAGAACCATAAGTTAAAGGACTTGAGCAAAGGTTAGGAGCATATAAGTGTTATTTTCAGCTTAGTGTCTTCTCATTAAAAAAACATACAAACCAATGGCTAATTTATGGTATTTGATGTATTTGATGTAGTGGAAAATCTAATCCCCGTTCTAAGAACAAAGGCATAATTGAACACATTTTACTTCAAAAAGAATACATTCTGTATGGAGTTTGGATTTTTTAAAACCTCTTTTTCTACAGTAGGTTTCCTTTCTCTATAACTCTCGTCTGTTCTTTGGATAGATGTTACTGTCTTAAAGGAAGACAAATGAAAGATTCATAATGGGTCATTTATAGAACCACATTTTCTTCCTCTTCTCTTTGCACTTATACATGAAACTTCATTTTCTCAGTTTTCATGGAAAATTCTTGGGAAAGTATTTTGTTTGTTTGCCAGATTTATCATGCAGATATCTGGTGCTTAAATTGATGTTCTGATGGTGAGTTACAAGACTGTATCCTGTCACTGAAGCAATGAAGCTCTGAGAGTTAGATTTTCAGTGCATAACTACTAATTAAAAATTTGTCCATTACCAATATATTTATTTTATTCAGGCATTTTGGCAAATATTCTTGTAACATTTTGGGGAGTCACCAGATGGCACTAAAACATTGTAAGGTGCCAAATATCATTACATTTCTTGCCAACAAACGCATTACTTTGCAATAATATCATTTTCTCTCTACTTCAGCTGCAGCTTGGACTAATATGTCCTTTAAATTCCACTGAACTAGGGGCACTGGTACATGTTCATTGAGCCAGAGAGCATCAGGATGAACTTAAAGACATAGATACCTCATTCAAAGCCATTACACTACCAAGAATATTATTATCATAATTTTAACCTTGAGATTGTGTTTCTTTTCTGGAAATTTTACAGATTTTACAGGTCCTGCTTACTACATAAGTACAGATTCAACCTGTTCTTGAGAAAGCTGTAGCCCTTTCCTTGTTTCAAATCTATGTTTCCTTCTCATCTCCACTGTGGAAAGGAAACATTGAATACTTGAGATGCTGTTATCATATTTAACATGAAGCGGTATTCTGCTTTATATGCACAGTTCTCAATGACTGACCAAAAATTTCTCTGTCCCAGTTTTCTGTATTCGACAGTGACCAAAATCCCCTACTTAAAGATGGATATAAGAAAAGTTAAAACAATTTAAGTTCTATTTAGAGATCTTAGAACATTCCAGAAGTCTTTGGCAAAACATTACATTTTAAGTTTATCTCATGTAATTTGGTATATCTATCCTATGCTGTTATTTATTTACTGTTTTGCAAACTCTTTCACTGGCATATGATTTTAAATCTTTTCCTATCTGGATTCATATCCTACCCTCCCCATGTTAAGATAATCAAATATTTACATCATTTTCTTATTCTCTGAATTGATGTAACTGGTCATAGGGGTTTTTTTAACCAATGACTGCAACCTTTAGGAATGAGTTTTACAAATATTCAAAGAATCTGTACAGGTCTACTTCAAAGGAAAATACTCAGGATGAGTAACTATATCATGTGTATATAGTGTTTTTAAGCTAACTCAGAGAACAATTGCAGTAGCATAAGTCATATTAAAATTTAAAAAAGTGAGCTAAAAGCCTAAAAAACTTTACCAGATTACAGGCTCAACCAAATCATTGTGATGTTTGGAAAAAAGAATGTCCTATTCATGTATTCACTTTTTTTTAAATAGACACAGTTAAAAATATGAGGAGCTTTCATGGAAATTTTGACAAAATAAAAGGTACACTTCTTTAAAAGCTATGAATGGATCAGCTCCTCCTGGCATGCTGAAGTCTCCCAGCCAAGTAACAACCATTTTGATAAAAAATTTGTTTTACCTTCTCCCCTTCTGAGCATGGGAAGGACAAGTCAGAGAGTAGAACTAGCATAGAAGTTCATCCTCAGGTCGCCTCTTTTTAGAGTCTAAAGTGGGGAGAAGAAGGCTTTTCAAGCTAATAACATTTTTTTCTCTGAAGCTTGCCTAAAAACAATTTTGATGTGGGGATTTTTCAAAAGGGAAGGAGAATAGTCAGAATAGTATTGTTGCAATCACTGGTTTTTGACTGCGTGAGTCAAAGTACTCCAAAGGTACAAGGGACATGCTTGAAATAGTGGCCTGAGAATAGTAACTGTGCCCCTGGAACAAATAACTGTAGCAGGTAATGAGTGGCTACCTATAGAGAAATTTCATCTTTATGATTCATGCCAGCATGGACCCTGCCCTGGAGCTATCAGCTGCAGTTGCTCAGAAACTGTCCCGTAAAGTCAATATGTCCCAGAGCCATTCCCTGATCCCACTGTTCTCATCTCAGGGTGAATACAAGGCCATAATCTCACCACTCTCTGATGTCCATTCATCACATTCTGAGGTTCTGCATTACCTTATGAGCATAGTAAAGAGGCAACATATTTTTCTCCAGAGAAAATCCACTGTGTGATAGATGAAGCTTCACAAATACATGCTCCAGAAAGCATCCAATCATTTAAAAACTCCCGTGATCAACCACAGTAACCTTGAAATATTTTGGAATATTTGATAAATCTCTCTCCCACCCTAAGCTTAGCTCTTTTTCATGAAAAATTATAACTAGACACTTTGGTTAAAGTCGAGTAAATGTTTTGCAGGCCTTCCATCATGTAGAGCAGAGATTGCCTTTGAAAGGCTGTCACCTCCAGAGATGGTTTTTCAGTGTGGAAAAACACCTCCTAGGAGAAAGCCACCCTGTGGCCCTCTGTTTCTTCTTCCCATTTGTGCTTTCTATTGCAGGTGGAATTTCTGATTGCTGTTTTGTTCCTACAGATGCAACTCTAACAGTCTAAATATGGCAGCACTGAAGCAGTTCATAAACATTAATTAATGTATCCTCATTACATCTCTCTGAGGAGAGTGATGATAGAGTGGTGAAGGTGTCTTGGTATGGATCCAGGGGTGTGAGTTCATACCTCTCCCTGGACTCATTCCAAGCATCACTCCCAGTCAGCTCGGCTATAAATGAGTACCACAGCACTGGGGCTGAGGAAATCAAAGGCATCTGGATGGGATATAAGCCACATCACTCCCCTGTGGGAGGTTAGCAACAGAAACTGTTGTCCTTGCCCAGATGAGCACAATTAGTCCTTGTGATGGTTTGTTTCCACTATGTACAGAGGTGCTGCTATCACCCCTCTGACAAGAACAACTGGGACAGAGAGGGATGAAGACCCAGATCTTCAAAGACGTTTAAAACTCTAAATCCCTGTAAACTCAGTGGGTGTTAGTCACACAAACACTTTGACTATTTGAGTCTAAGCGATTTGTCTCAGTTCTGTGGCAGAATGGAAGATTGACCCTGACTCATAAGTCCAGTCAATTGGGAGATTTGTTTTCTCTTCTGCAAATCTTTGCTGGTAAAAGTAATAATTACTCAAGAGATTCATCCCACTGTGTTAAAGAAGAATGTCTTGAAAATACATATGCATTGTCACACAACCGGGAATAAAGTTTGTTTAGTCATATGAGATGAAAGCAAATAAATATTGCTTTGCATTCACTGCCTGTCGTATTCATTATTCTTATTAAAAGATCCAACATTGTTTTCAGCATGGGACAAGACAATCACTGCCTTGGTATAAAACTTTTCATTCAAGAAACTCACAAGGCGTTTATAAACAGTAATTAATTAAATCATTGGAAATTATGTCTTTATAGATGGGAAACTCAGGTACAGAACTCACTGTACCACTCAGAGCATCACTTAACCGATGCCCAAATGGAAATAAAAAGCAGTATTACTGATTTCTCATCCTGTACTCTAATCACCAATCCCACTTCCTCTTAATAAATAATTTAAATTGTTTTTATTTTAATGAACTATAAAGAAATAAAAATTTGTTTAGATTGCCCCAAGGTGAGTGAAGATAAAAAAGCAATGCAAATACATGGCCTCCTGCTTTTTCTCTAAGCACTTCATTGTATTATACAAACAATACAATGAAAATTTTTAAAATTAAATGCTCCATCATTAGCTAAATAGGCAGAAGTAACTGTCTAAGTGATAAATAACAGGTTCTTGCAACATCATTTGAAGAACAAACTACACTGAAAAGTATCCCCTTTTATCAGATATTTTTTGGACTCTGCTAGATGCACTGGAACCAGTGAAGCAATAAATACATCAAAATATGGAGGTAAACAAAATCATAAAACATCTAATACGACAACCGAAACACCCACAAATGCATAAATATTTATGAAGCAAGAGGTACTTCTGAAACACCCAGCAGGTTTGATTGGATTGAACAGTCCAATCAAAGCATTTTGTGTTCACATGATGGAGGAAATAGGAATTACATGGCAGGGAAAGAAAACAGTGAATTTGCAATGTATTTCAACTAGCTTTATTGTTTTTAAACTTCCCAGTGCAAAACAAAAGATGGCCTTCTGTGTGGTTTAAATATGGAACTGTCAGTTTCCATTTATAGAGTATTCCAAAGGAAATCTCAAGCAACCCAATACACTTCTGAGTGTGTCATCTAAAATGTTTATTCATGTGTATATTATTTTTTTATAACTTGCACTCCCTAGACAAATCTGTGCTTTGAGACTCTGAACATGATATTTTTGAATGGCAGTAGCAGAAGCCCTCAAAAAAAATGTAACTCAAACGCACCTTTTCAAGATTATCCTTTTTTAGCTTTGGCTCAAAAAAGAGCCATCCACAGAATTCATTTGACATCCATAGCTTTGCCCATTTGGATGGAGATCCTCAACCCCTTCTCTCTACCAGATGATTGAGTAGGTAGTCCAAATATATGCAGCTGGGAACTCTTGCCCTTGTTGTGTTTAAAATGATACAGCAGCAGTTTGTAAACTTTTAAAGGCTTTATATAATCAGATTCCTATGGGACAGACATGAAAGTTGAACAGAATAGGATAGACCTGTATGCTTCCTTTCATCATTTTCTGAACATTTTCTATTTTTGCTAATTCAAAGACCATAAGGGTCATTAAATTAGACTATCTGGTAGGATATTGTATGTGTTATACATACAAGATATTATACATCCTCTCTCTGGTACCAGCGATAGGACACAAGGAAATGGAATGAAGCTGCGTCAGGGGAAGTTCAGATTGGACATTAGGAAAAAGTTCTTCACTGAGAGGGTGGTCAGTCACTGGAACAGGTTCCCCAGGGGTGTGGTCACAGCACCAAGCCTGTCAGAGTTCAAGGAGCATCAGGACGATGTCATATGATTTAATTCTAGGTAGTCCTGCAAGGAGCAGGGACTTGATGATCCTTATGGGTCCCTTCCAACTTGAGATATTCTATGATACACCCCGTCCTGTAAAGATCCCAACAACTTGTGTCTAAAGCACATTTTTCAGAAGGTTACCTAGCCTTATTCAAAGATACTAAAGGATGAAGAATTCAGTACTTTCCCTTGTAACTTGATGTCATCAAACTAAAATTAGTCAACTCTTTCAGTGCCCCCTCAGAAGCAGGAACAATGCTGTTGAGGGCTGCCTAAGGAACAGAACAAAGTAGAATAAAACAGTGAAAAATGGATAAGGCTCCTGTATTTCTGCACTTTTAACTTTGCCTTCCTAAAATCTACTGCTTAGTGTTAATAATAATGTTCTTTCTTAGGAGCTAAACCCCTTTTACTAAGAATATGAGCCCAGATATTTTGGCGCAGACCTGTAGCTTCAGGGCTGGAACAAGTTTTACATGTAATAGGTATTACAATAAAATCATGAGAAGCTTGTTGGGCTACACAGGTTGAGATCTACTGATCTTCCCCTCTCCTCAAAATCTCTGTAACCTGGCTTTGTGATTCAAGATTTCTTAATCCTGTATCTATGTATGCAACTGAGCTACTTTTTACGTATCCTGTTCCAGCCAAGGGTCTCAAAGGAAGCATCACTCCTAAAACTAGCTGCAATCAATGTATGTTGTGGCATTGTGTAAATAATGCTTTCCCGCCAATATGGAATGCATTTAGTTACACACACAATTTTCATTCAGAATTCATTTCCATCATAGGAATCAGCTAAAGTACATTAGGAGATTTCCTTGTGTAAAATGACAACTTGCACTTACTTTTTTTGATGAATGTTAATTCCATTTCTAAATAAAATGCACAAAAGATAACTAGTCTTACTATATTTTGCCTGAATTGGCAAAATTTGTGGATTAGTTTTCTCTGGTATTCAACTATCTCTTTCATGTGAAAGTTGGATATAAATATAAGGACAGAGTCTGCAGCCCTTATTTGTACCATGTAGCCTTTGCAGAACTAATATTGGTACGTATCCTTCTGTGATGTCCCAATGGCCTTATCTGTACATTCAGTCTAGTAGAATTGGGGCATCATTTCAATGAAATCAAGGGAAGGTACCTACTGTTGTTATTACAGTTCTCCACTTTAGTAAATAGAGAACATCATGAATGAAGGTTTGCAGATTCTGGTGCTTTTTATAGATTTCAGAATTTGGATCAAAATTAGGAATCAAACTGAGCCAAAATTAACCCTTTCCCAGGCCTTTTTGTCTCAGCAGGTTGGTTCTGAGCCTTTATTCTCTACACACACTCTGCAGGATGATTCACCTTGGGTCATTTTGTTTTGAAGGGCTCTAGTTACTATATCACCCTGGGTTTAGCTAAACACTATCTTTAGCCCTGTAGATCACTTGCAGCAGCAGGAGGCCTCCATGCTCCCCAACTGGCTGAATACAGTATTTTTAACATTTTGTCAAGCACTTCAAGGAGACTTCCAAAGGCAAACAAACTAGTGTGGGAGATGAGAGTACTAAATGCAAGTGTCTGTAGTAATAAACTATGCTTCCATAGGACAGATCCTGCCTGGCACCAAGCACATGAAAATAAATTTGAGGATGTTCAGGCAAGTCATAGTGTGTCTCTGTACAGAAGCTAAACAAGCTACTGATGTATGTGGCTCCCATTATAATTATACCTTTAAATATTGTCTAAGGCACTCACCATGTTGTCAGCTCCTGTGAACTTAACTAAATGAAGGACTGCAGAAGAAGGTTAGATTCAGGACCTCCACATGTAGATTTAGTGTTGGATAAATTACATGGCCAAATGTTGCTGGTATCTTCCTAGGGTGTGCAACTATCAAGAAAAAATAACTTGTTTCTGTAGCCACAAGTGTGTATATCAGCAGAGCTGCAGGTCTTCTTGACCCGACCTTGGCTGGCACAATGACAGGCGCTAAATTCCATGAAAGGACTGTGAATGGGGGACAGAGGCAACAGCCTCCATCCCACATGTCTGCATTGCACAGCACATTTGCCTGGGCTGCAAGGAGAAGGGGTCTGCACACTAGGGACTGCTCATGGGCTGTACTTCGCTGAAAGAGTATCAGTGGAGTCAAATCTCTGGAAGAACAATGATGAATAGAATAGAATAGAATAGAATAGAATAGAATAGAATAGAATAGAATAGAATAGAATAGAATAGAATAGAATAGAATAGAATAGAATAGAATAGAATAGAATAGAATAGAATAGAATAGAATAGAATAGAATAGAATAGAATAGAATAGAATAGAATAGAATAGAATAGAATAGGTCTGACATATCAAGGTCCTGCACTGGCCTGTATATGTCTTCGCTAAAAAGCGGACCCACATCTTTCTGGAAGAATATATACTCTTCATAGTCTTTCCTTTTTCCTAGAGAAAACCACCAGAAAGCCATCTTTCCTTTCAGATATAAAAATGAAATCTGTCAGTCCACTAAAATCTGACTGCCCTACCACAGCTGCTGTTTTACACATTTACAGCTCTGATTGCCTCCCTCTGAACAGCAACTTTTCTGTGTGAAGCTCATGATGCTTGGCTTGAGAAAGTGGGGTTAAAAAAAATATGGCTGTATTCTTTGTATATGTTACTGCAGCCTTTTTTATTTTTTAATGTGCAGGGACAGGAATGACATCCAGCCAAATACCAAATGAAGCATCCAGGGATACAAATTGTTTGCAAGTGAAATCTTTGGGGGAGGGAGAAAAAGGGGTCCACAGAGACTTGCTTGTTTATATAAGCAGTGACTCCTCCAAGTCAGTGTCATCTCAGCTGTGGAAGTTAAAATGGAAGTGCTGCTTTATAGTTATATATACTGATTAAATGTCACCTTTTATTCATCATGCTTATTTTACATCTAAACTAGTACTAGGTCTGCTGCATAAAAGAAAAAAAAGTATCTAAAAAAGGAAGGTTTGGGGCTACATGTTGACAGATTACATGGAGAATGAGTAAATATTCTTTGCTGGATTATGTACTTGATCTTACTAGAATCTTATAGTAAAACAACACTTCTATTCTGGGAGCTCCTTAAACATCCTTTATCTAGAGGAAAGAATTTATTATAGTGCACTGAAGCTGCATTTGAGAAGGTAAAATGAATGTACAATTGCTTCAGGATTAATGCAGCTTTTAAAACAGTTTACAGTCCAAGAAACTATTAGGACACACTAAAGATTCTATTAAAAACTAAAAGAGACAGTAATATCATACAGAGTACAAAGGAAAACAAGACCTTTGAAGAAAAAAGCAGGTTTGGGGTTTTAATAAAAATTTCTTTGATATTTTGAAGCAGTGATTTCCAGATTGTTGAATGTTTGCAAGATCTTGAAAATTTATACAGTCACGTTTAGACCCTTCTTGGTTTCCTGAGTCATCAGTATAGCAACAATGTTTGTAATGCAGTGGCCTTCTTCACACCAGCTAAGATCTCCGCTGGACTGTAGAAAACCTCAGTCAGTATGTTTTGGTCTGTGGTAAACTTGGAAGTAGTGGTCTATTGACATCAAAATTAAAAAAAACCTTGTCCTAGATGATGATATAAAGTTAGGGTAACAGTTACAATGTGATGCACTCTTTACTTAATAGGTATATTCCATTCAGCATTTGAAGAAGAGGGAACTTGGAGGGGGGTCCATATCACCTAAATATGAGATTTGTGGTGTGTACACAACCAGATGTGAATCAGGCAGTCTCACCTCCCTTTGCATTCAGAGAAATAAACATGTACAAATGGAATAGCTCACTTGCATAGCAATTTTAGGTTGATATTAAAAGTGTGTTAGAGATCCTCCATGGACTGTATTGGGAATCTCAACAACTAACTCGCTTGTACAGCTAAAACTTCCAACCTAAGTGTATCTACAATGAATCTAAAGAAACTTTTCTAAGCCCTTTATTATAAATCTAGCCAACCAGTCCTGTTCTTTATATCTATGAGACATAAGAATTTTTTATGGTACAGCAAGAAAGATAGCTCAGTATTCACCTGTATCCTCTATGATAGTACAATTGCCTCAGACACCTTATTCCTAATATTCAAATTAGTAATTTCACATAACAGTAGATACAGGGGGAAATTCCATGGAACTGATGGAATACTATTAAAATATTGCATAATAGGAAATATATTGTGTTCTACTAGATAGAAGTTTTATCTGTACTTACAAAAACAAAAATCTAATTCTTTGATATTTAATTAAATAAGTCATTTGACATTTTTCACACAAGCTGGAATTCACTGGTCGTGTTTCTCAATTATAAACTATTTTATACTGGTCAGTCTGTAACAGTCAGCACTCAGAAGTCAAGAAAAATCAAACCTATGGCTGAACAAATAGCAAAAATGTGTAATGATTCAAGGCCCAGGTCATCACTGCTGCTGTAGCTTCAGGTCCTATTACACAGATGGTTAATTGGCTAACAAGCAGGGAACAGAGTGGGAGTGAGCAAACGCTTTTCTAAGTGGCTCACAATCCTATCTGAGCAAGGCTGTCGTCGATGCACTGATGGATCTAGGACATCTAGCTCCAAGTGTTGACACATCCAAAGGGCTCTCCTTCTGCCCACACATTTCATTTCCCCTTACAGTATGTTGGGTCAAGGCCAACACAACTAGGAAGTGCTCCACAGCTGGTATGTCTGCCTAGTACTGGTGACATGACAGTACTACAGGGATAGATGGGTTACACCATCACTTCAGGGCTGGGCATGCCATGCCTGACCTGTCCTTATTGCTGATAGGTGCATGCTTGGATCCTCACTCAGAGGTTGTATGGATCCAGAATTTATCTGCTGGTGTGCTACTGGGCTAATCACAAGGTTACACCTCAATATGACCTTGTGTTCATAATCTGTACTCATGAAAGGAATATTTGGGTTGCAGCAAAGTCCCAGGAAACCTTTTTAGAATGTACATATATCTACTGAAAATGCCAAAGAACTACAGTAACATTAGCTAGGGTGAAAAATTATCATTAATAACCATCTCATGATTTTGGCGATGGGGAGTGAAAGGGATTTCACTTGTGGAACAGTAAATCTGTTATGAAGCTTCCAGTTTCCTCAAAACCATATGATGTTGACCATTGCTCGAGAGAAGATGCTGGGATGGATACTGCCTGATATGACACCTCCAATGGACTTGGTGTGTAGAACATGGCTGTATTATTTCTGAAATGAAGACTGCACCAAATTTTTCATACCCTCTGATAAGGCTGATCTGCATTGTTGACAATTTTTACATGGCAGATAAGAATCCCCTAATCAAGAGCTCATAACTGGACCTTCTGCCATTTATCTGTACCTCGCTCAGTTAAATTTAGGACCAGATTCATACTGCTTCTGCTGCCTTTGTTACACATACAAAACATTGTGCACATTTTTCTCTTTAGTGTGTGTTTCTATGAGTTTCATTGTAACTATGGTCCAGTATACGAGAATTGGCTCAGACATTTATTTGATAGCCTTTTCTCTCCAAGGTATTTAATGCAATAATTTTATTGGAACCTTCATGCTACACATTTATTAGGATTTTATTCCCTTCAAGAACACAGTCTCTTCTCTAAGCAGTAATTCATTGCTGTAGTAGTTTATCAGAGAAATGCTTAAAGATTTCTGTTAAAGTGCAGTCCATGCAGAGACTCACTAACGAGAATCAAGGAGAAAGCAAGAAGATTTTACTCAGCTATACATGAGCAAAATAAATGGATTAATAGAAAAGAATTATAACTGCTAGATTTCAACCCACTTTTTGTGGCTTAATGGAAAGGTTTAATGAGGAACCAAAGACTGTGGGGAAGCTGCACCTTATCTAATACTTCATTTGGGCTGATTCATGGTTCTCAGTGGAGCTTGGAGTTAATGGTTAACAGTTAATATTAACAGTTAGCCAGAGCGTGCTAACCTTTAGCAGCTTATGTAGCCACATTACAAATATAGTGTTCTTCAAAACCAAAATTCTTCCAAGTCTGAGGATAATCACAGGATCTATTTGCTTCTTAGGGTCCTCATCACAGGTATTTTCTCTGTCTGTGTCCCTCTCTTTGTCTGTATCTCTGTGGATTTTTGTTTCAAAATTTTATCCAATAGTTTTTCAACCTTGTAACGTGTTGTAGCAAGAATTTCCACAGCTTAATTCCAAGCTATGCAAAGACCTACCTGGTTTCATTAATTTTATGCCACTTGTTACCTTATTTGATGTCCCAAGTTCTCATAATGGAAGAGACAATGACTAGTCATTTCTGTTAACTCCCCTTGATTTTGTAGACCTCTGCCATACTCTCTCTTTCCCAGGCTGAAGAGCCCAAGTGTACTTGGCCATCCCTCAGACAGAAGTTGTTTTACTCGTTTGATAATCTAAGAAGGAAACCCTTTCTTAAAATCATTTTCAGCTTTGCCAAATCCTTGGCAAATAATTTTTCATTTATCTTTTTTGAAAATGAGGAGGGGGAAAAGGGGAATAACATTATGTGGTGTTTTCATACACAAATGCATCGTGGATTTACACATTTGTCTTGTTCCCTGTTCCTTTCCTAGGGTTCGATTTGATGGTTAACAGCTGATATTTGCATAGAAACACTTGCCTATTATACCTCCAAGATCTCACTCCTGAATGCTAAACACCAGCTTGTAGCCCATTACCATGGGTATAAAGTTAGGATTGTTTTTGTTGGTTGATTTATTTTACACCTACTCTGAAATTTATCTACCTAATCACTACTCTTGCAACACTTAACAGTGGGCTCTGAATAATTTAGCATTGCCAGCAACCTTTGTCACCTCACTCTTCACACTTTTCCAAATCACTCACTAATTTGCTGAACAGCAGGGTCCCTGCACAGCTTCTTTTGGTCATGTAATGATCTGATCTCATCTTCTTTGTCCTTTTAACCATTTCTTTACTCATGCAAGAGCCTTCTCTCTTGCCTGGTTTCTCTGAGCACCTCTGGCAAGGGACCTTGTTGACAAGTGTTCTGGAAATCCACCTAAACTGCAGAGAGCTACTAGTGCATATGAAGCCTATTAGTAGGATTTAATAGATGTGTAAGACTACAAATGATTCCTATCATAGGGGATGCTGAGCCCCCAGCTACTACACATATAGGATAAACATTCATATCACACTGTGCTCTGAGAGTACTTACTCTTTATTAGCATATTGCAATTTTATTCATATTGAGGAAGACAAAACACCTATTTCAATGAAGTACAGATGCTGATCCTGCACACTGACAAGGAAGTCTTTGTTTACTTTCTAGAGCATTCTTAAGCTGGACTACTCATAGAATACAGCAATTATAGTTATAAAAGCCCATATGCATAAGAGTTTGACTAAAGCTCACCTTAGATGAAATCAATCCCTGCTCTGTCTATGCCCCAGTAGGATCTGCAGAGCAATATGCTTTTAAGGGTAAAAGAGGAGGCTCCTGACCCCAGGAATTGAAAGTAAAGATAAAAGGGGAAAAATCAAGGTTTTCAACATACTGCTGAAGAGATCTTCAGTTTTTCATACCCCAGTAATGACTCATGCAGTGAAGGGTGAACTCACATCTGCCAGGACAGGTCCTCATCTCACCACCCTAGTCTGTTCATATGATCTTTGGGTCTTCTGGCTACACACCACTGCCAGCTGAGAAGGAAGGTGATATCCACCATGATCCGTCCATCATCCTCCATGATATCCACCATGACATCCACCTGGTTGTCAAGTTCCTTCTCTTCATTACAAGACTGAGATTGCATTACAAGGACAAGATAAAATACAGCATGTAATTCTGAGCATCTACCCCACTGCATTGTGGACAGCTAAAAAATGAAATAGATGTTTCAGTACAATGTAAAAACAAAGGTTATCCAGTCTGTATTCCTGTGACAGCCTAGAATGAATGTTTTGATCAATAAATTTTATTTCAGTTCTCATACTTAAAAATTCCAAAGGCAGAGTGTACAAGACAGCAATCAGTAAACTTAAATGCAATAAACATAAAATATAAGATCTCCCAATAAAAGCATCCCTGAAAGTGTATTGGTAACAGAAAAAGGGTGCCTCATTTGCTGAGGCCAGATTCAGAATACTAGAGTCAGACAATCCCCGTCTCTCTCCTTTCCTAATTTTATCCAGATCTGTGCTGACCACTACTGTGGACTCTTCACTACTGTCACTCTGTCTTATCCAGATAATCGACACGTATTATGTTCTTTCACAGTAGAAAGATCTTCATGAGAAATGAGACCACTTAGTGTTATGTACAAAATAAGGGCAAATCTTCTCATCTCTTTCAACATTCTCCCACCATTAAAAGAAACAGTTAAGATAAATAACATAAATCTCTCTTTAGTTTTTTTTTTTTTTTTTCTCCTTCTGTAAAGCAAGAGTAAAATATATTCTCTGGGTTTCTTTTTCTGTTTCATTGTGGAGAAGTTGCCCGTGGTTCAAACTGGGGTGCAGATAAGTTTGGGTAAGGATTCCAACCTCAGAGAAATGAATTAGAAATTAAAATGAATTAGAGGTAAGCTAACATATGTTATTCTCCCAGTTCAGTTTAAAATGGTGAAAAAATTTCTTGTGATCACTTCGGAGGTATAACTTGTCATTCACGTCTGGTTTTGGCACACTGGAACTGGATTATGAAATCATTCCTGGCTGATACAGATTTACAAAGGGTATATATTCCAGACTAGTGGGGCTTGATTGGCTTTTTGAAGACTCATGAATATGGATTAGCCCTAAACCCTCTAGAATCTTTGGAGTTAGGTGGATCCTTTGTCCACCATATTAAGCAAAAAGTGATTAGCTTTCATCACAAGGTATGCAATAAACAGAGATTTGATGATAACCTCACAGGAAGATGACAGAATCTAAACAGGAAGGAACAGGGCAGAAGAACATTTAGAGGGTACGCACTAACTGGGGGGAATTTTAGTAGGAGAAGACAGTATGAGATGAACAGAAGGTCTACAATCGTCTTGGTGCATGTTACCAGAAAAACTTGGAGTGATGCCCAGGAATCCTGAATCTTTCCCACTTTTTCATGAAAAAAAAAAAAAAGATCCTGGAGAAAAAGACAATACGTGATCAGGAAATTAAAACTATATCAGAACGTATATACACATAACTTTGCAATATATATTTATAGATTTGGTTTATACTTTAGCTTTCTTAAGAGGAAATGAAGAAAGATAATAAAAACATAAGAAATAAATGATTTACAGAAGTTTCTGTTCTTTATGTTCAACACAAGAATAGGTGATATCTGATTATAATATTGTGAGAAAATGTCTATTCACCATGATCCTAGACTTCAGAAATTGTTTCTACAGGACCAAGTTTTAGCACCTCCCAAAGGCAGCTATATTTTTCAGTAGATTTTGTAAGAATACTTGAGCACTACAAGAATGTACAAGAAATAAATAAGTATTTCTCAAGCAATCCCTCCAGATCTTAGGTCTTGTTATGTAATTATTGTCATATTTACTTCCTGTGGAACTCCATCTTTATTCTTTCTTTCTTTCTTTCTTTCTTTCTTTCTTTCTTTCTTTCTTTCTTTCTTTCTTTCTTTCTTTCTTTCTTTCTTTCTTTCTTTCTCTCTCTCTCTCTCTCTCTCTTTCTTTTTCTTTCCCTTGATGCTGGTCACTACCAATGGGAAATAGTTAACTTTCTTATAAATAATTAGACAAATTATTTTTCTATTATTTAACCAGCTGGTACAATGGGAAAATTGTACCAAAATTAGTGTAATGAGTCAAATCTTAAAAATTCCCTTCCTGATGAACTGTTATTGATATTTTGAGTTATAACAAATAAAATAAATTTTAAAAATTCTTATGGAATATATCAAGGAAAAAAAAACAACTTGTTTTGATTCTTATTGGAAATTTTACCTTATTTTGTAATCTATGAAAGACATAAAATTTTTAATGTTTTTACTATTATGTCACTACATCGTTCGCATAATTAGATATGACATATATCCACTGTGTTAATAATTGTTACTCTAAATGGTAATTACTCTTGAAATTCCTATTCTAGTGGATAAATTGGTGATCTAACTGGCTGTTTGTCATTGGTTTTAGTATCCAATGGTTCCTTTTCATGAGCAGTATAAAAAACATATTACAAGGAAATAATATTTTTAATCCAAAAGAATGAAGCCTTTAAATTAGTCATAACTAATTTATTTGAAATAAAATTTTAGCAAAATTAATCTGTTAGTGTTGATGAAACAACATTTTCTATTTAGAAAATTGTTCCATAGTCCAGTTCAGCTTCAGTTGCCAAGGCACAAATATAATATACTGAAGTAATTTCGGCTGTTGCAAAAACAGTACTGAAGTTAAGTTTTGATAGGAAGATTTTAATTAATTATAGGAGTAATAAAAATCCACATTCTCAACAAAATTGTATAACATAGACATGGATAACTTTGCTGATTTTTTTTCCTAACCTTTTTCTCTCTATGAAAATTTATTTGCTTTATGGGAACTGATAGATACTGAAATACAAACTGTAGTATCAGAGTTAAAAAAACTAGTAGGACTATACATGTGTATTAGTGAAGGGTTTATTGTAACTGTCACTACAATGCTCAGCTTAGAATGTTTTTGTGCAAATGAACAACAGTCAGCCATCGGGTCAAAGGACAGATAGCCAAATATTGTTATAAGTCTTTCAACTGTAATTTTGAATAATGAGTATTTATAGAGAAATTGGAGGCAAAAAATGGAACCTGAAAAACATTAGAGATACAGAGTTGTCACAGTAAAAGGGATAACCATGGTAGCTACAGTGCTTATTAATTTAAATTAATGTTCTAATTTAGATGGCAGAGCACCTAAGAAAGACATAGATATGTGATGAAGTATAACAAAGGAATGTGAATCGTTAGCGATATGGGAATTTGGGAAAAGAAATCCCTGAAATTAACACCAGTTCTCACTGTCTCAACTACTCTCATCTTCCCAAAAAAGATCATGTAAATAGTTCAAGCTTTCTGTTGTTTTTTGTCTTTCGTTAAATCAAGATTTTGCTTGTTTTGCATGGCTTTGAAATTAAAAAAAAAATTATAAAGTTATATTATCATGTTTTTATTGATGTAATAACATCTGCTACAAACCATAATAACAAAGCTGAACCTAGCAGACCACGTCTTATTAATTCTAGCGCGTTGCCTAATTAATGCATGTGAGGTTAGACTACACAAACACTTTTTTTTTTGTTTAAATGGCCTCATCATGGCTTACAAAAAAAAAAAAAAAAACCAACTTATTCTTTTTCCCAGTTTAGTAAAGTACAATCCACTTATAAGGGTATTAAAAAGATATTTTATGTCATATACTAGCAATTAATTCTCTCATCCTCCGCCATCCGAAATACATAGAACAGAAATTCTCTCACACCAGAATTCAACAATATGAAACCCCAGATGTGTATATCATCCCATCAGAGATTCATTCAGTTATTACCTGCCAGGAGTACATTCATTTTGTATTATCTACTAGCATTAACGTAAGTAGAGCTCCTTGTGATGTATATGAAAACCACAGACTATTCATCTCTCTATTCCCTTCTTTCTCATTCTGTTTCCAGTAATCTGCTAGTAAGCACATGATGTTCTTCATCCATATTGCCAAGCTTAGCTTTTTTCCCAGGTCTTATTATTTACAAATTGCTCTCTGCCCCACTTCGTATATTTGAGAAATTTCATAATACTCATCTTTCCTACAGTTAGGATAATATTCAACACCAATAACTTGTATTAACATTTGGGAAGGAACTGGGGCTGATTTTGCATTTCCTGTGGAAATCATATAAACTTGAGGTAATTCTTATATCACTGTGTAGGTTCGCTGATCTCAATGTAGATACGTAAGATTTACATCATTGCTAAATCGCTGGGTCCCACAAAGAAGCAAGGCCAGGGAATTAATTATAGAGAAGAAGTAGACTCTTAATAAACATGGAGTTAAGCAAGCTTATGTTTTTAAGACTCAGGTGATTCAATCTCCTTGAGCAAAAAGGTTAAAAGGAATTAACATGATTCCTTTCAAGTTAGAAACTCTATCTCTGAAGTAATAGCAAATAACGTTGCAACATCCTCCTTTTTTTAATTCACACACACTTTTTTCTGTCATTCTCCATTTCATTTTCTATAAAATACAACAAAGAAAAAGCAAAACAAAGTAGAAGCTCTCAAATGTCCTTTGTCATGTACACACAATTTTTACAGTAGTCACTGTTAGTACCTATTGTTAGTGTTGAACTAGTACAAGGAGATAATTTGTTTGCAATGGTTTTATTTTTAAACATTACAGCTACTGCAGATAGTCATTGACAAGAAGAACAGGAATTAAATTGTTGTGTTAATAGGCTTAAATAAAGCATGATGGGACAAAATGGGTGCAGGGGTCTTCATAAAAAGACATTTTTTATTGTTCAAAAGCAGTTCTCACTGGAAAACAGTGTTCATGCAAAGGTGAGCACAAGTAAAAGGAGATGTATTATGGAATTAAAAAGTACTGCAGTATGAGTTCTTAAAGTTAAAGTTTACTCTGAGTGCTAAGTTTATGATGTTATTTATTTATGTTATGTTAATTTACATCGTTAAAGAGAGATAGACATGGATCCTGTCACTGAGCTATGTATTACCTGTTACATTTATAATTTCTGATGATATGGACTTTGGTTCATTACCCTAATTGGGATACATAAAGACCTCAGATACATTGATTGTATCATGATGGTTAAAAACAGCAGATGGAGTAAGAGTGAGTCAATTAAATTCTTGTAAAGAAGTCATTGCATGGGTCTCTCTTCCATTCTCAGTCCTCTAATCCTTATTAATTCACCTACTGTATCAAAGTCTTCCTGGAGTTTCAAGGTCCTGTCTCAATGTTGCCAATAATCTGCATTGAAGACAGGACCAGTAAAATTATCCAAAAAATGTCCCAAGCTTCTCCAGGAAATGCCACCCTCCATTTCCCAGTGTTGTATTTGAATTGCCTTTCCTTTCCCTCACCATGGGACCAGAGACAGGATACAACAGGGTCCTGGCTCCTCCATCCTGCTTTTCCTTATTCCAAGCAAATAAAATATTTCCATTCAAGGTATGCCATTACCTGTTACATCATCACCCATAAGAACAATGGGGACAATGTTTAACAGGAACAACTGAGTTATATGTAAGATCCTAGGCATGTCTTATTTATGTAACCGAATCCAGCATTTATAGTTTAGAATAAATATGTCCAGAATTCTTTCCAGTTAATAGAAAATGTGGACTCTATTTTTGTGGCTGAATAACACCTACTCATCAGGGTTTTACACAGAGCAGCTGTGAGCTGTGTAATACTTTGTGAAAACTTGGGAGACACACAACCATGCTTCTACAAAAAGTGTCGTGCCAGGGTTGTTGTACCTTGTGTGTTTGACAGATATAGATAACACAGTCTCAGCATATTCTCAGACCCAAACGGTGAAAGCTTGCAACCCCAACCAGAACGGAATGGATCCCGGTGGTGTTATTTATATTCCATATAATTCTGTGTAACTTTAGGCTTCATCACAAAGCACATCTTGTTCTGTTGTTCTGCCCTCAGCTGCAGGTTGTGTGGGATTTAATAGCTGTTCAGCTTCAAGGTGAGTCACTTAAGCTTGATGCTCAGACATAAAACCTATTTTTGGTTGATTATTTTTTCATCGTATCAGTGAGTTGAAGCAACTCGTTACATGATTGGCTTTTCAAAATGTAAAGGGAACTTATAAGAAAGATGGGGACAAACTTTTTAGTAGGGCCTGTTGTGATAGGACAAGGAGTTATGGTTTTAAACTAAAAGAGGGTAAATTCAGACTAGATAGAAGGAAGAACTTTTTACGTAATAAGAGTGGTGAAACACTGGAAGAGATTGCCCAGAGAAGTGGTAGATTCCCCCATCCCTGAGAATATTCAAGATCAGGTTGGATGGGGCTCTGAGCAACCTGATCCAGTGGAAGATGATCCTGCTCAATCCAGGGTTTGGAGTAGATGACCTTTAAAGTTCCCTTCCAACCCAAACTATTCTATGATTTTATAATTGATAAATATAGTGCCAGAGAAGTGGCTAAAACATGCATACAGGGGAGAGGGATTTGAAGTGGGTTAGAGGAAGCCTGCCTCTGAAGTGCAGCAGATTTAGTATAACTCAAACCTACCCACTGAGTGGTGTTCATCAGCTGCTAACGTGTGCAGTGCAGAGCAAAAGTCCTGTAACACTTAGTATCTGCTTGTCCTCTATGCCTTCCCTATTGCCCATGACTTCTCTGGACAACCATCTTTTCTTTCCATTTTACTTATTCCCAGTTTCTAAAGCAGAATTCAACCACCAGCTCAGATCAGCCACTGACATTCAAAATCTGCATTCATAGGCAGCTTATGTTACTTTAGTCACCCATAAACTCAGTTGTGAGTCACTGTTGTAGAGCCTGGCACATTGGCTGTTAAGCAATTTCCCTTTTGTGTAAGGAAAGAGACACCAGTTATAAGCAAACTTAATCCTTTGCATAGTTCTTCCTGTTAATGACCTGAAAAAAAGTTTGTACTTTTTTTTTTTTTTGCCTTCTTTACATTTTCTTTCTCTTTGTAGCTCTTTTACTGTCTTATACAGGTTTTTTTTGGCTTGATATTTAACTCCCATGTGGGATAGATCTTAGTTCTATGTTAAAACTTGAAGTTGTGGTCTTAAAGAAGAGGATGAAGCCTGAACATTTAAGGCAGAAAGAGATTACTTATGACAGGCTGTATAAACCACTTTCCATTTTTTATTTTATGCCTTTGCTATTTGATTTTATCAAGTAATTAACCTTAATGAAAAGGGGATGCTTTGCTAAAGATGCACACACCTTACTACTGCAAATAATAAAAGTAATTAGCTACAGTGCTTTGATATCTATGAAATATACTACACAAGCAATAAGGTCCATATTTTTAGAGGCATTTAGGCACCTAGACATGCAAAATTGTCACTCAGGAGAATAGCTTGTAAGTGCTGAGGCAGTCTTTAATTTAAGTGGCATTTAAGCACTGGGTTGTCTGAATCCTTTATTTACAGTTTAGCAGTCAAATGAAAAAAAATATCAAAAAACAGGTTCAAATCAAACTGAATTTTAGGAAAAAAATAATTTCAATAAATATTTTTTTAAAATGTTTGTATTTTTGACATTTGGAGGGAAGGGGGAGAAGAGGGAACTGGGGGTATATCTTTCTATGTAAAATCCCAATGATCTGAGCATTATTCAGAGTGTGAAAGGCTTAACCACAGTTCCCACAACTGGCTGAGGTGTTTGTGCACACACCTCCATAGCTGCCCAAATTTCTCATCACTCTAAACCTTTCAATAATGGTTTTCCTTAATCCCTCTTTTTGGATCATTTACAGTTTACATGGAATATGTTACATTACCAGAGCCAAAGATCAGAATAATTCACCAGTTCAGACATCAAGGCTCTCAGCTAGTGAGAGAAATGTCTGGATTTTCACCCCTTCTTGATGATAATTTGTGCAAAGAACTGCATCAACCAAAGGCTGAAATTTTTCACCTCTTTTCAAATACCAGCCTGCTTCTCTAGACACATCTTCTGGAATACTGGGGACAGAGATTTCTCAGATCTCTACATACAGAGGTAGAAACAGATTTGAGGTTTTCCACAGCCCAGGACAGTCTTTTAATTATGAAATGTCTGTCAAAATGGACTGTTAGTACCTCATCTCCTGCATTTTGTAAATCTAGCTCTCCATTTAATAAAATCAGATCAAATCAAATCAATCAATCAATCCAATCTTATTTAACATGAGTCCCAAAGCAGCCTTAAGTAGTGGGTTTGGCTGATAAAAACCATTTCTCTCTGGAGCCAAGGTAAAGGTCTTATTTCTCTGTCTCTAAACATAGAAGGATCACAGTGCTGGCGCATCTTAAATGTCACCGCAAAGCAAAAATCAAGTCAGTACAAAATTTGAAAGCACTGCATTTCATTTCAGCTGCTTTGCCTGCAGCTCAGCTCATGTCTCCCACAGCCGGACTCAGGAGTAAAGCAAACCCAGAGGAGACCTGCCACCTTGCAAAATCTGTCCTTTGCCTGTTTGGCTTCAAGGACTAGTTTTTGATTTCAATAATTTTTAGAAAAATTTACCTCTGATTCCCTGAACTAATCGCTGATAGACAACAGTTGGTTTTTCTAAAAATCACATAAAGAACTAAGACAAGATAAAGACTGAAGTTTTCAGGGTACTGGGGAAAAAAAAAAAAAACCAAAACAAACAAACAAAAAAAAACAAACAAAAAAAAAAAAAAAACAAGACAGGACAAGGCAGGACATGGCATAGTGAGGCAGAAGAACTTTCCTTGAATGACTGGTATCAAATCCTTTAATTCCCTCATACCACCTGGAGCTTTCTTCTTGTAGCAATCCCTGCAACAACTGGTGAGCCCCAATTCACTATTTTTTCTTATTGGTAAGCTTCTTACTGTCAGATTAGTTAGGCACTTAGTAATTCATATTTAGGTGCTTTGGCAGGTACTTAGGACTTCTAGGATTCAAGCACCCAACCACTTGTAATAGACTCTCTGGGGCTCAGGTGGCCAGTAAGTCACTTGAAAACCTGAGGAAAGCTCGGAAGATTATAGATGACATGCTTCATATTTCTGAGGTAGCAAAATAAGAAGAAAATTGTTCTGACTTTTCATATATATCAGAAGTAAACAAATGAAAAAGTATTTTATGCATAACTTATATACAGTGTGAAGTTGTCCCAAAAGAAGTGAGGACAAATTACCTAGAAAGGTTAGAAAGGTTAGTCTTCCTTCTCCAAGTGATAGAGGAGCCAATGAGAAGAGGTGCTATAATGGACCTTGTTCTCACCAACAAGGAGAGGCTGACAGGGACTGTGTAACATAAGGGCAGCACTGGCTGCAGTGACCATGAAATGGCAGAGTTCAAGATCCTTAGGGCAGCAAGGAAGGCTCACAGCAAGCTCACTACCATGGACTTCAGGAGAGCAGACTTTGGCCTCTTCAGGGATCTGCTTGGCAGAGTACCATGGGATAGAGCCCTGGAGGGAAGAGGGGCCCAAGAAAGCTGGTCACTATTCAAGGATCACCTCCTCCAAGCTCAGCAGTGATGCATCCCAACAAAGAGGAAATCAGGCAAAAACACCAGGAGGCCTGCATGGATGAACAAGAAGCTCCTAGACAAACTTAAACACAAAATGGAAGCCTAACAGAGGGAGGAAGCAAGGACAGGTAGCCTAGGAGGACTACAGAGAAACTGTCCAAGCAGCCAGGCATCAGGTTAGGAAGGCTAAAACCCTAATAGAATTAAATCTGCCCAGGGACATCAAGGGCAATGAGAAAAGCTTCTACAGGTACATCAGTGATAAAAGAAAGACTAGGGAAAATGTGGGCCCTCTTTAGAAGAAAATGGGAGACCTGATTACCCAGTATGTGGAGAAAGTTGAGGTACTCAATGACTTTTTTGCCTCAGTCCTCACCAGCAAGTGCTCCAGCCACACCGCCCAAGTCGCAGAAGGTAAAGGCAGGTACTGGGAGAAGGAAGAATTGACCATTGTGGGAGAAGATTGAGTTTGAGACCATCTAAGGAACCTGAAGGTGCACAAGTACATGGGACCTGATGAGATGCATCTGCGCGTTCTGAGGGAACTGCCAGGTGAAGTGGCTAAGCCACTATCCACTATATTTGAGAAGTTGTGGCAGTCCAGTGAAGTTCCCATTCACTGAAAAAGGGGAAACATAACGCTCATTTTTAAAAAGGGTAATAAAAAAGACCCAGAGAACTACAGGCCAGTCAGTCTCACCTCTGTGTCCAGCAAGATCATGGAGCAGATCCTCCTGGAAACTATGCTAGGGCACATGTAATATAAGGTGGTGATTGGCTACAGCCAACACGGCTTCACTAAGGGCAAATCATGCCTGACAAATTTGGTTGCCTTCTATAATGGAGTGGTGGATAAGGGAAGAGCAGCTGATGTCACCTACGTGGACTTGTGCAAAGCATTTGACACTGTCCCACATGACATCCTTGTCTCTAGATTGGAGAGATGTGGATTTGATGGATGGACCACTCAGTGGATAAGGAATTGGCTGGATGGGCACAGAGAGTTGCAGTCAATGGCTCAATGTCCAGGTGGAGACCAACGACAAGTGACGTTTTTCAGGGGTTGATATTGGGACCGGCACTGTTTAACATCTTGGTTGGTGACATGGACAGTGGGATCGAGTGCACCCTCAGCGAGTTTGCTGACGGCATCAAGCTGTGTGGTGCAGTCGACACGCTGGAGGGAAGGGATGTGCCATCCAAAGGGACCTGGACAGGCTGGAGAGTTGGGGCTGTGCAAACCTCATGAAGTTCAACAAGGCCAAGTGCAAGGTCCTGCACATGGGTCGAGGCAATCCCAAGCATGAATAGAGGCTGGGCAATGAGTGGATTGAGAGCAGCCCTGTGGAGCAGCACTTGGAGGTGTTAGTGGATGGAAAACTGACTATGAACCAGCAATGTGTTCCCAGTCCAGAAAGCCAACTGTATCAAGGCGAGGCTGCATCAAGAGAAGTGTGGCCATCAGGTCGAGGGAGGTGATTCTCGCCCTCTACTTGGCTCTCATGACACCCGACCTGCAGTGCCGGGTCCAGCTGTGGGGCCCCCAACATAAGAAGGACATGGACTTGCAAGAGCAGGTCCAGAGGATGCCATGAAGATGATTGGGAGGCTGGAGCACCTCCCCTGTAAGGACAGGCTGAGAGAGTTGGGGTTGTTCAGCCTGGAGAAGAGAAGGCTCTGGGGACACCTTAGAGTGGCCTCCCAGTACTTAACAGGGTCCTGCAGCAAAGATGGGAAGGGACTTTTTACAAGGGTGTTTTGCAATACGACAAGGGGTAGTGGCTTTAAACTGAAAGATGGTAAATTTAGATTAGATATAAGGAAGAAATTCTTTCCTGTGAGGGTGGTGAGGCACTGGCACAGGTTGCCCAGAGAGGCTGTGGCTGCCCCCTCCCTGGAAGGGTTCAAGGCCAGGTTGGACGGGGCTTTGGACAACCTGGTCTAGTGGAAGGTGTCCCTGCCTATGGCAGCGGGGTTGGAACTAGATGAACTTTAAGGTCCCTTCCAACCCAAACCATTCTATGATTCTGTGATTCTATGATTCTATGACTCTATATGATTCTATGACATATAATCAGAAAACCTCGAAATAAAATGTCACAGGGAATTGCAAGCTAATAAATGCAGAAGGGGGAAAAAATAATAATAGAACACACCTATGATTGTATGATTCAATGAAAAAGAAAATCCGGACTAGTGATGCTAAAAGTGAGTTACTGGAGACAGAAATTGGCTAAGTCAACCTGGAATTGCAATGTTATATGACAGCAAAAAGCAATACAATTTTGTCTCTCTGATGTACAATTACTCTTTAATGGGGTACAGATGTGATAATCCGTCTCTGTACAATGCCATAAAAACTGCATGTGCAGCCCTTCCCTCAAAAAATTAGAAGGGAAAAGAAAGAGTTTTTTTTAAAAAAAAAAAAAGAAAAGAAGATTTTAAAGCAGAATTGCTATTATGGATAAGGACAGATATGCAGAATGACTAGGAATAATCTGTTGTCCCTGAAGAATGGCAGAGAAAAAATAAAAAGTTTTTTGGGACAACAAAAAGCAAGGGACTGCTAGTACAAAATTTCAGACAGTTACAAGAACTTTGTTTCCATTCATATTGCCACTGGACATGGTACACTTGCAGAAACCTGGATGATGAGCCTTAGTCTCAAGAAATTCTTTGGGGTTCCTGATACTCCATAAAGCAGCATAAGTGATGATATGTTGCTCTGAAACATCATCTGTGTTGCTCTGAAACATCATCTGGGAATCACTTTTGAGAACTCCCTTTCTTGATTTGTGTCACTTCTGTGAATAATCTGTATCTCACTGGCTTCATTTCAGGGGTTCTAGTTATTGTGGTGGAGGACAGAGCAAACAGATGATCCTTATACATGATCTCTGTGCCATTCATGACATTGTAGAGCTCGGCAGAGCTCCCCGAATCGTGTCCCTGAATTCCTGATGAAGTGTGACAGATCACTCAGGCATGAAACCTTTGATCATCTCTGCTTCCATTTTCTGAACCTTTTCCACTTCTAATATATCATTTTTTGACATGAAGGAACCATAACAGTCACACAGTGTTCAATGTGGGGCAAACCACAGTTTTAAGTAACTAACTTCTGTTTTGTTCTCTATTTCTTTCTCTGAGTCTTTCCTGTTTATTTTTACTGATGTTGAACAGATGTATTCAAGGAATCATTTATCTCAGCCCCAAGGACTCATTCCCCAGTGGCCGAAGTGAGTTCAGAGTATATCAGTTTGCATGTGAAGCTACAATTGTTTATTCACGCCACACATACACTCTTCTACGTTTATCTACATTTACTTTCATCTGCCATTTTCTTACCCAAACACTGAATCTTGTAGAGACCTTCTGCAATTTGTCACAATGGGCTTCATCCTTTCTACCTTGAAGAACTCTGTATCAGCAAACTTTGTCACAACACATCCCCTTTTCCAGGTCATTTATGACTACATTAAACAGCAGGTTCAAGAACAGCACCCTGTATGACTTTACTGCTGACCTTCCTCCACAGAGAGGGCTCATCACTTACCCCTGTTTAGTCTTCCAGAGCTTATTATTCTTTCTATTTTCAGAATCTGGATGCAACTTTCATGGTTTTTGTTAATACCTGCTTAATTTTAAAAATATCTCCTTTAACTTTGCTGCTTAGCCTTTCCCACTTTTTCTCAAGTCCATCACAATAGGTGGTAAGCACAAGCACTGCACTTTCCATGCAGTGTCCCTCAAAAGTCTTTATATCACCTGCTAAGTTTTAATTGTCTTACATACTTTTTAAGCTTCTTCTGAACAAACTTCCTCATTTTTATATAGATCCTGGTTTTGAAGTTTAACACAATTGCAGTGATTTTTTTTTTTTTTTGGCCTGTGTTGTTTATTTGTGGAGTCCTAACTGTCCTTAAATACATTTTCAGCAACGTTTTTTCAAAAATATTTTGATTGTTATAGGAAAAAAATGTTTTAATGGTCCTCCTGCAAGGTGTCAGGGAGAAGTGGCAGTGACAGACCTCAGCAAGCTAACTAGGGAAGGGAAGGAATGAAGGAGGGTTAAAAAGTACACAAATACACGCAGCAGGCAAAGGCAAGAGCAGATGGATGGAGATACCTGCAACACCCTGTGGACCAGAGGGTGAGTGAAACAGGAGTTCCTACCCTTCAAATATCAAGCCTGAAAACGAAATTATTATGTGAGTACTGCATATAAAAAAGAGATAAAAGAGTAATGTTGAGTTCCTGAGAGCTGTGTTGCCCCAGAGAAACCTCCTCTTTTTCCATTTCTTATCCTTGCCACAGAGAAGCAACCTATTTTTCAGCATGCCAAGTCCACACCCTTCTGATGCTGATCAATATCCATCTGCTGTCTGTCTTATCCTTAGATTATCAACCCTTTTATCAGGGATTGCTAGTTTTTAATTTTTTTTTTTTAAATTATATTTCTGTTGTAGGGATCCAGGTCATGACTGATGTTAGCTGGTAGTACTTTAATAATATAAATGCTCCTAAAGTGGGCCAGAGATGTGGGTCTCCTGAGGTGTGGGCCCCAAATGTTCTCTGGGAGAACTACCTTCTTCGGAATATACATTTTTGCTTTTACCCTTTCTTCAAAGAAGATGACCCATATGTAATGTATGTCAATTTTTTACTATGGGGAAAATCTTGATTCCATACTACCTGTATCTCCCCACAAAGACCTGAGTAACAGCTACCACTTGAACAAAAAGAGAACAAATGTTATTAAAAGCTGTATTACTATAACAGACATTCATAGCACTAAGTATTATTCCTTCCACTTTTGGAAAGCCAAAATCATTTATGCTCCAGATGTGTTCCCTTTCAGATAAGTGTAATGGGCTCCAATTCCATCTGTTCCTGTTACTGTGGATGTAAAACCCATTTTAGTGATGAAAACATAGCCCAAGCTAAAAAGCAAAATAGAAAGTACAAAAAAAATAAAAATGTTTGGCCTTAAAGGAGCTGTCCCTTTTCTGAAAATCTCATACTGAGCAAACAAAAGCAAAAGTATCTGTTGATGTAATATTTATCACTCAAATCAGTAATGTTGCAATGATCAAAGAAAATATATTTACCAGTAGGGTGCTGGGTATAGATGTTGTTAGAGTTTGAAAGCAGAAACAGGAAAATATTGAATCCTGAATACAATTTTAATACATTAGACTTTTGACAACAGCTCTGCCCTGTTATAATTCTAGTAGAAATGAAAATATTAACGTAAGGACCAAAAGAGTAACTTCTGAAAGAATATTCTTTTCTAAAAGGAGAAGATAAGGCTTTGCAATATTATGCTTTCATGAAAATTCAGCGATTCTTGTGCTATGACAAAACAACAAAAAAGAAATCTCTTTTCTTTGAACTTTTGCTTTATTTTTATACAATCAAAATATATCAACATTTAGTAAAGAACAAGGAACTCTTTCTGAAGGACACATTCAGTTTCTGACTCACCATGGTAGATAAGCCTCAACCAACTCTTGATTTAGTTTTTTCTCTGCTTCAAACACCTTTTCCAGAGAGGGTAAGTGAACATTTATTCACAGCAGCATTTACATTGTCGGATATGGGGCCTTGATGTTAAAGAAAACTTGAAGAATCAAGGGGAAATAGCAGGTTTGCCTGTATTTATCCCAAAGTTTCTTCAAACCTACAGTTCTGATTTTTTTTCAGCTAAATTGTTTATAACCTTAAAGCTGTCACTTGGTGAGAGTAAGAGACGGAAGCTGTGGATGAGAATGTGAACTTGATCTGAGTAATATTTATTGAGTTTTTTTCCCACTAATAAATAGATTTTATTGGGAATCCTACTATCTTGACTACCTTCATTTCTACTTGAACACAAATAATAAACTGAGAACATCTTCTCCGTATCATTATTTTTAAGCTGACACTGCCCATCTTTCCAACTTGATGTCATACAGTCATTGTGCGTTTATCTTTTCAGATGTTTTAACTTCATAAATTTAGTGGGATTCTCTTGTTTCAGCCTTCAAGTTGTCATTGTTTTGTTTCTCTGTATTTGGTCATTGAATGGAACAAGTATTGTATTCACTGGATAGAGATTGATTAAATTTTTTTCACAGTACATTGATGTCCTAGAATCATACCCCTACAGAGAAAATTTGGGTGGGGATTTGACCCTCTGGGTCTAGTCCACAAATTGAAAATATTGAGGCAGCTGCAGTGGAAATACCCAGTGGTCCTAACTGTGAACAGATTGTACTTTCTGAAGTCCATCAGGAATTACAAGTGCTTACCAGTTGCTAGGCTGAATGACCCACTATCTCCTCTTCACACTTCCATTTACACAGGTTGTAGTGAAGCTAGTTGCTAGTTCAGTGCTGCAAAGGCCTCAACCTAGATCTCAGGATTTTTTTGAATCAGAAAACAACATATAATCATGGCACATCTCTTTTTTTTTTTTTTTCCTAGTTTCAGTAAGTCAATAATTTACTGCTGAATTCATTAGCAGCAAACTATGATCTAGTTATATTATTACTGTTACTTATGCCACTGAGTTAAGACAGCCAGAGTCAGGAATTTGGTCATAATTTTTCTCTTCTCATTCTCATTTCAGGTAAACAGTAAGGATGCTGGTACACTTGCAAACAAGGACCCAAGATATGTATAAGATTTTTACAATGATTTCTTGTTCTCTCTGGTTTTACTTGACAGAGTTTATTTCTCCAGTCACAAGCAAGCCTAGAACATCCAAGTTTCAGTGCAGCTTTCCTGTAGTTCATTGATTCCATCATTACTGAGAAAGTCATATGACTACCATTCAAAATGCCATCACAATCCAGAGGATTTGAAACAATTTAATCTCCCTATAGAACAGATTCAATTAATTTATCCTACTTTTACATGTTTAATATAAATCTCTTTTTTACCTTAATAATTGTATCTAGATAGTGCCACATCTCTTTGGATGAACCAGAGCCTTTTTTTCCAAGTTTTTGAAAGCACTGCTCTGTCTTGAAATTGTTCCTAAATCTTAATCCTCTACTTTTTTCCTCTGTCTTCCAGATAATTCCAGAAAGTAATGTTTGACCATTCTTTGGTTGTATAAAGAAGATTCATTTCCTTACACAATGAGAGTAAAATATTCTGATTTCTATTGATTCACACCCATTGTTTTTTGGGCAGAAAAATCTGTCACTGACTTCATCCACAGCAATTACATGAAAATAATAGTAATAGCCATAGTACCATAGCTATGGTATATCTTTTTATTTTTATTTACAATTGTCCTGAGAAGCAACATAGCCTTCAGTTTATGGAGGCACCACTCCTGAAAAGCTACACTCTCCCAGCATTACACAGGAAGCCTGTGGTACAGCACGTATTTTATCCCTTAAATCCTAAGCCTGAACTAGAAATCTAACCATCCTTTCTATCATAGCATACATGGCATGGCTAAGGAAAATGATCTGTCATGAAATTACAAGTTTACAGCAAATAATGTTATTGTTTAAGTGTGTGTGTGTGTGTGTGTGTAATTTTAACTTGTTCCTTAACACCAAGACTGTGAGACTCTTAACCTTACTGTAATTAAGGAATGGATAAGTAGATGAGCCACAAGACATGAAAGAGGGAGAAAAACACTATTGGGTCTCTTCAGGAGCACAGTCTTACCCCTGTGTAGTACAGACAGATAGAGCCAAGCCTATTTGTCCCTCTTTAGCACTTAATGACATCTCATCCATTATAATTGCAGTGGATGGCAGGAATTTATGGGGAGTTCGCTGTAGCTGGCATCAAGTCCTCCACAGCCACTTGCCTTCTTATGGGAAGGCTTCCCTGCATTCAAGCAAACAAAACCCTTGCACATAGTTTCAAGGGATCTTGGATGCCATTGTGTCTCTAGGAAAGGCATTTAAAATAAAGATACCTCTATCTGAATACTTCCTAATGACACAGCACTCACACTGGGGATATGATTACATGCCTTCTGTTCACCTCCCCAGGAATGGCAGGAAGGCTCACACTGTCTTCTCATCACAGCAATCATGGCATTTCTTCCACAATTCACAGTAGATGCTGCCTTGCCCAGCACCTACGTGGTGTGATTGCTGTTTAATATGACAGCCTACTGTGGATCACTCCCACCGTTGCCTTGGCTAATGTCTATGAAGGATGCATTTTGCTGAAGTTAAAGAAAGTGGCAATCTCAGCCTCACAGATAGGGCTCTGTTATCTCCAATCTCTATCACAGCAGTTAACCTAACTATCAGATTTCTTTTTTTCTCTTTAAGGAAAAAAAAAAAAAAAATAAGAGTATCATGCTGTTAGAGTGAACACAAAAGTTCAGTGAAATGTTCAAAGGCAGAATACACAGTTTCCTCTTCCAGCTCTTGCTGTTTTAAAAATAAAATGTGTTTTCAGGTATAACTTATGTTTAATGTTATGTTAAACCTAACACCCCTTCTAAGTGTCAGCTTGACAAAATCATACAAACTTTTAAAATAAAATAAAAGTGGAACTGAGCAGGTTCATAATCAAAAAGTTTAACATATTTATTTGTAAATACACCTTTCTTATGTGATTTTCCGTGACTAGACAGTAGTCATTTCAATCATCAAGATGGAACAGCACTTTTTATTCTGTTATGATGTTATCTCCTGTTTTTCTGTAATGCTCCAAGTCTAAAGAAGAGTTCTAAGTATCCTTGAGCAGTTTGGTTTCCATGTTTTCACGCTGTATTCACAGCAGGTCCTCAAAAGCCTATGGCCATCACTGCCTTTTCTGCAGTTCCTGCTGTTGTTATCACCCACATACCTGGAACGAGTTTTTGTGAGAGGCTGCAGTGAAAAAAAGCAAGTGCAGGCTTTGCACGGAGACACTCTGCAGTGCAATGCCTGATGTGTTACTTCTTCACATCACCTGCTGAGGCACCAGAGAAGAGCTATCTGCATTAATCCAGGATGCAGGAACAGAGCGTAGGTATCATACTCAGCGCAAATACACTGTTATGCGGCTGCCTTTTTAACAAACACAGCTATAGTCATGGGGTTTGCTTTTTAACTACTTGGTTTTTCTTTTTGTTTCCTCTTTATGTTACCATGAGTTTTTGAAAAGTCGGTTACTCATCTGTAAAACTAATTTTTATTTATGACATGAATCTTCAGCACTTTGAGATAACTACCACAAGAGCATGCATGCAAGCTCTGAAGCAATGTCTGCTTACAGAGTTTCTTGCTTTTTCATATAGTTATTGATGGCTTCAATTTATTTGTTTTTTCTCCTATTTCTTCAACAAGTAAAATCCTATTCCTAAAATGCTGTTAAAATGAAAGAACTGGCAGCCTAAGAGGGTTGAGAATCTGAAAAACTCGAACACAGCCAGTAGCATTTACCTAATGTCTTCAAAAGAGAAGCACAAGGCAATGAAGAAAGAATCTACTTACTGGACCATAGGTCATTAAAAGAGCACTTAGCCCTTTGAAAGGGACCTCAGTACCCTCTGTCTCAGCCAGCAAGCTCTGCCTGTGCATGGAAAAGAGTTTTAAGAATGTATCATAATGCATATATACAAAGGCATAAGTGGTCTTTTAATGACCTATGGTAGTGACAAATTACTTCATCCTCCTGACTAAGCTCCAACTCGGCTTTAGTAGTTGCCGCATTGGAGAATGTCATCAAAGCTTCAGGCATTTCATGATGCACACTTCACTGCTGAGGAAGCAGTGGCCTTTTGAAAACCATATTCCCCCTTGATCTCTGATATCCAAAAAGGGAACATTTTATAAATCCCTGAAAAGGGATTAGAATAAGGCATGGAGTTAAAAAAAAAAAAAAAAAAAAAAAAAAGTCTTCTATCTTTTTATCCTCCAAATATGCAATTTGAGATTGAATAGAACTTGTCATGAATCACAAATTTTAGTGATGTGATATGAAATTTTACAACTGACACACTTGAATTTCTTTTTTTAAGAGAAAAGTTTATTTTAAAACTGAACTCATCCACCATAAATTATGCAAGGAGCATATCCTGGTTTCAGCTGGGATAGAGTTAATTTTCTTCTTAGTAGCTGGCATAGTGCTGTGGTTTGGATTTAGGGTGAGAATAATATTGATAACACACTGATGTAGCTGTTGCTGAGCAGTGCTTACACTAAGTCAAGGACTTTTCAGCTTCTCATGCTGCCCTGCCAGCGAGTGGGCTGGGGGTGCACAAGAAGTTGGGAGGGGTCACAGCCAGGACAGCTGATCCCAGCTGACCACAGGGATAACCCACACCATATGACATCATGCCCAGTATATAGATCAGGAGGAAAGCTGACCAGGGGCTGCTGCTCAGGAACTGACTGGGCATTGGTCAGTGAGTGATGAGTAATTGCGTTGTGCATCGCTTGTTTTGTATATTCTAATTCTTATCTTTCTAATTCTATTATTATCATCATAATTATTATTATTTTATTCCTTTTCTGTCCTAGTAAACTGTCTTCATCTCAACCCATGAGTTTTACTTTTTGTTTTTTTTAAATTCTCTCCCCCATCCCGCTGGGGGAGAGTGAGCGAGCGGCTGTGTGGTGTTTCATTGCCAGCTGGGGTTAAACCATGACAAAGTATAAAAAAAGAACAAAGGATTCTTTGTGCTTGGATGAGTTAAATAGAAAAAAAAAAAAAATTGGGGTCAACTAGAAATAAATTTGAGTATTTTTGTGTGGTTCCCATCTCTATCACTAATAAACACCAAAGACTAGTGAGGTCAATAATTTTTGTGTTGTATAGGTATAGCCTCAACTTCTTTTCTCTTCCTTTTTTCATTTCCTTCCATTTTACTACATTCCTTCCAGATTTGTCCCTTTTGATGCTTTTTCTGCCTACACACACCCACCCTTCCTGCTTTTTCTGCGCAAAGAGAAACTAAGCAATGCCTCTGTCCAAGTTTTGAACTCTCAGTTCAATCTAGGCTAGATATCAGGAAAAAAAAGCCCTCCAACGCATCTCTCTTCAAGCACTGCATTGCTGCTGCAGTACAATTACATTATGTAACAGAGGTTGGTAAAAAGCAACTAACACTGGAAAAGAAGGTTCTGAATAATAACACAGACATAATAACATTGTGCTGTCAGATCCTGATTGACAGAAAGAGACGGGTCTTTCCATTAAGAGAAAACATGAAAGCTAGTGAGGATGACAGTGGTAATAATACTGTAAAGCTGAGCTTCTTGCCCTTTGCATTTTAGAGATGATAAAATTCTGTGACTTTTATATATATATATTTATATATGTATTTCAGAGTTGAAACACTTAATCTAATTAACTTCTTACCCTCAGAGGAACTCACTTAGCATTTGTATTAAAGCTTTTTCATTCCATTTTCACCTGATTTTCTAGAGTATCAGAAGATTCTGGGAAGAGGCAAGGGATGAGAAAGCCAGTTAATCCCTTGATAGTCTTCCAGCATCAAAGCAGGACTTCCTACTTGGCCTCTAAAGGAACCTAACAGGACAAATATGAAAAAGCCCAAACCTAGGGCAGTGCAAATGCTTTAAGTAGACATATATACATGTATATACACATGTAGATAAATGAGCATCATGTCTCTGATCAGTTGTATGCTTACATTTGCATGTAAATTGTTGTCTTCCTGTATTTGTATCTACTGATTATAGGCGGAAATGGTTAGCTGCTGGAAAAGTGACATTTTCCCACTTCCTAAATGAAACATTTTGATTTTTTATGTTGAAGTAACACTTCATTCCTAAATCAAGCTAATTTTAGACAACCAATTGACAAATTGGATGCCCTCTACAATCTATTGACAAATTGCATTCACACCTGCCCACATTTTATGCACAGTATTATTTTTATCAAGGCATGGAGGCGTTGTGTTATATTAAACAGTATCTTTAGGCTGGCTGTAGGCAGGCTGGGATCCACTCCTGGATCTATCCACAGCAGAACCAAAATGCTATTCCTTTCTGCCTCAGTTTCCCCTTTCCCTGTTCAGAGTATGTTCATGAGAGCACAGATTAACTCTCAATATGTATTTGAATAACACCTGTCACCAAAATGGCTTACTTTTGGCTGACCCACTACTTCCTTGTATCCTCAGAATATTCTGATATCATTGAATATTCTGAACATACTTGAATATTCTGAATCTCCAAAATACAGCTATTGACAACTGGGCTCCAAATACTTATTCCATAAATCAAAATCATAACGTAAGCAAATGGCTTGTCATAAATATACTCATCTCTGCTTCCCTCCTTCCTCAACAAAAGATGAAGGGAGAAAAGATTGTCTTTGCAGTGTGCTCAGAGTGCCAATAAATCTGGGTTATGTAGTTCCAGCTGGGGTCTGAATTACAAACCTGAAAATGCCCCTCCAACAGCTGCATCTTGTTAGTATTGATGGAGCACTGACATTTCCTTGATCTTAGCTGGCCCCTCATGTAACTGCAGCTGAGTATCTCTCCTGCTGTGATGCTTTTAATTGCACTTGCAGAACTCACTTAAGCGAGTTACAGTTCTCCATTTTTTTTCAGAGAATCTAAAGAATTAGAAAGATTAGTTTGAAACCTGCCTTACAGGGTGGGATCTGGTGCTCTGTGTTAGTGCTTGGTAATCCACACCACCCAAGTTTTTCCCTCAATTTGTTTCTGAGCACATTTTAATCTTAGTGCCTCTTCTGACAGATTTAATGGCACCCCTGAAGGTATCCAGGAAACAGCCTAAAGGCCGTGATCAGGACCTCCTCTCTACAGTGATGTCGTAGGTCACTTAATTGCATCAATTAGACATTTGTGTGGCAGTGCAGCCACTCCATACAGGAGGTGGGCTCTGGGCCTGACCCATCCAGCATTCCATGGAAAGGCCTAAGGAGGGAACACATGTGGCAATACAGACTTTCAGAGCTCTTTGCACAATTTTAATTAACAAATCTTTACACATTTTTATTATTCATAAGATTAAATCAGAAGAAAACAAAGCCAGGAGCAGAACAACAGTGTGGTTTCTGCATAAAGAGGTATTCAGACCACAAGCCTAAAGTCTTTTATCTCACATCCTCTGCATCCCAGAGTCTCTCACTGTAAGCTGCAATTCTTCTATGTGAAAGATTATAAAGGGTGTCTCAAATAAAACCCCATGATTAGGACATTCTCTTGGGATATGGAGCTCTAGATCCAAATCCCCCTCACTGTGAAGGGCCTACACCTTCGTCCTCGACAAATGTCCAGGGTCATTACCATATGTGAGGGGCAAATGGCCCTCTACATGTTTGGATAATTTCAGTATGCCCTAACAAGAGATAAGCAGAGATTGAGCACAGAACACTTTAAAGACTTTTTCAATGTGCTAGATGAAGTTCAAGTGCACCTCAGGCCAGAGGATTTATGACACTTTAGTTAGGGCTGAGGAGACTGAACTCCAAGCAGAGACTATATTCATCATTAAAGAATAAGTGATATTGGAAAAGTTTTCTGAGACATGAATACTTCACAGACTTTTCTCCTAAGACAAGCAGGGCTTGTGTTTCCTTCTAAAGTGTGTCTAGAGTCATTAGAGCTATTAAGACCTTCATAGCTGGTACTGACCTGGAGATAAAAACATGATTCTCCAGACAGGAGCTTTGACCTCTCATTTCATGACTCAATGAAGACCTCCAAGGTAGAGAAACAAAGGGTAAAGACAGGGCCTGAGCCTGCAGAGAGCAGAGAGCTTCTAAAATATACATGGCACAGCCATATGCATCTGCATTGGGATGGATATCTGAGATACTCCCCTTTGAGGCAATGCAGAAGTACTGTTAAAGAATTCATTTATTTTCCCTAAATATTATCAAACCTTATCTCTCAGAGCTTCACCTCAGAGTGGAAAGAAATGCTTGCCACTCACAAGGGCCTTCTGGGCCTGATCTACTTGACATTTTTCCCTCTCTTTTTCTATTTGGCTGGTATCAACTTAAAGGAGGAAAAAAAACCCATGCAATAGGAGTCACCAAATCTAAAGAATACATTTTGGCTCCCTCACTTGGCTCCCTCCCTTGTGGATATTTCAGGGCTGAATTGGCAGCAAATAATTGATAGGTACTGGTATGAGTAGAGCTACTGCTTCTAATCAGGAACTTGAAGTTCCTCCAGGAACTTGTGCTGGATTCCTGGCAATGAATTTGTTATTCAGTGACAAATTTGGGATAAAGGAAAAATGAGCATACAAAATGTTTTTGCAATTTACCTCATTCTGCTCTCCATTGTCATCAAAATATTACTTCATCTGTTCAGGTTCCTATACTTCTTGATTTGAGGAGTTGAAGGACTGTAGTGCTAGCTCCCAAATTTAAAGGATTAAATGTATTAGAATCTTTCAGGGAGGCTGAACATCTTGACTGTGAAACATACTTCACAAGATTAATACGAATTTAATTGAACTAGCAGAAGATATGGCAAAAGAATAATGCACAGAATGGCACAGCTGTTAATTCTTACTCTTCTATGCCTGATCCAATTCTCACTCAAAAGGAGTCTTTCCAATTAGTTTAACAGAAGATGGATTGGACATACAGGGTTGATCCAAATTGCAATGAAGTGCCCAGGAAACCTTTGCTAATTTCTGCAGGCAGTAAATAAGCTCCTTATTTAGTATAAATAAAATTGATACTGAAATGCATTGAAGTGGTGGACAGGCTTTCTGTTGGTCTTTGGAGAAAAATGAATTTTATTCTAGATTTCTCTTTCCAGATTGATCAGAGTTACATGAAAACAAGCATCATTATTCAGAGGTCAATTCATTTTGTAGCGAAACCTAGCAAAGGTTCCAGTTTTGTCAGAAAGAAAATCCATTTTCTAAGTTTGAAAGAGCAAAATGTTCCAATAATTACACAGATTGGTGAAAATATAAATAAAAAATTCTCAATGAAACTTCCCTTACGTATCCATCAGTCTAAAATTAGTAAGCTAAACTATTTTTTGCCTCTCTACTTTTTACCTGGGATAACCTAGAATAACAATCTTTAACAGAAACAAAAAAGAGGATGATGCCAGTTGGAAGGATCAGTGGATGGGAAGTTGGACTCTGATCTCATCTCTGTCTGATTCATAAAGAATCAGCAAGAATCAGTCTGTAACAGATGTTTACAGATGTCTAAGTGTGTCTTCATAGGTCTATTTGCCTAGGTTCTTTTATAGGCAGTGGAAAGACAGAGGAATTTGTGGAACATTGGCCATTTGATCTATTTTTTACATTTACCTTAGAAAGAGCTGAATCATATCTCCAAAGCTCCTAATTCTCTCTAATGACTATAAAGAGTTTCTAGACAAGTAGAAAATATCAAGTGAACCTTTCCATCAAATCTTCACAGAATCACAGAATCACAGAATCATCTCGCTTGGAAGGGATCTTGAAGATCATCTAGTCCAACTGTTAACCTAGCACTGACAGTTCCCAACTACACCATATCCCTAAGTGCTATGTCAACCCGCCTCTTGAACACCTCCAGGGATGGGAACCCACCACCTCCCTGGGCAGCCCATTCCAACGTCTAACTACCCATTCTGTAAAGAAATGCTTCCTAATATCTAGTCTAAACCTTCCCTGGTGCAACTTGAGGCCATTACCTCTTGTCCTATCACTTATTACTTGATTAAAGAGGCTCATCCCCAGCTTTCTGCAACCTCCCTTCAGGTAGGTGTAGAGGGTGATGAGGTCTCCCTTCATCCTCCTCTTCTCCAGACTAAACAACCCCAGTTCCCTCAGCCACTATCTTGTTAAAGTGCCATGACATTTACTATAAAACTTTGTTAAGTCACACTTTTAGAAATTCACATTAAAATCACTTTTGCTGATACCTTTGGCAGCAATTCTTTAAGTGATCTAAACCACTCACCTGTGACAACAGTATAAAGCCATGTATGGGAGCATGTACCTCCTGAAGCATTCCTATTTCTTAGCTCTGAATGGTTGCAGAATGCTAAGTACCCTATACTGTGTCATAAAAAGGTATAGATCACCTCTGCACCATTAAGGTTTGCTTGCTTCCTTCCAGCAAAAGCAGCTAAATCTACGGTCTCTGTTATTTTTTATCCATGCTCACCTTTACCTTAAGTTTTACAACAAAAGTCTTCATTGATCATTAAGGCTGAAACAGTGATATTGCCTACAAGTTAGAGATAGCAACCATGTAGATTGTACAAGTGTCCGCTTGTGTTGTATGTGTGATTAACTGTTATGGTGAGGAAGGAGTTATTCTTATATCTCCTTCCCTATCAAACGATTTCATAGGAACAGAATCTATTTCTTCAGCCTCTTTCACACGACATCAACTTAAGCCTTCCCTGACCACATAATAGATCTCTTCCACCTCTAAATTCTGAGATTTATTAGCTGATGCCTATGGCAAAAGAGGAGCAAAGCAGTAAGAACAATATATGACTGTTAAATAGCTGCATTTTGATGCTAGTCATGTTTGAGCATTTTATTGCTGGATAATAATAACTTTTTTATGAATGTTTGGAGATAACATATGTCTCATCACCCTGCTCCTCATGGGGTGGAACTGTAAACAAAATATTTTATATGAGTACTTGCTATAAAATTATAAATAAATCAAGTTCCTCTCTTACCATGGTTAAACATACCCTTGCCACAGGTTGGTTTCAGTGCTACAGGATGAAGATCCCAGATCAGCTGCCAGTTGCATAGACATCACACCCAGTCTTAGCCCTTTTATTGTAAAATGTGTGAACCTTAGAGCAGCTGAGAGTTCTCTGAGGAAGTAGAGCTTATTAAAGCAGTCACAGAAATGTACTAACATATAGCTCTTGCACTGCAGATGACTTAGAGAGTGGGCAAAGGAGCTCTTATCTGTTTGCACGTGCCTGAGTAGCCATCTGTGATCAGATGATCAGATTTCAGGTGGTGGAGCAAAGCAAATACCATCTCAAGTCGATTACAAGATGTCAGTGTAGCCAAAAGATCGTGATCCAAAGATCTCTGAAGTCCAAATTCAGCCTCCCTTGACTTTGATGGCATCTCAATCAAAGATCTCTTTCACTGCTTTTACTTATCCTAAATTCCCTTGGATCTTGGATTTAACTCTGAAAATGTAGATATAGACAAAAGCATGATTCACCTCTATCAGTACAAACTCTGTTTGGTTCCTACTTAGAAATGCATCTGAATGATTTTGACTGACCTCTTTCATCTGGAAAGGTAAGAATTGACCATGTTGGCCCCAAGTCCAAGAGGGACAGATGTATCTTCATTTAGTTTGTGCAAAGTCAATACTTGATATTTGCTGGCTCAGATTCAACCTATTTAATTTTAGACATGTAATCTAAGGAGCCTAATTGCTATAGGTTCCACACATAAGCAACTGATAAATACAAGTGTCTCTAGAGGGCAATGAAGATCTGTTAAGATACTAATTGCCTACTGAAGGTTCCTATCTGTCTACATTAACTATATGAAGTTAGGAGAGTGATGACACTTCTTAATGTAAGCACTTCAAACAAATTTTTGTGGAACAATCCTGGCTGTAATTTTAGAACTTGTCATCAGCTGACATTAGTCAAGATTCAAGCTGCTTCTGTTCTAAGGGAGCAGCAACAAGGGTTTGGATTGACAAAACCTACAAAGTCAAGTAACATTTGAGACATTCCTTCAGAACACTAGAAAATAGTTTCTGGCTAAATACCTTCTATCCTAAAGCAACCTCGTGGGGAGCTCCATGACCAGGGACTCCCACACAGAATCCTGAACTGTCAATAGTGGAAGAGAAGGAAGAGTGTCAGTCGTAGCACACATACTGTCTAAGAATAAGGCCTGCAAAGAACAGTAGGGCAAGACACCCTGACTGCAACTAATAGGAAGCTCAGTAGGACAATTTAACATTGATTTTTTTTTTTTATTTTTATATCTTATATTTTGCTATTGGTCTCAAATGTGAAATATTTTGCCACTTTTTAAGTTTATTTTCATTCTTGCTGTAAGCTGTATGTCTATGCTGAGAGAATCCTTGCTGTCGATTTCATCAAAAGGATTTCTGTAGCAAAAGAAACATTTCTGTTGTTCCTTACTCCCACTCAGAACATTAACAAGACCAGGATAATGGATTCCTATGTACGTGCAATGCCATTCTTCCTATAAAAATGCATATACAGTACCATCCTTCTAGCTTGCTAACAGCTACAAACTGTTTTTATATTGATATCCTAATATATCCTCAACATTTCTCATCAATTCTCAACAAGCGGTGTCTTACACTGATGTTGTTATGTTTTAATCTCCACTGGGAGTGAAGTAATGTGATGTGCAAAGAAGATGTAAGGCCTCTGCTATGTCCATTTTTACATTAAAATCCCATTGCCATGCTGACAAAAATCTAAGAAAATTGTGGGAAGCTATATACTGAAAGATGGAAAATTCCAGTGCAAGGGAGACAGAGGGAGAGAAACTGTATGTTTCCTGAGCATCATTCTTAGCTCTTTTCATTAATCATACTTAGAATTTTGGTATTTGTGATATTTTGATGTTACATGTAGATTAATTGTAGGAAATTCAAGACCAAACCTATCAGGGTAAGAACACGTGGATATGCCATTTATTTAAGCCTCAGCTGTGCAATTTGTAACCAATAAAACATTCAAGAATACTTATCAAAATTAATATCAATAAGTGTTCACTAATGTGAAGTAAAGATGGCAAAATCTGCATCTCATTTTCTTTTCTCACTAGGTACAGAATCATAAAAACAAGGAATTTAAGAGTGAGGAAACACCAAACTGGTTTTCCTAGTGGTTTCCTACAGTATCCCACACCCTGTTCTCTAAAGGTTTCTAAATCTACCATGTTCTATATGCCTGAAAAAATAAATTTATAACCCCCTCAGATAGACTAATCTTCTGGAAAACAAAACGTCTCCCTGTGGCTGGTAACCCTGACCTGGGTAACATCTGAGGTATTCTGAAGAGCTTTATGTTTTCCCCACTGCATTCTTCCATTTGCCCAAAGCTTCCCTGTTTCTATCCCCATCTAATTATTATAATGAAACTATCTGAAGTGGAAGGAAGAAACAACACCTTAGTGCAGTGGTTCTCAACCTGTGGTCTGCAGACTGCTGGGGGGCAGCGATGTTTTCACAGGGGGTCTGCAAAGGCCTAAAGCAGGGGTGGGGAATGTCCAGCCAGAAAACATTTGGCAAGCACTGTGCCTCCTTTTCCCACAGCCCCCTCCCCTCAATGCTCCTCTCACATTCAAGCTCTTCCCCCACCCCGCGCCTGCCCTGAAGTGCTATTATATTCCATGCTGGTATGGTTGGTGAGACCCACTTTAACTAAGCGGTTTTTCTCTTAAAGACATTTTCTTAACCCAACAGCCCTCTTTAGGGCCACAATGGGGCTGAAGTCTGTTCCCCCAAGTGGTGGTCCTGGAGCTGTAAACAAAAATATATGGTGACTGAACACAGATAAACAAGGGGGGAGGTGAGAAGAGCTGTAAAAACTTTTCATCAAATTTTAATGTAAAAATTGGCATCAAATTTGGAATTAGCACGTTAAAATACCATAAAATGGACCATTTGAGCAAGAAGAGTGTTCATGCTATTATTTTAAATTCATATGGAATCATTGTAATAAAGATATAATAAGAGTGTGTGCATTAACAGATTAACTTATTTCCCCTTCTCTCCACATTTGAAGACCCTTCATGAGAAAATTGAAATAAATATTTGATGCAGTCTAGTGTTTTAAATCTTAAATTAAGTCTTGGTGGTCTGTGGCCACAAAAGATATTTAAAGGGGGTCCATGCTGAAGAAAAGGTTGAGAACCCCTGCCCTAGCGTGTTTGCCTAAGATATTTGCTCTATTTTTTCCCAAAAGTTTTTTTCATAGTGGGCATCAACATCTCTTCATCATGCTGATAAGAATATACATTAAAATACATTAAATACATAAAAATATATTAAAAAATGCACATTTAGGAAACTTGAGTGATAATGTGGTGATAAAAAAGGTGTTCAAGGAAGGTAAGGCAGTCTAGCTTCACTGACATCAGTGTAACTCCTGATTTATATCAGGTGAGGGACTGGACCAAAACATTAAGATCAAACATGACACAAATATAACATGTATGTGGTCAAAACATTACTCTGTACCACCACAGTGCTTGTACTCCAGCATATACATATGTAGTTCTTATTTGATTGCACAACAGTCATACCAGCTTACAATATTTAAGCAGACTTTATTATTTGATGCCTAACACAATTTTGAAACTATATGCAGTATGTTTTAGTTACAAGCTGCTGCTGATGCAGCTCAGGTTTTCTACTTCTGTTGCCATTGTAAGAGGAATGAGAGAAAAAATCAACAGAGCTATATTTCAGAAGGAAACAGAAATATCTTTACTGCTCACTAAACTGTGCTTATATGAACTGTCTGATATGGCTGTGAAGCTTATAACTGATCATATTAAGCAACTTTTGTTGCTAGAATTCCTCATCAAAGTCAAAGAATAGGATTCGTGAAGCTAACAATTTTCAGATCACTCCATCCACTCTTGGATGAATGTTATAAATGACCTTTCAGGGAGACTCGTGTGACTGTGTGACAATCACACCAGCCAGAGAACATTTCTCCTGTATTTGAGTTGAGCAATATCAGGTTACCGCCTAATCCTGACCTATCATTAATCACTGCAGAGCCAGCTGCAGAAAAAAATATTAGCAATCAGATAGAAAAGTCTGGAAGGAAAGAGGCTCCATTGCCTGACAGAAGCAGAAGTAAGTGCTCTGGCAGGCTGTTCAGATTTGGAAAGCCCTCTTTGTCTAGCCATGCTCTCACAGCAAAGAGGATCAATAGAAAAAAATCAAATGCATTATCTTTGTTTACATCCTAGGCACAACAGTGTGAAAATCCTCACCAGGCTAAGGAGCCTGACGGTGTGTGATGGATGCCCTGTTTAAATGATGCCTTTGAAAGCTTTCACAATGCTCTGACAGAGGACTCACTGGAGAATAAATGACTTTCCTTTAAATTACAAGAGCCTGGGCTGAGAAGACAGACAGTGTGAATGTCGCACTATAAATTCAATATATTCAACTGCTTCTGGTGTTAAAGAACAATTGTTAGTGGTGAAAACACATCCAAGATTGTCTTTGACCCAAGGAAGTTTTGGTTATCAGTAATGAGAAAACTACGACATTTTATTTTGAATTATTTTTTCTACTTAGAGAATATGCTTACAATAAACAATAGAAATGTGCTTTGGGCTTGAATTTGCTATGCTGGCAATCCATATAAAAATAATACATAAAAATCCAATGGAAGCACTCAAGTGTGCATTGTGTATTATCCTTAAGTGCATACTGAGAGTGTACCAGTATAGCTATTTGGTATATTAAGTGTGTTATGAAGCTTTGGAATAATAAGTTAAATATCTGGAGATGGCAATATTACATAAAAATAGCCTTTCTTTAGATAAAGTACCTATATTTCATGCAAAGTATGTGGGGTTATTGGTAAAGAAAAGTTTAATCTTTTTATAAAATGTGCAAAGTCATGCTCCTTCCCATATATTGCTAAGTTAAAAATAAAGAAAACCTCTTTGGAATAAAGTAGATAGAATGGCAGAAACACTCACTCTTGTGGGTCTCTGGTGGATAAGTAAACCCACGCTAAGCAAGAAAAGCTCATTTACCTCCCGGCTGGACCTAGGTACACCTGCATTTCCACATCTGGAAAATGAATTTCAAGATATTTCAGCCACTGTATGTACATCAAAATAAAAAGCCTGTTTAGGAGCTGAGCCCTAAACATAAAACTTCTGGCAACATATTTATGCTCCCTGGTGAGGTGGCTACATACTTCTCAAAGACACTGTACTGAACAACCACAGTGGAAACAATGCCTCATACTGGGGTGGATTTCCAAAGACCAGACTCAGGGCAGGACCTCATTATAGAAAAGACAGAAAGTCAGATGGAAATCACTTACTTTCAGGACTCCCTAAATTCTCTAGGAGTTCTAACTTTTTTTATCATTAAAACAATCTATATTTTCAAATTTCTACAGCTTTTTGCTAGACGTAGCTTGCCTAACTGAAAGATTTAGAAGTTCTTCTAGAGTACCATAATCTGTGCAATGAGTATCCACATGCCATATCTATCATGTATCTCTCTGTCATTTTGTATAAGGGAAACTGAGCAAGAAAGACACTGAGAACCTGCAGGCGTTATACAAAATCAGAAAATACTAGTTAAAAATGTGAAACAAAAATTCATTACACCCATGGATATATCATTCATCACTACTGTGACCTTATGCCTTTATAATCTGATGGAAAAAGGAACAAACTACAATGACCTGAAGTTGCTTTAGTCCCAAATTACAATGTGCAAACCTGGTTTCTGTGTTCGCTTCTTGTTAAATTTTCACTGATTGCCCAAATGAATTGCTCAGTCACCACAGGAAGATTTCATAATAGGAAACCCCAAATGATGGGGGTATGTCTTTTTTTCTTTTTTGTTTGGTGGTGTTTGTTGGAGATTTTTTCCACTCAGTGTCATGGAGTTTGACAAAAAAAATTTGTTCAAAATTTGGCTCAAGGATGCCTAGGTGCATTATTAAAAATGAATATTAGGTACCCAAGAAAAATGAAGATTCAGCCTTTCCTCTGACCTGTCCTTTACCTCCCTCTTCTTACTCTAGGAGAGTTCCAAGTGTCTGCTCTCTGTGCAATCTCCTTCTCTGCATTGAAGTGCTCTAAGTAGACTGACTGAGACACACAGAGCTCCTACTGCTGTACTGGTTTTCGTAATCTGTAATTTTGAATAATGACTGGAATAAACTAACTGAATTTAATTCAGTTTGAACATTCTTTGGCCAGTAATCAATTTTGGCCTGAGAAAAAGCCTTAGTAAATGAGTCCTTTTTTTCTCTAATCACTCTGCACCCTGCTTGAAACAAGACAAGCATGAATAAAAATGTTTAGTAGATTTTGGAGGTGCTATGAATATAGCCAAAAATCTCTCTTTTTGAAAATATCAGTGTAAGTGGGTAAACCTCAGTTCATCCTAAAACTCACAAGCAATGGTCAGTCATTAATTTTATATATAATAATCATCTTATTTTTGTTCAGTTATACATGTCAGGGTGCACTTTAAGTTCAGAAGTTCACCTCAGCCAAATACATGCACTGAAGACCAGAAATGTTTTCCTGAACTTCAATTTTCACTTAGGTCACAGGATGGACCAGAACCCCAACCCCAAATTTTAAATTCTGTATTGGACCTCACAATCCAATTCAGAGTTGACATCAGTATCCTCATCCTACGTATGAGTATGCCTAACTACATGATGTGCTGACTCTGGCAACCCTTTATACCTTGTTATTCCAATAGAGTTATTAAAAATGGAATTGGTTTGTCTCCACTTTAATCAAGGGTGAAAGCAAGACAAGTTGGAAAGGAGTGGGAATGAGCTGTGCAATTTGTTGACTACTGCAAATCCTGCTCCATAATTATATTTCTTTCTATGGTAGTTATTTGAATTCACTTAGTAGTCAGAGCACATCATTTCTAAAAAAAGGAAATTTACAGTTGAAGGTAATGGGGTGTTAATAAAATATAAATCTGGTGGCTGTTGAGGCTAGTTGATAGTAAAACAGACAATTATTGCTCTGAATGTTCCACTGAAAAATAAAAAACTGTTGTCTTTGGAAGTATTTGTTTAAACCATATTATTTCATTTGCTCAAAATTTGCAGAGCTCTGTTATTGGAAAATATTTTTTTGCAGCAGAGAATTGAAAAGGTTTGAGTCCTGAATTATAGGAGAGGGGAAAAAAAGTCCCCCATCAAGCAATGCAGTTTAATGATCTTAGATGATGGTCTGCCTAGATAGTAGCTCTCTGTGATGTTGTGATTATAGTTGTGTTAGCCAGTAAGTGCCTTTGCAACTGGCTTGTGAAAATTCAAGTGTGAGAGTAAAGAAAAAGTGAGGAAATCAAGGTCACCGATCAGGTGTTTGTCTCTCTTTTTCTCACCAACTGGCCAGACCAATGTCACCAAGGCATGTGGTGCTTAGGGTTGAGAAACTGAGTGATGCTTGGATCTGAGGATGGTTGCCCATGACTTTCTCTCATAACCATCAGGAAGCCCTTTTATGATCTTAAGTAATTCTTCAGTCCCTCACCTGATTTGTACCACACTGGCAACTTGAATTTCCACTCAGATTTGTTTCAAAGTGTGTTAAAGCCACCACAAACTGAATAATCAGATTAATTTCTTCATATGCAGTTGGTAGCCCTAGTTTGCTTAAAATAATCTCTAAAAATAATCTTTTCAAACTCAGTATTTGAGAATGAGAAGCCGTGCCAAGGCTATTTCCACCCTGAGAATTCTTGTATACTGCTGTTTCTGTGTATATTAACAAGTATAACAGGAAGGATTTATCAGAAGAGTGTGTAAAAGTGCTACACTGTCAGATGTTTTATGGAGTATGAAATTGTAAGTGTCAATACAATAATAGTAAGATGGGGATTGTAGTATAGTTAAGAGTGCTCAAAATCAATAAATACACACAACTGACTGGATACATCATAAAAGCAGAGAGTTCATAATGGTTGGCTCTCCACGCCAAAATGAAAATAAACCAGAGAACAGAAGATGAACAGCTATGATATTTTAGGGTCTAGTATCAACATCCAAGCGATGTGCTTTGGTAGTGGAGAGTTGCCTATAGCAAAAAATGGACTGAAAGATCTTTAAAGACAATGGGATTCCTTCTTTTGGCCAACGTGATTAAAAAGAGAAATAAAATGTAAGACAGTCTACACCAATTTAACTCTCAAGTCAGTCTTAATATCCAAACTCTCATACTAAGGATGCATTTACTAGTCTACAGAAACAGTGGAGCCAAAACAAGTCTTTCTTTCCTCTCTAATTAAATACTGGTTGCATCTGTGGCATCACAGTTCATTGTCATGGAACAGAGCATTAACATTGCACAGTGCAGAGGGACTATTCAAAACCTTTTTTGATTAGCCTTTATTAATTGCATGATGAGGATCTTTAGAAAAGTGATTTAGAATCCCATAAAGCTAAATTTGCAAAAAATTGGAGCCTAGATCTCTGCAACTGAGAAGTAACTGTTAAAAGCCCCTACAAGCACATGACAGGGCATGCAATATTTTTGTACTATGTGTAATTTTTACATATACAATATATGTTTTATATATATTTGTAATATATGTAACATGTCATTTTTTTAAAACAAAAAGTGACATCCCATGCTTCCATTTTTACATGCCCAGTTTCAGATGGCTAAAACACAGGTCTTCAACTGTAATGACTTCTTATGAAAATGCTGCTTGTTAGGACCCCTACCAGCAACACTTTTTAACACAAATTTAATTCAAATGCAAGAGCGATGCTAGTATTTGCTAACTCAAGGTTGGATACATGCACAAATATTTTGCTGAATATCAGCCACTTTTTCCAGTTCTCCACCAGGGATCTAACACACATTCAAATGACAGAATACCCTAAGGTGTGCAATGGTCCAAACTAATTTTCATTGTACTAGGGTATGTTCATGCACTTAATTTAAACAAATCTCACCACATGAGTGAGGTCTTGTAGAAAAATTACTTCAATGGGTTAAATTTGGAATAATAGGAGCTAAAGATATCCTCAATGTGCAGGGGCTCATTTCTTAATGTGGGATGGTTATGATTAAACTTCCATAGACAATTGTTTCATTCCATTTCCTCCATCTCTCTACTGCCCTTAGATAAATTGAAGGTCTCTTTGTGTATGAGGTTAGAATTCAAACATGGTGTAAGCTGAGAAATCTTCTTTCTCCTCTGGTGCATAAAAATGGAGGAATGATACTCATCCATTGACTTCAACAGAATTAATTTGAGGATGAATTTAGAACACAGAAACTCAAATTTATTTTTCCATATATGCCACATTCTTGAATCTGGTTTCCTAAAACCTGTGCAGAAAAACTCTTCTTATGCAGAACTGCTGCAAAAAATCACATTCACAGCTATTCTGTTTATAGTGCCAAAATAAATAACAAATATTTTCCTCACTAAAGAATTTAAAGCAGAATTGCAAATGTCCTGTACAGAACTGTACAAATGAAACTGCTCAGTTCAGCATCTACCACTGGTGATTTCTGTCTTTGCATCTGGGCAGGAGCTGTTAAGGTTTGTTTAATTATTACTTACACTATAATATAGTCCACAGAGAAAAATTAATTGCAAAATGTATCCATCTTACAGGGAAAGTAATATCATCTAGGATAAAAGCTGAAGCTTTTCCAATTAAAGCTGCTGTCAGTAAAGTGCAGAATGTGATTGCAAATGCAAAAAAAAAACATTTAAATTTAGCTCTCTTGCAAATACACCATGGATTGGGTATGTGAACACCATTTGTCCAAATACTGGCCAAACTGATCTTTTTAATAATTATATAGATTCAAACACGGCCACTATGACATGCAGTATAGTCTTGCTTCAAGGTTCTTTCAAGACAAGCAAAATCTCTGTTTGTCCATGGAGGACTAGTCATGAGTCACTTTCTAAGAATCTATTCAACCCACTTCCATTGCATTCATTGGTTGCATGTCTTAATATGGACTAAATAGAGCTGAGGTCAGAAGAGGAGCTGTAACCTCCACAATTCTGTTAAACGATAATCCCATTTTAGTCCCAAGGAAGAACAGGCTCCATGTTCAACTGGTATTAATTACCCTAGCTCCTATATTGCCATTGTGACATTATAAAAATGGCATGATTAGTTAAGTAGAATATTTATAAGTTTTTAAACAATTGTCTCCTAAAGAAAGAAAGATACTGGACCAAATGGAAACTTATTGGCTATTTTAACCCCAAAATAAGTCAGAAATGGTCATGAAGAGTAGTACCTGGCTTTTTTAGAAAAGTAACAAGATGATTGTTCCTGTTACTTTTAAAATCTTCTGATGCTGATTAAGAAAAGAGTTTTAAAGATAATCTGGAGACAATGTAGGCATGTGTTTAACTGCTTTTCTGAATACGGACCTCACTGATGCTAAATGAAGCTAAATGAGATTGACACACCTGAGGGGCAGGATACCATCCAGAGGGACCTGGACAAGCTCAAGAACCTCATGAGGTTCAAGAAGGCCAAGTGCAAGGTCCCCAGGTATCCATACAGACTGGGGTATGAAGGGATTGAGAGCAACCCTGAGGAGAAGGACTTGGGGGTACTGGTGGGTGAAAAGCTGGACATGAGCCAGCAATGTGCACTCGCAGGACAGAAGGCCAGCTGTATACTGGGCTGCACCAACAGAAGTGTGGCCAGCAGGTTGAGGGAGGTGATTCTCCCCTTCTACTCCACTCTTGTGAGACCCCACCTGCAGTGCTGTGTCCAGCTCTGGAGTTCTCAGCACAGGAAAGAAAAGGCCCTGTGTCATGGGTGAAAATACTTGATATAGTTATGATTTAGTAGCACTTCAAGTTTTATTAATGGTGTAAGGTGGATCAAAAGGTTGAATTTTAGCAGCACTTAATGATTGACCAATTTAAAGATTAACAAGGCAATTTGGTAGAATATGTTATAATTAAAAAACAACTAAATTACAGATTTGAGAATGACAAGATTCACACTAACTTGCTACAAGGTACCCTAAATCAAAGTACGTATATGTACATATGTACAAATACAAAGCACACACACAGAGACAGAAATAGTTGGATCCAGTGAAATATGTAGACACCCACACTCGTGAAGGCAAATGTGAATATTCAAACACATAGGTAGAGAGGTAGATGGAAGAGACTAGCCTGCAGTTGAAATTTCCCTCTTCTTGAGTTTAGAGCAAATACTCACAATGCATCAGCATTTCTCTGGGTGGTAATTGAGCCTCAAGAAGTCTGACTTCACCCTGGCTTTCATCAGCTCTGTGGGCAGATGGTCTTTAAACCTCGAGGAGTCTGTGCCTGAGAGGTGTCCCATCTGAGGGGAATCCTGCTGAAATCCAGGAGAGCTCAAAGGGTCTTGTTTAGGGTCGCTATTTATACAGTCCAAGATAATTGACTTTCGACAGGTACTATTCGATTTCAGCCCAACTCGGATGACAAAATACTCTGGTACTTTCCACCAGTTACACAGACCCAGAACTTGATAGATTTTGAAGCTGTAGTATCACCCCCTTTGGGCCACAACTCAGGTACGGATCTAGGCTGTCAGGAGGTTATTGATTGTCGTTACAGTTCCCAAGCGGTAGGAGAGGGGGCAAGAGCCACGTACGTTAAAGGGGTGCCTTAATGTTTTGGTCCTCTGCCTTTCCCAATCTGTCTTAGGTTGGTATCTGGCCCAGGGGTGGGAATTGCACCAAGCACAGAGTGGCCCAAGAGAGGTGGGGGAGTTGCACCACCACACCCTGTTGGAGTGTCCAGAGGAAGCCACAAAAAATGATCAAAGGGATGGAACACTTCTCTTATGAAGAAAGGCTTAGACAGTTGAGGTTGTTCAGCCTGGAGAAGAGAAAGCTCCAGGAACATCTTATTGTGGCCTTTCAGTGCTCAAAGGGGGCTTATAAGAAAGAAGGGGACAAACTTTTTAGTAGGGTCTGTTGTGATAGGACCAGAGGTAATGGTTTTAAGCTAAAAGAGAGTAGATTTAGACTAGATATATGGAAGACATTTTTCACAATGAGAGTGGTGAAACGCTGGAACATCTTGCCCAGAGAAGTGGTAGATGCCTGGAAACATTCAAGACCAGATTGGATGGGGCTCTGAGCAACCTGATCTGGTTGAAGATGTCCCTGCTCATTGCAGGAGGTTTGGACTAGATGGCCTTTAAAGGTCCCTTCCAACCCAAACCATTCTATGATTCTGTGATTCTAAATGACATGACATTTTGTTGTATAAGAGTCGGATGTAATAAATGGAAGCTACTAGTAGGTGAGTATTTCTTGATGGGATATTTGGTCCTATGTAAGTTTTACTGGTCCAGGATTTCATCCAACATTTTGAAGTGTAAAACTAGGGATGAATCGGATAGCACATGTAACACAATATTTTAAGTCAGAGTCAGAATTTTTGTAGAAAAGATACAGAACTTCCAGTTTAGATCCATTACTCCAAACCTCATTACTCTAGCAAGCAAATAATGTCAAGCACAGATCACGAAGAGCAGATATGCTTTCATTCACACGGAGTTATTTTGTCAGTTCAGCTATTAAGCAGAGCTCTACCTTTTGCAAAAATTGAGTTTGAGTTTAATGTTATACACTTTGTACTATTTCATTTCATTTCAAACATAGCGGTATCTAAATAGTCTAAAGTTATTTTTTTGCCAGCTAAGGATCTATACCACCAGGTTTGTAAAAACTCTAGTTTGAACAAAAAGCACATAGTTTTATTGAAATTTTATGAATGGAAACAGCAAAAGCTGGGACTCAAAAGATACACTGTAATGCTATCAGGACTCATTTCCATCTCATACTAGATTCACACACACTTCATTAAAGTTATGTTCATGTAATCATGAAGAAGGTGAGAGCAATTCCAGAGACAACCCTGATATAAAACCCGTATCAACCTCTCCCACAGAGGTGTGATGTCTAAAACTATAAAGCCTGCCATAGTAGGTAGGAACCAAAGGCTGCTCTAGTGCAAAGGCATTCTTCCAACAATAGCTGAAACCAGCAACTATTTTTATGGAGAGAATGTAATAAAAAAAATCGTAAGATACTTCCCCAGAACTCTTCCAACTCCAACAAACTGTGGCTCAGGGAAGTCCTGAGCAAGGGGTATTATCTCTTTACTCAATAACTTGTGGCAGATTTTTCTTCCATGAGATTTTCCAGTGACTTTGAATTCATATAAACTTAATACCCACAGACATAAATTTCACAGCCTCTTTACATGCTGTATAAGCATTATTTTATGAACTTGCAAGCTTCTACTGATAACAAATGCTAGAAGCTCAGTACTGTAGCTTCCTTTATCTATTAGGTTTCTTTCAGAAGTCAGTAGTTGAGAGAGGTAGAAGAAGCAGAGACCTCTTCCTGGAGATCCTTTAATAATCAACATCTGTATACAGGTTCCCCATTCCAATTAAAAGACACCTGCACAATACGCCAATCTTCTTTACAAACTCAGTGGTATAAACTTAAAAAAAAAAAAAAAAAAGCATTTTAATGAAAGGAAGACATTTCAGGCACACCTCTAATTTGTGTACAATTGTAAATGGGCAACTAGGAGAAAAATTATTTGTATCACCCTCTAAGGTGGGAGCAGCAACTTTGGATTAAGATAAGCTTTATTCACAGGAACATTTTTAAATAGAAAAATGAGGGAAAAAGACAGTGAAAACCTGAAGTTGTTACTAACCTGCCTGCTGTCTTTATATATCCTTTAATGAGAATACTATAAAGCTGTTACAGTAAGAAATCTTCTTTGGCTAATGCTGTAAATCCAAGAAATGTACCTGCTAAAAAAATAATATTTTGTATAAAATCAAGGAAATGTAAGTAATCTGATATCATCATTTGCCTGGTGAAGTGATTATCCAGTTGCAAAAAGCAGCTATGTTATCCCTTGATCATTATACTATAGAATAAGGAAATAAAAGCTTTCCAAAGGACTTCATGCCATTTACTACTTGCTGTTCATCTGTTACCTTGATTACATTATTAAAATGATCATGATGTAATGCTGACATTAGTTTTTGTTCACCGACAGTTTAAGGCTTATAGTGTATACATTCCGTATTATCATGGCATTTAAGTATTATTGCACATCTTCCTTCCCAACACCATTATGCTATTTTGTGGAAATAAATTAACAAAAATGGCCGGGGCATAACCTCCATTCTTATGCATAATTTATATCGCTCCATAATTAATAGCTGTGTCTGAGACACAAATTAGTCATTCTAAGTAATGAGACTTTTCTTAAGAAAAATGTGTTTCATCTCACACGAATGCATGGGTTATTTGGAAGTATTTATTCTTTTTAAATGACCGGTATATAAAAATATTTCATAAGCACCATCATTTTTTTAACCTTTTAAGGTTATTTTTATATACTTGTTTTCATGTGTGATGGTTCTATTTTTCTTTTGTTGGTTATTCTCTCTTTTATTGCAAATAAAAATATGTTTGGATAAATTGCACATAAAATTGTTTATTGCTGCTTAAATCTGCTGGAGGTTTGAAAAGAACATACCCTGCAGCAATTCTCATTCAAATTGGGTGAGGATCCCACCTCTTGTTAAATTCTGTGCTTTATTTCTTCTACACCAGCATCCTGCAGAACAGATAAGAAACAGAATGACCCTAGAACTCAGGAGAGATTTTGCTATACTGTAGCTGGTGTTCATTGACATAGATCCAGCAAGCATGAAACTATGTTTGTTTACAGGTCATGAAGGCTGAAGACACTGCTGAATTCTTTATTTTCAGCTTTTTTTTTTCATTTACAGTTCCTGATATGAAAACACCCCCTGGAATGGTACATGTCTGAGGCACAGGGGCAATGTATAGACTAGTAAATAAAACAAGCTGCAGACAGTCCTTTGACTGAGACCACTTGGTGTGGTACAGCTTATGTACATTTTTCTAAAAACAGGGAGGCCTCTTTCCTTGCTTACAGGAAAAGTTGTTGTCCCTGGATTGTGATTGAAGTGGTGAGAGACTATTAACCATCATCAGCTAAAACCGTGCCAAAGAGCATGCTAATAATTAAACAGTATGGACAATCGCAGGCCAGTGCTCACTCCCCACTCATGTTTTATTAATTAGTATAGAATTAGTCAAAGATTTTAGGTTAGGAACCTGTCTGGCATGCTAAGGTAGCAAGAACAGCAATTCCTGCCCCAAAAAGCACAAGGCTGAATGTGACTACAGTTGGTTTCCCAATGCAGGAGTTGCAGATCCTCCTTTGTTTGCAGGAGTGAGAAAAGGCAGGAATGCATATACTCTCTGCTGAGGAAGTTTAAAACCGTGTTTCCAGAGGGATGTAACTGCATATCATCTTGAACAGAACAGTTTAGTTGGTTAGTGCAAACTTTGTTTTATGAGAAGTGGGGTATACACATGTTCTTTATTTTTTCATCTCCAAAGGCACAGCTGAGAAAACTTTTCTGCTTGGAAGCAAGTATAACTATGGTTATGGAGAATCCGTCTCTGGTCTCTGTCACTGCGTACAAAATACTGTTTTAGCTCATATGAAATGGCAAAATTTTATGACTAGTGATTGGGGTTAGTTTCTGGGTGTGCACCACAAATACATGAAAATTTAAGTACTTTCTGAAAAGTAAATCATGCCTATAGGAAGTGGCTTGCTGGGTCACTGAAACCACCAATCACTTCGGAAAATGTCAGACAATAAGTAGAGCTAGCTATCACCAAATATTTGTACATGATCATTTGGTGACCCACCACCTTCTAAATACCTTGTTCTGCAACTGCTGACTGGTAAAAAATCAGCAATGCCAAACAAACAGAACAACTTCTTTCAAGAGGTTTTTTCATTGTGCCTGATTTTTTGCCCATTGAAGTCAACAGCAAAATTATCTTGGATTTAAAGGGCACAGAATTAGGTCATCAGTGTCTCCTAATCCATTTATCCTAAACCTCCTAGAGAGAGACAAGTGCTGTAACTGTAGAAGAGAAGACATTTGTTTTAATTTTGCTTATTTGAGGTAACAAAATCTGGCACCAAATGCATTTGTGTGTCTGGGTGTAATTATTCTCCTTTCAGAGAACTGCTATTTCTCTCTCGCCTCAGGACCATTAAGGTGTTAAGTACAAAGACACTACTTGATGGAAGTAGGCTCCAGACAGTCTGAGATGTGAAGAATCAGCCTGGTGAGAGTTACCACATCAGACTGTTGATTAAACAAAGGTATCTCAGTACCCTATCACCAACAGGGAGAGTGAGAAGGGGTGGGAGGAAGTTAAAAAAGAAAGATTATAAAACTGGAAAGAGAAAGAAAATTCTACCCCTCCTATTCTTCACAAAATTGTTTCCTGTTCATTTTCTTCTCCTTAACCTCTCTCAAGTCTGAAGTTTAATATTTCTATTGAATGTAATCACAGCTTTGTTGGCTGCAACAATTTATAAGGTTGAGATAGGCAAAGACAGAAGCTGGCAGTAAAGTTTTCCATATGAATAGCTGCTCTGTAAGTATGATCATGGGTCTGCAGTACTGCCACCCGCCCCCTCCACCTACTCTCCCATTAGTCAACAAGGACAATCAGTCATCTCATCACAGAAACAGACTCAAGAAATATGCCTCTATCTTCACAATAAATTGACCTGGATATTAAAATGCAAATTCGTCATCATAAACCTCTGGAAATCCACTTGGATAATAACAACAAATGTGAAACTAGCTTAAGGCTTTGAATAATGACTTTGAAAATAATTTTTAAAAAGTTTTTTCCCTTTTCCATCAATTTCATGAACCCAACATTTTCCTTTATTTTCTGACAACATCTGCAGACTAACCTGTGGCAAATGGGCAGGCAAGTGGGAGGAAAGAAAAGAAACAGTCAGATACTCTGGAGCTGTAAATCACCGTGTGACCAGCTGGTTGAAATTGGAGTAGTGTAACTTGACCTTGCCTGCTCATACCTCCAGTGGTATGTTATCTGGGCTATTTTTCTGGCTTGAACATGTCAGTATTCACAGCTGGACATGTATGATGCCTGATGCAGCCCAGCTATCAGCTCTGGAAGGTCTCAGTCAGTCTGTGCAGAAAGTTTAAAAAGAAGTGTTTAAAATATACTGAACTGAAAGGAAAAATTTCAATTTCCCCTTGGCTTCAGCCTTAGGAAGAAAATGCCATAATTTGAAAAGACAGGCTTTTTACTTATATACATCGGGGGTGATGACATTATCCTAAGACTAATAAATAAAGCCTAATAAATAAGACTAATAATAAGTAAATAATAATAAAATAATAAATAAAATAATAAGATAATAGTAAATGAAGTCTAATAAATAAAGCCTAATAAATAAGTCTAATAAAGCTTTGTCTCAGAAACACACTGGGAGGGAATTCAGTCATATTTCATGCTGGAGCTTGTTGCCATTTTGTGTGTGTGTGGTCATAAAAAGTGAGTTTTGGCTTAAATATGGCTGTGGTTGTGAAGGTTTGGTGGTAAGGAGATGCGTCTCCTTTTAGGGAAACTGATAAAAGAGAAAGCACGTATCAGTGGAGGTCACAAGGCTATTGCCAAGATCATGTTAGATTTTCTGTTAAAAAGTCTATAACTCAGACAAAATCTATTTTTACCATGATAAAATCCAGCTAGACAGATCTCATACCTACAGCTCCTTTCTGATAAATATTGGAAACAGTTGTCTATCCAGAATAACTTTAGCAGCTATGGAGTACTGCAAGAATCCATATCCATGGAGTGACTTTCAGGATCTGTCTCTAAATCAATCAAGTATTTTTATTCTTTCTCTCTTTCACTGGAAACTGTATTACAGGCAACCCGTGCAATAAATTCTGAAGTAATATCAAGAGATAAATAATCTCTTTCTGGTGTTTTTCACATCAGTGTTGCAGACCTGCAATTTCTCATTAATTGTTGTACATAGAAGCCCCATCAGCAATGTCACAAGACACAATGCAAATTAAAACTCTGCATTCTAACAATACAAAGGACTATCATTCACTGTAGCAACTCCCACCTTTATTTCATCAGATTATATTTTTTCTTAATTCAGGGACACTCTTAGAAGTGAGCAAATAAGAGAATGACCCAGGCATAACAAAGATTATGTGTGAAATATCCACTGTGAGAAGGGAAGCTGGAAGCATCCTCCAATGTCACGGCCTAATTGACCTCACTGAGCCTCAAAAAATATCTAAGGTCTTCCTTGCAGTTACAAAGCTTGTTGGCCAAAGGAAGTGAAGTGGGGATTTATGGGAAAAATACGGACCTGAAGAAACATGAAATCAAGATGGAAGGAAGAGAAGTGAAGGAAAATGCAGGGAGGGAGTTCTGGCATGTAAATGTTGTTTCAGAAGTTTGGGGCTCGACTATGATTGACAGAAATGAATATTGTCATTCTTAAGTAGCAGGACTCTGTCCTTTTTAACAACAAGTTTAGATTAAGGAAAACAATAAAGATTTTATTCACAAAATTCCGTTCTCCTTGATTCATCAGAAAACCAAATCTACAAACAGTTTTCATGGTTTCCCAGATGAAAATAGGTCTCTGTAGGTTTTTATCAAGTAAGAGCCATCTTTTCTCCTTAGCATTCTACATCATTAAATCATCAGCCCATCATAACAAGGACAATGCAAAGTGCTGAAATGATGGAATGCAGGCTGAGATCCTACAAACAAGAAGTGTATTCTCAACATGTCGTTGAGTGAGCCAGTGGAGTAAAGACTGGCAGCATACCTGTCCTGCTGAAAGCTGATTGATAACAGGGGTAGATTATTTATAGCAAGTTTTATGATATGACTTTTTATAGAATGTCATGCAGGAGAGGACGAACTCAGCTCATTATTTTTTCTCATCCTGAACCAAGGTTCCACATCTAAAATGCTATTGTTAGTGTGGATAAAGACCCTATTCTGAAGAAGGAGCATCCTCTAGCAAACCTGTTTCTTCCTCCGCAGGTGAGATCTTATTTCATTTGACTTGTGAAGAGTCATCAGTGCCCTATCTTGAAGAAAGAAGGGTCAGGCCTCTCAGGGAGACTAGAAGATTGTCATGAGGTTATGCAGCAAGAAAAGTAGAAGGGCCAAAGCCCAACTAGAACTTAATCTGGCTACTCTTGTAAAAGACACTAAAAAAAGTTTCTATAAATACATCAGCAACAAAAGGAGGGCTAAGGAGAATCTCCATCCTTTATTGGATGTGGGGGGGCAACATAGTAATAAAGGATGAGGAAAAGGCTGAGGTACTTAATGCCTTCTTCGCCTCAGTCTTTAAAAGTAAGACCAGTTGTTCTCTGGGTACCCAGCCCCCTGAGCTGGAAGACAGGGATAGGGAGAAGAATGAAGCCCCCATAATCCAAGGGGAAATGGTTAGCAACCTGCTATACTACTTAGACACACATGTCTGTGGGGCAGGATGGGATTCACCCAAGTATACTGAGGGAGCTGGTGGAATGGCTCACCAAGCCACGTCCCATCATTTATCAGCAGTCCCGGCTAACAGGGGAGGTCTGGAAGGTTGACTGGAAGTTAACAAATGCATCACCCTACAAGAAGGGCCGGAAGGATGATACAGGGAACAAAGGCCTGTCAGTCTGACCTCAGTGCCAGGGAAGGTTATAAAGCAGATCATCCTGAGTGCCATCACGCATCACATACAGGACAATGAGGAGATCAGGCCCAGTCAACATCGGTTTATGAAAGGCAGGTCCTGCTTGACTAACCTGATCTCCTTCTATGACAAGGTGACCCACTTAGTGGATGAGGGAAAGGCTGTGAATGTTGTCTACCTAGACTTTAGGAAAATCTTTGACACTGTTTCCCACAGAATTTTCCTGTGGAAACTGGCTGCTCATGGCTTGGATGAGCCTATGCTTCACTGGATAAAAAACTGTCTGGATGGTTGAGCCCAAAGGGTGATGATGAATGGAGTTAAATCCAGTTGGCAGCTGGTCACAAGTGGTGTTCCTCAGGTCTGTGTTGGGGCCAGTTCTGTTTAATATCTTTATGAATGATCTAGACAAGGAGATCAAGTGCAGCCTCAGTAAGTTTGCAGATGAGACCAAGTTAGGCAGGAGTGTTGATCTGCTTAAAGGTAGTAAGGCTCTGCAGAGGGATCTGGACAGGCTGGATCAATGGGCCAAGGCCAATTATATGAGGTTCAACAGGACTCAGTGCCGGGTCCCGCACTTGGGACACAGCAACCCCATGCAACACTACAATTGTGGGGAAGAGTAGCTGGAAAGCTGCCTGGCGGAAACGGACCTGGGGGTGTTGGTCAACAGCCATCTGAATATGAGCCAGCAGTGTGCCCAGGTGGCCAAGAAGGCCAACAGTATTCTGTCTTGTATCAGAAATACTGTGGCCAGCAGGACTAGGGAAAAGATCATCCCACTGTACTCAGCACTGGTGAGGCCGCACCTCAAATACTGTGTTCAGTTTGGGGCCCCTCACTGCAAGAAAGACATTGAGGTGCTGAAGCGTATCCAAAGAAAGGCAATGAAGCTGGTAAATGGTCTAAAGCACAAGTCATATGAGGACCAGCTGAGGGAACTGGGGTTGTTTGGCCTGGAGAAAAGGAGGCTGAGGGGAGACCTTATTGCTCTCTACAACTACCTGAAAGGAGGTTGTTACAAGGTGGTGTTAGTCATTCTTCCAAGTAACAAGAGATAGAACAAGAGGAAATGGCCTCAAGTTGTGCCAGGGGAGGTTTAGATTGGATATTTGGCAAAATTTCTTCCCTGAAAGGGTTGTCAAGCACTGGAACAGGCTGCCCAGGGAAGGGGTTGAGTCACCATCCCTGGAGGTATTTAGAAGATGTGTAAATGTGGTGCTTAGGGCATGATTTAGTGGTGGACTTGGCAGTGCTAGTTTAAAGGTTGGACTTGATCTGAAAGGTTCTTTCCACCCTAAACAATTCTACGATTCTATGAAATCCAATAGCTGCAATCATAGCTGACATCCTGGAGACTTATGGACTGGAGAAAAGGTGAATTTCTATAGCCTATGCTAAGCTAAAAAGAAAACTAAGTAAAGTTTGACAAAGGTTGGAAAGAGTAGTCACAAGGCTATTTTATGATATCCTGATTGCTAACAGGATCTCTTGAGTTGTCTGTGAAAATATTTGAAGAAATGTAAACGCTTGTTGCTGGACCAGATTATTAAGGAGTTAAGAAAATTTTTTTCAGAAGTTTGGAAACTGGGCAGGAGTGAATTGAAGAATGCTTTTGAGTACCAGTGAGGTGGCCATAGTTATCTGGCTAGTAGAGAGAAGCAGAAGTAATATCTTTTATGAGTAAATTACCAGGTTAGATAACTAAATAAAGCCCCAAGCTTCTAAATGTAGCTTGCTTAACTCATGCATTTGCTTTTAGTGCTTCCTAGAGTTATAACCTGTGTGTCTCACCTATAGAGCAATGCAAAACCATGCCCATAAAGACAACTTTCTGAATAAATACAACAAGCAAAACTACTGAATATCTTAATTCTTATGGGCACATACAACTAGGTTATCCTTTTTACTTGGTCCTGATATAAGCACAGGGATACACACAGGTTTAAGAAATCTTTCCCTTTTATCTATTAGTCCACTGCTATCTCCAGGAAAAAAGAAAAAAAAATCATATTTCAGTGTAAAAAATGTGTGGTTAGTAAAAGTGATGAGAAAAAGAAGGAAGAATATGAAATCAAATCTTATGTTTTGTATTTCCTTTCAAGAAGTGTGAGTTTTATGAACTTTGCAGTACAGGGAGATGGGGTCATTTGCAGTAAAATATTCTGCATTCAGCCTCCCTGAGAGCATTGCCACAGAGAATTCCAAATAGTCTCACTCTCCTCATAAACAAAGCAAAGGAATCTTTCTACAGAGGGCGTTACACTTGCTTACACCTACAGCTGTAGGATAATATTGTGCCCTTTGTTTTTTCCATTTTTCTTTTTCCCCCTAATACTTTCTAGTTAAAAGCCAGTGCAATTCGGTAGATCATTAAAAGAGTAAAATCTTATTTATCCTTCTCTTCCCAATCTGTGCATGTCTATGCATGTAGAATTTATACAGAGTAAGTGTTACCAGTATTCTTTCTGTATGAATTACATTGGGGTCATTCTGCTCCCAAAAGTTATTGTGCCAGACAGATTACAATGTCATGATGGACTCACCTGAAGATACATAGATAATAGAAAACTTTGTAGAAAGAAAGATTTCTTAGCAGCATATTTATGAGTCAGGGACAAAGCCATGAGGAGGATAAGTGATTTGGCCAAGTTTACACATGGAATCTAGGGTAGAGCTGGGAGTTGAATCCCAGAGCAGAGACCTGTATCTAGATCCTGAGCTTGGAAAATGCTTTCATCCTAAAGTCCATCTCTATCTGTCTTGTGTCTGGTTAAACTTCTGTACCATTGGTCAGTCTATGTGAAAATAGCTAATTAAGTTTTGAAAGGTGTCTTGGCCTAATGAGCTGACACCACTCTAGTAATTAGGCTGATGCTAGAGGCCTACAGTTTGACTTGCAGAATGTTGTTATGTTAGGGATGTAACTATTGTTAGATAAAGCACAATTACACAGCCATTATTTAAAAAAAAAAAAAAAAAAAAAAAAAAAACAACCAAAAAAAAAAAAAACCAAGCAAAACCCCAACAAGCTCAAACCTAAAAAACCTTAAGAAAAAATCCTAAAAATACCCCAAACCCAAACATATAACTGACAGAAATAGGAGAACTAAAATGGTACACGAATATTTGCCCAGCAACTCGTTACACCAATCAATGAGCGATACTTTGGGGCCATCCACCAACCAGTAAAAACCAAACAATTGGAAGATGTTCTCCAACTCATATAGCCCATTCAGCTCTGCCCAAGGCGGTGGAAGCATTGCCCTACCTTTGGGGACACCTGACCATGGAGGATCTCCAGGGACACCTGGGACCAAGCTCTCATGGCCAGAGCTAACATCCTGATCCTCCTGTCATCCAACAACTATCACTCCAGCAAACCAGGAAAGGGGAATTAGAGGTAACCTGTTTCTGCAGCTGTGCATTGTTCTACACATTAATAATCACTCTGTCACAGAGGCAATAAACACTGAAAAACTCCTTCACGTGGATCCTGTTATTACACAGTAATGAATGCATGTGCTTAGTCTGTCCTGACCTAACCATGACAAAGAGATGCGAGTGATCAAAATTTTGTCTGGCTTACTCAGCATTTCTCACCAAAGATATGCACAAATGTTTAATTAAATATTTAATTTAAATTAATGAATTAGAACACATCACCTGAGAAACACATCAGTTATAAATGGAGATTTCATTCTGAAACAACCATATATCTGATTATTAAAAACCATAAGAAAGTGATGAAAAAACATTATTTTGGGAAAAAAATCTATTGCCCCATAAAAACTGTGAGACATTGATACTGGTTTTGGACAAACATAACTAGTTGGTGTGCTTTGTCAGATGTTTTAGATCACACACATTTTTCTTGAGCTGATGTAATTAGACTTAGCCAGATATCCATGCACAGCAAATAATTCTATTATGGCTCTATGTTTTATAGAACCTCTTAAATCTAAAGTATTTTTACCAATATTTTGTCCAATATTACCCAATTATGTAACAACATTTGGTAATCTAGAGAAATCTTAGTGTTTTTTTATATCTAGCCTTACTGTCATGTATGAAACGCTGCATAAGAGAGAAGAACAAGAGGCTACCTCTGCAGTGAGGCCTCAGTTCGAATAGACCTGGATAATGAATTAACCTTTTTCCCTTCTTGAGATCCTTCCCTGCGAGTTACCTGTTCAAAAATGGTACCTTCTGATGCATCAGGAAGACATTCTTTATATTCACATGAAGGACTCAGAGCACATAAATCATCCAAGGCTGAAATTTCACCTAACTTTAGCTACTTAAGAGTTCAGCACTAAGTCTAAGACAAAGAGCTTCCAAAAGTCAGTAACAAGGCCGAGGCACTTTTGAAGGATGCTTCACCCTTGCTAAAATAGGTATGCAGCTCTGGAACTACTTTCAGTGACTAAGAACTAGTCTGTGGACCTAGTCAGGTAGTAAACTATAGCTGATGTCAGGTGTAACACTTAAAATGATTTTAAAATCCTACCTGAAGACCTCTATTGCTGGTGATTATTAGTGGCATAAAAACATAATTCTCAGGATCTCTGGCGGTATCTGCAGAGCTGCCGTTTGGAAAACTAACAATCATCTTTTTAATTGAAAACAGAATGTGTTTGATATGTAAATTATTGTCAACGGACTTTCTCATTGCCATTTTTACAAAGTAACATTTTCAAAGCAGACCATGCTTTAGCATTAGTTTTTCCAAGTAAATAGATTACAGGCTGAAATTAAAGATGTTACAGATATGTTTGTACATTAAAAAGCTTGATAAGCCCAAAGATATAGGGTTTTGGGCCTGCAGGTATTTTGATAAGAACATCTTTGCCTTCACAGAATAGTATCAACTTGTTTTTCTAGTTAATTCCTTCAAATATTGCCTCTTATTTAGAAATAATACTGTCACTACCTCAGTAACCTTATCAAAAGAGCTGCAAATAAAACACTTCTTATTATGAGGAAATCATCCCAAATGATGCTGAGTTCTGAATCATCAGCCAACTGCTTCAGCAGTCTTCAAAACTGAAGACACTTCCTAGTGGTTAAATTCTTTTCACAACAAAAAACTTTACTGCTATCATGAACACAACTGCTTCAATGTGAACATCTGTTTGTACAACTGTTTCCAAAGGCCACCATTAGCTCAAGGCTTCTTAGAGAGGCAGATAAAGGCACTTTTTCTGCCCTAAGAGTGAGGGGCTGAGAGGAACCTGCCTTTGAGAGCAGAAGTGGATAAGAAAGGGCAAAGTTGGGGTAGAAAGGCAATGGAAATAGCAGCCCATGAAAATCTTGCTTGGAGCACCTCTAAATTGCCAGGGTGATCAAGAAGATACTGGAGGAAAAGGTGAGGGACACAAGAGCTGTGAGTATATTTAGAGATATTTTCTTGTTTATAGGGTTTGGACATCTTCTAACTAGCCCCTGACACTGAATATTCTCAAAGGTAGGAGAAAGTGGATACCTTCTGGAAGGTTATCTGGGCACGGAACATGCGCTTTCAGGCTCTCTGAAACCCTGTCTCTCCTGGTTCCTTCACAACTTTTAACATCGAATTATCATGGATTCAGACTACATTAAAAAGCTGTGTCGACAGTAAACAGAATATGGTCCAAAGGCTAATTCCCTGAAAATACCTATATTTAAGTGGATCAGTAAATGTATCTGTCTACTGGGCTTGTGTGCTAAGTAAATTAAGAACCCTTTTAAATATGTGACCCTTTAAATACACAGCTATAAGAAATAGCTGATGTTCAGTAATCTTTTTATAAAAAGAATGTCTTGGGATTTAACTCAGTTGTTGATATTTGTAGGCATGATTAAAACTTTGAGATTACAAACATCTTTATAAATTTAATAGAGTTCACCCCCAGGCTTAACACAATTGCAAGTCTTAACCCCAAAACACCTACTGAAATCTCTGCCATAGGTTAGTACAAAATCAGTGTAACTGAAAGTAACTAAGTAGAATTTTAGCATAAAGTCTACACAAGCACTAAAACTGATGCTAGACCTTCAATATTAATTATGTTGGTAGAAATAAAAATCTATAGGTCACAAGTGCTAAGTGCTGGGTTCTGCAATTGGGTCACAACCACCCCACGCAATGCTACAGTCGTGGGGAAGAGTGGCTGGAAAGCTGCCCAGTGGAAACGGACCTGGGGGTGTTGGTCAGCAGCCAGCTGAATATGAGCCAGCAGTGTGCCCAGGTGACCAAGAAGGCCAACAGCATCCTGGCTTCTATCGGAAACAGGGTGGCCAGCAGGACTAGGGAAGGGATCGTCCCAGTGTACTTGGCCCTAGTGAGGCTGCACCTCAAATACTATGATCAGCTTTGAGCCCCTCACTACAAGAAAGACATTGAGGTGCTGCAGTGTGTCCAATAAGGGCAAGGAGGCTGATGAAGGGTCTAGAGCACAAGTCTTATGAGGAGCAACTGAGGCAACTGGGGTTGTTTGGCCTGGAGAAAAGGAGGCTGAAGGGAGACCTTATTGCTCTCTACAACTACCTGAAAGGAGGCTGTAGTGAGATGGGTGTTGGTGTCTTCTTCCAAGTAACAAGAGATAGAACAAGAGGAAATGGCCTCAAGTTGTGCCAGGGGAGGTTTAGACTGGATATTAGGCAAAATTTCCTCCCCAAAAGGGTTGTCAAGCATTGGAACAGGCTGCCCAGGGAAGGCATTGAATCACCCTCCCTGGAGGTATTTAAAAGATGTGTAGATGTGGTGCTCAGGGATATGCTTTAGTGGTGGACTTGGTAGTGCAAGGTTAATGGTTGGACTTGATGATCCTAAAGGTCTTTTCCAACCTAACTGATGCTATGATTGTATGATTCTATGATTCTAAGTGATGAAAATAACTGAAGGAGTTTATATAGTTTTGCTGGCTGCATACATATTTTAAAAGCGCTTGGTATATAAAGCTTGATGATATATGGCACTAAATCTAACAGCACCACCTCATTTTTCATAACCAATTTGGAGTCAATATGATAAGTAACATGTAGATATGCAAATCAGAGCTCTTATAAATGAAAAAATACACAATAATCTTTACTTAAATAAGTTAAAAAAAAAACCTCATGCTGTTCTCCTACACATAGCATTTTGCTACAAGTAAAATTAGACAAATAAGATGTTTCCACTAGTACTACGTTTTACAGATAATTTATTTTCCAAGTGTTAGTGCCAAGCAAGATCTCTTATCTGATATGTGTTATCCATTGCCATTCCTATTCAGGTTTTTCTCCTCTCACTGCAAGTATCTTAATCACGAAGAATGCTTTTTTTTCCCCTGTGTTATCATTAAATTTTTATATAAATGTTTCAAATTATTTAGTCAATCATGTATGAGCTTACATTTTGATGTTTCCAACAGCTACATGTCCTTATTGATCTCTCATAATACTAACTATGTATTTAAATCCTTTATTTCTTCAGTATTTTCAGTAGATACTCATTTTCTAACTTATCATTCTGGAATATCAGAATCAAGATTCATGTCAAATGATGACAGAAAATACCAAGAAATAAAAGTATTAGAAAGTATCATCAAGATGAAGGAGTAAAGCTTTGCAGACATTTTTCAATTAAACATTCTAAAAACCAAAAAATACCTATTTGCTGAACCTGAAACATTTCATTTTCTTTTGACACGTCTGGGTTTTGACAGACTTTCACTGAGTTCAAAACAGGGTGTGGAGGGAGTTCCTTCTGCATTTCTGGTGTCTCTGTTCCAGCACTTGAAGACCTTGAAATGCTTCAACATTGATATTCTTGTCAATTGCTCAAGCTGTAAAATTTGTGATGAGATCCAGGAAGTTTCTAGTTCACCAGAAATTTAAAAGATGTTCCAATACAGACTGAAACTAAACCAAAACCAAGTACGTATTTTTTGGCAAAGTAGAAATCTAGATCTTCATCTCATTCTCATTTGAGACGAAAAAGAACTTTACAGTGATGTCCAGCTGAAGAAACTTTGGAAATCTTACTGTAGCTTTTGGAACTCTAGCATTTGACAGGGGCTTGCAGAGAAACAATATGAAGAAACGATTAAATGAAAGACAAGGAGATTAGATTGATTTTAACTAAAAGTTCTTCCCCATACTCCTTTAAATAGGGAGAAAAGCAGAAGTACTACCAGGACATACAGTCTACTAGATTATTCAACGAGGAAAGGCTGTAGATACAAAATTTGAGTCTGATATAAAAAGTAATAAGTGGGGTTGATGTAAATTATTAAAGTCTTTAAAGGCAAAGACAAAAGACATAGTAAAGTATGGTGATGATGACAAGAACATACCCTGTACTGACGACTTGAGGGAGCAAATGTTGAAAGGGACAGATTGAGGGAGATCATCCATTTGTACAGAAGTAGATCATTCTGCAATAGCAGTCAGATAAGAAAGGTTTAGATGAAAACGGTGAAAAGCAGGCATAAAAAAAGAGATTTGATTCCATTTTCAAAACCTGTTTCTATGAAAAATGCTAACACAAAGTTTCAGAAACGGCTCTGAAATGTACTTCAAGGTATGAAAGAACAGTCTCAAAAACAGAATACTTTTACATATGATCAAAGTGAAGCTGTGTGTGAGCTAATAGCGTCCTTGCAACTAAGAAACAGAGTACCAGATCTCAGTCAGTCAAAATCCTGGCCCAAATTATGCATTCGCATAAACAGATCTAGCCAAGGAGTGTGCAATTGCTCACTCTCTCCAGGTCTGTTAACCATTCTGGTAAACTGTTATAGAAGTGAATATATGTGAAATGCCTTAAAAGATTCAAGGTACTCTTTCAAATCTTTCATACGTGTTCCAGTTACATTATCTGCTTTAAATATTAATATTGGCAGTAACTACAAGATATAAAATGCAGAAAAATCATCTTAATTATAAGACTTTGGAAATATTTTATGAGATAGTCCCATGAACCAATGCTGAAACATTGGCTTCTCTGTATTTAATGAGGGTAGGTTATATTTCTGGTGTGAGATAGCAAGTGTTGTCTAAGGAAGGAAGGAAAAATCTCTTGCATATTTTAGATTAAAGACATCAAGATATAGAGAAAGTGACTGAGAAATGGTGGTTTATAAAGTTTACACTTGACGTATGAGCTTCTGTTATTCATTGCACGTGCTCTCATGGACTACTCCACTGCTGAGTTAAAGAGGTTTAATCTCATGTATTTGACCTTGCAGCTGAGTTTCATTAAGTATAAAGATAGTTACGATGATTCATCCAATGGGGGATAATCTAGCATGTCACCATAGCTGTATCAGTTTAGACTTCTATATTATTTAATGAGCACTCTGCAATAAAAACAAAAATAAACAGGTAAAAGACCTGTTACTCCACTTTTCACAGATCCATGTTGTTCCAGTTCTAGGGAAGGAACAGTTTGCTGTCTTGGGTAATAACCCCTAGGATCTCAAGTAATGAACCTCTGAAGTGGCAGAACTTTAATGTATAAATTGACAATTCTTGGCCTTTTGTTGTCTCCATACATAATTTGTGTGTCCCTTTTGCAAAGTCAGTTTCTCTAATTTTAAATTCTTCTTCTTAATTCCTCCTTCCCTCTTAATGCTTCCTTTGTACATTGACATTGGTAAAGAAATGTGAGCATAAAAATGGGGTAGCAGAGTAGTGAATTAAAACCAACTGAAGATCAATTGAAGACCAATTATACACATTTTACTAGGCTGAAACTTGTGTGAGCCAAAAATGCAATATCAGTCCATTTTCCTGGAAGATGCTTTATTGTACGCAGTAGATAAGTGGGTTCTGATTATAATGTTTGGATAGGATTTTCACGTACACGTTCCATGTATTACTACTCAAAGCTTTATCTAACCAAGGCAAATAATTGTATTCAACAGGCATCTGGAAAATGTATATAGGAATTAAAGTTTGTCTAAGTGAAAAATTGATTATTCTTCCAGAAGTTTTCACTTTTTTTTTTCCTCCAAGTCTTCATAGTAAAATCTCTCAGGACAGCTGATAAAAAGAACTTGAAGTGTCTAATCTATAGACATAAAGAACTGCAAATAACCTGCACAAGAAGTCATAACTCACAGAGGAGAAAGAAAATGGTCTACATTTCAAATAATGAATCAGGCTCTTTTCTTTTTTTATTTTAACTTTTATTTAAGTTTGGCAGGTTTACAGAGTTTTGAAACATTGTACAATTGATTTGGTCTTTTTATTTAATTTTCCTTTATATTTTAGAATTTGTGGTTTGGTCTAATATATTGTCATGATCCCCAGCAGAATGATATATGTCCATTATTACTTCTTCATAATGTTCAATAGTGGGGGGTCATTTATTTTTCAAAAGATGACAAGCCATGTTGCAGGAAGGAATAGACTCTCTTCCATGCCGAGCTGATTTTATTCAACATTTTTTTAGGTCTCTTCTCTTCTGTTCAAGGCATTGACTTAGAAAAAAATTGTGCTTCCAGTCACCAGCAGCATTTATTTTTATGAATCTGTAAGATTCATTATCATAGCTGACAGTGTCAGCTTAGGTCCAGATTTTCCAAGAGACTTGTTCAGGTACCATAACACTCAGCATTGTCACACTAGATTTTAGATACTCAGCTCTGGAAATGAAATTCATAATCTCAGGTGGAGACCTCAGTTCCTTATATACAAGAGTCAGGTAGAGTTCAGTGCTTAGTTTCACAACCCCTTACACACTGAACTGACAACACCCAACAGTAAACACTGAGAGGAAAGCTTTGCCTGGCAGTCAACACCACTACCAACTTGTTGGCTCAGGCAAGGACCATCATTCCATTTGTTTTTGCACAGATGACTGACTCTGGTCATCATCATCACTTCAGTCCACTTGAGTTCTAACCCTGGAGTTGGCAACATAGATTCAGTTCCCTCTGCAGCCTGAGGTGGTTTGAACCATACACCCTCTCTTCCTATGTGTTTTTTAATCACACCCAGTTAGATCATACTGCAGTAGTGAAATTTCTATCCTTCTTGACATTTTAAAGCCATAATAATCATCTGGAGCAAGCAAGAAAATTGGCAGGGAGGACCCAAACTAGAAATATGTAACAAAACATTGACCTTTAACTCCCAGTAAAACATCAGGTATTGAGATGTAGCTCCATCATTCCTTATTTTCATTTGACCTATGGTATGGAAAAAAAGCAACATAGCCTAATAATAATCTTAATATTCATATATCTTGTATACATACATTTTGAGTTTGCATATATATATTCTGAATTTGATCCGATGCCCTCTAAATGTGATTTTATATTGACTGTATTTCAAGATCCCAACTATCAACTTTTATGAATTCCAGTGCCTTAAAAACCAAATTCGGAATAATTCTGGCCTTTGTCTTTCTAACCCAAAACATTTTCTTTTTATTTTACATTTTGGTGAGATTTGCTGCTTAGGATTTCTTTCTGCTTACGTTTGCAATATGACTTTTCTGGCATCCTGCAGGCTTATCTCAAATAGTTAACTCCTAGTCAAATAATATCCCACTCTGAAAACCTTTGATATGCTAATAGAGCGATGTAATTTCAGGCTTGAATTCAGATTAATGTACAGTAATTACTCACAAACACAGGTGAGGCTCTTTCAGTTTTACTGCCCCTATTTACAGATCAAAGACACGGCTTAGCCCTGACATCAAAGATGTGATTTAACCTTTTGAATTTTATCACAAAGAACAAAGCCAAGTTACAATTAAAATAATTTTTAATTGTCAATTAAAAAGCCCAGTTCAAGTAGTCAAAGGCAGCAACTCTGCAGATTAGAAGTAGCAACAAGAGTAAATCCTGGCGTACAAGTAGGAAAACACAACCTAAGTTCTTAGTAAAGCTAGCCATAAGCTCCACTATGGGTGGTGGACTAAATTCTCTGACCTGTATCATTAAAAAGTACTCCAGTAAACAAATCCACTGACATAAATAGTACCCACTTCAGAGGAAAAAAATTTCTATTATAATGCTGGCAGAACCCCATCTAAAATATATTATTTTAGGGTAAGATCTTAAACAGTTTTATGAGTACATATTACTATGCTAAAGAGTATTTTCAAGGAATAAATGGAGATTACTCTTATGAGTAATACTGTACAACATGTAAATGCAAGATAAGAGATTTTGTTCCTCTTTCAAGTTAATAAGAAATTCAGGAACAAGTCCTATGTTCTGTATATATTTTAACCAGACTTCAGTAATGAGTAAATAGTTTCAAGAAATAATCCTCTTTGCTTCTCCATCAATCCTTCATTTAAAATATTCAGCACTTACATTCCTATTGCATACAGTCATACAGCAAAGCCATATTGTTTCTATTCTTCAGTCAGGTCTCAAAGACTTTAAGAAAAAAGCAATGAATTGTCAGTAAAAATTATTAATTTGCAGCAGGCTTCAAATACATTTGAATAAGTATTTGAATAAATGTTATTCAAGACAAAAATCTATTACTTCAATCATATACAACAAATAATGCTACAGTGGATTTACTCCTCTCTTATAGGTCAATCTAGATCACAATTTGGGCATTTTATTCTACTTTTTATGTCTTGTTCCTTATAGCCACATAATATGTAAGTTTTACAGATTCTTTCTCCATGGCATGGGGCCTGGGAGTGCAAAAGAGTACACAAAGCATCTTTTGTCTCCCACCCTGTCAGCCAGCAATATCCAGTATGACATATACACATCACGTCACATGGCTGGGTGGCAGTCAGATGTCTGCAAGTTCTCTGTCTAGCTGCAGTTGTGTCCTCCTGCAACATCTTTAGGCCTTGACCTTTCCCATCCTAATCACACACATAAAACTTTCAGAAAGTTATTATCAACTCACATTTTGATCATTGCAACCTCCTTTTCTCTGGCCCTTGAAGGCCCTCAGCCTTTCAAGAGGTTGAAAAAATATTCTTTTCCTTAACCTGTTTCTTTCCAGAAGCAGCCCCTTTACATAACTCTATCAATTTCTGTTTTGCATCACAGCAAATAGAAGCTATTTTCATCTTTTTCCAAGTTTCTCATCTTTTAGCCCACTCATCCTTGAATGAAAATTCCTCAGGTGGTATTGCAGTGTTAGCTCCCATCACAGACTGGCCAATGATGCCAGACTCTTTCATTTGCTCAGCATGTCTTTGTTCTTTTCCCCTCTTACATTCATCCATATTTTTCCAACAACTTAATCCTGATGCCTTCAAGCTTCTCCCAGATAATGATCTTTAACTCTATGTGGTATAATGAACCATTGTACTGCTTTGCATAGGCTGCCCCATCTCCGGACACCGATGTGTTTTCTCCTGCCCTACAATGTGAGCCAGTTGTGATAAAGAATTGCTTGATCTTTTTTTTTTAACTGGACTTAATTCAGTGAGGTCCTGATCAATGACTAAGACCCTGTCATACTCATTGTAATGCATTCTAGTAACCAGTCAGAAAATTTGGAGCTATTGGAGAGCTGTGCTTTATTTTCAAAGCCAAAGGACTAAATTTTGCTTCCACTACAGTTAGTAACTTTGGGTTTCATATGACAGAGCTGTTTGCTTTATTTGATTCAGTTTCTTTTCCTTCTCTGGGAATATTTCACACATAATATGAGCATTTCTTCACAGTCTCATTGCCTTGCAAAAGCTCTCATTTGTTGGCAAGGAAATAGCTTGGAAATCTTTCTTTTTCTGGACAAATGTTTTTATTTCATTCTAGAAACATGTAGTAAATAACATGCCCAAATCATCTAGGCAAGGCATCACTTTTACCTTTGTCATTTGTCGAGGAACTAGAAAGCCAGTTCATATTTCCATTCAGCTTGTGTCAAAGATATTGGCATTGCTACAGAAGATGCCAGCCATTATTTGTTGCTTTGACATTCAGCGTAATAACATTGGTTGTGATGAACTCAGTTTGTATGGCCATATTATCCCCTGTATGCACTTTAATCGGAAGCTTTGTACAGTAATATAATCTGTCACATTCCCCATTTCTGGCTGCAGTTAGTATCAATGAACAAGAAGAACACTGCAACTGAAACTCAGCAAGTCAGAAAAGACACCAAGATTATTTAGGTTTATATTCCAAGCAACAGAATACCTCTCGCTACTGCAAAACTGCTAGATGAAATTCCATCTTTTATTCAAAAGAAGTCTCTCAATCCTTCAATGGGATTCAACGGGATCTTCAGGTATTGAGACACATATCTTGTGTACAGGACCTCAAGCTTCAAAGTGGCACTCTCCTATCATCTATGGGAATCTCTGTGCATAGTCCTTGCATAAGGCAACTAGTAAGGTCTAGATTGAAGTTTATCTCTGCATTCTAGGGCAAGCTCTTAATTAACAATGTGAAGTGCTCTTCTAACACGAGGGTGTCGACCCTGCACTGACGAAGTGTGTACTAAACCAGTGAAGACTGATGTAGAACTGAAAACAAAGAGGTAAGCTCAGGTAGCACAATGTAGAAAATCTCTATTAGAGCAAGAATCTTTACCAAGATGTCAATGACAAATCACCACTGACAAAATTAGGAGTCGGATAAACCCTTTTTGTATAAGGCCCAACTGAACTCCTGATTCCTTAAATCTGTACTGTAAGAAGCTGTCTGAAGCAGCTCTATATAGTATGTCTTCCATGAGAGGGGGATGATTAATATTGGTGATTCCAGTGTTCCCCTATGTCAGAATATGCTGGCATGACTTAAAAAACATCAGTCCCTTATTTAATTTTGAATTCTGAGAGCCAAACAACAATTTGGTAAAGGCTGAGCTGAAACCCTGAGAGACATTCTCAACAGCTCTATGGTTTATTCAGCTCCCATGCAAGCCCTGGCAGGTGCCATCCAAAAAAAAAATAGTCAAAGTTGGGCTTTATTCATCTCTGTTCTAATCTCCCTCCTTCCAAAGAGGTACACAGTCACATAGGCTGGAAATAACTCTTCAGTTGTACTGTCTTTGTAGGCAAGCTAAAAAATAATTACATGTCAATATGCATAAAATAGAGGCGAAACTTTTTGCATAAAGTTGAGAATTTCTGCAAAAGAAATGCCAAATGCTCCTTGGAGACAGGCTGTAGGATGATTTCTTACCAGGAAGGGTATAAAAGACATGGTATATGGATTAATCTGAATAAGAAATTATCCACTGTGCTAAAGGAAACCATGAAAGTATGAGCAGGGCTGTTTCTGCCATACCTCTTTTATGGTCTAATCTTCTTTAATGCAATACATGTATGTTATTAATTCTTATTTTCTTGTCCAGTTGAACTGAAATGGTGACATTATCAGGAACATGTTAATAGAAATGTCTTCTAACTAGTGCACACTTATTTGACAGCTTTAACAATTAAACAGAAGATCATAAAAATAACCAGTTTTTCTTCATATGCCTCTTAAGCTCTTAAGCACCAAGATTTCATACCCTGATGAGACTTCAGAAGAAGAAGAATATTTAGGGTCATTTGAGAACAGAATTTATAATGAAGTTTAGATCCAAAATTTTACTATTTATTTTAGTGAAATATTTGATAGTGTAAACCAGATCTTGAGAGCACGTTATTTTTAGACCACATGTCAAATCAACCAGCTCAGATACTGTGGAGACGCAGGACTGGGAAGGCTCCAAACCTAAATCAATTGCTCAGTGATTAATATCACTTAACCTATGTACCTCTTCTCTCCCTGCTGACTGTGAACCAGCTTATCTTCCTATTTCTGTTTTTAGGACAGTTCTACCCAAAGCTGTAGTACATAGGGTAACAACAACCCTGTTCACTACTAATCCATCTCCACCAACTTTGCACAGGCTTACAGCCCTGCAAAAATTAGCCTAATTTTCCTGTGAGCTACACTATGCTATATATGTCCTATATAAACACTTTGACCACAGCAAATGCAAGGTCATTTGACTTAACCTAGGAGATTTGCTTAAACTAAGTTGGTATGATACAAGATGCATGATGTTAATGAGATATCTATATTGCTGTTGCATATGGACTTCTGTGAGATTTAGCACTTATTCCATGGAATACAAAAGACTGGATTATGTCCATCACCTCTTGGAGGAGCAGTGAGAAGGGAGAAGAAAAAGATTGTTCTGCTTCTTTCCACTCATGAGTTCAGGTACAATCTAGAATATTTCTAACAAAAAAACAAAAAAAAAAAAATCCAGTAATAGAACTGGGAAAAAAGGACTCTTCACTACATTTCCTAGTATGCTTCCAGTTTCTTGTGTGACCTTCAGCAATTTCAGCCTCCCTCAGTTTCTCCTCAATTTCACCTCAGTTTTCATCCTTAAAAATAGCATTAAATCATCTTCTTCACATGAGCATGGTAAAACTTCTAAAGCAGAGAGAAAATATTAGATAAAAAGTGGCAGAAACATGCAAATTACTGTTAGCAGAGCTGTTTTCATTTCCAGCTCCCTTCTCCTTCTCTGCTTCTGCCAGTTTTCCGTTTTCCTCATCAGAATGAAACTATGATGCACAAGGAAAAAGTTTCCCTCACCAGTTACATCTCATGACTTTACAGCGTTTCATTTTTTTGTTTATTCACTTTTGCAGAGTCTTTCTGATGGAAATCAAGTCCAGGCTTTTCTTCCTAGACAAGGTAGCTCTGCAGTGCATTTTTAGTGTCTTCTTTATGCAAGAAATGTGGGCTTGAAAAGAGCTGCCATTGGTCTGATTGAATTGTCTGGAAGAGAGTTAAAATGTGCCCTGAGCTGATTAGGCCAGCGAGTGTCAATGACAGAGTAAGAGCAAAAGATTTAGCATTAGAGAAATTGCAAGGTTTGTCTGGGAGGAGAAGTGGAGCACTCAGCACTATTTGCTTTTAAGCAACAAATATTTTGCTCTAACACTGCTGAGCACATCATACATTTACAGTTGTACTATGCTGGGGTATGCCCATGTATTTTTCATGCTGCACGCTCTAACTGACTTGCAACGTTTGTAATACCCTGAATTTTCTGGTTAAATTGAAACAAAGCCACAACATTGAAAACTAGGCAGCCCAGCAAAAGAATAACTCATGGAGCAGTCCTGGAATAGATTCTGTCCTCACAGAGGTCACCAGACTCAAAGGACACAACCTCAGAGCATCTCTTGGTCAGGATGTAGTAAGAAATGCTATGGCAGTAAGGAAAACCATATTTATGCCATAATGCAATAATAGCTCAGACAAATGCCCCTGAGTCTGCAGAGTTCACTCAAAACTTTAATGCTAAGCAGAAAGCAGACACAACAGGGAGTATTCTCCCTGTCTAACTTTAGGTTCCTAGAGTCATCAGGGAAGGTTACACTCCCTATCTACGTGCTCTGAATCATGCTCTGGAGGACAGTACTGTTGGCTCTAGAGGGATCACGGAGTATCTTCTTGGGCATTTTGTGAGGATGGCAATTTCTATTGGAATGAGTATCCACGAAATGGATGTCAACAGCTTACCTCAGAAATGCTTGCTTTTTTGTACATCCAGTAGTTAAGACAGCCACAGGCATTTCACCTCTAGCCTATTGCAGAGGCAGTGAAGCAGGCTGTGGGCAAAGATCCACCCAGCAATGAACCAAGAGGACAATACACTCACATAACAGTAAACGGTGAGACAATGTCACGGCCACTCTTAGGGCTCCCTCATTCATTGCTGGTCTCTTTTCTCCCAGTCATCCCCTTTCCCAGAGCCAATCTGAGGCTTTTTACCTACGGAGACAAAAGCAAATTTTGGGTACTCAGGATTGCTCCAGAAAGTGGCTCAGTGCACCACTTACTGGCCACGGGGGCAAGACTGCTGTGAGTGCTAGTTGTGCAGTCCTCTACCATAGACTGATGCCAAATACCAGTAAAGAGAAGAGGGATTATTACTCACAGTCACTGTGAGCACTCACTAGAAGTCTGTGTGTGGTTGGCGACCAGAATCACTTATGAAACTGTGGGCAAGCAAGAGGGCAGAGTCATGAGGACAAGGTGGCTATGACAGAGAAAGAAGCATTTCCAGATGCAGGAACATTCTTAACTCATATTCCTTTAGCTCATCTCCTTTTTTAGCTGCACATGTGGTGAAATTACTCACTACCATTGAAGCTGAAAGATGGTTTGGTCAATAAGCGTGTACTTCTTTCCATTATGTAATGGTCTTCCCTGTGGTGGATTGTACTCTTTGTTGTTATAAAAATAATTTGAAAGGTACCACACTTCCTTTAACCATACACCATTTCTAGTTCCTTGTTTTTCTCAGGACTCAAATTTCATAATAGCAAAGGCAGAAAAGTGGTTTTCAGGGCAAAGTTGATAGAGACACAAGTCCCTTCTTAGCAACATTTATTACAGGGATTGAAAACACTGGTGTTCTCAAACCCTGCCCTTATTTTATGACACATTCTAGGTTGTGTTTTTCAGTGCTGTATTATCAGCTTAACGTTTGTCATAGGGTGATGGAAAGTATTTTGCATTCTCTGATGCAGAACAGACATCTTGTGGCTCCACCTAGACTATTATTTACTACTTGTTCGCATATGGTTTTATGGATTGCTACCACCTACTCCCATGAGACACTGTCTCCTTCTGCTTATATGTGACATGGTGAGCTAAGCTTCAATAATGTCAAAATCCACTTCACAAGTGTGCATAGATTTGACAGATATTTAGAAAATAACATATCTATGTTCAAAAATATTTGCATGAAGATAGCTTACCTTATCACAACATTCCTGACTTTTATTTTAGACAGACCATAGAATTTCTAATTATGCTTTCACAGTTAGTGTTATATGCACCTGTGATTGTTGTTTTTGTTATTGCATTAATACATGGCAAGGGGAGAGCATACTTTACTTCTGCAAGCTTTAAATGAAAAGACTGCAGCTGAGAGTCAGGCTGAAGACTGAATTTCATTAGTTATGGTATAAATCCATAATATTCTGGATAGTTAACAGTCTAAATGGACAGGACAGACCAAGGATAGGAGAACAGCTATCACAGAGAGGTGAAATGTGTTGTTCAAAGTGATGTATAAGGTTAGTGGTTGAGCCAGAAATAGAACTCAGGTGCAGACCTACTTGGAGAAGGCCATGGGATGACAGAGCCTATAACCCCTTCTTCTCCCTGCCTCCTCTAGGACTGTTCAGCTTAACACACCATAGCAGCTTCCCAGCTTCCCCTCATCCCATTGAAACCAAGGTCTCAAATGCCCCAGATCAGTCTCCCATTATACATTATCCCCAATGTCTCAGTCCCACATCAGTATCATCATGTGATAAAATTACACAGAAAGGAGATAAATCACAAAGTTGCAAGTCTGTGAAACCAGCTAGATTTACAACTAAATATTGTTTGTTCCATTTGTGTAATGCTTAGCCTTCAAGGGAGCATCATGAATATATTAAGGGTACACTTGGGTCAGGGTGTTGTATTAAGACATTTAGACTGCTCCCTGTTACATGAGCTAGAGAAAATCGTACAGCGCTGACACTGTGCTGCACACATATCCTAAATAACAACACTGAGATGTGCTTGAAATTAAGAGTGACAGAATAATTTAGTAGCAATGTGGGATGCGATTAACTGTAATGAGATGACACTGACCAAAATGAAATTCTGAATTGAATGATTTCCTAATAACAGCAAGGCTATTGGAATGCAGGGCTAACCCTCCATATGAAATGCTTCACTTTTTCAGTCATTTATCTCATTGCAATCACCTCAATGAAAGTTGGGGCAGGACCAGAGATTGCAAAGGAGAGTTTGCTGGTGTGCACATGGCTGGTGTGCACAGCAGAGAGACTGAATGTCTTAAATAATTGTTTTAATAAATAGCCAGCATGTGTTTAAAAATGTTGCGCCTTCTTATTACCCAGCCATACAATTCATAAAATGCAGTGGCAGCAGCCAGTCTAGGGAGACTCACAGGAGGTAGTGAGAATAAACAAACAAAAGCAGGGGCAAAAAGAAACTGCTCCCATAGACAGAACCCAGGAATTGCAACCAAGTTTTATTTTCAAAATAAATCTTCAATAACCATGGACACAAGACAAAGGGAGTGAATGGGGTGGTACTGCCTGCAAAAATGGCAAAATTCCTAGAACAATGATGAAGAGTGTCCAGTGACTCTTCTGAGCAACAGTATGAGATTTCAAAGAGATGTACAGTGTTTTTGTTTTTTTTTTTTTTTTATTCCAGAACTAAAAGCAAATTAAGGAAATTAAAACTCCAGCATCTACATGTAAATTTGGAAATGTTAGAGATTCTTCATTAATTGACAGGATAGGCTGTGGGATGTCTGACCCTACATGACTGGAGAGACTGCTGAGAGAAAGATTTCACCCTGGAGAAATGCATCTTAATAGTAAGGACAGCAAAACTGTCTGGGGAAAAGCTCCAAACAATGCCAATCATCGGTTCAGAACAAATATGGTCAAACAAAAGGTCAGAGACAAAGTAATAATCAGAAGCAGAATGACCAAGAGGACGGATGCCCAGTTCATGTCTAAACAATACAAGGCAGAAAGAAAGTGTCCAGACAGAGGGCAGCCATGGGAGGGAGTGGACCACGGCAGCCTGGAAAAAAGAAGCAGAATATGTCACTGTTCAGAATGAAAATCTTCCTGGGGAAGAGAAGGATGGTGTCAGTGTATGATGGAGTGCTTGCAACTGTGTGATGAGAAGGATGAGGAGAGTTTGACTCACAGAAGATACTAGAAATGAGAGCAGTATTGCAGATAGAAATGCAGCAATATTTGTTACGAGAAATCTGACTAGTTGTAATGACTTACTGAAAAGCTTTTTGAGAAAACAGGTAAATTTGAAAAACAGCAAAAGCTAGCAAAACTAAGTTGTTGGTGTTTTTTTTTTTTCCTTTTTCTTTTAACAAGTAATGAAGTAATGAAAGCTGATTCACAGTGTCTGCAGGGCAACAATGGAAATATGCCTATTCAGCTTCTCTTGACACAAAGAGGCTCATATAGTCTACTTTGAAATCCTAATGGCCATTAAGGGTTGCTGAATTAGGACTAACAATGCTAGACCAAACCTTTTTTTTTCAGAAAACTAGGAAAGAAACGGAAGAATGAGTTTGAAAATGTATGAGTATCTAGGAGGAGGTAATTCTGTTTTAGCACAGAAAATTGAAAAATTAGTTAAAAGTAAATAAAATATCTGATTCCAGTATTTGGTGTACTTTCCTCAGAGAGAAAAATATTTAGAGGGGCATCTGAAGTGTCACTGCATTTTATATCTGTTAAATTGGAAAAGCAAACCATTTCTACTGTCAAGAAGAAAATGCAAAAAGAAAGAACAAAGAATGATGAAAGTATTTACTGATGAAACAGGTTTAGCTTAAACCTAAAAATGTCAGTACTCTGTGTTAATTAAATCCTTAAAAGCAATTTGTTTTTAAAGACAATATTAATTAGAGAACCCTTGTGAGAGAAGACACTGAGAGTTGTACCTCAAATGACAGAGTTTCTCACCGCACAGCTGATTCTCAGATCTCACTGACACAATGAACCCAAGGTAAAACATTCTCAACAACAGCCTTACCCCATAGATCTTATTAAAAACAGGGACACAATTTCTCAAATTACATATACAAGATTAGAGGAACGGAAGATGGGAAAGGTGGAGAAGGCAAGAGCCGCATATTTTCACCGTGCCCATCAACCTGGTTTTCCAGGACTCTACCATCACAGACATACAGCCAGGACTGCTGTAGGCTCCTGTCTGTATGTCTGTGTGAGCTTTGTGTATTTGCTTGTACACCGCCTTTATATCTGACATCTTGTACTGAGTAGGTGATGTATGTGAGAGTTTGTGCTACAACTGTCCTTCATAAGTAGTTTACAAACCTCCTGGGTGTTTTGGTTTGTCTACTACTGAGAGGATACCTGTACTACAAAACATTTTTGAAATTGCTTTTCAATCAAGCAATCTTATTTGTCCAGAAAATTCCATGTAAACACAACACAACAACTCCTATTTACTTACACTGTTCTCTTCCATAGCATTTCCTTTTTGGTTTTTTTTTTTTTTTTTTTACTTCAGGGTTAAAACCAGTTTTGGAGAGGATATGGTATTCTTTCTCTTATTCTTTTTAAATTCTCCAGGGCATAGGAAACAGTGCCCTATAGTACTATTGATGTTTACTATCAGCAGAATCTTTCTTGTCACCTTCAATATACTTCTTATTCTTGTGGTGATACATGTATTTTTACCCTTGGTAACTCCTGCACAACTGATAGTTAATCCATGGCAGAAAGCACCATCCACCCTTAGCTCAGTCCTCCAATGAAATTTGGTTAAAATGAGGTCACCCAGATTCAATGTCTTCTGGTGCCCACACATACTTACGTTTATCTAGATTTAGAAGGTAATTTTTTTCACATCAGTGATTCAACATGTTATCAATTCAACATATCTAGTTGGTATGATTCAATGGTTGATCCTCCTTTACATCTCTGGAAAGATGTTCATTTAAATAATTTTTTAATTAACAATGGAAGACACCTTAATCACAGAATCATCTAGGTTGGAAGGGACCTTGAAGATCATCTAGTCCAACCGTTAACCTAGCACTGACAGAAAACTGTATACTCCCACTCCTGAAAACACATAGCTAGATTTTTTAATCTAGATCTTCCAAGATACTTAGATTTATTTCTACTAAGGGTAGTCTGAAGTTGTAGCTTAACCAAATTTAAAACCTTCAATGTTTCTTTCAGAGGAAGAGATGCCTAAGTGGGATACAAGGGCCTAAGAGTTGTCTGAGAACTTGGAGTTTAAACTTTGTTTCTCACTTATCCATCTATAAATGGGCATAATATTACATTATTATAGTGTGTTACGTTACAAAAGGTTTATGAGGTGCCCAGGTATAACATGTATTGGGATTCAATAAACAAATAGCAGTGAAACTCGCTCAGAGTCTTTATATAGGCTTCAGTTGACTTTAGTAGGGATTACATCTGTGAACAGCTTTTGTGTCCTATGAATGGGATTGAGTTTGTCCCCCTACAAAAGCCCTAAACTTGTTTACTGTCACTAATCCACAATTTGCTAATCAAGTGATGCATGTTCTCTACTACCTCATTTGTACACAATGCTTGCACTTTGCACTACTTCCTTTACACATCAAATGGCCTCTGCCTGGAACACAGAACAAGTACTAGCAATTTTCAAAGCACTTTTTTTTTTTCACTCAGATTTTTGGAGATTTTTTGGAGATTTTACCTTAACAAAAAAGTAGACAATGAAAACTCACTGCTGGGGGAAGAAAAAAATAGACAAGACCTGAGCTGGAGATGGATCGGATGTCAGATTTTATATTTATTTTTTTTTTTTTTTTCACAAATCTCAGAAATTATTCAATTCTTATTTCAATGTGAAATCAGTTCTAATCAAGACATGAGAGAACCTTCAAAAGGAGAGTCTGTAATGATTTGACTGGCAGACCTTTAACATGGCAAAGCAGATGGGTGCCACTGAAATATATTTTTGCTTAGGTAGAAGGTAAACTGGTCACAATTAGTTTCCAGCAGCCCCTTTAATTTACATATTTATTTACTGCATCTTAATTTTCCTCGTGTTTCATAGGTCTAATTTCACACTTGCCTCCACCAGCTTTGTGCTCTGCTTGTAATTTGAAATTCCAGTAATCTGTTTTTCTACTTCCTTCCTTGGGTACCAATAAAACCTCCATCTGTGTTAAAAAATTAATATTGATGTGCAGATTGAGTATAAAAATGTACCTAGACCAGCTTCAAACAAGTCCTGGTGATTTCATTAAATCTTTTTAATAGCCACTGTCAGTGGGAACTCTGTGTTCTCAGAGAAAATGACTTGCTGTATTTCTTCCAAATCATTATTTGATTTTTAAAGCAAAACAGCCCCAAGCTAAAATAATACACAATTAGTTTGCCCACAGTCAAATTAAGATTTGTCAGCTAAGAACCTTTATGGGACATGCAGTAGGTGTAGTGTGTTTTACTTTAAAACAAGAAATTCTGCTCTGTAGGTTAGTTTCACTGATTGTTTTATGACAAGAGGCTTGTATATTAACCGGTTCAGTTATAGCTTTAACAGTTTTATCTCAGAGTAGGAAAAGGATTATACTGGTCCAAGAACTGTTATGGTTTTTTTTGTTTTAGATTATTAGGAATACTAACTGAACTGTGATTACAGCAATCAAACATTACGAACAGTAGCTGGGCCAGCATAAAATCTAATCTGGAAAACTCTCATGATTTATTCAGGGTGCTTCCCACGACCTGTGCACTTGATCAGGAGATAAATTCAGATTGCTTCCTCTCCATTTCAGATTAGGAAATATATGCAATAGATTCCAGCAGAGAAATGAATAAGTAATATGTCAGACTGCAGGTTGGGTAGAAAATTCATAAAACTTTCCTCAGAATTTTTCAGGATAACAAAAACACACAAATGCATTATTTTCCTCGCTACTAATGGGGAAGCTCTCTCTCAGCTAGGACTGTATACCTAAGTTATGATGAGATGGAGTATGGATTTGTAAGTGCATCAGCTACTCTGTGAGCAGCAGTTCCCTGAAAGCACACTTTTATCCTTGCCCCTCAGAGGAAGTGAGGGGTTGCTCAGTGTCACTGTCATGGAGTAAGCAAATCCCCTGGCTTTCTTCATGGCAGCTTGCTTGGGTCACTACATGCCAATTTACCAATTAGAAAGAGGAAGCATAATTTTTTTATTTCTTTCTACTAATTTTATTTCAGGCAACTCCCTTCACTTCAGTAAAGCCACTTTGTGAATATATCTCTTTTTTTAACTGACTCATCACAGGCTTAATGCCAAGCATATATTTAGGTCTTGCTAAATCTTGTGCTGAACGGGCTGCTAAAAGTAAGAATCACCTCACCTAATTTTATTTATATACAAATTCAGACATTCCGTTTAAAGTAGTCACCAGAGATCCTTGCATCATCAGTAAACAAGTGACATCCCATAACAGGTCATAACAAAACTCCATCTTAGCTTTACCAGCTTCCATCACAGTAGTATAAATAGAAAACTTATAGCTACATTTACTCAGAATATTCTTCCACTTTCCAAACCTTTCTGAATCAGTGGCTAATGCTGTTGTATTTCTATCCTGCATGGGATTTTCTTCCAAGAATATGTCCAGTATGTCCTTGACCCACATGATATTTTAGCATCCTAAATGTCACATGGGGTAGAGTTCCTGTGCATAACTACCTCTCATGTGAAGAATCAAAATCTCCGTGTCATAGAGGTCAAAGACTTGTTGAGGCATCTCTTTTCCTGGCCTGATATATTTAGCTCTTCCACCAGTGGAAGCCACTCCATACCTCCATCCAACATCTGCTTTGTCCTTCTCTGAATTTTCCCCAGTTCTCTCATAACTGTTTTGATAAGGGAAGCAAAACTATAAACAAAATAGAGATGAACAGTGGATTCACACAGTGAATAACTGAACCATCTGTCTGTGAAGACATTATCTCAGTTATTGTGTTTCTAAAGCATATGATACAATCAGGCTCTGATCTACCTTCTGACAACACATGCTATTGTAATATAAGTAATAATAATAAAATATAGGGGTTCTGATGAAACACACTTCAAAAAGGGTGCTCTTGTACTGAAATCAGATTTGTAACCATCTATGAAAATATAAAATAGATATATGGTGAAAGAAACATGCATTTTAATTAACATAAATTGCAAGTGGTTGGGCCATGTTTATGAACATTACTTTTATCAGTTTCAAAGGATTATTTAAATGGGATTTCTGATACTGAAGGGATTATTTCTGTTTTCTGTTCTTAGGTATGCAAGTAGCAGGTGACTGTCTTAGGACTGCAAAGGAGTTTTGCAGTCACCTCTCCAGTACAGGACCTGGTTATTCCTGAGGGCCCTCCATGGCAGTATAATACAAACCACAACTGTCTATACATCACTGATAATGCATAGAATCCAAGGATAAGTCTGAAGGTTTCGTGGCTTCAAAAGCACAATAAATTTGCATTGTATATGTGCATGAGTGCACCTGACTTCTGTTAAACGTGTCTCTGAAAGATTTGCTTGTGAATTGGGGTGATAATAAGAAGCATGGAGTTGACACACTGTTGTGGTTTAACACCAGTCATCAACTAAGCACCATGCAGCCACTCACTCACTCCTCTCCCCTCAGAGGTGTGGGTAGGAGAATTGGAAGAAAAGTAAAACTCACGGGTTGAGACAAGACCAGTTTAATGATTAAAATAAAATAAAATAAAATAAAATAAAATAAAATAAAATAAAATAAAATAAAATAAAATAAAATAAAACGTAATTAAAATTAATATAGCAAAAAGAGAGAAATAAAACCCAAGAAATGGCAAGTGATGCACTGTGCAATTGCTCACCACCCACTGACCAATTCCCAAGCAGTGACCCTCCCCTCCCAGCCAACTCCCTCAGTTTATATACTGAGCATGACGTTCTCTGGTATGGAATATCCCTTTGGTTAGTTCTGGTCAGCTGTCTTAGCCATGCTGCCTCCCAGCTTCTTGTAGATTGGCTCACTGGCAGAGCATGGGAAACTGAAAAATCCTTAGCTTGGGATAAACACTACTTAGCAACAACTAAAACATCAGTGTCTTATCAACATTATTCTCACACTAAATCAAAAACACAGCACTATACTAGCTACTAAGGAAGAAAATTCACTCTATCTCAGCCGAAACCCAGACACACACAAAACCTACCAGTTCATACATGAGTCCTCTGAAATTAAAGCAAAATGCTTAATCTTCTCATAAATACTAGCATTATCAAGCTATGTAAATCTGAAGCATAAGTATACTGAGAAACATAGCAGCTATAATAAAACTGTAAATGGCATACCAGAAAGGAGAAAGACGGAAGCATTGAAATCTTGATATGTTGCTAGCCAAGAATGTTTGCATAATTTTTGAGGGCTGCTCAAGAAGTTTTAAACTGTATTTTCTTCATTTTAGCCAGGAAAAATATGTCACTTTTGAAACAGTGAAGAATACGTTACTGAAACAGCAAAAATCTCATATAGACATAATATATAATCTTAGAAAATTTGAGAAGTGTCCCTCTTTCCATTCTGACAAACAGTCACAACTATGGGTACTCTCCAAGAATATAGTACAGACACATTTGCACACATATATCGCTCCATACCAGTCACTTTTTCTTTTACTTAGGTTGGTTGATGAAGTAACTTACTAACCACAGTTTGCAATTTGTGTGTCGTTCTTCAGCAGCAATGGGGTTGTTGAAAAGTTCCAAGGGTTAATTCCAGTAGAACAAATGCTTGGAGAGGATATTTATTGTGCAGTTGTCAGTGTTTTGTTGTCTAGTGATGTTGGAAAAAACTTATCACTTAGGCAGCCAGAGGAGCTCTTTCATTGCCTCAAAAAAAAACCCACCTCATATTTTATAACAAATATCATAATAAGTGTTCCACATTTTATCACTGCATTATACACCAGGGACCATTCTGCTCCAAGCTATCACATCTGTCTCCCATGTTGGCTGTCCTTACTCATCAGGCTGAATTCATCTGCAAGAGCATGTTATTTCCACAGTGAGTTTTTCAAGTCTTTCTTCAGGAACTTGATGCAAACCATCATGATGTTTTTCTGCATCATAATTTGAGATGTTTGAGAAAGGAGGGAGAGCTAAAATGTTCCTCTGGATAGGAGTACACATTGAAGTGTTCCTGTCCAAACAACAACATCCATTCACAATAAAATCTTTCATGAATTTCAAAGACCTAATATGAAACAACAATTTTTAAAGATGCTTTTGGTCAATTGAATTATGCTAACTCTACAGTCACAGAAGACCATGCCCGAGGTTTATGAGATTCATGAGTTCACAAAGTTAAACATTTCTTAGTTAAAAATTTTTTCCCAATGTGGCCCCTCTTTCCAAAAGAATAATTTGAAAACTTCTAAGACTCCTCTAAGAATCTGATTTCAAGTGTGCAGACTTATTTTATCTATTTAATGGCTTAAAGTTTGTTTCAGAAGTTGGTAATAAGTATTTTCCAGATAAAGTGGGAAGTGAGTGTTGATACTTCAGTATTAATAATGGACGATTGAAAAAAAGTATCTCAAAAATTAGGAATAACAAATTTACAAGTAAGTGTTGAACAAATAACTAGTTTTCTTTTTTAAGAGTGAGATGAATAAGTGGGAACTGGACAAAGACCCCTTTGCCGGTATACATAAACTGGGAAATGCAGTGTGTGTTTAGCTCTTCATATTTATTTCAGAATTCCCTAATAACTCCAAGAACTCATTAAGAAACATGCTTAACTATCTTCCTGCTAATCTAAAGTATCACTTTCCATATGAAATCTCTGAATTTGGAAAAAAAACACATATAAGCACTCAAAGCTATGTTTAAAATGCAAGAAACTATTGAAATAAAAAATAATTCTAAGTTGGAGTAAATTATTTATCTAGGAGCATAAATTAACTATGCTTAATGAAAATAAAGATAAAAATCTGTATTTTTTAAGTCACTACTCATATAGTTTGTAATCCACCAGAAAAATAGTTTGCAGTCAACTTACAGTCACTGGAACCTCCTTTCCAGACAGGTACTATGCTAGACACCTAATTTAGCGTACAATGAATCTCAGCAGCTCACAGAGTTCAGGTGGGGCCCAAATGTTGCTGAACTGGAATCCTGGACATTTCACTGCAACAATGAATGTAATATTAAAGGAAACATGTCCATGTATTCATGATTTGACAGTTCATTCTTTTGATTAATTTTCACATTATAACCTCATTCCTTTATTAGCACTGGGAAAGTAAGAAATTCAAAACTTTAGTGAAAAGTGCTCTATTCTAACTGCTCCACAGAGAATGGCCATTGTTAGATGTCTTATATGAACTTTCTTCTACTGAAAGCAAATTGAAATTAAGACCAAATTTTATTCCTTTATTACAAGCAATTATCTTCCCACAATAGCTGCCATATCAACTACAAATTCAGTGCTGCACCCTCTTTCAGGTATGCAACTTAGTATGATTTAGTGAACTCAGTCAATTAGGAAATAAACATTGGTTTGTATAAAAGAGGTGGAAATTTATTACAGCTTTTTAGTTCAGCAACACAGATTGTTAAATCTACTTGTCACAGACAGAATGCAAATAACGTGCTGCAAGTCACTAAGATTAGTCCAAGTAGACATCTGGTAGATAGTTTTTTCTTATTATATAGACATTTTTCTATTTATCTCTTTATCTCCCTACACCACCACCCCAACCTCCCCACCCCAATCTTCTTTAAGCTTCTTTGCGGAACAAGTATTGTGACATTTTCTGTCATTTTTTTCCCCGTTTCTGCTCACAACCAGTTCTGGGGAACATTTGTAGATGCTTTTATGAAGAGAGCTGCAAAGTCAACTTCCTTAACCAGGCTTCCAACATGGCATACCAGGAGGAAAGCAGTCAACAATAGGTTTTACGTCTTGTATGTGATTGGGAAGAAATCCACATATAATGAAAGTTGATGAAGATTACTCACTTCCCCTAATCCTAGAGAAGGGATGACAGGAAGGCTGTCCTGTCAAGGTAAAATTGTAATTTTATTAGACCATATTAAACAGTGTATTGGGTTTGCATGGCAAGGTTTCAGTACCAGGGGGGCTACAGGGGTGGTTTCTGTGAGAAGCTGCTAAAAGTTTCCCTCATCTCTGATACAGTCAATGACAGCCAAAATGGACCCACTGATGGCCAAGGTCAAGCCCATCAGCGGCGGTGGTAGCATCTCTGTGATAACACATTTAAGAAGGGGGAAAAAGACCTACGCAACTGCATCTGAAGAGAGGAGTGAGAATATGTGAGAGGAGCAACTCTGCAGCCACCCAGGCCAGTGAAGAAGGAGGGGCAGGAGGTGCTCCAGGTGCCAGAGCAGAGATTCCCCTGCAGCCCGTGGTGCAGCCCATGGTGAGGCAGCTGTGCCCTGCACCCATGGAGGTCCATGGTGGAACAGAGACCCACCTGCAGCCCGTGGGAAGTACTCACATTGGAGAAGTTCATGGAGGACTGTCTCCCATGAAAGGGACCCCACACTAGAGCAGGGGAAGAGTATGAGGAGTCCTTCCCCTGAGGAGGACTGAGCAGCAGAGACAACGTCTGATGAACTGACTACAACCCCCATTCCCCATCCCCCAATGTTACCTGGGGGAAGGAGGTAGAGAAAATCAGGAGTGAAGTTGAGCCCAGGAGAAAGGGATGGGTGAGGGATGGTGTTTTTAGGATTTGGTTTTATTTCTTATTATCCTACTCTGATTTGACTGGTAAATAATAAAATTAATTTCCCCGAGTTGAGTCTGTTTTGCCTGTGACGGTAATTGCTGAGTGATCTCTCCCCATCCTCATCTCGACCCATGAGCCTTTCATTATATTTTCTCTCTCCTGTCCATTTGAGGAGGGGGAGTGATAGAGCAGATTTGGTGGCACCTGGCATGCAGCCAGGGTCACCACAAACAGCAAGAAGGCAACTATAACTGGCAGCCTTTGTACCTTACCAGGTCTAATAAAATACACTTACCATCTCCATCCATATATATAAAATGTTTGAATTATACGTATATTAAAACACCTTAATTTAGGATATGTATCTATAAGTAAATGGGAAGGTTCAAATTCACAGATATTTTTTTCAGAGAACTCCCATTCTGCACAAACTTCTAACAAGAGACTGACCATGCCACAGGGAGCTTAGATTTTAAAGAAGCAAGACAGACCATTAGAGTAAAGAAGACAGTATCTTTTGGTATAGAAGGAGTGGGTCTAAGAATAACACCCAGGACATCAGGAAGGAAATATTTCAACTGCTACTATTCAATATCTCTAAATATATCTACCCCAGTGCTCAAGATCTTCCTTCTCCATTTTATTTCTGCTATGGCATTCATTGTTTAAACACAGTGGAGAATATTAAGAGCTTTCCTAGTGTTACCAGGGTGGATTTTTGTCTGGATTGGTTTAGTTTATTTAAATGATGCTTACAGTACAAGAAAGAAACCATTTAGCTTGAAAACAAGAATCTTAGATAATATTTGTACAGGAGATTTAAGGTGACAGACTGAAACAACAAGCTTTGTTATCTAATATCCTTCTATTTATCTACTCTTTCGTAGAACATTCAAAGGCATTATTGCAACCCAAATGAAAAACTCAGGGTCATCATGAGCCCTCAGTAATGGGTGGAATATTATTGCTTTGTTGAAGCTCCCAGACAGGGTCAAAATTTAATATGAAAACTAAAAGTTTCAGGTTTTTTTCTGTCTGTAAGCAACAGAGTAAAGGAAAACCATGCTAACTAGGCATCTCAGCAATTTTTGCTCTCCATTCAGCCAATTCTTCAGTCACCTTAGCACCTATGACCAGACTTGAAATCCAAAGCAGCATTAAAACAAGAATTTTCCATATTTAAAGGAAGCAATATATAAGTTTGTCAGCAGGCAGTAGTAAAGTACATTTAGAAGCTGTTCCATGAGTACAAAATTATCTAACTGGCATAAGGGCCTCATTTATATATTTGTTTAAAACATTTTCTTTTCCTTTGCTTTTACTAGAAAGCACAAAAGATTTACAGGCAATCTTTAGTTGAGCATCAAGATCTCTTCAATTTCTTAGTTTCATATTTATCTTTCATGGTATTTAGTTTAAAATTATATTTTTTTTCTTGTTTTTAATTTGAAAAAGCAAGTAATTCTGCCTGCCTTTCATAATTAGGTTATTATAGCTATGCCATCTGAGAGCTTTTATTTTCCAGAGAGTGTTTAATTTACTCATAGCACAATTTAATTTCTTATAAATCCTTGAGGATCTAGTACTTTTATGAATCTTATCTAAAGAATGTACATTAATCAGCAGGACATCACAAACTAGACTATGATATTTTGAAAAAATTATTAGCAGTCAGGGAAATAAAATGCTCTCTATCTTTTTGAGAGCATCCCATCTTCTATTAGTAGTATCATTAGGTTTATTGAATGGTTTCTCCAAACCTTTGACGTGAAGAATATCCTTCATTAAGAAAGGGTTAGAGTGTCCTTTATCAGAGGAAGCACAGTCTTGCAGATTATATGATAAAAATTGCATGTGATCTGACCATGTTGAATGATCAAAATTTTCCTTGGTTTAAAGATGTAACTTTTTTATAACTAAGAAATACTCTGTTCATAGGTAAACATTAGGGGTTTGATTCAGTGGTGTTGTAGTGAAGTTATGTTAGCATAAAAACTAACATACAGAAACGGTGTCTCCACTCCCAGAAAGTATAGCATATGGTAAAAAAAATGTTCCCTTTAAGGAAATTTGCATAAGATTTCAGTAAAACAGAGATTTGACCAGCAATGTTTCATATTGAAGAGACATCTACAACTTCTAATAAGGTTTATACAGAAGTGGTTTTTCAAACTCTGGAAGAAAATCTGTTTCTGAATTATTACTGAGTAAATTCCACATTTGTCCGATGTTTTCTTAACATAAAATGTATAATCATTTTAGAGAGTTCCTGGTCAGCATGTCAAAATGCTTTATAGTCTCTCAGTTAAAATTATTTGCTCTGCATCATACAAGAAGGTCCTATTCAAGCAACAGGGAAATAAACTCTTTCCAAACACAAGACAAGGATTTTTGTTATCAAACTAGTAACCTGACCCTCAAAATCAGGTTTCATCAGGGACATTTATCTCAGTAACTTTAGCAACTGGTAATGCAGATGTCCACATTTGAGATAGTCACTCTGGGCTCCTCCAGGAGAGGAGGAGAATCAAAACACTTTAAAAACATGGTTCATTTGAACCATTTTATACATTTCTGTTTGGATAAGTGAAACGTATTCTGCAAGTGCTCATTTTTTCTCCATTGACTGTAAAGTAGTTCTACCAATTTCAGTTTTTGCAAGCTGAATAAACATCTACAACAGATGCCTACATTTTCCCATGGGATTTACAGAAGGAGCGTAAACCTTTTTTCATTCTCCTACAGTGTTTGTTTGGTAGTAGGGCAGGTTTGAAATACCATTTGCATAAATTCATTTCTCACATTCTCACTTGAAGACTTGTAATTTGCAGAAACGTGTTAGGAAAGTCTCAACAGACAAATCCAGGCAAAGGCTTGATGGACATCCCTGTTCAAATTCAAAACCAAGTATTGCTACATCAGACGCTCATAGCACAATCTTTAGATTTCCAGTAATGTCACAGGAAGGAGGAAAGGAACAGCAGGAAGTTAAAACCAAATTCCTTGCATATCTTAATGTAGTTTACTAATTAACCTGGATATTTAAGTCATTTTCCATGTAAATATGGATATTAATTAAGTAGGTACAACAGAAGTATTGCAGGAAGCAGGGGTAGCTCTAAACCTTAATTGTTTGGTTCTGTCAAAAATACAGAATCTTTTTAAAGATGCCCATCAGTATTAGACAGGCCCTGGGTTTTCTCACAGATACCAGGTAGTCAGAAAGATAGATGTTTTTTCCCTGAATTAGGCAGTCTTTTCATTTCACTCAGAATATCATCCATCTTTGAAACGATTTAATAATCACTGACTTTGATTTCTGCACGCTGACATTTTTGTTTTAATTTTGCTTCTCTCTGGAACACAAAATTTCCTATTCTTCCACCAGTTAACAAGAATTGGCTTTGAAACAACTCCATAAAAAAGCCAAGCTATTGAAAAGAAGTATCTTAAATGCAAAAGTTCTGCAAAGAAGGACCTCTGATAATGGAAACAAACACTACAAGCAATTAAAAGCTGAAAATATCTGGGAAAAAGCAAATTAATTGAGTTTCTGGAGCGAACAGATGTGATCTTTAGAGTTTAAAAATATGCTTTCCCCCTTCTCATACCCTAATGAAATACAGAGACAGGACACTATAGCCTATTTTATTTTTCACATCTTTTGTTCTGAGGTACAGTTGCTTCTTTCTGGGGTTTATATAGAAGATATCCAAGGCCTTATCCAGAAAAAAATACACTGTTCTAAATACTCTTGACATGGTAAGGACTAAAACTCAAGACAAAGTAATTAATTTTTTTCAATCATTATGATTGATTAAAAATAAAATATGATTAGAGAGACAGTGAACAAAAGTGGAGAATGACATTAACTCAGTGGAAATATTTTCACTGGCTGCTCAGTTATAATATTGTCATCAAATAATCCTATCAACAGAAGGGTTTTAGCTGGCTCATCTTCTGTGACCCTTATAGCAAATTCTGATCTAAAACCAAGGAGAAAAAGGGATGAAACTTTTTAGCCTGGAGGTAGAGATTGTTTATATTATTGCTTTTATTATTGCCCTCAGTTAAGCTCGAGCAATTCACTATGTAGTACAAGCTCAGACCTAAAGTTCCTGTTAACCCCCAGATCTTACTAGTCTATATTTGCAAAGAGTGAAAAGTGAAAATTCAGGACATTAAAAGTTCTAAAAAGTAAGCTAGGTCAAGGTTATATGTCCAGTAAAGTATACTTTGAAATAAATTTATATTTTATTATTCTCAGCCTACTAATATATATTGAAAAAGACCTGGAAGTCCTGAGGGACAGAAAGTTAACCATAAGCCAACCCTGTACCCTGACAGTGATGATGGCCAACAGCATCCTGGGCTGTAGCAGAAGGAACAGAGCCAGGAGATTGAGTAAAGTCACCATCTCCCTTTGCTCAGCACTTGTTAGACCACAGCAAGATATTGCATCCAGCTTTGGGATTGCAGTACAAAAAGGGTGGTGATAAACAAGAAGACTGGGGCAGGACTGGAGCACTTGCAACTGCGAGGATAGGGACCTGGTCTTACTGAGCCAGGAAGCACCTAATGGCAGCCCTCCAATACCTGTGGGAAGGATTATCAAGGAGACAGATCCAGGCTCTTCAACGCGGTGTATAGTGGGAGGATGAGAGGTAACAGGCATAAGTTGCAACAAGAGAGGTTCAAACTGGATAGAAGGAAAAACTTTCCACTCTGAGGACAGTCAGGTTGCCCAGAGAAGTTGTATTATCTCCATAATTGGAGATTTTCAAGACCATACTGCGTAAAACCCTGAGATACGTGGTCTGATTTGACCTTTGACCCTGCTTGGAAAAAGAGATTAGACTACAGACTTCCTGAGACCCTCTTCCCAAATGAGTGTTCCGGTGATCCTATGACCCTAGAAGAAAAACAAGATTTGGGATTAAGTTCTGAATCTGAGGTGTAAGCAAAGATAATTTCTCCCTCACTTTGTTCTTTATTAAGTTTTTGGAAATAGGTTTTATGTTACGTTCACGCTGAGTAAAAACATTGCATCAAAGAAATGCTTTTGTGACATTCAATCCTTAGTAGAAACAGCCTTCAAGATATTGAAGGGTAGTTAGTCATCAATACCAAGAATAAGAATGAAAATATTTAAGTACTGAGTTCTAGAATAATCTTATAACTGGCATAATCTTTGTACCAGTGCTTTAGCACTTGCTTGTAAGCATGTAATTTATGATCTGTGATTTTCTCTGTGATTTTTCCTGACCATAATATGCTATGTTTGTCTTCTAAGGTAGGATCAGCTTACCAACTGTAAATGCATAGCAGTGAGATAATCATCCTAGCCTGCTTTTATGGTCATTGAAGAGAAACTGGCACTTTTTTCTTACACGTTTTTCCATCCCATGTCTGAAAAAAATCAACACTTTCAAACTCTAAAAGTTGTTAATTATTTTATCTGTATCGACTATTACAGGAATTTCTCTGAATTTAGGTGAGATAAGTCTTCTTTGTGGTCCCCTCTCCAACTGCTGACACTTAGACCTCCATCCACATATGTGCACATGACATAGGTAATTCCTTACCCAGAAAAAGAGTTAGAAATGGATTTTAATGAGAAGACAGAACAGACTATGCTCACAGACACAAGGCATGGCCAAATATGCACACTGACCAGCCCTGTTTGCATGCAACCCTCCCCTTTTATCCCCTTATCTGTTTTCCCACACTTGTTCCTCCCCCAACCACCTTGATCCCTCCCTTTTGCCACCTTTGGCTCAGTCCCCAAACATCCCATAGTAAATTGTGTAATCCTGAAATGCTCTTCCCAGGACCACACAATCTGTCTCACCCCCATAAGCAGTGACTGCCCCCCAGTCTGTAAGGTGCTCTCCCATTGACCTACAGTGCTGGGTGTCACCCCTGGCCCATGGTGCTGGGTGTCACCCCTGGCCCATGGTGCTGGGGGTCTTCTGGGACAGCCAGGATCGTGTCTCTGAAGGGGTTATTGGGGGTCCCCAACCTACCTTTGTGCCTCTGTGCTCCTTCATGTGTGTGGAGATGGGCCTTTTATCTTGTAACCTAACAATGCATATCTGCAAAGGTGAGAGCTAGAAGCACATAATTTATCATCCAAATTTTGCAGGCTTTTCCAAAACAACACTAAAATCTAAGGGCTAAATCCCAAGCTAATACAAATCAGATCAGCTCTCATCTGGCCTTTAATGATTTCAGCGTATCATCACTTTAAGTGTGCCTTTTCTTCAGCTTTACCACGCTGTGAAACTTTCATTTCATATTCCATTTTTCAGGCATTAGACATGGCTACATGGCAATATTGTCAATATATATAAAACTATATGAAAGTTATTTCTTTTCAACTCACTTGTTAAAAACTTTCTGGAATACTGCATGGCAGAACAGTTATATGAATATCAGGTTAGATGTGTTACGTTGGCATGTGACATCCATAAAGTCTTCACAGGTTTTTAACTATTTTTCCCCAATATTTCACAATAAAGGATACACTTTTGTTTCAGATTCCCATAAGGTCTTTAGGAAAAAAAAAAAAAAAAAGACAGAAAAAGACTTGCTTTTTATGAAAAGACAATAAATTTTGTCTGAGAATCTTTAAACTTTACTATTTTTTGGCAGCTATTCTTTTCTTTTTTTCCTTCCATTTACAACCAGTTCAATACATCACTTCTGAAGATGACATTTCTTTTTTCCCCACCAAACAAAACCAGAAAGCTCCAAGCACCTAGATCATAAATTTATTTTTTTCTTTATCTTGAACTCCACTTGAAACTTTGTTGTCTGACAGTTGCGTCTCCCTCATTACCAATGATTTTGTGGTATCACTTTACAGCTGACTTTGTTCTGACACATAAGATCAGAAAAGCCTGAGCCTAAATGCCTAAGTCATAAATTTTAACTGTCCTTCAGTTTAAATGCTTCCTGAAGACTGTTCTCTATTTGGTGATTTGTAGATGCCGTTTTTTTTCCCCACTGTTATTACATTGCCCTCTAGAAATGCTGACAAAGATTGGCTGCGTGAGTTCACCCTGTGTCAGCCTTTCACACTCTTCCAAGTTGAAATGTTTCTATTGTCATTACCAAGAAAGATTCAACATATGTAGATGCATATTCTACACACTATTATGCTTCCAGCAGCCAAATAATTTCTTTTGTCATGCTGTCAGCTTTTTCAAAGCCACTAGGAAGCGCCAGTTTTTGCATGTAAGACCCAACTCACTATGTGTGACATAGAGGCTGTAGGAAATGCAGTTACTGAGGTGTCACTAGGCAGCTGTTGACCTCTAGACACCGCATGGAGCAGGGAGACCGGATGCCCAAACCCCAGAGTGTTCATGGTTTCTGAGGATCTATCATCAGTCACGTTTTATAAAATGTGGGTGTTGACGAGTATGCTGCATGAATTCCACATTTTTTTCAGTTGGTAAGAGTCTTACATGTGAGGCATGACTGCAAAAAAACCACCCTGATGAAACAGGCTTTCAAAGTTTATAATCGCACCAATGACATCTTCTGCTCAGATTTGTCTAGGATCATGCTCTAAAACACATGCTAAGATATGCATGCAGAGCAAGAGGATAGGCAAAAAGCCAGTCTGAGCCTCTCCTGCCCAAAGCACGTAAACTGTACAAACAGGGCATGGGGCTACCATGGTGAACTTATGCAGAATATGGATCTAGGGAAAGAGGCAGCTGCTTCTGACTGAGTAGTCTCATGACAGGAACCTACTGTGCTATGGATCAATGCTTGCTATCATTATCCTTCTGGGACAAAATTGGGGTTAGTCCAGGGTTAGACCTCTGTGGAGCTTCTTTAACTCACTGACATACATCACTTGTGGTGGGAAGTGCAGTCTACTGCGTTCTTGATTCTACTGTAGGATTAACATATCAGGAGAATAATAACTTAAATACATGACAAAATAAATACAACAATCACACATTACTCTTTAAGGTGATAAGGTAGGGACAGGAGGAGAGAACCAGAGACATGTCCAGGAATGATGGGGGTAATGGGGGTATTTGAGAGAGGCATGTTTAGACAATGAAAAGGTTCAGAAAAAAAAAAAAAAAATAGGAGCAAGAATAGTAAGTCAACATTACAGAGAGCAAGGATTAAAGGACATGTGAGAAAATCAGAGATGGGGTGCAAGGAGATCAACAGGAGTCCTTAACTTGTTCAAAAAATGAATAGAGAGGGGAGACAAGGGGAGGCAAGTAAAGAGAATTGATGACTGAAACCATAGCTCAGATATAGTAACACTTATCTGTCTTTGTGAAATATTTTTTGCAGACTAGGGAAATGGAGGGTGTGGAATGCAGAAATGTTCTCCCAGCTGACTAGTAGGAGTAGTGTTAATATGAATATTATAACTATTTGTGATGTAGAAGCAGGCAAGAGCATCACTGAGAATCAGTGACTATCTGATGCTATGAATAATGCAGATAAAGTAACAAAACAGGCACTACTGCCATAGATAGCTCCTGGCTGGCCCAGATACGGGAGACACCAAGATAACGTAACAAATAAAAGTAGGAAAAATGAATAAGAAAGCAGCAGTCACAGCTACTTACAGGTCCAGTGACTCAGAAGCAAAATCTGCTCACTCTAGAAAACTTTCACAAGACAGTGTATAAATGGACATAGTGTTTCCTTATCCCTATTACTTTACAAAGAGTATCATCCTACTGGGCTAGCTCCCCATCTCCTATACTTTTCAGACCTACAGACCATCTGCAAATTAATAGCAAGCTTTCTGTTAACTTGTTAATAATTTCAGACCTGTAACTGAAAAGAGAAAGAACTGTTGTCAACTCTGTAACAACCCAGCTGACTTTCCAAGCAGGTTCTGCCCTGCCATCTCCAACATGGATTTCTTCACCCATTCAAGTTCTCATGGTGCTAGAAGCTACATGAAATTAATTTCCTGCAACAGGAAATATGGGGGGAAAATGTTCCTCATACTCCTGCAGGAATAGAAATGTATTATATATTAGGCATTTTCAGACCCATACAAAAAATCCTAGGTTTGCATATATCTGAAGTTGGAACATATTTATTTGAATAAAACCAGTTCATGTAGATATAATATAAAATATTGAGAAGTTTTATAGTATGCTACATTTAATTTAAGAAAAAGGCCTTTTTTTCTCCAAATGTAATAAATGAAATCATAGAGGAAAAAAATTTTCCCCTTTGGACACCACAAACAAAATTCCTCTATTCACCCATTTTATTAGCCATTAAAAGCAACAAACTAAAATCAGAGAAGTACTTTGCAAGACACTGCTTTTGTTGTTACCTAATGTACCATTTAAACCAACTAATTCTTACCACTGCTTATCATGTTGCCTCTGAACAAATGATACCCATGCCTGAATTTACAATCAGGCACATTAGCCTTAGACATCATCTTACCTCAGAGAACCTTCTTCATTTCCTCTAAAAAGCACAGAAACCTTTCAAGGACACTTGGGCTTATAATGTCACTTTCCATTGTAAAGTTAGTTGCACAAAAACTGTTCTTCCAAGGGAGAATTAGATGACTTTTTGCAATGAATTAGTATCATGCAAAGCTCATGGAGATCAACGGCTTTTCTTTAGCAAATTGCATTAAGGCAGATTCTCAGCTGATGTAAAGTGACAGTTTGAATATCAAGGTTTACCATTTGTAGAAATAGTCAAGTAGGCTTGATTTCTATCAAATACACTATTTAATGAAAAAAAAAAAAGGCTGTCAACCGTAACTATCTAAGGATCACAGGAACAATGTTTTCATGTTTGGACAATCTTCCTGTGCTGTTGCTGAAGGAAGAATAAAACCAGGTGGTGGTAAAGGTTGACTTTCCCCCACCTGAGTAGAGACCATGCAGTGTACTCCTGACAGCTTGGATTGCTACTCCAGAAATCTGGCATTTCACCCCATCTGATATATCTTTTAAATAGATGTCTAGGACTGTAAAAACCCTCTTGTTTCCCTATTCCTATATCACCTTATCCTGACAGGTGGCTCAATTGAATGTCTAGTACAGTAAGTGTTATCCAAGAGGCAGTAAGCATGAGATGTGTGCGTTAAACCAAGTACAAACCTGTTTGTTTCCAAAGGCAGAAATTCAGTGATACCAAAAAACCATTGTTTATGTTTTCAAGCACAGGAGCACTTAATACTCTCCTTTGTGAAGCTGCATCTACATAATAGTTTCCTAATTGCCCCCCCTAAGCTCAAGAGTAGGTGCTATGAGGATATAACCCGAGGAACACTGTCAACACCACAGGGGTCAAACAGAACACCACAGTAAAATGTAGTCACTGGTATTTGTCCCTATATATTCACTCCTCCTAATTTAACCTCATTTACAGGGTATATTGACACCTTTCAAAAATTCAGGTAACCAAGGCTTGCCCTACACTTTTGTGTACATTTTGAAAACATGCACTGAAATACGAAGATGCTATCCCCTATGCAAAAGACATAAACATGTGATTCATCCCGTGAAACAGTTCCCTATTTAGAAGAAAGTTCTAAGGTCAAGTATTGATGTCTTTCATCAAAGCAAATTCCCATGGAAATCGCAGGAAATTCTGCTAGATGAAGGGCTAAAGAAAAAACTGAAGTTCCAAACCCTATGGCTCGTAACTTGTGATTTATGCACTGTTTTTACCAAATGATGCACTTCATGGATTCTTTGATTCTATAGCACATGCCATCTTATTCCAGTTATTTTAAGAAGTGATCTGTGTAATGTTAGCATGATGAACCTAAATTGCAAAAAACACTGGCTGTCTGCCAAGAGTTTGAAGAGGGAGGCACTCATTTTCAGATGTGCTTGACAGCAAATAGATTTCTTTTTTTTTTTAAGTATCCCTGAAGGGCCATGTGTACCCTGGCTTAAATACTGGCAACGAGGGAAGTGGGGCTAAAAGGCAAAAGGTTGACTCTCATCCGAATATGCTCTACATGAGAAAAGTGTCCAAAGGTCTCAAGGAGACTTAGGACACATCTGAGAATCGTCTCCTTACGTTTAGACATCTGCAGTTTTAATCAGATATTTGGGCCTCTCAGAGAGGTTCAGTTCAGCAGAAATAAAATTAATCTGCAAAGAAATGTATTCAGTTACTTGAAACTAGTTTCTAACTAGTTCTCAGTTTCCATCAGCCCACATTTATAAAGTTGTCCAAAGTCACATGTTGTGTATTTTCATTTTTGTATGAATACAAACCTCAGTCTGGTTAACAGGGGACTGAGTATTTAGTGGTCTCCTGGAAATCATATGAATTGCTGGGGAGCAGAGTATCTCACTGTTTTTCATTTCATCACTTTGGAAGAATTTTTCTTACTAGGAACATTATTCTGTATCTTCCTACTTCTAAGTATCTTATTTTTTCTTCTGAAGGATCTAGTACTGCATGTAGTATTGGCTAGTGTTAGAGAAATGGTGCTAGATTTGGTCATGGGCCTGATCTAATCTGACAGTTTCTGTGATCCTACAAAAGAAATAAGGATATATTTGAAAATCTGGCACTTGACTTCATCTTATATCAGACTGTGCCATTTTTAGCTGCAGATGAGTATTACAAGAACACTTCTCTTACCAGTGGTCATCACGGAGATTTCAGACTGTGACATGCAACTTCACTTTTTTTGTTGGTTTGTTGGTTTGGTTCGTTTTGTTTGTGGTTTTTTTTTTGTTTTTTAAAAAAAGTTAAATTTTAGGAAAATTTAGCATTAATAGGTTCTGATTTCTACAAAAAAGAGAAAAAACCACAATGTTGTATGAGGACCTCATGCTCCTCCCTTGAATAGTTAAGAATGCTGGAAAAAAGTGCTCTTTTGAAAATCTTACAATGTACTGTCTGTATAAAAACAATATTATATAATACATGCAAGCATATATTTCCTTTGATTCTTTTTAGACCTAAAAGGGAACATCTTATATAACATATATATCTGCAGAACTAGATTATCCTCTTTTTTTTTTCTCATAGGCTGTTTGGAGGAGAGCTCTCTTTTCATCATAATTAACTACTGAAAAGTGGAACACTGGATGATTAAAAACATTTCTTTCTTTTTTATGAAATTATTTTCCCCCAGAGGCTAAACAGAATATGATCTGTATATACAGATTTTTCTGCAGATCATTTAGCTGTGTATGTATAGATTCCATGTGATTAACCTAGCGAGGAAGAACATTCTGATCCGAGGTAAGTGGTAAAAGACAACTTCAGAATTAAATATGTGTCAAGCCTGAACCTTCTTACTCATTTTCTAAATTACATTAGTGAAGATTGTCCTGCTATTCTATAGGTTAGAATATTTTAAAATGTAAATCTCCTCACTGCCTCCTCTGGATTATTAAAAGTTGATGACAATCTAGACAGTGAACTTTCTTAATAAAAATTCAAGTGTATGCAGCAATAGCTTGTCTTCCTTTTTAAAATAGGAGAAAAACATTTGATGTAAACTCCATAAGCTATTTAATTCTTCAAAATTACACATTCTTGTAAGGTTTTGTAGACAGCTAATGACACTGATTTTTAGTATTATTTTGATAAAGGAAATCTCTCATAGTAAATTAAGTAACTTAGGGGGGTTTTATTATTTTCTGATGCATTATTGATGGTTTGTACTGAGTTAGCACTTAGAAGAGTCAGTCAGAGACTTAGATTTCTTTTGCTAGATATGTCACAAAAAAGAGAAGGAAAGACAGACTGAATCCACAACAGCTTGTCGTACATGAGCAAGCATTGTTCTCATACGTTTTCATGTTCTTACTGTTCCATGTAAGAACATGTTCCACTGTTTCTCATGTAAGTGGGTATTTTTGTTCATCAATTTATTGAAGGAAAATTCCTTACTAATTGGAAGAACTGGGAAAACAAATATACTGAATTTGTTTCCTGTGAGTGTAATTTTAGACAGACATATATTTCATATTTTGTTTAACTTCAAATACAGATAAAATATTATGGTACCAAGAAGTAATGTAAATGCAACAAACAACATACTATTAATATTTAGTGTTTTCAAAAGCTATAATAAACTCCATCTATTAAAATAATGTTAACAGTTATTGAGGTAATATTTTGATAGTATTTTACTTCTTCCAAAATGTCATAAAATTACAAAACCCAAAACATTTTGGAAAAAAAAAAAACCATACATAAAACCTTTCTAGACTGTTATAATAAGATTTTTGTCACCAATAATATGAAAAAATATCATCCAGTTCAAATAGGAAATATTATCATGACTTAAAATAATGAATAGGAAGAGACAGTGACCTGAAATATAAGACAGTCAACAGGATCTAGATTCACTTCTGGCTCTTTTATTTAACCGGACAATCTTGAGTAAGACAGTTTTCTCACCTTTCTCCGTCTGCAAAGAAGTGGTAGTGATGCTTAAAGTACCTTTCCATTTACAGACAAAAATATGCTGTACAAAGCCTGAAGTTTAAGGGTGTCCCCTTTTGAGTCAAATTCTGATGACAATGGAAACACAGGACCCCTGAAGTCATTGATGTTCATGTGTAGAGCCATTTGTAGTATATGCATGAGATATCAGAATCTGTTTCATAGCAACACTAAGGAATAAATTCCATAAACACAATACTACTTGCCTGTTTGGTGTAAATGTTTTTTTAAGAGCAATATATGCAATGCTCCTTCAGAGCTTTGAAAGAAGAGCCCGTTGAAATTCTTCTCATTACCACTGAGAGTTTTATCCAGTCTTATCTGTTACATCTTCATGAGAAGATTTAAATATAATGGCTGACTAGAATAACAAATTTATCTGAATACATTGACATTTTATAAATGTGACCTATGCGAAAATCAAGACAGTGGCCAGAGAACTGAGATAACATTAGAAATTGTAGTCTTTGTTCTATAAATAGAGAGATGGAAGACATGTTAAAAAAACTGGTTTTAATTAACACCAGTTAAATATCAACTTTTTAAAATCTTGCTGACATTAAACAAAAAAATATATCTGGACTTCTTCTAGTGCAAATGAAAAGTAAAATCATTTGCGACTGTGATCTAGTAAGGGAGATGAAGTGTAGGGAAAACCTACCAGATCTGCAGGAGATCTTTGAATGAGAAATTACGAAAAATGCACTAAACTCCCGATGGTTCTGGAAGGAGAACACATATTTAGAGTAGCAGATGACTAACCAGCTACATTTCTCTTGGAAAACCTTTCCAATGGCTTTCAAAACCATGGCCAACAAACAAGAAAACAGAAGGACGATACTGAGCAAACCCTAGGAGCTTAATTAATGTAAGTCACGAAGAATGGGAAAAAACTGCTCTTTTCAGAAAAAAAATATGCCAGGTTTTGGGAGTGGATGATTTGAGAGTCTGAGATGTTAATATTACGATTACCAACAGCTAATCAGTTACTGCCATCTACAGAGCTAATCTCACAGATCTACATGGATGAGGAAGATTTATGTATATAGTGTCACAGGGGTAGTCTACAGGTCAGATCTTGTTCCCTCTAATACCAGAGGGAACCTTACCACTGACTTTAACAAATACAGGAACATTCTGCCAAATTTATGACCCATTACTTTGGCCCTGCACAGGAGAGTTAACCTGCATTATTATTCCTGTGCCAGACACCATTGAAGAAAACTAAAAAGTACTTTTCATATTTATATAAATATTTATTTTAATTTGATAAAGGACTAGCTGAAGTTGAAAGAACTTTTTTTCCCCACAGTTTTTCTTCAACTTTAATTTTCTTTTTTAAATAGAAAATACTCTAGAAATCACACTTGCAAATAACACCTTCCAAAAATAGCCACACATCAACAGTGAAGTCTGCCTGAATTTTCAGAGAGCCTGAAACAACAGCTCTGTTGACTAGGTGTTTGTGTCAGTAGTCAGACAATAACATCAACATCATTGTTACAGCTCATTACAACATGCAAAAAAAGGACTAAGAAGATTTAAATTTGCATTTTTAGTATTTTAGGCAAAATTGTTTGGGGAAGGGAAACAAAGAACACCTTTCTCACAGATGATATAGATATAAAATTGGATAATATCACTCGCGAAGACTGAAGGATTGAAGACAGAGACAGCATAATCATTTTCATTTTCCTCAAAGAGATATAATTAAATTTTTGTTAAAGTGATTTCAATCAATATTAAATGCCTACAATTTGTTTCCCCAGATACCTGTAGTATATTGAAATACACGGCACAGAAATGTAGCCATGTTTGGAGAGGAGCTGTCTGGGTACAGCTATACCCTACAATGTAATTTTCTTCTCAGAATGGATGTGAAGAATTTCTTTTCTGCCAGTTGCTACCTCTGACTATGGTAAGGTTGGGAAACGTGCCATATAACTTCCAAAGAAGATATTTGATTAGGATATTGGATCTGATGTTGCTGCAAAGTACTTTGTCAATTTAAGCTGCAGAGCAAAGCACTCTTGTATTGTTCCCTCTAGCCAAGAAAATGCACTTCAGGACAACAGGAAGGCAGAAGCAGTTCCATCACGGGGTACTGAGCTTCGCAGTGGCACCTGACAACACAGCAGAGCCACACACCCCACTGAATGGAGCTGTAGAAAAGACAAGGAGATACAGGACTTCAGTCCCCTTAACGTCCAGTTATAAATTTGTTTGTATAACCAAACCCAACAACAACAGCATTTCTTCCCAAGAGTGCGCAATTATTTGCACACTAAGGAAAAACAGCATGAAAGATATGTATACCAGCACCATCTAGTGATGTCTGCCAAATCACTGGTTCCTTGCTATTCAGAAGTCAGAAGAAAGCTTCCTAGCTGTATGCACACCTGCACGAGCATGCCGACGAACACCATAGTATGATCTTTGAGATGTCTTTGAATTTTATGTCATAATCTAATTTCTATACACTACAGGCTTGCATGTTTTCAGTGAAGATCTTTCATCAAAATACAGGCAAAAATATCTGAGCTTACTGAAACATATGTGATTGACAAGAGTACAGCTTGAAGTGGTGTAGCATTGTACTATCTCAATAATTTGAAAGTGTTGGCTGTGGATCTCAGAGGATTTTGCCTGGGAACAAGTTGCTGAAACATTTATTCATGAGTTGTTAATTAGCAAAAGACTGATGATGACACTGAAAGAAGTTTCAGGTTTATGAAGACCTTGAGCATTCACAGTGATCAATAATGAAATTTTGGGCTTTTATTTTGATTCACCTGAACCTTCTGTTACAAAAGCAGCTGTGTTGTTATCTGGAGCAACCTTCATTTATTTTTATCCTACAGTGACATTACATAAAAAGAATAGGGACAGAAATATATGATGTATTTAAAAACATTGTCTCATAATAAACAAAGCCACTATATTCCCCATTTCAGAAGGCTCACCAGGCATGATGCCTATGGAAGAGGTAACATATGTAGTTCAGAGCTGATACATCAAAGCAAACATTGCAAGTAAATCTCTTATGAGGACTTAGGAATGCTGGCCTAGTAGAGACAAACATTCAAATATAAGAAGTTTTCTTCAGGTATGAAAGAGTGTTGAAAGTGGAAGAACATTGCTATAGTAGATGAAATACAGAGCATTTCATGATAGCATGATGAAGAAGTTGCTAGTGCAAGCACAAGACTTAATAAGACTACAGCAACAGAGAAGAAAAAAAAAATTTTAAACATGGTGCCAAATCCTAATTTACTTTAGGCTGCACTCATTGAAAGAGTAAAAAGATCAGCTAGGTGTTGGTTGGCTTAGAACAAGGGTAAAGCAAGCTCACACACAACCTCAGGGTAGATCACAGTAGTGGGCACAGATGACCACAAATTCTCTTATTACTTGGCCACAGAAAGAGGACATGAAAACTGAAGTAATTCCCTTCTTCTGGAGACATATTAATCTACACTCTGTGTTCACTTAGGGTTGTTGATTTCACTGAAGAACCTTCTAGCCTCCAATGTGCTTCTTGTATGGGAATTTAAGCTTCAATTTTCTGCAATAAGCATTATTATTATTGTTATTGTTGTTGTTGTTATTCAGATGGAAAGAAGTGGATTTCACCTTTGCACATGTGTCAACATGACATTTCTCCCAAGTTACCTGCATAACTTAGGAGGCAAAGGGTTTTGTAAGGGAGAAGTATCACTACATGCCTATTATTTGCTATGCATCTAGCCACATTTGAAGACACGATAGTGGGCTAGGTGGACATGTGGTCTGATTCTGTAGACCTCTTCTTGTTATCTCACAATCCGTAGCCTTTCTCTTTGAGTCTCTAGCCCTTTTGTCCTGCACGAGGGAGAAGAGGGTCACCAAAGAATGGCACTTCTACCTGTATATCCACGTACAGGTTTTTTTCAACAGCAGTAGAGAAGAGAGCCTTTGGGATTTTTAACTTTTTTTCCATTCTTTCTGTGAAAGTAGCTTGAAACCAGATGGGATCATAAAGATAAAAGAAGTTCCATTAAGTACCAGCAGAGATGCTATTAGTATGCTAATGGACAGATGTTTTCTTAAAGAAGAGATAAAAGATATAAAAGGTGTCAGGAGAATAAATAGATCCTTTTTTTCAATGTAGAATCCAACACAGAAATGACCGGTAAGATAAAGCAATTCAGCAAAGAAAGAAGTTTATAAAGTCATTTTAGAAATGTTGGCAACATTGACTTGGGGATTTAAAAAAATTGCTATTAAAAGTTTCTTTAATACCCTATATATACTGGTGTCCCTGAGTGAAGAAGAGATGTTAGCTAGATAATGGTTTTTCACGATATAACTACACTCAAAAATTATACACAGTAAAGCAGTTTGAAAAAAAATGAAGTGCCACAATACTTCATGTATGTTCAATCAGTAGAAAACAAATCTGATCACTAACATTTTAAACCAGCTACTTAAGTTATGAACAACAGTCAAGTAGGTCTTTTTAAAAAGATGTTCCTTAAGCCACATATGCATTTATTTATTTTAGTCTAGATATATGTCAGAAAGCCATTATCACATCCATATTTTAAGTCCTGAAATACTACCTGATCTTTTTGGTTGGTTTTAATTAAACCTATGCAGGTCTGAACTTGAGAAAAGTTATTACCACACAAAGGAGCTTCCTAGCTATGAGCTGATAACTGTACCAAGATGAAAACACTCAGAGGATTTATAGGTTATAAACCATAGCCTTATTACACTGTATGAAAAACAAAAGTGGTTGTTTTTTTTTTTCTCCTTGAGAAAGCAAGAAGCACATTGTAACCAGGTATGTTGTGCCATGTAGCTGCCTGGCTTTGATTCTGACTCCACAGATGCAGAATGCACTAGTTTGCTTTATTCAGGGAAATAGTTCCACTGATACTATCCATAAGAGTAGAAAGACCCACATGTTATGTCATTTGCAAGATCACTGCAAGTAAGCAGTGATAGTCTATTGACATGTACCCAATTCTGTAAGTAGCTCAGCAAATGTGAAAACTGCACAGGAACCTGCAGTTTTGGATTTTGCAAACCAATGGCCAGGGTTCCCAAGACAAGGGCGTACATTAGGGCTGGCCCCTGGACAGTCATGGAGACCTATTACAATTTTGTTTGAAATTTTGTTTGCATAACTTACGTGCTGATCTTCAAACATTGTCTTTACAACACCTGTAAACCATTAACAATTAAATAAATTTCAATTTTTCAGCACAATGTGTGTGCTCACATTGCTTCATGGAATATAACTCCAGGGGACATTTTTTTTTAATGTATTCAATAATGTAAGACTGGAGCTCAGCAGATTTCATTGGATAAGCTTTGTATGCAACCAGCATTGCCCAAACTACTTAGTCAATGGACTAACCTTGTCTAATCTAGGAAACTCCTTTGACTGCAGTCTGCAACTGTTGGTGAAAACAAGAGGAAAATTTAGGGAAAAAAAGTCTGCTGAAAACTGTAGAAAGTTCTTGTTTCTGTTTGGTTCTGCTGAATTTGTTATCTGTGCTTATGCTCCTGCCATGGGATGGAGTTTCAGGCAGTTATTTTTTGCCACTCACTGTAAACATGATGGGCAGTATTGCAGGAGAAATACTCCCCTGGTACAGAGCTCTCAGGGACTTTAGATTTGATCTTTCTGCCAGCTACATCATAAGAGAAAAGAAGGGTCAAATAGAGGACACTGTGGAATTAAAAAATGTATATTGGAGACATTTTAAGCTACATTTCAATCATTGGTAGAATTGTGGCACTGATACCAGAGCTCTTTGAAACTACACTGGCCAGTGTAGGAAAAAATCCCATTGTAACAGCTTTGGCTGTAATCTGTGCAAAAAAAATAAACCAGAAAAACCCCCACCTCTCTGATTTGATGGAGAACCATTGCCAGTGGAATTAGGACATTCCTTTGATAAAGGAGAACTTTGTCTAGTCCACCTCTTATACTAGTTCCCATGAGGGTGGTATATGGACACAAAAGGGACCAGCAAAAAGAAAGTTGGAACAAACTGGTGTTCCTCTTTGGAATGCAGAGTTAGATAATGAAAACAGCTACTCAAGTGAATGAAAAAGGACATAAGAACAACACAGTGAGGTGAAACAGCGTGGCTTGAAAAAAAGAAAATAACAGTGGCATAGCATCACTTTCTCTTTATGTACCAACACTATTCTCAAGAAGAAGTCAAGGGAAGGTAGGGCTTATGTGCAGTCTTTGTCTCAGAGAACCTGTGAGATCCAGTTGCGAACCTAGATGCTGGGTCCTTGCAGGTGGCTTGTGTTAGCAGTATTACCAAGACGTACCAAGGTTTTGCAGGAAGACAGGGTAGTGGTGGTGTCAATAGATCTCTAATATCCACAGCTCAAAAGAATCTATCTTCTAATAAAAGGTTAGTAGCTACTTATAATACATAGCTAGCAAGTCTGCTTGCAATAGTTATCAACGATTTATGAATTCTTTGTAGTTTTCATATAAAAGAAATCTTAAATAGAAAGTTACCTTTTTCTCTATTAAAGAACGTCAAGGGGTCCTGCAGTGAGATCAGTTTCTTAGTGTGTTGTTAAACAAGCATGTGGGGACAGCTTCTGTATCAGACACTTGTCACATACTTACTAAAAAACACATTTTTTTAAAATCTCTCTTTCCCAGATAGAGAACTGAGTGCAGAGACATGAGGATTGTCTTTTCCAGGTACCTGTTTTGATATTCCAGTGCCTAAAAACTAGACCTTCTGAATTAGACCATCAGGTATTTCCAAGGAGCCATTTAAATCTTCTGGGTATTTGTCAGGAGCAAGTCTTTCTTAAAGAGGAAGGAATAATGGGTTTGATTTCTATTCTTAATATTGGGCATCATATCTGACCTCAATTAAATGCAAAGTGCTCAAATAAATCAGTGTAGAGCAAAATCCAGGATTTCCCTCATTTTCTATTCCACCTTGTTGGATCTTTGGTTTATGACATTTTCATTCCTAGCTCAACAGCCTCACAACTTTCATTGAAAGCATCAAGAGCTCCCCTTCACCTTTCTCTTCTGTTGCAGCCTGCTAGTCTAGTGACCAGGGCACTCTCCTGAAGAAGTGCAGCTTTAATCCCACTCTGTCTCATGAGGTACCTGAGCCCATGTCTCTCACTCCTTTGGTAGCAACTGCAACCCAGAGCTACCAGCAGTAATGATCTGGACAGCAGACTACCAGATTTCTTAACAAATATCTGCTGAACTCAGAACAGGGGGAACGTGCTGCTTGTGGACCCGACCATATTGACAGGTCCGCTCTAACAAGTAGATATGCAAATCAGGGTCGCTGGTAACACCACTTTCCCTCACTGTGCATTTTTGAATGAAAATGACCGTGACTGGTATGCTTTGTGTTGAACTCAATGCTTCTCCAGTGGATTAGGCATGGTCCAAGCATACTTGATGAACTGGAACTTTTTGGGGACCTTCTCTCTCTGATTTGTGGCAAAATTTGGCATTTGTGGTTCTTACACTAGAATACCACTGAGCATCCCTGGATTCCTACCCTTACACACTTAATTACTACTGAATGACGTGATCCTGTGTGGAACCACTGCTTGGTATTAAGTGCTGGTCCTGTTATACTGAACTGGAAGTGTTCTTCCAGTGTTCTTAAGTGTTCCTCTTCTTTTCCTAATATACCAGCCCAAAGTACATTTAAATTAGATGAAATCTGGGCAGTCTTAATGAGAGATGCAATGGTTATCTCACATCTCTACATCTACAATTTTGAGCCTTATCTGTGAACCCATTCTTCAGTGTACCTTGGTGCACTATCCCATCATATCACCTCACCGATAAAATATCACACACTACCAAATGGATAAAAGGCTATGGGAACATCTGAAAGCATTCATCTATGGCTTAACTTTTGATAAACCAAATCATTCATTAGATTCATTCCAATTCTGCATAATCTGCCTGTTATTTTCTAATATATTGTAAATTTGATAACATGAAGTTTAGAATTTATATTCAGGAGAAAGTGATATGTGTATATAGTGAAAAAAGTGAGGAAAATCTGTTCAGAATAGATGAGAAGTAGATAAGTAGATAAACTTTATACTGCATGAGCTCCAAGTGAGAAGACTATATTTACCTTTGTTTACCTTCAGCTATATCTCTGGGGCAGAACTGCACCTATTATAAATTAGCTCAGCCAACCTGAAATCAGTGAAGCTAAGTAGATTTATTCTAGGTGAGGTTTCTATCTTTTATATCCTTCATTCCAAGCACTAACTCCACAGGGTTGTGTAGAAGTCCCGTATGCTACTGACAGTTAATTTGTCTTGGTATTTTAGAGCAAAAGGATAGAAGTAGACAAAAGTAACCTTTAAATCCCTGAATGCAATGTTGTATTTACTCTGTTCTTCCCTTCCAGACTGACCAACACAAGCTTTGTCAAATGGCCGCATTTTAAAAACAGAAAAGAAAAAATCATAACTTTGTGAACAATTAGTTAGGGAGCAGTTGCTGCTGGACCACCCACTAAAATAGAGGCAAATGACTTTGCATTGTGTAAATGTTCTGTTTCACTTCAAATTACATATGGGGGGAAGTATTTTAGATGGTTTCATTGTGATTTAGATAACTGAAATTGAATATGTAATTTAAAATTCAAAATAAACATATTTATTACAAAGTTCAGATGAAATGCTACAACCTTTCCATAAAAAAGCTGGTTTTCAGCTGGAACTTACAGCTGCTTTTGAAAGCTTTTGGCAAATAAAATATTTTATAAAAATAAAAGATCACTTAGCTCTCAATATGTGATTTAATTTTATAAGAAGAAAAATTATTTGATGACTTGTTTATTCCTCAAAAACTGCCCTGAGTATCATGAGATTGTACTGGTGAGATGTGGGGAGTACAGAGACAGCAAAAATAGAGCCATACTAGACTCATACTCACACTATACTAATGCCCCAGTCTCTGAATCATTAGGTAAAGCAAACAGCATGCAGTTTTCCAAATATGTTTCCTTGTCTTTTACTCCAAATGCCTCAAAATAAATCATTCCATTATGGGTCAAATGGTGAATTAGTTTAAATTAGTTCTAACTTGCATTCTACATGTTTTATATGACCAGGACATTGTGGAGCTAGTTAAGCCCTATTTCAGAGGTAAGAACAAAATTAAATATGCTTCTCCTCTTCTTCCTTGACACTTATCAGAAAGACTCATGTCAGAAAGGCCAATGTCATTTTTTATACAGTGAGCTGCTGTTTGTTCTTTAGCAATTTTCCTATTGCTCAGATGTTTCATAATGTACTTGGAATACCTGCAATTTATGAGGTATTCATGACGCTCTATATCCCCGCTTTTGGCTATTTGCAAGGCAGTGAACAGTATATTAGCTATGGTTTTTGAGTCTTCAGCATAATCTGAGGCTTTCAGAATATATTTGGTTACTTTTTAGAGATTAGTGTGTTCTGGTTAATATCAGATGCTCAAACCTATTATTGCATTTGATACATAACTATCAAAACATTATTTTTTTTTATTTTGGTTTCTTATTGTTTGTTTTCTTTAAGGGTAGAACTGTGAGAAGTTTTGGATCAGTCTTTGAAAGCAAAATCAGAGATAGATTTTTTCAAAGTATGAATAATAATTCACGTTAACCAAGGCTTTATTTTTTCAAGCTCCAGACATACTGGATTCTCCATCACACTGAACCAAAAGCAACATTGTGTCTACTGTTAAAGGCAGGCAAAAACTTGAATAGAATGATGCTTATGCTGAAGTTGTGGCATGACATCTTTTCATCTGCATTGCACAAGAGGTCAGAATTATTTTATACTATCAAAATCTTCTGGAACTGTGTAAGCTCTGTGTCATCCTGGTTTCAACATTCATCCATTGATGAGTCTTGGTGGTCATGCTGCTCATCACAGAAAAAGTACTTGTAGCCTTCACTGCAACAGAAGGCACTGAAAGCAAAAAAAATGCAAGGAAAGTGTAAACAATGCAGTGTCATTTCTGTGTTTAGTAGCAGTAAAAAGGGAAGGCATGAACATTTCTTCTTAATACCCTGTGGATGGTGAAATTAAAAATTTATTAGCTTAAAAAAAAAAAAAAAAGCAAAAAAACCCCAGCAAACAAACAGGTAAATGTTAAAAATTTGTTTTGTTTAAATAAAAATCCCACTGATATACTGGAGCTATTGCATCAAATATCATTTATGTACATGCATGACTCAGTTGAAAACATTGATATTTCAGTACCAAAGATAACAAATATTGACATCACATTCAACGGTCCAGTTTACCAAGAAATACAGGGCAGTCTGTCTGCAAGACGAATTTTAAAAATGTGATGATACTGAACAGAAAGCAACAGGATATCACAAAGAGTCTGAACTAGGCAAGACTCTGAGAATCAGTGGGAATCAGGAGATCCTCTCTCTAAGAGACCTTCCAAGTTATTAAAAATAGACACAGGAAGATAGAGCACGTTAAGAGATCCTTCCAATTTGGATTTTTTTATATCACAGCTTAGCTGTCCATAGCATCAGGGAACTAATTCCCCAAGCAGAAGTTGTGTTCATGTTAATTTATAAGTTTTTCCCTTCATTAAAGTTCCAGTTTGACAGGACATTTCAACATCCCTGTATTGAAACCACTTAAGGTTCTGCTTAAGTTTAAGCATATGCCTGAATCATATAAAAGCTAAGAAGATTTAGATGTGAACATAACTCATTGTTACACTGATATAGACTTAATGGACCACAAGACTTATCTAAAGTGGATTAAGTCAATAGAAAGACCTCTGTTGATTGAAATGGTTTGTAGGTCAAGGTCTAGACGTATCATGATTTTTCTTCCCTCACTTTTTATAGACACTGCAGTACTTCAAAATATTGCCAAACGTGTTTAAAGTGCTTCCTTTCTGAATGGGTATTTTAATTCAGAATAACTAACCAGGTGCTCTTTTTGCCAGGAAGGTACCACAAGTCTCCAAGTACCACAGCACAGGACTGAAAATATTAAATTCTTGTCAAAAAAAAGCAATATATTAGCAGTTTGGGCTCAGGTTCTTTTCTAGCAGTCTCAAGAAACTACTGCTTCAGGTACTGACTGTTTTTTTCAACCTGAATATTTTATTCCAGCTCTCTATTTAAGAAAATCTAACTAACATTAGTAAAGAGTTATAAAAGCACTTAACATTATGAGGTACTTGCTAGATACTTATCTGTATATTTACCTATGTACTAACATATTATGTGTCTTTATAGTAAAAGGTATTTTTATAAAGGCTGCAAACATTATAAAGTAGCTTATATTTTAATAATAAAACACAAGACAAACTTCTATTTACTGTTTACATTGTATTTTCATTTAGTAATATTTTACCCACCATTTCCATATGAAGTCAACAGTAATTCCACAGAAAAAGGAAAGGTCTGAACCAAAAGGTCCTAAAATTGTGGGACTATTTTCCCTACTGAATTGGGTTTGGATGAAGTTCTGAATGTGCGATTGACTTCTGCACTGCAGAGGAGAGATCTGCATCCACAGACAGACTGAAAAATGATGTTTTGGCATGAGTTTCTAATTAGTTCTCCTTGGGCCAAATTTGTTCTCACTTGCACTGGTCATCGATTTTGTTATTCTCAATTTATACTGAGGAAAGTGAAAGAGGAAATCTGCTCTCCTAATTCTGTCTTATTTTCATACTTTATTGACAAATAACCTGCAACAATCTAGATGTTATTGAGTTTCCCCTGCCTGTGATTTCCTGAGTTTTATTAGTAGCATTTTTTTAGAGGAGTAGATTTGATTTCTTTCAGCATAAGCTTCCATTCTCAAATTCTAAGAGGGAAGGAAATTCACACTGAAGTCCTTGTTAGCTGGTCCTCTATGATGCTGAGTTCCCACAGTGATTAGAGAACATATTTTCATTTTAGCCTTGAAGCTCTTCATCTCCTTGGGGTTCAGAAAATATAGCAGGCTTCCACTAGAGCTCTGAAACACTGAAACTTGCAGCGTGATTTAAGAACAGTTTTCATTTTAGGCCTGCAGACTTAAGACTCCCAGGAATTGGAAAATATGGCAGACTTAGCTGTATGACTGCAGCTCCAATTCCCAGAGTTATTTTTGGTTGGTTTGTTTGTTTGTTTGTTTTAAAGAATCTTTTCATTTCTATTCTTCTTGCAGTTAAGATTTAAAAAAAAATCAAACATACAAACATCCAGTAAATGCTTACATACTTGTAATTCCCCCAGTGACGGAATCAGAGCTTTCCTTCCAATTCCAGGGTCTGGAGACTTGCAAAGCATCAGAATAGAAAAGCAAAATGCACTTTTGAAAAAATAATGTACTAAGTGGATCACGACACCCACAGGCAAGCAAAGGAAAGTCAAGAAAATGTCACAAATGACAAACTTTATGTGGCTGCAAGTGGAAAGGAAAATGGAAGTTCAAGTTAAATAGTTGGTACAGTTAAAGAATGAGACGAGGTAAGGGGAGTGGTTCTTAGGACTTTATACGGTTAGGATCTGATGTACTCTTACTGAATAGAGTGAACAACATTATACTTTTTATGGCAGTAAGCAAAATATTCAGAGCTTGAGTTCAGTTTAAATAGAAACCCAAGAATATCGTTGGGCCTTTCTACAAATAACGTACAGAGATTAAACACTTGCACACAACTGATGAGCAATGCCCAGACTAAAAAGGAATATGTCCCTTCAGCCTTCTACTCCCTGGAATCAATGAATCTAACTCCCTTATCCTCTGCTCACACACCGTGTACTCTTCTCCCATAACCATCTTTGTTGCTCTCCTCTGGATTCCCTCCAGTATGTCAGTGTCTTTCTCATACTGCTGAGTCCAAAGCCAGACATAATGCTTCCCATGTGTTTGTACAAGGGCCAAACAGGGGAAATAAACATTTTCCTCAACCTACTGGCTACGATGCTATTAATGCGGCCTGGTATGTGATTAACCCTCATTGCTGCAGAGGCACACTGCTGACTCATGTTCAACTTGTTCAGCATGAGGACCTCCAGCTCATTTCCTGCAAAACTGCTTTCTAGCTAGCCAGGCCCCAGACTGTGCTTTTGCATGGCCTTATTCTTCATCAGATGTGGAACGCCACTGGTTTTTTGGCCAAAATTCATAGTTTGTGGCAGTCCATTTCTCCAGTGTGTTGAGATCCCTCTAAAAAGCAGCCCTGCCCTCCATCTAGCAAATTGGTCATTCCCCCGGGTCTGAATTTGGTTGTGACACACTCATCTCAAACTGCAAATCATTACTTATAGGAAAATGCACCAGCAGTACTGATCCCAGGGATATGTCACTCATACCGGCCAACAGTGGGATTTCAAACCACTGACCACTACTCTTTGAGCCTGGCAGTCCAATCATTTTTCTACACACTTTGTAGTCAACACATCTAGTATATTGTCTAGATTTGACCTTCTAAATACAAGAAAAGTATGAAAAATCAAGTTGAAAGCCTTGCTAAAATCAAAGTAGATGACATCCACTGGTGTCCCCTTACCTGCAGAGTCAGTTGTCTCACTGTAGAAAGCACAACTTGCCTTTGGTCAGTCCTGCTGACTGTTCTTAGTCACTTTATCATCCTTCATATGCCTGGATGAAGCTTTCAGAAGAATTTGCTTCACAACTTTCCCAGGGACAAAAGTGACATTTATAGTTTCCCAGATGCTCCTTTTTGACAAATGACATTATATTTGCTTGTTTCCAGTAGTCACAAATCTGCCCTGACTGGTTTGACCATTTAAAGATTATAAAGAGTGGCCTTGCAATGATATTGGTCAGCTCCCTCAGCACTCTTGGATGCACCTCATCTGGTCCAATTATCTGGCTAATTTGAAGTCCTGAACTGGAATGCAGAGACTAATATCAAATTTACATTTTCCTCAGTAGACCCAGATTTATAAATTTACCATATGACCTCAGCCTTCACCATATTGTCCTTCCTAAGCTCTGTCTATTCCATTCTGTTAACAAGTTTCAATTTCTGGTCTTCTAGCTGTTTGCATTTCTTCAATACTGACATTACTTGACCTTTTGTGTAGGGGTAGGATAAAATTCCAGGTTTCAGAAATGTGCAGCTCATCTGAATATTTGACTGGAAAATTTTATATTCCCTCTTCTACATCACAGAGGAGCTACAGACTTGCAAATCAGATGAACCACAGCTAAACCTCATTCTCCTCCCCAGTCATATGGCCATGTCCTTTCTTGACCTCTGAGGCCCACAAACATCATCTCATCTACAGTCCACTAAGCCATTAAACTACACAATTAGTGGGGCTCTGGTTCTTTCTTTCCTTTCATTTTTTTTTTAACTGCTAATGCCATACCACAAGTACACTCACATTAGAGCTGTTTATTCATTGAACTGAAAAATTGATGTGTTCACAACTAATTGACAAGCTTAATTTGAGAAACTGTATATATCTAGTAAGACCACTTTTCATACAGTGCTTTCCACACCTGAATCTCAGATTACTCCTAGAAGAAATTAGTATCATTATCTTTAGCTTTCAGATAGCTAACATGAGCCACAGGTGCTTACCGAAGTATTCCAACAGTCAGAAGCAGAGCGAGGATGGAAGCACAATTTGACTAAATACTCAACCCAATGTTCTTTCCCTAGGCTGCCTTAAAGCAACCCTCCTTAAGAGCTTGCCAAGACACATCAAAAAATTTAGCTTTGAATTTTCAACCTGGACATCATGAAATACATGGACTTCTGGCTTTCTATATCTATTGCAAAAACCACAATTTGAAAGTTATTTTGGGCAGAGGAACTCTCTTCCTACTGTTTCTGAAGCATCTAGAATATCAATGGGCATTATACAAGAATCTAGATTTGATAGAAATAATACATCAACTTCCTTGACAGGATTTCTTCCATTACCAGTGCCAACTAGAACAGAAAAAAATAAATATGAAACAAAACATTGACCAACAAATATGTGTTCTTATTTTAACTACATAACCAAAAAAAATAAATTATTTCTACGACTGCAGGAAGGTTTCCTTTTCTGACAGCACTGGAAACATGCAAAACAAATGAACTTTAATTTACACTATATTGCACACTAGACTGCAGTAACTGTTCTATGATTTCCATTGAGCTTCCTCTGCATTTGACTGTCAGCTATGGAGGTAGGTAACAAAGAAAACTCCATGACTCTGAACATGAGCAGCAGCTCCATAAAATCCACACATTTCCTGTGACCAGCTGATCACATACCAACAGCTGTGACACACAGGTGATCAGTATAAAAATTATACAGAACATTGTCTACATATAATGTTAGAACCAGAGAAGAACAATGGAGAGGTCAGAGATAAGTCAACACATTACTAAGACCTGCTCAAGGCAACACTCTACCCAGAAGAGCTAGAGACCATGCAATGTGGCAGGTGTTGTGTGCTGTTAGCAAAGCCCAGGAGCAAAAATGAATTGAAATCACTCGTCAGAAGAAGTAGAAAAAGAAGCAAAATGCACTGAAAATTGAATTTTTATGTTACATTATTAGCAGTATTACAGCAGAATCCATAATTATAAAACTTCAACAGTAAAGCAGTTCCTTCCATGTTGCTTTCTCACGAGCTTGCATAACAATATAAATTGTCATTTTGCATATTTTGTTCTGTCACTCAGCTACCTCCTGTGGCACAAACCTGCTCAAGACCACTGATTCTTTTTGTACATATATCATGCCTTTTCTTACTTGAATCATTTCTAAGAAAAGTAATCCGAACATTTTCAAACTAATTAGGATGGAAAGTATAGGTAAAAAAATGTTCACTTTTATGTACAAAACCTTTCTAAATCTGACCAGATCTGTTCATCTTTACTTACTGCAAAATATGTCTTTCTTGAAGATATGGAGAACTTTATAAGAGAGACTTTTTTTCCCTTTTTTGCATTTTATTTAGTAGCTCATAAGCAGGAATTGGATAGCTATGAAAATATACTCTACAAATTAGAGATGTTAAAGGCCACTTACTGAGTGGACAGCCTGTCTCTTTATTTGAATGCTCATTCCCACTCATCTTACAATCACAGAGTATGTGAATTACTTTTGGAAGAGCTTATTGTGGAAGGTAATGAGACTATAAATCTGCAAGCTGTTTGCTAAGGTTCCTGGACAAAAAATGCTCAAGCAACTGTCACTCTGACTGTGCCACAAAAAAAAGGCCAAACTTTTGTCTTTGGATTATAAGTCTTGTTATGCCATAGCTATTTATGAGCCTATCCTACTGGTTATAAATTTGAAAAGTTTATTTAAATTTTTAATGAGATATCTTAATGAGAAACTATGTCTCATTCTTACTTAATTTATATGTAATTTACAAATTCTTTCTTCCCACTGAATACCATTAATACTTCTTTCAAATAAGAATGCCCTTGACCGGACCATTACATTTTACTTATGCTACGTTAAAATTGGTGTATTCCTTATGCCAAAATCATAATTTACCAAAAAAATAAAAGTAAACAGTTCAATTTTCACCCTTCTAACTTCTATTATATTTCTAAGAGTTTTATTTCCTCCACTGAGAGTGCAGCTAATTCAGGAAGAGAGATGTTTTTGTAGGAGTTCAGACATTAGAGCCCTCTGTTCAGATGTGTTAAGATTTTTTTCCAGAGCACTTGAGCTCTGTAACCATTTGTTGGAGATCTTGTACATAAAGAAGGCATAATTCTTAACAGAAGTAAAACACAGAAAGGAGGTAATTTTATTATCAAATTATAGAACACAGACTTATACTGTAGGAAAACAGTGCTGTAAGGACACATAACATAACTTCTGGGCTAGAAGGTCACCTGTTTCTTGCCAAATTGATATTCAGTACTGTTGTCAAGGTTTATATAAAACATTAATGGTTCAGTATCAGTATAACCTCTCTATATTCATTCCTGCAGCTGATATCAGGACTTTTAGTGGATTGTGTTCCAGCTGTGGCAGTCCAGACAAGAAGAACAGTCTCAGAACAGCCCTGCAGTCTTTAAGCTCAGGCTATTTCTAGTTGTGGTGATTTTTTCACACGTCACAAAGATATCCCAGAAGTCACCAACCCTCGGGGACCCAATTCATTTAAGAAACTGTGTAAAGTTCCAATCTAAAGTGCTGTCACACACATGAATGATCTTCTTAATTTCACCTTCAAAAACACGTCAGCTCAAGTTCAAGCTGGGTCAGAGGGGAGGAAAGAATCTTATTTTTTTGTTCTGACCTCATTTGTCCTCACTGTCTCTGGCCTGACAATACAACCAGGCTTCCAGCAAGGTCTTGGTTCCATTTCACTGGAGAAGTCAAGGACTGAAAACAAAGACCGGACTAACTTCTCACCTTTGGTCATCCCTTCCAGATCTGTGCCATGACAAAGTGACTAGAGAGATGAAGATTTTCTACTACCTTTGTTAAAGAAATAATCTTGTTTTCCTTTAATAGAGTACCAAATTAACTTCAGAGTAGTGTAAGACAATCTTTTGGATACTACCTTCCTAACAACACTTCTATTCTCACAATCCATGTGCACCTATAGTATTCTGAAGATAAAATATTTTATATTAAAGTACAACATAAATATATAACAGGTAAACCATGACCTGATTTGAGAAGGCTAATCATCTACATATCCTTCATGGATCATAGCATAACTGTCAGTGATAAAAGTGAGTTGGGAAGAGAGGAAAGGAAGAATCTTCCAGCTTCAATAGTCTTCAAAAAAAGAAAAAAAGCCTATGAATCTTTCAAATCTGTAAAAACAGTCATCTAATATTTTAGCCATCAATCGGACAAAGCATTATAACTGAAACTTCTTTCCAACTTTTTTCCTCTAGACATTTATTATGCCTTCACAGCATAGTAAGTCAGTAGATTCTAAATACATTAAACTGAGTTACTTAAAACTAAATAACCTAAGTCTAATATTATTTGACAGGCTTTATCAGTACTGCAGATGACATTCACATACCTGTTCAGGTCCTGTGTTCAGCCATGTTATAGCATGATCCCATATAGACACTTTTTCATTTTTGAAAGGAGATATGAAACATTTGAGTCAATATAAATTAAAAATGCCCACAGGTATCCAGTGAACATATTTAACAAGGCAAAGCCTGATGTTTTACTTCCTTACAGTCTCAGCAATTTATGATGCAGTTAGCTCACTTTGAGGGATAAAGAAAAGGCATTCCCTGACTGCAGACTAGTGGTTATGGCAATGCATGCAAATGGAAATGGCAATATCTGAGTGGTCAGTGGACATACCTTTCTGTGTACTGGCCAGCAGTGACACACAGATGTTCAAAGAGAAATAAACTCTTCCTGAAAGGATAGCAGAGCTTACCTGATCCCTTTTCTGCATTCCTCCCATACTGCAGGACTGTTCAGATGTGGTATAAGGTGCAGCTTGGAAGTACACACACAGATCGTGAAGAGCTGCAAGAATGCAAGCAGCAGGTGCTGTACAGTCTCAGTTTCAGGTACATAAGTAATTCCTAACAAAAACCTCTAGAAATATTCTGAATATTAACCTTTAATGAAAAATCCCTTAACTGATCAAAAATCAGAGGGGATACAATAAGCGGCAAATGAGCGTTTCAGGAAGGCTTATGATTATAGACAAATGTGACCTTCTTCTCAGATGCATATTTCTGCAGAGTGAAGCATCCCTGCAATTCATGACTACTTCTTTATGCTTTTAATCCCTTGTTTTTCATCTTCCTTACAGATTTCATGTGTAGCCATAACACAAAAATTTATTCTTAATGCTCAGCCACGTGTTCAGGAACACTTCAGCTCCTCTGAAATTGTCACATTACATATCCAGCTAACACAAAAAATGTGTTTGACAACCACTGCTTTGACCCCTTTCTGCTAATTAGGCCCTACTGGATTTCCAGCTGGATTCCCCAGCTGGTAAGAATCAAGGAAGACAACAGAAAGAAAGGAAAGAAAAAAAAAAAAAAAAAATCAAGCTTGGTAATAAAGGTCAAAATCATCATTAGTTGCATTTTGATCATATTATCATAGAATAACAGTGAAAAGATCTCATATTTTAATTTCTACCCAAATAGAGTGAAGATGTAATAACACTTGTGTTATATGGAAGCTCATTCTTTGCTGTTACAGCAACTTTCATGTAAACCTTTGGTAAAGAGATTGAAGAAGCAACAGTAATCATGGTACACTTGGAAGTTGCTGTGGTGTTTATTTCTTCCTTGATGAACAGCTGCTATAGCACTTTGCACCATTAAAATTGTTTAGTTAGTTTCTTAAATGCTAAAAGCAATTTCTGCAGGGAATTAATTGCCGCTCTAAAAGCTTTAATGATTTTTTTCTTATTTTCCATTTCAGAAATACTTTCACCAGCTATAGATTGAAGACCAATTCTCATAGTGTCAAAATTATGCATTGACAATGACAGGTCACTAAAATTCTGCTTATCCAGCAGGATGAATTTCATTGCAATAGTTCAAATTCCTGTTAAAGACATGTCTCTCTCTGCAGGCAGGAGAGTAATCAAGGCAGGAGGGGGAGAAATCCAACCCTGCCATCTGGTTGAAGAAATTTACCTTTCTGAAGAGAAAGGACAGGATGATCAGCACAGCTTTTACTATGAGATGAACCCATGAACAATTCATTAGCTGTGTGCTCTGTGCTGAAGGATATCTCAAAATATCTGCCAGGATATATCCTTAGACTGAAAATGCTAGGGTGTGCTATTCTGGATAAAATGGAATCACAGCTTTGACCAGCTTTATTTTAGCAGAAACTTCTGTCTCATGCTAGAAAGAGTGTCGTGATAAACACTCCTTCTGTTTAGCACAGTTCTTGGCAAGTTCACAGCAGTCCTCAAGGTCTTTTTTTTAATTATCTGAGCTGCAGCTAACATTTCCCTAGGAACCAAGCTGGATGAAACATCTGACAAAATGACAGAAACACAGATAAACCCAAACCAAAGTTCATATCTGGTTCCATACTTATTTGTATTACAGTAGTGTAAGACTTCGGAACTAAAGTTAGGTATTATGATCCTCTTGTGAAAGATGTTGTTCAAATATATTTCCTGTTTCTGAATGCTTTAGAAATACATATTAAAAAAACCCAAGATGGATGCAGACAGAAGGACATGTTGGAAGAACCTCAGTGGCTAGTACAGTAGGTAGAGTCCTCCAAGTGTCACTGGTATGACTACAAAGTAGTCAATGTTTTTGTAGATATACTATCAAAGAAATTCCTTTACAGAAGATTCAACATAAGCAAATACTTAGCTTTGCAATGCCACCTCCCCCAAGCATAGGAGAAAGCATAAATACCATTTTTGGAAGAGATAATAAACTAAAGGTAAGAAATAGCATTATGGAAAAAAATAAGACATCAAATAAAACTTAAACACAGATCAACAGGAATAAATACTGCCTATGAAGGAATCTGTGCAAGAACAGGTCTGCAGTCCAGTATTAGAATAAAGACTATAGTTTAAAGCACTCGAGCCTTTTGTAATAAAAGCAATAGAGTGTTGGCTTGTGGCACAGAAAATATTGTCTGTTAAAAAAACTAAAACAGGGTAGGTTCAGAAGGTATACTTGCAACAACTGGAAGGGAAGAATGAAATTCTAGTGGCAAATTTCTCTAAATTTAACCTGATGGAACACTTCTGGTTTTATAGGATAATTTTTCTTATAATTTTCATATATTATTTTGCAATTGCCTACTGTGAAATAGGTTTTCAGGATTTCAACGTACTTACTACACTAAATAAATAAACCTGTTAACATCCCTTTTGATGAAGGGGATAACTTGTGTTTTTCAATACAGTCAGGTTGGACAGAGAGAGAGAGATGAAGAACAAAGTTCAGCTTACTTTTAAGAGATCCAAACATAGCTGCTGGGATGTGTGAGACACCCCTAAATTCCTACTATCATCAGTGGAGATCTCAGTACAGTCCTGGAATCTAGAGAGCTGAACAGCTAATAGGGACAGGACTCATTTTCTTATCTAAAGGCACCTTAGATAATCTAAATCACCTTAGTCAGCCTAGATACTTTAGAGTATCTAAGATGCTTCAACAGGTTGGTAAATGTGGCACAGGACTTCTGGCACACCCATATTCTTTCTGACATGGCTGCTGGATATCAGGTAAGATGTCCCAGAGTACCTATAGTGTAACTAGACACCTATGTTTAGACAACTGAGTCCTACTCTAGGTTTCTGCTTTGGGAGCTGGATTGCTCTTAAGGCTCTGCTCATTTTATTAACAGGTAGGACTCTAACTACTGAGCTGAATGACACAGCTGAGGTGCTTCCTTGAGAGAAATCAGAAGCCCTCAAAGTCAAACACCAGGCTGATGGTAGTGACCCCACTGAAAATAAAACCTCCCCTGGTTTTCTTCTGTTGTTTCTTTCCACATTCAGTTGGACAAGGGTGATCATTTAACAAATTCAAATTCCCAGTCTTAAAAACAAAGCTATAGAATCAGTTCAGGAGAATTATTTCTGCACAATTACATGCTGTGCAGCCATTTGTGAAAGTGTAAAGTCAGCTTAAAGCAGAGAAATTGATATGTCACCATCTATTGATAGTAGTTCTAATAGAAGGCAAAGGACAAAAATCAGATTTATGTAAATGTTACTGTTATCCTTCCAGATAAAAAGTGAAACCAGCACAGCTTTTTCTTTGCACTGGGCAAAATACATGCATATTATATGCTATAGATAGAAGTCCAGTTTAGGAATGACAAAAATAAGATGGCAACTTCAGAAAGATGAAAAATACACAAATCTGTGTATTTTTCAATTCATGTAATATTATAAATTGACAGAGAAATATCTAAAACTGTTACTTTCTTGTTATCTCAGTGAATCAAAGCAATTAGATTCCAGATTATCCTTTCTGTTAATTTCGTCAATGATGAAATGATTTACTTGTGCCTCCCAACTGGCTTGCAGTTTGTCTCTCCGGGATCCTTTGACCTCTTTTCTCACCTTGTAAAGTATATTACTTTGTAAGTAGTCCAGTGAAACAAAGGGGAATATATGGCAGAGTTAATGGTATCTTTGTCTATCATCATATCCTTGTCTATAATAAATGTGTACCGTAATCTGCAATTTCTTTTATCAATCATCACCCTGAAAACACTGTTCTCCAGAGGGGTGAAACTTACCCCAGTGTGAAACAGCAGAACAAGTTCTGAAAGTCACTTAAGTTCCTATTTCACAACACTCACTTTCTTAGTCTTACATATCAAGCAAATATTATCTTTTATCTGAAGGATAAGAAAGGCATGACCAACAGCTACTAAAATTTCAGTACATTTGTCTGTAAATTTAATATAAAGCCGCCTTGAGGAAAATGGGCTATGTAGTTCTCCTCCACCCAAGCTCACAGCAAGACAAACTATAATGTTATTCTTAGCAGATGTTTGCCTAAATCATTCTATAAATGATGTAGATTTTGCTACTTCTATTGGCATTCCTTAGCTAGTCTACCAGAAATGTTTTCCTAATGCCCAATCTAAATCTCTCTTGCTGAATATTAAGCCTATTCCTCTCTTGGATGACAGAATAGGGAATACAGTTATTAAACATGAAAAAGTCAATACAAAGCTTGAAGGAACTGTAAATGTTTTGGAACTCAGAGAACAATTTACTAATTTCTATTTAGCAGCTTATCTGAAAATGGTTGTCATGTCTGCCTGCAGTCTCTCTTTTCCTAAATTAAATTCCACGTCTTTCCGTATTTCCTCATTTTTCAAGATGTCTGATCATGTTCTGTGTTCTTGCTAGTTGGCACACATCTTTTTTGAGGTTGGAGTGCCTCAAGCTCCAAGTAAAGGGCTTAGTAGTACCAAGTAGAGCAGAACAATTAATCCATGCTCTATTGCAAGATACACTCTTAATACAATGCATGTTATTAACACTTGTTTCAAATTGAGACACACTGTAGAAGAAATTTTTCTCTGAAATTGCAGTCTAACCAGTTGTCCTCTTCTTTATTCTGTTCCACTAAAAATTTCTGCCTAAGTACTTGCAATTCTTCTTGAATTACAAATTAAATAACTGTATTCTTTTCTGTTATGCAAGTTGTAAAAAAATTGTTGAAAAATACTGAAAAGAATCCCTCAGAAACCACATAAAGTTCTAATCCAGTAAGTATTTCCAACCACTTTTACCTGTTCACCTCAGCAGTTAAATACATACCATGTTGATCTATCTTGCTGCTCAGAATAGTTTAGATTACTTCAATGTATGGGTCTTGATTTGCTATTGCTAATTCATCTGAGACAGTCATTAGCTACTAGCTGTCCACCAGCAGCTGGTCTACGGAATGACAAAACTCTTCCATAAAGTCCAAAAAGTAATTCTTCTGTGTGCAGGCAATAAATATTCCTAAGAGCTAATAGATTTCATTGGATTTGGATCAAGGAATAAAAGATAAAGTCAGTTTTAAATCTTTTTAATTTCTTTAATTAACACTTCCCCTTCACACAAATCTGATATAGACATACTGATCATGAGCTGGAATCTATATATGCAGAGGTAATACAACTCATCATCACTAAAAGAGAGATTTATTTAAGTTTTGCACAACTGCTACTGAGTAGGTGGCATTAATTTTTTCAAGAACGTTTCAGACGTCCTTTTAAAAGCCAATCAAAGATCATCTTGATATGTCCATTTAATTAGAAGCTGAAAAATTTGATCCTTATACTGTTGTCAGGAGCATATTGCATGCAGGGATTGAAATACATTTGATTGGCTCCTCAATGTGTAGCTTCACTTCAAGCAACAATTCTAGAGCACGGATAATTGGTGCCCTGCAGCTTTCCCCACTGAAAATCAATTGAATTTCCATTATGTTTCAATTGTCTTGCAGTGGGAAACCTACAGGGTTTCGTTGGCTGGTGTTTTTTTAATATTACCTTCTGCACTAGAGAATAAAGTTTTTAATGCTTTTCCCTAGGTAAACTACTAGCAACACAAGAAAATAATCAATTCAAACAATCTGCTCTCCATGAAACTCCCTTCCCAAAAGGGCAAGTAATCTCCTGTATTGTACTGATTTTCTCATACTTCCATGCTTTGCCTCAGTCATCATGGTCTGGTCTGCAGCTATTTTTGCAATGTGCTCTTCACCTAGTACTTCATTGGGAAATGTTTTTCTATATGATTATTCACAGCAGCAAGCACCATACCCAGTAGCAACACGTGTCTAGAGTAATGCAGTGCTTCAAGCCTGTATACCTCAAAAGACAAAGAAAAAACATTTATTTTGGTGTTCATTAGTTTACAATCCTGTAAATAACAGAACTATCTTTCCATTTACTCCTTTGTTCAGACAAATCATGTGGCCATATAAAACTGAATGCAGGATAGACTGAAGCAAAGTGAGACAAGGGCTTGTATCACCACTTTGTATTTTCTTTCTATATTTACAGCAATTTTCACCTTATTAGATTGCACAAGACACGACATCCACGTTGACTCCTTACTCTTCTTCAACCCCAAATGGCCAGTACTGAAGAAAGTTCTTATAGTCATCAGGAGAAAGTCAGGAGAATGTAGCTCCATGTAATCAAACAGAGATTTGCCAAGCAGAAGTACACATCCATGGCCTTCCTTATTTTAGTGACAGCCTTTGGAAAGAGAGCACAGTGATATTTATCTTGTCAGAATAAACACAGGTGGTATTTGGGAGATAAAGGGGTAAAGGATAAACTAGTGTTTTATTAGATCAGATCAATTGAAATGGATTGCTCTTTAAATGGAGGACTATTTTATTAACAACAGTCTCCCATTCCTTATTCTGATATTCTTACATGACTTTAGAAAAGTCAGGGGAACAGAAGCATTATTTTAAGCCTTAATCAGGTACCAGAAAAAAAGATTTCTGGAGAGAAAAAAAGTGGTAAATAATCTTGAAATGAAAGTCTGAACAACGTGGTTCTGAAACTTTACTTTCAATTTTATATTTGTCATTTACTTAAACTACAAAAAGTTGATCCATATCTTCCTTCAATTTACAATAAGAATATCTTTTCTTTAGCTTTTTTAAAAAAATAATAATTTTTTAAACTTTTTCACTGATCAAATTTACCACCTCAAATGCGACTGAATGTTGATATTCTAGAAGAATAGAGTTGATTATTCCTGATCTCTAAATAATTTCTGACATTTTAAACAACACAGTTCAAAAGTAAAAGGTCTTCTCAGCACCACTATGAAATGCTGCTCGAAAGTACTTATACACCAACAGCTATCAAATGCCTAGCAGCATTTTTCAATATAGAGATGTCATCTGTGACTCCAAGAACTTCACTCAATATTTTCAAGTTACAAGTTGTATTTTAAATGCATTCTCCCCATGTAATGCTGAAGAGTTAGATCAAACGTTTGCTTCCACAAACTTTAAATATGTGCCAAATTCCAAATTTAATTCATAAAATATAACCAATGACATACTAATGGATGTTACATTAATATAGCTATAGAAACAACATTACATTAATTAGAACTTTGTAAATGCTGTAATTAAGATATTCAGTGACAGCTGCCTTTCCTGTCCCTTAGCTTCACCAAGAAATCTCTCAGCACTACTTATTTTGGAATCGTCAGCTGCATGGATGCAGGAAGAGCCATCTGTTGGCATTTTTTAAATGTTAACTGACAGAGGTTCCAAACAATTGCTCCTAATACTTTTTTAAAAAATCCAAAATAACATTAATTATTTTTAAAAATTCTGTAACAGGCTTTGGCAGAATTTATGTCATTAGCACTTAAAAATGCATGCATCGTTGGCTTCAGATCTGACTGATGTACTCTGTTAACATAGGATCAGAATAATACCATCGCCTTACATGCGTAGGTAAAGAACTTTAATGTTTTATCCTATTTGTAAAGCTTTATTACCCAGAAGAGGTACGATCATCTATCAAAGGTCTATGAAGTCACTCTATGGATACTTGTTCTTCTGCATTGTCAAGTCAAGGTTCATTTTTCCTCACATTTGAGACTTCCATGGGTTCAGCACAGATCATTTTGATACCAGTCTATATGACCCTTCTTTCTCTTCTGTAACTTTAATATCTTCTTAATGAGACTATGCTTCACATATGGGAAATGCAGAAAGATACCAACACTTTCCTATGTTAAAGTTTTTGCATACATATTCTAATTTCTTACTCATCTCAATGGACTTTGGATCTTGCTTGTCAGCACAGCCCACACCCCCCCAAATCTAGCATTCCTACTCTGTTCATTTAATCCCAACATACGAAGCCATTTCCTTGTGAATAACATTTCTCCTTCTTTGATGTTTACACCCTCCAAACAATCTGTTGCTGTTATCAGACCTGAAGGAATAATGAATTCAGTGAATTACACATTTTTTCCCTTTGTCAGCAAGCAGATGGCAAAATTCTCAAACTCATTCATCATTTGAAATTATATTGGAAGAGCCTTCAGTTTTGCTGTGTGGGAGCTACATGAATGACAGACATTCTCCACATCCACGTTATCAACTAAGTTAACCTCACGGCTAACTCCTGTCCCCGTTTCCCAGTCATCAACAGTACAAAAACATTAATTTTCACCTGAAATCTTTGATAGAGAAACTAGCTCTACCCTAAGAAAAAAATTTCCTGTAACTCTGGGATAGTTTATTTCAAGGATAATTTGCAACAGTCAGTATGGATAAGATAGCATCAGGTCTGATTTCCTACTCCTTACTCCACCGCTACAAAAATAGGCTTTGGCTGCAAACTGTTTTAAGTACCTTGAAGTCCCATCCCAGCCATTCAACACATATACTCAGTACTACGCAAGAAAAACAATGTTCTGGTGGACTGCAACTCAGCTGTCTTATAGTTTCAGACACTGCAATGAAAACAAAAATGCCAAAAATAGTATTTATACTTTAGGGCTACAGGGAGCTCAAAAAGAAATCTAAGGTTCAAGGTTGTGTTGTATAAGGCATATATATGGCTGCACTACTGTTAATTTTACAGAGCTTTGAGCAGAGTGAATACAACCCCTCTGCATCACTTCAACTCAAGTGAAGGCATTTAATATTGTAGATGTAGCCATTAAGCCTCAAACACAAAAATCTTTTCACTCATCCAAGGAAATGTTCTGTTTAATTTGACAGTGTAACTCCTCAGGTGGAACAAGAGCAACTTCCTCACTGTTCCACTAACAGAAAGTGGTTGGGGCAGGACTGGGAGCATACATAGAGGCATATGTGATGATTTGGACTTTCATTCTTCCAGAAGCAGAGGTAGAGCAAGTCTGTACTTTCTAAGGTGACTTCTGAGTCAGTACAACTGGTTAGGACTCTGCTCAAAGATGCAATGGAGTCTTTAAAGAGCTTCATTAATAAAATATCAATAAAGCATAAATAAATCACTATGTCAAATAATCCTGTTGAAATATAACAGCTACTTTGCATGTCTAAGCATATCACAAATTGCTTGTAAATCTGATGTTATGGTGTTTATAGCAACCTCTGACTTTTAGCAGCCTGGGACACTCTAAGGAGAGATTTTTTTTTTTAAGAGGTTAATGGATAGAATGAAAAAGAGACTCATATTCTCAAAACCTAAATTTTCCACACTGACTCCTGTAGTAGAATCTAAACCCATGAAGTGGGGGGTAGAGGGGTTTCCTAATCATCATGGGGAGATTTGTTCATCATAGAACAGGACATGCAGGAGCCAATCTTAGACTGAAGAGCCAATGAACATTTTGTTATAAAAAAATGTACCTCAAATCCAACCTGGGAGACGCATTATCTGGTACTAACCATCCTGAATCCCTTCACAAAACACAGTCCCTAAATTCTTCTCCTTGGGTAACCAGAGAAAGAGTTCATTCATTTATTTTCAACTGCTCTTCATGCTCTATCTCATTATTTAGAACAAGCCCTTATGAAGTGCAAACCCCAAACTTATTTTTTTTTCACTGAGGAGTTTGAACCTGCTTCTCAACAAGTTAACTGCCTAGTTTTATACCACGTAGGAGGTAAACATTTAATCAATATTTCATTAGCCAGTGACTTTTTAGCATATAGAAACCTTAGTTAAAGAAGGAACTAGATCGACGTCTAAATGCTGCTTTAACTATAGGGTTACAGAATTATGTGCATTCTCTTAGGTTTAGTGAATCCTATAAACAGTAGAGGTTGATACTGCTTCTCTCATACATGTATCCATACTCTCTCTTCACTGATGAACAGTGAAACTGGACTGATGAGACAAATATTCTGATCCCCACACTAATGTGTTAAAAATGGGATTCTGTGGGGGTTTTGGGTTTGGGGGGTGGGAGTTGTTGGTTTGTTTTTTTATTTCAAGCTAAGAGGAAGAATGTCCTTTCTGTAAAGCTTGACAGAACTTAGACATAAAAGAAATATTGTTGCTCACACTTTCAACTCTGAGCCGCTTCTGGTCGTGGTGAAACAGAACTCTGAGCTTCTGAGAAACTTGCTGAAAATGTTAATGTCCATAAGCACCTATGGTGAGATTAATCTAACTTGTACACCTGAGCTGGCTCTACATGATTACGAGTAATTTTTACAGTTATCAGAGCTTGTGATTAAGGGCAAACACAGGAACTCTGAAGACTCCAGTCTTGCTCATAAGAAAATTGATTGGATTCTTCTCTCTTCCATTAACCTGGAACCTATCAAAAGCCTTGTGTTTGAACTACATAGCAAAGCAAAAATATTTTAATTACTTCAGTGACTTCTTTCAAAGTTAGAGTTTTCAAAATTCTTTTAAAAATCCTAGGAAGAAATCCTCTAACCTATGGTATGTACTTTTTATTAACAGAGTTACAAATACTCACAAACAAAGGGTCTTCATCAATTTACATTCCTTTGGATCAAAACTACTAAATCAATAAACCACTATGTTAAAAAATAGAAAACTCTTCAGTAAATTTATGTCAAAGAGTCAGCATTGTTTCCATCAAAACAAGCAATCAAATGAACATAACAAACACACCACAATATTTATGACCTTCCATTTACAACTGATTTATTCACATTTATAAATGGAGTTTTGTAATGTTATGCCCTGAAAGGCATTGGTAAATCAACAATTCACAGTAGTAATAAGAGCAAAACCTTTATCCATTTATGAAACTTTTCCCATAAGTTTTAAAATACTTTTTAAACTTTGATTTTTGAGACTTTCTGCCCTTCTAGACTCCAAGTATCTGAAAAAAAATAATGTCATTAAGAAAAATTGGGTTTTGCTGGCCAATAGTATAAAAAGGAGAGAGCACTATAGTTTAAAGGGGAAATTCAGCACCCAGTCATGTAAGGACTTCAGGAAAGTCTGGGCATAAGTGTAAAATCATTAATATTTCCATTGACACAATCAGATCATTAGAAGATGTCCACCTGTTTGAGTATTTTGCTGCAGTGGTCTGGGACTTCAGTTTGAAAACCTTTGTAAGCAGCAGAAAAATGGTCTTTCTACTGAGAAGGTCTTGTCTATGTAAGGAATATTGTATGAGATTTTTCAGGGTTTATATTTTCACATATATTAATGACACTTTCAGAGGACTAAAAATCCCCACCCCATTTCATAGCAGAATCTGATTATATAGGAACTAAACTTGAAGAAAATTTTCTCTTCTAATTCTCCTCTTCTTTCTTCCTCAGAGGAAACTTGAGGACACCAGAACTGATGAAAGAGATTAAATGGGTTTAGTCTGACTTTGCAGAGCAACTGTTAGGGATTCCAGATTTTACTGTTGGTATTAAACATATTCCAATGAAACAAGAAGGTGACAGAACCCTGTCCTTGAGGGATTAATGGATAATTTAAGAATAATTATCCTTCCATTTCACAAGGTTGAAGGAAACAAACACCTTTTAATCAAATAAGGAGAACTTGGTTAGTTATTTGACAGTGTTCTCTGTTGGTTTAGGCTAGACTGCAACACAAAGAATATGTAATAATATAAGACTGACAAAATCAACATAATCCAGAATTCTGATTTTGACTGTAGTCAGAAGCAGAGGCTAAGAAGAAGGTGCGAGAAGTTAAAAACAGATAAAGGAGAAAAAAATGCAGGCTCTGCACTCAACTGCATCCTGGTTTCTAGCAAGTAACACTGGTCCTGCAGCACAGCATGCTTCGTTCTTTGTGATTCCTTCTGGCATTAATTAAAATATGCCCAAACACAGTTTGATAAACATAGGTATATCACCTTTTTTGTGAGTCTTGCTAAATTCTTAATTCAGTGAAAAAACAACAGCTTGTTACATTTCCACAAAACCATCTAAAATAGGGAACTCTTTGGCCCAGAAATATGGCACTCGATCTCTCATCCCCCAGCTCGGCAATACTTGCAAGTGAATAAGCAATGAAATGGAGACATTGAGACATTCCTATCCATTCTCTGTCACATACATCCCCAGGAGAAGAGATAAAAGAACCTAGCCTTTATACCTATTCTGCTCCACCACACACACCGAAGGGATATGAAGCACGACATCCTGCATCCCCAGTTACACTGTAAAGTATGAAATTATAAAATCTTTAGGAAAAGGTATACTTAGCTATATGTAGGGCCTGGCAAAACAATGGTGGAATAATAGAAACAAGTGGATGATGTTATAATATGAATATGAACTATAAAGTAGATGTAACCAGCTTTGATATTCAAGAATATATAGTACCTTAAATAAGCTATTGCAGTCAGGGAGGCAGAAAGATCACTTTGATCCAGTCAAAAATCAGAAGAAAAAAAAAACCCAAAATAATTGAAACATTAATTCTTCTTATGAAAAAAACTTTTGGAAAACAGCAAAAAAATGTTAGTCTGGGAATATAGAAGTTTCATTTCAATGTGTTTTACTTTACTGTTTCAGCATTTAATATAACTTACAAGAAAGCTTTTATACTGCCTTCCCTTCAGATAGTACATGAGTCAAAAAGATCACAGAATCATGGAATAATGGAATGTTTTGGGGGTTGGGTGTGACCTTTAAGGATCATCTAGTACAACCTTCTTCCCATGGGCAGGAACACCTTCCACTAGATCAGGTTGCTTTAAAGCCCTATCCAAAGTGACATAGAACAGACCCTATGATAAGGCATCCACAACCTCTCTGGGCAACTTGTTCCAGTATCTCACCACCTTCATTGCAAAGAATTGCTTCCTAATGTCCAAGCTAAACCTACCCTCTTTCAGTTTAAAAATGTTGTCCCTTGTCCTGTCATTACATGCCCTGGTAAAAAGTGTCTCTCCACCTTTCTTATAAGACGTCTTTATAAATTGAAAGGCTGCAATAAGGTCTCCTTGGAGCCTTCTCTTCTCTGGCCTGAACAACCCCAACTCTCCAGCCTGTCCTCATAGGGGAGGTGCTACCACCCCCTGATCATCTTTGTGGCATCCTGTGTACCCACTTGAGCAAGTCCATGTCTTTCTTTTGCTGGGGGCCCCAGAGCTGGACACAGCACTGCAGGTGTGGTCTCACAAAACTGGAGTAGAGAGGGAGAATCATTTCCCTCAGCCTGATGGCCATACTTGATGCAGCCCAGGATACAATTGGCTTGTTGGGCTGCAAGATTACATTGACAGTTCATGTTCAATTTTTCATCCACCAGTATCCCCAAGTCCTTCTCCATAGGGTTGCTCTCAATCCATTCATTCCCCAGTCTGTATTGATATTGGAGATTGCCCTGACCAAGGTGCAGGATCTTGCATTTGGCTTTGTTGAACTTCATGAAGTTTGTACAGGACTACTCCTCAAGCCTGTTAAGGTCCCTCTGGATGGCACCCCATCTCTCTAACGTTATCAACTGCACCACTCAGCCTGGTGTTATCTGCAAACTTGCTGTGGGTGCACTCAGTCCCACTGTCTATGTTCTTCATGAAGATATTTGATAGTATTTGTCTCAGTACAGACCCTTGAGGGACAACACTTTTTACTGGTTTCTACTTGGACATTGAGCCATTGACTGTAACTCTTTGGATACAATCATCTAGCCAATTCCTTAACCATCTAACAGTCCATCCATGAAACACACATCTCTCCAAGACTGTTGGGAAGACTGTTGTGGGGGACCATGTCAATGGTCTTACAGAAATCCAGCTAGATTACATATGTAGCTCTTCCCTTGTCCACTGTCAGCTCCATTGTAGAAAGCCACTAAATTCGTCAGGCATGATTCACTCTTTCTGAAGCCATGTTGGCTGTCTCTAATCACCTCCTTGTCTTCCACATGCCTTGACATGTCTTCCAGGAGGATCTGTTCCAGGATCTTACTGGGCATGGATGTGAGGCTGACTGGTCAGTAGCTCCCAGGTCCCTTCTTTTTATCCTTTTTACAAATGGGCATGATGTTTCCTTTTGTCCACTCTGTGAGGATTTAGCCTGACTGCCATGACTTTTGAAATATGATGGAGGGTGGTTTGACAACAATATTCACCAATTGTCTCACAACACTGAGGTGCATCCCATAGACTTGTGTATGTTCAGGTTTCTCAGGTGGTCTCAAAACTAATCTTGACTGATTGAACTTGACTGGTTTTGAATTCATTGACTTCCTCACTATATTTCCATCCTTCTGAAATTTAGTTCTAAACCAAAAACACCAAGGTAAAAATAGTGTACTTTTTAATAATATCCTAAATTTCCTCAAGGAAAATATTATGTGTTTCTGAAAGTCTTTGGGTCAAAGGCTTTGTGGAGGTTTCAGCTGGAATTCACAGAATCACAGAATCATCTAGGTTGGAAAGGACCTTGAAGATCATCTAGTCCAACCGTTACCCTAGCACTGACAGTTCCCAACTACACCATATCCCTAAGTGCTATGTCAACCCGACTCTTGAACACCTCCAGGGATGGGGACTCGTCACAGGATGAAGAAAATCAAACATCTTGAGTTTTCCATTAGTCTTATAACTAATCTAAATCTACCCTCTTTCAGCTTAAAATCATTACCCCTCATCCTATCCCTACACACCCTGATAAAGAGTCCCTCCCCATCTTTCCTTTATGCCCCCTTTAAGTACCGGAAGGCTGCTGTAAAGTCTCCCTGGAGCCTTCACTTCTCCAGACTGAAAAACTCCAACTCTCTTAGACTGTCCCAGGGCGCTCCAGCCTCCTGATCATCTTCGTGGCCTCCTCTGGACCTGCTCGAGCAGGTCCATGTCTTTCTTACACTGGGGGTCCTAGAGCTGGATACAGTACTCCAGATGGGGTCTCACAAGAGCGAAGTAGAGTGGGAGAATCACCTCCCTTGACCTGCTGGCCACACTTCTCTTGATGCAGCCCAGGGCACAGTTGGCTTTCTAGGCTGGGAGCACATTGCTGGTTCATAGTCAGTTTTCCATCCACTAACACCTCCATGTGCTGCTCCACAGGGCTGCTCTCAATCCACTCATCACCCAGCCTGTATTTGTGCATGGCAGTGCCTCAACCCATGCGCAGGACTTTACACTTGGCCTTCTTGAACTTCATGAGGTTTGCACATGTTATGGAGGCTTCCAAATAAGCAACCCACCACCAATTTAAAAAAATAAATAGATTTATTTTTTTCATAAAACCACCAGTCAGCTCTCCGTAGATTACAGATCCGGATGTCCACAAGAGGAGAACAGAATAACTTTCTGGGGATTAACAATAACCTGAAATACTTTACAAAGCCCCACTCCCCAGAGGTTTAACGACAACCCCAAACGAAAACTTCACTTCCTGGGGTTTAACGGGAACCCGAAACGTAAAACAAAGCCTCACACCCCAGGGGTTTAACGACAACCCCAAACAAAAACTTCACTTCGTGGGTTTAACGAGAACCCAAAACGTAAAACAAAGCTTCACAGCCTAGGGGTTTAATGACAATCCCAAACATAAACAAAACTTCACTACCTAGGGTTTAACGACAACCCAAAACGCTCTATCACTCACCTAGAAAGTGAGGGCTCTCAACCTCGAGGACCTGCTCAGGGCAGCGTCCTGACCCAAGGGGAGAGTCCTGACCGCAGCATACAGCTCCAGGGGACGAGCTCAAAATGGCTCCCCCAAGGGACTCCGTTTATACCCAGACCGAATCTGACCTGTAGTCAATAGCGGCTCCCATTGGTCAAAGGTCTCAACTACCGCGAGACCCTGAAAACAAAGACAGCCAAAAGCTGTCACGTTTCAACAACCAGGAAGCTCTGTTTTCACTGGGCGGATGCACCTGCCACAGCACAGGCTCACCTCTCAAGCCTGTCCAGGTCCATCTGGGTAGCACATCCCTTCCCTCCAGCATGTCAACTGCACCACACAGCTTGGTGTGTCAGCAAACTTGCTGAGGATGCACTCAATCCCACTGACTGTGTAACCAACAAAGATGCTAAACAGCGTCCATCCCAGTATCAATGCCCAAGGAACACCACTCATCACTGTTCTCCACTTGGACATCGAGCTGTTGACTGCAACTCTCTTGAGTGCAACCATCCAGCCAATTCCTTATTCAACAAGTGGCTGATCTATCAGATCCATGTCTCTCCAATTTAGAGACAAGGATGTCATAAGGGACAGTGTCAAATGTTTTGCACAAATCCACATAGATGACATCAGTTGCTCTTCCCTTATCCACCAATGATGTAACCCCATCATAGAAGTCCACCAAACTGATCAGACACAATTTGCCTTTAGTGAAACCATGCTGGCTGTCACTAATCACCTCTTTATTTTCCATGTGCCCTAGCACAGTTTCCAGGAGGATTTGTTCCATGATCTTGCTGGGCACAGAGGTGAGACTGACTGGCCTGTAGTTCCCTCAGTCTTACTTTTTTCCCTTTTTAAAAATGGGGGCTATGTTTCCCCTTTTCCAGTCAACGGAAATTTCATCGGACTTCTATGACTTTTCTGATATGATGGATAGTGGCTTAGCCACTTCATCCGCCAGTTCCCTCAGGACCCAGGAATGCATCTCATCAGGTCCCATGGACCTGTGCACCTTCAGGTTCCTTAGATGGTCTCAAATTCAATCTTCTCCTACCGTGGCCGGTTCTTCCTTCTCCCAGTCCCTGCCTTTAACTTCTGTGTCTTGGGAACTGTGGCTGAAATGTCTGTGAAGACTGAGGAAAAAAAAAAGTATGGATGCCCTAGAGGAAGAGAAGAAGGCACACTTGCTTGCTCTCAAATTAAGGTAGCACTGCCTTGGCTTTAAATGCCTACCAACATTTGGAAGAAACAGAAAAATTACATACATCTACCTTTGTCTGATACCAAGCTTAGCTAATGTCCCCCCAAAAAAGTGCTTGTCCAATGAATTGAGTCACCAACCTATTGCAAGAGAGAGCAGAGCTCCATTTGTCATCTTGCTGAAGGGTTCAGTGAGCTCATTGCTCACCTTCAGACACTAGCACCTACAACTGTTTAAATCTCTTGATCTTCATTTCTTTAGAGCTCAATTACAATCCCTAAAGATGTGTTAAGTCTAATCTTAAATGTACATTGGAATAAATGTATAATGATTGTGAGGTCTTCGGACACTATGATAATGAGATCCATAAAAATATGAAGTCTACAGAAGTGCCTCTTTGCTATTTTTCTCTCCTTACATTCTCCCGAACTTTGTTAATAAATATTAATGCTATTTTAATACTTAAATATGTTCCACCATGTATTCCTTATACTTTCTACCTTGACACCTAAGCTTCCCTTAAGAAACTATAATGAATTTCTAAAGACTTCCTCAGCACATCGTCTCAGTGAAGCAAACTATCATTATATTCTCATTTTACTGTTTCTTCCTCTGTTTTAGTAATATCCACAGTATACCATCCAAAGTACAGGTAATTGGTAGGAGGTTCATTCAATTAGAGATGTGCAGTGTGCTGAATGTTGCTTATAACTGTTATATAACTGAACAGGAAAAAGCAGCAAAATAGAAAAATCTTTTTTTATGCATTCACAATGAAATACAAAACACATTCCTTAGGATTTATAAATAGTAGTGATTTCTAGAACTGTTTTGTCACTAAGCAGCTCTTAGGACCTTCCACTCTATAGAATGACCTGAAAAAACATTTATTTCCTTATCAATTGGATAGTTTTTAACAATTTTAAAAATTAATTGTCTCTGTTTCTTAGGCATCATTAAAAATGCAGGACCCTGTTTCCAGCTTGATGTGAGGATGTACATAAAAAACTTTTCAAGCTGTGAGGCTAAGAATTACTTTATTTGTGTCCATATTACTACAAAGATTTGTAACAAATGTTTATTTCTTCAAATTAAGTAATTACGATAGCCCAGCTGTTCAGGAATTTAGCCAAGAATTTAATGGAACGTTAATTTTACAATACTTTGGTCTGAATATAAGCTATGAAAACCCTACTGTAACTACCATTTGTAATTGAACATTTCTGAATCTCTTTACTCATTATAATACTTATTAACGCATCAAGTCTAGTATAAATCCAAAGAAGAGCTAAATATTCTATGTATTAGAAATATTATATATATATAACGATACATTTATATTTCATAGACTATAATATAGTCTACCCTGTGAACTGTGGAATACTCCTGCATCATTTTCAGCCACCAGCTGGGCAACTTCCTGCACGTCTACAGCTACCTCTATATAGATAAATAGCACAGGAACAACTTGGGCTGCATCTTTGTAGTTAAATATTTTAACTGTTCAATTTTAAGCACCAGAACAGGATGCTTTGGAGACTGTATTCTAGTTTCTAAACCTGTCTCAGTCACTGTCTCAGACAGAGATGTTTTGATCCAGATTATGCTAAAATATGTGTTTACTATTAAAAAGTATCAATATTTGTGCTTAAATTAATTTGATCCAGATTAGTTTATTAATGTAGACATGTTGGAAGAATACTTTTAATGTTGTCATAGCCATCCAGTGAAACTGAAGAATTCAGGAGGTGAAAAATAGTTGAAGTTATGAATCAGAAATCATAGTTAACTCAGAACCAATCCACAAACAAATACACTTCATTGCTGAATTGTTTTAACTGCAGTTGGTTGTCTTAGAAAGTGCACATAAACTTAATTCTAGAGAGAGAACTACCCAGGAAACATCTATCATGCAACATGGGTATGGATGCTACTTGAAGTGCAGGTAGAAAAGGACAGATGCCTTCTTCCATAACTCACTGACAGATACTTCACAGAGCCACTTGTTTTAGGGCAAACCAGGAGTCTTAATGCAACATACAAAGAAGTGAAAACTCACTGGGCTTGAGGAAGATGTATCCAGAGATTTTAGCAGTGCACAGAAGATAAGAAGCCTGGCATCAGATCCAAGATAAGAAGGTGTTATCACAGGAAATACTGCCAGAATTTGTTGAACTAATACAAAGTGCAAGAAACACAATGGCACAGAATCTCAGATAATTAGCAGCAATTAACAGACAATTCATCTGAACACAGAGGAAACCATTCCCCCACTGATAGTTGATCATGGCATACTGGTTTTGAAGATCTCAGGGGCCAGCAGTGATTGACAACAAAATCATGCTGATCAGACATAGGTTCTGCAGTTAATCATTTCAGGGAGTGGACCACAAACAGATCAACATGTTTTGCAAAGGATTGTTGTCTCCCACACACCTGGTTGTCTGTATTATCTGGTATCCTGTAGAGCTGCTGAACAAAATCTGTTTAGCTGAACAGATGATAAGATTTGTTAACATAGCTTTTATTAGATTTACTAAACTACTTAAACATACTAATAGAATTTGTAATTTCAGCAAAATATGCTGAAGTAAGAGTATCTCTAATTAGAAATGTCTGGTTTTAAATTCCCAGATAAAATAAAAACATAGTAGTGTCTGGAAGATGAGCACTGAGATCTTCCTTCTTGTGGTAAAAATGTCAGAACAGTAGAACTTTTCACAAAAACATCCCAGTGCCACGATCAGTGGTACCTTGATGAAGTTACAGAACGAGAAGAACATTCCATACATGTGATACAGAGAAATATGTATGATACTACATATGATACAGACACATAGGATACTTCATTCATGGTATCTAGAGATTTCTTCTATTCTCCTGGGGAGGAATGCATTATATGCATATACAATTGAATAATGCACTGTCTTAAGAGTGGCATAGGGTTTGACATAGTCACTCCAGTCTGGTTGGCTTGTCCTATATTACACAGTTCACCTTTGCTACATCTGATCTGAAGGAAACCAATACAAGCAGGAAGCACAACACCGAGCTGAGGCAGGACAAATCATTCTCAAAACACTTCAAGTGCAGCTGAAAGCAGAGGTTATTGGATATCTCATGTGAAAACACAGTTCACTGGAGATTCCCAAATTAAAGCAGTCTGGCTGCACTTCTAAAGAGTCTCCAGGATTGAGGATACTTTTTCTTTTATTGCTACTTACACAAAATGTCATTTAAAGGAGGCCCAAACAGAGAAATCAATGGTGATAAAGAATATACAAGTGAATAAGAGCTTGAACGAAACACACATAAACCTAGAGCAGAGCTGGATGCATCCAGGGAATTCTGTAACTAACCAAACCTTCTTAAAGACAGCATTATACATACCTGTCTGCTAGTGATAAATGCTTGAATAAACACAGAAAAACAGAGGCTGGGATTCTAGTAGTAGTTCATTTGCAGTCTAGAACTAAAGCAGCCTGGCCTGGTGCAATGGTGCACATCAGAGAATGAAAAAATAACAATTTCCTGCCTTGCAGAAGGGTTAGGAGAAAAAATCAGGAAGCATGTGGACCAAAAACATAAAATCACCTGAAGTTTGGGCCTGTCCTCAGAACTGATAAAAAAGTACTAGGATTTAGCTTCCAGGGCAGGTTTGTCAGGAGGGAAGGTAACTAATGGTCCATAGCACCTCTGACATTATAAATTCACATGTAATATAGTGTGTAACTTCTAGCAGGGCACCCATCATGCAGCCTTCTTGTCCTCATTACAGAAGCATCCTTCCCATGCATCCCATACTGGTGAAATGACATCCATTCTTAGATGTCACTCTCAGAACTGTTCTTTTCCAAGACTTTAATAGGGTATAAGGAAACAGCGAGTTCTTTAGTCTGAATATAGCCAGATAGAAACATTTTCTATATGTAGATTCTATTTACATGACGTCTGTGGACAAAACAGTCTCAACTCAGAGAGCTTTCACTTAACTGAATGATTTTTAGCAAAAATACCTAATCACTGATTTGGGTATTGAGAAAAAGAAAATAGAAGTAAATAAAAAAAAGACTTAAGTAAACACCTTTTTTTCTCCTTCTCCAAGTGCAGGTTAAGCCAAACTCCTATCCTCTTTATTCAAAGTCCCAACTTGCCTCCTTTTTGCTGTGGGTTACACTCAGCCCATCCCAATCCCTTTGGTGAGGTCACCAGCGGTACAGGAAGTCAGGGACATATGTGTAATGGTTTCCTTCTGCCGATCCCTGGCTTTCCACCACTTCTTGCGTCTTCATGGTTTTCCTCTGCTTCTCAGTGTCCCTGCCCCAGCATGGCTCACAGTCCTTCAGGGGTGTCCCTGCTTCATCGTAGGTTACCATGGCCACAGTCCCTCAGGGATTTCCCTGCCCTAGCTTGGGGCACCCATGCTTGCAGTCCCTCAGGATTGTCCCTGCCCTGATGTGGGTCACTCATGGCCACAGTCCCTCAGGGGTGTCCCTGCCGCAGGGTGGGTTGCCCACAGCCACAGTCCCATCAGAGGCAAATCCCCTTTGGCGCAGAGCCCCAACTTCACAGACTGTGCCCTGCCTGCCCTCAGCAGCATCCTCCTCTGACTGCTGCCAGGGGGTCCTGCCTGCATCAGGGAACTTCAGACCTCTGACTGGCTGACATTTTGTCTCCCCATGGGCTAGAGTCTGTTTTGACACCAGGAATAGATTTTTCCATGACAAGAGCATTTAAACATAGCCAGTTGGATGTTAATGATACTGTAATCTGCTATCTAACCCTTGCTCCCCACATCCACCCTCCAGAATAAAAGAGAGACTGAGCACAAACAGGGTGGGAACAGAAGACTGAAGAACAACCTTGAAAGTTAAAGAAAATCTAACATCTGGGATAGGAAGACAATAAAAAAGATGCTAATCAACTCATACATAACATACAGTGTCTGATTACTCTGTTGTTTCATATAATCTGACAATAAATCAACATATCTTGCATGACATACCTACTCAAAAAGAACAATAAAAAGTCACCAGTCCTTCCAGTCTCAATAGGGCTTTATGATAAAGACCTCGACTGTGGTACAGACACATTGCGTACTCTGAGGATCCTTTATTATTTGTATTCACGCACAGCAGTGTTATCATACATTGGGCCACTCGGCTGTCATTTGGGTACTTTGATACTAGTGCAATTCTCTGGGCTCTATCTATTTTCACTCAGTTTTTATTCATGCTGGATTGCTGCACTGATTTCAAAGGCAACATTGTTGACTCACATGGAAAGAGAGGAGATGTATGCCTATGGGATCATGCAACAGCTGATTTGCAGAAATAGAACAGTAGACAGAAAGCTTCACTAAGAAAACTCCTAAGAAGCATCATGTAAGAGTGTTTGATCTGTACCACGTGATCCCACCTATAAATCCAGAGCAGTCTGGGGTTGCAAATAGGTAAGAAACAGCAGTGATTTGACACAGCTGACCTGAAGCTGGCTGAGCAGAAGTGTGTCACTGAGCATTGAGTCCATCATCCATAGGCTTTGAAATATGGTGAAGTTTCAAAGTACAACCATAGTCTAAAAATTCTTTAAAGAGGAAGTGGATTTTTAGGATTCTCAAGTTCTTCTGGGAACTGGACTGAGTCAATATGATGCATTTATAATTCAAGTACCTTAAGCACTAGTCATATTTGTTCCTGCTCTACCAATTTTTGCTCAATTTTTAATAACTCATTGGACTTTGATCAATTTCAAGGTCATTTCTATTGAATAATCTGGAGACTTTGCCACCAGCTTTCCGGATGTCATTATACTCAGCCTCAGAAAAATAATTTCTTAGTTAGCATGTGAAATGCTAAGTATCTTTCAAATATTCAGCACCTTGTACATTCAGAATGATTTGTATCAGCCCAAACTATTCTCCCAGAGAGAGAATCATTAGAAAAGGTTGTGCTGCAGTTGCAATGATCCAGGTAAGGAATGTGACTTTTCTAACTCCTGGCACTACTGAGCTAATTTCACGTGTAGTTTCAGTGACACTGAGTACCACTGACAAAGGAAGGATCTGCAGGTTAACTTAGTCCAATACTACAAGACATCAAATACCACATTTCAAATGATACCCAGAAGTGGATGACATCCAGCAAGGAGCAGATATGACCAGGGAAAGCCAGAGAAGTATTTTTTCAGATCCTTATTCCTCCTCCTGATGGAGAAGACCTGATAAAGTGTTAAAAGTTACTTCAAGCATAGTCGTAAGAGATGCTTTTACAGAGAGGTGAATTCCTTGCAAAAGTTAACATTAGAGGAAATAATAGGAACCCACAACAGTGAGTGAATCCAGTCTTTTGAATTTCTTACAAGTGCCACAAAGTCTGTCAGGGAAGCCTAGCACTATGGTTATGTCAACGGTAGGGTAGGTAATCTTTTTGTGCCTGTGAGTCCAGTGAAAGCCCCTCATGGCCCCAAACCCAAGTCAGGACTAGATCAGCTGACTCATCTCTCTCAGACAGTCCTGCACAGAAAGCAAGCCAGAATTGCAGGTCAGAAGGGTATCATGACACATGTCAGCTCAGACCCAGCTATCAGAAGATCAGGACATGTAGGTGTTCTCCATCATGTACCTTTACATCAGTCAGGATGTGGCAATTGAGGCATGGACTCTCCATGAAGTGCAGAAGGAAAGACCCTTTATTATTACAATAGTACATACTTATGCTCTGGTTAAAGCTCTTACTTCATAATTAGCAAATCAGCAACTAGACAGCTATCTACCTTCTCTCCTATCAGCATAAGACCACTCTAACACGCGCTGTGCAGACCCATCAACTTCTCGTTCAAGCACTGTTCATGCAGCGGTAACTTCTCATAGTTCAGTGTTGCAACTGTCTGTTGTTTTTCCCTGCCACATTGGCACAACTCAGCAGTTTCTTATCTTTCTCCCAAGGCCTGTTTCTCATCAAAGCCTTGCTGCTTCTCAGGGGCTGCACAGAGCTGACAGGCCAATGTCGACTTGCCTGTCTCCCACATCAGGATGTGTCCCCTCCCTCAAACCACGGACACTGTATTTTCATTGACCCAGTAGTATAGGTGACTGTAAGGACCAGCTAGCATGTGAAGTAAGGACAGATCAACAATGAACTTGTATTCCATTTTTTTTTCTGTTAATGTAGGTATTAAATAAGTAGCAAGAAAGAACTTACATGAGCATCAAACTCAGTTCAAGCAAGGAGTTGTTCACACTTTAGCAGGTTGGACTGACCTGTCTTCAAACAGCTGATGTAGTTCTGTAAACTACAATGGAAGAAAACTTGTTGGATAGGTGCTGAAAGTGTTATGCCACAGAAAAGATAAAAAGTACACAGTATAATATCTATTTCAAACAGTTTGACTAAGAATTCTGTTGAATCACTTTTAAAAGACTAAACATTAACTCCTTTGCAACATACAATTAATATACTAATAGAGTATAGGGGAACACAACTGGTAGAGTTAGCTTTCTTCAGGACAAATCATCTGGAGGAAATATTTAATACCCATGTCCACCAGTTAATCTATCCAAGGTGCTATTGAATGGACATGTCAAAGAACAAAGAGCAAATAAATGCTCTATAATCAAAACCAGTCCTAAGTAGACAAAAGTATAAATAGGCAAAACCCAATAAATATATTGACATTGATTTTCTAAAACACCTTATACTCCACCAGTGCCATCATAAAGGCAATTCAGTTCTCCACATATATACAGTAGTAGATCCACAAATGATGTTTAAGGATAACTAGTTGGAGTCTCCATATACTCCATAAGTCCATTTTACACATGTGAACTTTAAAAGATGAACATTTCTACAATTCTAGAATTCTACAATTCTAGTGAAAAATATTCTTTTTTAAAGTTTATTTTAACTCTACTTAAAAACAAGCAAGAGAGAAAAGCAATTCTAGGGGTGAAAATAAGATCATATACAAAGTGAAAAACAGGTTAATGGCCACAAACAATTTGTCTGTAGATAACATTAGGAGCAGAGCAGAAACAGAAAAGAAACTTTCAACACCTCCTTTGAGAGCTGATATAAATACATGACATATTTCACAGGACCACCACCAAACGTCACAACCTCTGAATTTTGATTTTCTGATTGTCCTTAGAGCATAAATGTTTTGGGGTTTTTTTTTTCATTTTTACAGTCTTCCGCACAGCCTAAGTCCATTCAGAACTAGAAATGGATTTAATGTCATATCTACCTTCTTCCCTCTATACCAACACATCCAGAATAATGTAGCAAGCTTTCCATATTTTTCAGATGACAGAGATACAACTGACTAAGAATACACTCTTTTTTGGGTACTTATCCAATACACCCCCCATATCCATGGCTACATTCTCATCAATATTTCTCTAGTGGGGACACCAAACTTTCTAGCTATGCATTGTTCATGTCTACTTTAACTTATTTGGAGCTGTGTCTACTACAAGAACCAACGAGATGTGATGCATTTCCTTGAGCTTAAGAGCTCATTGCTCCAGTATTTCAAAATGAAATACCTCAGTGAATTGTGTCTACTTTTGGCTCAAGGATATGTGTTACACATCAAAGATATAGATGTGTTAAATTAATGCACTACCATGATTTTTAGCATCTGCTTTGTCCATTAATTAAGTTTACTGACAAATTAGATACCTTGGCTAAGAAACATAGTACAAAACCTTTTTTAAAATAAGTCTTGTTCTTCACTTGGTGATGCATTGCTTTATTGACTACAATGTGTTACACTCCAAAGCCTAAATGTTTTCTTCAGGACATCAAGTTCTGGCAAACAGAAAAAGCAAATTAATTCCATGTTCTGAATTTTTCTCACACTTAGTGGCTCATTTGTTCTTCAGAATGTCCTTCTTATTAGACGTTTTGCTCTCCTTTCCCCCCAATTAACCCCAGAAAAGTAAAATTGAGTTCAATGAACTAATGAATTGAACCTCACAGAATTCCGTATAATTTTTAAGGTTTCCCTTTTGAGAGTATCAGTTTTTATTCTTTATCTATAAATAGATATCACTATCCTCAGTGGTGCAATAACTTCACAGTTTCATTTTCTTACTGTAATAAGAAGTTGAAAAATCCAAGAAAGACTTTGGTTGCTTAGCATGTGACATAAACATCTAAATTCAGAATAAGGTCAAAATTCTAAGGCTGAAAATACTTTATGAAGCACCATGTAAGCATAGATGCATCCAAACTCAGTAGGAACCTCCTTGTTTGTCTTCACATTTCTCTAAGTATTTAAAATTTTGTTTACACACATACTCACAAGTCCTTCAGTCTTACTTATGTTGGCTGCACCATTTGTCTCTTCATACATAAACTAAGGATTAGAAACCAAAAATTATTGTACTCAAGCTTCTTTAAAGGATCCATCTAAAAGATAATGATCTATGAATCACATACTGCCAGGAACAAGCTTTTCATAAAATCCAGCAGTAGGTCTTCTTTCTTTTAAAAAACAAATAACATGTCATGCTGTCTCTCTCATTAAATAATATCTTATTGTAAGTGAGGAAGTGAGAAATATGTTTTTAAATTTATGTGCTCTACTTATAGGAATACTTTGCAAATAATTCTACAGATGGAAAAAGGAAAGACAGTTGTCCTATTCTTAGTTGTGTTTATGTATTTTATACTAAGCATGAATGCCTCAAAGATCCTTAGGAGGTAAGAACACAACACAACCATCCCAAAGCAAGAGTTTTATTTGCACAGCTAATGAATCAGATTTCTAATGATGAAACCTTTTTGGATGGTGTTCCCTCTTTCCATCCTTAGCTGCTAGTATCTGCCTTCTCTTTAACAATGTAATGTCCCCTTCTCTTAATTTTATCACAATCTCCTGTGCAAGTCTAAAAAATTTACCTTTTCATTAAGAACAATAAACTTCAAATGTTACATGTTTCAGTACAAATTAATAATGTAAGTGGCATACTTTTTTTTTAATTTAAAAATAAAGAGGTGGTTCAGTTGGGAGGTTGGTGTATTTACAGGAGAAAACCACCATTCACCATAGGTTATTTAAAGTACCTTAGGAAGTCTTAACAAGGACACATAGCTCAAAGAGGAAACTGGTTAAATGCAAAGATGTGTGGTTTGTTTCTAATTTAACAGTAAGAGTAATCAGTCATTAGAATTAAACTGCCAGGGCCTATGGTCTCATCTCCATCACTCTGTGTTTTCAGATCAACGCTATGGATGGTTGCATAAACTTGATCAGATAAAAATTTTTGGTGTCCACAGAGGATTAAACAAAATTAAGTGCCTAAAATGGAGTTATAAAGGAGGGAAGACCAGGAGCTCTATTTCTGTCCCCATAGTCCACAAAACTGTACGTACAGTGTTGACATGTGCTGACACTGAATGGAAGATTTGTTGTGAATTTTAATATCAATATATTTGAATTCAATATTTTAAGTTGAGTTAGAATGAGTGACAGTCCTCAAATTTATTTTTTAATTTCATTAAAGCTGCAAATAAATTATACAGCTCTATCTGTGTCAAGTTTAGTTTACTTATGCTTCGAACATATCCAAAATATTTTTTTAAATAATTTTTAAAACTCATAAGTGACCAATATGTACAGTATCTTCTCTCAGGTTTACACTGTTGATAAAGATAATAAAAATCTGGGGGATTTTTAAACAAAAACTCCATTTTACACATATCAAAATCAAGGTAAGGTCTCTACAATAGTGACTCTGATAATTATTTTCACAGAAATTGAAAAGGCCTCAAGGAGGAGAACAGAGAATCAGAATAGCATAATGCAAATTTTCTGAGAAGTGAGCTGTTTGAATATCTTTTGTTAAAGACAGGACTGAACTGGCGATTGTTGAACCCTAATCAAGAACCCAAATCAGTTCTTACCATGCAAAGTTGTTCATAACTAATTTTTTGAGAGTTACGGTCCTAGAAACAGGCCTAGCAATTACAGATAGAAATATTCAGTGGCTTCTTTACTCTAGTTTTAAACTACCTGGAATTATATTTTGATAAATGTGCTACCTAGTTATTTAAAAATCAGTCACTTAAGTTATTGTGCTCACCATAATAGTATCTAAGTAATTAATTCTAAAATAGAATATCACTGGAATCCATAATACATTGCTATATTATAACATAAATGTAGTAGGCAATAACTAAAATATTTAAATGGATATATTAATTTTTTGAATCAAAAGAATATCCATCTCTGAAATTTTATTTATGTTATAAACTCAAATTAGATTTTATTAGTAATAAATTTTCATAGTCTATGGCTTATCTATGGGACAATAAAATGATACAGAGAAACTATCTTTCTGAAAGATAGTATGGATAATAAATATCATTTGTCTGAGAAAATTTGAGTATAGCTAGCTAAGAGGAAAGACAATACTGCTGAAGAAACTTTTAGAGAAAAGCAAGACTGAAAGAGCAGGTGATTTTTTAATTAAACCAGAGCATCAGAAACCCATGTGGACCGGGTATTGCTAATTGGAAAGACTCTGGAAAAGAGAATATGGAAAGTTTTGTGGCCTAGAAGTCATGATCCATAGTGAAAGATAAAAGAAGCTCTTTCCATAAGAAGTGTAAGAGATGTATATATTTATATATTTAAGGTATATATCTGTCACACAGGAAAGTTCTCTTTGATTGCAAATAGCTCTTTAATCTAGAAGATAAAAAGATCCAAATAAACCCAGAGACTGAAAGGCAGGAAAACTCAGACTACAAAGATGCAGTTTTTAAACAACCAATACAATTAACTACTAAAAAAAAAAATCTTGTCATGAGCCATAAAGAATTCTATATGATTTGAAAGCTTTCAAAAAATAGGTTATAACTCAAAAGTTTCATCCACAAATTGTATGAGATTCTTCCTTTTGCTTCTAAAGGCTACAGACATGAATCCATCTTAATTTTTTTCCTGTAAAAATCCTCTTTTAAAAAGACCTACCTGATTGGTTTAATCTTTTGGGAATGCCCTTTAAATCTTCATTATTCCATCCACTTGCAAATATAAAAGGAAAATATTTTTGAAGATCATTCACAAAGAGAGATTTCAGATCCTTTAGACAAAAAGACTTTGTATTAATACAAATTTAAAATTTTAACTGTGATGAATATCCAGACGTTTGTGGCACAACTGAAACAAAAAGATCTACTTTGGAATGGTTTTGGAAAGTGATCACCCCAAAGTGGTGGGCCTTTGGAAAACTGGCCCAAAGGATCAGCAGGGGAAAACTGAGAAATCCAGTTCTAATGTACACTTTCTGCCCCAGTCCCTGGGAAGCTGGAGTACTTGGTGGACAGTAATAACAAAAAGAACTAAGACTCTGAAAGCAAAGTTCCTTTCCTTTGTAGACATAAATATGGACTGAAGTCTCAAAATATATATGCCTTTAAAAAGAATAAACATATTTTCTTCTGTGTGTCTCACTTGTAAAACAAGTGTGCCCATACTTATCTACAGAAAGGCATTCTCTTGTGTTTTTGAAATATTTAGGAATCTTCAGAATAGTCTACACAAGGATTAATGAGTCAATTGCCTTTTAAAATTACCACTTCAGAGACAATATCTCATTACCAAAAAAAAAAAAAAGTCACTGTAATGCCACTGTAATGTCTTTAAGGGATATTTCACCCTGATCTTGCAAAATCAGCCATACATAAAAGTGAACAGGCACACACACATGTAATACCACCAATTAACAGAGAAATCTTTTCCAAAAGGGGAATGCTACCAGCTCATAATTCTTATGCTAATATAGACTTTATTTGAATTGTTCTAAGCAGGTACTACAATGTCTAAATTACAGACCAGAATGTACTTTGATCTGGTATTTCTCTGAACAGTAGTGACTGTAATAAGTAATAATTTCTAATATGTTATTCATGCTGAGTACAATTTGATTACATCCTTAAACTGTACAATCATAGAATCATAGAATGGTTTGGGCTGGAAGGGACCTTAGATATCATCTAGTCCAAGCCCACTGGCATGGGCAAGGACTGATCAGGTTGCTCAAAGCCCCATCCAACCTGGCCTTGAAATGCTATATGTTGGTGGTGTTTGCCATTACAGAAATGCACCCAACTTCATTTTAAATAGCATAGAACAGAGAATTTGTCACATTGTAAAGCTGCAGGCACAATAATCCGCTTGGTGGGTTTTGTTTAAAAGGACTGCATTTTCTAGGGAGATTGCCTTGATGGTAACAATCAGATTGTTGGATCAGTTTCAATAACTTAAATTAAAGAAGCATTTAATTTAAACGTGTTAGTTCACTGATCTCTTTAGAATAATTTCTCCTCTGTGAACAGAGGAGAACCTGGGAAAGTGCAGAAGAGAACTTGAAAACACTTAGGAGGTCTCTGTACATATGCAAGATTTACTGCACCAGACTATATTTTTTAATGTCTTCAGTAATACACTGCTTCACATGAGAACAATTCTCATAGACATCAGTGAGCAGCTTTACCTTGACTTTATTAAGATCTAGACAAGGTTCCCAGGTCAATATCCATCAAAGAGCTATAGCCATTAAGGTACTCAGTACTGCAGTGCCTGAGATGTTAGGAACTCAGCTCTGGCAGTAAAAATTCTAAAGTTGAGGGCTATGTTTAATGTACCTTGTTAGCCTCCCTATCACATTTCACAAGAACCAGTGTTCAGATGGTTGAAGGGGAACCTTAGACTTACCAAGAATGAAAGCCAAAAGGAAGGACTTCACTGTCAGGAACATGGACTTAAGGACTTGAAAGATGCAGTTTAAAAAAATCCTATGAAATTGGAACATGGAGCCTGCAGCCATATCTTGTCTTGGGATCTCTTTTTACTGATGTTGTCCTTTCTTTCATCCTGAAGGACAGCCCAGCATAGGGAGCCACTGGTAAGGGGAAGTTCCTACTCAGAAAAAGTATCCATTTAGAAACTTCTATTTGACATTACTGCATTTAATTTCTTATAACAATAAATAAGCCTCCACATCTTTCAGTCTTGTCATCTTAGTAGCAGTCAGTTCCAAACAGAATACCCTAATGTACACAAAAATCTGCTACATTACGCTAAGCCATGACATGAGTCAGTAGGTAGTAGTATGCTAATACAATATCACCATTGATTTTCTAAGCTATTCCAGTACAATACATTTAGTACACACACAACTATTGTCAATATATGCCAAATCGGCAACATTGCACCAATTTGATCAAGAAAAATGAACAAAATTATTAAATGAACAGAATATGCAATAGCAATATACTTAGGCTTTTTAGAACTCGATTAAATGATTTCACAGCATCTTTCTATGACCATACCACAGATCTTGGTCACCTACTTCTTAATAGCTTTTCTCTTCTTCTTCCAAGAATTGATTTGCTTATACATGCACTCACATATCACTGCAGTTATAAGACAAAGAACATCCACATTCTGGAATTAGTTTGTTCAGCAAAATTGGCTTGAACTTAAAACCATTGGCAGAGACCCTCAGTGGTAATCATGTAGGATTCCCCTGAAATATTGTCCTTTAGTACTGTGGTGGGCTGAACTTGGCTGGCTGCCACCTGCCCACCAAGACAGTCAATCACTCCCCTTCCTCAATAAGACAGGGGAGGAAAATATGATGAAAAGCTTGTGGGTTGAGATAAGGACAAGAAGATCACTTACAGTTACCATCATAGGCAAAACAGGCTCAACTTGGGGAAATTAATTTAATTTACTGCCAATTAATAAGAGAGAGGGTAATTAGAAATAAGAATAAAACTTTACCCCACTCCTCCTTCCTCCCCAGGCTCAACTTAACTCCCAACTCCTCTACCTCCTCCCCCCATGCTGTGCAGGGGGATGGGGAATGGGGGTTACAGTCAGTTGATAACACTTCCTCTCTGTTGCTCCTTCCTCCTCAGGCTCTTCCCCTGCTTCAGCGTGGGATCCCTTTAATAGGATACAGTTCTTCTCAAACTTCTCCAACATGGATCCTTCCCAGTGGCCACAGTTCTTCACAAACTGCTCCAGCATGGGTCCTTTCCATGGAATTCAGTTCTTCGGGGAAGGACTGCTTCAGTGTGGGTCCTCCATGGGACACAGTTCCTGCAAGGAGCCTGCTCAAGGGCAGGCTGACCATGGACTGTAGTTTTCTTCAGGACACATCCACCTGCTCTGGTGTGGGGCCTTTCCAGGCTGCAGGTGGATCTCTGCTCTGCTGTGGACCTCCATGGGTGCAGAGGCACAGCCTGCCTCACCATGGTCTTCTCCACAGGCTGCAAGGGTATCTCTGCTCAAGAACCTGGAGGATCTCATCCCCCTCCTTCTTCACTGACCTTGGTGGCTGCAGAGTTGCTTCTCTCACATATTCTCACTCCTCTCTCTCACCTGTTGTTCTGTGGTGGTTTGTTATCCTTTCTTAAATATGTTACCTCCGTTGCTGATTGTCTCAGCCTTGGCTAGCAGTGGGTCCATCTCAGAGCTGGCTGGAACAGGGTCTGTCTGACATGGGGGGAGCTTCTGGTGTCTTCTCTCAGAAGCCACTCCTGCAACCACTCCTCTACCAAAACCTTGCCATGTAAACTCAATACAACTACTTGTGCAAGCTAACACCCTAAAGGCTTTAGGTTGTAACACACTCAGAGGACTGATTTCAACACAAAACTACATACATCAACATACAAGTGATGCCACTCACTCAGATAAAACAGCTTAGTGATTGAAGTCCTTAGTCTGGAGAAAAAAGGCTTTGGTTCCATATTATTCTTAGTCTGAGGAAACCGAGACATAACTGGTTCTCTTACCCCTTATGACTTAATGGTACTGGAAATTCATCAAGGTGTTGCCTGAACAGAGCAGTGTCCATGTCTGCTACTGAACTGTAACTCCAAGACACAAACAGTACAAGAATTGTGGCCAGAAGAAAAAGTATGAAATGCAGAAGGGAACGTAAGAACCATTATACTGAATCAAACCAAAGGACAAGCTAGCCCCATGGCCCATGGTATACTACTTAGAGAAAGAATATTGTAAATCAGTCATGTACAAGGTTATTCTAGATCCTGTCTTCCTGTTTACTCACCACCAGTACTGTCTGTTATCCCTTATCCAAGACTTTGCCCATTTTGGGGGATGTTCAGAACTTCTTCAGATGATCAGTAGCACAATCCAGTTATTTTTCATCTCTGTGAAAAATAAATTGAAAAAAAAAGACCCGCTTTCTGATGTTTTAGTTGCATGGCTTCTAGTATTGTGTACTATGAAGCATACCTCCTCCACGTTATTCCTAATCTCATAAATCTCAAGACTGAAGTTTCATTTACTTTTCCATCAGAAACTGTTCCTTACTTTACATTATGTATTTTCTTCTTAACTACACTTTTATTTGGTCTACTTTGCCATTTTGAAGCTAGGACAATAAAAACAAGACACAGGGTTAATGACAGAGTCAATGTCAGAAACATGCGCATTTATTTAGCTCTTACTACCATAATACAATTCAAATTAAAAACAAAACAAAAAAATGTTAAAAGTAATGTTAACTCAGAGCTAATTGTTACATTAGACTTAGGCTTGGTTTTCCCATGTGCACTGAGATACTTCCCAGAGAAGAGGAAGGATCCTATGGCTTGATGTCTAAGATTTTCTTTTTGCCCAGTGACTGTTTAGTATAAAACACATTAAAATAAGAATGCAGAGAGCTGTCTTTCATCTAAAGAAGGGAGGCTTCAAGATACATCTCCTTTTAAACTGCAAAGTTCTGGTGTCTGAACAATGTGCTGGCTATTGTGAATACCTCCTTGAAGTACTTAATCCTCTCCACATGTTGTGTATACAAGTCAGGCATCTCAGGAGACACAATTCCAATTTTTTTGAGCTAAGGATAATAGGAATTATCACACCTACATCTGACTGTGTTATTTCCCCAAAATCACACAAGAAGTAGTAAAACAAATGCAGAATATCTGTGAGAACTAAACATGAGATTATATGGGAACATGTAAACAGCAGTGCAAAATGCATCTCCAGTCAGGTAGCACAGAATTTAACTGCCTAGCACTTTTGGCCATTTGCTGATTTAGCAATTTATGAAGTTAAACACTATAGTAGAATTCATTAATTTCTATAATGTAAATTATTTCCTCAGAAGTGTATTTCCCATAAGTGAGATGGTTTTGCTGTGGCCATGAATAAATCAACAATGAAATAATCTTTATAGGCAGTGCTAAAAAAAAACCTGACTCAGGGGGGAAATCTGAGCATAAATAACAGAGAAAAGTTTACAGAAAAAAACCCACACAAACTCATTAAAAATACATTTATATTATGGAAAAAAAGGACTACGTGAAAAAGCAATCTGCCTAAGCCTAGCATTGCAGATCTGACATTCATTGTATTGATCAAAACTCTGTTTTGTCAGGGAAATGTTTGATAATATTATTTTGACATAAATTCAGCAACCAACAGGACACAGAGAAATCTTTAAGGTCTAATATGCAGTTTTGAGGCTTTAATCAAGAAAAGAATGATGACCAACATTTTCTTGAGTGACTAATGATTTGAGCTATATTATTCCCTGTGTGCTTATCTAGAGATGCCTTGAAGGAAACCACTAGAGGAAAAGAAGCAGTCAGCATTTTCTGACAACTCTCTTTTCAGGGTGCTACAAAAGTGGCGCCACAAATCAAGACACCTCAGCTCATTTTTCAAAATCTGTCTGTGCATTCTGTATTTATACAGTTATCTTTATGTATAGATTTATATACATGAAGGCAAGTAGATTGTGTTGCTGCTCCTTTGCCTTAAATGAGCTTTTAAGGATGTGAGCACGTTTCTGTGAAAATAAAAAACAGATAAAAAGCAAACAAAGCTTTTTTTCTTCCTCAGAGATGCTCAGCTATGCAATTCCTGTTAGATACATGCCAAAAAGCTCTGGATCTCTGATGGGGCTAAAGAACACAGAACTGCTTCTTCAGGCTCCTCTGGTCGCTCACATGCTGCAGTTCAGAATTGTATTATATTATATTGTATTGTATTATTACTCAGGGAAGCTGCTTGGACAAAGAGCAGTAGATAGAGCATGTTGTTTGCCTTAGCACTTCATTATTTGCAGGTCTCTTCCACAAATTGGTCTCATTTCTTCTTTCAGTCAAAAAGGGAATAGCTAACATTAAGTGCATTTTTGAGCAGAGTTCACTTGATGGTGACCGTCAGCACCTTCCTTCATCAACTAGAGTCATACTATATATATTTTTGTTTACGTGTACCCAGAGTTAAGTTTTTTCAGGGTAAGTAAGATGTTCTTACAGTATCCACATTGGTGGAGCCTTACTATCTCATCCTATAACTTCTATCTACACCTGTAGAAATAAAATATAAATAAATATAAAGGTATGTAGGGCAGGACTGGCAGTACTCTGTTTTTATAACAACCTGGTTTTAATAGGTTATTAACTACCTTACATTTTAAGCATTTGGCAAAGTCAAATTTGTTGGATTTATTTTGGCTTGTTTTCTTCAGCATTCAGGCATATTTCATGGAGGTTTTGTGGTTTTTTCTTTGCTTTGAAGAAGACAGAATGGTTGAAAAAAAATTGTTTCAGAGAAAAGTACTGTTGACAAATACTGCTTTGTCCACTCTAACAAGCCTTTAGAGACGTTTCCTGTGAAATGACCTTTCATAGTTTTGTCCTTTGAAAAAGGAACGTGAAATTTGCCAAGGGTCATTTGATATCTAGAACATGCCATTTTTCTGGCCTCAGGAAAATACAGCCACACCAGAATCTTCTGGGACTTGCTCAAGCATCTGACTCTACCTATCAATGACTGAACTATATTTTGCTAGTGTCCCCACAGAATGGCTGAACTCAGAAACACTTCCCTTACAATGGCTTCCCATTAGTCCTCTCCCTTGCCATTGCACAGTCTAGCTACATGATGCTCTCTCAATGAACTGCAGTATTTTAAATGAGCATTGTCCATTCCTGTGCACTGAATAAGGAAGAAATTTTTAGGAGAAAAATATCATTGTTGTACAAGTATGAACAGAGAAAAGAAGACAGAATTAATTGGCCAGGCAACCTTATTCGTGAAATCTCCTAACTTCTGAGAGCTTGATTTGTCAATCTTGGTATTATTTTTGCAGACTTTGTGTGCAACCTGTTTCATATATGTCTGATTCTGATTCAGTAGTACCTCAAGCTAAAGTGAGGTGGAGGTCAATCAACTGCTTATATTTCATCTGAATTAAACCATACTATTTTCCAATAATGGAGGCTGAATACAAGATGTGATTATGTTTTCACATCATGTATATGTGTACTGAACATATTTGTCTTTGTAACACCTAAAGCAAAATAATATGAGTTGAGAAAGATTTTTACATTATGTGTGGCTGTGAAAAAGTTCAGTTTATTTATGCTTGCTGTTAATTATGAAACAGTACATAGTCACATTACCTTTAATTAACAGTATTCCTGAAGTCATTACTTCATTTTCGCAGTAAAAATGCCTGTTAAACGTGGTTTGTGATAGACATACATAAAGAAACTATAAAGGGTGTGGGAGACAAATCAATGAAATAAATATTTACAGACGATTAAAGCCTGTAAACTACGTATCTTCCAAAGAACATAACTTTCCTGTCAAACATCCTATTGAACTTCTTAGGCTCTTTAACTCTTCTTCTTCTGGCCTGTATCAGAAACAGCGTGGCCAGCAGGAACAGGGAAGGGATCTTACCCCTGTACTCAGCACTGGTGAGACCGCACCTCGATTACTGTGTTCAGTTTTGGGCCCCTCACTACAAAAAGGACATTGAATTACTCGAGCGTGTCCAGAGAAGGGTAACGAAGCTGCTGCAGGGTCTGGAGCACATGTCGTATGAGGAGTGGCTGAGGGAACTGGGGTTGTTTAGTCTGGAGAAGAGGAGGCTGAGGGGAGACCTCATCGCCCTCTACAGCTGTCTGAAAGGAGGTTGCAGAGAGCTGGGGATGAGCCTCTTTAACCAAGTAACAAGCGACAAGACAAGAGGGAATGGCCTCAAGTTGCGCCAGGGAAGGTTTAGACTAGATGTCAGGAAGTATTTCTTTACAGAACGGGTTATTAGGCAGTGGAATGGATTGCCCAGGGAGGTGGTGGAGTCCCCATCCCTGGAGGTGTTTAAGAGTAGGGTCGACATAGCGCTGAGAGATATGGTGTAGATGGGAACTGGCAGTGTTAGGTTAACAGTTGGACTAGATGATCTTCAAGGTCCTTTCCAACCTAGTTGATTCTGTGATTCTGTGATTCTGTGATTCTCTCTGGTGAATATATTCTAATAAGAAACAGAACATTGCTAAGTTTCAGAGATAACTGACTCCTGAGACTACAACCTTCATTGGTTCCATATGGAGAGAACAGGAGAACTTGAAAACATGCAAAAAACGTAGAACTGACAATACATCTCTTACTATTCTGAATTCTTCAAGGGTAGCCAGTCTTACTGATCCTCCAATCCAAGTACCAAACTCATTGTATAACCAAGAGCCATACACATACTGCATGCTTTGGAGAAGGTGAGAAAGAAAGTTCTGGACAACATTTACAAATACAAAAACCTTCCTAAGGGTCTCACCATTACGTTACAGAATAAGTTTCAAATGGGTATACTTCTGGGGTACAGAGACCTCTGATAACGTCAACTTTCCTTATTGGCCCACTAATAAGAATATAATATAAGAACAGCTTCAATGGGCTGTGTCCTCAAATCTGGCCAATAGCAGATACTTAGGGAAGAGTAAGAATAGTGTGAGTGTGTATTGTACTTCTTAAAATACTCCCCATCTCCTTAGGAACTTCTTTGACTAAATTTCATTTCCATATATTTAGTAACACTCGAAGGATTTCTCCTTCATGAACTTGTGCAGTTTTCCCTAGAACAACATAAATGTTTAGCTCTCACAATATCCCTGGCAAGCAATCAGGGGGGGATCTGGAAAAGAGAGTATCAAAAGTTTTGTGGTCTAGAAGTCATGATCCATAGTGAAAGTAAAAGCTCTTTTACTGTTTCTACAAAGGACCACCTCCTTCTGTTTGTGTTGAACTTGGTTCATTAAGTTCATTGAGCTGGTCCTTTTGTTAAAAAAGAGAAAGAACAATCAATCCATAGCTATACTATTTTTGTTGGGTTTTTTGTCGTTCATGATTCTGTAGTTCTCTACTACACCCTCCCCTTCAGTTATTTCTGTTCCCAGCTGAGTCCTGGATGATTTCATTGTTCTTCGTACATAGGTCATCCCATATCTCTCAGCATCCTCACTCAAAACCTTATACACTTTTCTATATCCAGACAGGTTCTATATTCTGCAGCTGGCAACATAATGCAGCTTGTCAGGGGAAATGTATTTGAGTGGCCAATAACCCATGTGTAACTCAAGAGCCACATCCTGGTAACACTTCCAATATGCTCTCTTTAGCCATAAAAGTAGAAATGATGTTAACATCATCTAATTTCAGTATACCCCCAACAGCAGAAGCTCCTATTAGCAATAAATCAACCTTCAATGTATCCCAACAATGGATAAAGCAACCCCAGAAAAATACTGTGACAGACTTTGGAGATAGGTTTTCCTCTTCCCATTACCATCCCCTTTCCTTTTTGAGTCTCATCACTGCTTCCTGAATTCCATGGTAGCCTGAAAAACATTTGGAAAAGTCAAGTAAAACACTTGGAATAGAGTTTTGGACTGCATACATCTGGAAGCTGGGTTTGCTCATTTGCAATTACTGTGAAATTTCCTTGTCTCTAGTGACAAGTAGAACATGTCTGGGTAGGTTCACACTCTCTAAGTGGGAAGTCTAGGCTCTCTATAGTCAGTGGACACAGCTGCATGTTTCCAAAGGGAGAGTCACAGCATGTAGTTCAGGCAGTGATTATAGTCTACAAGGTCTGCACAATGCAGTTCTGTGAGATGCCAAAATCCATGCATCGGCACTTTGTGCTTCCATTTGTGCCTTACTTTCTGCCAGTGAGATCCCAGAAGTGAATCAACAAATCCCTGTGATCAGTCATGTCTAAACATATCTCTGGTATTCTTCACTTTAGGTTCAACTTGCTTAGCTTGTGTTCTGAGCTGTCAGGAAGCCAGACAGCCACACCGGCAGTGTTAAGCCTGAGCTAAAAGTCCTATTTAGTATTGCTATCATATTTACCACAGGTTTGTAGCTTCCACTGCAGAGAAGGTTTGTATCCATCTTGCTTGATGTGAGCCAGAGTGAAGTCACATCTGCTTGCCAAAGACATCAGCCATCCCTAAAGTTGTTGCTCAGTCTATTAATATCAACAGGAAACTCACCCCAGACCAGTTCACCAGTGGCTAATCTATAGAAAAGCTGAGTGCTGATTTATATTCTTTGCATCCCAAAGTGAGGAAAAAGTGGATAACGAGCTGTAGCATTTTGTGCAGTCATATTGGAGTTTTACTTCTTATTCTGAGACTGAAACTAGAATTGGAATTTTTCTTGTCCCCAGACACTATGCAGTGTCCTGGTGCTCTATCAGTATGAAGGTTGATATGAGCTGCTCTTTATGTCTCCTCATAGAAAGAGCAGATCTAACTTCACATAAAGATCCATAGGGATCATAGGAAACGTAGAAATCAGTTCTTCAAATTCAGATATATCTATGAAATTATGAGCCCAGCAGGGAGGTAAACTGGGCAGTAGCATGATTGTTTACTTGTCACATACCCCATAGCATATAAACTGCTCCTGGTCACATTAATTAGACAATTCCAGTCCCCTAAGACTCTTTAGCACACCTTCAACCATTGAGAACACACATGCTCAGGACCTCCAAAAAATGTCACCCGTTTATCTGTAGTGGGGCGTTGACATTTGTGTTTCTATTTCTGATAAAAGCTCGGTCTGGTTAATGTGTTATTCTCCAGCTCTGGAGCCATAAAAAAATTCTTTTGCTTTAACTGTAGAACATGGGAGAGGAGAAAGTGCCCTCCTTTGTGAGAGCAGCCTCTCTCCATGACAAGGTTATAGATATCCCTTATTCAATGAATTTGCATAGGCCCACTTTTCCCTTTGGCAATATATGATTCAGAAGGTCATGACTCCTGGACAGAACTTTAATGGAGTAGTGAAAACGTACTGAATAAAGAATATAATCCTCTTTCCACTTAGGCTCACAGCAAAAATGTGGTCTTTTTCAGGGCTTAGTAGCTAATAAATAGCAGAATATGTTTAAATACAGTAAGTTGTTGTACATGCTTTGGAATTCAATGAAACCTAATAAGCAAAATCAGGCTCTTTTATGTAGACTAATCACTTATGGTTAAGCTCTCTTTGTAACATCTTCACTGCATTATTCCACAGACAATAAACTGCTCCTTTCAGTGTGGGCAATATTTCTCATCTCTCATGCACTGTAAATCATATTTTCTTCTCAATCTGCCAGTTTTGTTTTAAACAATTGTACTGAAGTATGCACCACAATTCACATGCCATATATTACCTCCTATCAACAGTTGCTTTAACGACCACAATTCCTACTTTCCAGTTTCAGTTTCATATTTATGTATCTTGTCAGCTGGGTAAACCTTGAAATCCCTTCCACACCAAGAGCAGAAGAATATTACATCGGATGAGGCTGTCAGTAGCACCTTGGGATTTTTGACATAATTTTTATTGACCAACACCAGCACAGCTGTTAATGATTTTGATAACTAATAATAGATCATATTTCTGAGGCCTAAGGAAATGTCTTTATACATTATTACACGGTGTTTACTTTGAAGTACTACAATCACCGCTAAGAACATCCTGCTAGATACCGAATTGTTTTTATTGGTTTATGATAGAATGTTCTTGTTTCTTATTTGCATTTCCCAATTGACTACAATTCTGTATAGTTTGATATCGACCTGAATAAAATCCAGAAATGTAACTAGATTTACAGAAAGGAAGTTCCATTTAAGGGTCTAGCAGACTTTAGAGATGACTAGGAAAAAGAAGTAAATATCTCTACCTCACAGTTGTTCAGAATTATATTTCAAAAGGCTGCAATTCCCTGTGACATGCATGAAAAAATGGCTAGGCCCTCAAAACTAAGGAACAGCCACGTTCCCAGTACAGTTATAGATGAGAAGTCAAGAACTAACATTCCTTGAACTAACATTCCGATAAAAAATGTTCTACATGATGCAAAGAGGTGTACTTAGTGGTTAATGTCTTAGGGAGATTTTACTGTTTCTCATGTGTTGTACATGTGTTATAAGGCATAAGCAAGATCATGAGGCAGATAGAGAGATAGATAGTTTTGTTATAATTAAATAAGTTTTGGGAAAAAATGGCCATTTATACAGGGTGTAATATATCTTGTGGTCCAAAAATTAGGCATCTAATTTATTATTTAATCTCATGTTGTCACTGGATAGATACAAACCCTCATCCGCTAGGCTAGTCATCTCATCATAGAAGGCTATCAGCTTGATCAAGGATTTCCCCTTCATAAATTCATGATGACTATTCCCAACCACCTTCTTGTTCTTAATATGTTTGGAAATACGTTAGCTCTTACTTTTATGATGCGTATTTTTCACATGGTCCATCTCCACAGAAATGCACCTGTGGCAGAATCAGTAGCTAGTTGATGAAAACTGATCTAGACTTACAGGAAGATACAGGTTTTGTACAGTTCTTCATCATAACATACTTTGATTCAGTTTGGGTTTTTTCGGGGGATTTGGAGTTGACCAATCACCTGAAAAGGAAAAAAGCTACAGGTCTAGTCAGATTCCAAGTCAGCAGCCAACTGACACCTTTTCTTCTACATTTTCAGTGTCTATCTTTTGCTATACTGGACAGTTACTTTCTGCTTTTCACACTTCCATCATCTAGTAGAATACGAGTTGAATCTATGAAGTTTAGTGACAAACACTTCTGTGTGGACCTAAAAGTAAAATTTTCCTCTTCTTTGCCCACATAGAAGTTGTTTGAGTAACATCTGGCCATTCATTTTCTACCAATTACTGTTTGATGGAAATCAGAACTGTAAACAGGTAGATGCCCTGAAAATATGATTGTGACTTCATTTGGGCATAAATGATAATTGCTCTTCACCCTTAGTTCTTAAAGAACATAACTCCTTGACATATAAAGGTAACTTGCATCTAACTGAGGATAAATTTTGTGATCCCACACTTTCACTGAAGTTCGGAGTGTTCTGTAACTCACTAATTCTGCTATTTTTAAGTATCATCTCATTTAGTAATCCATAGGTCTCTTAAAGGTCTGCTAGATAAGCATATTTGATGATCTGATAGGTCTTCAACACCTCTGTTTCAACAGAGATGAAAAATTGGTCTAAACAGCTGTAGATTAGAGGCACCTGAGATTGTACTGTTTTAGTCGAAGTGTTGCCTCTTTGAAGCTTGCATTTTTCTTCTTTTGACTATATATCAAACACCGATTTGTTTACAGGTTTACTATTAAAACTCCTTATTTTCAATCATGAAAATGATGAGTGATAAAACACTGACATGATTCTTATGAAAGAACACATTTATTAAAAATGTAACATGCAACATCTCTAATGGAATTCCCTGGCCTTGCAAAGCCTCCTAGAAATATTAGACAGTTTAAGTCCAACAGCAACCAAATTTCTGTCTGATGGGGTATGAATATTCAATGATTTTTTTTTCCTTTATTTGCGTAAAACTAAACCTAATCTCTATTTAAACATTCAGAGTGATGATGAATGGACAACTTCCTGTGATAACATCTTCCCATAATTATTTACTTTTGTTGTTGTATTTTATTTCCAGTGTGAATGTTTGTAGTTCTAGCTTCCAGTCATTGGAATTGAAAGACTGCACAAGTCACCTCTAAACTCTCATAAATAGCAATAGAATAATAGAATATCCTGAACTGGAAGGGATCCAAGAGGATCATCGAGTCCAACTCCTGACTTGACATTGTGCAACCTAACAGTTAAACCATATAATCTCAAAACATTATCCAAACATTTTTTGAACACCAACAGGCTTGGGGCCCTGGGAAGCTTGTTCCAGTGCTTGACTACCCTCTTAGTGAGGAACTTTTTCCTAATATCCAGTCTGAATGTCCCCTGACACAGCTTCATAACATTTCCATGTGTCCTATCACTGGTCACCAGAAAGAGGAGATGAGCACCTCCCCCTTTGCTCCCCCTCATGAGGAAGTTGTAGACAGTAATGAGGTGACCCCTCAGTCTCCTCTAAGCTGGACAAACCTAGTATCCTCAGCCACTCCTCATAAGTCATGCCCTCTATTCCTTCCACTATTTTTTTTTGCCCTACTGTGGACACATTCTAGTATTTTTATATCCTTTTTATATTTTGGAGCCTGAAACTACATACAGTACTCAAGGTGAGACTGCATCAATGTTGAGTACTTTGGGACAATCACTTTTTTCCAACCAGTTAGCTATATGTGCTTAATGCACCCCAAGATACAGTTGACCCTTTTGGCTGCCAGGCTACATTTGTGACTTGTATTGAGCTTCCTATCAACCAAAATTCCAAGATCCCTTTCTGCAGGGCTGCATTCCAGCTTCTTGTCCCTCAGTCTGTAGGTATATCCAGGATTACACCATCCCAGGTGCAGAATCTGGCATTTATTCTTATTAAATTTTATACTGTTGGTGATTGCCAAGCACTCTAACCTATCAAGATCTCTCTCTAGGGTCTCTCTACCCTCAAGGGAATCAACAGCTCCTCCTAATTTAGTATTTTTAACAAACTTACTTAGTGTCCACTTTAATCGTCTGTTCCAGGTCATTCACAAAAACACTGAAGAGAATTGTCCCTAAAATTGAGCCCTAGGAAATACCACTAGTGACTGCTGCCAGTCTGATGTTACCCCCTTTAGTTCAACTCTTTGAGCCCAATCCTTCTGCCAATTGTTCCCTCATCATATTGTGCACATGTCTAGCTACATACTGGACATTTTGTCCAGAAGGGTTCTGTGAAAGGCAGTATCAAAAGCTTTGTTAAAATAAAAAAAAAAAAAAAGAACCACACATCCACTGCCTTCCCTTCATCTGTGAGGTGGGTAACCTTGTCATAAAAGGATATTAAGTTAGTAAGTCATGACTTTCCCTTCATGAACCCATGTTGGCTTTGACTGATGACTGCATTGTCTTTCAAGTGTTTTTCAATAACTCCCAGAATAAACTTCTCCATAATTTCACCAGGTACCACAGTAATGATGAGCTACTTAGCCCTTCTAGGTGCATTGTACAAGTTTAAATTGTCTTTGTTGCTCCACTCTTGAGCTCCATTTTCTCCAATATTCTTGTAAAAAGTTGTGAACAAAATTGTATGTCATCTTCCAGTATTAGTCTCATACATGCCTGTATTTGGTTTACATGGCAAGGTTTTGGTAGTGGGGAAGGCTGCAGTGGTGGCCTCTGTGAGAAGAGACCAGGAACTGCCACCATGCTGGACAGAACCTGTTCTAGCTTGCTCTAAAATGGACCCTCTGCTTGTCAAAGCCCATCAGCCAAGCTGGTGGCTCCTCTGCTATAACGTATTGAAGAAAGAGTAAAAAATGCTGTGCAACAGCTGAGAGAGATAAGGAGTGAAATAAAAAAGTGAGAGAAAACAGCCCTTCAGACACCAAGGTCAGTGAAGAAGGAGAGGGAGGAGCTGGTCCAAGCACCAGAGAAGAGATTTCCCTGAAGCTCGTGGAGAGGACCAAGGAAGAAGGTTGTTGCCCTGCACCCCATGGAGGAACAGGTAGGATCAAATATCCACACTGCAGCCCATGAAGGACTCCATGCTGGAGCAGGTAGATATAACTTGAAGGGAGTTGCAGCCTGTGGAGAGCTCACACTGGAGCAGGCTTCCAGAAAGAACTGTGGCCCATGGAGAAGAACCTACACAGGAGCAGGTTTTCTGGCAGGAACGGATCATGTGGGGGACCCACACTGGAGCAATCTGTTCCTTAAGCAATGTGTCTCATGGGAAGGACCCATGCTGGAGAAGTTAATTGAGAACTTCAGACAGTGGGAAGGACCCACATTGGAGAAGGTCCTGAAGGACTGTCTCCCATGGAAGGGAACCCTCATTGGAGAAGTTCATGAAGGACTGTATCCTGTGGGAGGGAACCCCCACTGGAGCGGGAGAACAGTGTGAGGAGGAAGAAGCAGCAGAAATGATGCATCATGAAATGATCACACCCCCCATTCCACGTCTTCCCTAAGCCCCTTGAGGGGGAAGAAGTAGAAGGGTCAGGAATGAAGAAGTGAAGTTGAACCTGGGAAGAAAGTGTTGGGAGAAGATACTTTTAGTTTTGTCTTTTTTTTTCTCACCATCCTACTCTATTTTTAATTTTCAATAAATTAAATTAATCTTTCCCAAGTCAGATCAGTTTTGCCCATGACAGTAATTGCTGAGTAATCTCCCTGTCCTTATGCCAGTCCATGAGCTTTTCCATCTTAGTCTACTCCCATTATGTGGAGGAGGGGGAGTGAGAGAGTGGATTGGTGGGCACCTGGTAGACAGCCAAAGTTAAGTCACTACAATATCCCATATAAAAGTAATATTAAATTTCTATTATGTGATGCTCCTGGTTTTACAACCGGAATTAATTTTCCTTCTGCCAATCTTAAATCTCTGCTTTTCAGGGTATCAGTTCCCTGTAAAATAAAGAAAGAATTGCAACTGAAAGATTTACCTTCCTGAAGCAGTGGGAAAGACTGGAACCAATCTTGTCATAATTTTTTATACTCTGTATAAAAGTAGATGTTTAAAGGAGAAAGTCTAAGGGACAGTCAGAGATTCTGTAGAGCAGGAACTACATGTTAGAAAATTACTTCAGAGGACACTGAAAAGGTGACTTTTAGCTGATTGTTGGAGACCAAGTAAATGGAATTTCCTGTATTTCCATTTGTACTTACTGACTCTCATTCCACTGACTACCAGTGAGAAAAGCCTGGGTCCATCTTCTTTGGTCTCTCTTGTCAGGTATTTATATACACTGATAAGATCTCCCCTGAGCCTTCTCCACACTAAATAATCCCAGCTCACTCAGCCTCCTTTTGTATAGCAGCTGCTCCAAACTCTTAACCATTTTAGTGACCCTAATGATGTCAAGGAACCAGATAACAGCTTCTGGCTCTGTGCTGGACTAGAAACAAGCCTATCTGCAGTCTTGTCTCTAGTCCAACCTGTTCCTCTCAGCAGCAAGAGACAGCTCTGGAGTCAGTGCTGAGTACATGAGGAGCTATTTGACTGTCAGCAAAAGTGGGTTTCTAACTCCACTGGAAGAAAAAGTGATTATTTTGGAAATGGTTTATATGTTCAATAGTAATGCAATGCTATTTGGCATGGTGGGTTGACCCCACCGAGTCCCTTTTCATTCTTCCCCAGGCGAATGGGGAAGATAATGGGAAGGGGAAAGGCAAGAAAAACTCATGCGTTGAGGTAAAGACAGTTTAATAAAGAATAAGAAGAAAGAAAAAAAAAAAAACAAAGCAAGTGATACGAAGGCAATAGCCCACCAACTCCCACAAGTAAACTGATGCCCCGACAGTGTCTGCAATGTCTGCCTACTCAAACACTACCACACTCACACTCTGTTTTTATTGCTATGTATGACATTAAATGGCATGGAATAACTCTTTGGTAAGTTTGGATAAACTGCACAAGTTATTTACTCTCCCAACTTCTTGAATAACCCCAATCTTCTCACTGGGAGAGCAGAATGAGAAATAGAAACACTATGCAATAGTTAAAACCCAGTACACGGAGCTTCTGTACTTTGAACACAGGGCTCAAGAGCCCACACCTAGGTGTTCAAGAAATGCTAATATCTTTGGGAACTCACCTGGAGACACCTTACCCAGAAGGCTGAGTTTCAATAAATAAATTAATACTTTCTGAAAAAGAGTTCCCTTGAAGGTGCCTCAAATCTTATATCAGAATCTCTCTTTCCTTCCAAGAATCCTCAAAAAATTATTCTATCCAAAATTATTAGCTACTTTCAAAAATCTGACACTCATTTCATCCTCTAGATGCTTAGCTATGTTGACAAACTCAGGAAAGCCTGCAAAACCTTTCATATCAAAATAAAAATATTAAATTTATTGTTAATTAAATTCTTCCTTAGTAGAGAACCATCAGAGGCTAATATCCCACATACATCTTACTTTGGCTTCATGCTGCCATTCTGCACAAGATAAATTTCACCTATCAATGTAATTTTATCAATGACTGCTACTCTTAATAATCACATCAGGACTTTACAGAATTAAACATATGAGCCAAAAAATAAGAGCATGAATGCCAGCTTGCCTGCAATACTGAGCATCATACAACGTTGTGCTGTCTTTATGGAGGACTCAGAGGATCTTGGTCATTAAAAAGCAATAATGGAAAGGTCCCCCAAAGAGCATATTTTGATACTCAAAGTATTATAAAACTCCTGAAAGATGATTAAGTTCAGCTAAGAGGGCCATAATCCAGAATGTCTCTTGCTAAATAACCAAGCTTGAGCATTCCGTCAAATCAAAGACCTTAGAAAGCTATATCCCTCCCTAGAGATCTCTCTAATACTACACAAATAGGCATTATGAAAAGAAAAATGAAAAACAGAGACCTGCATAAATAGCCTTTCATGGAGCGTCTCCAGTAGATCTGGCAGTGGTGCATGCTTATTTCCTCTTCCTAGGGGACTGCTCCACAGGTTATTTTTCATCAAGTGTGCCCATATCACACGTGTCCCTTTCCCACTCACATGTTCAGCCAGTGAGCTTCATTCTCTAATGTTCCTTTTACAATCCTGCTCTCATTCACAAAGGAATTGTTTGTATAATCTTCCTGGAATTTTCTACTACCCAGTCTAGTAAGATCAACTACATGAAAAATTACTTCTTACCAGCTTCTAATAGTGAGGGAAACAACACCCTGCAGACTACCCAAATATAGTATTAAATATTTATATTTTTTCTATTTTTATTAAAATCTAAAATCCATGCAGAAGTTTCACTAATGTGGGGTTTGACATACTCTGAGAAGCCCTGTCAATTTGGGGAATATTTTATTAATCTCCTCTCAGCTGTGATAACACTGCACAAGCGAGATGAGCCACCCCATCAAAAAGGGGAGAACTTTCCCCCTTTTCTGTTATTTTTTGGGGGACCCCACTTCTCCGAAATCCAAGTTTAATTATAGTCAGGGCAAATCCTCAGATACCATTACAAAAATGGACTGTGAAGATAATGATACAAATTATTTCTTTTCATCAAAACTCGACATATATTTCTCCCTGGTGAAGCATTTAAGAAAGACCAGTGACAAAGAAATCAGCAAGTCATGTCTTTGTAGTATCTAGATGCTATTTCTAGACAGAAGACTTTTCTAGATCTCTTCCCAAAGTTTTGTTCCAGATAGATCATGACTAACATTCAAGATGAGCTGAGATTTCATCACAGTGTAACCCAGATAAGACTCACAGTTCCATTACCAGAAAGTATTTTTCTAGTTTACAGATAAATAACTTCTAAAAAAATATTGTTAGGTTCAGAGTATTTTTTGATATTTTTTTTTGTCATTCCATTGTGTTCAGAAATGCTCATATGGGAGTAGGAATTTTTCTTGTACCTTTTCTAATCAAATAATATGCACACTTCCTGACCTCTTCAGGTCACAGTTAATTTATTATCACGATGAATGCAGACAGCATTGCCTTCCTTCTACACACTCCTGAGATTTACCACATGAGGTATTTTTAAGTATAAATCCCTTAACATCTGCCTTAATTTAGTAGATAAGATCATTAACAGCCATTATATCTAATCAACATCTAATCCTTGTAGAAGGGATTCATTAGCAGGATGAAAAGGGAGCAGAAGCCCACTAATGATAAATGTTTATTTTCTTTGAATAAATTTCTGCTAGGGAAGAACTGGCAACACTTTAAAAAACTCTCCCAGAACAACATTGGACTGCATATTGAAGGATCACCCTCAAGCAGTAGGTCATTAAAAATGTGATGTTTGCTTTTATATCTGTAAACACAAAACAGATTCTTCACAAAATGGAGAAAAGGGTCAGAGTTAGGAATACTTAGGACAACATTTTGCTTGCAGTGTCATCTGGAGTACAATACACTTCCTTGAATGACAATGATCATTGTGTTTCCAGAAGCTTTTCATTGCATGTGCAGATAGAGGACCACACACCATAGCAACAACTTTTCTGAGGTCTGTATGGAAGGAAGAGGAGAAGGTGACTGTACAGCTCTGAGATTTCTGTGTCCTTTCAAGTCATCAGGTATACCTTCTGAAATGTCTGGCCTTGGCCTTTACCTTTTCAAGTTAAATTACATGGTAACTATATATTAATGGTTTATATGTCAGAATGGAGTGAGTTGGGGTCACTCGATGGCTGAGGAGAAACAGACTGATAAGGCAAGTTTCTGCCTGCCAAGCCCCCAAATCTTTTTTTTCTTTTTTTGTTATTATTTTAGATTAGCTGAAGAAGGAGGCAAGGCTTAAAACTAGTAGTCCTAATAAATTCTCTAAATAATTCAACACTCGCTGAGGACTGGCTTATTTTAAGCTATTCTTCTCCTTCTCACCATTTTTTTTTTTTCAGGCAAATGGTTACAACAATCATAAATTGCAAAGTAGCTCCAAATTATTTAAAAGGTTTCACTGTAGCATAAGAATTTGCCTACTGTTCAGATTCTAAACTAAGGATGTTCAAACATTTATTTCTCATATATTGCACTTTGTTTGCTTCTACAAGTGTGGAAATTACTCCTGCACTTTAGCCACTTGTATAAGCAACCTTCTGCTAGACTTCCATCTATCCTTTGGATGAATAGAGAGAATCTGAATGTTAAACACATCTTGATCCTAAGAGAATATATGTATTCATTACTTTTGCATGTTTAACCTCAAAGATGCACTTAGAAACTACTGTCTTTCTGTTTCACACATTGGAAATGAGTGCACATTGCTGGCTCACGTCCCGCTTTTCCTCCACCAGTACCTCCATGTCCTTATCCTCAGAGCTGCTCTCATTTCCTTCACCCCCCAGCTATATTGATATTGGGAGTTGACCTGACCCAGGTGCAGGACCTTGTACTTTGCCTTGTTGAACCTCATGTATTTCTCATGGGTCCACTTCTCAAGCTTTTCCTTCTAGATGGAATCACGTCTCTCAGGCTTGTCAACCACAGCACTCAGCTTGGTGTCATCTACAAAGTTGCTGAGGGTGTAGTGAATTCCACTGTCTATGTCTTTCATGAAGATATTAAACAAGTACTGGTCCCAGTACGGACCCCTGAGAAACACTGCTCATCAGTCATTTCCATCTGGACATTGAGCTGTTGACCACTGGATGTGACCATTTAACCAGTTCCTCATCCACTGAACAGTCCACCCATCAAATCCATATCTGTCCAATTTAGAGAGAAGGATGTTGTGGGGGACCATGTCAAAGGCCTTACAGAAGTCCAGTTGGTTATGTTTTGAATTCAACTATCCAACAGTATAGTTGGTTATGTTTTAAATTCAAGGGCAGTCCTGCTATCTGGGACCTATGTTTTCTCATGAAAACAGCCTGTTCTAGCTTAAAAGTTTGGGGATCTACAAATTCCATCTGTCTTCATTGCAGAGTATGTCAAAACAAGATTTTTGATCACCTTCCTGCCTGGGCTTGTCAATGCAAGGCCTTATGGTGTTGCTGAGGCTTACAGCAAATTAAGGCACTCTGAGCACAGTCAAGTGAACTTCTTAGGAAGAAAGGCAACAAAGACTCTTTTATGAAGAGACAAAGAAAATAAGTGTTTATGTTGGCCTAAAAATGGCCTTGGTGACACTCTGGACAGCACTGTAGACACCATCGTTGGCTCATCTCCTGGTCAGATTTGTTCACTTACACAGAAGTGGTATTCTGAATTTTGACCTATTTCTTTTCACTTCAGGGATTTTCAGAGTTCATCAAAAGTAAATTAATTTGAATCTTTTGAAGACAGTTTGTAATTATGTCATGAAATCTAAAATTGAGACATATTTAGTATTTGCCCTTTTTAGTTGTTCTTTCACATCATGTTAATCTTCCCACACCTCTCATTTTGCATACTTATCTCTGTCTTTTTTTGTTTTGTTGTTGAAATATAAAATCCATACAGAAGTTTCACTAATGTGGGGTTTGACATACTCTGAGAAGACCTGTCAATTTGGGGGATATTTTATTAATCTTTTTTTTCAGCTGTGATAACACTCAACAAACGAGATGAGCAGCCTCAGAGATAATTTTTACAGTGATATATGCAGCTACGTATAGGACTTAACACCAAGGTCAGGAAAATTCACACAATCTGTTTGAGAACATAATGTTGTAAAACTGAACTCATAAATAGACTTTGAGAAAAAAAGTGAACAGAGATGAATAGTGAGAAGTGCATGCTCATTTGGCACTAAACATCTATTCAGTATTGACCCCTATGCAGGAAAACCCTTCTCAAGACATGAGATGAGTCTCCAACAAATTGTTCTGTTTGGGATTTAGTGTCTGTCCTTTTCCCAAGCTAGCAGTAATTCTCTATCTACATGGATCCCTGAAAGCTGCCTTTAAAGCTGGTCAGTAAAGGTCTGTCTATATCTTCGCTACTCTTCAGAAGGCAAAATCTAAATTCTGATGAACTACGAAGGCCCTGCTTGGCTCATGGAAGCAGGGAACAGGAAGGGGTTGTGGGCAGAGAGCCAGCAAGGACCACTCCCTCCAACTCAGGGTGAAGGACTGTGAAGCAGAGAGTCTGCATAGACAGTAACCAATGTTTTCTTGAACGTTATACCAGTGACTGTGTAAGTGAACATCAGATCATCAAAACAGCTACTCTCTCTCATATTTAGTTTGTTAGTGGATCATTAATGTAATATGCTACTTTCACAGCAAAAAGACTTATCTAGGGAGAATGGATGAGGAGAGTCCTTCACCACAAGCATTACCCAGTATTTTTAAAAAGATCAGATTAACTCAAATAGTCATATTTCTGGGATAAGAAAGGCCAGATTTTCAAGAAGGATATGATTTAAATGCACATGGTGAAATTCCTGCTGGATTAGAGCATGCAGATTGCCCCTCATCACAAAGGTGGCAGCTCCTACTGCCTCCTACTTCAGGTGGCTAACTACTATTGCAACACCTGAGAAAAGGGTGTCTAACACAGGCAGAATGATTAACAAAGCCTAGAGCAGGATTCATTAAAAAGATATTTGATATCTAAATGCATTTCCATTAATTCAGCCTAATCCCTTTACTCCCATGCATCTCACAAGACTTTATTAAAGGATTGCATGCGTCTCAAGAAAGTACCTAAGCAAGGTGCTCATCTTCCACCACAGACTGCATAGGGATCAACACACACATATGTATGTTGAAAGTTCGCCATACTAAATGGGTAGGAGCCCAAAGCCAACAAGGGGAAGCAATGAGTACTTGGGTGAATCTGAATAGGTCCCTGTCTGTTGTAACTCAGTATGTCATGTCTTCTTCGCAAGACACAAAATAAGTGGAGAGCACAAGGATGCTTCAGGATGTTCTAATGGTTTAACAACAGATCAGGATTTCATAACATAAGCATATGGGAAGAGACAGAGATAAGTACAACATATACTGAAGCTGGTGTCTGAAATTCAGAATGTACCAGAGTCAAGGGCAAAGCCCTTTAGTCTTCACTGGAGCAGGATTTCACTTTGGATGGAATCCATTCTTTGATTTGACTAGACAATGGATCGCACACTTGCAACTGGTCATCAGCTTCATTTCTCCTGTGCACTGCATCCTGGGGTAACTGGATGCTGGTACACATACGGTTCAGAGTGTAAAATACAGCAGAGACATCTAAACCTACAACAGGATACAGCTACACTAGAGCAAAGCCAGTGGGGAAACAACATGTTGCGCTTTCTACTAACAGCCATGAGAAAGAGTGTATTTCAAGGAAGTTCTAAAAACAGGCTGTGAAGTTAGGGAAAATAAGTAACATGTCAGCATCATTTTGAGTATATTGAGAGCTGCAGTCCTCACTTTCAAGGAGCTTCCTACCATTCACCTGTTTTATTTCATTCGTGTTATATGGACAACAGGTTAATCTACCGTATTGCTTTTCCACCTACTTCGCTGTTACTGCCAAATCAATTTGTGTCAGTGAGGTTTGTTTCACTTGCGTGCCTCCAGGTGCTTACTTATACTTGGGATTTGTGCTTTTTGTTGTTATTGTTGTTTTTGCCCTGAGCAAGTTATTTTGGTTGCTGAAGCAATACACTACTATACAGAGAGTGCTAAAACCCAGAATGCAGATAAAGGAACAGGTACATTGCATACTGCAACTCAAGCCTTAGCACCAGTTTTACTGTTCATGTCTCTTGTTTTCAGGGGCAGACAGGGGAGGAGGGAGGTTAAATTCAAGAAAAAGCACTATTTTCTGCATACAAACCCCACAGGACCAAATTCTGCCATCTTTATTCTTCTGGAGTAAGTCTGATCAAGTGCACAGGGTTCACCAAAGGAGAGTTAGGTTATGCCTTTAGGCACAGCCCTGAGGAAAGAGTGCAAACAAGGGATCCAAAGGCTAAGAACTGCTCTGAGAAGGTTAATTATTTCTTTCACTCCCTCACTTATTTCCTTCATTATTTTTATTTTGGAATTACAGGGGTTAGAATACAACAGGCATATATCTCTGCAGCAGAAAGTGGATAAGCTGGAGTTGGAGGAAATCAAGTGTTGATTTTTAATTCTGGTGTGGTCAGTTGACCTTCACTGGCTGCCAGACCCCCACCCACCCACTCTCTCACTCACCTTCTCAACAGGTTAGCAGGAGATAATAGGATGGAAAAGTTCATGGCTCAAGATAAAGACAGGGAGATTACTTACCAGTTATTGTCACAGGCAAAACAGGATCAAATTGGGGAAGATTACATTAATTTATTGCCAGTTAAAAATAGAGTCAGTTGGTAACAAAAAAAAAGACAAAGCTAAAACACCTTCCTGCCATCCCCACTTCTTCCCAGGCTCACCTTCACTCATGAATCTTCTCCCTCTCCCTCCCCAATTGGCACAGGGAACATGGGGAATGGGGGTTGTGGTCATTTCATGATTCTTCATCTCTGCTGCTCCTTCCTCCTCATGCTGTTCCCTTGCTCCAGCGTGGGGTCCATGCCATGAGATACAGTCCTTCTCGAACTTCTCCAACATGGGTCCTTCCCATGGACTGCAGTTTGTCACAAACTGCTCCAGTGTGGGTCCTTTCCATAGGGTGCAGTATCCTTCAAGAACAGACTACTCCAGCGTGGGTCCCCTGTGTTCAGTTTCTGACAGAAAACCTGCTCCTGTGTGGGCTCTTCTCCATGGGCTGCAGCTTCCTTCAGGGCACATCCACCTGCTCCAGCATGGGGTCCTCCACAAGCTGCAGTGTGGGTATCTACTTCACTATGGTCCTTCATGGGGTGCAGGGGAACAACCTGCTACCCCATGGTCTTCTCCACAGGCTGAAGGGGATTCTCTGTTTCTATGCCTGGAGCACCTCCTCCTCTTCCTCTTCACTGCCCCTGGTTTCTGCAGGGCTGTTTCTCTCACATTTTTTTCTCACTCATTTCTCTCATAGCTGCTGCACAATATTTACTACCCTTTCTTCAATATGTTATCAGAGATGTGCTACCAGCTTGACTGATGGGCTCAGCTTTGGGTGGTGGTGGGGCCATCTTGGAGCTGGCTGAAATTGGCTGTGACTGACATGGGGGCAGCCCCTGGTTTCTTTGCATAGAGGTCACTTCTGCAGTCTCCCCCACTACCAAAACCTTGTCACATAACCCCAATACATCTGGTTAAAGAAATTGACTTGGATATGTGAAGTATATTGAGAAAAAAAAAAGTTTGTCTGCTTCTAAACAAGAGAGGGGACTGACAGCAGGAATAAAGACACAGTGACCTGTGAAGGGTCCATTCTGGCTTGCAAATATAGTTTAGTACTCTGAGTCAGATCTGCAACTGCACATTTTAACCAGTGCAAGGAGTGAGCTGAATCTGACTTATTCTTGCCTTGCACTCATGAAAGTAGCTGTACCAAGAGGGTGAATGGCCCCAGCATGCATTTGGCCTGGCCAGCTAGCAGTCTGCCAAACAATTCCTACCCACAGCTGGGGAGTTAGCCTAGGCCAAGACCCATTCCCAACAGACAGTTTAATTGAAAAGAGTTTTGAAGGTAAAGAATGCTTAATAGTATAAATAAACCACACCATACCAGTTGGGCTCAGTTCCAGAGACAAATCCTGGGCAAATATAATTCATATAAAGCATAGCTAGTAAAAATGCATGAAAGAGGATAATGAATGAGCACATCTCTTGTCTGGCAGATCATTCACATGCATTTCATCATCTAAGATTTCCATAATTCATCCACCACATTTTTCTCCTACAAAGAACAAGAAACTTGGAAACATGTGCTTCCTACATTCAACTTATTCACAAAGATTGTTTGAGGAATCAAAATTTTGCATTTGTTGTACATCCCTGGAAGCTCTCAAATGTGTGTTGGAAAGCCAAAACCGAGCCTGGATACCTGTGTCATGTGTCATATATCATCACACCTAGCACTACTGGCATCAGTGCAACTAGGAGACTCAGCTGAGACCATTGTACAACTCGTTTTGGGAGCCATCTTCCTTGCACACAGCTTGTAGAGAAATGACACACTTGGGACTGTCGAGAAGCAGCAGCAGTGGCTAAGAAACACCTCTCAGGTTGAACAGCTGCAAAGTAGGCCTCCTGGGACTAGAATAATCAGCATTTTTTTCTACAGGGCCTGGTGTGCTTAGCATACCTGAAATGTGCACACCGGCTCAATCCAAGAAAGATTCATTTGCAGCCTTGACATTACAGTATTTAACACTTTTTGGACAGGAGTAAATTCATTCTGCAGTAGAGTTGCTCTCACCAGGATTTATGGGAATCCGTGCTTAATTACTGCAGTACTGGCAGTCCTCCAGCTCACATCCCACAGTCCTGCTTCCTACCTGAACAGATCCACATTGCTATTAATGGTTATGTATTCACAAATATACAAAAAGGACCAGGTACCACACTCTGATGCATAGGCCAATTGTTTCAGCACACCTTGCACCAAAACAGATAAACCTCCTTACATTCCCAGCACAGAAACCCAAAATCCAAACTGACTGTTGAAGTGGACTACAGCCCATGCTAACCCCTGAACTGTGTCTGGGCACTGCTTTAGAGAGCTGACCTTCACCAAAGCCAGGCTAATAAGCCATATGGATGTCATGCAAACCGTGTGCACTGGCAATGTTACTCTATTAATATAGATGTAATGTTTTAATGCTTCATTGCTCCACAGACATTTGGTAACTCATTAACTCTATTTTCACACTGGTTATCCATACCTTCTGATGAAAATATATGCATATATATATATTCACACACATATTTTAATGTCTATGGTTTAACCTCCCTCAGGTTACTGAATTCTTAAAAAGAGTCAGAACATGCTTCCCTCATTACAAGGTACATATAAGTGATAACTATACCTGTCAGAAGGGCACACCACTTTTCAATGCCACCACTTTCTTCATGCCAGTGGCTGATTCCCATTGTACTTACACGGCATACCACCAGTCGATTGCCAATGCCATTTTCAAGTTCCGTGAATAATCAGGAAGGAATTCTCAGAATTTATGTTTCATCTTATATTGCCTCTAGAGTTCAGAAACATTCTTAATATACTGCTTAGTGGAGAATGGTGCATCTGTGGCTTTCTGTAAACACTGCAATCAAACACCCATATCTATGAAGATAATGACAGTGGTGTAGTTGAGAGTAAACCAGTACACCCATTTATATTTTGGGCAATATAAAGTTTATTCATACATAACTTACACCAGACCAGAAAATAATCATACCCCAAAATATTTATCTACTTTTTCCTTAAAATTGCTGTACAGTGATTAACAAAGAAAACACCAAGTTTTATAATAAAGCAAGGTGGCCATTTTTCAGCTTGCTGCAATAACATCAGGGACAAAATTATGTAGAGGACATGCATGACATTCCTTTAGGAACATGACACAGCATGTGTCAGGCAACGCCCTTTCCTGAAAGGCTGCATTGACACTCCTCTATATGCATGGCCCTGCTAAGTACCAGACCTCAGCTTCAGCATTGCTGAGTAGTTCTTTTTCCATTTCAAAACCCTACACATCAGAAGCAAATGAGCAGCAGACTGCAGCTCTGTATAACTCATGAGTCACTGAGAAACACCATGTTCTGTGCATCAGAGCTAAGGAGAAAGAGTGCAGTGAGTATCAGTGGTACAAACGATATGAGCTGATTATCCTGGAGTGATCTGGTAAAGAATGCAGGTAGGTTGGAAGAGCTGCATACATATCCCAAGACTACACTGTTACAGTCAGCTCTCGCATTGTAGACAAGACCATCATCCATGACCTGTAAGCAAAAAAAATTAGTATCATGCTATAAGGAAACTACTACTGATAACCATGTTTTCTAAGGAAGCCTTTCTGAATTACAGCCCTTATGAGATTTATACAGACCTAAGATGTTCACTTCTGGTCAGAAAATTATGGTTAGTTTTAAAATGACTTTAGCTTGCATTTTTTTTTTAATCACCTTTCTTCCGGAGAGACTTGAGCCCCTTAAATTGCACATTCAGTGATACATCCGAGGACCTTCTAAAAAATATTTTCTCAGTATACTTAAATATGATAAATGTTAATCAGTTCAATCAAGATCTCAATCTCAAGAAATGTACTTGAGCATTTTAATCCTGGAAGAATTTCTTAATTCTTGTGAGAGAGATTTTACTTCCAAGTAGATTTAAGTAACACATTGCTGTCCTGTGTTCTGCTCTTCTGCCTTTGATTTAAAACCTTCAGTGGAGAGCAAATAAAAGGTACAGAACCCTAATTAAAGAAATTTGTCTCCTAATACGGTCATTTGCTGTTCTAATTAAAAAAAAAAAATAAGGTTTTATTATGTAAGGGCAAATAATTTAAGGCAGCAGCCCCTTTTTATCACAGTACAAAGCTGCAATTGCTTAGGTAGCTCTTGACTGCCTAAGAATTGTACTTCTGGTAAAGATGCAAGAATTGAAGGCTGACATTTTTAAACCCAAATCGTTAGATGCTTTATTTTCTACCATTTTACTTGACTGCTTTTAATTCCACAAAGTTGATATATGATAGTGAAGTCTAGCACACAATAAATTTCACCCTGAGTGGACAGAGGTGCTGTCAAGTCTTATCATCTTTAGAATGAAGGCAGAAGACCCTGGCACAATTCACTTCTAATTAAATTTTACTCTCCATTGAACACTCTGCTGAAGTTCACAGTTGCTGGCAGCAGAGGAGAGCCTCAGGCTGTGGTGCTATGCCTGATACATCTAGTGGTCCTTCCACATTTCTGTAAATAACCTTGTATCTTATCACCTCATCAAAGCTCCACGCTTCATTCTTAACACCTTAAGGGTAAAATAGGCATGTTTGTATGTTGCTTCTGGATCTAGCTAAATGGCAAGTGCAGAGTGAACCTTTCTAAATCCAAGACTTATTTGCTTTAAATTATGGATGATGACAGAAACCTCAAGGACAAGTATGCAATATTAAAGATTTACACAACTCCCCCAACTGCCGTAAATAGATGTTTATAAACTGTATTTTATTCTACTTTTGAAAACTAAGAAAATATATATCCTGGTGAAAGAGGGCAATAAAACAGTAAACATATTGCTTTTTTAAAAAATATTAGCTATAAAAAATTAGTAATTTATGCAGATTATGACAACGTCACTTCTTCATACATAGAAGGAGGGGGCAAATAAATATTTACAAAGCCTTCTCAAACAACTGCTCACTTAACTTTCTTCTCTGCTCTCATGTCTGTGGTAACTAAATAGGAAGGTGGTTGTGATTGTTAGAGTGTTCTTAATACTCTCATCATTACACTGTGTTGCCACTGTCTCATGTGCACCTGTTTTAACTTCATATTTAGGCTGTACTTCATGGAAGAAAAAGTTGAACTTATTAATTTTGTGCAGAACCTTGCACAAAGTGACAGCAAATTCTCAGGGTTATTACAGGTAACAAGCCACTGCAAAGAACTGTTACCCATAAGAAGGAAGCTGATGTGACCTTTGTCCAATAAACATGGAGGAGCATATATAACAGTAAGTCACACCTCATAAATGAGGTTGAAAGGACCTCTGGAGATCATCAGGGTCAGCTAGAGCAGGTTGCTGAGGGCTGTGTCCAGTCAGGTTTTGAATATCTCCACTGAGGGAGACTCCACAACATCCTTGGGCAGCCTATTCCTGTATCTGGCCACTGGCACTGTAAAAATATTTTTTACCTATGTTTAAATGGTATTTCCTGTATTTCATTTTGTACCCATTGTCTCTTGTCCTGTCACTGCACAGACTCCTGGCTAATTTGTGCTTGCTACAGACTTTCCCATGAGTCTCAGAAACCAGGGATTTCTGAAGGTAAATCATACTAGGAAAGAACAAGGAAAAGAAGGTATTGAGCACCCTTTGCATGTCCTTTTCACAAAGTCCTTTGCCCCATTTAACAGCTGGCCCACATTTTCCCTAGTCTTTCTTTTGCTGCTCCTATACCTGAAGAAGTCCTTCTTGTTGCCCTTTATGCCCCTTGCCAGATTCAATTCCAAGTTGGTTTTCCTAATCCCATCCCTGCACACTTTGAAAAAGTCTCTTTATTTCTCCTGGGTCACTTGTCCCTCCTTCTACCTCTTGTATGTTTCCTTTATATGTTCCAGTTTTTCCAGGCGCTCCTTGTTTTTTGCAGAACCTTCTGACACTTTTGCATGACCTCCTGCTCAAAGGGATCGCCAATTGTCAATTTGGAGGTGATCCTTGAAAATCATAGAGTCATAGAATTGTTTGGGTTTGAAGGGAGCTTAAAGATCATCTAGTTCCAGCCCCCCTGCCATGGGCAGCGACACCTTCCACTAGCCCAGGTTGCTCAAAGCCCCACCCAGCCTGACCTTGAACCTTTCCAGGGAGAGGGCAGCCACAGCTTCTCTGGGCAACCTGTGCCAGTGTCTCATCAAACTCACAGTGAAGAATTTCATCCTTATATCTAATCTAAATCTACTTTCTTTCAGATTAAAGCTGTTACCCTTCTTCCTATCAGTACATGTCCTTGTAAAAAGTACCTCTCCAGCTTTCTTGAGGGCCCCCTTTAATTACTGGAAGGACACTACAAGGTGGAGCTTTCTCTTCTCCAGGCTGAACACACCCAACTCTCTCAGCCTGTCCTCATAGGGGGGTGCTCCAGCCCCATGATCATCTTTATGGCCTCCTTTGGATTCACTCCAACAGGTCCATGTCCTTATATTTGGGGCCCCACAGCTGGACACAGTACTTCAGGTAGGGTCCGATGAGAGCAAAGTAGAGTGGGAGAATCACCTCCCTTGACCTGCTGGCCACACTTTTCTTGATGCAGCCCAGGATACGGTTGGCTTTCTGGACTGCAAGCACACATTTCTGACTCATAGTCAGTTTTCCATCCACTAATACTGCCAAGTCCTTCTCTAAAGGGCTGCTCTCAATCCACTCCTTGCCCAACCTGGACTTGTGCTTGGGATTGCCTCAGCCCCTGTGCAGGACCTTTCACTTGGCCTTGTTGAACTTCATGACGTTTGTGCGGGCCCATCTCTCAGGCCTGTCCAGGTCCCTCTGGATGGCACATCCCTTCCCTCCAGTGTGTCGACCGCACCACACAGCTTGGTGTCATCATCATCAAACTTGCTGAGGGTGCACTCAACCCCACTGTCCGTGTGGCAGAGACATTAAACAACACCGGTCCCAACACCGAACCCTGAGGAACACTGCTCATCACTGCTCTCCACTTGGACATTGAACTGTTGACTGCAACTCTTTGAGCGTGATCATTCAGCCAATTCCTTACCCACTGAGTGGTCCATCTGTCAAATTGATGTCTCTTAAATCTAGCGACAAGTATGTCATGTTGGACAGAGTCACATGCCTTGCACAAGCCCAGGTAGGTAACGTCAGTTGCTCTTCCTTTATGCACCAATGCTGTAAACCCATCATAGAAAGCCACCAAATTTTTCAGGCACAATCTGCCCTTAGTGAAACCATGTTGGCTGTCACCAATCACCTCCTTATTTTCCATGTGCCTTAGCATAGTTTCCAGGACGATCTGCTCCATGATCTTGCCAGGCACAGAGGTGAGACTGACTGGCCTATAGTTCCCTCAGTCTTCCTTTTTACCTTTTTAAAAATGGGTGTTATGTTTCCCCTTTTCCTGTCAGCAGGAACTTCACCAGACCATTATGACTTCTCAAATATGATGGATAGTGGCTTAACCACTTCATCTGCCAGTTCCCTCAGGACCCAGGAATGCATCTCATCAGGTCCCATGGATGTGTGCACCTTCAGGTTTCTTAGATGGTCTTGAACCTGATCTTCTCCTACAGTGGTTGGTTCTTTCTTCTCCCAGTCCCTGCCTTTACCTTCTGTGTCTTGGGTGGTATGGCTGGAACACTTGTTGGTGAAGACTGAGGCAAAATTGTTGTTGAGTAGTTCTTTGCTGTTGTCAACAACTTTGTTGTTGTGCCTTCTTTGATCCTGAGTAACCAGGTCTTCAATTTCCTTCTAGAGGGTGCTTGCATTTTCTCTAGTCTTCTTTTTATCACCAACGTACCTATGGAAGCTCTTCTTGTTGCACGTTGTCCCTGGCCAGACTTAATTCTATCAGGACTTTGGTTTTCCTAACCTGATCCCTGGCCACTTGGACCATTTTTCTGTATTCCTCCCAGGCTACCTGTCCTTGCTTCCAGCCTCTGCAGGCTTCCTTTGGTTTGCTAGGAGCTAGGAGCTCCTTGTTCATCCATGCAGGCCTCCTGGTGGTTTTCCCTGACTCCTCAGCTTGGAGGAGGTGTTCCTTGAATATTGACCAGCTTTCCTGTGCCCCACTTCCCTCCAGGGCTTTATCCCATGGTTCTCTACAAAGTAGATCCCTGAAGAAGCTGAAGTCTTCTCTCCTGAAGTCCAGGGCAATTAGCTCAACTGACTTTTCTGATGTTCCTCTTCTCTTTAGGACAGTATCCATGGTATTCTTCCAAGCAGTTCTCTGATCAGTCCAAAGTCTATTCTTTTGAAGTCCCAGGTTGTGACCATGCTATTTGCTGGGTTCTCTCCTCTCAGGATCCCAAACTCCACTATTCCATGCTCACAGCAGCCACGTCTACCCCCAGCCTTCACATCCTAAACAGTTCTTCCTTGTCTGTAAACCCAGAAATCTTCTGAGATAAAACCACCACAAACAAACCAACCGAATCTGCTACAGATGGCAACAGTAGCTCCAAGCTGAGTCTGATGATATTCATATTTGATGTGAATCTGACACAGGTAATCTACAATGCATGCTGACCTCTGCAATACATATGGACCTGGCTTGGATTCTGGTATAAATTGCCGTTTCCAACAGAAAATATACTATGTGATAGTATTTACTGAAAAAGAAACCATAGTGTTTTTGGCATGCCTTGTTGGCTTAATCACTGCAATTAGCCCTCAGGACAACCCTTAACATTGTTAAGTAACTCCTTTGAGATTATCTAGGAGAAATGTATTCTTCCAATCTTTTTTTTTCTTCATTTCAAGTAATTTTACCAAGGTTTTATGCAAGGAGATAGAGAAAACTCAAAACCTAACTGCGGGTTCCATTTCCATATTCAGTTGATGGAATAATAATGTAGAAGCAGATTTTAGATCAACATTAAATTTAGTGGTTTAAGAAACATTTGCTACAATCTGAACTTGAAATACCTTTTTGATCATTGAAAGCTGTTCTACTATACCATCACTTTCAAACAACTGGAATAAATTTTCCCTCTTTCTTTGCAGAGATTCTTAACTAATTAGTCTTGGGAGAAAGTCTAGATAGTTCTGACCTTGCAAAAAATTATTCATTGTCAGTAAAAGTTTCCCACAGATAAAACTAAAAATGTCTTTAAGAGAGAGAATTTATCAATTGATAAATTGAAAACATGATCATTTTTGCCTAAGGGTAAAGAAACACATATAGATCAGTTATATTTTCTAAAATCACCATGATCAGCTTGTTCAACAGAAGTAAACATTGGTTTCACTTTCTTGACAATTTCTCCCTTGTTGATGGTGGTTATATATTGTTACAAATAAAAAATCTCAGCAGAATGGTATACAAGGTAACAGGCTTGCATTTCTTGTAAGAGAAAAGCAAAAGTGCAAACTGGCAAAGTATTAGCAAAGATGGGTTATGCCTGTCTCGACTTTTAATCCATCAAAATATAAAGAGTAAATTGGTAAAAGCAAACACTGGAAAGGTTGCAAGGGTGCAAATCTTACCTACTACTTTGTTCATATTTTTCTCATGCCTACTTGTGTGCCTTTCTTCATGTGCTTTATAACAAGATCAGTAAAGCAGACACAGACTTTTTCTTAAGACCCTACATAAATTGATTAGGATATCAGAGAAAGTAATGCAGCTTTTCACCATTATTAGTAACAAGAGGGGAAAGGACAGAAACCTGGCTTAGCCATCACTGTTCTTTGATATTGCAGATCTGGTGGAGAAAGCTGTCACAATTTGTTCTGTTGGAGGTCACCAAGAAGTTACCATCAACAGAGGAAGAAAGGAAGAATGAAGGGACTTTTTAGGACTAGGTGATCACTCTGTTGTTCTCTCTCAAAGAAAATTGTGGAAAGGAGAAGCCTGTGCAAGAAAACCTCACATGAAAAATGCCTTAAGTGACTACAAAACCTAGACAACCTTCATGTTTGAGAAGTAAAAGCTGACATAAAATTATTTTTCCATTTTCCACAGCTGCCTCAACAAAATCTTTGACTATCTACATCCCCTTCATAGGGATGTAGATTATTACTGGGCATAATATTATTTAACCCACTTACAAAGCTTGGGAAGCTAATATTTTAAAGCAATTCCAGGTGCTTGGATAAGAGAATCACAGAATCATTTAGGATGGAAAAGACCTTGAAGATCATCTAGTCCAACCATTAACCTAACAAATAAATTGTCTAGGAATAACTTTTTAATTATTATTTTGATAACTATCCAAAACACATGAGTTTGTACCCCAAAAATGTACAGCTTGCCTTTTTAGAATTTAACAGATGCATAAGAAGAAAGTCAAGAGAGATAATAAAAGCCAGACGACCAGAATGTTGATGCATTCACATTCCTTAGCCAGCTGAGAGCACTGATCACAACTGTTCACCTGTTTTCCTTTTATTAGGTGGTGTTGCTATTAAATATGAGAAGAGGTGAGTACTGAGGAATAATCTTCTGGATAAAATGTCTGATTAATTCTAAGAATACTTTAAACTGTTTATCATTAGATGTCTTTCCTCCTCACCTTTTGTATAGCCACATTTTTCTGTGGCTGTCTTCTGATTTTTACCATCAAAGCACATCATTAATCACAATTACAAGTCTGCAACTTGCCTAATTCAGTAGAGCTGAGGCCTTGGGGCATGACATAAATATCAATCAAGAAGAAGCTTTTACATCATAAGATTGACATTGTGCAGCATTCAAGCCTTATGAAGAAGCCAGTGGTTTTGGTATGAGAAAGGTTTGTCCATCTCATTGAATGCACAAGACTGGGAGAATATAGTTTTCCATTTGCAAGTAAACAGGCATCTGCAGCATAAAACATGTAGTATTGGTCACAGAGAAAAGTGAACTGACACACAACAGATAAAATGCTTTTTTGGCGTAAATCACTTTTTGATGTTCTTCACATTGATGATATATCGCTATAGGCCCATATAAATATGGGTCTTTGCTCCATAGCTTCCTAATTCCTTGCTCCCAATGTCTGAAATGAAAGCACTGTGCCCTCCATGGGTATGTAACTAATTTAAATTCACAGAAGAAACACACCATAACCAGCTTTATTCTGAGTCAAATCTGGCCAGATGTTGAGGATTCTTAATTTCCATTGATGTCAATGGGACTTAAGGGCAACTCAGTGTTTGGCACCAAGCATTTCATGCCAGTCAACGGTGCCTCTGGCACTACATATTCAAATGCACTGTCTCCAAAGATATCATTAATGCTGATACACAGAGCCAACAATTGGCCTGTGCACCTCCAAAACTTCGTTTTGGCTGTATCAATCACCACCCTGCCAAGCACTGAAGTCCTCTTGCAGAAACGGTTCTGGAAATCAGTCATCCAAGACCCAACTAGTCATCCAAGGGGCATCAGACACCGGCCGGGTATGTTCAGAATTAAACCACAGAGCTGATGTTCTTTTCTTAAAGTGCTCACTACTGTACATTCATCACACACCACTTCAAAATTTGGTTCGTGGGATAGGCCCTTCCCAGAGAAATGTCATTAGTCCAAAAATGTCTTACTAAGTAGATACCAAGGCAGGATGCACAAACAGAAATGATTTGATAAGAGTTTAAGATCAATAATGGAGGAAGAAATTTTCTCCTATCTGAAGAATATTTGTAGGATTAGGAGAATCCCCCTTCATTCTCTGAATACAAACCTTTTCAAAGTTCATTAAGAAGCTGAGACGGATTCTTCAGCCCCAAAATAACCTAGCAATTTAACGCATTAGTTTCCACAATCTAAGAGAAGATATTAACTACAGAACTATATAGTTGATCTCTCTTTAGCCCAGTGACTGTGTGATTTGCACAAAGTGAAACAACCCCTGTAGACAAGACTGGAAGAGGAGCTTGGCTGACATGCAGGGTTTGTGTCTATTACTTACCTGGTAGGAGACCTAGCTTCATATGTAGGCAATGCAGCACTTTGTGATGAAAATCCATGTCATGGAAGTATTGCTTTAATCATCAAGGTCTTCTGACTGTACAAGAAGAACAAGTGTATTTCTAACAGAGGCTAGACAAAACACTCCAACTCACATATAGCTAAATCTGCTGTACAGAAAACAGGCTCTAGTTTTAACACAAACTAGCTGGTTACAGTGATGACTTTGCAGAGGTCTGCAGTTTACCTTTACTTGTTAACTTATTAAACTGTAAAATTTTCCATTATGTCTAGGAGAACAAAGGCAGTAACACATTTTGTCCCTACTGAAGATGAAATGTTTTGAAGGGAAGACTTTTTAAAAACTTAGGGCAAATGTAGGTGTTACTAACAGCCTAAGTTTCTTCTACATTAAACTGTCTTGATAAATGCAGTATTTCTTCAAAATATTCCTAGTCCATTGTTTAAATCAAATGTACTTTCTTCACTTTTGTTTGGGGTATTCAGACTATGTACTGAACAATACTATTTTTAGAACATTTTGTTATTGCAGACAGTTGATTTCATAAAGAAATTGTCACATCCCAGACCCTAAACCAGTGTACAGTTTTGCTTGTCACTGTTGCTAAATTTAACTTAGCTCTCCAGAGATTAAATACAGATTCATTAAGCTGCTGCATGCTTTTATCCATTCTCATGTTCCTGAAAGATTTCTCATTTATTACAAAGAAAACATGGCTAATTGTTAATTAGAAAGTGCATACGAAAGTGATAAGATTTAATTAACTCAAACAAATACAACTCAAACCTTTAATAAAAAGATTTAGTTGCTCTTTTTTTTCTTCTTTATTTTTTTTATTCCCTGGGAAAAAATTTCTGGTCTAGATTTGGAAAAGTAGTATTTCATGTCCCTATTACCCTGCAGGGTTGACCTTCAAAACAGATAAAAAAAAAATTTAAAACAATCTCACAATACAGTTGAAAATCTGTGAAACTTTGCTGGAAAACCTTAATGAGTGAGTTTTTAATCAGAAAATGCTCTTTCAACAAGTTTGATGGTTTTGGCTGGGGTGGAGTTAACTTTCTTCACAGTAGCTTGTATGGGGCTGTGGTTTCCTTTTATGTTGAAAACTGTAGATAACACAGGGATGTTTTTGTCACTGCTGAGCAGTGCTCACACAGAGTCAAGGCCTTTTCTGCTCCTCACCCCACCCCACCGGTGAGAAGGCTGGGGGGGCACAAGGAGTTGGGAGGGGACACAGCTGGGACAGCTGACCCCAACTGACCACAGGGATATCCCAGACCATATGATGTCATGCTCAGCATATAAAGTTGGGGAAAGAGGAAGGAAGGGAGGCATGTTCAGAGTGATGGTGTTTGTCTTCCCAAGTCACTGTTATGTGAGATGGAGCCCTGCTTTCCTGGAGATGGCTGAGCACCTGCCTGCCGATGGGAAGTAGTGAATGAATTCCTTGTTTTGCTTTGCTTGTGTGTGGGGTTTTTGCTTTACCTATTAAAGTGTCTTTATCTCAACCCATGAGTTTTCTCACTTCATTTACTGATCTGATTCTCTCCCTCACCCCACTGGGGGAGAATGAGTGAGTGGCTGTGTGGGGCTTAGCTGCTGGGTGGGGTTAAAGCACAAAAACCAAAAGTATTTAATGAGGAAAGTAAATCAATATTTATGAAACTTCCTGCAGAAAAAAAAAAAATTGTAAACCTTTGTATCCTGGAAAAGTTGGAAATTTACTTTTCATATAAAATGGTCATTTTGAAATTGATTTTTCTTTAGGTTAGTTTTGTTATGTCGGTTATATTCTGACTCAGCAACAGTCACATTGCACTGAACCTCTGTCAAGTCAAGTTAATATCAATTATTCTCTCTGCTCCCATTGACCTCTGTATATTCAGGAATATGAAGGATCAGGATGTAAAATAAAGCAGAGTAGGTAATAGGATCCTAACATTTGGAACTCAAAGCTTACATGTCTGGTAAATTCAGCTTGTAATGTGCAGATACAACGTAATTAATAGAATAAAAAGGTAACATTAAAGACAAATTACTTTTTAAGTTAAGGGCTCAGAATTTACAGTTATAATTCAATGTACAATTAGGCTAAATAAACTTCTGTGAAATTTGAGAAACAGGAAAAAAAGATATGAATTGCCCATAAAAGTGGAAGAGTTTGAAAGATTTCAGATTGATGAATGGAGTAAAAGGAAAACTTTATCCCACACTTCTTATATAAAAATTACTGATTCTTCTTGGTGAGCCTCAGATGATACTCTAGGAGGAGGAATATATTTTCTCTGCAGCAGGGTTCCTGAAATATAATGACACATGAAAGATTTACTGGAAAGTCTCTCAGGCTCTTTCACATGTTTCTCTCTCTCATGGAAAGTTCCGTTGGTGAAATTTAGGTTGTATTAGATTTGCCTGTATCTACAAATTCATAATTACAATGTGCACCCAAGTGCTCAGATTTCAGTTAAAAATTGGAGATAAATATTCTACTCACTTAAAATATATTTGGATAGGTGCTATAACCCAAACATAACAAGTGACACTGTGTGCCATTATATATATATAAAAAAATATATTGTAACAACTATAGAAATAAATGCAAAATTAAGAATCAGAAGAGGTCTTAAGACTCAGTATATGTCAAGCAGTCCTATGAGATTATAGGATGTGTGCTGTTTTATAGTACATGCTGGGGAAGAAAAGTCACAAGAAAGAATTTAATTTGAAACAGTAGAAATCAGGCCCTCAAAAACTGGGTGAACATCTCTGGGCTTTGCAGAGTGGCATTTATTCCTTGGAGAAAAGCAACAATCCCGAAATCTGTAGCATATGCCAATAATGCACCAAGAAGAGCAATTTTAGCTGGTAAGTTCCAGAGATAGAAAAAAAGTCATTTGTGTACTGATAACAATACATATCAGGCAGAAAAGGAAGAACAACACAAGCCAAAATTTGGCTTGGATCTCCCAGCATTTCCCATAAAATGAAGGAGGCATAATAATTCAATATTATGCCCTGCAAACTCTGCTACATGTCTGTATTCAGACAGTATTCCTGAAAAAGAAACTAGATGTTATGTGCAGGCTTGATGATAGAACCCACCACTTGCAACACAGTCATCAAAACAAAACTCAGTTGCTCTGGGGTACGTACCATCGTAAGGTACAAGTGCCTCACCATCCTGCAGGTAGGAAAAATAAGGCAGGAAGATCAGGTTTACACAGAACTGGTCACGCACTTTAAGACCCCCATCAATGCCTTAGGAGTGAGAGGCTGTCCTTTACATTTAGCTGAAATATCTCACATACTGTAATTGCAACCTTACTGTGATTAATACTGTGTTCATGCCTAGGATATTGTGTTTGTGTCAGGATATCAGCTACAAAAATTAGAAGGGAAGGTAAAGCCTCCGGTGAAACTCCCTCTTCTTTTCATACTCTCTTAAAAAAATTATCTTGAAAATCTTCATAAACTACAATAAAACCTGGAATTCAACTGCATGAAGAAACACATTCCCCATATGCCATTTTTGACATGTTTAGAAAAACCATGCCACATTACTACACTAATAATTAGTGTGACTTTGAATGCCATAATTTAAAACATCTGTGTCCACTCCCACAGTGACCAATGAGAGCTAATTTTCTACAGCCAGGACAAATTATCATCTTCAAGGATGACAGCATCTGTCTCTGTGATGTATAAACATGTCTTCCCCTTTGGCCTAAGAGAAGCTTCATCTAAGCAAGGGAGCAGAAGCAGGGGCATGACAGCAAGGATACCCCTTGTGGGAAACCAGCTGTTAGCTATTTATCTTTGTATGGCCGAGGAGCCTTTATCCAAGATACAGCTGTTCCTTCCTTTTCTCCTTATTAGCTACACCTGCCTGAAGCAGATGAGTGTGATTGTTAAATGCTTTTCTCAGTATTTAAAGTTTTATACCTGTTCTTAGTATTCCCTTGTTCTCACACGTAGTAGTTTAAAGACACTGTCAATTTATCTTCATGGTAAAAAGAGCTTGTTTTTATTTTCATAGAGATGAATGAATAAAATATTCTTTGTTTTTTAAGGTATTATAAATCCAGGCAAGACACCTATTTTCTTCTAACCAGCTATGAATTCTTAATGCAGCTGTAACATTATGTGACCTCAAAATTTTTACTAGGATTGAAATTTCCCAAAGGAAACATGTGCTCTTGAGCATATGTCACACAGTTCTTCCCCTTTACATAAGACTCAGATAAATATTTAGTGGCCAATTATCCCAATTACAGTGCTGTTTTTCCCTTCAGATGACAACATTGGTTTTTAGAAACACAAAGGCAGGCAGGGTATATTTTCTACCCACCCACATGCAGTCATATACTGGATACATAAAGTCTTCACACTTGTTTCCAGTCCTACCCTTCCTCATAAGTGTTCTTAAGTCCATGCACCTCTGCACTGCACAGTCATATAATTTAGCAAGATTTCTTACAGCAGCACCTAAAGGCCCCACTCAAAACTTAAACTGCCTTTTCCAGGTGTTTTATAAATATGCAGCAAGAGATTGCAAGCTATACAGATGAAAGTTTGGAGCTGAGAACAGGTAGATCTGGGAATAGATTACAGGTGTCCCAAATTCTCACTCAGTGCCCTTTTTGCTATTCTGTCTCATAAATGATTGATTCACAGTTGTTGTAACATTTATATGTGAAGCCACCGAAACATGTTTGGAAAAACTGCCTGACAGATTCATTCTCCTAATGGCACAAAACACAGTGGCAGATCCGTTTTGCTCAGATTTCAACTTTGCTTCCTCACTCAATCAGCAGCCAGTGTCTGAAATTCCATCTAACATACATAATGGTTGATGAGTACATTGAGAGTAAGCACCAAGATAGGCAATATTCATGCAACATGAAAGCTTCTTTCAGTTTAGCAAGCAGACGAGCAAAAGCAGTCCCTGAACACAGCTGAGGTTTCCATTGACTGTATGCCAGGCACGTACATATCTAGCATATGCACAAGCAGGGTCTGCCTGTAGCCATGGGCACCCCAGGGCAACTGGAGACTCCCTGAGCTTGGCCTTGCATGGTGTCCGTGCATATTCTGGTGGGAGCACGGACACAGTCTGTCGTCTTTCGTTTGCCCTACTCAAAGCAGCAACAGTGCCCGTCAAGGGCAACTTCTTTCCTGACACCGTTTCTTGCTGGCTGGGACTCCATCCTTGCCCAAAGATCCCAAAAGCTGCAACACCGCCCTTGTCTCTCAGTAACTTCATTCATCAACAGTTGATTTCTGTTGTGCTCAGGAAAGGCATGGGATGATAACTGCAAATCATTCCAATAGATAAACAGGCCAAATAAAGTAGTGTCTGGTAATTCATCTAACCCACTTCTTGGAATTAAAAGGGCTTCCTTGTAGATTGAGAATAAATTAATCATGAATCTATAAACCAGAGAACACTGGTAAACTCAAAGAGAATAACGAGTACATGACAGGAAGCAGAGCATATCATATGCAAGGATGTATTTGCTCATTAAGCACTACACATAAATATGCAACCTTCTTTTCTGAAGGACGTGAAGGATAGGCTGAAGGTGGAAAACACTAAACAGTAACAAACAAACATTTGCTCTTATTCAACCACCCACATTCTTTCTTGTAAAAATAGATGCATGCAGACAGACAGAGAAACAAGCCAAAAATGGGGGCAGAGGCATATGCACAATATATTCACAGAGATTTAAATAAGGGATGTTTGGCTGTTTGGCAGATGAAAGTTGTCTGAACTTTTTCATCTAATTGGTAAAGGATTTCAGCAGCAATTCAATTATTTAGTACAATTTACGTTCATTTTTCTCCAAGAATGGAAGGGGGAAGGAAAAGAAATTGCTGCTTTTCTTCCGTTACCACTTGTCCTCCCCACATTCATCTGGATGCAGTGCAACAAGACTCCCAAGGCTGTCTGTGCTCTTTGTCCATATACTAAAATCACTTTTATATGCCTTATTATAAACTCTGTTGGTTCTTTCTGGTCATCTCCTGTATATTGATTCTTAGTACTGGGCTTGCTGCAGCATACTTTTACTTACAAACTTCTAAATGACATTGTCTGGGGAGACTCTGGCTTCTATACCAAAATCCTCCTTATTCTCAAGGAAAACTGTTCTGCCTCTTTATGCATCAACAGGAGAGGGCTATGTGCTTGGCTACTTGTAATCTGAAGGTGGTATCATTTCAGGATCTGATGTAGGATTGAGTGACAATCAGCTAATGAGGTTAATGCCTCTAGGGTCTCATTCATCTCTCCAGAGCCATAGCACGTAATAGGTTGCAGAAGGTGGTTATGAAATCATTTGCTGTTCTACCTTCCTCTTACTCATACAAAGGAAAATTTCTGTGTGCCATAGAATAAAATACTTATCAGATGAAGAACCATGCAGCTTCTGGAAAATAAAATGGCCCTGCTATTTACCTCATTGTATAGGGGAAGGCATGTTTTCCTTCTTGTTACTAATGTAAATTAAAAGCCTTATAGAGTGTCTGGAATCAGTTTTCCCAGAGTGGCCATCTTTTGAAGTCCTAGAGACCAAAATGTGATGGCAGGGTTAGTACAAAAAGCTGTATAAGGTGTAGTTATTTCTTATTGTTTTAATATACCCCTCCACCTCCATTTTCTCAGTCTAGGTTGCTTTAGCATAAAATGTAGCTTTTTAAGATAGAAAATTGTTATTGCCATGGTGGACTTAAAACCAGCTTCAGTTTTTTGTCTTCTCCCCAAGCTTTGAGGAGTAGTGAACTCATCTCAGCATGTTTCCTCAAGTCCCCTATATTTTTTAGACTTCTTCCTGATATAATCACCTGTAGCCTCAAGCATATCTACCTGGTTTAGATCCTATCTTCAGCATTTTAGGGTTTTTTCAGTTTTTGAGTTTGAGGTTTTTTTAAAAACATTACATGAAGATTACAGAGGACCAACATCACCGTGAGCATAAACCTGCAGTTATTGCTGCTTACATATTCCTTCCTCTTTCCTGGGTGTCCACCACTGTCCACAAGCAATTAGCAACCTTATGCTCTGATAATGTTCTTGCATTTAAAGTCCTATTTTGATGGCTATTGCATAAGCTATTTTAGTCATCTGTCTGCCTTTTTCTCTCTCGAATTCTTGGTCCTTGGTATACCAGATCACATCTTAAACCTCCTCTAGGACTTAAACCAACTCCCTGTTAACCTTCTGTAAGCTGGACTAGTTCCATAATGACCAAATAAGAACCAGAAACATTATTCCATGTTAGCCAAATGCCCATTTCCATTCAGTACTGTTTCAAAAAGCAAAAAAAAAAAACTGTTGGCAGAGTATTTCCCTGGTCTCTGAGCTCTTTTAACCAAATACATGGTGACTGCACTCACTGGACCAACAAGACTGTACTAAAAGCCATAGAACTATTATGAAGAGGCTGAAAAATAATCCTAGCAGTATCTTTTCAAGTGGCATGAATAAGAGTTTTCATTCAATCTCTGAGAACCAGGCATGGTCTGAAAATCAATAGGGACTGTTTCCAACACATGGATGTTAGTATTTTGTGTTTAATTATGATCAAATTGACATTTTATCATTTTAAGTGTACATTTGATATTTCATATCTATAATGTGTTAGGTACATTGCACCACAGAGAAACTGAACATTCATGAGAACAATCAGGCAGTCTTTATCTAAAATTTTTCTTTCATTGTTTCAAACCAGTAAAAACAACAATTTAACTCACCTGAATAGAGAAATAGCTTTCTAGTGATCATCGATAAGGCAGCGCTCAGACCCTTTGCTTTTAAAATGCTTTTTCACAACCACCAGGAAAAGAAAGCAGTCATTAAAACCACCAGTGTCACTCGGGTTCAACCCCACTTGTTACAGAGCAGAAACATTTTTATAAGACATAACAGAAGAATCCTGAGTGAAATCCACCTTGATATGTTGTAATGAAACCTGCTGTCATCTGCAGTGGATAATTCAGCTCAGTTATCCAGACCCAAGAAGGTCAAATAAAATCAGGGACATGGGGAAAGAAACCCACACTTATCGATTCTGTGGTTTGGGGGTTTTTTGCTCTCTTTGCACAGATGAAGGTGTTACAAGCATATAGCTAGGTCTCTAATAACCATATCTACTAAGAATAAGTAAATATGAAAGGGCAAATTCTACACATTCAAGTTGCTTCTACTGTTTTTTGCTTCTTCACTTTAGAAAATAACAGAAGGAGCCATAGAACACCTCAAAATTATGGAAATAAACCCAAGCTTTATTTTAATATTCACCAGTCACCCCTAAACTCAGCTCAGCAAGTTCACTTGCCATGTCCTTTAGAAACTAGTCATTATGTGAAAGTCCAGAGAAGCAAACTCCTGCACAAAGGATGCTTCAAGTGCATCAACAGCAATGATGGCTGGAACAAAAAAGGTGGCAGACAGAGCAGGTGGAGGTGACATAAGGACATGGATCTAAGACACTTTGGAAGGTCCTTTAACAACCTTCACAGAAAGGATGGCTATCCCACAAAATGCTTCTATGAGATTTCTGGTACCAAAGGAACTGTAGAGCAGTGCAGCCATCTTGTTCACCTTCCACTTTCCCATGTTAATGGACTCACATGGGCAGAATTACTGAGAGGTTCTTTACAGCACAGGCTGGATTTTCTTCCCTGTGCTTGAGAAATTTTGTTCTGAGCATAGTTAAAAAACCCTTCCAGTGGATACTTTGGCTAACTATGTGTATTTATTTTTGCACTTCTCTTCATTATACACACCAGAAGATTTAGAAGATCATGTTGCTCGTGGCTGATTTAATTAGTACTTGGGGAATTGGGTCTGGCAGGTTACATGGCTGCTTGCAGGGTGGAAATTCTCAATTAGCAGTATGCTAATGAATGCACAGAAGCCATGTTTTCTCATTTTCACCTTTTACCCTTTGCCCAATTTCAGGGGATAAAACAGGCCAGTTATAATTTTTGTCAGGACAGGATTAATAGCTTGAGTTCACACATCTAACATAGGGTTGCTTTTGTCATCCCACAGAACAACAGTAAGTACAGACCACTTAGATGCTCTCATTTCTAGCAGTTCATATGTTTTGAGTATTTGAAATGTTGAGATTTTCTTAATGGATCATTGCATTTCCACATTTCAGTAGATTAATTTTTGCTGTTTCACTCTACAAGAGTCATCATTCATTACCAAGGTAATGGGTTCTCTTTGTAATCAAAATTTGTCTTCCAACTCTGCAAAACTATCATATACTTCTGTGCTAGTAATATTGCAAGTCATATTAGGAAATATTTTTTTTTTTAGTCCTTTTTCATTTGTATTTCTTTCCTGTATAATATTTTTGTAGCATTAATATAATGCTGGTAGGAAACCCAAGGTAAGTCCCACAGCTGGCTTCAATGTTATCACTGATAAAACTGCTGGATTTAACGGTGGCTGCACTGGGCATCAGGAAGTGGTGTGTGTATCCTGTGCAAAATAATACATTCAGCAATAAATAGTTAGAAAACTGAGTGTAGACAAATTCTCAAGTTTTCCCTGTAAAACAAACATTTCTGGGGGGAAGCTAGACTGATTTTTCTGTTTTGCCTTTTTTTAATTTGGTATCTATTATTAAGAAGTCTTTTTCTATTATATTGTTGCTACAGTCATTCACAGTACAAACAGTATTTCCACTTAATTGACATAAACCTTATGAATATATTGGAAGGGAAGAGGGAAGATTCTTTTCCTTTTTCTATACACGTGGAAGCTCACTCAGCAATAGAAGTGATGAGATTGCAACTGATTTATTTCTCTGTTATGGAGATATGAAAACTATTTAAAAAAAAAAAAAAAGTAAAATTAGATTGTGGTCAAATATTATTTTTATGTAGGTGGTATTTCAAGAAACCCCATTTCTGACCATCTCGGTAGGTAATTGTCATCCAAGACTATTACTATAAAATTAATTGGAAAAAAAAAAAAAAAAAAAGGATCAGAATCAAGATCATCCTTGCCTGAGTGACTAGAAAGCAATGACTTCCTTTTTTTAACACAAAAAATGTTTTTCTTTGATGAGTGTGAGAAACGCTCAGTTGCCAATTATCCATAGCTCAGACAGGATGCGGTGTGAAGCACTCTTTATTACGTTCTTGCAAGACCGGGCACCCCCATCAAGTGGACGCACCTAACAGCCATCATGCAATGGTTTATATCCCTTTCTCCCAACCGCCAGTTCCCTCCCCTGATTCCTCATTGGCTGAGTACTACAGGGTGTACAGACTTCCCGAACCGCCTACCGATACGCCCCTTCATGTATGTGTTCATACATCGCATGTTCGTGGAAATGAACCTTGGCTTTCTCCAGGGCGGAGAAGTTAATATGCATGAGCTCATCACGCAAGCGTACTAAGATGGAAAAGTTAGAAATTCAGGTTCCCCAAGTCTTTCGGTATCTGCATCCATCTAAAGCCAGTTCCAAGTACTGGGTCATCACAGTTGACAAAAAGACCACTTGCCTTCTAGCGCTAGGCCAGGGATTTCAATGGTTGTGAATTGCTCTTGTTGATTGCTTTGGTGACTTGCTCCTGCCCTTCCCATCAGGCTTATTATGCGAAAACAACATTCTTTCCCTTACAATGAACAATAAGAAAAGAAGGTGATGAACAATGTTTTTTTTCTCTGATTCATTTTCCAAATAAGTTTCTCAAAGAAGCTTCCTGCTGTTTTAAAATAATGCAGAACATCACACTAAATAATTACTAATAAAAAGGCATTATCTGTTTCTGCAAGTACAGCATAAGATAGCTGTTTGACTGTAAAGAAATACTATAAAGAAATCTGGATAAAAAATATGGAACACTTGGATTACTGAAAAGGTTCAAAACAAACTTTTTGTAGTGGCATCCTGTGTATTCTTCTTTAGTGACTGTTTCATATGTCCATTAAAAGAGAGACATCTAAAAGTTAGGAACAACTAGATGAAGACAAAATTGGAAAATTATACTGATAGCTTTCTGCATATAATAATTAATGCAAAATTTTGGTTTTTTAGTATTTGGCATGAGTTTTTGATTCACCTTCAGACTTATACAAGCAGTTTCACCTTTCCATTTAAAAGTCATACATTATGCACATTTCAATTAAATTATATTTTTCAGAGGAGGAAAATAAAAGAGCTGCTATTCACATTGGCGATTACATGCCACAGTCAAGATTCGCCTGAGACTCATAGCCAAAGAAGAAATATTGAAGTCAGAGATTTATCTGCATCTGTCCATATACTAAATACCTCCTCAGAATGAAATAAATACTGCCAAAGTGTGTAACCGAACTAGCAAATGGAACAGCCTGCAGGAAAAAAAAGATCAGACTCAAGTGTTTTCAAAATTGGATGTTTGAGGTTAAGTACTGAAGATCCCCATTTAGGCTATGGGAAATGAGTACTTCAGATAACAGATGACTGAGTGCACATGGACCAGTGGCACAGCTATCAAGTAAGTGAGCTTTACAGATGCAGCACGACCTGAGGCCAGAACACTCAAAAGCCCTAAGCCCTCAAGCTAGGCAAGGTTAAACACTGAATTAGGGGCACAGTTTCATCCTTTGCATCACATTCCTGGCCTGTCACCCTGGGCTGTTCGTTCCAGATAAAGACAGTAACCTCTACCTATTCTTTATACTTCTGAAATTTTACTGGAATATCTCTGCTTCAGTCCTTGCTTTGCTTGTGCCAAACTCCACTCATGAGTTGGCAGTTTTCTTGGAGATTCACTTTTATTCTGCAAACCAAAATGCAGCTGAATTGAGAGGCACTTGCTTTACCCTTCTCAAATGAAATACTGTTCTAGTCTCAGCAGTTAGCAAATACTTTATAATTCGTTAGAATTACCTAATCAGTACTGTGCTCTGACTTATTTCATCCTTGTCTAGCCTTATTTCATCCTTCAAACATATCAGTAATTGAGGATGGGTGCAGGATTTAGGAGTCAGAAACTCAGCAGTTTTAGCTGAAAGCCTTCTTCAATCCACTGAAACATGCTGTCTCTCATCACAAAGGTGAAGTCAGGCAGAAACACCAGGAGGCCTGCATGAATGAACAAGGAGTTCCTGGAAAAACTCAAACACCAAAAGGAAGCCTACAGAGGCTGGAAGCAAGGACAGGTAGCCTGGGAGGAATACAGAAAAATGGTCCAAGTGGCCAGGGATCAGGTTAGGAAAACCAAAGTCCTGATAGAATTAAGTCTGGCCAGGGACAACGTGCAACAAGAAGAGCTTCCATAGGTACGTTGGTGATAAAAAGAAGACTAGAGAAAATGCAAGCACCCTCTAGAAGGAAATTGAAGACCTGGTTACTCAGGATCAAAGAAGGCACAACAACAAAGTTGTTGACAACAGCAAAGAACTACTCAACAACAATTTTGCCTCAGTCTTCACCAACAAGTGTTCCAGCCATACCACCCAAGACACAGAAGGTAAAGGCAGGGACTGGGAGAAGAAAGAACCAACCACTGTAGGAGAAGATCAGGTTCAAGACCATCTAAGAAACCTGAAGGTGCACACATCCATGGGACCTGATGAGATGCATTCCTGGGTCCTGAGGGAACTGGCAGATGAAGTGGTTAAGCCACTATCCATCATATTTGAGAAGTCATGGCAATCAGGTAAAGTTCCCACTGACTGGACAAGGAGAAACATAACCCCCATTTTTAAAAAGGTAAAAAGGAAGACCGAGGGAACTATAGGCCAGTCAGTCTCACCTCTGTGCCTGGCAAAATCATGAAGCAAATCCTCCTGGAAACTATGCTAAGGCACATGGAAAATAAGGAGGTGATTGGTGACAGCCAACATGGCTTCTCTAAGGGCAGATTGTGCCTGAAAAGTTTGGTGGCCTTCTACAGTGGGGTTACAGATTTGGTGGATAAGGGAAGAGCAACTGATATCATCTACTTGACACTGTCCAGCACAACATATTTCTCTTTAAATTCAAGTGACGTGGATTTGACAGATCAACCACTCAGTGGGTAAGGAATTGGCTGAATGATCACACTCAAAGAGTTGCAGTCAACAGCTCAATGTCGAGTGGAGACCAATAACAAGTGCTGTTCCTCAGGGGTCAGTGTTGGGACGGGTGCTTTTTAACATCTTTGTTGGCAACATGGACAGTGGGATTGAGTGCACCCTCAGCAAGTTTGCTGATGACACGGAGCTGTGTGGTGCAGCCAACATGCTGGAGGGAAGGGATGTGTCATCCAGAGGGACCTTGAGAGACTTGAGAGGTGGGCCCCTGTAATATTCATGAAGTTCAACAAGGTCAAGTACAAGGTTCTGCACATGGATTGAGGCAATCCCAAACACAAATACAGGATGGGCAATGAGTGGATTGAGAGCAGCCCTGCAGAGTAGGACTTGGGATAGAAAACTGACTATGAGCCAGCAATGTGTGCTCACATCCCAGAAAGCCAACCACATCCTGGGCTGCATCAGAAGAAGTGTGGCCAGCAGGTCAAGGGAGGTGATTCTTCCCCTCTACTTTGCTCTCATGACACCCCACCTGCAGTGCTGTGTCCAGCCCTGGGGCCCCAAACATAAGAAGGACATGGACCTGTTGGAGTGAGTCCAGAGAAGGCCACAAAGGTGATCAGGGAGCTGGAGCACCCCCCTATGAGAACAGGCTGAGACAGCTGGGGTTGTTCAGCATGGAGAAGAGAAGGCTCTAGGGACACCTTATAGTGGCTTTCCGGTACTTAAAGGGGGCTACAGGAAAGATGGGGAGGGACCCTTTATCAGGGACATGTAGTGATAGGATGAGGGGTAATGGCTTTAAACTGAAAGAGAGTAGATTTAGATTAGATATAAGGAAGAAATTCTTTCCTGTGAGGGTGGTGAGACACTGGAACAGGTTGCCCAGAGAAGCTGTGTCTACCCCCTCCCTGGAAACGTTCAAGGCCAGGTTGGACGGGGCTTTGAGCAACCTGGGATAGTGGAAGGTATCCCTGCCCATGGCAGGGGCGTTGGAACTATCTTTAGCTGATCTTTAAGCTTCCTTCTAACCCAAACCATTCTATGACTTTATGATCACTAGAAATGGGGAGGTTTTGTGATGGGAGTAATGGCACATGTGTTAATGACTGTTTGCTCTGTGCTGAGCCATGTACCACTGGTTTTGAACTCACACCACTGAAGCCAGTGGCAAAGCTCTCCTGGTTGCAACAGGATCCATATGAAGAAATGATGCAAAAGCAGAGATAACATGGCCTGTCTACACATGCTTATCCTCCCCAGCATGGTACTACATTCTAGCTTTGGCTTTCATAATACACCAACTACAGCTTGCATGCTGAATGCAGAAGGAAGAGAAAACAAGGTTGTATTCAGTGAAGACATTTTAACTGAACAGAGCTGTTAAAGCTTTACAGAGCAGGGGTATTTTTACAGCCTCCATATTTGGTGGCATTTGATTTTAATTTACAAGTGGATCGACTTGCATCAGGTCATGCAAAGCCTGTTCTTCATATTTGGGTTTCATTTTCTGCCACTTCCCTTTAATGATCTTGGAAACTCATAAAATTTTACAAGAGTTACTATTTTCCTGACAGAGCATAAAAATCTCAACAAGACATAGCAAGGAGACATATTTGCATTTAGACTAAAATAAGTTTTCAGAGTCAGTATTTGTGTTCCTTACTGCTGTCTAATTACTGTGAGATCTACTGTTAGATCTAGCATGTGGTTTAACTGTTCTTTATAAATTTTGATCTGTTTCTATAACATAGATGTCTTCCTGATACTTTTCTTTCAAAACTAAATTCTGAACATTTAGCACCCAACTGAGAATCCTTTGCTGCTTTCAGTGAGTAATTTTTCATCAATAATCTCATTGATCTGTGTGAATACTTGCTCACCAGGAGTAAGAGGACTCTTACATACTAATCATTTTTCAAAATGATTCATTTTTTAAGCAGCAAGGGGACACATTCAGATATTCTGGCATTGGTGGTACTGTCCTCAGTACCTCCACTGAGACTTAGCTCTGTGGTGACAAAATATTTAACCCAAGTATTGTGTCAGAACATGGCCATTGACATGTTAAAGGGCTCCAAATGCATCCATTGCTGCATTAATGTAAAAGGGATGTGGGAGTGGGCAAAACACTCCAGCATAGAGGGGGAGCCCTTTCCTAACAGTTGCTTACAGGACAGATTGCCCTGAGCACAAGAAACAAAGATGTTTTGAGCTATCATCAGCCTTCAGAGTTTCCACAGGTCTGGAAAGAAAAATCACAACTGAAAGTGCAGTTCTCCAGGCCTCGTGGAGTAGAAAGTCTGAGTGGACTTGCAGCATGTGATGTATCATCAGGCTATAGTGACAGGTCTGACTGTCTTGTACTGCAGTTACTATCTTTCCATTCAGAGCAACTGCTTTTCCAGACACCTGGAATATCCTCCAGAAAAGCAGCTGGCTGCTCTGAGAAAAGTTGTGCCCAGTATTCTTTTCAAAACAGACTGGGAATTTGGCAGCTGCTAGAGAGAAGCCCATACAGAGACTTTATGAAATCTGTTCTTCACTGTTGGGTCAACATCTTATCAGCTGGCACCCAGGGCTCAGGACTTTAAACAGAACTGCTTAAAGACATGTGTGCCTCCATAAATAAATAACTGGTAAATCATGTCCCCATGTGCGTTGTTCAGATGGTTTTTTGGGGGAGGTGACTAGTTTGCAGGTATACTTGGGATTTATGCTGGATCTAATGTGTTAGATATCTGCAGCAAAAAGCAGCAACTACACTTCCACTTTCATCCATTTCAGTGACCGGCCCATAACTGGATAGCTCAAGCCATGACTTCGCAGTATCTATCTGCTGATTTAATCTTCCCGCAACTTGATCTTCCCAGTGCTTTGTCTCTGTACTGAGGTGTTGGCTCAGCACTGCAACATGACATTTTCCTTAGTCTGTTTGATGGGGTACAATATATCCCTCTTTTGCTGACTCCTGTAAGGATGAACAAAGGGAAATTCACTCATAAGCTCAGAGAGGTACCAGGCACAAGTGGGAGCAGGCACAGGAAGCCAGTCTCAAAGCTTCCACAGATATGGAGGAAGATTAACAACACCAGGCAGGCTAATGTATTTCAAGCACCACTTAGTAGCAACCCATAATCATTACTGAACATACTGAATGAGACTTTTACAGGAAGCAATTCACCCATTTCCTAGTTTTTGGTCTTTCTGAAGAACAGAAAAGGGGTTATGAAAGTCACTATGTAGGAGCGAGCACCTTCAGAATAAAATACCCACAAAACCTCCCTCCTCTTTCTATCAAATGACTCATACCAATGCAATTGCATTTTGCCAAAGTACCTGGTAAGTGAGATGAGCCTTTCAGACAGAACATTTTACAGTGATAAAAAATATAAAACAAAAACTTCCTGATGGAATGATCTGTTTGTCCATTTTAAATTGGCTTCTCAAAAGACATACTACACTTGTGGAAAGCACACCTGAAACTACAGCCAATGCACAAGAGCTGGCTGAAGTGACACTAAAGAGGTCCATATATCTAGGAGGAATTAAAAGCTATTAAGGGACACAGAGGGAGATCAGGAGTATCCCACAACAATGAAATAAAGCTGGTTTAAGAAAGAGATAATCAACCGTAGACTTTTAAAGGAAATTTCCCAGAAGTTCTTCTTTTCTTTTGTGTAAAAGAAGAGTTGAAGCTGAACAGAGTAATTAATTTAAATGTTCTGGCATAACAAGGTATTTATACATCAGAATCATATTTACAGAGTAGAACAGAAACAATACCAGTGGACTTGGAGACTTCTTAAAAAAAAAAAAAAAAAAGAAATCTACAGGTCTGATTACACATATCTTAATTGCTCAAGTATTTAATCTTTTTAAAAATGAAGAAAAATTAACAGAACTAAGCTGCATAGCTGTGATGTGCACATCTCAGCAGAGCTTGTCTGGGGGAGACATTTTCAAAAGGTAACAGATTATGGAAAACAAAAGCTAGCACAAACAGAAAAAGCTAGTCATGCTTGACGTTGAATAGATGTGGAATTTTGCTAGCAGTATATTGTATCTCTATGTTATTTCTATGGTGGATGTGGAATCTTTTCTGTTTAATTCTCTGGAGCAGGTCCAGAATTCCAAATATTTTCCAAAAAGCAAAAGTTTCTGCTACTCTAATGAATTTATAACCCAACAAACCCAACACTCAAGCTTTCCTGCACATTTCATCCATGCTACAGGCAGCAATGAAACAGAGAAAATAGTTATATATATCAAATTCTTGGCTGCATAATGTAGCCTATGTCTCTATGGTATAGAATAAACCACGAAGCAGATCCACCTGTTGTCTAATACCCTCATAATGCAGAGACATTACATCTCCTTGATTTAAAAATAAATGTGAATTAAAACATGTGCTTAACTGTTTCGAAGAAAATAGCAAAATCAGCAGAACTTGAAATAGAAATGATGAGCATAGTTACTTCATCTGACTTTATACTTCTGTTTTCCTCAGATTGCAAATCCCCCATGAATGGTATGTATTTTTGTACAGCTAATATATAAATAATTAAATAAAATAAATAGTCATCCTGTCTGTCTTAGATAACCATATGCAGATGATCAGGAGTTAACCATCTGCAGCCACATTAGGGTCTTCCAATTGTCCAAGTCTGTTGCAAGTTTAGGCAACACAGACTAACATCACTGCTGACTTCACACCAGTGCCTGGGAAAGGAAGGTTCCATGGACTGCATGGCAGCCGAAATTCCCACACTTGAACTGAGTGTCCCAAAATCGTACCATGTTTCTCATCCGCCTTGTTTCATCCTGTGCCCTTAAGGCCATGCAAAATGCAAACATAGTGAGTGTCTTTTTAAAACAGAAAATGTGGTTGCGCCCAACCTGTGTGAAGCCTTTCTATGGAAGCAGTTGTCACAGCAGATGGTGTCCTTTTCATAATCCAGGTTGCAGAAATGGCAGTGAAGCAGTATGAATATTGTGTACAGGTTGTAAATGTCACAGCCTGTTACTGCCTGGGCACCTGTATAGAGCAGGTGTCAGTCCTATAAAAATGTCCATCCTGCAAGGCCACTTTTCTGAAGTGGGGAGGTATGCACTGAAACTGGATGCTGTTTCTTTAAGTTACCTGGCTTGAGCTTACATTGGACAATGGAGCAGTCAGGAAGGGTTAAACCATTCATCAGATCCAATTGAATGGCAAATAAATTTCTCTTTAGCAAGAGACAGGAAAGAAAAAAAAATGTGCTGCAGATGAGTACAAACAATGCCTCCAGCTCAGTCGACTGTAGTGCCGACCACCCTGCAAATGGTGCTGCTCTCTGATGCAGAATTGAACCAGGAGTGTTTACTGAAGGACTTCCTTAACTGTGGTCAGAATAAAATGGGGTATTACTCTTATTCTTTATTTCTTCAAGACATATTCAAACTCTGCAGTGATGAAAGCTCTGTAAGTATCTTGATATACCACGCTATAAAACTCAAGGTGCTGAACATTTAATTCTAGAGATCACAAACTGCTTGTAACTCAAACTTGGGCAACTAATCCCCTGCATGAGGAGAAATATATTTCTAAGCTTCAGATTAATTTAACTCCCAAATGATAGTTTATGTGCTTTTCCCAAATGTTTGTGCGTTTGTATTATGATGTCAGATATATCAGTGGAGATAGTTGAATACTATAAGACTTGCTTTATTTCATGTATGCAAGAGACAAGAGGGCTAAACTGAGGGCTGATTTAAAATGGCACAGGTCTGTCAAAGCCAATAAAACCACAAAGATACACATGAAGGGAAAGCCATCACCTGAGTTCTCTTCAGTGTTGCTTTTGGGTTTTTTTCAGTAACAACAATGATGTTTAGTAGTGTTATTGCTATGCTAATTTTTGTAGTTAGTCTTTGTAAATTTTTCAGGTTTTCATATTTGGGCAAAAATTGCCCAAGATGTAGTTTCTTTTCAGGACAGGGTGCATTTTTAGGAAGCTTGAAAGAAAATAATTAGTGAATGAGCCCTGGTTACAATCAGCCAGCATTGCTGTTGACAAGGTAGAGGACAGTTTTCTCCTCTGCATTTTGGGTGCTGTGCAACACAGGGATCAAAAGTCGATTAATTAAAGTCTACACAGGACTGTAATCATGCATTTAAAGAATATTCATGGCTCAGAGGATGTGAACTGTACTAAAACATTTATTTTACCGTATTTGCAGCCACTAGGTGCCACTCTGTGCTGTGGGAAGATCCCAGCAGTATCCCTGGTAAACAAAAGAGACAACGTCTGGCTTCAAGCTGTGTGGAAGTCTGTTCTTTTTTCCTATAGATACAGCTCTTCTGTATGCTCTCTGTTATATTTCACTATATCATGATGTGTTCAGACAAACAGAATTAACTCTCAAAAGTTAATTTTGCTTCTTGAGTTTTGAAGAGTTAGTTCTGCAGCCTTCAAGCCCTATTACTGTGGAGGGATAAAATAGGGAGAGGCATAAAATGTAACTTGCTTGCTAAGCATAGCATTACTAAGTCAATACAATTATTTTCCAACTAAGCAGCTGAAAGGGATATGTAGGACCACTAAAAGTTAAATCAACATCGTATTGATATATAAAAGTGCTGATGGTGCAAGCGGAATACAAACCAATCAACAGACTAATTGTTATCAAGAAAAATACTAATAGCTTCTCATTATCACAACTACAACATATCTGCTAGAGAGGAATGTATCTCTGTCTTCACCTGCTCATTAGAATGGTGCATCTCTTATTAACACTCAATTAGAAGAAAACTTATTCTGAGTTTAGTTTTGTGTATAGTATCCCAAGAGCTGATTGCTGTTTCCAAACAGGGAACTCGCTTTATAATAACATCCCTCTCTTCCACCCCCCAAAAACAGAAACAAAAACCATGAACAAATCAACTCCCAAAACCCTGTTTGTGATCCATCCTGTACTTTGCATTCAGCTCAACTTCTGAGTTCATTCATTGCTACAAGATGACCACCCTTACCTCCGGTTCAAGAATACCATCAAAACAAAGCACACTCAGTTTATTCTTACAGCCCCACTGAGTCTTTGTTTTCGAAGGCGACTTGACAAAGTATTTCTATTCCCATTTCCCCTCCCAGTTTTTGTCAGGGAGAATTAGATTATATCTACAGAAACAGGGGCAGATAGGCCTTGACTCTCCGCTTCAATGCTCCTCATTGTCTGGATGTAAAGGAGTTCTAAAGTACATTAGATAAAATAGCACCATATACCTCAGAGTTTATTTCTAGTGTGAAAAATTACTCTCTGACTGGCCATACAGTGTTTTGCAACTGGTCGGGCTGATCCTTCTGCAGCTGCTCAGACTCCAAAGCTTTTTCTGAAAACAACATAAACTCCAAGGTTAAGAGAAGAAGCACTGATTTCTCACTGCCATTCAACTCAAACATATCTTGAGCTGAATGACCACCTGAATTATCATTTTGTAAAAAGTGACTTGCTGTCAACAAAACCTCTACATGGTACTTTAGGCTGTCTTCTAGGAAACTTTTAACTAGGCACCCACCAATATTAGCTCTGGACACTGCTGCAGTCTTATCTGAACAATGTGATATTTTCAGATTATTTCTTGTATTTCAGGTCTTTATAGTCCAACTCTCAATATCAATTAAAACAAGTGGTTGCTTGGAGACCTTACTTTGGTAGTGAATAATCCCACTGACTCTCTTATAACCAAATTGCTCCCTTTCAGTGTCTGCAGGTGTTAATGATGATCCAAGTCTGATAAACAGTCTCACAAAACCCTGACAGATAGCAGACTCAAGTGCATCCCACTCCAGCATGTTTGTTTTCACTGGTGTTCTTTCTTTTGGGGCATTTTCTAGCAACCACCTTATAGAGGCAGAGTATGAAACATAAATCTTAACCCATCGGGAATTAAAATGTGGCTCATCCCTGGAAAAAAACATGCATTAAGTTTACAAGTATCCGATGTACCCTCCTTTTTCTCTAGTAGCCTTCCTTAGAAACTAATGCAGCCTCTAAGAACTACCTTGATTCCTTTTCTCTCTACCTCACATTCAACAATAAAAGCTCTGCAAGCCAAATGACATCCTTCCTGTTGCCTTCATTGTCGCCAGGAAAACGGTTTGCATGGTTATAGCTGAATGCAAGTGTGCAGCAGCCATGAATTGCTTTCATGCAGGAACTACTAGAAGGAACAAGACAGAAAAATTATGTAGCTATTTTCAAGGGAAAGAGACCTAAATTCCAGCCATGGTCTTCCAGCTTTCATACCAGCTATTGACTAAAAAGACCTTTTGAGATCTCAGACAGGGCTAAATATGTTGTCTGTTCTCTCCATCAGCCTTTCAAAACAAGAGGATGCCATGACAAGCAAGAGAGACACTAGTGTCTGTACTGACTGATACTCGTTGCAGAGTTTAGCACTACCTGTCGTGACTAGTATAATTGATTTCATTGCTTTCATACCATTATGTCTGCAGCACACTCACCGGTATGCCAGAATTCTAGCTCTGTCCATTCGTCAGACTTAGTAATTGTACAAAACCAGCAACTGAGCTGGCTCTCTCATGACATCTGTGTTGGAAATTAGGTCCTCTAGTCAAAAAATCTTCAGGTACCTTATTCATTCCTGACCTAACACAGCTCAGTTTGAAGTAAATGGATATAAGAAACTTGGTTACAGGCATCTAATATCTGTCCTCTGCACAAGACCACACCTTTCATGTAAACCAGATACATGCAAAGTAAACCTATAGGTCATAGATGTAAGAAGAGCTGCCATAAAAATTAGGACCTCTGCAGCCATGAAGCAGCGAGTATAGTCTTCATCACTAACACCTCACCAGAAGAAACAAGTTCTGAATTATTTTCTTCCATCTACCTGCAACATGCAAGATGGTCACACAATAAGAAAAATCTTCAGACATACAGTGGAAAAGTGTCCTAGATAAGAACATTTTGTTCAGTTTCAGATAGTCCAGTTATTAAAACTGATACTTTCCTTATTTACAGATTGCTTATGATTAATGACGCATGAAAAAGCCCACTGGTGTCTTTTTCATCATGGTGATGGCACACGCCTGTCTAGTTAGCTTGAAAGGTTTCAGTGCATAGTTCAGTCAAATATACAGACACTGAAATTACCTAAACAGGTTTGCTTAAATAGAACTGTCATGTACTGCTTGTGACTCAGCCTTCACAGCTGACCAGCCTGATCTTCAGTTTAGATGCCACACATGAGGGCATCATAAAATACTGTCTTGAACACCTGCAAGAAACCTTCCTGTTTCTGGGAGATAAATTATTCCGATTCAGTGGAAATGGATTCCAACAACATATGAAAAATCAATGCTGTTTTCACTACAGGACAATAAATCATTATCTTCGCATAACACCGATTCTCAAACAAGCCCCTTATTCTCACCAAATATTTTTCTGAAGTCCTTTGCTTAAGGAACAACAACGTTAGGCACACTACATGAAATCAGATGAAATGTAATGCATTCTTTAAAGCTGCAGTGGTAAGACTCTGTTACTGGCCTACAACCTTCCTGTCAGCTTCTGCTGAAGCTGCCAAATGAGTCTCCAAGGAGCTATCTAGGGTGTTAAACTGCTTCATCAATCCTGAGTGCCTACAACCTTCTGCAGAGCACAGTAGAGCTCCTGCAGTGAATTATGAACCTTTACTAAAAAGAGCATGCACATTTGGAAAGCCTTTCCACACAGCATGACTTTGCTTATGGACATTGCTTACGTCCATTAGCACACAACACATCTCCATTCTCGGGCTTCAGTACAGCCAGGAATCTTGAATACCCAGATGGACTATTAAATGAACTCTACCCTAATATTTCATGTTTAACAAAAGAGCTATGAGCAATTAATGCCAATCTCAGCTGAAACAGTTAAGACAGCATTTGAAGACAAAAACACCTTAAAACATAATAGAATCCAAGAAACTCAACACATCTAACCTTGATATATTTATTCATAGCCATGGTCATAGCCAATTTACATTCAGTTCCAAGCTTGATACAATTTGGATTCAAACTAAGACTAGGAACTAAAGCCACAGATGGAAGATTTTATAATTTCTATACATAAATGTATTTCCCTTGGCACTTCTGGAACCTTCGATACTTCAGACTTGCCTGAAAGAGGTGATAGGCAGAAATCTGCTAAAATTCCTAAAAATATTCATAATCTTCCTGTCACTTCTAATCAAGTCTTTTCCTGCAAGAGCAGAGTCCTCCATCAGCGGAGTTACACAAGGTCCAGTTTTCTCTTTTATACTTTTTAACATGTACATGGCAGTACCAGGTTAACTGCTAAGGCAATTCAAGCTCAGGTGGCATTCATGTATAGATGAAGTACAACAGCTATGTATAGAAACATAGCTCCTGTACTTCACAGCTGCAGGCTATACAATCGTTCCTGAAAAAGGCCACTGGTTAGATGAGATCAGCTAATGGGAATGCACATTTGGCTGAAGCCAAATCCCAGCGAGTTGTTTGATACAGGTGAGCATCTATGGACATAACACAGCCTGTCATATTGAAAATCATCAACTTTGTTGATAGGCTCCTGGATTCCTGACTGATATTATTGGTGCTATAAAGCTGCATCTACATATTTTATCAGATTTGTTTACCTAGGAGATTCTGGCTGATCCGGCTGTATGATGAGACAATCATTATTAATGCCCTAAATTTTTCTTGGTAGTACCACACTGATGTGATATAACTGGGCATGAAACTTTCATCATTTCTAAAACTCCAGTTAGCACTTCAGCTTCTCATTGGTGATATGTCTGGTCAAAGTAGTTAGAGAATCATTTAGATTAGAAACCTTCCTTTCTCTTCTTGTGTAATAATCTTGCCCACATCATGGATATACTTGTTACAACTAATCAATTCCATATAAAACCCAGTGTAATCTGGATTCATACTCATAAATGGATCTGATAGATGATCATCACCTCTATTAATAGATCAAACGTATCTTTGCTCTTCCGTAAAATTTAGATCAAATTTAAAGCCTCAAATTTTATTTTTTAAATACCCTCCATGATAGAGACCATAGAGACATAGAGCATTGTTGGCTCAGCTGAGTTCTCCAAAGAGGAAGATGACACTTTCTGAGGCCTGTATTTAAGCAGTTAGAACTAAGGCCATCACAGACATTGCAACTATCTGTTCCAGGAACAAGAAACACGTCTTCAATCTCAACTATATTTCATACAGAAAACTACACAAATCTTCAAAAAGAAAAGTATTGCATCAGTTCTCATATTTATGCCACTGGAGAAAAGCTGACAGACAAACACTGTGACAGAAGGCGTAGCCATATCTTTGATGGACACTGATTGGAAGACACTTCAAAATTGCAAAAACAGGATGAATATACAAGATGTTATCTTAAGTGATCGTCTCTGCATGAGTCCTGCAGAGATCAGAGGTACAGCTAAGAAATGAAAATTTATAGTCACTTTATTAACAGATGCAACTCTGCAAACACAATGAACAAACTTCCCAAGATGATAAGACTGTCACACAGCAGTCCCCAGAATAAATGTCATGTGTAAGGTCACTGCAGCGGCACCACTTTTGACAGCAAGGATAGCAATATCCAACTTAGATATTTAAGTAAGTACATATATTAATGAAGTACATATGTTAACTGTTGTTCATGTGTCCACTTTAGAAAGTTTCATTATTTGTCATATTTAATTCAGTTAAGCGTGTTTAAGAAGTAGGAACTAACTACTAACCATCAAGCTAAACAGGGAAGCTAAAAATAAGATACTAGTGTCAGTAAGCTTTGCAAACTCTAGTAGTAGGGTATAATTGAACTCTAACCTTTATTCACTCTTGATTTCTGTAGTTCTTTCATTAATCTAGCATTCTGCATTCTCATGTAAGAACCACCAGCTCATCAACACATATGTAGACACATTTCTAATTAATTTACCTTATTGATTTAAAGTTTACCAAAGAAAGTAAATTCCTTGGAACCTAGTTGATATGTGTATGTTTTGTTACTATTGTTTCAATTTTCTTCTGTTCCAGGCAAATTTTACCATAAACAAAAGCTCATAAACCTTGATTCAAAAGGCTTAATATTGTAAAAGCAGGAAAATATGAGGCTGTGCAGCAGGCCTCACTTTAGTTAAAAGTATCTTTAATGACTTCATCCTTCATGGTTGCCCAAAGCACCCTGTGAAATAAACCTTTAACTCTTACATCGTTTCTGTCTTAAGGGTAATGAGCCATATGCAAAGACATCTGCAATGCCTGAAAAGAATGATCATTAATTAGAGAGAAGACAGGACACTTTCTGATTGCTGATATGGAAAAAAAAAAAAAAAAAAAGCCTTTCAGAAAGTCACTGAAATTAAGAAAGAAAATTTGTCCTTTAGTTTGCAAGATGTGAATACTGTAGGTACGATTTTAATTTCTTGCATGTGCTGGGGAGTGAAATTACTACACTGTGAGAGTGAGACACCAGAGAGGAGACAGAGAGCCAAGAGAAGGGAATTCTGTGAAAAAGGCTAAGACAACAGCATATGTTGTTTGTATAGAAACCTCTTTCTGACTTATCTGGAAAGTCTGAAGGAAGACCCAAAAGCAGGGCACAGATTGTAGGCTTAACCTCTTCTTTTCCCTGCTCTAATTGCCCTTAGTTTACAGATTACAAGGTCAGGTACTCTAATCTTGCAGCTTTCTCTGGAACTAGGTGAAGCCTTGGCATCTCCTCCTGACTGAACATCCATTTGAGTCACCTTCATTTACACCTTCATGTGTCACCGTCTGGTGTCAGGCACACCATCCTGCAGGGACAGCCCTATCTGCCTTCTCACTGAAGCACGTGAAGCTGTACCTGCAGTGGCGTGGGGGTTTTGTATAAATTTATGATTTCTTCATTGGTAGAAATCTCTGGCTTTTTCCTGGCTTGGAGGAAAACAGCTGGAAGTGTTTTGCAATTGAAAGAACGGAAAACACGCATAGGATAGAGAAAATAATTTACACAGAGAATTGGAAAGAATGATTCATGCCAGACCAAGATAAGAGGAATGAATCATCACCTTGCTGATCTCTCCCCATTGATCATAAAGGGAAATGAGACAGCTAGTTCAGAACAGATGCCTGACTTTTAGACTCCTGAAGTCAGACAACCGTAATCCCTGTCAAGCTTGAGAGATGAGTGGTTTAGGGCCCAAGTTCTACGTGTTCTTGGAGGTAGCTCCAGGCCAGAAGTTTGTCTTACACCCAGGTTTAGTGCTGGTTGGACTCTGTCTGTTGGATTTTATCAAAAAGACCTACTTGGCTGTTATATTCTCTGAGGGGGTATATTTGCCAGGAAACTTGCACTTTTTATAGACTTGCAAGTACAGTCTTCCATTCTTTATAAAAGCTATGTACATAAATACCACCAACTTTTACAGGATTTCTGCTCTACTGCTCTGTCTGTATAGATTTATATAGGTTTATATTTCGTAACTGATATGAAAACTAATCAAGGTTATGCATATAGCACTTACATATTTGGTGTGCTAATTGATCAGTAAATACCATACTACCTCCTAATGTGAGAAATTTCAGTATACAAGGTACAGACTATCTAATGCATGCACAACAGACTTGGTAACCAGGTACAGGAATAAAAATGCACAAATTGAAAATAAATCATCTTGGATTAGTGTGGCTCTGAATCTGAATTAATAAACTCTGTTGTTATATCACATCTAAATGAGAGCTACTTGATGTCACATCACTTTGTAACATGGAGCACAAGTGCTCTAGTCATTCATTTCCAGCTATACAGACAACTGAAACATACCTTTTCTCAACTGAAACAAACCTCAAGACTGTAATTTCTTCCTATTTTATTGCCATTATACTGTTATTATGTACAGTTTCTTATGGTTTCCTTTCAGTAACCCAACAAATTATAATTCAGTGATTTCCACGTGCTATTGAAGACTTCACAGGGAAGGAATGAATAGATATTTAAGAAAACTTCCTTCATGTTTTATGTAAAAGAAGCATTTGTTGATAGGGACTTCCAGTGCATGTATTCTAGGTTTTCAGGAAATACTTGCCCTTAATTCCCAGTTTGTAGATGCCTATTTAGATAGAAGCTGTGGGCTTCGTGAACTGATTTTTCTCAGAGCCTGATCAGTTGAGAAATTTGGCCCCATGCACTTAGCCTGTTCCCCAGGTAAGACTACCCCTGGAAGCATGACAATCACTAAATGAGGATTTAGATGCATTCTGGGAGTTTCTGGAGTGTAAGCCCTTGGCAGATGGAGACAGCATCTGAACAATTCTGCCAGATTCAAGCCAGTATTATGAGTAATGTATATACATGACTCATGGAAGTTAGAAAGAATATTGGAAACAAAAAGAAATAAGAAGTGACAACAGAAACCACCGAGAGGATCAGCCTCCTCCTGATGCTGCTGTTAACTCCAATTAACTAGATGATTTCTACTAGATTCTTCAGAAACAAAGTGGTCTGCTGAATAATCACTACATTTTTGCCAACAGAGGAGGATAATGGCAACTCAGATTATCAGGTACAATATGTTCACTGTTTAGGACATTGGATCTAATGGCTGCTGCTTTCTTGAAAGATACAGACACAGTAGTGCCGTGCATAACACAGCAGCTCCTCAAAGGAGTTCCTCATGGGGTAAGGGAGGTGCAAGTCTGTACTGCTATTTCTTAAGTTATCAGTCATTCAAAGCAGTAAATAAACTCCTTGTAGCATATTAAAAAAAAAAAATTACCGTGCACTTAGGAAATGCTAACACTTATACTCTAGGAAAGAAAATTAATATGATCATACTTCTCAGTATTGACATCCTAGTGACTAACATGGAGGAAATCACAGCTATCAGACAAAGAGATAGACCTCAGGTGACACTTGGAATTAAGAAAAACACACAGAAAATAAATGCCTTTCTTGAACTGTTAGGAGAAGATTGCTTTAAATGCAGGGTTTTGCTCCAAACAACAGCTTGGCAATTTCTGATTTTTAGAAGGAAAATCTGTTTCCTTTTACTTGAAACACTTATGGATCATATCCCAGTCCTCAGTGACAGATGTTGATAACACAAAAACTACAGCTGACAGAAAGCCTCATCATAAAAAAAATATTATGACTAAGATATCCATCCTGCCAACATTTATTTGTAGACTTAACTTGCAACAGACAAACATTTTGATGTTTGCATCATCAGGGCCCAAGTCTAACCAGATTTTTTTTTCCTTTATTTTTCTTTCAATAGGACAACCTATTTGGCATTTCCCTGCATGTGTTACTAGGGACAGCAGAAGCTGAGTTATTAGTTGCAGGGACAAGAGATAAGCAGTCAGTATTTTTCAGGCTTGAGGTTGCAAGCCTGGAAATATCAATAGAAGCAGGACTCTAATCCTGAAAACAGTCAAAAGCAGAAAAAAATTGGGAGGTTACTAAAATAAGCTTTGAATTCTTGCTTCAAAAAGGATGTGATAAAAACCCCTAGGTATTTATACCTTCCAAACACCTTTGCAAAGGAAGTTAACGTATTTATCATTGCACATCTGGGGAAACAGGCTCCTGAAGGAAAACAGCCCTGACTGATCATATTCAGAACTGCACTCTTGGATTTCAAATAGAGCTATTCCTGATATGCCCCACTGGGACAGCAGGGCTGATCACAACAGGGAGATTTGCCTCACCTATCCAAACAAGTAGACATGTCCTCTTTAGTGCCTTCTCAGCTCAGTGAAGGGAAACAGGGTCCTGACCTCTTTCAGGTGGCCACTGCAGACTCTGGAGAGCTGGAGGGTGTCCTTCTCTCGGGCCTGTATGGGAGCTGAGGGTCACCACTGCAGGCTGAACTCAATGACTTAGGTGAAGTAAGATACATCCCACCCGGAAACATACATAATTTGGTGTCCTAAAGGGATTCAGAAGTCAGGACTTCTCTGACACAATCTTACCTAACCATCAAGACAAGATGACCCAGTTTTGACACCTGTAACACATAGATTTGGACCTTCGGACTCTTACTGATGGAGGTCACACACACAGACAGCTATATATGCATGTTTAGTACCATCCAGCCAAGCAGCAGCACTTTATCCTCATGCAAGCATCTGCTTTTCTTGTCTCCCACCTCCTCCACAGAAGCAGCCATCTTCCCCCTCCTCTTCCTCATACATGAGCTATCACTTCCCACCTGTGTCTCACAGCCCTTCTCCCTTAACATGATCCACTACACTCAGCTTTTTCTGTACAGCTAAGAGAGCATTTATTGATGGAAATTTTAAGAAGTCCATTTTAATATACTTCATTTATGTAAAAAATGTTGAAAAAGTAAATCTCTTCAATTTGAAATGGATACCTGCCCTCCTGACACTGGGGTATCAAAGACAGGCAAACATGAGACTAACAGCATCCTATACTTTCTGTGCACTGCTGGTGTGTCTTCATAATTCTTGCCTTGTGTATACCCTAGAATTTTGGCAGATCTTTGATAGAAGCATTTTAAAAGACCTCTAGGAGTGTGAAGGAAAAAACTCCACTTCCCTTTTCCTACAATATTGGGATTTTCTTACTCATCCTTTGTTGCCCTAAGGATGATAAAATTGCCTAAATGTATGTGCTTCACATGATATTTTTCTTCTCAGAGACTCATCAGCAGGAGCAATGTGGTCAGTCCAATTTCCTCCCCATCCCCAGCAACTGAACCATAAATCGGCAAGCTCACCAAATGAGGGAACATAAGTGTAATTGTACTTAATTGACAGGACATCACACACAGCAAACTGCAAGTTCAAGGGCGGAAACATTAATGACAGCAGCGTGTGTATATAGTGACAGTCATTTTTGATCAGGAATATGATGCAGAGATGTTTTAATTGCCATACTTAATGTTATACACGCCGTGCTACATTTAACCTGTTTGAAAGCTAGTGTGCAGGTTGCACAGCATTAGAACATTAATAAATTGCTGCTGCATGTGGTTCTAATTGAAGAGAGAATATGATTCTCAGCTCAGGCTGCACTTTACAAATACTCATCATTTACTTAGCCAGGGAAACAATGTTTCCCTTATTAAATTTTCTTATGCTTCAACAAAGGTTACACAATTTTTCTTTTTCAAGGTGAATTACCTTAAACCCTGGTAATGTTTTCATGTTTCTGTTAACTGCAGAGAAACCAGAGCAGGCAGCAGTTTGCATAACCTTTAGGACACAGTAATGTCTAGCTAGACCATGTCTTTCTCATGGCTCAGAGATCACACATTCTGTTGGTTCATCTCTAACAGGCGGCTGTCACTGACTGTACCTTTAATGTTCTTCTCCTAATGGAAAACAATTAAGGGCAATATTTTCTAAGAGGACCAGCCAAAGGGCTAGATTATAACTTAAAAGAGGACTGATTTTCAGCCAGTGCTTGCAAAGTGCTTAAAATTGGCAGGAAAAAAAATAACATGGTTTGAGGAATCCTGCCTACAAAAAAATAACTCCAGAATTTGATGGGCTTTGATACAACAAAGATTTGTATAACCGTTGCTCAGTACAGGTACATTTCAAACACACAGCTAAACTTTATGTTCATGTTCTGATCCTAAATCCCTTAATGCCATTAGAAAAAATGCACAGTCTGTGCTCACAGAAGACCACAATATTGTTAATATTCAGGGGCAAAAGAGTGTCCACAGAGTTATGTGTTTATTCACTATGCCATTTTCTGAAAAGACATCTCTGGTCCCTCTCCTTATATACCTGGTTCCACCTGCACGCACACACTGCCTAATGTGGGCAGTCATTTAGTACAGGAATGTTTGAGTCACAGCTTCAAATTTTGCTGTCTTGCCTTTATGCTAGCTATTATCAAACGTGCCTTTATACAAATTAACAGGGGGCAATTAGGAGGAGCTTCAGATAAGCCTTTATGTGTTTGATTGTATAGCAAAGAAATTAAATGACTGATGTTTTATCTTAAAGTTACAAAACCAAAATAGCTGATACAATACAAGCACAGACCTATCCTCACAGGACTGACACATTCAGAATAACATTGTAATTAATGTTTAAAAGGGTGGAAGTCAAGGCAAAGAATGTACATAGCAGTGGGCTTGTTCTGCAAAAGTCTGATAGATACATTATGAATACAAAACAATAGAAGTACATAAATTAAGAAATAATATTATAGAAGCTGTTACAAGTTTTCCCTTGTGTCCTTTATTTTTCACACATTAGCTTGGAAATGGTATATTATTTAAGATTTACATTTGTTTAACTCTTTCAACAGTGGTAAAGACACCCACAGAAGCAGACTAAAATCAGAAGACTGCACAGAAACATCTTCACCATATATAACTTCACTGTTAAAGTTATACTTACAGCTTTTTTCCTTCTGTACTCAGTTGTGCTGATTTGTCTTATTACTTTCTAGTCAAGATTCAAAGAGCCATACATGCAATGAAATATGCATTTTCTTGGCAGTGGCAACACTCTTAGCTGTCTTTCAGGACTGGTGCAAGAGGACAATTCAAATCACTTCTTTTTTCCACTCACTCCCTGTTGTGCACCTCAGAGGTTACAGAGGAGGGCTTAGGCCTCCTGAAAACCACATTGTTTTGCCATTAATTTCCTGATCTCAACTGAGTTATACAGGAAAGGAAGAAGGCACGGTGTTATAGAAACATCCATCTCCATAATTCATGTTATGGAGAGCTATGTCACATTTTATCTTTGTGGACAATTTCATAAATGTGGATGACAAAGGTTCAACATATTTTTAAGCAAACATGACTGACACTACAGTGGACAACACAAAACAGCAACAAAAGTCAATCAAAAGAAACAAAAACATATCAAATGGAGAAAGATCAAGAAGATCAATGGGGAAGGACCAGAGGTCTGGAATAGCCTGTGAGGAAAGACAGTAAGTATTAGGGCTGTGATGACAAGACAGAAAGCAGCAACTTTAAACTCCAGAGAGATCCAGGCCAGACCTGCAAAAAGCTTTGTAAAGGTAAAGTTCATGGAGCCCAGAAAAGACTTGTCTGGGGAGACTGCGAAACCCCCATCACTGAAGGTCTCAAAACCACGCTAGACAAATATCTGTCAAGAAGAACAGATGTGGCGCTGACAGTGCCTTCAAGGTCTTATGGACTTTTTCCAGTCTGTTTTATAAGATTTTTATACAGTACTTCATTTCTTAATGCAAACACACACATACTCATCTGAACAACACAGAAAATAATAGCAAGATAGACATAAAAGAAGAACAAACGTGGCTTAAGAATAGATAAAAATTAATTTCATAGTAATTACTAGGTAAATGGAGGTACTAAAAATGTAAGCATGAATCTTAATAAATTAAATTATCTTTAGAAATGAATAAATCTACCAAGTAATTATCTGTTCCTTTTTTTAAAAAAAAAAAAAAAGTAATTATCTGTTTCATTTTTTTTTAAACAAAATACAAATAATTAAAAATAATAACTTGGAGAACACTGAGTTGGGGAAAAACATTACAACGGAAAGAGCTGTATCTACACTAATAAATCAAATGTGCCCGGTGCTGAAATCTACTGGCACAGAACGGTCCATGTCCATCTTCTTACCCTACAAAACTGGACATCTGTGTGTGGACTCCCACTTGGAAATGGTCTTTGGCAAGCAGGTTTTTTCCAAACAGTGCCCCTAATCATGAGTCAGTGAAGGCCAAAAATGTGCTGGGGACTATCTTAGCATTTAGTAATGGAGAAACTCAAGTTCCAGTGCCCAGTAATGGTTTTTGTCAAAGTTTAATTTACGGGTATAAATGTAACTAGTAGTGGCAGTGTCATAGTCGAGTAATTCCCACGGATTTACAGTACTACACAAGAATAAATACCTGGTGCCAGAGCCCAGAAGGCACTACGATGGTAGTAGCTGTTTGGGGTCATAGTAGTAAGATAACAGTTCCTGAAGAGCATGCAGTACAACAGGAAATGCAGTTTGGATGTTGCCTTTGCAACCTGAGATTAAAGACAATTACATGAACTCTGTCTCCTGAACTACAAAAAGGAGGAAAGAGTTTATATGCAGCTTCTGAATGAATCCAAGACTTCAAGTTTTAAGGATAAAAAAATAGAACAAAAATAGCATGCAAGCTCATGTCATTGGTGTTCCCAGGCTGCTTACAGTGTTTCCTGTTGGTTAACCCTAGCCCAACTAAGAAAATTGGGCTATGGAAAGTATTGAATATGTGAATGGGACTGAACTTTAGTTTGTATGGATTTGGAATAGTATGGTTTAGGTCTAGTCTACTACAATATGGCCAATATTACCAAGCACCAGCCATCTGTCTAGAAACCAGAAGCACTGTTTAGTGTCTAATCCCTCATCCCAGGGATTGTGTTTAACAATAGCCTTTAATTTTACTGATAGCTGAGTAAATTGAATTGAAAGCTGAGGTTTTGGTCTCCTCTCCTGATTAACAAGCACCTTGAGCACACAGCATCTATAATAAGAGTTTCCTTTATTCAAAATCAGGGTAGAGAATCCAGCGGACATAAAGGCAAAGAAACAAGCCCTCTTAGCCTCCAGCTCCCCGGTCTTGTCTTTCATGATTGAAGCTCTTGGGCATCCCTCTTCAGCAGCATTAGTCTCACTGTCTTTCTGAAGCAGTGGAAAGTATTCTGCTTTACATTCAAGCAGTCAGAAGTTCAAATCCTGCTAAAACTGTCATGCAGTTCATGAATATTTTCTTCCTATACCTTGCAGGAGCACTAAACTCAGAAGAAAATTACAAGGGAAAAATTTCATAGTAAGTGAAGCCATGCTGCAATATCTAATGAGAACACAGCCTTTTTTCAGATAAAAGTTCTTTGTGTTACTCTTTTATTAAGAGGGACCATGCCAATTTCTCTGTACACATGGCAGATCAGAAAGGGCTTTTATAATGCAAAGCCTTAGACTATCTTCTGAATGTACCTGGCATTGCTCTGAATTTGCACTACCTACTGTTCCTCTTCATCTCAATCAAAGAGAATAGCTCTGAACAAGGATTAATGAAAATCATTATTAAGGTGATTATTTGCAGAGATTATTTTTGCTGCTAGTGTCTGAGGCATTCATAATGCTGTGTTTATGGGTGAGAGTCATTTTCATTGAAGCTCACACACACACTTTTCCTTTTTAAAGATTAGTAACCAGCCTTAAATTAAAGGGACAAATGCTGGCATCCTGCATACAACTGTTGTTCCATTCCCTCTGCACAAAGAAAAAAGATAAAATCAACTAAAATTATTTCCTAATTCCAGGCAGAAATGAGTCACAGATCAGTACAGATCTCTCTGCAGTGTTTACTTAATCATATTTATTGAAATCAAAAATATTCACATCCCACTTTATGGTGAACAGCCTGGGAGGTCCTTAAACCAAACTTTCCTTCAATCTCAAATCTGAGATGTTTACCCACCAGAGATGATATAACTTACACTGAGAGAAAGTTTTGCCATTTATGCCCTATTTAATAGCACACTTGCCAGTCATCTGGTTCAAAAATATTTGAAAGACCTTTCTTCGTGATGTGATCAGCAATTTTTATTCCCAAGTAATACAACAAACGCATAATCACCACTTATCTCTAATTTAATGTCCACAACCATTGCTGATGTAATTATGGATGAGACACATCTTGCTTGATTTTAAATATTACTCTGTACAGCTATGCTAGTCACCCTAGGTTCCACTGCATGAAGACCAAGAGAGTGTGAATCATCTAATATACTTCATGTATCTATTTTAGGATGAATCACACCCAGAGGTTCCTCTTTCATTCCTCCAAGCCACTGCAGATATCTAAAATTTGGAAAGTTGAATCATGCGCTGCATCTGCTAGTCTTGCCTGTGAGACACACGGCCGGAACCTTTCTGGCTTTCTGGATGACCACTACACAAGAGCTGAAAGGCTGGAAGACCTTAGTGCAGAAGATGCATCACGAAACCTCCTAAGACATAGCATACACCATTTCCAATAAGAATACTTACGTGAGCTAATATAAGAGTCCTTGCTGCCTTCTCTCAAGCCCTCATTCCACTCCCTGCTGGAATTTGGATGACTAACTCTTCTAAATTGTCCAAATATTTCCAACAAAAACATGACCTGTAGCAAAAAATACTCCAATTAGTGGAAAGTAGGTGTTGTCTTATCACAGGTATGTTATTAACATTTCATAAAACCTGACTAGCCTAATTTGAATGGAGCCAGAAAATAAAGGTCAGGATTATGACAGCCTGCAGGCTATCTTAATAATAAAATGTGGCTGAAACAGAAATTAGGTGCTAATCCTGTTCCAGTAGAAAACAGGGGTATAGTGCAAGAAAATACTATAGACATGAGGTCATATCCTTAGATGCTACTGTCACTGGTCTTCTAAGCATACATTGACTTAGAACCATCGCAAGGCATCTCAGCAGCTTAATGTTTCTTCCTCAAGAATGAGGGGCTAGACAGGGCAAACGATCTTGACAAGAATCAAGTTTGCTACTGCTGCTGCTGAGGGGTGAGATTTTCAGGACAGCTATTGCTGCTGCAGGGGGTGACCGTGTACCCACACGCTCTGTAGACACCCAACACACCTTTTTCTCAGCCTTTCATGTAGCTTGAGACCAAGTTTTCCATTGACAGTAATGTGCTGCTGATGTCTGCTAATGCAGGTAATCCTGATCCTGCAGGCCCCTGTGCAGTGCCTGGGGATGGGGTCCAGGATATGTCTCCTTTTTCTGTTTACCTCTTGTCCATCATACAGCAACAGATCAATTGTAATAACTGATGGGAGCATTTTGGAAATCATGAGTATTCAGTGGAATTCGTTGCAAATTAAATGTGTCATTGGAATTACGTAGGACACTTTAAGTGCTAACAAAATCTCTCCAGTTTTGATCTCTGCAATGTTAGTCTTATATAATTTTACAATGTTACTGTAAATTTATTAAAGACAGCCAAATGATTGATGTATTGTAAATTGCAATACCTATAAAAGATGGGGCGACTGAACAAGATTTGGGTTTATCTCTCCAGTGAAGCCATGAATTATCTGAGGGAATATGGCAAGCAATTCATCAAAATATAAACCACACAGTCAAACAAGAGTATATATTCCTTTAAAGCTCAAGCCAAAGCCTATCAGAATTCAACAGCAGACTTTCTCTTGACTTCAGGAGGCTCTCAATGCAGACCTAAAGGAAAATTTATGGCTAAACTGGAAGGCTGGGTATAAAGTGGTATAAAGTTGTAAGTTGGAATAATACACATGTTCATCTCTTATGAATAAAATGCTTTCCTGTGTGCAACTTATATGTGTTACTATGCTATGTTTCATCTCAGTGCCTTAATCTTTTCTAGCCTGAACAGGAAAAGAAAGATTTTTTTCTTTTAAAATAGTGAAATATTGCCTACAGTAAATACTGGCTACATAAATTTTGGAGTAGGAGATCCCTATTCCTCCTTGCAGCACATTTGCTTCATCATCCATGGATTTCTTTTTTGTATAACTTTGCCATTCTCGAGTGTAAAAGTACAATTCTTTACCCAAAGTGATCATATATGGCTTTATTGTGGAAGAAGGACCTAAACATTCAAGAATTGTGGCATTTCCCATCAGAGGGAGAAAAACAAAAGAGTTATGTTTCTGTACCAGCCCTGTCATCTGCACAATTCTTTGCATGTTCTTTTATGTCACTCTATCATGCACATTCATGAAAACCTCGATGACTTCCCCTGCTTCCTGAGCAAGAAGTGATCACCTGGAGATGCAGAAGTGGACAAGAATTTTAACTATATCAGTAGTCAAGGTGGGGAAAAAAGAATTTCCAGCCTGTCCCCAAAAAAATCAGAAGTGCTATCTGGTTGTCAGCCATGTTAAATCTTTCAAGAAAAAGAATACTGCATTTTTAATTAGCAAAACCAGACTCCTGCACTCTGGAGCTTAGATATAACTTAAGTCCTGACTGATGCATTGTGTTCTGCACTGCCTATTTATTTGGACCTTGCACAGTTTCAGATCACATCTGCTGGTAAAAATATATATATATATTAATTCTTGCTGCAGTATGTAATGAAGAGCTTTGTGAAGTGTTTTTTACTGAAAGCCTGATGAACTGAAATCCCTCTGTCATGCACAAACACCACCGAGACAGCTGTAGCATCAATTCCCCTGCCCTGCCTTAGCCCAAGAGATCTCAGTGCTGTTTGCTTGGTCAGTCTTCCCTCCCTCTGCTGAATCCACCTTCTGCATTAACAGTTGTCAGTAATAGCATGCTCTGAGATAGGGCTTCTTGTCCAGCACAGAGGATATTACTTGAATCATTTCATATCCCTCACTAAAAATGACCCATAAAAGCAGAGAATGAAACTAATGATGATTTCAAATTAAAACCCTCTATGAGAGAGCACAGCGTTTCCCCAGGGTCCAGAGCCACCCAGTCTTCAAAACTTTTCAGGAGAAGCCTTTTTGTTTAAGTTTTGCCAGACTGCACAAACAAAGACAATCATCTCAGACTCAAACAAACAATAGCAAACATCAGAAGAGAATTGTTCTGAGATATGCCAGAAAACCAATTGAAAGCACTGTGAATGTGTATGCACACGTATAAAGGAACTGTCTGAGTACTTGAAGGAAGAGTTTGCTGTACAAACATTTCTCTTGTTACTCAGTCTAAAGAAACTTGACAAAACGTATTCAGAAAAGAGCTTTGTCTAGTAAGAATCACAAAGAGGGTGATATATATAGTAAGATAACATAAATATTTCCATCAAGCTGAGAGTACCAGAGCGCAGAGTCTTGCCACGGCAGCAGCGTGGAAGCCAAAGCACTACATATAGTAGTACATCAACATGGTACCGTGGCAAAGCTTAGCTGACCAGAGAAGCCAAACCAGCTAATTACCTAATCCCGGCTTTGGGGAACTCTCACTCAACAATAGGACAACAACCTACATTTCACTGTGCTCCTAAATCCTTAAGCCCTAAATCACACATTGTAAGTGGGTTTAAGTGATTTAAGTTCACAGTCACTATTTAAGCTTCACTATTAGAGACCTCCTTCATAGAGGCAAATAGTTTTTTATACACTCAGTATTTGTAGAAATGATTTCTAAGATCTTGATATTTAAATAAATGCCATGGATGGTGAGGGAGACACAAACTCTCCTGCAGGGATATACAGAACTTTCTTCATAGGCTGCTTCTTGACAAAAGGCCCATCTTCTGAATGTTGTTGAGATGTTAGCCTGGACGGCCTGGTGGTCTTTTCACCTGATTCAAGATGACAAAAGGGTGCTTCTTATCTAATCTCGCTGAAGCCAGCTCCTTGGTACTATATTTCCTTGACCCCCTCCAGGAGAATCCAGATTTGCCATTGAAAACAGCAGAGGCAGGACATTCCAGGCCAGGAAGCCAATGTGTTACATTTAAGACAGACCCATGATGCCCTGGCTTTTCCACCCTCACCTCCTGCAAGGGCTCCCCAGCCACAGCAAGATGGTGAAACAGCAGATGCTCACTGGTTTGTGGCACTGGAGTTGTCCAGAATACAGCTTGTCATTGGATTTGCAGGCTGATATAAATTAAATATTACACTTACCTTACATATAACAGTCTCTGTTGCTGTCAGTAATGTAGGTTTATCCATTTCTTTCAGTGGAGTGTTTGTAACTTGGTAGACATCTTCAATGACATTTTCAGTGTTTAGCTTGGTATGACCTACCTTACCAGACCTTCTTCCCTCTGCTGGGATCAGTTCCTCACTCACAGTCTGTGAAGATCCCAAATAAACAAGAGAAGCTATAGCCCGGATGGGAAGAAGCAGATGCCTAAGATGAGCTGTCTTAATCCTTCTTTAATCTTTATTAAAATGCTTGAGAAGCCAGTTGGCCTCGCTGAGGGCTGTCAGAAACTTGGCATCTTTGTCTAGCAGATCATTTAGTTGTATGCCAAAATAGACACCTTTGAATGTCTTAAATGATTTATTTTTTGCTTTCACATTGTTATTTTGAATATGCAGGTGGATATATATGTGTGATTTAAGTTTATTCTCATTTCTCAATTTGGATACAAATCTAGAGAATAAAAAGAGAAAGCAAAGGAAATGTGAAGAAATTGATGAGCGTCATTAGAAGCATATGGAGAAACTTTTGCATTTTGGGGCAGGGTTGAGTGAATGTTTTTCTTTCTTATGATAATATTTTAGAAAACTGTAAGGAGTATTTGAGTGAGCTCTGAAGGCTTTGACAATTTTTGCAAATAAAAGTAACTGAGGAAAATGTTTCATATAATCAGAGCATATCTTCACTGCTTTCATTCTTTGCTAGCACTGATGGACATGTTAAATGATCATACAGAAATGGGTTCATAACATCAAATCAACAATCTTGTCATTAAAGGCCAAGAAATGGATGTCCATGTGTGTGGCTTTAGATATGGCATACAATCTATATTCTGCACAATATAAATATTAAATTTAGCTTATACATAAAGGCTTGTCATTGTGCTCATAGAAAGACACCATCCTTTGGTTTTGTTGCATGCTAATGTATTTCCATGTATCAACAGGCTGAATTATAACATTCCTTCTTGTTATTATCAAGCTGTTGCCTGATCAGTCAAGATCAGGATTCAGCAATGTCAGGTACTGGGCAAAGACAAGACAGTGCATAGTAACCATCCTAAATGACCTCAGCAGTCAGATGGTGAATAGAGAATAAGACAGTTACCTAATCAGAGAGACTAATGTAAAGCCCAGCAAATAACATGCCAGCTGCAGGAAGGGTTTGTTTGTTTCCAGGTAAGTACAAGAGACACACATATAAGGAACAGACTAAATGGAAGGACTAGGTGGATAAAATGGTTGAGAATAAATCATTGAGGAGGCATGGTAGCAGAAATCTGGAGCATACAAAACTCTAAAGACAATGGACAGCCAAAATTAAATGAAATACCCTGATGATGTTGGCCTCTGCTTTTACAACGGCCCTTGACAGCTGCAGGTAGTAATAATAGCAATAATAATGATAAAATTCTAACGGCATAAGAATTTTTATTTAGCTTTGCCAACTTTTCTTACAAAGACTAAGTAGGTGTAATAGGTTGGATTGCCTGTAGGTGTGATACTTCCTTACAGAAGGCTTGTATTCATGATGCTAAACAAAGCCCTTATCTCAATATTGGGGAGCAGTACATAATGAGGCAACCCAGGAAAGGCAGTGCTACTTTTTTCAGTTCTGCAAGTGGTCCCATCAAGCTCTGTATGGGAGACTGTTGCAGCTCATGTCAGAGTGTAATTTATTTACCTATGACCCAGACAGACAAGGTGAAAACTCAGCCCATTTCTCATGCTGTCCCTTCCAAGTTCCTTAAATGTTAGAAACACTGTGTTTGCAATGCTGATTTGTCTCAGAGGTTTAAGAAATTATCCCTCTTGTTCTGCTGAATGTCAACAATAACCTGGTTAAGAGTTGCCACCTGAAGACACTTTTCCTAAATAGACAGCTACAACATCAATCCTCGGAAAAGCTTTTGCAACTTACTGGAGGAACATCCACAAATTTGACATGAAGCCACTGATGCTGTGTTGGGACTAGGCACTGTGAGGATGGACCAATCTGTTCCCTTTGATGTGTCTATCCTCAGAAGAATGGAACACCTTCAATTTCTTCCATATGTCAAAATTATTCTGAAAGCTAGACCACATATTAAAGGGAAAGCAAAATTTATTTTATTAAGGTGAAAAACTGAAGAAATTAGTAACTGTATTTGAAAATGGATACCTAGATATGAATGAAATCATGATGGATAGCTTGCTACTCTTGGTTACACTTCATAGGGTTTTCATTCAGCTAGAAAATTCTAAATATTTCACAGTTCTGCAAGATGTGTTTTTATCTCTACTCAAGATGCTGACTGCTGCTTCCTCCAAATGTATTAATCTGGAAACTAGATTACTGGAGATTAATTTGGAACATATGTCTCAGCATCTTCTGCAACATATAAATGTGGTATTTACCTGAGATGCACAACTTCTACAAGCTTGGGAAGTGGGGCCATATGAACCTCATGAAGTTCAATAAGGCCAAGTCCAAGGTCCTGCACATGGGTAGAGGCAACCCCAGTTATCAATACAGGCTGAGGGATGAAGGAATTGAGAGCAACCCTGAGGAGAAGGACCTGAGGGTACTGGTGGATGACAAACTGGACATGAGCCAGCAAAGTGTGCTCGCAACCCAGAAAGCCAACCGTGTCCTGGGCTGCATCAAAAGAAACATGGCCAGCAGATTGAGGGAGGCAATTCTGCCCCTCTACTCTGCTTTCATGAGACCCCAGCTCTGGAGTCCTCAGCACGGGGAAGACATGGACCTGCTGGAGCAGGTCCAGAGGAGGCCACAAAAATGATCAGAAGGTTGGAACACCTCTCCTATGAAGAAAGGCTGAGAGAGTGGGGTTGTCCAGCCTGGAGAAGAGGGAGACCTTGCTGCAGCTGTGCAATACTTAAAGGGGGTTTATAAGAAAGATAGAGACAGACTTATTAGTAGGACAAGGCATAATGGTTTTAAAGCGAAAGAGGGTAGTTTCAGACTAGATATAAGGAATTTTTTTTTTTTTTACAATGAGGGTGGTGAGACACTGAAACAGGTTGCCCAGAGAGGTTGTGGATGCCCCAACCCTGGAAACATTCAAGGTCAGATTGAATGGGGCTCTGAGCATGTGAACTCTGAGTATCTGAGTTGAAGATGTCTCTGCTCATTGCAGGGGGATTGGACTAGATGACCTTTAAAGGTCCCTTCCAGCCCAAATCATTCTATGATTCTATGATCCTGTTCTAACATTAAAGCTTCATCCAGAAACATGTTGATTAATTTTTTCTTAGCATGTAAAGATGTTTAAGGAATGCTGATGTCCCTTAGTAATCCTTCTGTACTTGAACCACAGGACACTCACTGAAACTAGTATGAGGTGATTTTAAAATAAATAAAAGGATGTCCTTCACGTACTTCTGGATTCTGTTGTTGCAGGAGGTGAGGGAGGCAGTTAGGGGTAGGTAGTACCAACAGGTTCAAAAAAAGTTTAAACAAATTCGCAGTCAGCAGGTCCATAAACAGAAGTAGGAAATAGGAAGGGATTTTCTGAGCCCTATCCAACATTTACAGTTGTTGCGGGGACTATGAGGGAAAAAGATTGCAGAAGGTGGCCAGGATCACATGCCATCCTTCAATGGCATCTCCTATTGCCACTTCTGGGGACAGAGTACCAGTCTAGACAGGCTCATTGGCTGGGTGTTTCTCCTGTTGTTAGGAGTAGCTGGACATTTTCTAATAACAAAAATAAGGCCTACGAATAATGTTTAATTTGACTGTAAAGAGTTTATTAACTCACTGAAGATGAAGTCATCCCTGGAACCAGGAATGTTGGCTTTAGACTTTAGTATATAACTTCATAGCACAATATTGAAGACCATATTTTATACAAACATAGCAAGAGCAACAACAAAAGCATCTCCTTACTCTTGAAAGAGACTGTCCCAAGTTCAAAGTGACCCTACAAATTAAGTGGGAAGACATCTCCTTACTACACTGCTAGACTGAATAAAATAACACACAGTTTAGTCCTCAGTCAACTTTAACCTGGCAACTGTGAACTCACCTAAATTCTGGAGGAACAGAAGAACTTTAGCTGGTAAACAGAGAGAAACTTTCAGACAGTATGTTTCAGGAGAAACAGAACTTTAAACTCAATGCAAAAGTCTGCTGCTGGGAGTTTCATTTTAATCAGTCATTTTCTTCTTGTTTTTATTTGCACAGCAGTTCTGAACAAATTGAAAAGTGTTTTTTTCTTCTTTGGTGCAGGCTGGGTTGCTACCACTTCCATTGTAAAGGAGAATTCAATTTTGCAGTGATAAGTTCAAGAATACACAGATAAAGCACTTGTAGGAAGTGTGAGGAGGGGCAGAAAGACTACCAGGCATGAATGGAGAGTACTGAGAAAATACAGAAAAAGGAGTTAATTGTCAACTGTATTTTGCATACCAAAATCAGACATTTTTCTCCAATCTACAATCTTCAGCCAGAGAGAAAGTAGTGGGTTTTGCTGATGCTAATTTCATCTCTTCATTGTTTTGGAAAGATGCATTTACATTTTCTGTACAGATAAGCAGGACTAGACAGCTTATGGAGAAAGATAACATAAGTGCTGAGCTCTGTTGAACCTTGGCAGCTTTCTGGTTTTATTCTCGATTTATTGTCCAAACTCTATCTCTCTAATGGCCAGACTAAATCCAGATTTAGATAAAAAATGTATGGGCTCAGTTCAAACTCCATTTGAGGCCAGGTGCTGTGTTGTGAGGTGGAAACAGCACCAGCCTTAGCAGGGAGATGGGGAAGTTTTAAGCTCTGCAGCCATCACTGCTGCAAGTGTGCAACTGAGATAGCAGTGACTGGGTACGGACAGTTTATAACACAGATTAAGCGTAGACGAAAGGACAGCCATGCTGGGTCATCTAGCTAGCCATCAGAGGTGGCCAGCAGCAGATGCCTGGGGAGGATACAGACACAGAGACTGTACAGAAATGCTACACCAGAATAGTCCTCTGCTCCTCAAAAATGTGCAGCTTAGGGACACCCTGAGCCAGACCCATTGTCTGAGTTCATTAGCCCTCCATGTATTGCTATTCCAGGAATTCATCCAATCTTCTCTACAGACAATTTCAACACCTGCAGCCTCTTGTGGCAAGGAATTTCAGAGGTTAATTCTCTGTTGTGTAAAAAAATATTTTCTTGTTTGCTGTGAACCTGCTACCAGCTACCTTGACTTGAAACCCTAGTTTCTGTATGGGTAGGGAGAGTGGAAAATTATTTCCTACCAACCCCTTTGTGCATCCCACAGAACTTTATACACCCTTGTTATAACCCTCTCTCAGTTGCCACTATTTTTTGCTGAAAAACTGCACCCTATTTAGTCTGTTCTCATGTGAAATCTGCATCCCACCACTGATTACCTTTGCTGCTGTTCACTTGGCCTTTTCTAGTAGCATTATGCCCTTGAAACAAACACCAGAACTGCACACAGTATTGAAGATGCAGGTACACCAGCACTGTACGTAGTGATATAATGATTTTTTCTATTTTATTCTCTTTTCTAACAATTCTTAACATTGAGTTTGCATTTTTTTTTATCAGAGCTGGTCGCTGAGCTCAATCAAACTATATGTTATAACTCCAAGATCTAATTTCTGAGTAATAGCAGTTAGCTCAAAGTCCATCATTTTATATGTGAAGTTTGCATTGTTTTTCCCCATGTATATCATTTTACATTTATCTGTCCTGAATTTTATCTGCCACTTAATCACCAAGTCTTTTAGTCTCTGACAATCCTTCTGCAATTCTCCAAAGTTGGTTCTCACTTTTAACTCAGCAGCTTAACTTCGACTTCCCACTCCCGTGACACACCCATGCTTGTTCTTACATCTTTGGAATAAAACACTCACAACCTTTGATCAAGTTGAGATGAAAAAATGGAGCTTTGTGTTACAGGTTTCCCTCTAGATTTTAAATATTTGCATGCTTGTCTATACCTGCAAACCTTTGAACCACTGGAAAGTTACACAAGCAGTGTTGTTCATGGGGAAAAGAATAAAGAGAGAAAGAGAGAGTAAGAGCGAATTCTATTGTCAGGAATATAAACATTATTCTGTATAGAGCTGTAGAAGATAACATAGTGGATTTCATGATAGCCTCCCAAGTTAGCTATATTGATAGCATGAAACCTGACATCGTTGTATATGCCTTCCATATTAATGGCTGAAACTCGTTCATTATTACTGTTTCTGTTCTGGCAGGGCTAAGGACATGCTAAGATGCAAGCTCCAGCCTAGAAGGATTACAGCGCAATGCACTGATCTAAGAAAGCAGTAAAGGACAGGTGTAGTTCTAGCCACCTGATTAAGTTCTTTCCTAAGTATGTCTGTTTTCCAGAGTCACGGCTGAGGCTGGAGCGTCTGGTCTGGGAACTAAATCAGAGCCCCCAGTTTAGTGTTCCCCAGCTATGTTTTCCTAGCTCTTAAAATACTGCCCAGGAGAAAAAAAAAAAAAAAAAAAAAGTAGAAAAAAAAATTATATGACTGCTTTAAGGTGAGATCTTAAATCCATAAGTTGCATTTAAACAGATAGGAACAAGTAAATGTTGCCATCATAGTGTCCAGGCCTGCCACACTTGTTGAGTACTTAGTGACATTAAAGTAACTCCAAACTGTACCTTGAGATACTCCTTAATTAAGCCACGAAAAGGAAACAAACAAGCAAACAAAAAGAGGCTTGACAACACACCATTCATGGTTTGAGAAATGCAGTCAAATTGTATGTAATGCTTTAGCACTTTGAATGCAAACGTTTGGCTTCAAAAGTTGGAAATGTGTTATTCTGTAAATCTTCTTATTAATTATATTTCATTTTGAATTCAAAGCCAGACCAGAATCAATTTATTTCACCCAACTGCATCAGCCCTGTAATGTTATTCTTCAGTTTTACTTTCAATCTGGCTCTGACTGATAACATTTTCTGATGGATGAAAAGGCAGAGGTTGTTACCAAAAGTAATGGTATGTTATAAAGCTGCTCTAGTCCAACAATTAAGGGCCTTTTATTATGTAATAAAGACTGTGCTATTTTTTTCACTGCAGCCACACAACATTAATTCAGACACTAATTTACACATGATATATTATTGATGGGGCAAAAATGCATTTATTTCTATCAAGCTCAAAAATCATATCTTTTAATATATTAATAATCAGAGTCCTCAGGAGGCTGTAATGTGATCTTTCTTAATTGAGACAAAATGTATGCATAGCTATTGATTAGATTCAACTGTCAGAGTGGTCCTTCCTGAGCTGGGTAGTGTGGAAAGGCATTAGCATGAACAGAAGGTAGAAACAACCTTCTACTCTATACAGTATTAGAATAGCTGAGCACTTACCAGCACTGCATTAAACAGCATGACTAAAAGTTTATTCTCACTGCTACTACTATTGTCTCTACTGAGAAATGTATGCAGGGGAGAGGTTGTCACTGGTAGGGGTTTGTTACTGTTTTCAGGTGCACATTTCTCTTACTTCACATTAAAGACTGACAAGTGAACAAAAGCACCTAGGAGCCAAAAAAAAATCTTTGTGTCCTAGAAGAGCTCCCTGCATAGTTTTAGCCTTGCCCTAAGAAAAATGCTTCTTGCACAGGAGAACTTTATCTGGAAAATATAAATTGCGTTGTGTCTGAGAATTGGAGCTTTCCTGGAGCCTCCAGTGACATTTTAGTTAAACTGTAAGCAGATCACAGCTGTGTGGATTTCCTTTAAATTTGATTCAGCTTTCAGTGGGAAGCCTGGAAGAGTACAGAGGATTTGAGATACTAGTATGTCCTTGCTTTAGTCTTCTGAGTGGTGAAAGCTATGAATAAGTGCATACATCAAGGATTCATTGTAAAATTTAAGAAGTCAAATTTATAGTTAGCCTTTAAGACATCTGAACATCTATTCATAGTTGCCACTAATGATAGTTACTGAGCTGCTTTGGTTGGGTATGAGTTGGTAGCATTAAGTGTTAAAAGCTAACAAGAATTCTGGAAAAAAAGATTCACACTTCAGATCTTTATTCATCATAAAACTTTGGAGAAGTAAGTAGATGTTTTTTTTTCTAGTGAGAGGATAAGTAAAAGTCCTACTGCAGAGTGTCTGCTTCTGAATTAGCTCCTCAAAGGTAATTTTTAGAGACAGGTTGCTGAATGAGATGGAAGACTAGCCTGATTCACTGGGACACTTTCTCTGCTTCAAAAGCTAGAATGATCCTCAGCTCATTAGGGAGTTATTTGCATCTGTCAAAGATCCATCCTGTGGTAAAGACAAAGAACTCATAGCCTGGGAGACATTTTTTTCATTCTAAATTATTCTATAGACCTTCACTGTGATCTTTGTCAGGTCACAAACTAGGCCTTATTTCCTCACCCCTTGTCCTTTTCAAATGGTGATAATAACACTCACCTCACAGGACTGCAGTAGGTCTGCATAATCCAGAAGCTGCAAAGCACCAATAGTCCATAAGTGAAAATCCCTAGAGAAATACAGGCTGTCATTGAGCACCCTTTGAAATTAAACCAGATGGGACAAAAGAAAAGATTAATGACTAAAACAACACTGTCTTGGCTCACAAGGCCATGGCCAAAGTGATCACTAAGGAATGTCTTTTCCATTTCAAGTAGACTGGCCAGTGTATGAGTATATAAGAGTAGACAAGACACAGATTTATGAAATCCCCCAATACTATGAGTCTTATCTAAATCTCAGATTCAGAAGGAAAGAAAATGTATCCCTTCTACTCTAGTAACAAAACAATACAATTCCCCTTTAAACTGTTGTTAAAGTCTGTGACCAGAGTTCCATTTGGGGCTTCAGTGCATAGGACAGAGACTTGTGTTTGAAGGGACCTTGCCAGCCATCTGCTCAGCCACAGTCTTTGAAGATGGTTCTGTAAGTGTAAAGTCAATGTGATACTTCACACCTAGTATTCACATGTGGATTGACTGCACAGTGATTCTCCTGGGCATGTGCAGTGAGACCAAGCTCTACACGGTGACCACAGTGAGATCATCTTCTGCTTTTAGTGTGGAATGAGAGAGGATCTTCGTTCTCCTTGGAGAAAGCCGTAACTCCTCATTACATGCAGAGTTGCATACTGCAGCCACATAGGCCAATAGTCAAAGAGATTGTCTCATCTTGAAGCATCACATACAGAAAAGAGGCTTTCATCTTGTATCTTAGGAGTATTGACCTTTTGGAGCATCCCAGCTCTCAGCTATCTGCAACTAAAAAGATTAATTGAGAAGCTGGTCCCTGTGTAACTTAACACATTATGGAGAAGACTATGTTTCAGTATCTGTTGGCAAGACTGGTTTCCATCACTGCCTGTCCTCCTTCTTCCAGAAATCATAAGTCCAGGTCTGAGCATGCCAAAGTTTCACTACTCCAAGCAATGAGACATCTGCCTTGTATAGTGGGAATAGCAGCAGACACTAATCAGGGAGGAAGAGCACAGCAAAGGATCCAGAAGTTGTACATGAGTAGTGTGGTGAGGGCACAAGCAGCAATCAGGCCTACAGCAGACAATGTATCATGGCACTGGTTTTTAATCTTTCCCATGTTCAGCTGTCACTAGAGAGCTCCAGCATATGCTGGTGCAGGCCACCCTCTCAGCACTGTGGCAACTAACATCCTGTGGCAAGTCTGATGACTTCTATTAGATGTGAAATTGAGATTGGGAGAGTCTGACTACTGCTGTGAATTGAATTTGTTCATTTGTATCTGTGCTGTCCATGATCCCCAACAGTTTTTTTACCTTTAACTTCTGCCTTATCCTTACCCTTGCTTTTATATTAACCTTACTATTTTTCCTAAAAATGGCTTATTCTTTCTAAATATCATTTAGGCCATGATTACTCTTCTTTCCTGGAGTTTTAGATAAAGGGGAATATTAATTTATCTCTCTGAACATTAGATAGCTCTAGCCCACACTGAGACTCAGTTTGACTGAACCGCCAATAGACTAAAGGCTGTGACCTTCATCTGCCTCAGGCATAACCCAAGAATGATTGATTTTACACCGGGCCCCTTGCGAATGTAAAATTAAACAGCACGACCTCTTTTGAGGTAAGCTTGCTCTTTGAAGGATGATCATGTCTTCATTTGATCATCTCTTTAATCCTTGTCTGAAATTTTTCATGAGGGTTGTGTCACACCATAAGGAACAAGATGGACTCAGAAATGAAAATGGTACCCACACATACAAAACGGGGCATGAGGAAGAAAGTATACCTGCCTACTTCACCTGCCACAATTGGCAACAGGTTGAGAGTCAATTTTGAAAATAATTATTACTTGTCTCATGCAGGGCTTTGAAGACAACATCTGGAATTCAATTCTGTGGCTAATAAGGAGCCACAGGGGATCTATACCACTCTGATGCCTTCTTTGAGAAAATGTGAAAGGGATTTTAGATAATAAATCCATCTGAGAGTTCACAATCATTTGGAGACCTTTTATAAATAGCAAAATATGATAAATTATTCCATTACCTGCCTAACTAGCACTCTGGTGAAAATAAAGTTGGTCATGGGGTACTTTTTGGCTATAATTTGAGAATAGAACCTGATAAAACAGCAGAAGAAAATTTTTAAAATATATATATTGTGGAAGTGGATAAGAAGTTTTCTGATGATAAGGCTTTAACCTCTAAATTTCTCACTGACTCTTTGTCAATAACACTACTTTTCAAAATACTAGTGTTCAGCTTTTGCTGGATGCCAGCAACCTACTAGGACACATCAATAAAAATTATATTACACAAAATATAGCAAAGAGCAGCAATTTCAAATGGAGGCATAATGTTTTCCTGCCCTTCTCACACATTTTCTTATTATACCAGCATACAATACAGGGCAATTTTAGTCTTAGTCACAAGCTTTTACAGCTAGATGCTCATTTGGTGTAAATTTGAGTAGCATTCATCACAGTATACAAATGGAATAATATTCTGCAGATCACAGTGAGGTTGTCAGATTTATGCTTTATACGTATATATGGGAAATTATTGTTTGAAGATTAACTCATGATACAAACACATCATGCTGGGTTGTTGAATAGAATAGAATAGAATAGAATAGAATAGAATAGAATAGAATAGAATAGAATAGAATAGAATAGAATAGAATAGAATAGAATAGAATAGAATAGAATAGAATAGAATAGAATAGATTTCCATTGGAAGCGGCCTACAATGGTCATCTAGTCCAACTGCACTGGGAGATCAACAGAGCTCATATGGCAAGCATAATGTCATAGACATAATCTTAAACTTGAATAAAGATTATATTGCCCAGCTGTTTGCACAGTTTCACTTTGGACTTCTAAGTATTTAAGATGCAACAAGAAGTCATGCTAAAGATTTAACAGAGTTGTAATAAAAGTAACTCAGCCTATTTCACCAGGTCCAAAACCTAGTGAGTTTCTCCTCCTCCACCAGTGGGTTAAAAGCAAACTTGTGACTGGTGGCTGGGGCTCAGCTGATGCACTAAGTCATGCTAAAAAGCAACCGAAATTCTATCTTTTCCCTACCATCATGGCAAGCTGGTGATTCATAAATTAGAAAGGAAAATGTTATGATATAAAATAAAAATTACTATATTCCTTCTCCAAACATTTTGAAATCTAGAAGGAACTGTGTTTTCCTTCCTCTTTACCAGTTGGGATATGTTTATGAACACAATTTCTTTATTTCTTTTCTTTTACTTGTTGCTTATTTGAAACCAGGATGATCCATGGCAAATACTCTTTGCCAAAACCCAGTAAGTTATTTACTGATTAGATGCCCAGTAACATGGTAAAGACAAAGTTAAAGCCCATGCTGGATAAGGGTATTTAAAGCTGTGTTCCACATAGTTCATCTTGAAAATTCACTGCTGAAGAATCCCAGAATGCTAGTATACAATCTATATTGCAGAGTTAGTCAGCAATTTAGAGGAATTCATTCTGCAGTTGATTCAATCAGAAATGTTACCAGGGAGTAAGAAAGCTGAAGGAAATTACATCTACCTTCACTAAGTAATTGACTGAACAACAAACATTTCAGCATAATCCACTTAAATCATAATTAAACTTCCCAGACACCAGCCCTTCTATTTTCAATGCTGGTTTTATGGGCAACAAAACTATTCACTCTTCGTTAATAAACTACCCACTTGAAAATTGGTTTGTTTGTAACATACCCAGAAGGAGCATCAACTTCTTATGTGAATCTTCTTCAGCTTGGGGGGGGGAGGAACCTTGAACTCCTTTATCATCTTTATTTTGATCTGTTAATGTGCATGGAAATGCCTTCACTGGTATATTAGCTCCCTTAAACTGAGGGTCTCCAAATACTAGCAAATTCAACTGTAGATTAAGAGACTAGCATTATCTATGTGTAGGTGTCCTCCAGTAAGCTGCGTTTCTGAGCTCTCCTTGTACTCTAGCCTGTCCTGTAGTTAATGTAATGAAGAGTCTTGGGAGAAATTTAGCCCACTCTACAGTACACATTTATTGCCTGGCCATCTGAATTACTTTCCAGGATTCAGTGACAACAATGACAGGTCTGTTACCTAAGATACATGAAAATACCTATAGGTAGATGTAAATGTAGATGTTTTTATGTAGAGTTGAATCTTTCCTTGTAATTTAACATGATTTCAAGTAGACTGTGAATTAAAAATAGAATAGTTCTTCCTGATTAACTCTTTGTAGCAATGCTTTTATTTTGTAATCAATATTTCAGTTTGAAATTAGTTTGATTCCTGTACAAAGGGAAAACCTCTTCAAAATGTTCATCATCACTTTTTTTGAGCTGTCTAGCCAACAGAAAAATTCATGAACATTTATCCTACCTCTTTTGTCTGCAAGCTGGAGACAAAAAAGTAAGACGGGAACTAAGTGCTACAAAGAGTACAGAGAGCGTAGATAGTTTCAAACTCCTTTAGAGTGGGATTTCACCACTAAGGACTCCATAATAGGCTGGCACACAACCTGGATTTAATTTCACCTAATTTTAGACAGTAAAAAATATCCACACTTGTGTGACTCATGCCAGATTCCCTGCATTATAACTGGAGACACAGTCATTTTTGGTGTGCAATTCATCTGAACTATATTAGGCATCTGTATTAGGAGGAAAAGAATTGTTGCTTAAAAATGTCTATTCCTCTCCACTGAATATGGTGAAGGTTTGACCCCAGTAACTAGTTCATATGTAGATAATTACATCTGGTCAGAGGTCTCGCTGACTCAGTACTGAAGGCTCAGGAAACATGGTGAGTCTGTGCTAAAGCAAGGAAAAGACCTGCAAGACTGACTGACAAGTTCAGTCACTTTCAGTTGAGTTATCAAGCAGGCACACATATTCCAGCTTTAAAAAGAAACACACACAGACCCCCCAAAAAAACAAAACAACCTTTTTCCCCAACAAAAAACCCAACCAACAAAAAAACCAAAATGCACACCACCACCACCACCTCAGTAGAAAACTCTTCGAAGACAATGTTTTCCATGTAAGCACAGCCTCAATCAGATTTTATCCTATTAAAGACAAGGCACTAAAATCCTACACTATCATAGTGTGAAGAAAGGTGCTCCTCACAGATTTTCAAAGGCAGAGAGGTTTCACACTGATCCTATTGCAGGACAAATTCTGGTACTGCTACTTCCAGTATGTTTTCTTCCAATTCTTCTGAGCCTTCTATCTAGACTAACACATGTGTATAACAGGTTCCCTACAGCCACATCACAGAATAAAAACAAAGTGAAAAGATCACAAAAGGGCTAGCAGTTATGTCCATCACATATAATGTCTCTTCATATTCAGAAAAAAAAAATGCCTGAGAGAAGGAAATGGCAGATGTTAGGGGTTTTTTTTGGCTTGTAGCCCATGTTACAAAGAAATTGCCTTATTTTGTTCACTTTTTAAATAATAAATTGTCTCATGAGCTCCATTCTCTCAGTCACATTGATTGTGGTACCCTTTCTTCACACCCCTGCAGAGATTACCCTGCATTCAGAGACAGTGGACAAGATACCCTATAATAGTAGACCTTACAGTATGTTTGCCACCTGAGTAAATATACTTCTTTCAAGTGAAAAGCTGGATTTATACACTACATACAATTATTTTTAACAAATAACATGGTTTTCCACAGTCAATATTATTCACACATGGCACTATCACAGAAGGACTATCAAGGGAGTCACTAAGCTGAACTATGAAGGCTGCTGATATCCCATATGCTGCTAACAATGAGGATATTCAAAGGTTGTAGTTCACATCTCTCTTAAGATTCAAAATACATGTTCTGTATGATAACATTGAATAGAAGTATTCACACATGAACCACAGAATAAGAGATACTTTCAGACATGTACCAGGAAAGTTCTGTTAGACACTCTGGCAGGAGGGTAAAGAGGTGGATGCTAGACCAGTTCCTCTGTCTCATGGCCAAGAATGAAAGTTGCAGACAACAAAATGAAGTTTGCAAGTCAGATGGATCAACTGGGTGACAAGATCCAACCCCAGTTCCAGAAGCTGCGTGATTTCACAGAGCACGTTCATCTGTGTCTGTAGAGCAAATCAGAGTGATTTATATAAGCAAACTTTAATCATGGAAACACTGTGCTCTGCAAGTGTTGATCTGTCCTGACTCTCCTACCAGGGTAGTCGCAGCAGGATGCATGTTACCTACAATACCCTCACTCTTTGGGTCACTAAGTTTAAGACAGTATCCGGCACATTGCTGATCCTTTAGACAGTTTTTCAGCTAACTAAAAGCAAGGGAGTCCAATACATAAATCCTCTCAAACCACTTTGAAAATCCCAAGGATAAAAAGACCTTCAGTTTTGTTTTGCTCATTCTGTGTTGTCAACTTCTAGATTCCTTTGGGATTTCCACTTCTTTCTCTCCCTTGTGCGTTCTTCGCCATAAACCAAGTACTGTACTCAAACGTTAGAAGCTAGAAGAGTCTTTTTAATTACTTATTGAGAATGAAATGAATAATTTAAGATTTACAATGGCTTTAAATTGGTTTTGCTTGTTGTAGGGTGTAAACTACATTACAGAGGCAGGATTTGTTCTCTTTCTGTTTGCTTGCAACGAAATGATACAAAATCCTGTCTCATATCTTCTTTGTGTTAATTGGGGATTTAACTGTTGCTTCCTTTGCTTACAGTGATGTACATCAAAGCCTTTAAAATCCATTTTAATTGTGCTGAGTGGATTTGGTCAATTACACTAGTAATCTTTCTATTAATAAGCATGTGAAAGGAAGACTGTTCTGTATGTAAATTAATAGAGCTAATCAGTTGTCCTCTCATTGTAATACACATGACAGGATTTGGCAGTACTTCAATGGGAAGTAAAAGTTTTGTGGCTTATGTCCAGGATCACATTTTTGCAACCTACATGCAGAGAGGAAATTGAGGTTATCTCCACATCGTGTTAAAATGACCAGAATTTATCTGGTCACCACCTAAATATGAATTCATAAGGGATTTTATTTGGAAGAAATCTCAAAGTTGGAATTCTAATAACTGTACAGTTCTGAAGTTCATAACAGAATTCTATTTTGTAACATAGCACTTACCAGTCCTATTCATGATGAGACACTATAGGTTTGTGCTGACAGATACATAGCAAGACAATCTCTGCCCATCTCTAAGAAAAGAGAAAAAAAAAGATCTAAACAAGAAAACATAAGAAAACAAAGATTATATTGCTTATGGTAACTGGGACTCATCATATCAGTTTACTATTACTACTCCTCAATCAAGTACTTTGCTTATACCACAGCAAAGGGCAGTTTTAGAAGAGACATGCTGCAGTTTATTAAATAACAAGGAAGTAGTTTGTCTGTGGTGGGTTTGACCTTGGCTGGATGCCAGGTTCCCACCAAGATGCTCTATCACTCCATTCCTCAGATAGACGGGGAGAAGAAATATGATGAAAGGCTCATAGGTAGAGATAAGGAAAGGGAGAGATCACTCACCAATCACCAATCACCACCACAGGCAAAACAGACTCAACTCAGGTAAATTAATTTAATTTATTACCAATCAAATCAGAGTAGGATAATGAGAAATAAAACCAAATCTTAAAACACCTTTCCCCAACCCCTTCCTTCTTCCTGGGCTCAACTCTACTCATGATTTCTCTACCTTGTCTCCCGGAGCAGCACAGAGGGACAGGGAATGGGGATTGCCATCAGTTCATCACACATTGTCTCTGCCACTCCTTCCTCCCTACACTTGCACTTCTCTGGAGAGGCAGTTGCATGTTGGGAAGGACACCTAACTATCCGCCTACATTTACACAACTGAATTCCCCCCTTTGTATGACTCTATAGTCATACAAATGTGTGCCAGTAATGTCCACTTTTCACCATTGGCTGCAGAAGGAAGAGTAAGATTGAGTTCAGATGGAGACAACAGCTTTGTAGACTCTAGATCAAGTCTAATGAATTCTGTCTTGTCTCTAAATTAGAGAGACATGGATTTAACAGATTGACCACTTGACGGATAAAGAATTGGCTGGATGGTCACACTCAAAGAGTTGCAGTGTTGAAAGTGTGGAAAAGTGAAAAATCTGCAAAACACACATTTCCTTAACACATGGTGCCCAGAACAAACACAGAACGGGATGGAGATCCAATGATTTGTGTTACCATGGCACCAAGGAGGAATGTGAAGCGAGGTGGAGGCCACACGGTCCCATTCTTCCACTTTTCTCAAGGAACATTTGACATGACTATGCAGATTTATCTTCTGCTCTCTCGAAGACTGTTTTGTAGTACTCTGTGGACCTTGTCTCTCATTCTTCCTCTTTTCCCACAAAAACAGAGCACACCTTGCACCAAGGAATGTGTTGTGTTGTTACTCAAGAAACAATGGCTTGACCACAGTCCCATCCACTCTGACATACATACTTAGATAAATACTACCCCAAGTTCGTATCTAACTCGGAGGGACAATAATCCAAATCTAAATCGGAGGGACAGACCGACGGGTTTGTGCTCCTCACCCACCCCGCCCCCAGAAGCGATGCCTTTTGGTAATATTTGGGCCCTTGGCTACACCGAGAGATTATCTGAGAATTAAGTGTGTGTGATTGTAATCATTTTTTTGTGTGTAGTGCTATATAGACAACCTGCAGTTTGTGCATTTATCATAGGCAATCTCAAAGAATCTGTAGATGTTGCATAAGAATAAACCGTACTGTTCATGAACCTGACAGCTTCTCTTGAATGCAACCAGACCTACAGCATACAGGCTGTTCATGCATCTGGTGTCAGGCCTATAGTTACAGCCATAATTGACATAGCTATTAAGAGATAAATCCAGCCACCCCTAGCCCCTCTAATCTCTGAGGACTGGCTAGAACACAAGGGAATTCATCTCTTACCAAATTAATTCATTACCTTAAATGCAACATGAAATCAATGACTTGATGTCTAAGTGAGAGCAGTGATGAGTGGCGTTCCTCAGGGGTCGGCATTGGGACTGGTGCTGTTTAACATCTTTGTTGGTGACATGGTCAGTGGGACTGAGTGCACCCTCAGCGAGTTTGCTGACAACACCAAGCTGTGTGGTGCGGTCGACACACTGGACGGAAGGGATGTGCCATCCAGAGGGACCTTGACCAGCTTGAGAGGTGGGACAGTGCAAACCTCATGAAGTTCAACAAGGCCAAGTGCAAGGTCCTGCACATGGGTCAGGGCAATCCCAAGCACAAATCCAGGATGGGTGAGGAGTGGATTGAGAGCAGCCCTGCAAAGAAGGACTTGGGGGTATTAGTGGATGGAAAACTGACTATGAGCAAGAAATGTGCACTTGCAGCCCAGAAAGCCAACCACATCCTGGGCTGCATCAAGAGAATTGTGTCCAGCAGATCGAGGGAGGGGATTCTTCCCCTTTACTCTGCTCTTGTGAGACCCCACCTGCAGTGCTGTGTCCAGCTCTGGGGCCCTGAACATAAAAAGGACATGGACCTATTGGAGTGAGTACAGAGGAGGCCACGAAGATGATCAGGGGGCTGGAGCACCTCCCCTGTGAGGACAGGCTGAGAGAGTTGGGGTTGTTCAACCTGGAGAAGAGAAGGCTCCAGGGAGACCTTATAGCAGCCTCCCAGTACTTAAAGGGGGATACAGGAAATATGGGGAGGGACTCTTTATCACGGAGTATAGAGGTAGGATGAGGGGTAATGGTTTTAAACTGAAAGAAGGTAGACTTAGATTAAATGTAAGGAAGAAATTCTTTACTGTGAGGCTGGTGAGATACTGGAACAGGTTGCCCAGAGGTGTGGGTGCCCCATACCTGGAAGCGTTCAAGGCCAGGTTGGACGGGGCTTTGAGCAACCTGGTCTGGTGGAAGGTGTCCCTGTCCATAACAAGGGTGTTGGATCTTTAAGGTCCCTTCCAATCCAAATCATTCTGTGATTCTATGATTCTACAAATTTCACCTACAGTGTCTGTATACACAGACATGTGCATTCAAGATGTGTTGGATATAACATGCACAGAATATGCTGCTGATCTGTCTGGGCTTTCTATATGTCTCACAGATCAGATTAAAGCTACTAAATTGTAACTCTATCAAACCAGCTGCACATAAAAAATCTAAGCCATATGCAAAAATTCTTCAGATTCCTGTCAGGTCAATTCTATGGACAGAAAGTAGGACATAACTGTGAAAACTTCATTATGTGACAGCTTAGGGCATGATATTTGTGGCTGCAGTACTATGACCTTAACAGGAGTTTAAGTCTAGATTTCTGAAACAGTGGAAGATCAGGACTTGCATAACTGACAACTAAAATGAGGGAGATGCACAGGAGCAAAGTTATAATTTAATTTATGAGTTAAATGCCATGTTGGATTTTCGGTCACCCTCCAGTACTGACCCTGCTTCCTGCCAGTGTTAATCATTTCTGCAAGAATGAAAAGGACCAGACTGTAAAGACTGTGTCTCTGTCAGTTTCAGGGTAACTCACAGCGTTAGCATCCTGTTGAGAATCTATATCTTATCTTCTATTGACATGCAACTAATGTGAAAGGATGTAATTTGCATTCAGCCAGCAAACATTAAGCAAACAGTGAATTGGGGACGACAGGTTCTGCTCTCTTTATAAGCTCACAGAGTGCCTTCTCCTATACAAATAGACACAGAACATCTTCAGTGACTTGTAATTCCTCCATTTCAATTCTGAGCAGACCGGATTGCTAGTCAGATTCACTGAGGTGCTGAGTGTGCACAACTTATGTTAAAGTCCACTGAGACACATGCACTCAGCCAATCTACCTCAGTTGTGGGTTTTTCTGGCTTGCTGAAATATCCTGTTATTCTGTAACTCCAATTTCAGAGGCAGCTAAACTTCATCAGAGTTAATCAGATCAGCAATTTACACAATAATATGCAAAACTATCAGGTAAGGCTAATTGTTTTCTTAGTCAATAAAAATTGCTGCCCATTCCATTCTTTATTTTCATTAATTTCAGAAAAGTTTTATTAAAAGATTGATGCTCATAACCAGTGTTTGATAGATAGCTCCTTTCACGTCTCCTTAACAAGGTATAACTTTAAATAAACCAGAAGTGCATAAGAGTGTTATGGATAAACTTATGTTAAGAAACAGAGAGAAACTTATATGTCCAGTTGACTAGAGTAGTTTTTCTGTAGGAGACCTAATTCTAATTAGAATTTGGTCATAAAATAGAAGTTTCAAAATCCAACAAACAAAAACTTGGAAAAGCAGCAAATTCCTGAAACACAGAAACAAAATAAAAATAAAACGTTTGCAGAGCACAGCTTCCCAGGACCTTAATTTATTTGATGATATCCAGGAGGAGCAACAGTCCCCTGGAAAAAAGCAGTTAGTAACAGCAACATATACAAGAATTCTGATCACTGACAGCACCAACTGAGTTAACACATAATTATAAAGATAATATTATTGAACCCAGTCAAGCCTGATAAGCAGTTGGGATTCTGTTCAGGTCATCAAGATGGATTTTAGGATCCTGTTCACTCAATTTCCCTTTCCTGTTACTGTGGTTGATTTTATTGAAGTTAAACTACTGTAAAACTAGGCTCATGCAGAGCAACTTAGGCCTCACTATCATTGTTCCTCCCTGCGATAATTGTTTCCATAATTGTTCTTGTCATTGTAGTAGATGATCTGCAAAGAAGAAGAGGGAAAAAAAAAAGGTTGTGTCCTTTCCTGATACTTTATAAGGCATGATGATAGCTTCATAAAATTTTATTATATTACTATACCAAGACTATAATACCATTCCCATACTTTATTACCACACCAAGAGCTGGAAGTTGAACTCAGACAAATTCAACGTTGAAATAAGATGTAATTTTCTACCACTGAAGGCAGGGAAACATAGAAATGATTTGTTGGGAAGGCTAAAGAAATAGAAGGGAAATGACCCTGCTCTTGCATACTTCAGAATCTCTTGGCTCCAGTCCCCTCAGGTCTCAGAGATGAAATTATACAACTTGCTAAAAGGTAACCCTTGAGCCATAATCTGGGAGACATTCTTTGGCCCATGCCTGTGATGGAGGTCTGCATGTCTACACTAATTGTTCTGGCCCAGTAACTATAGCTCAGAGCCCACACATTTGCTGTTTGTATTGCTGTTGTTGTCTTCCTAATGCTTGTGAGACCATACAAAGACAGGAGTTACAATATGACTTCAGGGGTAAGCACTTCCTGAAGATGTAAGAATAAATGTACATAATTTCATTCTTGGACAGGGAAGGTGCCTTGTTACCATAGGCACATACAAAACAACTATATCATGTCAGTGGAGAGGTCCATCTAGACCAAGGTTGTTGTCAACTCTTGCCAAAATTAGTTATGTAGGGAAGAATGCAGAAAGAAAGCAAAGAAATAGTGGGATTTCAGCATTATGCTCTCTTGCATTAGCAATTCCTCACTCTGGGACTTCTGAAGCACCCGTTTCACCATAGCTTTATGCACAATAACCCCCTTTCTGGAGCACTCAAGTAGGAACTATATCTCAGTTATCTGGGCGATGTTACTTGTTCATCTATTCATACTGCTCACCTAAGTCAGAAGCAATTCTACATTGCCTCAATATAGTTAAGATCTTGGCAGACATTTTTGCTTTCTTCTGCTTTGTGAGGTATGTTTCATCTACTGAAATGGGACATTTTTAAACTAACTAATTTGTTCTTAAGGTGTTTTGGCATTACCATCAGCTAGTGTCTCCTGTTCTGTACATGTGATTTTTATCTGACCAAACTAAAATGATTTAACTGTAGCCTTGAACTAGGGAAGTTGGATGAAAATAATGGTTTGTGACAAATGATGGTATAAATGGTCCCTTCTAGACTTAAATTTTGTGACAATATCCTGATCTAGTTCCTCTTGTGTATTGAGTTTACATGGCAAGGTTTTGGTAGTGGGGGGGCTGTACGGGTGGTCTCTGTGAGAAGAGATCAGGAACTGCCCCTATGTCAGACAGAGCCTGTTCCAGCCAGCTGCAAGACCAGCCAGACACTTCCCAAAGCTGGGCCCATCAGCAACCCTGGTGGTGCCTCTGTGATAACATAATGAAGAAAGGGGGGATAAAAACGATGTGCAGCAGCTGTGAAAGAGAGGAGTGAGGAAAAAATGTGAGAGAAACAGCCCAGCAGACACCAAGGTCAGTGAAGAAGCAGGAGGAGGAGACGTTCCAGGCACCAGAGCAGAGATTCACCTGCAACCAGTGAAGAAGATCATGGTGAAGCACGTTGTCTCCCTGCAGCCAACAGAGAACCATGTCATAGCAGATACCCTCACTGCAGCCCATGGAGAACCCCATGCCACAGCAGGTGGATGTACCTTGAAGGAAGATGCAGTCTGTGGAGAGCCCATGCGGGAGCAGGCTCCTGGCAGGGATTGCAGCCCATGGAGAGAGGAGCCCACACTGGAGCAGGTTTGCTGGCAGGACTTGTGACCCCATGGGGAACCAATGCTGGAGCAGCCTGTTCCTGAAGGGCTGCACCCCGTGGGAAGGAACCACTTTGGAACAGTTCATGAAGGACTGTCTCCATGGGAAAGAACCTAGGATGGAGCAGGGGACCAGTATGAGGAGGAAGGATTGGCCAAGATGAAGTGTTATGAACTGACCATAAACCCCATTCCCCATCCCCATTCCCCATCTTCCCTTGCCTCTCAGGGAATAGAAAGATGAAATAGAAGGTTGGGAACGAAGAAGTCAGTTTGAGCCTGGGAAGAAGGGAGGGCTGTGGGGAAGGTGGTTTTAGTTTTGTCTTTGTTTCTCACTATCCTACTTTATTTTTAATTGGCAATAAATGAAATTAATCTTCCCCAAGTCAAGTCTGTTTTGCCTATGACAGTAACTGGTAAATAATCTCCCTGTCCTTATCCTGACCCATAAGCTTTTGCATCTGATTTTCTTTCCCCATCATCTCGAGGACAGGGAATGAGAGAGCAGCTGGGTGGGCGTCTGACAGCCAGTCAAGGTTAACCCATCAAATCTTGTTCAGTAGTTTGTCTTAGGAGCTTTAGCTTCTGCGATTTTGCCCCTTTTCTTCCTTAAGGTATAGAGCTTTCACAGATGTACAGTATGATTGGTTTCATCTTTTTGCAAACATATTATACCTTGCTCATGGTAAATTCACCATCGTTTATTAAATGTCCTTCATGCAACTGGATAGAAAAGTTATACAGCTGAATTGATGTAAGGAAGTTCTCTGCTTTTGATTCTCAAAAAGTGTCCTCACTAGGGAAAAACCTTGAAAAACTATCAAAGAATGATAAAACCTGGACTGCTGCTCTTCCATTCTACAACACCTGATGGAAAGATACTATTCTGTTTTTACATGCCACAGTGCCTCTAATCTCAACCTACTGTTTCAGCTTTCCCAGCTGTAGCTCATGTTCCAGCTTCCTCTTCAGACTCTTTTCTCCCAAGAACCCCATGTACCTCAGATGATTAAAATTAGATTATTTGGAAAAAGAAAAAAAAAAAAAAACAACTATCATTGGAAAATAAAACCCCTAAATAAACAGTTACAAAGTCACCTTTATATATCTAAAGGAAGCTGCAGAGGGCTCCACAAAAGCACGATAGGTCCTTGTTTTGCAGTTCCCCAATAGAGTCAGTTCCAAAAGAAGAAAACAAGTCTGAAAGCTTATGAGTGATGTAGCCTTGTGCAAAATACTCTGCCCTGTGTGGGAGCCACATTCCCACTTCACCTCTCACAAGGATACAGGTCCCTGATGTTCTCTGTTTGTCCCCGTTCCACCTGTCAATATTATTCTGAGAGCTGAGCAAATGCAAAAGCAATCAGTTCTTAAAGTCTATATCGTACCTTCTTTTGCACAATAAACAGCATTTTTGATGTAGGCAAAAAGAGAGAGAACAAAACAAACCTTTCATCTTCTTCCATAAAAGCCACATTATAACTTCTTTTTCATGTCCTTTTTCTTTTTTCCCCTCTGCAGTCCCTGAAGAATCAGCACAGTGTTTTCTTCATAAACAGATCTCAACACAGACTTGAAAATGTCACTGTTAACAATGAATTATCCCAGATGTACAGAGAGCACTGTGGTCATCAATAGTTCCTTCTCTAAGACCTCAAGGTTCTGAACCACTGATGAAAAGGAAAGCAAGGGGGAAAAAAAGGATTATACAGTAAATAAATTTGGCTAGTGTTAAGAATTTAACATGCTGGCTGGGACATTCCACTGACTAAAGCAATGTGTCAGACATGGAATGGTCTGCCACACAGTTCACTCTCACTCTACTGTATTCTTCTGTCAGTAGCTAACATTTGCAAAAACCACTAAATTACAGGCGACTGTATCTAATAGATTTCTCAGCCTGAAGTTTTTCTTTCAAGCTAAAGGTAGAAAATTCAGTTCACTTTAGAATGGCAAACACCTCACAGTTTTGAAGTTTCTAGCATTTCCAGTTGTCAACAAGCATTGTTACCAGCTTAAGAAACAGGGTAAATGATAAAATAGTGTTAATATAAATGTGTGTGGTTTAGATATATTATTGCAAGTTTCAGCTGAAACTGCTAGAGGAGTCAAATAACTTTTTAAAATTTAAAGGCTATATTTCACAACTATCTTTTCCCTTAAACCATTCACTTGCTTAAACACAGATCATCAAAACCCTTAAAATAGTCAAAATGGCAGCTTTGAACTAATACATTTTGTTCTAGAACACATTAAGGAATTTCAATAATTCTGTTAATTAATAATGTTCTACAGTGTCTCACTGGTGGGTGTGAAAGGGCTCTGTAAAGGAATAAATATTACTATTCTCTTTTTACAGATGGTGAAACTGAGGCAAAGTTTCTTGCCAGGGAGAGTGTCTTGGTCAATAAACAAATCCAGAAAAAGGAAACAAAACCCTGAATTGCAGTCCAGGAAATGACCATAAATATCACAATGATGACTGGCTGAGGCTTTGTAATATTGGCAGTTCTTTTAAAAGAAAACATTAAATTCAGACATGAAAATTATTGCATTGCAGAGGAATAAGAACATGAAGTGCATTATGAGGTCCATTTAGCTCCACTGGGGACACTTTCCCCACAACAAACAGGGAGTGAAAACAAAGTTGGACTTAATATATAAAAACTGAATGGCAGCAGAATTTTACGAATAAAGTCAGAAAGAAAAGATAGTGAAAAATATACAAAATAAACAAGTAAAAACTCCCTGTAAGTACCTTTTCAGTAAGAGAATAAATAAACAGTTGATTCAATTACTATTGTACAATGAATCTATCACTACAAGGGAGAAACATCTGGTGCTTTTCTTGCATTAGTCTTCTGTTAAAAAGTTAAATGTGGTCAGACATTTAACACAAGCAGAAAAGAAGAATAAATTTAATATTTCTTAGAAACATAGGTGCTCTCAAATATGCTGGACTCAATGACCTCCTCTCTTTAGTATTCAGAGAAACACTCTGAGACCTCATAGAAAATGAGCAAATTTCTGGAAGACTGCAAAAGAAAAATGAAGTGGCCATCTTTAAAGTAGGAGAAAAGGAGGAGTAGGGGAGCTTTAAGTCCCAGGAAAGTACCATCGTAAATAAGCTATTTGTAAATATTTAGACGAGAACAGGGAGACAAATTACAGCCAACATGACTTTCTCAAGAATTAATCACGTCAAATAAATTGAATTTCCTTCCCTGGCATGGTAACAGGCTTTACAGACAGGGGGAAAGCAACAGATAACCTGTACCTTGATTCTAGCCTGGCTTTCATGCTGTTTGATATACTGCTCTCAGAAGGAAGCTTAGGAAAGGCCCACAACTTGGGTATAAAGGTGGCTGGAAAAGCATATACAAGGAGTAGCTGTCAAGGGTTTGCCTTTAAAGTAGGATGATGCATAAGGTTTGTCTTTAGCCTAATACTCTTATATATCTGCTCAAAGGAATACAGACTGTGTTTATTAAATACACAGATGATACTAGCTGCAAACACATTAGAAGGCAGTTTTAAAATTCCAAAGGGAAAAATTGTTCGGAGAATTAAAAAAACACCAAAACCCTGATGCAATTTAATGAGAACAATTGGAGGACATAAGTAGAACCAACCAAATGAAAACAGATTGGAGAAAACATGGCTTAGATAACTAATAACCCAGGAAAAGATTTGAGGTTCTGGTAGATCACCACTGGCTGTATATATATGAATGGTGTGGTGAAATATCTACCTTCTCATGTGTGGTATATAACATACATGAGTTAACTCTTCCACTGCACTTACTGCTGATAAGATCTGTAATAAAACCTTGTTTTCAGTTCTGAATATTGAACATCAGGAGAATTATGGGTGAATTAGAGACTGCTGAGGGGAAAGTACAGAGTTATTAGTGGTTTGGAAGTCATGGTCTATAAGGAAATATTGAAGAAATAGTAATTTTTTGTCTAGAATAGAGAAGACTAACACATAACATCATAAATGTCCTCAAAGCTTCAAAGTCCTGCATAGGGACATGATATCCATGACAGATAGGACATAAATTAAGGGCTGAAACTACAACCAGAAAAAAGTAAGTTTAGACACTACAGTAAGTCAGTGAGGATAGTGGAGCACTGGAGCAGATATCCTGGCAGCTTTTGGAACCCCAACCGTCAGCCCATTTAAAGAATAAATTACACAAATAACCCTCAGAATGACATAGGAATAGCTGATCACACCTTGGGGTAGACAGATGGACTATTGATTTTCCACAATTCTTTAAAGGGCTATTTTTCTGTGGCTCTGACAAGGAGAAAGACTTATTAAGAAGCTTCCAAAGGCACCTAACTTTAAAAGGAACTTTTGAGAATCCAGTTCAGGATGTAAAAAAATCTGATTCTGAGTTTCTCTTCTTCATCTGGTAAGGCAAAGGTTTTACTGAAGGTATCAACACCAATAACTACAAAGGAAAAGCTTTGGAGAATGTTTTTTAAATATTCAGATGAGAATAACTGTTTCCAGTACAGCTCTGCAACTACTCGGATGGATGCTGAATATCTGGCTGTTGATTTTCCTTCCCAAAAAGTGCTAGTGTATCCTTGAAAGTGCATCCTTGTTGAGCCTAGAAGTGTTGCACATGTATTAGCAGTATTGCAAGTTCCTTTAGAATTACGTTGCTGCATTTCACTATGATAATCCTGCTTGTGATAACAGAAGATATTTTGGCTCCAGGAGAAAGATCTCCATGTGAAGTCTCCTGTAGATATTAGTCCTCATGAATTTTGCTATGACAAGAGGTTAATTGCTCCTGAGACCTGTGGAATTCAAATCCATTCAAAAATATAAAGTCTGGAAGTCTGGGCTTGATGTTGCTTACATATTTCTCTCCTTCTTCGCTCCCACTTGAGACTTCACATCTCAAACAGGATCTTGCTGTTCTGTTGCTATTGTGCCTTGATTTAGTCAGTCACAATAATATTCTTTCTTTTCATGCCTATCTATTTTCATCTTCCTACATAATTTCTGGGCTTATTTACAATAGGAGAAGACTGTAAATTTAAAAGATCTCCATTCCTGGGGAGTCTTGGACTGCTCTGACTATACAAAGAAGCTGAGCACCCTCAGTTCCCAGGGAGAGCCAACAGCAATCAGCCACATGGAGATATTTTTATTATCATTCTCTTCAAATATCTGTGTATGAGTATCATACAGCACAGATGTAGGTCTAAAAATAAATATTCCTGGCTGAAAACCTCCCCCATTGATAACCGTGTATGGTTTGTGTTTGAGAATTTTTTTCCCCCTTCTTTTTCCCTTAAAGTAGAACTGAAGAGTGAGATTCAATGCCAGGAATGGAGATTGTGCCAAATCATTTCCCATGCTAGAGCATATGCTTAAACTGAGAAGAAATACCACAGAATGTTGCACCTTTGTTAACACTTTCAACCTGACTTGACAATATTCTCTTGCCATACACATAAGGACCATACAACCAAGAAGGCTGGATAAAAGTCTGATTAATTTAGGATGGCTGGTGTAAGCAATCTTGAAGGTCAACTTTCTGCACACTTTGAACCAGCATCTTATGTGTCAAAGCTTGAGTGATATGTTTACCTAGGTAACCCTGCAGACAAGAGAAAGAAATGAAGAGACAGAAAACATAGGATAGGTGAAAACATAATGATAGTAACTGTTGTGATAGAGCTGTCTGCTGCAGGAATGCTATATTACCTATGAATGAATGAATGAATGAATGAATGAATGAATGAAGATACAGTGAAAGACGTCCATATTTTCTCTTCTCCTGTGGTCTGTTTGTGCTGTCTGTCTGAGACCATAGCCTTTTTTTTTTTTTTCTGCATTTGTGATGTAATTTCTTCAAAAAACATCAAATGGAGTTGCACTAAAGCGTCCAGCCATCCCTGAAAGACTACCTGGGGGAAGCTGGGGCAAATGGCCAACCAGATGCAAGACAGAAAGGTGTCTGTGAAGGTGAGTTCAGTGGAATATTTGTGTGGGATTCATCCTATCATTGCAGACAGATAAAACTGATCATATAGTTTGGACTCAGAATATGCCTATTTGTCTTTGTTAGCTGTAAGGTCGACAGAGGACACAAGCTCAGGTGGAAATACCTTACAGATCTCTTCCTTTGAATACCAACTGGATGGCATAGAACTGCTTGCATAGCTGAGTTTGGTGGCAGTGGATTATAAACTGCTTTAAGTTATGCAGAAAAAAAAAAGAGTATGATTTGGTGGTAAATTCAAAATTCTATTATGGGAAAGGGAAAATACAATCTATATGTAAAGCCAAGAACTTATTGTTACTGTAATTGAAATCTTAACAGGCTAATCAAAGAGTTATTATTAGTCTATATCTAAGTATTAAAAAAAAAGGAAAGAAAGAAACTAAAGAATACCACCATACAGAAAAGGTCTCCATAATAATAAAACAGTTAAGATGATTGTTATACACACAGTCTTTATCTTCTACCCTTTTTCCTGGTATTATGTCCACTGCCATCCAGGCCCTGGAGTTCATGGCTTACCTCTGGTTGGGGAAGGGGGGAAGGATGTACAGCAACCCAAATCCTTCACTGGGAGGAGTATGATGCTAATGGTAATGACATCTTCCTGCTTGGGATCTGCTTGGGGTGTTTTTTTCTTTGCCAACACACTTCTATATCTTTGTTTTTTCTTTGTTCATTTGCACACTCACGTTACCTGTAAATTTAATACATAAATGCTGTTTTATGGATGTTGCGTATTTGTTCTTTTTTCTCTTTGCTATTCCTAAATCCAGTTTTGTCCAGCTCCTGATCTGAATTTCTTTAACTCATCATGGCTGAACTGTTTGCAACCTTGGGGTTTCCACTGCCTGCCTGTACCCCATGTAGCTAAACCAAGTTAAAGCAAAGCTACAGCCAGGTCAGAACAAGTTCAGACACACCAAGTCTGACAAGCTTCAGTCCCATGACCTTGCAAACTCAGTGCAAAGCCTGTGATTTATTTCTAGAAAGGGCAACACCATATTACTTGGCTACCTTCTCTAAATGCATTTTTTCAAAAAAGTCCTACATACTGTTTGTCAATTTGATGACAAGCCATATGATCTCTATTAACTATGCTCATATTATTTCATATTGTACAGGCTGCATAAGCATAGCATTTTCTAAATGCATAATCTGCTCTTACATTTGAGTTCATGTTCCTTCCAAATGAGCTATAGCATGAATTACCCATTATTGAGAATATACAGCTAGAGATCCAGTTTTATAGTCATCCATTCTAGTAGGATCCGACTGCAATGACCTTGGAACTCTCTGCACAACCTGCAGAATCAGTCTTAGCATGCAAATAAATACTGTAAATTAACAAGGTCAACTTCTACTTTTCTGTCAAGACAAAGGAAGGGAGGGAGGGATCTTAGGAAATGAATGGCAGCATGAACACACTGACACACAAACCAGTGAGTGGGAAGCTGTCTGTGTGGTAGTTATTGGTGGAGAGCTTCCCTCAGTGCAATAATAGACATGCTTAAAAGCATAGACATGCATTCAAGGAAGACTCCCTAATCATTTGATACTTTTTCTATTTCTAGTATCAGATCACTAGAGAAAGTGAAACCACTATCAAACCAAGATCACTTTGTGTCAACTAGTTATCTACTGGCTGAACTTGGGCTATAGGACTCCTCCATTTGGCCTGCCACATTTCCCCAAAGGTAGGTAGTTGAACACTCAAGTGCTCCAGTCAGTGTCTACTGACAAGCTGAACAATAGGACAGACTGTGAAGACCCCAGAATTCAGCCTCCAGTAGACTTTTGCACTTCTCGCTATATTGAGGTTACAAGGTTTGTTTTAAAATATATATATAAAAAGAATTGGTACCAACTCTTCCTTGATCACTTACATCAATATGATCACTACAAATTTAAATTTGCAGGATCTGTTTTGGACTAGACACTGACAAATAACAAACAGCTCACTGGTGTGTGCAGTCTAACAGTCTGCATCCTTGTCAGAAGATGTTACATCTTCCTCATAGCTTTCTTCATAATTGCAGAACCAGAGAGTCCTAAAAGCTATATGGGAAGGACAATTAGATTATCTAAAGTCTTGCTGTTACTCTTGGGATTGTTCCCTGGCATAAGATTTCTGTTCCTTTTTTTTGGTCCCATTTGTTTTGGTCCCATTTTGTCTATTCCTTGTCTTGAGGGATGTCTAGTCTAACAGATAAATAACTTGTCAGGTTAACTCTTTTGTTACCTATTGCTACATACCTTCTCTTATTTTTCTCAGGCTCCTTGTTTTATATCACAGTCTCCCATGCCACATTATTAAACTGCTAAATGGTAAATCATTATTCATGCAAATATTCATAAATGTGAGATCCATCTTCTTTTATTCATTGCTCACAGCAGAATGACTTTTTGGTTGTTATTGTAATCTGCACAAGATCACCACTCAATTAACTTGCTTAAAAACTACTCATGTTTTGGTAATGTTAACTTTTTTGTTCACAGTAGCAGTGAGGAGCTTAATAATAAGCTTTAATCTCTTTTAAGTCATACCTTCCAGGCTCTTCATCATTACTATTTTTCTTTGGGTACCTTCTACTTTATCTATATCTGTTTTATAATGAGATCCTCAGAAGTGACTGTAACATTCCAGCCATATCTACAGAAGACCAATCCAATAGAAAGTTTCTCTCCAAATTCTGGAAATACTGAACTAGCTCATCCACCTGAATATATTACATTCCCTTATTCCATGAAGAGTTATGAAAGCCATATTCATACCGTTCACTTCAGCTACCCAACTTAGGTGTTGTGTCCTGTATGATGTCTACTGTCAAGGGAGCAGGCTGCCTACAGTCCAGCGCCACCAGATTCTGGGTCCCTGCACAAAAAGTAGAGAGACATTTTTATGAAAACCAAGAAAAATGCTTCCAGTGGGTGCTTTTAATGTAGAAGCACAGAATGCTTGCTTATAGAAGGCACTTCTGGAGATCATCTAGTTCAGCTCCCCTGCTCAAGCAGTGGCAGCTAAAGCAGGTTGCTCATGGCCATGTCCAGTCATGTTTTGTAAATCTCCAGGGACGGAGACTCTACAACCACAATATTTAATATCTGGGCAGACTGTTCTAGTATTCAAACACCTTCACAATAATTTTTTATTTTTCTTATGTTTAAATATGTCCACCTGAGCTTTTCCCAATCTATTTCAAATAGCAAACTTGTATAACGTGCTGCAATATATCACCATTTCAGCATTTAGCATTGCTGCCTTCTGATATTCATTCTATCCTGAAAAAACAAGTGCCTTAACTCATGCAATAGAATGTCATCTTAGAAATTTGTCTTCTTATTTCAAAGCCTTCTGATTAAACTGTCAACTAGCTGGAATTTGTTTCTTGGTTTAGTATATGAACTTTATAGAAACATGACCACTGGTCTTCAGTGAGACATTTTGGTACGGAGTTTTGAACATGACTTGGAACTGCTTCCCCTGTAACCAACAGAGCCAATGCCACCAGCTGGACCCACCACTAGCCAAGGTTGAGACCATCAGCAATGGTGGTAGCACTTCTGGGATAACCTATTTAAGAAGGGGAAAAAAAACTGCACAACGGCAGCTGGAGAGAGGAGTGAGAACATGTGAGAGAAGCAGCTCTACAGCTACCCAGGTCAGTGAAGAAGGAGAGGCAGGAGGTGCTCCAGGTGCCAGAGCAGAGATTCCCCTGCAGCCCGTGGTGCAGCCCATGGTGAGGCAGCTGTGCCCTGCACCCATGGAGGTCCATGGTGGAGCAGAGACCCACCTTCAGACCATAGAGGACCCCACGCTGGAGCGGGTGGGTGCCTGAAGGAGGCTGGGAAGCCCATGCTGGAGCAGGTTTGCTGGCAGGACTTGTGACCCCGTGGGGGACCCACACTGGAGCAGCCTGTTCCTGAAGGGCTGCACCTCATGGGAGGGACCCACGCTGGAGCAGTTCATGAAGAGCTGCAGCCCGTGGGAAGGACTCACGTTGGAGAAGTTCATGGAGGACTGTCTCCTGTGGGAGGCACCCCACCCTGGAGCAGGGGAAGAATGTGAGGAGTCCTCCCCCTGAGGAGGAAGGAGCAGCAGAGACAACAGGTGATGAACTGACCACAACCCCCATTCCCCATCCCCCTGCACTGCTGGTGGGAAGGAGGTGGAGAATTCGGAAGCAAAGTTAAGCCCAGGAAGAAGGGAGGGGTGGGGGAAATGTGTTTTCAAGATTTGGTTGTATTTCTCATTATCCTACTATGATTTGATTGGTAACAAATTAAATTGAGCTTTTTCCCCAAGTCAAGTCTGTTTTGTCCATGACCGTAATTGTGAGTGATCTCTCCCTGTCCTCATCTCATCCCACTAGCCTTTCGTTATATTTTCTGTTTCTCGTCTCACTGGAGGGGAAGATTGAGCAAGTGTCCACGTGGTGTTTAGTTGCTGGCTGGGCCTAAACCACAACAGAATATCACATGAGGACTGCCATAATGCTGGGGACTTATCAAACGTGTCCAGCTGCTGGATTTTGGATATTTTGCAAGAAGAACTGCAGCTGTCACTAGGTTTTTCAGGATCCATACTGTGAGAACAGTTGCTACAGCAGTGTTTTAGAATCGACTAAAGAATGCCTTAATGTATTCATCTTTTATGACGGAATGGAGAATTGCAGGTTCCTATGCCTGAGATCAAGAACTGCAGTCAAGATATGTATGGAGAAAACATTCAAATTCAAGAGCACAGAAGAGGAAATGTATGAAAAGAAAAATTGTGATCTGAAACACATGAGAAGAAGCTGTCTTCCTGGCTGGAAAATGAGATGAGTCAAATCCACAAGGAAGTTGAACTACTGGATAGCACATAAAAAAAAAAAAAAAAAAAGAAGTTTGATAGATTTTAAAGGCTTAGAGGTTTATGCAACTTCTTGTCATCATTGGTAGTCTCCTGCCATCAGTACAAATGCACTTGGCCTTATTTCTTTAAGTCAACAAAGCACCAGAACTCACAAAGGTTAATGCAATTTCTATTCCTGAGAAAAATTTATAATGCAGTATTGTGGAGGTAGACTGACAAAGTGAAGAAGTGGTTGTGATTTTGCAGTGACTGACAAGCTGGAGAAATAAAGAATTTGACAATTTTATGTATTATATAAATATACAAAAAGGCATTTTTGCTAGATTTAGGCTATAATAAGCATACTTGAATGAGCATCTCCTGTAAACCTGTAAACACAAAACCTGGCTATTCTAATTAGGAACTATTTTACCTGTACTTTCATCAGGAATGTATGGGTGTAGCAGACCACAGGTACAAATTCACCCATTCAAGGTCTCAATCTGATTTTCAGAGCAATAAAACTAAACCATAGGCTGTTTGCCACCACAGTTTTGGTATGCTTTTTTTTTTTTTTTTTTTTTTTTTGAAGAAAGTCAGAAATCAGCGGAGTGGGTCACAAGTGACATGAATTGTTCTAGCAGCCTATTTCTTGATTTCCCCTTTCCCAAACCCTGTCATTTCCCCAGTTTCTGCAGCTTATTATCCTTCCTTCAGCAGATGACCAGAAAGTATCTGTCTCATGATCAATATGTAGGCATCTCCTATCTTTTAATACGTATTTATTTCATTATATGAGGGAAATGTGTGCATAAAGGAATCAAATTATGGGAAATCCTAGCACAACCTGCAATAGGACTGTCCACCTGTCCATCATGTAGAGGGTGACGCCTGTCTTGTGGTCATGGATCGATACAACTCCAATAGCAAGGCTGATGAATCTTGTCACCAAATTGTATGTGTAAGTAAATGTAATCCCAGCATGTAGTGGTAGGTGGTCACAGCTTCCTAAACTGAAAGATACCTTCGTTGTCATGTGATGGAGATAGAATTTAAGTGTGTGGTATTCAAAAGCCTCTGAAAAAGTTTTATTACCTAGCCAGGTTGCCTAGTATCTTTAGCAACAACATTTTGAAATACCTTCCTCAAGCCACATTAAAATCATTGCTATACAGTATTTCTTTTGGTATGACACATATAGCCGAAGTTCTTCAGAATGCTATATGCTACTATCACAATGTTTACAGGTTCTTTATGTCTTTACTAGAATTGTGTGAATTTAAAGAATCCTTTCTTATGGCTTTGGATCGGTGATGTTACATCTGTTTATTATCATAACAATACTTCCCCTTACAAAGACACTATCTCTACTAAAGAGGCACCTTTCATAATTATTAAAATAAGCAGTGGCAATAATACTCTCAAGAAAAACAGGAAATTATATTATTATTTATAGTAGTGCTCTAAACACTCTTGTTAAACCTCCTTTTTCCAGCAGTTTCATGAAAAGATTATTATTTTGAAGGGCTTTTGTTTCTCCCAACTTTCAGATTGTCAGACTACACTGAGATTTTTTTTTCTTTGTGCTTGCCTGAATCAGCTCGCCTTCAGCTGAGGAAAGCACTATCTTTATCTCTGGATTGTTTTTCTGGATTTTTCTCTTCTGCCTTTGAGAACACATTATTATTCTCATTCCTTGGCAACATTCTTATAAGCCACAAGCTCGTATTTTTGTAGGCACGTTGCAAATCACACAGAGGGGTAGTTTTTCAAAGAAAATTTCTAAAATTAACATACGCTCTGGGTGACTTTAACAGAAAGAGTCTCTTTTTCTCCCCACTTTATCCATAGGGAACTGGGACAAAGAGACAGTAGAACCTGAGTATAATCTTAAAAGGCATTGAGGCATACCTATCCCATTTAAAATAAGCTTTGTGCCTAAGGAAGGGAGCACAAACTCCTTGATCAAGTAACACAAGATTAGTATTAAACCAGATTTTATCAGTCATTCCACAACCTATTCTTTACCTACAGATCCTGAGGTATTGACATTACCAGGGTCCACACAGGCCAGCAGACTGGTAATAGGGTCAAATTAAAACTTATTTCAATAACCACTATCTCCCACAACTCTTTAAAGATTCTTAGTGTCATCCAGTAGTCTGGAGATCACCTGTAGGCTGTCTGGACCATCCCAGTAAAATTAAGCAGTTTGAAATCCACTTTAAAAATATAACTAACCTTTGTCTGTAGCTGTTGCACATCTCTGGAACAGCACAAACAACCAGACCATGCTAGTAGTCCTGATCTTTAACACTTAGAACATCAGAACTCAAATTTTCTTTGGCTGTTAGTTTTCTTACATGCTTTTCACATCGATTGTTTCTTATGTTATTAGCAAAAGGTTAACACCTCAAACTCTATCATCCCAGTTGTTTTGGTCTTGGAAACCTACCTAGGATCTGATGATTTCAATAGTAAGCAGAACCTTAATTTCTGTTGAGTATCTGAGTGTAAAAGTGAGGTAAAGTGTGTTCTTCCAGCCAGAACTGCAAGCGTCTTTCAAGAATGGCGTCCATGGAGACAGGCAGCCAGAGCACACTGAAAGCCTGGATATAGAAACTGATTGTTCTATTTATTCTATATTTGCTCATGTGGAATTTGACTTGGTGATGAGCTGAGCAACAGCATCAGCAAAATCTAAAGAAACTAGGTTAGCCAGTGTGAAACTAGTTTAGCCTAAGGCATGAGCTCCTAAGTGTCCTGATGCTGGATACGTTGGAAAGGGGTCACCACATAGTGAGGCTGACAGTGGACTCTTTTGATTTACTTGGTATGTTGCAGTGGATAAGACTAGTAGTGCAGATAGTGTTGTCTGATGGCAAATAAGGCTTTAAAATGGCTCAGCCAAACAAAGTAGTAAGTGTTCACCTAGGCCCCCTTGCCCACAAAACATTAGTTCATAGTCTTGAACTATAAAGTTTTTCAAGAGTGCAATAGTTTTGAGAGAAGTCTTGAAAATTCTCACACATAATTATTTTGCATGGTCTAATATTTCTTCATAAGGGAATATTTATAAATATTTAAGCAATTTTGCAGTCATCATCTCCCAGCCCTGTGGAAACCCTTCTCCCTACATTCTTGTCCAGGCTGTAGTCAAGGTGTTTCAGAATGGCCAACTACAATTTTATTGGCTTAAAAAACAAAGAAGGATGTTTCTGTAATGATTTGGATCCCAATAAAGGAAAAATTGAGGAGTCAGAGGTTGGATGTGGACAGTGATGATGGAAATGGGTTGACATAGCACTTAGGGATATGGTGTAGTTGAGAACGGTCAGTGTTAGGTTAATGGACTGGATGATCTTCAAGGTCTTTTCCAACCTAGATGATTCTGTGATTCTGTGAAACACAGAATGAATATTATGGCTGTATCAGTTCATGGAAATAGAAGCCCAAACTAAGTAATGAAATTATTGTTCTGTAACCCAAGGAAAAAAAAAAAAAAAAAAAGGATTAAAGCAATTTTTTGTCAAATGCTGGATAAAACTCCCAAAGGAATACCAGGGATTTAGAAGATTTAGAGAATTTGGAATTCTCTGAACACTGGCAATTACTCCAAAGTTTCCAAATGGTTCAGTGCATAAGCAATACATTGATTGCCTGGATGGGTGCAAATACTTCATCACTCCTTTGTAATAGATCCTGATCAATAGAGCTGATAAAATCAGTCAATCTGATTAATAAACCCTTCTTTTTTGTTGGCAGATTATTCCTGAACATACTTTTATTTCTTATTTCATTAGTTCAAACTGTTCTTCACAAATAACTCCTGGCTCTACACTTCATTTACTCTGGATAAAACTGACAGTTCTCCAGCACAAGATCTGACCTCCAGTCAAACTCCAGTAGTGCCAGGAGTCTTGTGCTGGGCAGCTGGTCATTCAAATCACACAGAGTTTTTTCTGGCTTTTCTCTGCTCCACACCATTTGGTTATAATTTTCAGCAAAGGATAACAAGTGTAAGATATTCCATTTTCATCAATGCCCAAATTCATACACAAACATGAGTACACACAGCAACAGCAGCTATTCACCAAATGGATAAACAAGAACACATTTACAATCATTTCTGTGAGCAGTGGGAGGAAAAATACTCAGTAAACATAACCAAAACCAGAATTCAAATTAATGATACATATCACTATCAAGTATTCACACGTCCTTTATTAAAATTATCTGGAAGAATACTAATTAAAAATGAGTTGTTTGAGACCACATGCATGTACTCTGTAAATCCCCCAATAAAAAATTGTCATTACATTTTACCCACAATTAATAGTCATTCCCTTTTTAATATATCTCATAATTTTTGAAAGTCTGGAGCAGTACTATTAATAATATTATTAATAAAATATCCTGACTATTTTAATATCATTAATAAGATATATAAAGGATTTACTAATGAGATTTTTTGAGAGTCCAACACATCCATTAAGAGTCACCAATGACAGTGTATGATTCTATTACATTCTGTTAGGCTCTAATAGATGATCTCTTTTTCAAGTAACCTGTAATTCAGAAATTTCAATTGAAATTTCAATAGAATTAATTATTCACCTGATATTTGAAATTACATGGCAGTCAGCAATATACTACCAATTACTGGGTCTGTGAAATATCATGGCTTATACTTAATGGTGACCAAGTCTTTCTAATTCTCTTTATGTGTTATTTCCTTCCATTATTTTCTAATAAAGCTAAACTGCTATCACATCTGCAATAGAGCTAAGCCCATTTCTGTTATCCAGATGGAGCTAGGAGGACCTCAGAACTTTATACTCAACTCTCTGTTAACTAAAATGCTTTCCCAGAGCAGTCAGGAACAAGTTCAAAGTCATGAGGCATTAGGTCACTGACAGCTATTTTGAATATATTTTGAAGAATAGTGAGTAAATACATGTTCTTTCCAGTCTGAAAGGGGTCATTAATTAAGACTCAGATGCAATGTTATTACACCACCATTTGTTTTGCAACACTTTATAGTGAGAGAAGGAGAAAATATACTAATACAGCTGAACTTGCGACACAGTTTAGCATGTACATTGTAAAGATACTAAGGCATTCCAAAAGTCTTGTTAACCACAAAGTTTTTTATATTCATATTGGCCACAGAAAAATCTCTATTAAGATTTCCTTCAGCTCAGAGCTTCACCTGCCACAGAGGGCCTAAAATTGGTATTTCTTTCCAGGAAGAGATCTCAAGACAAAGACAGTTCATGGGTAAGTAGTCCCTCATTAAGACTTCTACAGCTGCATTATAAACCTAAGTTCTTGACTTACAATCCATTCTCCTCTACAGTCTCTACAGAAAAACCTGACTACTTGCTTGGAGTTACAAGTTTGATCATATAATCCAATTCAGACCTGAATTCTGTTGTAATCTCAGTCTGTAAACTGCCCACTTTGGAATGAGGAGGTAAGCAGAATCACTGAATACAGATAGGTTTCTGGTTCCTTCTCACAGTTCCTCTTTAAAAGTGAGAAATGTTGAGATCCTAGCATTGTTCATCATAACAAACCATTGGACATGTATCTATGTTCATACACACAGATACACATAAACACTCTGGAGAAGGCAGGTATGATGTAGATATTGTAGGGTAGGAGCAGCTTTCTTGTGGGGATGTTTGCCTGAGGAGAAGGCGAGCCTAAATGTTAAGACGTTACAATGGACCCCATTGTTAATTATACAATATAGACATGACTTTGGCAAAGTAAGGTCTAAAGGTCTGTGTTATCCCTGACTGCAATGGACATTCTTGTCTGGTGATACTATTCTGAGTCTACTCTGCTTTTTTCCCATGCACATTCTATTGAGATTGAAGGCATTTAGCTAATTCATTGTTCCAATTATTATTGATACTTCCCTCCTCCCACATCACAAAATTAAAAACTCATCATACAGGTCCCCAGAACCCACATTTAATCAAAAAAGGTAATCAATTCAATACAGCTATTCATACTGTTTAATACATCCTAAGACATGTAATGGAGAAATTAAACTACAAATAAACAATTATTCATCACAAACAAGTAAGGAAAAATGGTACATACATTCATTTTGTTTCTTGTAGCAGGATGACTGAACTGTTACGTTATGGGAGATTTATTTTACCTTCTAGTGATTATGGGATGTGTCACTGTAATACAGATGACACACTTAGCTGGCCATCTTTACAAATTGGGATAATAGAGTGAGTTGGTTGAACAGGCCCGAAGTATACAAGTAGATGCCAATAGTTTATCTGGATGGATTTCTGTCAGCTAATGAATTGACCTGAGAGTAGATAAAATATAAAACAAGAGAAGTTTGGATACTCAGAATTCTTTACAACAAAGATAAGGAGGTATTTTAAAGACATTGATTATTCCAATTTAAGGAAGTTTAATTGCAACATTAAGTTTAATGTGTTAACAGAAAAATGTTCAATAACTACAGGATAAAGGTGATCAATACCTCATTCTGGCAATTAATTCACAGTGTTATTGGCTTTTGCCAAAAATAATTCACCTATAATGAGAAAAAAATATGCAAAATGTATGTTTACAGAGCCGGAATCTAGATAATGTGAATGAATAGGTATGAATGAAGAATTGCAAACAAAACAGATTGCAACACATTTAACTGAAGTAACCTGAGACACCTCTTGAGGGAGATTCTTAAGGAAAGTTCTCTGTATCTGCCTCATCTCCTGAGCCTGCTCATAGAAAGTCAAGATTTTTGCTTCCAGTGAATTCAGGCAGTTTTCATTGCTACAATTTAAACAGTCCCATCATTCCTAGATTGCCTGCACACCTGCTATCCCAACAGGAGTTAAAACCACAGCTTCATCTACTACCTCTGGAAATCGTGTTTCACAGGGCCTATGCTGGGACTGGGCCTGGCAATAGACTACATGATAGGACCATCTTCTCCAGTGAGCAATTTGTTCCCTCTTATCTCACCATCTGGTATATCCATGGGGGTTACCGCTGCTATAAGGTTACCATAACCTCTGCCAATGACAGATTAGAGAGCTTAGTGCATGAGCTCCTTTCTTCAACAGCTGCTTAGAGGGACCATAACACTCCTTTACAGGTTGAACTAAGCTGAAGCTAACTGATGTACAAGGACTAATGGCGTTAGACTGAAGAAGAGCAAATTTAGATTACATGTAAGCAAGAAGGTCTTTACTGTGAGAGTGGTGAGACACTGGAACAGGTTGCCTGGAGAAGCTTTGGCTGCCCCCTCCCCGGAATTGTTCAAGGCCAGGTTGGATGGGGCTTTGAATGAACAGGTCTAGTGGAAGATGTCCCTGCCCATGGCAGCAGGGTTGGCACTAGACGATCTTTAAGGTTGCTTCCAACTCAAATCATTTTATGATTCTATGAAGACCCTGCAAACTCTTGCCTCCATAATGATTGGGGTGAAGAATTGGCTTCATTTTACAAAAATGTCCCTGCCAAACAGATAATGTTAACACAGAAATATCAGCCCAGAACAACACATGAAGGACCTTCCATACATGCCATGCGTCAGAACTGTATGGATCAGCTAGAAAGTGGAATTAATTTAAATCACAGACATAGGAAAGGGGTCTCTGGTTTGTTCTTATTCTGAAGATATTGTAATTCCAACCTTGGTTTCTATGTTCTTCTTTCTCTTTGTCCGTGAAGGTCTTCACCCAAAGCCCACAAAAACCAACATAAAATTTTCTGTTGCTGTAAATGGGCTTTGCATAAGAATCTAAGCAAAAACTACATCCCCAATCAAACCTCTCTGAGCACTACAAAGAGCAATTAGAATGCGGATAACACATTGCTGTTTCTAATTGTTCATTATCATAGCATTATAGATATTATGGCTGGGTTTTTTTCCTCCTTCTCTGCTGATGTTGCTACATCAGTCAAATGTCCCTATAGCTAATTATGCAGACATATTTCAATCTGATTAAAACTCACATCAGTGTAATTGAAAAACATCAGTGGCAATGTTCTGGAGGGAGACAACGTTCCATGTATTTTTAATAGCTGTAGGTAGGCCTTTCTTTTACTGCAGTTACCTCATATTTCCCATAATAATGTCCTGCTTCCAGGTGATTCTGACCTTGCTGAACGTTAACTGCCAGGGCTGAGTTGTTATATGCCAGGTGACTACCTGAGTCTCATTTTTCTGGAAGTGAGATGAAGGTCCAGGTGGGAAATTATATGGGATTCCGTGATGCAAAAATTAATTTTAAAACCTATGCATGCAGCACTGAATTGAGGTTGTACTTGCAAACGTAATTCTGACTTTGAAATGAGTGGCTTTGTGCTCTTTAGCTCTGTGTGTACGAGTGTGTAACATCCCACAGAGTTACTAGCCTCTCATTCCTTCATTTTCTTGCCCTTTAGATGTGGGCATAGCCTTTGCCACCCTTGGTTCTCTTTCTCTGCAGAAGCAAAGATCTCAAGGGCACACAGTCCTCTGCTTGAACACTGCCCTGTGTAGCTGCTTCTGAAGAGAGGATCTGCAGGCTCCTCTGCTCTCTGCTGTAGGACCAGCAGGGTTCACCTGCTACTCTTGAACCAGTGATTTTGCTATCTGGTAAGAGAAAGGCCGGACAACCCCACTTTACAGAGCTGTCTGTAACAGAAACTCTTTTAAATATTCCTTTTATGGAGCTGCTTCTTAAAGCTTTAAATGTTCAACTGAGTGTTGGTAGTCTTATCTCCCATAGTTGATATGAATGACTGTCCCTTTTAATCAGCCAAGCATTTATCACTGGAGATGTCTTGAATTAAGGAGAAATGGCTGATAAATGACTCTGCCTGTCTTTGTCTGTGTTAGTATCATTTAAAAAGGAAGGGGGGTTATTCTCTGTAATTTTAAATTAATTGACACATTCGCTACTATTAATTTAGTTAGTCATGATGTCATAAAGGCATTTGTCAATAATGTTGTCACTGAAGGTTGATGGAATATAATTAAAACATGGCTGTGAAGACACAGCCCACAGATTCTTACAGAGCCTTTAAGGGATGTCAAAGGCGAGAAGTAAGAAGGATCTCATTGCTGATGTTAATGTGTGACTGGCTTATGAAAACAAAGAATCAGGGCTTATTGCAGTGTTTAATAAGTCTGGGAGGTATCTCACTTCCTTACTAAGTCTGCTGAAAAAAGGCCCCCACAATGGGAAGCAAGAGGTTTAAGAATAGAAAACACCAAGAAGGAAAAGATCACCAACATCTCTGAGACTCTGGCTATAACACCCACATTCACTTCCTGTCACGTGTCACTTTTGATCTATTCTGTATATCATTTCCTTTATCCCTGTCTTCTCTGTCACAGTGCTGTTTTTCATTCACCAGAAGTGGCTCCATTACAGTGGCAATTACCGTTCAGTGTGCTTGCTAGCTGTCTGACTTCTATTTGAATGAGCTGGATAAACGTTGTCATTTGTAGTCCTTTTGATGATGGTCATTTTCTTTGCAGGAGTTAAATTGCTACAGAAATATGCCCCTTTCTGGGACGTCCAGGCTTCACCTTCCTTTTCCATTCCTCGAGCAAAATTGCTCATGGTGTATCTGCCTGTTGGAAGAAACAATATGAAATTGAACGGGGATTTTTTTGTCTCTTGCTCATATGCCAAGTCCTTCAAGGAATGAATAATGAGTCATAGCTGATGCCAGTCACTCACAACCATTGCCAAAAATGTAATGCAAATGTAACTGCAAAGAAGTGATATACATACTCTTGGATGCAAAATTATTTTATTTATTATTTTATTATTATTTTGCCCCTTCTTATATGTGGTTGGAAAAAAACCCTAGTTCTCCCACAGAAGAAGGAAACCCTTGAGAAGTGGGAAAAAATTTTGCAGAAAATTATGTTCAAAGCACCCTTTCTATTTCTGTATCCCGTCTGTGGAAATGGGTCTAAGAGAGGCAAAGAACATAAATCCTGTGCAATCTAAGAACCTGTAAGCAAATGTCAGAGATCCCCTAAGCTGCCAAGCTTGAGTTTAAGATCTACCTGCATGATGATTCTCTCTTCTCAGCGATATTCAGTATTTTCTTTTAAGCTCCACCTCTAGGATTAAGAAGGCATTAAAAATTCTTAAGCAATGAAAGACAATGATCTATATAATAGAACAGAAAGGTTTGAAAATGCGAACCATCTGCAACCTGAAAAGATCAAAGCCATGAGATAAATTGAATCAACCTATTAGTACTGGGTTTTTTGGTTGTTTTTTCTTTTAATTCTATAATTTTTAAGCCAATCAAGGCCAGTGATCAGGGACTTGGACTGCTTCTTGCCCTGTCAGAGAATACCCTGGTGTCCTCCAGCAATCCTAGTAACATACTCTGGTCCACTTTTGCCATGAGTTTCTCCAGTTCTCCACCATTTCTCAAAAATTCGTATCTAACTCAGCTTTTAAAACTTTCCTCTGTCTGTTCCTGGGATACCTTGCCCACCTACATTCATGAATCCAAACCTGAGCTAGCACACAGACAGTGCAGAGTTTTTCCATACCCAAAAACTTCCTTATTTGGTTAAAGCAAGTTTTACCAAGGAAAAAATGCCCATTCCATTAAATGCAATGAGGATTTTTAAGTCTGATTAACATGCTACATGAATCCACATTTCTGTTTTCTGAGAGAAAGGAACAGTCTGTGTCATCAGCCTGACTTGTAAGTCTTGTAGCTTAACCGATTTCTAAGACTGCTCTTGTCTCACTGACATGTATATGTAGATGACCCAACTATATCAAAGCTATAAACAACAGCCCTGAGACTGTTTATGTACCAAGAAGCTCACTAGCTAAATAAAGAATGCCTATGAAGTGAAGGACTTGTATCTTCCCTTGACAACAAGGAAATCAGTGCACAGGGAGTAAATAGCTTGCCAAGTTCATACAAGCAACTCTTGGGAAATGGATTCAAGTCCTGCATAGTCCCAGCCTGGCCCGCCTCAGAAATTCACAGTTAAATCCCATTAGAAATGATGAAAAGAATTTCCAGGGTTTTCTGTTGGTGAGTGAAAAATAAAATGAATCCTTGTTCCTCTCTCCAAAACGGCCATTGATGTGGAATCTCACAGTTCCCTAAGTGGCTCAATTTCCTTGTGGAGCTGCTTGACCCTTCCTTCCGCAGAGCAGCACCACGAGGCACAGCTGCCAGCACTGCACGCTCAGTTCAGCTGGCCCAGCTCAGAGAGCAGGTCCGTCCCTGGTCAGGGTGAAACATCAGCAACAAACTCTTTTGCTGACTTTTCCCATTCAGCAACTGGCGTAATTGTTTCTAGAATCATGCCTCTAAAGGAAATCCACATCTTCTTTACCATATATCAAAAAGAGGTAACTAAAACAGAGGGCTACTTGGGCTTTCATTCTCACTGACTCTCAACGTGGTGACCTAACATTGTTCCTCAGTTTTTGGCCCAATCTGGTACCTCTCTTTTCCCAACCTCACAGATGCATTCATCCTGCAGACCTTTACTCTGAGACAATTTTTTCCTCAAACCCATTTGATTATCTGTATCACCAGGGTCAGTGTTATATCTCTTACTGTACTTTTCTTCTTATTATAAACCTGGCTGATGGCTGTGGAAAGCCTTATGCATTTATGCGCAGATGACACTTCTATTTTCACTGAGTGATGAGGTGTCCTCTTTTCCTAATTCCCTTCCCTCTGAAATGGCAAATGTGATCATCTGACTTAATGAGCACCTTTTCCTTCACAAGACTTGATAAAAAGAAGTGTGGAGTAGCTTTGTGTTCCTTTCCCTATTCAAAATATATCTCTTGTACAATACGAACCACTGAATTTTCAGGGCTAAAAGATGTGTAGCTCTTAGATATGATCACTGATATTTGTTACAGGTATTCACAGGACCACTTAGATGTTGTGTCCAGCTTGGAGATTCCTTGGTGCTATTCAAGAGACTCATCTCTATCTGATCAAGTTACAGCCTAAATTGCAAGCAAAATTACCTGTCCAAGGAATAAAGATAGAAGTAGCAATTACATCATCTAGTCTTTGGGTTATGGAGTATGACAATCCTTCTAACATTTTACATTTCATTCAATTGTATAATGTCCTGTGTTGTCACTCAGCAGTAAGAATCTTTCCTAATGTAAACAAAAAGGTTTTCACTCTCCCAAAATTCTTCATATCTAAAATTGCCTCATTTTAAAAAAATGAGAAATTCTGCATTTGATATAACTGTAAAATTGGGATAAAAACTAAATCTTCAGTTTTGTCAGTGGGGATCTTTATAATACAGTCATCAGAAAAGCAGGAATATTTGATTATTGAAATTGACCCTATGGAAATCTGTGACTGAAAAATGTATGATGGAATTAGCCATCTATAGAAAATACTGAGAGCACACTAGTGACCATGAGGTGTATAGACACCTCATATTATGAAAGCTTCCAGAAAAGGACTTATGCTAACAAATATCAATAATATTTTAAAACCTTTATTTCAGGATGTCTTGGAAGATCAAAGTGAAGTTCCATGTGTTAATATGAGAGAAAGTCTGTCAAATTCTGCAGCTGATCTAATCCCGCACCTACTTAGGCTCACATCTTCCTAATGTTTCTTTGCTGTATAGCCTTTCTCAACGGAGTTTGCCTTCCAGTAGTACAGAACCAGCGTATGACCTGCTGAAATATAGATGAAGCAGGAAGGCAATCTCATCAGGTTGTTTGACTTAATGAGTACAATTTTTACATTTCATGTTAACTCTGACTTCCATATGCTCTCTATACCTGCTCAGCAATTCACTGGAGTGTTCTTAAAAGCTGTAGTACATCTGCATTACTCATTGGAGTAAGGTAATCTGATAATATACTTTTTTTTTCTGCAGGAGAGAGTCTTTAGGCATATGTGTCTTCATGGATACCTTTCTGCCACTATTTTATTTTGGGTAACTTGCTTCCATTAGGTTTTTATTAGAAAGCTTTGGTTAACAATGAAGTTTGGCTAACAGTCCAGATGGAGACACTGGAATGAATCTAATCACAACGGAATAAGTAAACAAGCTGGTTTTAAGGCTTTCTGATATATTTCCTGGGAATGTAGTGCTCCTTGTCTACATATAGACTTCTTTTTCTAGAGAAAGATCAATCTAGTGGGAGAAAAAAAAAGAGTGTCCCTCCTGTAAATTATCTTGATAATCCTTTAAAGGTCTTGCCCCTTTTAGTCTGAATATGATCACACTAGATCATACAGATCATCAGCTACTGTGAATGAGCTTAGTTCACCTGTGGCACTAAATTAAACAACTGGGAATAAGAGGCATTTTTGCCGTGGATTTTTTTTAACAGAAAAAAAAAAAAAATTCATAGGTCTTCCCTTTCTGCTGAAAAGCAATGAAGAGTAAGGGAAATAGCTGAAGGTATAGTGCTTAAACTGAAGCTGATGCTGTGGTAATAAATGACTGAACGATTTAAAAGTGACTAGCCCAAGGCCGGTGCTGAGATTTCAAAAAGGGAAAGCAAATTCTGAGAATTTCTTCAGAGTTAGGAGATGTCCCTTAACTCCAATTACATTTAACAGACACTAAATTTTGTCAAGATAATTACATCAATGGTCTTCAGCACTTCTACTGTGGCTGAATCATCTCCAATTGCCTTCTTGCTTGTCAGCATCTCAGTATTCTTTGGACATTAGTCAAAAATTTGTTTATTAGTATTATATTGTTCAGATCCATTTAATTCATCAAAATATGATTTTGAGGTGGGACATGTTTATTGAAATGCTCAACTTTTCTGTTTTTCTTTTCTACATTGATGTCAGCCTTTCTCATGTTTGTTCTTATTTAGCCCCAGAGATTGATCTTATTGATAGCAACAAATAAGACACTTTCACACTTCAACCTGTTATAGAGAAAAGAGCAGTACATGCAATGTTTACAAAATAACAGGCTAGATTTAGGCCCAAAGGGTCTACATTGTAAACGTCTAGAGTTAGGTAGGACTGAATCTTACAAAAAAAATTCAACAAGTTATTTCAAGAAGAAATGAGGGATTGGAAAAAAGTTAAAAATCTAAGCATTTCATTATATCTGTTGAATTTAGTCTTATTTCTGCATTATATAGTCTACTTATTAAACAGCCTGTCATAATAAATGAGTTTCATATACAATAGTAAGAGTCCCTGCTATATGTCTGTTATGACCTACAATAATTTAGGGGCCTGTCACATTCATGTTAAGACCTAAAAAAAATTAATCACTTTGAATTTCAAAAATTTCAGATCACATTCAGATTCAACGTTGCAGTCATGGTACTAGTGGCATCCATTAGTGACTGCCATTTCTCCCACATTAAAAGTATATCTCACAAATTTCAGATAACTACATGAAAAATGTCTTTGGTTCATACTGTGTGTCAGATGAACTTCTGAGTGATGTTTTTTTATAAAAAAAATATGAAAAAGCACAAAGTTCTCGTTTCAAAGTTCTTGCTTAATATTACAGAATTTGAAGGGCAATTTTGTGAATTTGTACATTGTCATAAGCCAACATGATACTGTGTGTTCTCTGCTCCCCGTGACATCACTGAAAACCAGTGATGACATCAACTTGAAAGATGCATTCAGTCCTTGCAGGAGAGTTTCTACTTTGCTTCAGGAGGGCTATGGAAACTATTACCTATTTTGGATTCTGTTGCATTCTTATTTTTTTCTGTAAGCACAAATAAATATTATTTTATTAGGGTTGCTTTTACCCATATATCTAGATCTTCAAAATCAATATAGTTATTTCTTTTCAGTGAGAGAAAGCTTTGCAATCTTCCCATTGCTCCTTGAAGCAGTTTAACATCAGCTAGAAATCTTGTAATATAACAAATTTAGGAGGACGAGAATGAGGAGTAGATCTCACTAGGGTAAGAACTTTTGATTATGACTGTCTTCATCACCTATTTTCCCACCAGATTCAATCAGTAACATTGGGCAATTGAGCAATGCCACCAATTTTCTATATTGTAAAGGATGTTTAACTACATTAAAATGATTATGAACTCCAGAAGGACCCTTGCTTTCCTCAATTCTTTAACCTCACTGAAGAATCAGTCTTCTCAATGTAAGTTGTATAGTTGGCTTATTTCTTGTGATGCCTTAAAAGGTCAAAAAGGCAACCAGCCACATGCTCTGCTGCATGTGCAACAACATGCATAAGCAGAGTCATTCCCTCAAAAGCACAGTGTTCAGAGTTTCTGTGGGGGAAGGATATTCAGAGTTGTGATACCGATCAATATCAGTGTAATTAAAATTCTCCATGATTAAAATTCCTCTAACCTTGCAAACTTTTTTTTTTAATCAGCATTTCTTGATCTATTTTGTCTCACTGCTATATAATCTATGTAACTCTGTCCAAGAATAATCTGACTTTATTCATCACCTTGAGTTTTTTGTTCATATCATCTGTGCTGCATCAGCCCTAAATACCAATATAATTTCTTGGCTCACAGACATTACAATTCTCAGCTCGCAGTCATCCTCTTCATGCTGCTTTCTTTTGTTCACAACTTTGTCATATTTTGTATTCTGGAATTTAAAATTCCATTATTTTTTCTGGTTCTTCCATGTGTCTATTGTTCCAATAATGTTATGCATATCAGTATCTGATCTGAATAACTGATTAGAAATGATACGAAGTCCAGTGCAGAAGACTTGATTGTTTCCCTTTCCACAAAGGAAGATGCATCTGCATTACAATTAACCATGTGCATTAAGATTAACCAAGCAAGATGTATTCAGTCCATCTTCCTATAGCAGGTATTTAGTATAAGGCAGTCATTTAAATTCTCCCAATAAACAACTGAGACAGGCACCTCAAAGGGATGAGATGTATCCTAGCTCTGGGCATAAATTCCATGTCCACGAAGAGGGACATGTACATTGTCATGGTTTAACCCCAGCCTGCCACTAAGGCCCACACAGCTGCTCGCTCACTCCCCCCTGGTGGGATGGGGGAGAAAATCAGAAGAGTAAAAGAGAAAACTCGTGGGCTGAAATAAAGACAGTTTAATAGGTAAAGCAAAAGCCATGCACACAAGCAAAGCAAAATAAGGAATTCATTCATCACTTCCCATAAGCGGGTAAGTGCTCAGCCATCAGGAAAGCAGGGCTCCATCACACATAACGATGGCTTGGGAAGACAAATGCCATCCCTCCAAACATCTCATCCTTCCTTGTTCTTCCCCCAGCTTTATATGCTGAGCATGACATCATATGGTCTGGGATATCCCTGTGGTCAGTTGGGGTCAGCTGTCCCAACTGTGTCCCCTCCCAACTTCTTGTGCCCCCCCCAGCCTTCTCACTGGTGGGGTGGGGTGAGGAGGAGAAAAGGCCTTGACTCTGTGTGAGCACTGCTCAGCAGTGACAAAAACATCCCTGTGTTATCAACACTGTTTTCAGCACAAATCCAAAACACAGCACCATACTAGCTACTGTGAAGAAAATTAATTCTATTGCAGCCAAAACCAGCACATACATATATATACACACTACAAAGTATTCTGTAGACTAAAGAACATCTAGTATGAATTTACTACAAAGCATAATTGTCCCTACTGAAACAGTTATTGTCCAGTGGCTTATCCCAGCTAATTTAGAAAATCTTTGTTAGCGTTTGTGAAATAATTTGGCTCCCAGCACATGAGACAGTTCTTAACATTTTCACTTATGATGTTTTTATACAGTGTCAGGCCTCTTCAGAGTGGAGAGCATATTGACATCAAGTAATGAATGTGTGTAAGGACAACATAAAGTCATATGAGGTGGGACTACAGGAAAAGGAAAGATGTCTCTATCGGCAACACAGTTAAAATCTGTCCTGGCCAGACTTCATTCTGTCTTTGCCTCTGCCAGATACTTTTTAGGTAATACTAGGAAAGCCTTAACCATCAAACTTTTATATAAGTCCAACACAAGGCTCAGAACTTCTGCAGTGACAGCTGTAGCCAGTGGGAACCTCACCTTGAATAAAAATCTAGTCCACAGTACTAAAACTCTTGAACAGTCAAATACTGAACATTTCCAATTGGTCACACAAAAATACTGGTACTTTTTAACCTAGCCCTGTCTGTAAAGCAGCCCTATATCTATGAAAAATCATAGTATCACTATTTGAGTTCAGCAGTTCATAGAGGTTACGATCCCAGCAATCAACAGAATAACTAGCCTGATCTCCAGTATGATATAGCTTTAACTCTCCATGGGGCACATCAATTTGTGTCTGGTTTATCAACTTTCGGCAACATACACAGACTTAATCCAAAGATGTGAGGAGAGCTTTATTTCCATGAGGAGGACACCACTCATCTCTCCTAGTCTGTTTAAACCATATTTCCTCCTAGTTTCTCATTTAAGTCTGCCTAGCTTCAAATTCCAATCTAGGTTCTCATTAAGCCATCTCTGCTACAATAAAACATTGATTGTTACTTAAAATTTTATTCCTAAATACCATAATCATACACTTCTATCATTTTGACACAGTGAGCCAGTTAACCTCTCTCACTATAAGCCTTTTTTCTTCAGTCCCTGAATATTTTTTGTGGTTCTCCATTCTCTCCAATTTTATCAGTATTTTTCACTGAGTTTCACATAGTATAAAGTTGTATCCAAGACCAAAATCACTTCTCTACTGCAATTATTCATCCAAAGACTACCTTTCTCCACAGGTTCATTCTAGGAGTTCACGTTCCGTTGCTTACCCATTATAACAATTTGAAAGTACCTTGGGTTTTTTTTTTCTAATTCATTGACATGAAGCAGTCAGCTCTTGCAATGAGCACCACAGACTAATCTATGAAGAAATGTTTCAGAGATCATAGTATAGGCATTCAAAGCATTCATAGGCATTCAAGGTAGATATCTAGATCTGAGCGGTCATTTAGACTTTTCACTCAGTGAAACAGGCACGCCCATAGGCAATAACTGATGATTATTTTATGTGTGTGCTGGAAGATTATATGAATTTTATTCTAGAAATGTCCACAGACCATCAAGACTACTCTTAGTCACCTTGCAGGGTTAAGAAGTTGGTATCAAATAAACTCTCTCACATTTTGGATCTCTTGCACCTCCCACCAGTAAACCTATATGCTGTTTATCTGAAAATGATCATTCTTCGGCAAGTGCCCTTGCAGAATCCTTTTACAGGGTAAAGGGGCTTTCAGTACTGCATAAAATCTTTGCATGAGGGGGCACAGTATCAAAGCACAGGGACTGATTAAAAATAAAAATCTTTAAAACTTAGTTGGAGCAACCTGGAAAATTAATGAATGCCCTCACAGTGTTTGACTACATGGCTGAGCCTGTGGTAATAATCAAAGGAATCAAATGTTCAGCCTCAGTCACAGTCACATTTATTTTTCTCTAAATTAAAATAATGGAAGAAGCAAGTGTGTGTGTGTGCATTTATGTGCATGTGCCAGTGCATGTAGAACAGCTATGGCACGTGAGGTCAGCAACTCCCAAGTACTTAAAGTCCCAGCTTCCAGGAGGGAGATTACTTAATAATTTTAATTAACAAACCTGTTATTCTACCAAAGAAACAATACATTTTAAACATTTATAGATAGGATCAATACATTGGGCTGCTTTTATTAAAGTGCCTAAATAAGGAATTTACAAATCGGCAGTTGAGTCATACAAAGACAAATTCAATGATTCAAGGACTGAAGGCACATCAGCCCTGACTGATTCTCTCTAAAATCTGTACATCACTAGCACTGGCTCCACATGAGAATGACTGAGACTTCAATACTGCTGTATATAGCTGGAGATAAAATCCATCTACAGCTAGAATGTGTCATGGTGTTCATGCTGCAACAAAGCACTAAAACCGAACAGTAAATTGCCTTTAAATTGAGATTCATCTCACCTAAATTTAAGGTATTTGAAGTCAGATTAGTTGTCTGACATTTAGATGCCTAAGGTTATGTGAAACTAATTCTGTGATGCAAAATACCCACACCTTAGTTCTGAGATCATACATTCCTACTCTGGTAACAAAGAGTAGGAAATGGGCTTTGTCCTTGTTTTTAAGTTAGCATCAAGGTTTCAGTTTCTTCCTGTACATATATGCAGGCATCTGTAAGACAGGCATCTATAAGATAGGAATTTCAGCAGTGGACCTCTATGATGGTGTGTTAGACTCTCAAGAACAGAGCAGAATGATTCACTTTTCTCACCCCACAACAAGCTATGTCATGTAGAGCACTGCTTACATGCTGTAAAGACTGAGCAGCTTCTAATTAGCAACACCACCATCACTGGGACATTTCCTGACTTACCTGCCTGGAAACTAATGGGAGAAAAAAAAAAGTCAGGGGCAGAAAGAAGAGGTCATAACCAGTCCTTGACACAAAGAAATGAAAGAGCATTATGGAAATTGGGCTCTGAGCGTACAGGGAGAGTGAAGATACTAGAAAACTGAGCTGCCTGAAGGCGAGGCAGGATGTGGGGAGAATGATGTTTATACAACTTAACCACACAGTATCAGGATACTAGAAGAACTGCACTGTAACTGTGCTTTGCCTGGTCTAATTAGTCCTGCTGAGAAATTCCATCCTACCATTGTTAAATGGCTTCACTTCCTAAGCCAGCTCATTCAGAGTCTCCAATGTAGACATCCCTTCCCGTCCCCAGAGAAGTATGCAAGTTAATTCCTGTACCTCAGGAAGAAGCTTTATCTTGTTGAGCTCACAGCAAAGCACAAGATTAGAGAGTAAGTGTACACTCTGTTTTGCAATTTCATTTTCTGCAATTTTCTTTTCTCAAATGTATTGTTTAATTGCTTGTTGTGTGTTCACCCTGGTAGGCAGCTAAGCACTACACAGCCACTCGCTCACTCCCCTCCCTTACCCACAGTGGGTTGGAGGAAGAGATAAGAAAGAGTAAAAGCAGGAACACTTGGTGTTTGAGATTTTTAAAAAAAGTTTAACAAGTGAAGGTTACATGGAAGAAGAGAAAGAAAACAAAACAAAACACGTGATGCAGAGGCAAACACTTACTGCTTCTCACAGGTAGACCAATGCCCAGGCAGCTCCCAAGCACAACCAAAAACCTTACCTTCCTAAAACTCCCTCTTTTCCCTTTTTATTGCTGAACATGACATTATGTGGTATGGACTATCTCTTTGGTTAGTTCAGGTCATCTGCCTGATTGTGTTCACTCACAACCTATTGCACAACCCTGCAGGATGTAACAAACCCCCGTGTATTCACTGGTGGAGGCAAAGTGAGAAACAGAGAACTCCCTGATGCTGTGCAAACACTGTTTAGCAATAGCTAGAATATTAGTATGCTATCAGTATTGTTTTGGTCACAAATCTAAAATACGGGACCATCTAATCTGCTATGAAGAAAGTTAAGTCTATCCCAGAAAGGTCCAGTACATTGTTGAATAAAATACTTCAAGAGTAGCCTCTAGGTCAGATGCCTCTGATGGAGGATTATAGCACACACAAATACAGTGAGATCTGCAGCTTGGCAAACAAAACCTCCTGTGATTTATTCCTTCCAGCACAAGGGGTCTCATTATCTTTGTATGTAATACAGTGAGATATCATTCCAGATCTCTGTGACAAAAGTGTTTACATTCACAGGCAGCAAAGTTGGATAGAAGTAAAGAAAAGCAAAAAAAGTTACCTGATCAACTGCACAAAATCACATTGTCCTGGTTTCCACTGGGATAGAATTAATTTTCTTCTTAGTAGCTAGCATAGTGCTGTGTTTTGGATTTAGGATGAGAATAATGTTGCTAACACACTGATGTAGCTGTTGCTGAGCAGTGCTTACACTAAGTCAAGGACTTTTCAGCTTCCCATGCTGCCCTGCCAGCGAGTGGGCTGGGGGTGCACAAGAAGCTGGGAGGGGACACAGCCAGGACAGCTGATCCCAGCTGACCACAGGGATAACCCACACCATATGATGTCATGCTCAGCATATAAACTGAGGGAAAAACTGGCCGGGGACTGCTGCTTGAGAACAGGCTGGGCATTGGTCAGTTGGTGGTCAGCAATTGTTTTTAATTTGTATCACTTGTTTTTCTTGGGTTTTATTTATCTCTCTTTTTGTTATTTTCTTTTTCATTATGATTTATTACTATTTTATTTTATTTATTTTATTTTATTTTATTTTATTTTATTTTATTTTATTTTATTTTATTTTATTTTATTTCAATTATTAAACTGTTCTTATCTCAACCCACGAGTTTTCTCACTTTAACCCTTCTGATTCTGTCCTCTATCCCACTGTGGGGGGAGAGTGAGTGAGCAGCTGTGTGGTGCTTAGATGCTGGCTGGGGTTAAACCTTGACACAGATATAAACAATCCTTTCTACTTTTAAATGCAGAAAGCAAACAAGATCCATTTCTTTTCTCTCTTTGTCAATAACACAAGGGTAAGATTCTTCCCTCAAACATAGGCTGGGATTGTTACACACTCCATTGTATTTTCAATGCCTTGGTGAGCATGTTTGGCTGTGCCTTTGAAGATAAATTCACAGATTGTCCACATTGTCAACCCCTCAGATTATCCTCTGAGGGATACTGAAAATGTCTGATGAGAAACACCAAGTGCAAATCTGCAGGACTACTTAGCCCTTGCTCCAAGCTGTCCGTACGTGCAGTTCTATAGCTCATAGGCTGAGGTATCCTACACCTGACAGCACCTTATCCCAAAGGCCACATTTTCATGTCATGCTCCAGTAGCCCTGACACTCAAACAACCATTCTTTTCTAAAAGTCCACAGTATGGTCCTCCTTTTTATAATATAGTGCCACCATAAGTAGTCAGCTGAAATCTGGGGAACAATAAGTATCTACAGTCCTTTCCCTGTTCACAAAATGTAAGGGAAGACAATTCCTCAAAACCACATGACGTGGCACAGACCTTATGACAGTATTTACTGAGATGTGCAGGTATCAGACGATGCAGAAAACTGCTTTTACCAAGCTTTCTGAACAGTGACCACCCAAGTATAGAGAAAATGCTGAATATCTTTCCTGGTGTCTATGCCAAAAATGGCAAACCTGTCAATATCAAACCTGTATGTCACGCATCTATAGGATCTTTGATAGAGATAAATTTCAGCGTTGATGGTCATCAACTTCCTGACTAGAGTGAAGATAAAAAAAGAATACCAATAGCTAGCACATCATTATGCAGGTTGACCTCTGCTGTCTGGAAAAAGGTTTCATATGTGATCCCATCATTCTTGAAGAATGATGAGGCCAAGATAATTTATTCACATAGGCACTGATCACTGTATGCCAGTTGGTCTCACAGATAGAGAGTGGTCTCACAGACATCTAATTTACTAAAATAAACATAGCCAAAGCACCAAAACTTGATGGTGGTAGTCTTCAGTAGCTCAGCGATGTGTTCAGTATACAGGAGAGAAGCAGAGAAATGACAAGCACTGTCAAGATTCACAAGGGAATGAGAAAATGTAACATTTCACTCCTGTGCCCAGTTTTCTATCTATCTGGAAAATATGGATGATAATACTCATTTCCCTTTTAAAATGGGGATTTATGAGACTGGCAATACAGGAAGAGCTCTGAAAATTACAATATTGTATATCGTTGAATGTATGATTTATTCAGCAGTATTACCCAGTTAGCATTATTGGCACTAATGCTACTAGAAAAAGAAAAAAGTGCCTGAATAGACAGGGCAGAAACTGAACCACTTAGAAATTAAAAATACATTCACAGAAAGCCCTAACAGAAGACAATTAAGTCCCAGACAACTTAGCCATTTATTCAAGCAAATCAAAAAGTAGCCCACAAGTCAAGTAACAATTGAATTAAGATACCAATCACCATATCTATTAAGTTTTTTAAAATTACATGACAAAGTTTAAAAGAACATTCCAGTATAATGTGAAACATTATTCTTATTGCTACATCTAATTACAAAGAGGTGTAAATCACTCCGTCTAGCCTTTAAAAAAAAACCTACTTCAAATACATAATATTAAAAACTGAGAAGAGGTATGCAGCTCCCTTATGAATGGATTATACAGCTGGCAATATTTAGAGTCACTTTGAAAGAAGTTCTACTGAAAATTTTCATCTCTCCTTTCCTCAGCAGGGCTGTGGAGATGGGGCTGGGATGAGGAGAGGTCAGGAAATGAGCCCATGGCTGGGGGCCAGGAAAAGCAAGGCTGTGGGGTCTGCAGACCAACATCCTGCAGCATCACTGGGTCACTGATGGCCCTGGGCTGGGCTGAAACAGGGTCCTTGGCCATGGGCAGGGTGCCCAGTGGAGGTGGGCATGGACAGCAAAGACTCGTGGTGCCCTCAGGGACCAGACAATTTCACCTCATCAAAGCATTTAAGAACATGTTTTAATTTTAAGGCCCAGATAAGCGGTTAAGAATGTGACTGAGTTTACCTTACAAGTAGTTGATCTCCACACGAATTACACAGATTTAAGTGCTCCATTTGAATATAGGCTGTGTTTACTTCCATTGAACTGAAAAGAACTAGTCAGGTATTTAAAGCACTAGGCTGGATCAGGATGGGATAAAAGAACTTTATTCATTACATGATTCTCTGTCCAACACTGTACTGCAATTGAATAGTAATGATATCATTAATTTTTAGGACTTCAGCATTTTTGTAAATTAATTTGGCCTCTCTGTCTTGGGAGGCAAAGGGCAGAGAGGGAGTCCTTAAATACTGATGAATTTTTTTAATAGATGATCAGAGCCTTCATTGGTGGAAAAACACTTAGCTGGTTTATACTGTATTCCAGACATCCCCATGTCACTTTTACTTCTAAGTCTGATCCTGTTCTGAAATAGGATGCGACATTAAAATCTGTGAGATGAAGTTCAGTGTCTTCTATTTCCCTCAGTCTGAATAAATTACCAAGCTAATAACATTACTTTCTTAGACTGCATTAAAGACCAGTGTCAATCTCAAAGGTTTGGTTTTTTTTTTAACTACTTCCAGTCCACATTGACAAATCTGCAGGTAATTGAGTCCTTGTTAACCTACAGGAAAGTGCCCATTCACCTCTTCAGCTAGCAAATTCTCAAGGCTGTTACTGGTAAGTCACTATCATTTTGCCTAGGCATTTTTGTGAGATTTTTAGGTAGAAAATTAGAATCAAGCAAGTGAATCAGATGTGTAATTTCAGGGATAACATTAGTACATTCTCCACATCCTGCTTTTATAGACTAGAAAATTTGGCAAGTGAAAGCTATTGACAGTACATTTGTACAGATTGGTGGGCATTCAGAAATCCCAGAGTTGTCCATTGCATACATGGAGATCATTGCTGTAGCTCACGTGCTACTGCATGTAAGACCTTGCATGTGTGAGAAGCAGTAGTTGTATTTTACAATCTACTTATGATCCATAAGTCTAAGAAGTCCATTGTGTGTCAAGTCTAGTGCTCAGGTACACTGCATATAGATAGATAATGTACAGTAGATTTTATACATTCAGAGGACAACAAAGTGTGTATCTGGGACAGCTCTTTTGTGCATATTTCTATCTGGCTAGATAGATAAATATTAACCCTATGTCATTGTAATAATGCCTTGTAGATAAATGGTTTGACATCATGACTTTCAACACCAAAAGCCTGGTTCTTTACCATGCAAGTTAATGGTAGTTCTCCATTAGCTGGTAACACTCACAGACTGTCTGTACTAGTGACCAAAATATTACAGAATTGTTCCCTGACACTGAAGCCAAATGGCACAGTACAGCTTTTATCCATCCTTTCAAACTCAGCCTGCAGTGCAGCATGTCCATATTCACAGTGCCTTTTGAGAATCATCACTGATAGCTTCCCAACTTGGCTTGGGAGGCATTTGATAGAATGCTAGATGCCTCCAGCCAAAACCATGCCAGGGACAATTCTCACAATACAGCAGTAGATATAACTGAGTTCCAGGGCACAGGAGCATATCCTGGCATTATTTAATATACTAGCATAGATGCGGCTATAGCCTATTACTATGATAGCAGAGCTGATAGAAGAGGGAACAAAAATCACCCGATGTATGCAAGTTGCAAAAGTGCATATTTTTGTAGAACCACATGTTTGAAAATTTGCTTTTATCTGCTTAATTACCAGCATGGAACAAAAAGCAAAAAAATAACATAATTTACCCCAATTAACCTTACAGAGAATCTGGCCCAGGCCAGGTTACTCAAAGATCTTTTTTTGTTTATTTAGATGTTCATTAACTAAACAATGAAAAGGCAGTCCATCAACTATAAGGAAGAAGACTGCAAATAGTCCATTCCACCCAAATCCTGTTTTCATAGCCATTTCTTCCTTTCCTGGTTTAATTGCAAATTCAGTGCTGATGAATATTCCTGAGTGACGGATGAAAAGATTCATTTCCATACTAAACAGCAATGGAGGAAATATCACTGTGGAAGTAGGGTGTATAATCTGTCAGGGCCTCCCTGAGACAAAATGGGGAGAAATAAGAACTTTAAGCATGAGGACCAAAGAAAAACTTCTTATGTTTCTCCATAGGTTGTAATGGAGGCCTTGAGTGGCTGGCTTAAATTAAAATACCTATTTTATCAGAAGAATCCCTCCTGTTTCTTCCTGTTCTTCCCCTTTCCTTCTTTGTAATGCCTGTCTCCATCCACTTCCCATTACAAGCCATCGGTGCCCCCCAGCTGCTGAAATTCAATCACATTTCAGATGATTCATAAGGCTGCACTGGAAACAGCAGCTGCATGCCCTGCCTCCTGGTGTCTTACACCTTAGAGGAAAAAAAAACAGACATCAAGGTCAGTCTGAGATCTCCTCCTTCTGCCTCTCCTCAGCAAAAGAGACTTCCAGTGTAATCCAGTGACAGCGTCACTCTCCTTATGCAAAGTGAGAAAAGTGTCTTTGGAAACACAACAGATAAGGCAAAACATCCACCCACTGAAGCAGGTGAAGACATTGCCAGTGTTCCTCAGGGTTCAGTTCTAGGGCCAATCCTGTTCAATATTTCTTTATTATCTTGATGCAGGAGTTAAATGCACCATTAGCAAGAAGTTTGTTGTGGTTTAACCTCAGCAGGCAACTAAGCTCCACACAGCTGCTCACGCACTCCCCCCTGGTGGGATGGAGGAGAAAATCAGAAGAGTAAAAGAGAAAACTCGTGGGCTGAGATAAAGACAGTTTAATAGGAAAAGCAAAAACCCCGCACACAAGCAAAGCAAAACAAGGAATTCATTCATCCCATCGGCAGGCAGGTGCTCAGCCATCTCCAGGAAAGCAGGGCTCCATCACACATAATGGTGACTTGGGAAGACAAACGCCATCACACCAAATGTCCCCCATTTCCTTCCTCTTCCCCCAGCTGTATATGTTGTGCATGACACCATATGGTCTGGGATATCCCTGTGGTCAGTTGGGGTCAGTTGTCCTGGCTGTGTCCCCTCCCAACTCCTTGTGCCCCCCCCCCAGTCTCCTCATCGGTGGGGTGGGGTGAGGAGCAGAAAAGACCTTGACTCTGTGTGAGCACTGCTCAAGAGTAACGAAAACATCCCTGTGTTATCAACACTGTTTCCAGCACAAATCTAACACATAGGCCCATACTAGCTGCTATGAAAAGAATTAACCCTATCCCAGCCGAAAGCAACACAGAGCTACATGTCAGTGCTCAGTTTTGCATATTTAGATATGTACCCCGTAAAATTTGGCTTTTAGAGGACCGAGTCTACCTTGACAGCTTGACACTGTTCACTACTGGAAAAGTCTGGCAGGAGAAGGAAGGATGAAGAGAAGCAGTAGGTGTTAATGAAGCTTGCTCCAAAGAATCTGGAAAGACTCTCTAAATACATGGAGTTACAATACTGGTGCCATTCTCATTAGTAAAATATTAAAAGAGTTAGCGAAAAACGGATGTACTTAATCTTAGAGAGAAAATCTGAGTTGCTGTGTCCTTTGCCATAAAAGCCTCCACCCCTGGAAATTTTCTACACTTCTGCTGGAGTATATTAGTAATATTCATCTCCATTCAGGTGTCACAGTTAGGCCCAAGATCCTATTTAAGCCAACCACAATAAAAGTAAAATGCAGCATCCCCTACAGCACCTAAGTTCAAGAAAGAAATGAGATCTTCCTGCTATCCTTTACCCAGAGACATTGATTAAAGGGTGCCATCTGCAAGATGAATGTAATGTAAGCACCAAGACTATTTCTTCCCATGGGCACTACAGGGAACTGGTATAGTCCCCTGTAGAGAAAAGTTTGAATCAATGACCTGTCTCTTGAACTCAGGCTTCACAGTAGGCATCTAAGTGAGTTAGGCAGGAGAGCAGTTGTTCTGAACAAAAGTCTTTTTCTCTAGACAGTATCTCTCTAATCAAATGACAAGGAAAGCACACTTGCATTGGGTCATGAGGTGGAGAATGAGTCCTTGTATTCAGTGAAGTGATTTGATGTATCAGCTCAGTCCCCTGTCTCCTAGTCTCCTGTTGCATTATGTTCCCATGCATATATGAGAGGCAGATGGAAAATCCCACTTGCAAACAAACTTCTCGGACAAAATAGCATCCTGAAAATTTTCTGATCTAAATTTCTGGAACCGTGACAGGAAGCTGGTCCCTCCATTTATAAGCATCAGCAAAGACGGAACTGCCCTGGAGGAGGCTGCATTTCAGCTGTGGGGAGTAATAGCATGTATGACAGGTGCACACATGGCCCTCAGTAAAGGAAATGGGTAAGAATAATTGCAGAAGGATGTACAGTGATGGTTTTTTAACTACTGAAAAATAAAATAATGATAAAAAAAACCATTCTTAAACAGTTATTAATTGAAAGAGCCTGACAGTTCCATGAGAGTTTGAGAGTATCACATACCTGATGTCTATAAGGTCCCATTTGGAACTATGGCATAAAGAGGTTAAAAGAAAAATGCAAAATACTGTTATTATTTTTCTAAGATGGTATTTTATTCACATTTCTGAACTGTTTCAATTTGCCATGAAGTTTAACCATCTCTATTCTTTTTGAATGTTAAATTAATTGGTACTGAGAACCTCTGACCTATTTTCTTCTGTTTTTTTTCCTTTTTTTAGTCTGAGTCATGTCATTCTAGACAACCACCTAAGAAGAATCGGAAACAGTGGGTACTGTATTTCACCAGATGCTTATCTCCTTTCTGCCCATCTCATTTTAAAAAGAAGCTGTACTGAAAATGGAATTTGATTATGAAAGGAATCAGTCTGTAACTCAGCAAAAAGCACCTCCTTCATAATTTACATAGCCCTGCTGCTTCACCCTAATTAATGTTCATCTGTAACTTATTCTTCCTGCAGCTTTGCCCTTCTAAATGAGTGAAAAATGACAGGAAACCTTTGGAAAGCAGTTTGCTATTACAAAATTATAGAAGAAACTGGATCAACTAATTTAAAGTCTCTGGTAATAGTCTCATAGGTCTTAAGAAAATATTGTCATTCAATTTAAATAGGGTTTTATTTGATCCAGGTGCAGCTGGATATCAGAACAGTAATGTAAATACAACAATCTATTGTCAAGAGTGTAGGCATTTTAATTTCTTTGCAGATGATATAAACCTGGATTTTCTGTTTAACTGGCAGGATAATCAGCATGCAACTGTGGGGAACAATCATTAATGTGATGAAATATGGAAATGATACTCATGCATAGAGAGAGGGTGGAAGTATAGTCCTGCAGTGAAGGACTAGATTCATGATCTGGGGTTGATTCCTGTCTCTGTTGCAGGCAGAAGTCTCTGTCTACAGAGACAAAATACAGATATTTCTTTTCTCTCATCATTTGTCTATTTATGGTTGAAAAGCTTGAACACAAGGACCACCTCTCATCTTTTTCACATATATAATCTAGGGCATGGGACCTTGCCTGCCATGCAAATACATAAATATGAGCATATACTATTATATGTGTAAATTGAGAGCAGGTGTATCACCAGGCATATGTCTACCTTCTGCACTTGAAAAACTGGGACAGGCAAAAATCAAAATTCTTAGGAATGCAAAAATATGTTAGCAGAAGTTTTATAACTTTTGCCACCTCACCACAGGGAATTATAGAAACGGTTTGATTCAGTATACTTATTAACCTTGCAAGTTCACATTTTACTGCAATAGCTGTTTTCATCACAGAGAAACTGATGTATATGTGCAGCCGAAGGAAGTGTTCAAAATCAATTGGTGGAAGCTAAGAATGGGTTTTGCATATGCAAACCACATGCATCAATTCCTAAATAATATTTTAGAAAAAGCTATGTATATTCATTGATATTAATTACTGCTTTTCCGAAATCAACTTCGAATGTACCCCTTACAAGGAAAGTTCTCCAATGCTCCTGTTTTGCACATGAGAAAATAATTTGGCTGGGAAAGTAATTTATTTGAATCTTCGAAGTTTAATTTATGGCATACACATGAGGTTTTTCCAAAGTAACATTATCCCAACCCTGAATTTTAATAAGATGGAGCACAGTGCTGACTTTTATTTTTGATTGTAGTTCAGATAATTAAGATTACTTTAACATTTTAGACAAAACACTGATAAGACCAGCAATATATATGGAAATGGGATTTGAGTTTTGCTGAATTTATTTCTTCTAGGTAACAGCAAAGCTCAAGTTCTAAGCTCACTTGCCTCATATCACAGAGCACATTAAAATTATGTTTCCATTTCACTTTTCTATAAATGGATTAACCTTATTTAATTTAAACAGTTTGCAGATGGCCTTGGAGGGCAACTCTTGCCCCCAAATTGTATGTAGTGGAAATGCTCTGCTATAGCTCTAACAAACCTGCACTGTGAAGGGAAGTACAGGGAAAATTAACATTATCTGAAGGATATGGTTCAGGGTTTAGGTACTAATGTGAAAAAAAAAATGGGGTTTCTGGCTCCATTTCCCTGTTTTACCACATACTTTCTCTGCAACATGTGGACACATCATTTAAACCCAGGTTTTAAGCACTTCTTTTTGCAGGTTGTGTCCTAGTGCATTGCAAAGCTGAAGAAGCTGAGATGGCAAAGTCCTCCTGTCTGAGTTCTTCTTATACTTACTCTGCACTTTGCAAGGAGGTGCTCCACAGAGCTCCCCAACCCAGTCCCCAGGACAACCACAGTGACCAGACATGGTGTTTTCTCTAGTGTACCTTTGGAAGGAAATCTCGATGCTCTCAAGGATGCACAAGAACAAGAAAAGCAAACTCATCTCCTATTATGGACCTAAGACCCAGTCAGGGTCCAGAACTGGAGACACAGTGCAACTGCATAGACTCCACATTAGTCAGTAAGGCTGTGACTGTGAAAATCTGTCCAGGAAACAGTCTAGGCACTGGAATACAATCATCATTACTACAAAAATGCCAAAACATTTTTGAAATGAGTTTGTCCCAGTCTAACTCCCAGTCTCCCAAACAACTGCTGGACACATGTTGCCTGTTGAGACTCTCAGAGGACCATTTCTGAAAGGCAGTTTGTATGAAACCACCCCGTTTCTAAAGCCAAGAGAGTTTATTACTGTATATATTTTTGTGACTGCTAGTCTACTTGACCACAAACATTTCCAAGCATTTCCCTAAGCGTAAATCCTACCCCTTAAGTAAAGAGAAGCAGGGAAGAAGACTGTGCATTGGACCCTTATTCTCCACACTGCTTAATTAATTATTTCACTCCATGCTCTGTTTTGGACCACTCTCTTTAGTGCCCTCTAAGACAGATCTCTCTGGCAGATTTGATGTGAGCCCATCTGTACTATTTGGCTTTGATCAATCACTGACCTCTTGTATTTAGCAGTGTTGGCATTCCCAGTGGAGGCCCTTGGAAGCCCAAGATGAATATCATGAACAATGACTCTCAAGGGTAATTTCTTTTAAATGTGCTGAGTTAACTGGATGAAGGGACATAGCAATGCAGTTGCTCTACCTAGTCCACAGAAGATGTCCAAACACACTGTTTGACTGCCAGCTAACCCTTGAAGTTCCAAAAAAGTCTGTATATCTCAGGTTTCCTTCTGGGTATTCTCTGAAAATGTCCAATCCCGAACTATTCATGACGCTGAGCATATCAGAACTTATCTCACACCAAAATACAGTCTAAATACCCAATTAGGCCTTTCTCTGCATGGACTGTTTTAGCATACCTGCTCACTGCACATCTGCCAGACCAAGTGTTGCACACACATAAGCAGAATTTTTTTAAAAATCAGGAGTCAGTCCAAAATTCTTCTAATCAAGAGTTAGTGCATTCACCCAGGATGAGACAGACCCAGGTTCAACTAAATCCTGTGCCTGAAGGAATCTGCATGCCACTGTTCTGCTGCAGACTACATAGGTGAAATGTTTTCTGAATCCTTTCAATGGGAATTTTCTAAAACACAAAATATTGACTGAACTAAGTCACTCCACATCCCTGTGTAAGAACCTTTATCCTGACACCAGTTTTATTTTCAGTAAATATTTCACACACAGTATCTAGAATTCAGGTATCAGTAAGGACTAAATTTAGGTCTCTTAGCTAAGTACAATATTTTTTTAGTTTACAAAAACTGGGACATCTACTGCAGGAAAGCTCAGGAGAGCCCTTGTTCAGCTCCAATAGGGTTGCTAGACTACTCCTCTGATGATATGTTCTTAGGCTTCATTATTTAAATGCCTCTCTGTCCTTTAGCATGTTATAGAGACCCTGTGTATTTAATCCAAGCTCACTGGACAAATGTAAACACAGAAGATATATTCTGTAACACTAAGTTCCCTTGGTTTTATGATTTAGACCTTGAAGCTCTGAGAGGAACAGAATCCCTTTAAAAACTTGGACCATATGTACCAGATTATCCCCGTACGGCAAAATTAGGCAAAGAGGTGTGATTCCTATTCAACAAGCCCCAAACATTTTTAGAATATTTCCTTTAGTTATTCTTCCCTTTTTTACAGGTGTTGGGTGTACTTTCCCTACTGAGGAACGATGGATCTCCTCACCAGTGTCCCACCCACACTCACAAAACCCACTTTACAAACAAGAAAAGTGCCTTGGATTGACTGATCAAAAAGAAATCTTGAAGAGGAAACCTTGACTGTGCTTGTCTTTAGCTTTTTGTCATGTTTGATAGATCAGTCATGTGTCAAGCAGAAAATGCTACACCCCACCTCACCATCAGATATCTCAAGATTTCTGTTTCCTGAAGTGGATCTTCTGAGCTAAGTAACAGCTCACAAGCAGGACAAAAAGTGTAGAGATCATGTTACCCAGTTTATTTATACTTAGTTGGTGTTATTTAAGTTCCTCCTGGTTTACAGTGATAAAGCTGAAAACAGAACAGAGAGCATGTGACAAAATATTCCCTTTTTTCTCCAGTATTGACATCTCTTCAATCTATGTTACTTTTGATGTAGCAAATATAGCAGAACTCCACAAGCTGATCGTTAACAGGATAAACTTGGCATCGGTACACCAGAGGCCTATTTGGCACATCACTGTGATGTTGCAATACATGCAGCTTAGATGAAACAAGCAATGTAGGTGAACTTTGACTAATAACCTCCAAGCATGGACAGAGGAGCTGTGACTCCTTGTTTCCCTGATCTCACCCTGCCAACAACTAACATTGACTTTCTGTGCAAACAGAATACTGTTCAATTCTTTTTGTAATTTGATTTGCTTTAACAATATCCACTCTTCGTTAGGAACACTTAAAATGATACTGAGAAACTCAACATTAAGGCTGTCTCTGTTCTATAAGCTGTAGGCACTACAATGTTTCTTTGAGACTTTATCAGCTTTGGTTATTTTGATGATCAGCTTTTGGAGATGGGGATTGTTTTTAACAGTATGCATATACAGTATTTAGCACCGAGGAGCTGAGTGTCACCATTTCTTTAATAATAACAACTGCCTACAGCTACCACTGGGTAGCAGAAGAATCCTTTCTGTTAAAGCAGTAACTAACAATGGGCAAAACTTCAAACTCTGTTGGCCTTCCACCTGGAAGATTTTACAAGAAGAAAGTAATACAGGGCTTAAAACTCACTCATACTGAAATAAATCTTTGCTTTCATTGGCTGTTTTCATGATAAGTTTAATTTAAAGTCTCATAAATTTGCACCATGTAAATTTGAACATTTTAGAAGGAAGAATTAGGTCCAAGTTTTCAAAAGCCACTTTGTCATATCCATTTGCCTTAAAAAATCAGTTTGTTACCTGACTTCATTGTTAGTATGCTAATTACTTTGACAACATCTTTGAACATTGCTTGAAGGATTTGGTTTTATTCAAAAGCAGATGTGTGTTTACTGTAATGTTTTATATTTCTTTGGGGAGTTTTTAGTTGGAGCGTAATTTCTGTTCAATTTGAAATCACATTTGTTAAGTTTTTTCTCAGCTGAACAACAGCAGGGAGAAAACAGCTGCTTACGTACAAACAAATAAAAACAGAAAATATGAAGTATAATTGGGAGTACATGGGCACTAAAGAGGGTCGATAGACTTCCTTTGAAGAGAGATTCTGGAAGGAGGGAAAGAACTTTTCTTTTGCATTGACCATCCCATGTGAGTTGCCTTACCCAGATCGAAAGGTAGAACCATGTGCCAGAATTATCAGAGTAAAAAACATTGTGTTCAAAAATCACTGAAGGTCGTTAGGTAGAACTGATTAATTGTGCTGCCTTCAAGCAATGATTCAAACCACCAGGTTTTGATGGCTATAAATTCATTGCTACCCTTCATGAAACATGGGATCAGCTGTCCATGCTCTCCTTCCCAGGTCACGCTTCAGGTGAGGGATAGAGAATTTCTCTGAGTATAGCATAGTTTCCCCCTCTCACCAGTCAAATATTTTTAATTTCTCTGGAATCATTTTGTCACATACTTTCCCAGTTACAACCTGTATGTTTTTCTAGAACCACACAGAGACCTTGGGTATTTTGGTGACATTAGCCCTGTATAATTCCAGTCAATCACTACCCATGTCTGCACCAATTAATTGGAGGTACCCATGAACACTGAAGCCAAATGACAACATACAGGTCCAGCAAGTCTAGCACAGGGCCATGAAGACAGTCAGTAAGCTTGAGAGAAGACAAAACACGGGGAACCTTTCTGCTGTCTTATTGCAGTGTTACAGCTACCTAAGGAGAGGGTGTAGAGCAGATGGAGCTTCCCTTGTTACTCAGAGGAGCACAACAATAGCGCAAAAGACAATGAACACAAGCTGCAACACCAGAAACTCTGATTAGCTATTAGGGACAAAAAATTTCACTATGAGCATGGTTAAATTTATAAAAAAGGCCCAAAGAGGGGATGAAGTGTCCATCCCTGCAGAAGTTCAAACTGTACCTTGACAGGGCCCTGAGGAAACTTCTCTTAACTGGCCTTGCTTTGAGCAGTGGGGTTGGCTTGAGACATCCAGAGGCCACTTCCAACTACAGTTATTCTGCGACTCTCTGACTGCATGATCACCTGCCCTTGAGGCACTGCAGAAGCTGTTTCACTGTTGAACAGCAGAAATTTGAGAGGCCTGACTTATATTTACATAGAATACACCATACTGACTGGGTGCCAAGGCACATCCTTTTAGCATTCAAATTAATTTGACATTCAGATCTATTGTTTATCCTCTCACTCATTAAAGATATAAGGTACATCACTGAAAACTGAGCATATGCTTTTTGAGAATATGCTCAATGCACAGTTTGACTTAATGACACATATACAAATTCGACAAAACATTCTTGTTGCTAGGGTTTCCTCTTTCTTGCCACTCAGCCCTACCTCACTGGTAAATATTAAAATGAATAAACTAAACATTAAAAATAAAGATATTCAGAGCAAATAATGCTAAGACAAGAATTGTATCACACAGAAAGTAATACACAAAATTCAGAAGTCATGAAATGAGATGCTTCAGCAGTTATCAGCACATTAAATTATGACATGAAGAGCTGCAATGAAAAAGAAAACAGCCAAACAAAAAACCACTAGACCTTTATCATCTAACAAAATCAGGATAATGGAGACACTGTTTCTGCAAGAGTATCATACACAGCTCATGACTCTGTTAGTCAACCAAAGATCCATGCTGCATACTGGGCACATACCATGCAGCTGACTAACAAATAAAATAGACATAGCTGCTTAGCTAAGCTTCACAGTAACAGAAATGGCCACACAGAAATTGCCTGCATTCAGCATGGGATCAGCAAGAGTGAATGTGATCAAATTCACTGAGGCTTAGAACCTCCAGAGGGAGGAGACTGGAAGCACCGATTCATCAAATAAATGGGCAAGAAGCAAACTTGAGACAGATAGTGCATCACTGGCTAAACCAGCAGTTTAGCTATTTACAGAAGGGTGTCATTAACGGCCAAACCAACACACCGCTATGCAAGCGTGTATTTTCTGGTTTTGCCCTCTGTTTCAAAGGTGAGGGAGAGACAGGCCAGTTATTCCTGCAAGTCTCATTGCATTTCATATTTCCTGTTAAAGGAACAGCCTTCTGTCCCATAAGAGATTTTCTTTCCAACAGCTAAGCAAAAGACAAACCAAGTAAGACAGGCACCAAAAGACTAAAGCCTGTGGATTTTAACCACTGACCAAACCTATAGATATACTCTCAGCTAGACTTGGATTAAAATTAATTCTCTTCTTCCACTCCCACTGTTTAAATGGACATGCACATTCAACAGTGGGCATAAACTGATCTCTGGAGTTCTTTAGTGGGGAAGAGACTGAGAAGAGCCTGAGATCCCCACTGTTATAGAGATGGTACTCTGCACTCACAGGAAACCTGAGCTGTGTATTCTGAAGATGAATCCTCTCGGTATGTTCTACAGCCACAGTAAGAAAAAATACTGAGAGAAAGCCAACCACAGTGTTTAGCATGCTTAAGACAACTTTCAAGTGTGGTTTTGTCCTTAACATATAGACATAGTTCATGTCATTCACCCAGTATCATGCAGAAATTTGGTTGCAGATCTAAGAATTGTGACAGGCACGAGACAAATGTAAAATTATGACAATTTTCCAAAGGACAGAAATACCAGTAACAGTACACTGAGGCTGAATTTGTTCCATTTATCTCTGTTCTCTGTAGATCAACCCACACTGGTAGGTATAGTATTAACAAGTTTGTCAGCATTTGGCTCAGGAGTATTACACAGTTATTCTTCAAAATAATGGTGCAAGTTGAAGCATCACTTGGGTAGAATTTTCAATACATCCCAGTGTTTGTCTTTCTTCCAATTGTTATCTCTTTTCCATTATCCTATTTTCTTTGTTCCCTCATTTATGCTCAGCTGGTCTTTCATTCTCTGTTCCTGTTTTGGCATCATTATTGTTATTACTTTTTCAGTATTTGTCTTCCCCTACCACCTCTCATCTGGGCCATTTGCTTTGCCCTTTGTTTTATTCTTGTCTTCTGGACTGGTCTTGCAATAAGAGATGACTGCACAGCAGGGAAATCTTTCATCTCAATGTTCAGCCAGTAAACAAAAATGTTGAGCTGACTCTCTGGAGCCTGGGTTTTTTTCTCCCCGTCAAACAGAACAAAGTAAAACACCACATCTTTCCTCAGGTAAGCCTCAGAGCTCTGTCCTCTGCCAGGACACTCCTCATAGATTCTTCTGGATGGGTCTTCTACATGCTTTGCAATCATAACTCCCAGTTTACCAGTTCAGAGATTATTGTTGTGCTGTCCACACATCGTATCATTTTATTTCTTGCTATTTCATATTCTCCAAAATACATTTAATGACATTTTCTTCCTTCATAAAACACATGAATATATATTCAGATAAAAAACACCAGAGTTTCATTTTTTAACAAGTTCCAGAGGCTTTAAGCAATACATTCAGGATCTATTTAAGTTTTTCAAAAGGAAATTCCAGTCACTTGATATAGGTAAAACTGGGCATTTTAGCTGACTCCTGTTTGTCATGTTTTTTCTTTCAGCTGTATCAAAAAATTGTTACCTACAGAAATTCAGTATTTCCTTCCATTTCTTGCTAGTGGATTTGAGACAAAAGAGAGATTGCTTGCATGTCAACTCTTTTTTTTTTTTTTCCCCCAACAGATTGCCTATTAAGTAGATAAAATTTCAAGAAATGTGTGAAATAACACTCCAAGTCAAATGACAGGGTTCTGGCCATCTAGATCTGACATCTTACAGCTTGTGCTCAGGGGTCACAATTACAGACACTTTCCCTTCTTGATTAGGTTTTTCTGCTTCCTATGTTTTAGCCTTTTATGCTTTCCACGTGAAAGAAAAGTTTCCTTTTTTTTTTTTTTTTTTTTTTTTTTGTCTGCATAGGAAAGAAATACACCATTACCTGACCAGAAAAAAACAATTTGTATTTGGTGAGAAATTAGGGCTGACTGGCATTTAATTTTGTGTTTTAAGCTTGCTCTCCTGCAAAATAGAACAATTCCTTTCCAGATAGCTGGTTCCTTAGGAAACCATCCAAGGAGCTTACACTAATCCCACCTGCAAGACAGCTGCTTGGCTCACCCACTGGTTGGCTTCCCACCAATGTTTCTAGGCAGACAGCCAAAGAGAAAGGTCACCTGAGAGCAGCCTGACAGGTGGAGGTGAGAAAAGCCACTCGTACAACAAGGGAGCTGGATGTCATGTTGGGCAAAGAACACAGCAGCCTCCAGGCAGTCTGGGGATTCAACTGGCTAAATATTTGAAGTTTTCAAGTAACTTAAATCTGAAGCAAGTTACCGCCAGGAGTCCTGAAAGAAATTTTCAAGATCTCCAGAATTCTGATGGTTCTTCACATGCGTTAGTACATAGTAAGGCTTACTTCTCAATGATATTCAAAGAGGAAAAAGGGATTATCTAGGTAACTACAGGCCAGTTAATCTGATATCACTCTCCAACAGAGAAATCCTAAATTTGATATGGGATTCAATTAATGAATATTAAAGGTAGAAACATAATGAACACCAGTCCATACAGTTTTATAAGAACAGCTCATGAAACAAAATTGATTTTCTTATTTGACTTAATCATGTACGTGCAGTTGATAATAGATTCATTAAGGTGTTTAACTTGGTACCATGTGATAGTCATATGAAAAAAATGAATTCACAATATCACTGGTGCACATATTAAATGATTTAAAAACAGGCTGGCTGATCTACAAGAGAGATATTGGTGAAAAACCATCATCAAGTGCAGGTGTTTCTAAAATGATTCTGCTGGATTTGCGTTTTGTGAACCATACCTACAAATGAATATATCTCCAAACTTGGAACACAATAACTTCGAGAGGTTTGATAGGGTGGAGTGCACAAGCAGGTCTCCATGAACTCATAGAATTCTGAAGGGAAAAAGGGAAACATATTTCCTTGTGCATATAAACAAAGAAGAAATCAGGAGGAGGGAGAGCTGATGCTACCATGATAAGTTGTAAAAGAAAACATGTCTGTTCTGTCCTCTGCCTGTTGTAACGCGTAACAGAAAATTATACTGTTTACGAAAAGGGACAAAGAAAAGCTTTATAACCTAGGCAGTGATGCCTTAGCAGTATTTGAAGAGACTGACCTAGGTATCAGTGACTAAGGAGCTTCCTGATCCAGCTGGAAGATTAAATCAGATATAGTCATATTAATGATTGTGCACAGTTTTTTAATAGCAAGAAACAGGGGTGGTTTCTCCATCCTCTAGTATTTGCCAGCAAACACTAGAGGCCTTCCTCCAGGCTTTGTTCAGATAAACAACAGTGCCTCTGCAGTTAAACTTCACATACATGTTGTAACGTGGGGATAAGTTGGTGAAATATAAAGACTTGGGTACACAGGATTTAGAATTGAAGAAGGCAATGTTCTACTCAATCTTTCAAGCTCATGGAGATTTCTGAAACACCATTAGTGGCTGAACGGTTTTCATGAAGAGCTCTGCAAAAATGGCTCTTCCACTTCAGGTGCTGGGGCAGTTCACATAAACTACTTGAGGCATATTTGCATGGCACAGGACAACACAGAGAATGAAGGTACTTAAAAGTTTTTTAGCTTGGGATAAATACACAACCTCAGGCAAACCCTTAGGTGGTATAAACCTAATATTTCCCCTACAAGCAAAGGTGTTTGGATGTCTGTTCCAATATTTTCAGAAAGTTTCTAAACAGTTTTGGATAAACAAAGTCTCAAGTACTAAATGGCTTTTTACACGTGTTGCAGAAAGACTGAACAGAAACCACCAAGTGAGAGACTGAGGTTTGAATGGACATAGCAACTTTTACTGTCATTTTACAAAAGATCTTCCTTAAAATGAACACCCTGGTAAAGACGTAGATCATAATTTGTTAGAAATAAACTCCAGTTAGATTATATGCAGCTGTAGGACACTTAAAAGACAAAACTTTCTCTTCAGCAAACAACCTTTCAGCTGATTCTCTTTCTGTCATATCAATGCTCTGTGTTTAAGAATTCTCCACAGTTCTCAGATTAATAACACCCAGCCTATTTCTAATAAAACAATCTTTCTCCTTTGCCCTTTCTAAACTGAAGCTTATGCAAATTACATCCAACGAGAGAGTCTTTGGATTAAGGTTCCCCACTGATGGACAGGTAATTCGTATTCTCTGTGGCAGGTAATGCCACCCTCACTCAGATGCTTGAATGCTGGTTCAATTCTCTTGATTGTCAGCAATGATGACATCTGTTAGCCTGCTTTTATCCAAGCACAGTGCAAGTATTTTGTTATTTTACAGAGCTTACCCATCTGATCTTTGCTGATGCTCTTGCTGCTGGAAAGTGCAACATCACTACAATGGTGTTGAATACATCAGCGAGATTTTATAAAAGTCTTGCCTTCCATGACAACTATGGGGTAGTGTGAGTTAATCAACAGGTTGCCAAAAGCCACACAGACAAAAGCACAGCATGGCAGCTCCTTGGAACAGGCAGGGAAGTATTTACCATGAATTCACCGGGTGTCAGTCCAGCCTGCCATCTGCAGCCTGTAAAATGTTATCCCTACAGCTACAAAGGATCACTTGATGGCTTATTACCCTACAGCCATAACAAAAAAAGTGGTTGGAAAATTATGTTTGTCCTTTGATTTTTTTCACAGGTGAAAAAAATTCCTCTTTAAACACTCCTAGAGATGCCCAGACTTCCTCCAAAATGGGAGAATGCCCATACCTAAATGCTCAAAGGCACTATCCAAATGGTCAGCAGTGGAATCTCTCCAGTGAGGGGACTACAAGGTCCATCACTTTCAGAAGAGAAACACCACATATGGTCTTTCCCTTGGGACATGCAAAGGTTGCCCTTACATATAACAAACTGCCAGAACTCTGGCACTGAAGTAACCAGGGTAAAGAGTTCACTTATTCTTTCTTCAGTCCTTCCTTTGTGCTGGGGCAATCTAGTAGCAGTAATTGTCTCAAGTGGTCTACAGCATGCATCTGCATTCCCCAGATGTGGGCAAAGCCAGTGGAAAGACCCCCTTTGTGCGTCCCCCGCTTTTAGTCCATTTCATAGGAACTGAATAATTACTGATTTGAAATTGTTATTATTTAAGTTAACATAGCTTCTAGAGGCCCCAGTCACAGTTAAGGGCCTGTTGGATCTGAGACTTTTCAAACTCACAGTAAGAGTCTATCCCTTTGCACAAAGACTTCACAATGCCAATAGATATAAAAGGAGCAGAGCAGAAGAGAAGGGAATAACTTGTCTAAGCAATTCAGCAGGTCAAAATAAATTACAGATCTCTCTTGCCCTCCAAACGGTTGCATATCCATCAGGCAGATCTCTTCTAAAGTGCTTAATGTTCAGGTTTGTGATTTGCTGTGGAAACAACTGACTAAAATAAAAGTGGGAAAAGCCTTCCGAACACAAATGGTCTTTCTCCCCTTTAATAAAGAAATAACCCAGGTGGGTAGGACAGCTCTCAAAATATGTTGTTGATGTCTTTCAGAGATAATCTGGAAATTTAAATACTTGTAATAGCTTCAAATCATACTGTTGGCTGTTATTTACCCTCTGTGGCTCTGATAGCAAAGCAGTTGGTCATAGCAGCTGTCAGAGCTTTCAGAAAGTAAGACATGAGTTTTCAGCATTGTATTTTGTACACAGAACCCAGCTGCTTGCCATTGTTTTTCTCTTCTACATCTCCCATTCCTTTCTGGCCCTGAGCTCATAAAATGCAAGGAAAAAGCCAGCAAAAAGGCATTAAGCCTCATGTCTGGATTGAGGCAATCTTGTTATTAATCCTGGAAACAGTATTTTCATCATTATCTGATTCTGTAGCATCCTTTGCTGTGTAAAGAATGAGCTTTTTAAATTAAACTTGTTAGCCAACTTTTAAAATCAGGCAATAAAACAATTAAAAGGAGAAAGACAGGGAACTTACAGCTGAGGTGAAGATACATGTACCGAAAGTCAGCAGCTTGGAGCTCTTTCTCAGATCTGCTACTGAATCATGTCAGTCAAGAATAGCACCTTTTAATTTTCAATGTCTGTAGACCAGGCTCTAAATCCTTAGTTAGAAACCTTCAGTACAAACAGTCCAGAGGTCATAGAATCCTGGAATCATAGAATAGTTTGGGTTGGAAGGGACCTTTAAAGGCCATCTAGTCCAACCCTCCTGCAGTGAGCAGGGACATCTTCAACTAGATCAGGTTACTCAGAGCCCCATCCAACCTGACCTTGAATGTTTCCAGGGATGGGGCATCTACCACCTCTCTGGGCAACCTCTGCCAGTGTTTTATCACCCTAATCATAAAAAATTTCTTCTATCTAGTCTGAATTTACCCTCTTTTAGTTTAAAAACATTACCCTTAACCTATCACAACAGGGCCTGATAAAATGTTTGTCCCCATCTTTCTTATAAGATCCCTTTATGTATTGAAAGGCTGCAATAAGGTCTCCCCAGCAACTTCTCTTCTCCAGGCAGAACAACCCCAACTCTCTCGGGTCAATGACATTTATCTCTGTACTATATGATATTTTACCAGTGCTACAGAATATGCAGCATTTCACATATTCACTTCAGCACCTGAGAAAAAAAGAATACACCAAAACTTACAGGAAGAAAGTGTTTTGAAGTCAGTCTTCATTGCGTGACATATACTGAGGAGTATGTGTTACCAGTAAAATGCACAAAATCACATAGATATGAATACATATGTAAGCAGACTTCTCAAAACGCATTTATAAAACAGTTGTAGAAAGTGAATCATTCTGCAAAATGAAAAGGAAAAAGAAAAACAGATAACAAGAAGTGTCCACCAGTTTAGTTGTTGTGAAGGTTTAAACCCTAAAATAACCATACCTAGGGAAACTGAACTTTGTATTCCAACATATTCCTGTGATTCAGGAATATAAGATCCTGTGTATTGCACTTACTATGAATGTGATCATGCCTAGAGAACATGTGGAAATATAGGAGGACATTTCACCATTTGTGAGAGATGTAGGACATCTCCACCACCTCAAAGGTGGAGACTTTTGGAGGTATTGAATAACGATCCAACATAAGACCCTATAGCTTTCCTTTCATTCTGAGAAATGAGACACCTGAATTTTGGGAAGCAGGGCAGTAGTTCATATCAAAGCTTTAATGTGCTATGCAAGTTCCAACAAAAGACCTTCTTCACAGAAATGAAGACTGGAGGCCACAAAGGATAAAGGAAACAGTGGAATCTAAAAATGAAAAATTCAATGGTTACCCTAAAATGTGATATATTTTTACTTTCATAGCTAGAGGATTTCCAGGCACAGAAGGACAGCAGACCTTGTGCTACTGGGCATTACAGATGCATATATATATATATATACATAACCATGATAGGAAGTGCTCACACGTCAAAAGTTTCAATTAAGAAATAAGCAGTCAGACAAACTTAACCTTTTCTTCAAATTTTCTCATTTTTGCTGTTCACCAGCAAGGAAAGCAATTTCTGAACTCAGCTTTAAAGTACGTGAAAGAGTTCAGAAGCGTGGGTGGCCTTAATGTATTAGTGTCTGTCTCAGAATAAGTTCCCCTCTCATTCACACAGAAATGGGCAAATTCGCCTCTCCTTCAAAGTGAAATGGACCACACCTCTCATTAACATGGCATTTGATCTCACATAGCAGGTGTCATCCCACTTACAAGGAAATGTCATATTACAATAATGTGTTCATTAATATTAATTATAAAGAACTGTATTCATGAAAATTAATGGTAAGTTATTTATCTTCTTTTAAAATTATGTAACAGATAGAAATGAAGAAGATGGCTAGCAATATATAAGATGACCCTGCATACCATGGAGCATCAGATCTCACCCATCGTCTGGGTCTCAGGGAGCCTAACAAACCTCTACCTGATTTGTTCTGCTCCCCCCTTCCAGATTGATTTCCTCACAGTAATGCAAGGAGAAAGCATTATGTCACCTTCATTTTCACTTCTAAATTCAAGACATCATGTGGCATTATGAACTCAAATTTGAGGAACATTGGCCCAGAGATAATCTGCACCCAAATTTCCTATAACCATTACAAAGGGAAATGCAGATATTTGCAGATTCACCGGAGGTTTTTTGTTAAACCATAGATCCCAGTAATGAAAGAATAAACAACCAGCAACTGTATTTATGAGCCCATTAAAGGAACCGTGTTAGGAAACTGCAGTTAAAGTCTGTTTGTCATTGCTCCTGTATACTGCTTCCAGAAGTTTAACTTTAATGAGCTATAAAAAGGAAAACAAGCTATTTCCAAACAATTCTCACAATTTAAATAATAATTAACAAATAAATCTAGCAACTATAAAAGAAAATAGCAAGTAAGAGATGGAGCCCCAGTCAGGAGAGGATGTGTGCCTAACTCTGTCTAAACTCGGCACAGACAAGAAACAATCCATTGGTTCCCGTGGAATTACACCACAGCCATGGCAACTCTTAGTGCTGTTCAAGTCAGTTAACAGCCAGCTCCTGTGGAGATCCATGGGCAGAATAATCCACCATGCTGTACCTGAGATTGAAATACGGAGGAAAGACTCTGGTTTTGGATTCAGAGAGGGTGCAGATGAGTCTGGGGGTATCATTCTGCTCCCAACAGGGATTCCTGAGCCACGGCCACAACATGGTGACGTCCAGGTCTCTGCTCTACCTCAAAACTATGGCGTATTGAGCCACTTACCCTTCACAGTCTTTATTCCTGCTCCTGCCCAGGCTTCTGAACTCTTCCCAAGCCAACCTGAGTATTTTCCCTAGTCTTTCACTTTCCAGGCAGAAATTTTGAGACTGGAGTGTAGCACACACACAAATTCCCTCTGTCTTGAACCAAGAATGAGCCACATATGAGGAAATCCAGGTCTTTCAAGACAGAGCAGGTGTTTTAAACATGCCTTTTTCTTTGTGTGAGCCACACAAACTCATTTAGGAACTAAGTGTATCCATGAATATTGAAATTGATATTTAAATTCTTATTTCACTCTTTAGCTGTCTGCTGCAATGCTGAGAGAGTTTAGGTTGTTCAGACTGGAGAAGAGAAGGCTCTGGGGAGACCTTATAGTGACCTTCCAGTACCTAATGGTGGCCTACAGGAAAGCCAGAAAGGGACATTTTACAAGGGCATGTAGTGATCGAACAAGGGGTAACCGTTTTAAACTGAAAGAGGGTAGATTTAGATCAGATGTAAGCAAGAAGTTCTTCACTATGAGGGTGGTGAGACACTGGCACAGGTTGCCCAGAGAAGTTGTGGCTGCCCCCTCGCTGGAAGTGTTGAAGGCCAGGTTGGACGAGGCTTTGAGCAACCTGGTCTAGTGGAAGGTGTCCCTGCCCATGGCAGGGGGGTTGGAACTAGATGATCTTTAAGGTCCCTTCCAACCCAAACCATTATATGATTCTATGATTCTATGTGCTGTCACGTCCCAACAAGAGAATGTAAGAATGGCCATAATGGAGCATGCACAAGTCCATCTAGCCCAGTATTTTTCTCTATCAAAGTAGTTGAAAGCAGATAGCTAGAAAAACCATAGTAATAAAATTGATTTGGGGCACATACAGTGATATTTCCCTGACATACTCTTCCAGCCTCCATCACTCTGTGGCTAGGACACACTTTGTGCTTAATAGCCCTAGGATCAATTTTTCTCCATAAATTTGTCTAATTGTTTTTTGAATGCATGTAAACTTTTGACATCCACAATATCTTGTGACGGTAAATTCCACAGTTTAGCTATGTGGTGTGTGTCCTTAACCTGATACTTGATAATTTCACTTGATATCCTCTTGTACCCATGAGAAACAATAAACAGTATTTTCATAGTCACCTTCTGGAAGTTAGGAAGTCCAATAACATTCGAAGTCAATTTCTCAGCATTAATATTCCTTGCCTGGGACAGTTTTTGTACAGTCCCCAGAAATAGATGTTGCCTTTTGCAAAAGGTGGCCTTATCAATACCGAAGTTATTCATTGCCTTCAACAGATATGTAATAGAAGTATAATTAGCAAAAAGAGCATACAATGTAAGGGACCAAACTTACTCCTCAAGTCTCAGATCTAAGTGTAGCTTAGCCACTGTGTAGAGAAGAATGTAACTTATGAAGCTCAGCCCACAGGTTTTATTTCAGATATTGTCCTCTCTTCAGCAATTCCTATTGTCTGCCTTAGGCATTTCCTAATACAGCATGCTGTTTTGAGATCTTCACAGTCCTCATCAGCTGTCAATGTCTCCATCTGTTTGTGAACCTGGACCTTAACCTATTTTGATCTGTGTGTAAGTTTTATTGCATGCTTGCTTGCGTCTTTCAGTAACTAAATATTTGTGAAAATATGACCTCAAGTGTTGGACCAATTCTATTCATAAAGAAATCAGTGCTAACAACCTGGGGAATTGACAAATACTCCAACTATACTCAGAGAAGAATCAAGATCTTTTTACCTCCCCTGAAGTAGCAGTAACAAAAGCACTGCTGAAGCATTAACAAGTATATCTCTGGCTTATATTAAGGGAAAGAGAACACATAAGGTAACAGGCTTGGAAGGAACATAAAATAAATGATCATATTAACATTAAAGCAGATTAAATAAGTCACAGTACATTAAATTACTTTGTCTGGCTTTGTACACTCTTCAGGTGCTGCTGGGCTGAAACGTATATGGGACAATTCAGTTTTCCAGGGAAATCACTGTAGCATTGAAAGTTCAAATTTGCACAGTCCTGTGGGAAATGAGACTCTGTAGCATTCAAAACACTGATAGTGTACCTGAATAATGTGCGTATTCAGTGACTGAGGTGTCTTTCTCTTTACACTAATGTGTCTTTATATTTAAAATGCATGCAGCTTGAGAACAAGTCCATAAGTTGCAACTTCTGTTGATTATCCCACCAGGGAACAGTATAATGCAAACTTCAATTACAAATGAGGTTTCAAAGGCAAGGCATTTACATTATGTCATCAGATATATGGGTAGTGACAGAATGTTTACTACCACCTAGATAACAGTGCTCCTTTTGAGCTGTTTCACCCCATTGCTGCTATGCACGTTGTCTTGAGTTTGTCAGTTTGATTGTCAGTTGTTGGTTCTCAAATGTTAAGAAACAGATTTACACCTCTAACTGTTATTTTAGCTCTTCATTCCCAGTAGGAATAAGTAGTAGCTAAGTGCTTAACTTCTAAAGGAGTTATACACCAATGCACCTTTGTAAACCTCAATTTTAATCTTTTAGAATTTAAAAAAAGAGTCAATCCATGTATTTAGCCCAATTATTAAAATATTGTTTCAGTGCATCCACACTGAAAGCAATGAGATGCTTTAAGAAAACAATTTTTTTGTATAAATATGTAATGCATCATCCCTGAGGAATGGAAAGCACAGTTTCCAGCTTCAAATACTGACACAATGAACTCCAAGCAATCTTGAATTGAGGGTCATAAGTAAGTGCATAAGGCTCAGATTTCTTGGCTCATACTCTTTGGATGTCCCAGCAAATAGTCCAGAATGCACTGCATGATATTACAAATGTTATAATTATAATTTAAAATTTTGTATTATCTTACAAGATGGAAGAGGCCAAGACTGTCGATCTGCTTTATTTCTAATGGGCTCTGCATAAGTGAGCAGTATTCAAGTGATTTCTTCATGCATCTCGTTTAAGCAAAGAAGCTACATATCAGGGTTTGAATCAAAATGTGATTTTTTAAACATTTTTCCCCAAATTCCTAGGAAGACAGATAATTTTTTTTAGCAGCTTCAGTTGTTTTCAACTCTAGTTTGTCCAGTGCTATGCTTTCTAGCTAACCAAAACTTCATGAGAAAAGAATCAACAACAAAACCCAGACTTCTTGTTCCAAAACACAGAGGTTAGAGGTTATATTTATACTGATAAATTACATTTATGCTACATTTGGATGGATAAACAGCACCAGAAAGTGTCCTCAGGGAGTGGAATTCAATCAGCTATACAGGTAAGCTGCTCTAGCAATCCCTGGCCATGCTTTTGGCCCCAACATGGTTAGTGCCCACCTGAGCAATTTCTGGGAAGTGTTCAGGAGTTAGCATGCACCAGGGATCATTCTCAATAGGCAGTTTGGATGCAGGCACCCTGTAATGGAGGCTAACAGATTTTATTATTATGTACTAGAGTCAGTTCGTGCCAGTTGTCCTTATCACCAGAAAACAATCCTAAGCATATTTAATGTACTAGTAGATAGCTAGCCACAGATTCCAGGTATCTGAGACAAACATAAATTATCTTGCTGCAGCAAATTTTAAGATAGAGGAAATATTTGGATCCTATGACCAGAAGACAGTTGTTTACATAGCCTGGGACTACACTTTAATTAATCAGTAGGGTATCCTTATCTGATTTCTTTGCACTGTCAAGAAATCCCTGTTTAAGGAGAAAAATGTGGATCGACAATTAAGCAGGAGATATAGTAACTGTGACATGGTGTGTACATTTAAGTTATTTAGAGGGTGATATTCCTGCGATCAAGAATTTCAAGACTTCAGTTTTGCCTGGAGTACGTTGGCTTCATAGGACTTTTCTGTCTATTCAGTTTCAATTAATACATTTCAGTGTTGATAGTTCTTAGGTATTTGGATTATTTCTTCAAAGTCCCGACCTTTAGGAGACCTTCATCACATGTAAATCTTCAATTTCATTGTTGATAATGGATTTCTCTAACTAACTCGTGTGATTTCAGGGGAAAAATAATGAAAATGCAAGCCTTGCAGTCTTCAAAGCTGTTAAGAAATAGCAAGGATCTGTATGCTACTTAATCAAGATTCTTACTCAAACTCAAGACTGGAGGTGGGAGAGGAAATGTGGAGTTACTTATGAATGTCTAGGCTGCATAACAGTGCAACCTAGTTCCAAGTATACTATGTGGCTGAGTTTATATGCTGGTATTAATTTATGTGTTGGTATTAGTTTATATGTTGCCATTGTAGAATAGTTCAGAGTAAAGCTGCTAACCTCCCTGGAAAATGGCTTCCTCTGATCTCTGACACTTCTTCCTGATTAAAGAATGGTTTTGATTCTTTTTATAACCACATGAGAAGAAACTCAAAAACATTTTTGAGAAAGAGTGATTTTTACAGCAGATCCCCAAAGAAAGTTTTCTCTTTGCTTTCACGCCATTCTTTAATTCCCTAGGTTAGCATGTGAACAAAAATGTTGATAAACAGCTGGCAAAACAAATAGAGAAAACTTCTATTGTGTAAGCAGTTTATCTGCTGTGGCATCATTCGTTAAATAAGTCCCTTTGCACATTCCAGATAGCTCTTGATAAAATGTTTCTTCCCTTTGCTGCTACACTACCATTAACTGACTGACCATGTAATAAGCATGAAAGTTAAGTAATTATCTGCTTGATTAGTGAATAATCTTTTCCTGAGCTGCACTACCAAGTCATTTAGTTCATATTATGGCTTATTACCACATTCTGTAGGTACTAATTCACTGTGCATGTATAGGTACATATATATGTAACCTGCAATCACCAGATTAAAAAATAGTAGCAGCCTACTGCCCAGGTTACATCAGCTGCCCTACACCATGAGTCATTTGTAAGTATATAGCTTATCTTTTTATATTGGATTACTGGCAGATGGACTACACCCTGCAGCCTGCTCTGCCCTCTCTGCCAGATACTTGCAGCCTGATCCTGAACTGTCTCACATGCCCTCTTTACTACCATTGATGTAGCCTGTAAAAGCCCCAGTGGTGTAGCTGCTATTCAGATAAATACAGACTTGTCCCAGCCTTGAAAAGCTTCCCATTTTCGACCAGGAGTCACCAGCTATTTCTGTACTAATTGCTTCCTCCTTTATTAAGCATAAGCCTCATTTTGTTCCCAAGTTCACATCTGCCTACCATCCCACTTGCACAGATGCAGGCTGGGGGTAAGGTGTTGAGTATACTAAGTGTAAAGGTCTACCTCTGTTCAGAGTAAAATTATTGTTCACACCCTTCATGTGAAGGCTGTGAGGGGAAGATTTTCTCTAGTTTTATGTTATTGTTCCTGAAGTATCTGGTTTTCTTTAATGTACAGTGATGTTCTTTCATCAGTATAACTCACTTTGTCAGTCCTTTATTAAGTGCGTCTTGCAAATTCAGTGTCTCACTAGTTACCATATGAATCAAGGATATGAATATTTTCTTTTAATAAAAGACTATTTGGTTCATCTTTTTGATTTTTAGGTTTCTGGAATTTGTGCAGGAACATATATATTTAGTCTTGGTCTGGTTACTTATTTTTAGGAAATGTCCTGCTTAAATGGGTCTTTATTTCTTGAAACTGCTCATCTTTGCTTCTTCTATGCTTCATCTGCATTTTATGAACATCTGTCCCAATTGTTATTTAAACACAGATTTTTTTATGATAGCATCTTTCTGATGTAGTTTATACCAAACCTAAATATTTCCCTAGTTTCTAGTAACAGGACACCTCTTTTCTCTGTAACTGTTTCTCTATCACACAATGAGATACTGATTCTGTTATTCTACTCCTTCGACTGGTCCTGCAAATGTTATTCAGTGATGTTCTGAATGCAACAGAGATTTTTGGTTAATATTTAGTCTCCTGTGTTTAATTGTTTAAATTGGCTTCTCAGTCATCTCTCTTTCTTACTCATCTCAGGTTGCTCATCATCTTTTATCACCATCTCTTCCTAGCACTCTCCAGTTTTATGTTTTATGCTGACATTTTCCTTCTCTTCAGCAATCAAAAGCCTTCTAGAGTGAATGTTCTCTGTCTCTGAAGGAATCACTCATGTCTTTGCTTTCCTGATCTCCTCCAGTTGGTTCCCCCAAGGCTCAAAAGATAATATACTGGCTTTGGGGGCAAGTGAGGATGTTCTCCCTGTATGTTCAAATACTTTAAGAGAAACATTAAAACTGTCCTGTGGTTTTTAAAGTTGTTTTCAATGTTGTATGCGTGGTGAGAAATAGATCCATTTGGAAGACTTGAATGTTTTGCACCTTACAGATCACGCAGCACATCAGGGCACACAAGAAGTATTTCATGAATTAGGTCTGATCCTCTCTGACACAGCATTTTTATACTGCAGGACTTTTCCATTGTTACACAGTTGTACATGTGGCATATGTGCAAGAAAACCCAGTTACTTTAGAAGAAAATTATTTTGATTTTGAATCAGCCGAGGCTTGCCAGTGTTTGGCAAAATGGTGCATGTTCTTAGCTGTCACAGAGAAGAGCAAATTCTCGGTAACTTTTGCAGAGTTATACCAATTTACACCAAGTAAAAATACCGCCGATGCCTTCTGGGGAATAAGAGACCAATGCAGAGTTCCCGTCTGACCTTTCCAGAGAGGGCATTATTAAAGATTTATTTCTTCCAGAATTCTAATTGGTGTCTTTTGGTGACCTTTCTGGATAACAGTGATGTTTTTCTCAGACTTTACAATGCTCTTAGGTAGGGAATTCCTTCGCTGCCCTGACACAACAACTGAATTCTAATCTGCAACCAAACTCCATCACCTCCCTTCTCCAGAATTTCCTTCTGCAGCCTTGAATAAGAGGATTTTTTACCTGTTATTCCTAAATCCTGAAAAAAAAAAACCCAAACTACAGATCATATCAGATTTAGAGAAGTGTCTAAAGACACAGAAAAAGCCTACCAATATTTTTAAAAGCATATGAGCAGATGATGCACTGCTAGTCACCAGCTACTTAATTGCTTCTGGCTAAACCTATATTGACCTTGTTCTGTGTGGCCCCTGTCTTGCATCTGCAGTGTCTGCAGGGTGCATGTCACGAAGTGAATTAAGTTTTTTCCCACACCATGATTTCTCCAGCAAGCAGCTATTAGTTTTGCTCTGCATTGGAGATAGGAAGCTCCAGGGGTTATCTGTGTGTGTAGTATGGATGACCTGGGTAGAAGCTCTGGAGTGGATCAGCTTTATTGTTCAGATCCATCCTCTTGTGAATCTTCTCATTATTCATTATGGAGCTGCCTGCTTGTTTAGGTACTTAGGGTAGATTTGGAAACATTCATACTTACAACCTTCTTGATCCAATCAGTAAATATTGAACTTTTCAGTACTCTCTGGAGATAGCACATGCATTGCCTTCTGCAAGTTTGACCCATGTGTAAATGAAAATTATAAGGTAGCATCTTTCTTTTTGCTATTTATCACCATCAGTATTATCTGAATCTATGTAAAACCTTCCTTGTTATGGTTTATCACTGCACACACAAAAGCAAAGATGGAGAATAAAAAGAACATGGATGTCTATAACTCAGCATGTAAAAAATAAATTCAGCACTTAACCTACAAGCCAGAAGAATCCCATTCTTCTCCACACTGTTGCCACCTCTTAAATCAAAATACTTCTCTCTCTCCTTATCAGCTAAAAGTGTGAAAATTTATTACCCATTATTGCATGCAAATAGACCACAAGGAGGTAAACTTAAATTATTCCATGAAAGAGAGGCCTCTAATGATCAGTGACAGAGACTAGAGGTATTTATTCTGAGTGTAATTCCACACAAAGAAAAGATAATCTTGTTCAACAGGTAGCTAAAAGCATGGTATTTTAAGGAAGATTTTAGGATATTTGACCACTGGTACCAATTAATTAAAAGAATATCCTCAGAGTCTCACCGTTCGCTCCATAGCTTTCTAGGAATGAGGCTAGCACAACTGAGGGGAAACACACGAGACTGCAAAGTGAGAAGAGAAAGTTACAGAATCACAGGATAACTCAGGTTGAATGGGGCCTTGGGAAGTCTCTAGCCCAACCTTCTGCTTGAAGCATGGTGACCCATCAAATCAGGCTGGGTTGCTCAGGACTTTAACCATTTGGGTCTGGAAAACCTCCAAGGTCTGAGATCCCACAACCTGTATGGTCCCCTGTTCCACTGCTCAGCTGACCGCATGGTGAAAAAGTTTATGCTCATACCCAGTTTGAACCTCTCTTGTATCAACATATGTCCATAATCTGTTGTTTTGCCGTCACACACTACAGTGAAGGTCTTGTCTCAAGTAGAAGGTTAGCTCTGCTAAACAGGCAAATACCCACGCAACCCCTCACTCACTCCCCCTCCTCAGCAGGGCAGGGAGAGAAAACAAGATGAAACGGTTCATTACTTGACACAGAGGGAGATTGCTTACCAGTTACTGTCACAGACAAAGCTCAGGGAGTCCTAATGCTTTCTTGTAATGGTAGGAGGAACTACAACTAATACAGAAAAAAACCATGAGAAAATCCCAGGCAGTAAGACTGATGAGAATGCCAGTTAGATAGCCAGGAAAAGCAGTGATAGGATTTACCTAAACCCAAGCAGGAACTGCTTGCATTCAGACAATTATTCATAGCAAATAAGGGTACAGACTTGTTGTAGAACAGTAATGGTGACTGGAACATAGCTGTTGAAGAGTAAGTCCTGTTGCCAAAATGTACCAATAAGACAAGCGTAATAGGATACAGCCATATACAAATGAGGCAGGAAACAAAACAGGAAATAGTACCAATGAGAAAGCATAGGCTGAGATCAGAATTTCTTTCAGGACAGATTGTCAGAAAGGTCCTATTGAGACTGTGCTTGGGATCTGATTCAGTCATGCCATTTGACTGTGGTAAAAAGTCTTCTTAACAGTACTGGAAAGAAAAGTCTTGCTGAAGTCACTCTACTGCTGGAAACTAATTTCCCAGACACAGGTTGAAATCCAGGACAAGAAAGTTATTGGGAGTACATGGATTTATGAAGAAATCATGCTTGACCAGCCTGATAGATATCTACAATGAGATGACTAGCTCCATGGATTAGAAGAGAACAGTGGATGGTTTTTGTCTTGATTTTAGTATAGCTTTCTACTCTGTCTCCTATAATATCCTCATAGACAAATGAAGGAAGTGTGCTGTCATTAAGAGGGACCTCAACAAGAAGAAGTGGGCTGACAGGAACATCATGGAGTTCAACAAAGGAAAATGCCAAGTCCTGCTCCTGGGGAGGAATAACCCCATGCACTAGTATGGGCTGGGGACTGACCAACTGGAAACCAGCTTTGCAGAAAAGGACCTGGGGATCCTGATGGAAAAAGAGTTGACCATAAGAGAGCAATGTACCCTGGCAGCAATGAAAGCCAACAGCATCCTGGGCTGCATTAGGAAGACCATTGCCAGCAGGTCGAGGAAGGTGATCTTTCCCTCCTTCCATGTCACTGAAGAGACACATGTGGGGTGCTGTGTCTAGTGCTGGGTTACCCAGTATAAAACAGACATGAACATACTGGAATGAATCCAGCCAAGGTCACTGAAGGTGATTAACAGGGAAGTAGCGTCTGAAACAGGGAGATGCTGAGAGACCTGGGACACTTTAGCCTGGAGAAAACAGGTTTCAGGGAGTTATCTTATCAGTTAAGTATTTGACGGGAGGGTGATAAAGGCAATGGACACAAATAGAAATACAGAAAATCCTGTTTCAACACAGGAAAAGTAAGTTTTACACTGGCACAGGTTGTCCAGAGATGTTATAAAGTGCCCATCTGTGGAGACTAGACACAGCCTTGAGAAACTTGTTCTATCTGATCCTGCTTTGAGATCTTCAAGGCCATGGACTTCAAGAGGTCCCTTCCAGCCCCCATGATTCCTTATTTTACTGCTATAAACAAACTAAAAAATCTTGTTGCAATTTTTTTTCCTGGCAAATAAATTGACTTCTTTCTCCAGCTGAAATGTAATTAAAAGATTGGATTTTGTAGACTATGGGATTTTTATTTAAAACATTATATTTTTTTTTTCCTCCCTCACTGATTTATAGTCTATTTGGAAAACATTTTTACTGACATTTTATGAAGGTTGAGTTTGTTCCATATCATTCTACCATGACCCCATTATATGTTAGCCAGAACAAAACCTTTAAACAAAATTTAAAGTTCTGTTCCTTTGTATATTACCTCTCATTTTTACCATTCATTTCAGTTGTAAAATATGTGGCCTCCTGCCAGCATTATTGTGCCAGCGTCCCATATGAATGTTAAGCAGGCAACAATGATGCACTATAATTACAGTGCTTGAAATGATTGGAAATAAATTGGCACTCCAATTATAGATGCATGAAAGAGGCTCCAGTATATCACAGTCAGTCCATTAATTTCTAAAATAGCTCAGGCGATCTCACTATTTTAGTGACATTCGTTATTCACTGCTGCAATGAATCACAATGAACAGTGGGGCCTTGAAATTAATAAGTTGAAGGACATTCGAAAACAAAAGAACTTAAACCATTCCATGCTACTTTGTGCCCCGAAGAGAAAATAACCTCCAAAAGCAATATTGAAACCTATTTGCTTCATTTTGAGAAAGAAAATGTTAATATATTTTTTGATCTCACCCCGATGTCTTCAGTCAATTTACACAGTGTTCCAACTGAGCAGGGAAATAATTTTATGGAAATCTGCACAGTAAGCACATTCAGATTTCTATAGTGTACTACAAATATTTTAATGGGAAAGCCAGGACTGTAAATGTAAGTACTGCGTGTTACGTTTGCTTATCTCAGCAGGCTACTGCTCTCAGGATAACACATTATTAAGTTGGTATTGGTAAACCAGTCCGGGTGATATGAGAATTGGGCCTGTGACAAACACCTATGGTGAATTCAGTCTATACACAAACTTCTTTAATATTTTCTGTGCATGGACTCATCCCAGTTGTCCCTTTAGGTCATCCTGAGCCTTCAAAATGCTTTGTTTTCCCCTGCTCCCATGATGTGAAAGGTTACTGTCAGTCCCTCATTAGCCCAGTTTCTGGGCTAATGTCTACAGACGCCAGAATAAAGGAAAAAGGAAGAAGGGATAACATCACTGAAGGAGAGAGAAGAAATGAAGACTGTCTCTAGACAGGCATCTACCAATGGTCCTGTAGCTGGTCTCTACCAGCTCTGTGTATAGTCAAGGTGGGGGGATGAAGAGAGATATATGAGCTCCAGATTCCAGGGTCCTTTACGCACTGTACAATTCAGTCTCTTCAACTAATTAAAGACAGTCTGAAAACAAAAATACTTTCAGTCTCTTTCATTGTGCACTGGGTAGTGGAAAGGTCTGATCACGGGACAGCAACAATCCACTTTCAGTAGGCACTGGAAGTAAAGACCAATATCTGAACAACCCAAACACTCCTGAAGATTTAAACCTTGCAATGGGAATTTTAAACTAGAATAAATATTTATAAAAAATTTAAAATTAACTTCAAAGAATTGCTAAAAGAATAAAGCTAGTCATTACTGCCAAGTCATCAGGGCCTGAAATTACAGTTTAAATGTTAGTAATTCCCCACTGCTCTTTCAGGGATTTTCAATTATGTCACTCCAGAATAATAAGCAAGTAATGAAAAAAAAAATTTAACAGCTATTCTATGCAGTTGCTTAAAATAACTGAAAATATAAAATGCAATCAGTCACATTCATCCTCAGGTATTCTGGATTAGATTCTTGATGGGGAAAAAAATTGAGCATTAAACTTCTTTCTTATGCACATATGTCTTTTCCCAACTTTATGAGAATCTTATTATTTGTAATTAAAACTGGCTCTTGAAAATATTATTCTCTGTTGCCTTATTCTGTTACCCATGACAAGATGAAGGTAATTGTGATGGCTGCTCAAGGAAGCTCTTTTAGGTGACAAAACGCCTGAAAATTCCAGCTTCTTGTAGAAAATACTGACACTCAAGACAAGGACTTCCAATTTAGTCAGCTGTAGCTCATAGAAATTGAAGATGGGATAAGGGAAGGTGAAAGGGAAGGGGAAAAGGGAGTGGAAAAGGAAAAGGAAAAAAAGGATAAGGAAAAAGTTGAGACTGTCACTTCTATATCACTCCATTCAAGCCTCAGGTTTGAAGAAAGAAGGAATCTAGGTCAATGTATTAATCACCAGTATCCATTTTTCTTCCAGTTTGCCTAATTCCTTTTTAAATCTCTAATCATTTTTGGCTATTACAACGTCTGTTGCAATGAGTTGCAGCATTTAATAAGGCACTGTACAATAATGCACTGCCTTATGTTTGATTAAACCTGCTAACTTATTTCACCCAACACTTGCTTATTCTTATCTTGAAAGTGGATATAAAAAATTTCAACAATAACTATTGTTACCTTTTAATTTTGCTTGTTGTAAATATATAATTCATAACTCTGTCTTTCATTTATTTCATTCTGAAGTAACTGCAGCACCTGCAGATGAATATAGGCAAAAATGACAATTATATTTTTCACAAGCACCTAAACATTTTGAAGTGTTTGGGTGCTAAGACATAGCATGATTTCATAACACCTCCTATTTCTTTTCTGAATTGAAAAATAATGAAAAAATAACCATTTTTTGTCACGTTCTCACTCTGATAAACATAGAAAATTTAAAATGGAGTTTCATTTTAGGATGTCTTGTTGGCAAGAAAGTTAGAGTGTAAGAGAAATAACTTCACTTGAAATGTCATATTTAACAATTCAGCATTGGACCAAATTTCACTACCTTCTTGGTTTGTTTCTGAGGTAGGGTACAAAACCAACAGAAAACCTCCAGTAGCCACTGGTTAAGGTCCCTGATCTCTCTTCAGGTTCAAAACGAAACAATATCTCATGATATTGATTTTTTTCTCCCCGAATTCAAATTTAGCCATTTGTAATTTTGAGCCAAGAGAATTAAGTTTAAGCTTTGCTCTATTACTATCTAATGTTAAAATGCATGTCTTTTTTCTGATTTGTTTTAAGAAATGTATATTTCATTCTCATAAATGTAGTATGCAAACCTGAAGTGCAGATCAAGCATGAAGTTAATGTCACCAGGCTCTATGTAGACTTTTTTAGAAAACTGTTATTTTACCAAAAAACTGAACACACATTGAAACTGTGAGTTCTAATCTTCTGCAACACTGAAATGGAGCAAGCAAGATGACTGGGATAAGATTGAAAGTCTGGTTTGTAAACTTTGTGCGGGAATTTGAAGGGAAAAAAGAAAAATGGAATTCAGATTAATAAATAATTTAATAACAGAAATCTAAGTAATGTCTACCAACAAAGTTTTACGGAAAAAAAAAAAAAAAAGAGCTTTTCAAACAAGCTTGCATGTTGTCCTTGATGAAATTCTAACTGTGACTAGCAAATGGAACTGTATTGATCAGATTATATTGGATATTTACCTCAAACATAACAAATTTGTACAGTACTGTGAAAAAAACCCCACCTAAGCCAGCTGCAAATTGTCTGGCAGATTTCAAAAAGCAGCTTTCATCAAGGAATCAACTTAATGGGGTTCTGCAGAAATCAGAATAAAACAATTTTTTTCAATACTTTCATCACAATTTTATCGAAACTATAAAATCACTGCTTATAACACTAGCAGGAGGCACAGTGTGCTAAATCACACTGGAAAAGGATGTGCAAATGAAGACTGCTTCAGAGCTTTTCGCTAGGGATGTTTTAACGCAGCTGCATACAAAGATATAAATCAAGAAATAAGAAATGCCATATTGATAAGAATGGGAGACTTTAAACTGAAAGTTCTGTTTCTGAGAGAATGGGGGTTAATCAGGGACCAAATGAGAAATGAAGACATCAGTGTGTTTGAAAATCTTCTTTACAGCTTTGAGCTCTTCAAAATCTCTCCTTCAGCAGCTCGGAAAGCTTGACTAGCAGTGCAGCTCATCTCTCACAGAAGTCAATGCAAAGTCCACTGTCAAATTTGTTGAGAGTCTAATCAAGTCCAAAAGAGCACTTTACATTTATCGAAGTGCTGTACAAACATTAACTAATCAGACCTCTATCATTAGAAACTTCTTTGAGAGGGGAAAAATGAAAACATCATCTTTTTAATAGTTGTTGCTCGCCCCAACCTTTCACACTAAACCTAAAACCCCATGACTAAAATGAAAAAGCTTTTTATTTTTAACATTTCATTCTCTGTTCCATCAACTTGGATCAATGTGTTTGGAGGAGGTCACTGTCAAATTACCAACTTCTTAGATGTACAATTTAAGCCTAATTAAAGGTTTGATGGAACTCTCTCAGTAAAATGAACTCATTCAAATAGGAGATAATTTAAGATCATTCACTAAGGACCTTTTCTTCTTCCATACAGAACATAAAATTTTTATTTCATCTTACAATATAAATTAAACTTGATAAAAGAGGTGTGGGGTTTGTTCCAACCCCATTTATATAAAATGTACAAGTTAATACTATCCTTTCCCCTTAGTGGTACTATGAATTATGTTTCTAGCAAACTTATGGAACTTTAATATACTATAGCTTTCTTAAAATACCTTTCAATCTCCTTGCTATCTGCTAATTTTGGTATTGTGTTGGTTTCCTTGTCCAGGACTATTGGAAAAACTTCTATGGTTCTTATTAAAAGTGGTATGCCAGAGAAAAGAGCAATTGCCACACGATAGTTTGGTGGGGATTTTCTGCCTGGAAGGTCTTAAAACTTATACCAAGATAACATTTAAATGTGAATGCTGCTAAACTCTGTTAACCTCGCTGTTTTCTCACCTCCCTGCAAAACCAATTTGCAAACTCTTATTTATTCAGCATTCATCACTAAACTGCCTGACCCAGCATATTGCTTCTTTGCCAGATTGCTTATTTTGACTTCTGAGAAGTACTCCGTGCTGATTTTGAGAACCTGATTTTGTATTAACTGCGGACTCCCATTCCCACACACAAATGACATATGTTATCACAGCAGGAATTTGAACCCTGTAGTTCCTGGATGCCAGTTACATTGTCATGAAATGCTAATCCCTGAGATGAGAGGGTTTGGGGGATCTCTTCAGTACAAGGAGATAAGAAGTCCTTGATGTTTGGTAGAACACACTGAGATACATTGAAGGATGCTGACTTCATGCTCAGGTTTGATGGGGCTCTGAGCAACCTGATCTAGTTGAAGATGTCCCTGCTCATTGCAGAGGTGTTGGACTAGATGATCTTTAAAGGTTCCTTCCAACCCAAACCATTCTATGATTCTATGACTCTATGTGAGCGGGTTTGGTGGAGCTGGAACAGTGTAAAAAGGTTTGACCCCTTAGTGTTGACTACTTTGTAGAAAGTAACCCAGTGACTTTCGGCTGATGGCAGTCAAGCCTGTCATACTTAAACTACTAATGGACAGAAGCAGAGAGCAAACAGCTAAAGGAGTATAATTTATGTCTATCTTTATGTATATGTACATATGTATATCTGTATATATGTACATATGTATATATATGAATATATATGTATATCTTTATCTTGCATGGACATGGTATTTTCTGCAAGTCATGTGAATACATGACTCTTTCCCAAACACATCCCAGTTGCAATTCACTGACAGAATATTGAGTCAGATGCAGCTTTGGTCTGACCAATTAGTGTATTCTTACATTGCATTTACAACAGAAATATTGTAGCTGCCTGGGAGAACACTCTAAATCTGCCTCAGGGCAGAGTCAGACAGATTAGCATGCATCCCTTTTCATACTTTTATTTCTACTTATTGACACATTAAAGTGTTATATGGAAGAGCTGGGGTATCAGTGAAATATGCAGATTTACATCCTGACATACATATAGAATATAGTATATTATATACAGGCAAAATACGTAAATATAAGTGAACGTGCATACAATTTTAAATATGTCCTATGTAAATAGCCAAATCTAGAAGCCTTCTCCTAAGCATCTGATCTTCTACTTGATTTACCGATTGTTGACAATTTAGAGTACAGGCTTTAGAAGCTTCTTCAGAGTCAACTAAAAATGTACACATAATGTCTGTGTAATACTGAAGTATACAAGAATTTAACTGGGTTTTCTTCTGTGCCAAAACAGTGGAGGGGAATCTTCATTTCAGACCTCGTTTACAGCTCTCTGCTTAATCTGAGCCTTGCCTTACAAAGGCAGCTTGTGCTGCAGCATTAGCAGTTCTTGTCCCTGTATGATATTTGTGGTCCTCACTGAAGTCTTGTGCAGTGCACCTCTAAAGCCTGTGGGGCATTGCTCCCATGAAGAGCCATACTAAAATGCTCTCCACCACTTCCTGGGAAAGGAAAGACTTGATCCACCACTGTTATAATTATAAAATATGCAGGAAGCAACATCTGCCAAGTGTTATTAGGCTAGGATAAATGAGATATGCCATATTCTCCGACTCTGGACACAATTTTATTTTCTTCATTCAGAAAAAGTCTGGAATCCGTGACTGAATTCTGTAGCTCTGGCTAGTCTCAAATAAGGCAAATTTTGCTTTCTATGTTTGTATATACACATTTAATGAGAGAATAAAATTAAAGGTTTATTTGTTTTCAGCAAATTAAATGAGAAGAAGAAAATAATTCTTAAGGAATATCTTACCCAAATGCTTTTCCACAGACCATAGAGGGTCTTTTACTTTTCAGTTAAACTGAATTCCTCTGTTTTTCCTCTTTTCATCCCTGTCAGAAGTTAGGGCCTGATTCAGAGTACAGTCAAGCCAAGAAGGATCCCTCCATGGATTTCCATGCATACCAGGTCCATTACTGCAGTGTTTTAATATCTGAACTGAAAGTTACCATGACTCTCTGAGAGGTTGGGTTAGTTTCTGTGGAGATCATCTACCTTTTAGGTAAATCGCTGAATTTTGTAGATGCTACCAGGACAGCAAGCACATATTCTGAAGTACTCAATACTTCATTCTGCCTCACAACTAAACACAACCAGGGCACTGTAATTTTGCAAATGCTAACACCTTACAGTTTTTTCATACAGTTTGCATTGTTCATCTGAATCAAAGCTGAACACTAAACATTTTGAACACCAGTTTCTAAATTGCTGAAGGGTGACAGAATTTTAGACAAAGTATATTTATTCACTATTCCTAAGTATGCAGCTATCATTAGCACTACACAGTAATGAAGATATGGAGGCATGGGACAACACCACTCTGGTTCATGGGAAATCAGTGGCAGATGATTTGTAGTCCCCTATTTTAAATACTACCCCACATTACTTCTGATCAGGACATTTCAAGTAATCAGTTGTGACTGCTTATTTGTTCCTTTCAAAAGTTTATGACGTCCTTGATCTGGAGGTCAGTAAACAAATGAGAGAACTGTAAGTGAGTTCAAATGCAGTGTAACGGGGAGTTAATTTTCACTGCCCTGTCCCTAGATTAATCAACTGAGAACAAAGATGAATTAAACAACGTATTAATGGAATGATATAGCAATGAGGAAACTATATTTATCTATCTCTGAAACCATCCACTCCAACTTCTTTATTTGAATTCTATTTTACCAGTTGGAATAACACATGCAAGTGAACTTGGTTCCTGAACATCAGAGTCTCCCACATTATACCCAGCAGCACTGAATGAACCAATACCAACATAAGAGTTTCTTCTGATGCTGGTTTTGCCTCAGCAAGAAAAAAAGAGAATTAAGCAGATGTGCGATACCTTATTTACTAAAGTGCCAAATGCCATCGAAATCCAGAACTAATTTAATTTGATATACCTTCCAATCTCTACAAATCTCAGTCAAGTGGAAAATAGCCTCTTTGGCTCAGGGATCGGGGCAGGCTGAGGACCTACTGTGCTCTACAACTGTTGAAGCTATCACACTTTTCCAGTGTAAGCCATTCAGCAGCTTTGCAAATTCCTAGAAAAGTCAGAGAACCAAAGAAATTAGCAATAGAGGGAGAGGTATGGATTATGATTTTTCAGTTTCAAAGATGCTGAGTTTCCACCAATCATATAACTTTAATATTGGCTTGGATTACCTAAAAGTTTTGTAAGTCAGGTCATTTATAGAGAAGGTGAAAAAAGTGAAAGAAAAATCATCCATGTTGCCTTTGGTTAAAACTATCAAAACATAGGAATTCACCTCAGAGATCCCACAATCCACTATATTTCCTTCTCATAAAGCGGGAAGCTGTGCCTCATGAGACACTGATGATCACAGTGCAGGCAGAAGATGGGGTTCAGTCAGATACCTTGAACCTAGCAGAGGAATGAAAACATGAGATGCTCATGCTTTATTTTGAAATAAAATTTTCTTCACAGAATATCACATTATTTACTGAAAAGAAATTCTGATGGAAATCTTTTTATCCATCTCTAGCTAAGAAGGTATATAATCATCTTGTGCGACTCCTAAAATCAAATCCCTCTACTTCACCAAAGTGCAAGGTGGTGCAATTTCAGGTCAGGTCACATTCCCCAAAGAAACCATGGCATTGTGGGAAGAAAATTAACATGGTTCTTGTGGAGCACTGGCTGTTATTAGATGCATCCCCACCCTTTTCCATAGCCCCCTTTTCCATAGCCCTGCACGTTCCCCACTCTGAAGTTTCTCCTGCAAGACACAGATGGATAGGAAATCAAAGGATCTGCTGAGCCCCCATGTCTTAAGTGGGAGTCACGGAGAGGAGAGAAGCCCTGAGGTGCCAGAGTAGGATTTTTTTGTAGGGATTGAGCTGAGGCATTGCTGAGGCTAGACAATAAAATAACTCACTGTCGGGGCAGGGGAACAGCAGTGACTGCTCAGAAGAGCCAGTGAGGAAGAAAAGACACAGCAGAGGCCCAGAGAGACTTCTGCTTTGAGAGCAACCAAAAGGCCACCATGTACTGACCTCTGGTCATTAGCAGTTGCTTAAGATTAAGCATAAGAACTGGGCAAGTGAATACCAGTAAAGTAATATTATCAGTCTCCTGAGATAGAGGTGGTGTCATTTTATATGTCAGCCTTCAATGGATATTTCTTCCAATCTTCTGTGCTGTAGAGTCTTCAACATTTCATTTGTAGGAAAGAGAATTCTACATTTTCTCTCCTGTTTGTCCTCCCTAGGCACATCACAGTAAGTAAGTACAGCACCTAAATGTCTGTGAAGCCGTCTTGACTCTGGACATGGACAAGCATGAGTAGGAAATCAGTTACACAACTGCTGTGTCCAGTGCATGTTAACCTCATTCACAATATGGGGTAAAGTCCTGGCACAATGTGTCTGCCTCCACGTCTCTCCTTTATGGCTTTAGATTAGGTAGAGTTGTGCTTTCTTCGTGCATTCGTTGTTGCACATTATTGCAAGGGGAATTGACAAAAGTGTTTGCTGTTATATCAATTCTGCTCTCACAAAAGTAAGGAAGGGTCATGAAAATGCCCTAGGAAATAAATTTTTCAGGGAAGTAAGTGTGTCATTCCCAGAGTTTTTATAAGCTGTGATTGGAGAGGAGTATCTGGGATTACCTAAAAGCATCTATAGAGTGGTAGCAACATGAAAGCAACTACCTAAAGAAATAGGCTCTAGCCTATTTCAAAAGTACATATTTGTACTCTACCCTTCAAGTACCAAATAATATTACTAAAATCAATGGAAAAAACTTTGATTTTAATGTTTCTTCTCATCATTTTTACAGGGAAAAATTTTCATCATTTTAACACAGTCTCATCAAGGTTATAGCAAGTGGGAAGTGCTAATGGAGACAGTGCTGGAGTGAGACACATTCATACATTAGGACAATGCAGTGTTGAGTACATAAACATTTCACCCTGCCCTTAACCCCAGAAATGGTTGTATTTCAGTAGTGTGAAATTATTCTACATACATAGTACTTTCTTTAGTGCTTCCTCTATCACTTGTTAACTGGTTTTTAAAAAGAGAAAAATGTTCTTTTTCTGGTGATCTGTTTTTTATAAAGAAAGTAGAAAGAATCTCAACAAATAAACAAAAAGCCCTTGAGAGCTGATGCACTAGCTAATGGCTATGTTGAAAATCTCCAGTTAAAAGGTTTACTTTCTTCTATGGTCTATTTCCACAGGTACAAGAAAAAAAAAAAAAAAATAAATTCAGTCCGCTAGACAGAATGATTCTTTCTTTTAATCTAGGCTTTTCCACTTTGTGTAAATCCTTCTTTACTAGTATGAATTAATTATCCATAGAAAGGAATAAGAGGAGTGATGTTCCTATTCTACAGCATGACATAATCACAGTGGAATTAGAAATTGAAAGGATAAATCTTGTAATGAATGGTGACATGCTTTATACGTATATAAGTCCTACAGAAAAGATGATATTAACATCCCCACTTTTAATAAGTTCTTGATCCTGATCCAACTGAGAGTTCAGAAGCCCGGTGGTGATCTAACACCCTTCCAGAAATAGCATAAAATAAAACTCTGGTGTCATTAACTTCCCCACGGACACAGTAGCATGCGCAGACTTTTTTCTTTCTGGGGAGTTAACTCAAAGACTTTGAATATTACAAGAACTGGGCAAATCTGGGAGGCTAGGTCCTGCCACAAGAACATGTCCCATGCAGGTGATAGTATTGTATTTATGGAAGTCCTTAAATCACTCCCATGTGGTCCAAGATGGTTTTTCACTACAGAGTCAAGCTAACAGTAAATTGTCATCCCCTCCTTTAATGCCAGTTTGGAAATAAAGAGGAAAGAGAACCAAAGAAATGCTCACCCTAGGAAAGAAGAAATGGGCACACAGCACTTAATTCCTCACATCAACATGAACCATCTAGTGAGACCACACTGCAGAGTAAGCTGAAGCAATTTCCTTCCCCTTCATGGCCTGAAGGGAGCACATAAACTAAACCACAACTAGAAGATACAATTCCCTGAGCAGAAACTGTTCGGGTCCCTCAAAAGTCCAAAGAACACTGAGCTCTGCTGAGACCAATCCTGAAGTTGAATTTCAGGCTCTTGCTATGAGTGGTGCTGCCTGTTACTCACAGCATCTCTCCAGCTACAAATTAGATCCAGCTGATTACTTGTTTGACACCAGGCAATGTGTCAGCCTGGTGTGATCCTTCAGCTGTCACACTTCCACCACATGGTCTAACACAGGAGGTGCATCCCATATGGTTTCATATGAAGCTAAATAACCAACTGATTTACCGTTGATTTATTAATTAGAAACAATAGCTTGTGGGAATTCTTATCTCTGCCTCAATCATCTCTTCAGCCATCACTAGTAGGAAAAAATGTATTATGTCATTGCTGCCTTTCCCCTGCCTGTTATCCCATTGCCTACTCAACCTGTATGGGGGTGCAGGTTCACTGCAGCAGGGATCTCCTCTCTGTACCTGTGTCCATACTACAAAATAAAATGGGGGCTGGGATCACTGTTTGACTCTGAAGCCAAATGGCATCAATTAACATCCATCTGCATTTCACAGCACTTGGCCTTGGATCTCTTCTGGACCCCCTGTAGTGTATCTAAGATCTCAGACATTATTATTATTATTATTATTATTATTATTATTATTATTATTATTATTATTATTATTATTATTATTTTTCTCTTTTTCTGTCCAAAGAGTCCAAAACAAAATGTGGCTGTGTCACAGTCCAATGCAGTAGAGAGTAAAAAGGTATGGATGTTACATGTGTCCTGAGACACACCATGAAGGCATGTAGGGGTATTTGAGGACATAAGAACTGCTCAGATAGTCCTGAAGGACTCTGTAGACTGGAGGGATCATGGACTTGTCCATAATGTTGACTACGAATGGTCCTTGGCAAGTGGTCATCATCTCACACCACACTAAATAGACAGAGACAAAACCTCACTTTGGACAATTCACACAGGTTCATCCCCTAACCCTATCTCATTTAGACAATTATTTTATACAGCCTTATATTATTTTTATACTAATAAACTAAGCAGTGCCTGAGGTCATTCTCTGGCCAACAGTGAGACTAGCTGGCACCATCTGGTGATAAATGCAATATTAAAAATCCCCTTCCCTTCAAAAAAGTGTAGCCATAGCAAAAACAACTTCAGGGAATGTTTTCTGGACTGCACTAACTCCTGAACCTCTTGAACTAGTTGGGATGGCTAAAACTGCACCAGCGGCTTCCTCACAGTTTAGCAGAATAGACAATCACATTGTATAACTCTGGCCCAGGACTCTTAATTGCAGTCGAAGACTCCTAGCTCCCATTGCAATCTAATTTATAGCTACTGTGAGAGAAAGTGGTGAGGGGACAAGGAGAAAAGGGAAATATTACATGTGTGGATATTGCTCTTAGCAAAATTGTGAAAAAAAATCCTACAGTTCTTCCAACATTTGGGGATAAATTTGTCAAATTGTTAAACTCACTATCTACTCCTGCTCCTTAAGCACTGTGCCCCTATAAATTTTAATGTGCTTCCTTTCTATCAAAGGTATTATTTGGTATAAGTGATAAAGTGACACATTTGGTAGCTTTGTAAATATACATTTGAAGAATACTGGCTGTCATAAAATAACCAAGCTGTCAGATTGCAAAGTCAGAGTGAAGCAAGGTGGTTAACTGAAATGTGACTCCCATGAAGAATTTTCTTGTCACTCTGTATGTGGAGGCATCTGCTGCAAATACAGACTCTCAAGTCAACAGACACTTTGATCGCAGGATGATTTATGTCAGCCATCAAATGTCTGTGTGGTAACCACACATCTGTCATCAGGACAATGTGGCATAAAAGAGAATTTAATTGCTTTTGGATTATAAATAAAATGAACATTGCAGGAATAAATTACAAGATCACTGTTAATTTGTCGATTGTGCTATCAAGGGCAAGAAAAACTAGTGGGCATAAAAAACAAAGTTATTTTTTGCTCCTGTGAGGTGTAGTTAGGAACGTTTTAATAACAAATGGCAACAATCTCTTTTGGTAGGTACATACAACCTGAAAAAAAAATGTCAGTGTTGATGAATCTGGCACGTCTGTCTCATATTTAATCAACTCTTGTAGGTGCTAATGGAGGAAACAATCTGGGATAAAGGACTTGTGAAAGTCAGCTATTAAAGATATATTTAATATTTAGATCAGCTTCTCCTATTTTCTTCCTCCCACCCATTATTTAACACTAATAGCTTGGAAGAGAACCATTTCTGAGAGAAAACCAGCTGTGTACTCACCATCATAGAAGACTAATTTGTGTGCAATGTCCAACCAAATTATGGGTGTCTAGCATACCAGTATGATACAAACAGCCTAAGAAATGCACCTATATTTTCTATCTAATAGCCAGTGGAGAGGGGGCTGGACCTCAGTTGGGCTATAAGTTTTGAGTTTAGATAAATATCTGCATGTGTACAAGGTGTCCATGTTCTTGTTGCTGTCAATGGTTAATAAGGGTTTGATTCAGTTGCCGTAAGGTGGTGTCCAGTGTCCTTTGGGTTGCCCTAGAGTACCCGAGACATCTACATAGGGTTGGCAGAGATGACTCATAACCTCTTCCCTTCTGGATTACCAGCTGCAGACAAGGCAGGATTCCCCAGGGCACCAAAATGACACCAGATGCTGATGTTAGGAAACTGAATCTGGCCTCTACTCTCTAAGGTCAAGCCCATCACTTTATCCCTTGGAATGGAAGGAACCCATGTTCATTCTTAAGTTTCTCCAAAGCATTCTGCAAAGCCAAATGCTTGTTATTTGAGTGTTGCAAAGCTCAAGTAAGGATTCCACAATAGTCAGCTGAAATACAGCACAGTGTCCCTGCAAAGCACAACGTTAATCCTCTAATTTCCCAGACAGCATAAAAAGAAAGGGGCAGGGAGAGCTTCTTGCCACTGTGACCCTGGTCAGGTCACAGCAACCCATCCTCCAGCCTCCCTCTTTTTCCTGTGTCTTTTCAATTTAGGCAATTTGTGAGAGTCACCTTTAATAAAGATTGTTTAGGATCATGGGGCCCAGATCTCAGTTTCACATAGGAAATGTTAGTGTGACAGCATAGTAGTAATAGCAATAACAGTAATCACTTTCCCAGCATTTTATATATGGACTAATGAAGTGTTTGGTGTAAGTCCCAAATTAAATGAAATTTAACGTTAACTCTTGAACCCGTACAAAGTGCCACTTACTATAATATACAATAGCATAATTTGCAAGCATGAGTTAATTCCCACAGAGTCCTAGTGAGAGAGGTAAATAATACACTGCGTGTATGAATGAATAACCACTGCTGGAGAGAGGTTAGAAGACAAGCCTAGGGTGAATTATTCATTGTGAGGGATTTACCTTCCCAATTTAACACATTTTTGCGGCTCAGCAATGATTAGCAACCATGTTTGGGGCCTAATTCCACTTGTGAACTGATTTAAGTGACATGGAAGGATCAGAGAGTTGTCAAAGACTGCTTCAGGAAACACCACTGTACAGAGTTTGTGCTGTCTGGTATCACAAGAGCTTAAAGTGTCTATGTCACCTTCTTGTCCAAGAGCCTGCCTAAGATGTGTAACAAGAAACAGATGCTATTTCCTCAGGTCAGTTTGTTTTAACTTACATGCAATAGCTGAACAAGTTGCTTTAGTTTATGTACAGGACCATAGCTACACCAAAATATGAGGAAAGAAAAAACTGTCTTCAAAGCTTCTATGGCTGACTCTGTATCTGAATATTAATTGATTATTTGCAACATACAGTTACAATTACATGGTATTATGATTTCTTTCTTATTCATCTTTAATAAATGAATTAGCAATACAAAGCATAGTTATGAACCCTGGATTGGTCTAGATCAGTCCCACCAAAGCCTATTTATTGAATTTGGACAAAAGCCTCAGTCACTTCAGCAAAACCACTTTATCATCTCCAGGGGGAGAGTTTCTGCAAGTAAAAGTGCTACAAGAAGTGAGCAAGTAAGTGAGTTAAAGGACTTCTAGAAATGAAGGGTCAGAGAGGATCAGGTAAGGACATAAGGCACTAGACATGGCTACTTTTAATAAGACATAGAAATCTTAGAGGAAGACATCTGAGGAAATGTGACGCAACGGGAGCTGCTATTGGAGACAAAATGCTGGGTCCAGTAAGGAGCTGAAAATACTGTGGGAGTACAAGCAAACCACAGAAAGGGAAAATGAGGATTAAGAGATCCAGAGGTCAGAGCAAAGATGAGATCATTGCAAGCACTTGCTAAGAGTAAGTCTTCTGTCAATGTCCCCACCTTAAAGTCTCTTCACATCAATACCTACAACCAACAAAAAGGCATAGTTTTAAATTGCAGAAAAGGAAGGATCAGATCAGACATTTGGAAGTTCATTCTAATAGGAAATACTATGCATAAGAACAAATTGCCTTGGAGCTAGTGGTGTTCCCACCATTGAAAGTCTTTCAAAACTGGATAGAAATTTTATCTAGAGTGATGCAACACAATCAATCCTCTCTGAATCAAAGGAATGGACAAAATGGTTTCCCGAGGTCCCTTTCTGAGTCTTGGCTAAGCAAGTGACAAATGGACTCTGAGAGACTATTTTCCTGCGTGACTGCTTTCCTAACACCAGTTCAGTTTTCTCCTGCAGATCCATCCAACCTCCACTGAAAGCCAGAGGTGAGAAAATCACCTATGACACTTTCTTTCATTCTCCACCTTAATGATGGGAGCACAGCACTCCTAATCTTTTCCACAGATATTCCTTGCACTGCTCTCAGAGAGAAGTAACTTAGCTCAGTAATCAGACATTTTAAACCAAGCATTTATCTTTGAGCACTGAGGTATCAGTAGGACCTCTGGCTTCACATGATTTTAAATTTGTGGAGGGAATGCATTTATTCACTTCTTTTTATTCACAGGTCCTAATGAATGATAATGATGGGTTGATAGAAGTGCTTGGCAAGACTGATATCCCAGGCTATTAAAATACAATAGGAGAAAACCTTTGCAGTCCTCTCTTTTGAAGGGAAAGCTGAAAGTAGAAATCCTAGTGATCTCTCTATCATCTTTACCTGTCCAACAACAAAACTGTGAAATATTGTAGATAAGATCCCCGAAAAGGAACAGGCAGTCTTTCTGAAGAAGTCCTTTCACTCCTCTTCTTCCTCCCTTCATAATATTCAGACATGATAGCCCCTTTTACAGCCATTTCTCATTCTTGCTATAGGACTTCTACATGCCAAAGCTATTCAGTGTTGACCTGGTGACACAGACTGACAAATATTGCAAATGCATTTATGATAGGACTATTTGGGGGATGTGCAAAATCATACAAAGTTGTTATACGTAAGGGCAGATGTAGCCTCAGTCTCACTGAAGAATGTATAACCACTGTTATGCCATGTTAGGGAGTATGTCTACTGCCACAGAAAATGTTGGAAAAGAGGTTAAAGCTCCTTTTGCCTTGCCACCATTTCTGCATATAGAGTAGCAAGACTGATTATAGCATGGCAAAAAAAATCACTAGGCTGGGAGCCAGGAGACCTGAAGTCACTGGGAAAATCTGACAAAGAAAGAAAAGGCAAATGAACTCTGCATGGCAAAATAGACTTGGTTTAAAAAATAATCATAATCCATGGGCCTCTGAAGCAGGACACAATAGCTATGTCTCCTTTCTGAAAATGAATTAATGCACTGTTTGAAGCCACTTCTTGAGTAAAATTATAGGCGTAAAATTAATCAGTTGTCTTACACATATGAGGGCTTATTTTTTTACACTGGTTATACAGGGAACCTAGAGTAAGAAGCTCAGGTGCAGATCTCAGTTAGAAGAGATAAACACTATCTCTTTATCTTGAGAACTTTATTGTACAAAATGTGTCTGAGCTTTCAGGCATGTAAAAGTTCAGGTAAGGCTTCTGAGAATTTATTTTTTACACATGACTAACTGAAACAAACCTTAGTCTTGCACCATAAATCTCGAAACTTATTCTAGACATGGGACAAAAATTAGAAGAGGGAATGGGTTCTAGTGTAATCTTTTTGCTTAAACTCCTTGGGAATCTGTTTAAACTCCATGTTGACACTTTTAAGATTCATCTGGGTCATCCTGGCTGGCTAGACCGTGCTTTTGCCAAGAAAGGTTGGACCAGATGATTCTTGAGGTCCCTTCCAACTTGGTGTTCTATGATTTTATGATTCTAAGATTCTATGACATTCAGTCATAATTTCCTGATTAGTAATGATACATTTTTCCCCAATTTAAAAAAAAAAAAATCAGAAATTTTAGTTCCTGTAACCACCTTGTTATATTTCGATTATGCTATCAATGTCTGAATGATGATTTGCAGTTTATAAAGAGTTAAATAACTGAGTTCATTTTTATGTCCCTCTGTCTCTATAGCCAGTCATCAGCAGGAAGACCTATAGTAACAGTGACCTGTGATAAGTGAATAGGGGTCATTATTACGGCCATTTCCATGCTGAGTTCTTAAATAAGCAGCTCACTCATCACTCAATCTAACAACAGCATGCCTAGAGAGGTCTTCAGACCACAGGCAAAAATCTTCCAGGGAGATATGAGTTCAATACTGTGATATAAAACCCAGAATGTTCAGTTCCAAGGGTATTCCTGGTCAGATGTGAATCAATTCCATGTCATCAGCAGCTAAATATCTCTGAAAAAAGGACACAAGGCACTGTAGAAATTATAATGATAGTTAGACCTGTTCCATGCAGACAGTTTCTGGAAGTTTAATGTTATTTTTCAGCTGCCAGGATATTGAATATCACTGAAGTCAAACATCCTAAAAGGAATAATTAACCCCTGGAATCAGAATGCTTGCACTTGGACTTCCCTTCAGGTTCTCTGCTGCCTCCACCTATCTCATGACCCTTTTAATTACTGCATTTAGCAATAGACACACAAGTGAACATTAAGGTTAAATATACAGACCAAAATCAAGAAGCTTTTAGACATGTGCTCAACTTGAAATATGAGGTACAATGACAAGAAACAGTTTTTGAATTAAATCTACACTAAAGTTTTTCCCTACATTACAGTAGAAACATATGCATACATGGTGATTAAAGACTGGGAAAATGGCGCTACATTATAAGAATGCATAAATATTTTATTATTACTTCTCATTTCTGTAGCACTTTATTTCCTCAAAGCACCACGCAGCACTGACAAAATAATACTCATGCAGAGAAGATTACATCAATGACACTGCGTTAGGCAGACATTACAACTGTGACCCTCCAGGAATGCTGCCTAAGTCACTGTGTTTCCATCTTATACTTTCCTAGTCAAAAGACTTTAATGGACATTATGCAGGAGAAGAATCCAGGGACAAATCTGCCTTGTGTTACAACTCTAGGAAATCAATGAGGAAAAGTTATGATGTAACATAGCTGTGCTTTAATTTTATGGCAGACTGAGCAGTTTATCAGGTGTCTGTTTTGCTAACAGCTAGAGATCCTTGGAAGAAAATCCTACCAAGCTTCCTTTTAGCTGTAAAGATTATAGCAATTTATCTGATGAGAGAGCAGCCACTTGCTCCTTTTTTTCTCTCATTACTTTGTAGCGGGCCTAATGGCAATGTATTAAAGGAGATCTGAGGGACTGCAACGACACTAGGCATGTTTTGACATGGGAGGCATAGTGTAAAGGACCTAAGATGTCTGAGGTCTTGCTTTCAGGTATGGAAGCAACATCCAAAATGGGCAAGTCTCATTTTGATCATGAGCTCACACCCAAGCTTCAGCTGAAAATGTAAACAAAGCAGGGATTATAAGGCCTGAAGAAACTAATACAGTCTTCTAATGTGCTCTCTGAAGCATACAAATCCCAGAGTGCTAATAATCCTTTTTTCATATGCAAAAGCTTGCCATTCAATTAGCTCAAAGTCTTTAGAAAGACATCTCTTCTTGAGTTAAAGGCAGATATTTGTGATTTATCATACCCCTTAGTAAGGATCTGAAGGCTATTGAATCTTACTGACAAAAACAGTTTTGCATCTTACTTCTTAATTGAATATTTCTCATTTCAGTTGCCAGTTCATGTGCCGTTGTTCTACAAATGTAGGAAGTGTTAGAAAAATAGAGTGCACCCATATGCTACAGCCTCTGATTTGCAACTGTTTCGACTCCTCAACTTTTCAAGATTTTCAAAATATGGACAGCAGAACTCATCACAGTATTCCTGTTGTTTTAGCAAAACTGTTTTGTAGATAATCACCTTGCTGCTTGAGTCATTTGTACATATAAAGCCTCAGTTCTTTTTGCCATGACACCAAGAGTGCAGGACTTCTTTCAAGATTGACTGTAGACCTCAATTCTAGTCTTGCTTATTATACTTCAGAAAAGTCAAGCAAGTTTATTCACCCTTTCTTTCACTCATGATGAAGGCAGAGGAAGCAGGATTTCATAATAGAAAAGACTAGTAAACAATTCTTCACCCTAATCTTAGAAGTCAGGTTGCTGGAAAAGCAGTCTCATATCAAGAAGGATGTTTCAGTCAAGTTTAAAAAAAATCTCTCTCTTAAAAAAACATTGTGAGCAACTTTTCCATTTTCACTGGAAGGACAGGAGGCAGAAAGAAGTCACCAAGAAAAATCATAAGTAGTTCACAAAAGCACAACACTCCTGCCACCATCAAAGCAAAAATGATAGGTCATTAAACTCTCAAAGTAGAAAGATCCTGTTCGGGTGACAGCTGCTCTATTGTGTAATGCGCTGAGGAAGGCACCATTAAGTGTAATTAAACAAAAAGCCTAAAACATAAGGACAGAGACCTTTTTTCTTCTCAAGATGAAAACCCTCTGTGTACATACAAAATTATCACCCGTCACAACTGTCCTCTCTTTTTCCCCTCAGGAAAACAGACAGATGTCCAACTGGCAGGGAGTATGAATAGTGTTACAGTCTCAATTTGCTTCACGCTACCTCTTTCTAATCTTATTCATGCACTTTTCTGTCATTTTTTGCTTTGCGTGCATGTCCCTGTTTCCCAGGCTGCTGTTTCTCCTTCTCATGTTTCCTATGAGTTTGTTTCTCCTCTCTTCTCAAAAATGATTCCTCCATGCCTGTCTGGCTGTGTTTTCTATGTCATCCTTCTCTATCTCCTATATATTCTCCCCATTCCCCATTTTTTATACCTGGCTTCTACACACTTCTTCTCTAATGTTGGATCCAATTCCTCGGTTAGTTTCTCTGCTCACTGAAGACATGGGATTCCTTAGATCCCTAGTGCTGAGCAAAACAGGGTCCACGCAATTACTTTCAGACTTTCAGACATTTTTTCCTGTTCCCTGAACTCCCTGTCTTGCTTGAGACTCTAGTGCTACTGATCTCTTTCTGGTACCTCTCTGGTTGGCAGCGCCTTCTGGTACCTGACATCCCCAATTCCACTGATTCCACTGCCTCCAGATCTGCTGCGAGATGCATACCCATAGGGTCCTCTTCTTCCTACCTGCCCCAAACAGAGGTCTCTTGACTAGCTCTTCTGTCTTCCAATGTACATTTGCAGACCCACAGGTACTGTTTGGTAAAAAAAGCCTAAAGAAGCACTTGATCATACAAGGAGAGAGTGACATGTTGCAATCAGTGGGGTAATCCTATTGTGCTTTCAAAGCTGAGCTTGAGCCCATCTTACACCTTGGCAGCAAAAGAGGCCAACAGCATCCTGGGCTGTATGGTCAGGAGCAGAACCAGGATATCCAGGAAAGTGATTATCCCTCCAGTAGTTGGCACTTGCTAGACCACACCAAGATACTGCATCCAATTTTGTGTCTCTCAGTACAAGAAAGTCATTAATAAGCAGGAGTGAGTTCAGGAAAGGCCCACCAAGATGGTCAGGGGCTGGGGTGCTTATCCAATCAAGAGAGGCTGAGAGAGTGGGGATTGTTTATTCTGGAGAGGAAATGGCTTCAGGATCACCTAGTAACATCCCCCCAGTGCCTACAGGCACCTCATCAAGGAGACAGTCAGGCTCTTCAGTGTGGTGCACAGTGGGGTACCCAGAGACAACAGGCATAAATTGACACAAAAGATGTTCAGACTTGGATATAAAGAGAAACTTTTGCACCACAAGGATAGTTGTGCAGTAGAACAAGGGCCCAGAAGGATTGTTGGATCTCAGACCTCAGTAGCTTTGAAGATCCAGCTGCATAAAGCCCTCAGCAACCTCTTATGACTTCATTTCAAACAGGAGGTGGGACTAGAGACTTTGAGTCCCTTTCTAACCTTAGTTATCCCATGATCCTATGGTAACTTGTTTCAGCTCTTTAGTCAGAATAATAATAGATGACATCTTTTAACTCTGGCAGTTCTTAATTGATGACCAGTTTAACTATGGGATAATCATGGCAAAATGGCAGCTAGATGTGCACTGGCAGTATGGAATGTCATTGATTTCTTCTGGCCAGTGAGTGGCTCCTGAAGTTCTCTGGGCATGCAGTTTATCTGCATACTTAAACTCAGAAATTTTTCCTGAGTTAAAATGAGATGAGCTAAACCTCCGGATATTTCTGTCACTTCATAATACTTCCCGTATTTCCAGCCACAGTGTTTCAAATAAGTAGCTTATTTTCAAAACAAACATCAAACAAATAAACAGCCTTTCTGTGACATAGTTTTAAGCTCAAAAATGTAGTCTTACATTTACAAACCATGGCATGAGGTCAAAATATTCCTTGTCACCTGCATTTCTCCCAAAGACCTTTTCACTCAAGATACTGCAGGTGAAGGTTCATTTTTTCCTTTGGCCAGATGGGAAGACATGTCCCTGGAAAATGTCCTAATATGATGCCGTCTAGGATTGAGCAACATGTTTGAGGGAAAATTTTAACTGATTTGTAGCATAAAACATTACATGCAACTTTTCTAGTCACCAGAGCAGGGACCAAAATTGGATGTATTTCCATCTCATAATGAGCTTAATTACCAGTTTAGAGATTCAGAGCTGTATTGACACCTTGCTCAAAGGAAAGAATGTCACTTGGCACCTTCTCACACTCCTGTCCTCCTGCACTGGAAAACTAGAATAAAAAAATTACTCTGCTGAGCCTGGGCTAGCTCCCAGATAGTTAAGTTAGGAGGAAAGACTGTCTCCAAGCCTCTCAACCTGTTGCTGCCTTCTCTCTGCCTCCTTCTGCTCTGCTCTTGCTACAAACACAGCTTCTCTGGCTCAGTGACCATTTGAACAAAATAGAACTTTATTCCAAAATACAAACACACCCAAATAATTCGCTGAAATCTGGAATTATGCTCATATAGAAAATGTTTAGCTTTCCTCAATTTTTTTTTTCAGGTTTTTCTTGTTTGGTAAAGGTTGACTCACATCTTTTTCCACGGACCAAGCCAAATGGAAACTCTTTGCATGGCCCTAACCCAAACCTTTTATTTGAGATTTTTTCCAAACATTTTCATTTTGAAATTTCCTGAAGCAAAAAATCTGTTTTGAATTTTAAAACAAGGACAGGAATATTTTGGCAATTGAGAATCTTTAAAAAAGAAAAATAGCATGAGATAGATGAGAACCTTTCTGTAAGCTGCCTTTCTTTCAGGGAACTGACATTTTTTTCAATAAATGTGCTTTGATAAACCCAGCATAGGCAGATCCCCCAAACCTTTAGCAAGTTTTCATGCATTTTTAGTAGATTCAACAAAACAATTTAGGTTGAAAAGGACCTCCAGAGGTCATCTACTCCAATGCCTACACAAAACAGGGCCAGTTAGCAAAGGTTGCTCAGGGCCTTGTCCAATTGACTTTTGAGTAGCTGCAAGGACAGAGACTGTAAAATGTCTCTGAGACCCTGTTCCACTATTTGACCACGCTCTTGGTGAAAAAAAATCCTGATACATAACCAGAATTTCTCATGTTTCAGCTTGCCTCCACTGAGTCTTATAACTTCATTGTGCATCTCTGAGAAGAGTTTGCCTCTCTTCTCTACAGCCTCTCTGAAGACAAATTTCTGCATGTTAATGTTTGTTGCTCATCTAGCAAACAGCTGCACATACTGTGGTTTATCTTTCCTCACAAGCACACAATAGACAATTGAGTGGTTTTTTTCCTTTTTTGCTCCTTTTTTAAAGGGAAATGGTCTGTAGTTTTTGTAATTACCTTAGTTCTGATCACTTTTACATAAGGATTCAGGTTAAAACTCTTTTCACAACCTTTCTTAAATTATGAAGAAATCACTTCCAGCTTCCTAATACAGTTCATTTCTATCCCTGACCTTCACAGCTCTGAACTTGGTTCTTCTCTTTATTTCAGATGGGTCCACATCAATTCTGACTTGCAGTACTTTGAAATCAAAGGATGGGAATAAAATGCTCCTGTCTGTATCAGTCATTCTGTTACAAATTCTTCATGGCTTAAAGATACCTTGCTTAGAAACAGAAGCAAGTCATTCACACACCATCTTATTTTAACCTTTTTGTATTATACTCTTGCATTCTCCTGATCATTGAAGTCCTAATACTTCCCTGGTGGTGCCTGCATGTATCTAAAGAAAGCATTCTTTTCTTTTAGGACAAAGGAAATCAGACTTGTGGCAATATCAGTTTGAATAGTCAGCCTGCATAACAGAACAATTACTTAAAGCCTAACTTGCATATTAGTGGGTATGTAAATAAAAACCTATCTTAGGCAAGAAATTTCATCATTTGTGGGAAAAATATTGTCTTCGTGTCTGTGAGGTCAATGGATTCCCACAGTGCTACTATTTCACAAGCTAGATTTAATGAAGACCCAAAATTCTCCCTAGTTAGAATTATGGGTGGGCTATATTTTAGTTATCTTCGGTCTAACTGTTTAGCATCCAGTCTGTGCTGTTCCCTCCATAGTCAGTGAGAGTGGGTAACTCATCCAAAATAGATACTTACCCTAGGATGAGATGAATCACCTTCAACACCTTTGGATTGACTATAGGCAGAGTCAGAATGGACTAATTTAGACCAGGTGCTGTCACTGGCAAAAGCTATGGGAGTAAGAGCTACACAGTTTGTCACTATGTAGATAGATTGTTAGATTGATAATAAGAATGCATTTGAATTTGAGGTCCCCAGCCTGCAGTGCTGGTGGTTGCTCCCTGATATCAAACTTCTTGCCAGGTTCTTCTCCCAGGTTCTCACCCCACCAGCAAGTGGGCTGGGGGTGCACAAGGAGTTGAGAGAGGACACAGCCGGGACAGCTGACCCCAGCTAACCACAGGGATATTCCAGACCATGTGATGTTATGCTCAGCATATAAAAATGGGAGAAGAAGGAAGAGGGGGACATTCAGAGTGGTGGTGTTTGTCTTCCCAAGCAGCTGTTAAGAGTGACAGAGCCCTGCTTTCCTGGAGGTGGCTGAACACCTGCGTGCCGAAGGGAAGGGATGAATGAATTCCTTGTTTATCTTTGCTTGTGTGCGGGGTTTTTGCTTTTTATTAAACCATCTTTATCTCAACCCACAAGTTTTCTCATTTTTACTTTTCTGATTCCCCATCCCACCAGGGGGAGTGAGCAAGTGGCTGTGTGGGGCTTAGATGCCAGCTGGAGTTAAACTATGTTACCTTATCTGGAAAGCAACCCAACAGACTTTTTTTTGAAAGCATGGAGAGAAATATGCAGATAATATTTACTTCCAAGGAAAGATGGTCATGCAAGAGAACTCAATCAACTTGCATGTTTGCATCTTAAAGAATTGAGAACAGCTCTGCAAGTAAGGACTCAAAAGCTCAATAAGCCTGGCTATTCCTCTTCCAGAAACTGTTGGAGACAAGCTTACAACTATGTCTAAATTAATACCCAAGCAAAGTGGATGGAAAGACTTGAGAAGAGTCTTGACCTCACACCAGAAAGACCATGAAGGTGGCACTAACATAGAAGGGCCAGAAGGTTCCCACAACAGCAGGTTGATGGAATCAGCAAAATCTGTCTTGTGTTCTTCCCCCAGGGACCATTCCCAACTGAGTGGCTTATGTCACTAGGAAGTAAGCAAGCTCACAAGGTACTTCAGCAGGGAGCCTGGCTCCATTCTCAGATTTTATTCCTCCTGCCTCAACTACTGAGGCAGTGAAGGCAACAGGTCAGCCCAGCCATTGAAAGGAAGATGAAGGTCTCCAGAAACTCTCTTTGCTCCTTCCCTGGATCAGCAAGGGTGCAAACAGGCACAAACCCAAGCTGGCCATGCAAGGGATCAAGGCCACAACCACCTGATATTGGAGTATGGAACCTATTCAAAGTCTGTGGAGAAGGAGAGTCTGTCACTGCCACTGAAATTAGCCATTTTACTGAGAAGTTTTGAGCCAAGCCAATGTAGATACACCCCTGAAGTTTTAAATTTCATCTGCACCACAGAAGAGATGAAAATCGGGCACGTATGATGAAAATTTGAAATTGAGGGGGTATTGTTCCCCGAAGAGGTTAAATATATAGAATCAGGAAAAACAACCAATCATGTGAATTTCTCAGAGAACAGCACCTGAAGAGTAACACAAAAATTCAACACCTTCACAAGGAGGATTGGTAGTATTGAAACAGTCTGACCCAAAGCTTAACAATAGACAACATCACAGAATGTTGCTATGGTAAATACTGCTTAAAAGCTTCATGGAGAGGTGGCATTTTTTATGTCGTTTTTATTATGGGTGAACTAAACAACAGAAATAGTTCCTCTGGTATTAATGCACTGAATGAGAGCTCTCAGGGTTTCAGTTTTCTTCTTGGGCTCACTTGAGGCTTTCTGTGAGACTTTGAGCATCTCACCTGAGCTATCTGTATCTATGGGATCTGTTCTTAATGTGTAGATGATACACCCTTTTCTCACACAGGACCGCAGGGACTAATACACCCTTTTCCCATACAGGACTGCAGGGACTAAGCCCATGTATCCTGTCCTGGGGATGGTATGCACGACTGAGTAGGTAAAATCATTGCAAATTGTTCACCTGAAAACTCAGGCAGATAATAGTATAATATTTGCAAATAATCAGGTTTCTTCTCCAAAGTGGAGGTAGACTCGAGTTAATTTTTGTTTCTTATACTGATATATTTATACAGCTTGTATCTTTTTTTCTCTTTATTTCCCCATAGGGCATGCACATGAAACATTTACATTAAACCAAAAAAACCTGTGGTTGCTTTATTAACAGCAAATTCACTTCCACAGATTCCACTTAATTAAAACTCTGCCCAAAAGACTGCTCCACAATTCATGGACATCTCAGCCATCCTTTAAGAAGAGTAAAAAATAGTGAAACAGCAATATTTTTAAGTATATTGCAAATATGTAGGTATTGGTAGTAATTTAAGTTTTCTTGTTAATAATATAGTTCCAAAACTACTGCCTCTGTGGGAGCCATTACTATTCAAATAACATTGTGCAGTGTTACTCATTTTGAATAATATTCATTTTGAATTGTGATTGTACCAGGAATTATTTCAAATTCAATTCTGTTCATGCTGCAAACTTGGCACTTCAGTTAGGTATGTGCATAAAAGCATCTCCACATATGCACAAGAAATGGAAAGATTTTGAAAGGAATAGTGCATTAACCTCACCAGCTGAGAGTCAGCTCTCAGATCAACAGAGGCTGGAGCCAGAGAGCATAGAGTGCTCTCAAAGAAATCATTAAATGACCTTTCTGTCCAGACAGTGTCTGCATTGACCAGGTCTCCATGAAATTTTACCGTGAGAACTGTTTCAAAATAATTCCTTAAGTCAGTGAAAAAAAGCATCTCCTATCTTCCATAATGAAGGAAAGGAAGGACTAAACACTACCAGTCTGGATCCCTTTAAATGCAAATATTTCAAGAAAATCATATAAAAATATACAAAAATATTTTTTTTCTCTGCTAGTTTTTGCAAAGTTATCAAAAGCATGAATTCTCACTGAAGATGCTGTGAGCTGATGTCCCAATCCTCCTGCGTTCAGTATGAATTCTCCTGGCAGCTGAATGAAAACCCAAGTCATTGCTAGCACATACAGACAGCTGTAGCATGGCAGTTCTAGTTGGTCTTCAAGGCACCAAAGCATTATAGGGGAAGGAGGAGAGGAAGAGGTGAGCCAAAGGTGAAGAAAAGTGGTTCCTATTGAGACTAATACTGTGTTACCTGAGAGCTGTCTTTATGTCAGACATGAGGATATGTACCTCCCAGACTGGCTATAAGGCTCCAGAAAGTAGACAAGCAGTGGTTCATATTGCAGAAAGCTTTCTTTGTTGTTTTTTTTTTTAAGCAAAAAACCCTGTGAGTTTGCTACTCCGTAATAAGATTGCTTGAATAATCTTCAAAAATAAAATATTCAATAAGATGGACTTTCTCTTTCATTAAACAGCAGATGTTCCTGGTTAGAGTGAAGAAAACAAACAGATTTGGATAAATATTGCCTCATGCACAGTGACAGTCATGCTGCATCCTCAGCAACAGTTAGCATCAAGCAATGCTCTTCCAAGTGTTAAAAACCCCAAAACAGGGATGTAATGTTATTTTTCATCACATTCCAAGTGTCTTATGAAGGACTGCTTCTATATTGGTACAAATTCCCATTGGAGAAAACCACTTCATGTATTTTCCTGAAATAAAATGCCTGACCTTTCACTTAGTGAATTTTATGACTGTAGCAATAAGACACAACTTTAACCAGAGTCAGGATGAACATTGCCTCATGCTAGCACTCAGTATATCCTCGGGCAATGCTGTGTGAAATCAGTACATATGAACTCAAGTGTAGTTGTATTTGTATTGTCCAGGGACTAATTTAGACTTTTCTTCTTATTGTTTTCTTTTTGACTAACAGTCCACAGCAAGCTGCAGGAAGCGATTCAAAGCAACAGCAGGATGGTCATCTTCAGGTGCATTTTAATGGCTCACACTGAAACTCTGCTGTCAACATACTTTTACCTGCAGACTTTTATGTTAAAATAGTTTTTTTGCAGAGATATGAAAGTAATGCTCACTAATAAGCAGACAACCAGATGTCTTCCATGACTAGGTCTGTACTTCATATATATCCACAGTATGGTCCACCTGTTCCATTAGCCTACAGGCCAGAACCAGCTGACTGTTGAAACAGCTGTTTTGGGGGAGTAGTAACACCAAGTGGAACACCATAGAGCCAGGCTGTAACCCAGAGCCCCCAAGAGACCATAGTAACAGACACACTTACCACTGTGGCCTGCCTCTTTCATCTCAGACACACTTAGGACCCAAAGGGCAGAGCCTGGGACATTTGAACAGAAGAAATCTAAGAGATCAGCATAAAAAAACTGGTTGAGAAGTGTTTTTTCTGTGTCTCAATGAAGTCAGTCATTCCCAAACTGGAATCTAGTCTCCAGCAGAGCTTGGTATAAATGTCAGACTCTGCTTCTCTACTTTTCTTGTGACTACCAGAAACAATGCAACTGGTCTGGGAGGGATCATTCTCCAGGTGTCTGCATCACTTCAATACATTTGTCTTTATCTTAACACATCACAGCAATTAACATATAGACCAAAAATGAATGTCCCCATGTTCATCCATCTGGTATGTTTTAATTGGCTCTTTTTATTCTTTATTCTTATGTTCTACTTTCCACCACATAAAACTGGGGCATGAAAAATGCCTTTACTGGATAGGAAACATAGAATCATAGAATCATCTAGGTTGGAAAAGGCCTTTAAGATCATCAAGTCCAACCATTAACCTAACACTGCCAAGTCCACCACTAAACCATGTCCCTAAGTGCCACATCTACACGTCTTTTAAATACCTCCAGGGATGGTGACTCAACCACTGCCCTGGGCAGTCTGTTCCAATGCTTGACAACCCTTTCAGGGAAGGAAACTTTGCCTCATATCCAATCTAAACCTCCCCTGGCGCAACTTGAGGACATTTCCTCTTGTCCTATCACTTGCTACTTGGAAGAAGACATCGACACCCACCTCACTACAACCTCTTTTCAGGTAGTTGTAGAGAGTAATAAGGTCTCCCCTCAGCCTCCTTTTCTCCAGGCTAAACAACCCCAGTTCCTTCAGCTGGACCTCACAGGACTTGTGCTCTAGACCCATCACCAGCTTTGTTGCCCTTCTTTGGACACACTCCAGCATCTCAATGTCTTTCTTGTAGTGAGGGGCCCAAAACTGAACACAGTGTTCGAGGTGTGGCCTCACCAGTGCTGAGTACAGTGGGATGATCCCTTCTCCAGTTCTGCTGGCCACACTATTTCTGATACAAGCCAGGATGCTGTTGGCCTTCTTGGCCACCTGGGCATGCTGCTGGCTCATATTCAGCCGGCTGTTGACCAAGACCTCCAGGTCCTTTTCCATTGGGCAGCTTTCCAGCCACTCTTCCCCAAGCCTGTAGCATTGCATGGGGTTGTTGCACCCAAGTGCTGCACCCAGCACTGAGCCTTGTTGAACCTCATAAAATTGGCCTCAGTCCATTGATCCAGCCTGTCCAGATCCCTCTGCAGAGCCTTCCTACCCTCAGCAGATCAACACTCCCACCCAACTTGGTGTTGTCTGGAAACTTACTGAAGGAGCACTCGATCCCCTCGTCCAGATCATTGATAAAGATATCAAACAGAACTAGCCCCAGTACTGAGCCCTGGGGAACACCACATGTGACTGGCTGCCAACTGGATTGAACTCCATTCACCACCACCCTTTGGGCTCAGCCATCCAGCCAGTTTTTTACCCAGTGAAGCACAGGCCTGTCTGTTTCTCCAGGAGAATGCTGTGGGAAAAGATGTCGTGGTCAAATTTCTTGTTCTTAACTTGTAGAAGAATCTAATGCATGCTTCCACTCTCAGTCATTTGGGTGGATAGCTCAAAACTGTTGTACAAACTCTGCTGAGGCAGTAAGGTATGTATGGCAATGGTAGTATTAGGCTAGGCTTATTTGAAAAGGACTCTCAGGACCACTTTCAGTTTGACACTGCATTGTCAAAAGTGGACCAATACTCCAAAAGAAATATTTTCAAGACCATGTTTGCTCATCTTTTTACTGATTCTTCCTTCCCCTGGCTCATAGGAAGATTCTTCCCTCTTGCCCTTGTACCTCAACGGTGGAAACCCTCACAAAGCTCCCTGGAAATGCGGAGGTGTCAAGGTCTGCACAGAGCTAGGTGGAAGACCATTCATACTCAGTGTTTTTCTTCACTAACACAGGTTTTGTCATTTGCTTCTAACACAGAGAGGTAATGACATTAAAAATAATATTCCTTTACAAAGTTAACAAGTTGGAGATGTATCTATTATTATTCTACCATTCTTTTAATCTTTCTTTTTGAAGAACACAATTTTGGAACACACAAAACTTGACAGTACCCTATTCATGACATGTAAAGGTCAAAATTTCTAGAAGTAATTACATTCCAAATAAACAATGTTTAAGTAATCTTATCTACATGTTTAACGCTGAATCACTGAACCCAGTTTGTTCCAATATTTTTGGCAATAAATTGTGGGTTCAGCCTCTGGATATCTGACAAACCTTCTTCTTCTTCTGATTCAGAGAGGATTCTGCCAACTCTCAATAATTCACATGCAAGTCTTTAGCCCCAGAAGTCCATGATTCAGCCCTCAGGAGACAAAATTCTCCTTCTCAGATAACGAATGCTCAGTTCTAAATTTGACCTGCTAGGGGTCTCTATTGTCTGAAAGAGCTTCATGAGCCAGAATGAAGTTTGTAATCCTTTGCTCAGTCAGGGCTCTGTGTCTGATCCCTGGCTAATCTGAGTCATTTACAGCTAATAATTTAGGAATATTTAAAAAGCCCAGGAGGTTTGTTGGTCAAGATGCAGTCACCACCAGTAGTAATGCCAACAATGGTCAAAACTGAAATTTACACATTCAAAACATATTCTAAATCTGTTAATTTTAAACATGCCATGGCTATCTTCATGTCAGTTCTTAACTAGTCACCAAACTACTTCTCATCAGGGAATATTTCAGTAGGCAGTTAAAGCAAGCTTCAGATCTCAAACTTTATCCATTTTTTACTCATAAAGAGCAAAAAAAAAAATTGCAATAGTTTTTCTGTAGGGAAAATCTCATTTTGGGGATATAAGTCACAAATGATTTCACAGTTTTTGTTCAAACTTTAAAAAGAAAATTCACCTTCAGGCACCACTTAATCACAGGGAAATTTCACTTGAAAAAGTAGAGAATTTTTTGAAACATATCCGTTTGAATTTAATAGAGTCAGAACTGGTGCCAACTGTTACGCATTGTTAAAGAATTTCATTAAGTCAAGGTCTCAAGCATAATATTTCATAAGGAGGCTGAATTTGTTGCAAACTCAATAGTCATCTTTTGTGTAATACATTCAACTTTTCACAAAGAAACAGCCACAGAATAGAATTACTAGAAAGTTCTTTTAAATCTTAACAGGAAGAGAAAGTGTTCTAATCTTGATGCTTAAAAATATTTTGTGTTAGGAATCATGCCCTGAAGATAGTGCACAGAGCATAAAGAATGGTAGGGTTAAATTGAAGATGAAAAAACTTGCTATTTTCCCAATTATTAAAAGAGATACACAGCAATTTTGCACCTTGCCTGACTGCTAGTTATACCAAATATCAAGCTTTCTGCTTTCCTTAGACTAAAGGAGGAATCAGTGTTAAATAATGGTATCCAGGGAAACAAAACAACCTAGACGTGACATTAATTCCCTGATGTCTCTGGAGGTAATGTCCAAGATCCCAGCATAGTGGCCAGAGACCTTAAGCCAGCTGACTCCTCTGGGTAATTGTACACCAGCCCACAAAGTTTTCATTCAGAAAGAAAATAAAAGACTGAGCATGATAAAATACTCAGTCTAAGAGAACCTATTGTTTAATAATACATGAAGATGAACCTCTTAAGGATAGTTTAATTTCCCCTAATTTTAGCTGTCTAAAATTCAGGTGCAAGCCTAATGAGGGATTTCTCTGTCTCCAGAGGAGAAAGGTCAGTAACTCAGTAGGCAATTTAACCCATCCTGTGTTTGTTGTCATCAGAACTCTTACAGGGTGGAATTCACTGCCAACACAGTGGCATTTGGATTACATGTCCAAGCAGGATGGTACAAAGGAATAAGGTTTTTCAAAACTACTCTGGAGACAGATTCAGGGATTGAACAGCATCTTTTCTAAACAAACACCAGCTTTTAGAAAATTTCCATGGAAAATGCAAAAAAATGCAAAAATCCAAAAAAGGAATTGGAAAGGAAATCAAATGGTCACAAGTTTTTAATCATTTGTATTCAGTTCAGTTCAAACCCTGAGTAAATGCAACCAGGATGTCTTTTCAGTCAAGTCAGAAATGCAGGATTGGAATCCAACCATCCCTAATCACGTAACACAATATAAAAGCTATCCAGTCCTAAAGGATCTGTGGGGCATCCTCACCAACATGTTTCCCTCTGCATTTCCATATACAAGAAACCAGAAGAAACTTCAGATCTATCAAAACAAGCGCAATTATGCTTGCTGTGTTGCAGTGCTGTCAGATGAGTGAGGCCAGGTGTGGATAGTCATGAAGTACATCTCTAATGGACAGGGCAGGGAAGCAGAAGTCACTTGTCCTGGGCTTCATTCCTTACTCTGGCACTGATATACTAAGTCACTCTTCTTTCAATACCTTGTTTCCCCATTATAAAGTGAGTATAGATATATCACTACAGATTGGCAATACCTCGCAGGGATATTTCTTGAGAGCTGCAATTAAGCAATGTCTGTAAAATATATTGTGATAATATCAAGGAAGCTGATACATGAAAGCAAAACATCTCTATGAAGCACCAGGCAGCCAAAAAATTGAATGGTTTATACATGTATTAAAAACAGGTCTTAAAACCCAAAATGTTTGTTGTTCAAAAAATAATTCATGCTTCACAGTATATCTCCAGTCATTTTCACTTTATCCTGTGTAAAACAACAAGATTTTGAATGTAAGAGAAATGTATTATACACACATCGCTCTAAAGTAATCTGAAACCAGACATCAGGGTTCATCTAATTTGTTAAGAAAACTATTTGTTACCTATTGGTGTGAAAATCATGTTTACTGCTTATATTGCCTGAGGCAAAACACAAAGATTCAAAGTTAATTTTCTTTCATAAATAAAACATTGCAAAAATCTTCACTGCACCGTACTTTGAGCATAGGCTCGAGTGTTGGTGTATGGATGCCATCTACTGGGTAGGACTTAATTGTGGAAAGCTGTAGGGTTTCACTCTCTAGTAAATATCCCTGCAATCCAGCTAAGTGACTGCGTATATGTTTCAGAATTCTGAATACATTGTGTCTAATGTACATTTTTTTTCCACTTTCTGGGATGCAGTGTACAAAGCTATTTTTCTCTGTCTTCAAAAAGTATCGCTACTATTAAATATGTGGTACTTAAGGAAACACAAGCTCTCCCTCTCAGCAATGCACTAATGCAGGCAAAGAAACCTGAATAATAATTGTACCACAAAAAGAAACAAACACATGAACACTTCAGAAGATTAATACATAAGGCCATGATATTAAAGAGCAGCTCAGTAAATTGTATTTATAGATGTAGTCAGTGTGATTTATAAGGCATGAAACTGAGCCCTGATTTGAGTTCCCTGTTAAGATGCGCACTGTGTTTACATAGGCTGGGAGTCAGCAAAGCTCTTGAACGTTTGGGTAATTTTAAGGACCAAATAATGCCATTGATTTGAACCACACTATTCACCAGCTAAAAGCAAAACACCTACTTTCATGCCCTGAGTAATTGGAAGTTCATATAAGAAGGCAGAATAGTTCCCTGTAATGCCAAACTATTCAGCAATAGTCACTGAATTGGTTATTCTAGGACGTTATCCCCCAAAAATAGTATTTTATGGATTTAAATGGGAAAATGTATCTCTCATGACAGCACAAAGAGGAAAGTTGTTTGTAGCCAGCATAGGGCAGGGACGTTTACCATGGTCCACTTCTTTGGAGCGGTCCAATCTACTGCATTACACCAGCTCCTAATGTGAGCAGGCCTCTCAGACCAGAGGAACATGCCTGTGTCCTAAACTGGTAAGTATTCAGACATCAAGCAGAATAAACACTCAAATATGTGAAGTGCTAAATACCTTTGGTAAAATGTCTTCAGCCCTTCAGTAAGCAAATGAGACCTTAAAACTACCCACATGGCACTCAGTCATGAATCCAACCAAGGTCCTGAGTCCAAAAGTTCCTTTGGAGCTGAAAGAAAATAGTGAGTTGCATTTCTGTTTGAGCGTAACCAAGTAATTCTCTAAAGGGAGACTAGCATAGCCTTGTCATTATTGAGCAAATTTGAAGGAAAAAAGAAAGATAAGACATTGGACCTCAAAAAGAAGAAAACCCTGAGATCACAGAGCACCAAGAAAAAATCTGAGATGGACAAAAAAACTCAGGCTGGTTTTATAAAGCGTAAATCTTTGTCTGACAAGCCCACCTGTACTTTTTCAAGGATATAACAGACAGCAGACAAGGATAACATGCTGGAGGTAATCTAATTTGATTAGAGAGAGTCATTTGATGAAGAACTACACAGTAGGATGACAAGTACAGAAAATCCCCCACATCGTCCTTGAATGTTTGAGGACAGCAGGTCTATTTTAACATGGGGTTATGGTCTAAGGAAGCAAATGGCAAGTGTAACACCACTGTAGGCTTAAACCAGCTTCCAGACAAATCAACAGAAAAATGTAATGAGAGCAAAAATAAATGTCTTAAAGGAAATTTAATCTATGCAGTATAGAAGTCCACAACCGTGACTGAGAACCAGCTAATACTTAGATGACTGCATTCACATACCTATTCTAAAAGACACAGAAATATATTCCGAGTTTCAAATATGTTTCGAGTTTCAACATGTTCAAAAGTGCATCTATGTATTCCTAAAAGATCTGTACTTTTTCAGAGGGGATATGTGCCCTGATTTGAACATGAGATAGTCATGAGACCTGATAATGCAATAAATGGAACTTCTACACATTTGGGCGTTGATATTATCAAAGTGGAAAGAAAAAATATCCAAATGATTGAAAAAAAAAGTTTCTCGAAGTGCTGAATGAATATATTGCAGTGTGAAAAAATAGAAAAATAGATATTTACTTGCAAAATTGAGCTATACAAAGGATATCTACACAACTGCCAAACCATTAAAGGCTGAAGTGAAACACAATTGCATAGCAACTTCTGTAATAATAATACTAGAGTCAAACTCGAGAATTAATATTAAATAAGATAAAAGGTTATAAAATCTTGTTCATAATGAAGGAGACAGAACACTTTCCTCAGTGTAAGCAGCACTGATAACAAACAAGTTATTCTGGAATTTGAAAAAAATGTGGGGTTTTAGGCCTCATGTGGGTCTGACAGCTGAAATGACATTCACCTATCATTACAGTATCACAGTGCTTAATATAGGAGTGATTTCTTGGACATAATAGCAAAGGCATCTTTCTTACTCTACACGATAAAAGTAACACTTTACCATTTTGAGTCCAATCAGAGAATGTGAGAAAGAGGGAGAAAATCTGATTTTCTCAGCTGTGGTTCATTGGTAAACAGTAACTCAAAGTGAAAAGCTGGTTCTTCCATATTTCTGAAGGATGATTTCCTACTAGGGCTAATTGGACCAATTCTGACAAAATGGGTTTTCCTCAAAATGGGCTATTGCATCAATCTAATATGTGGCAATCTTACTGATGCTTTATGTAGTTCTATTTATTGGTCTCCAAAGTGTAACAAAATGAAACTTTGGGATTTTTAAACTCACAAAACAGAACCATTTTCCAACAGTCCAGAGCAAAAAAATCTTTTAAGCCAGTGAACGCCATGATCACAAAAGTCCACAAATAATTATTTTCTTCAGTATAAACATTTGCACTGACCCACACATAGCCAGTTACCAATATGAAATATTTACTTTCTAATTATTGTCAAAACATTTTAAAATAAAAAATGGTACGTTCTACTTCTGTATCAAATGCCTTTTTCACAGCAGCAGAGGGTCTTGGCAAATCCATCAGTGTGAAATACCAGCCTACAACTTTTTCTCTTTGTTTCTTTTGAGAATGCTTCTTCTGAGAGTTAACATCTGCTTGTCTTTCTGAAGCCTATTGCAGAAGTCAGGCACGTAGATCTGTGTTCTTTCACACTAATGTTATGGTCATCCGGCTAGGGTGAGCTTGCTCCACGTTTGTCTCCAACATTTTCTAGTTAAAAGCAGGTGTCTTCCCAGTCTTATTATTTGAGCAGTGCATCAGAAAAAGGTGAGGAGGATAGGCATGATTTTAATTTTGTTTTAATGCATCTATTGCTTTACCTTAAAAAATAAGGCATGTTAGATGGCAGGTAAGAGTAGTTGATTTAAAAGAGCTTGTAAACATTCTGTAGTATAGTCACTGCAATGCTTTTGTCTTTACCAAACATTTCATTAAACATTTTTTAACAGGCCTGTTTTACTTGTACTGCATAAATAAAGTGGTGGTTTATGTGCTGCTTTAAGTAATGGGGCATATATATTCTGTAACTGGATAGAGTTCCCTTGGGGAAATACCAGGTAGCTTCATAGTAATCACATTTCCCTTAGAGTCCTTGTTAATTACTAATTATTCTTAATGAGATCAAAAGTAATTGCTATGTAACCTTCAACCATGGTTTAGACATTGAGAAATAACGTATGTCATCATAATTTACTCTTTAATAGCAACTATCTTGCTATTGCATGCATTTAACCATGTAGCTGGATGTTCAGTAGTTACCAAGCAAATAAAAAGTCATCGGGTCATATTTATAGCCCAAATCACTTCCTCCTATATAAGCAGCTGAAGGAGAGGCAAAGTTCACTGCCAGATTCCCTGCAGTGGAGCATTTGTGTTCATGATTCTGCTGCATCCCCTTGAACAGATGAGATCTGCAGCCCACAACAAGCAGGGCACAAGGCCACTAACTGCTTCTGCTCAGGGTCCTGCAAAGGACAGTTCACATTACAGATCCGACCCAGGTCCCCCAGTACAACGGGAAACTGCTGGTATCTCTAGTGGGAACTGTATGAGAACCTACATTTTCTTGTCAGTTTGCTTGGCAAAGGGCTGCATGATATTGTAGTGTTTCATTAGATTTCTTATGGCCATTTATGATCTGAGTTTGCAGCTTCTCCATGTACAATATCTTGACAATATGGTCTTCTGCATGCTGCTTATTCTACCGAAAGTTTTCTCAAATCTGAAAACTGTCCCCCTTGATTGTTGTAACATCCTTTCTTTAGGCTTTGATGTTTTATCTGGACCTTTAGTCCTTTCTTCTTCTCAGCTGTCTCTAATGCCCTCCTTTTTTTTTCTAATGCCACACTTTTTTTTTCATCAGATGTAATTTTTTTTATTCCAGTCCTTCCATAATTTCTACTTAACACACCTTCTGAATTTGTTGTATATCAGAAAGTCAGCTCTCTTACCTTTGGTCTTGGTCACACTTTCCTCTTATCTTTTATCCTTTTTCCCTGTGTCACAGGTAACAAGCAGAAAAGAATCTCTCCATCAAAACCTGAACAGCCATCATGGTGCTTACATTCAAAGCAAACCAGTAGTTCATACAGTGATACTAGAAATGGATGAAACTACTGCTATGAGTTTGCACAATCTGTTTATATTTTATTTTCCTTTACCCAGTGAAGGTGGGGTGCATTTTTACCTCATCTGACCATTATGATTTATATTTTACACTGGAAGATTTCTGGAGAAAGGGCTGTCATTTATGATCTGCTTCTACAGGTCAATAAAACCTTGCTGACAATACAAAATCTAACCCAATTGTGGATTTTTTGTAGCCCTGCACTGATGATTTGGTAATTCTTATTATTATCAGACAATATAATTGTCATGTGAATGAATACAACACAAGGTGCTCAACACAGATCACATAACAAAATAATTTGAGATGTTTTCTTCTTATTTTTCTCTTTCATTTTCTTTTCTGAACTCAGTTATGTATTTATTTTCTATAATCTGCTACATTTCAAGGAGCTCCTTTGATCTATGTATATCTACATACATTTCCCCACTGCTACTGTTTTATTATTAGCTTTGAACACTTTCATGTGTCTTTATCTATCAACTCTATTATTGAAGATGCTACTGTATAAACTCTCTAGACAAAGCAAATATTAGTCATTAGATTTACAAGGAGTCTTCAGGACAGGACAACCCTGGGAAAGACAAAATTCTGATTCATCTTCTTCTAAATACATGTCTAAAATAGGTCAGCTGATTCATCTGGAGGTGATTATCTTTCCTGGGGAACTTCAGAGGGAATCAGCAAAATTTATTTAGGCTGGATAGCTAACTTTCAGGTGGCTATACTGCGGGGGGGGAGGTATTTATTTTACCTGAGAGAAGGCAGGTATCCCTCAAAAGCCATATCAGTAAAAACATTTTACTAATGATTAGCTCAAGGAGTGTCTCTGTCTCAGAATCTTTCAAATGGAAGGAAAATGTTGTTTTGGAAAATAGTAACTGCACATTACAGTTCTATGCAGTCTGAATGGGCTGAAGTAGTGAGATTTTGGGCTGCCCGTGTGCTGAAGGAACTGTGGCTCACGCAGTGTGAATCCCAGAGCAGCCCCCAGTCCCATGATGTCCCACAGCAGTCTAGGGCCACTACATTGCTTTCCACTTGAAAGAGCAGGCTTCGTCAGAAATAATCAAAATTGTTTATTTTCAACATAAACCACCTAACAGTAGGACTGGGCAAACAATCTTTGCATGCAAATCAATTGCAGCCAGATTTCATGCAGCAAGGAAATCCCAGCCCATCCAAAGCCTCCACTTTTGTAATCTCCTGGAGTGTTTTGAATCAGTTTATGGCAGCTTCACACAATTTTCATGACATTAACTGCTGTAAAGTGAACTAAAACCGTTACAGAAATGACCGCACCAAATCAACTGAGGGCAAGAATATAATATTCAGAGGAGTGTTGCAGACATAAAGAGCTCTGACCTACAGCTGTCCAGCTGTTTCTTTGAGAAAATTGCCATCCTCCATAATGTTATGTGCCCCAGTGCCTTGTCCCCTTTGCTGTTGAGGTACACTGCTTGGATATTAAAGAAATTTATTTCTTTGAGACCTGCAGAATGAATCAGGGAAAACTTTCCTTTTGCAGTTTCCTTTTCAAAGAGGAAAAGTCTGTGTGTTTCAAGAGTCTTCATCAAAAGATGAAAATAACAGTTTAAGATGTGGGAAATTGAACTCTTACACTAATACCTCAAACCCTCAAAAATCTAAGCAGAAGGAATAGCTTACTAGGATTTTTTTTTATAAAGCTTCTCTTTCTGTTTCCTTCCCTTTCTCTTACATTTCATTGTAGCTAAGGATTTCAAATCAGTGGTTTTCTGACAGGAGGAAAGTCTGACATCACCACCTACATTTTCATTTTAGATTAATTTTAATGATCATAAGAATTATAATTTTCTTGTCTATTGAGATGACATATCTCTATTTTGAGAATCTTAAGTGATACTCATGAGGTTCAACAAGGCCAAGTGCAAGGTCCTGCACATGGGTTGGGACAACCCCCATTATCAACACAGGCCAGGAGATGAAGGGATTGAGAGCAGCCCTGCAGAGAAGGACTTGGGGTGACTGGTGGATGAACATGAGCCAGCAATGTGCACTCGCAGCTCAGAAAGCTAGCCATATATCCTCGGCTGCATCAAGAGAAGTGTGGCCAGCAGGTCGAGGAAGGAGATTCTCCCCCTCTACTCTGCTCTGGTGAGACCCCACCTGCAGTGCTGTGTCCAGCTCTAGGGCCCCCAACATCAGGAGGAATAGACCTGCTCGAGAAGGTCCAAAGGAGGTCCATGAGGATGATCAGGGGGCTAGAGCACCTCCCCTGTGAGGACAGGCTGAGAGAGTTGGGGTTGTTCAGCCTGAAGAAGAGAAGGCTCTGAGATCTTATTGCGGCCTTTCAATACTTAAAAGGGGACTATAGGAAGGATGGGGACAGACTTTTTAGTAGGGCCTGTAGTGATAGGACAAGAGGTAAAGGTTTTAAACTAAGAGAGGGTAGATTCAGACTAGATATAAGGAAGACATTTTTTACAATGAGGGTGGTGAAACACTGGCACAGGTTGCCCAGAGAGGTGGTAGATGCCCCATCCTTGGAAGTGTTCAAGGTCAGGTTGGATGGGGCTTTGGGCAACCTGGTCTAATTGAAGATGTCCCTGCTCACTGCAGGGGGGTTGGACTAGTTGACCTTTAAAGGTCCCTTCCAACCCAAACTATTCTATGATTTTATGATTTTATTCATTTCTGGCAAGTTCTGTGTACAGTAAAGTATAAGGGGCCGTTATTATCAATCCCTGAAGAAACAGTTGTGTACAGAGTTCTGTATGATTTGAGGTCATTATTGATGCTTTTTATCATTGTATGTTGGTGCCCCTCATATCAACCTGTGCACACTTATAGATATACCACAACATAATACATCTTCTGCAATTGGTGTAATTTTGCCCTTTCTCATATTAAAGTATCTAAATCGAAACACCTACTTCAGCCCAGAAGTGTAAGAAATGAAGAAACAGAAATCAGAGAGCTTTGATTGGAAGGTTTCATCCAAAAAAAGGGACAAAAGTATCATTCTGTAATGACTTTTTGTGAGACTTTACTGTTCAGAATTAAAATGTGTTCTTCAAAGAAAGCAGCATCACATGGCCTTCCCTTTTTCATAGCGCATGTTCACAGTGCTGTGATGTTTGCCATTAGCAGAAAGCTCAAGATGCTGGAACACACAAAAGCACGGCTTTTGTGCAGCTTGCTGAAACTCCTTAACAGAAACATTTGTTTCTGTTAATAAAAACTTATTCTTTTTGGACTGTTTAAGCTCCAGTGACAGTAGCATATATACAGGCAACAGCCAAAAGCTATTTTTCTATCCTAGAGGGCATGACAATAGCTGGAATGGAGCAGAAAATCAAGGGGTAATTTCTCTGCTTATGGGGATGTATTTTTTTGGCTCGTGGATAGAAAATGAATAGGCACCAGCAGATTTTGCTGACTGTTTTTCCCCACATTGACTGGTTGCCCTATGTGTTTTAGACAGACCAACTGTTTATTTCTTGCATTTGGCAGCAAACCCTTGAGGAAGAGTGTCAGGGAACTAGCTCAGGGGGAGATCTTGGAAGGAACTGAAGAGACTCCCACCAAAATTGCTGCTCAGACTAGAGCCTTTCCTTTCCACTCTCTAGCACTGCAGTCCTTACTGCTATCACAGCAGTAAAATGGTAAACAAGTTACTTCTACAAAAGAGATGGATGGGAATTAAAATATTTAAATCACTCAGCTGTCCATAGGGACCTCATTAGTACCCAGTTTGCCTGTGAAAATACCACATTTCAGAAAACCATCGTGTTATTACCTCACTTGCAATACAAACACTGCTGTGCCATGACACTATATGAACCCCAGAAAACCTGTTGCAAACAGACTAGCCTAGATTTCCTGCACAGCAGGAAAGAAGTCCAAAAACTGACAGAATAGCTGAAGTGGTAGCAAGGAAAACAGAGCCTGATTCTACTAATTTCCACTTTTTCAAGGGGTCTTTTCTTACAGAGCTGGATACAGCAACCCCAAATCAACTCCTTATTCACTTAATAACTGACCACTTCTTTTAAAAATATGATTCATAAATTAAAATTATATAAAATATGGCTAACATTATTTCCAATTCCTTTATTTCAGTATTTTGAAAAGTTGCCTTAAAAGGATTAATCTGGTATTTTTCAAAGGTGACTTGCCTTGCCCTGAATCTGTTCCCATTGCTACATGAGTCCTGACTTCTTGAGAAAGAAAATCCTGAGAGGGATAGACCTAATTCTGATTCTTTTGGCTTTCCTTCTTTCTCATTCAGAAATGAAAATTAAAGACATATCCATATGCAGAAGGTGTAGAAACTAGCTGCTGTTCAGTGACCACTGAACACTTTCAAAATTCACATCCTAAATTCTCATTTGAAACAAATCTTGTCTTCAAAACTTTTCACGTTATAATATTTTCAGTCTAATGAATAATTCTGTTTATTGAATGGGAGTCCAGAATAATTTACAGGTAACTTAAAGATTTAGGGAGCTGAGTATATATCACGTGAAATGAACTCTCCTCTGTCTCCCACACTGTTGGTGTACATATGCTTATAAAGCATGTTTTTCTATTCCTTTTCCCTGGATAGCTTTAAAAGGATGGGACAGAAGATTTAGATCTAGATTTATCACTTTTGCAGTGGAACATTCAGGTATTAGCAGCATGATGCTTGCTAACAGATCACTGCCAGTGGACTCCATCTAACCTGACTTTAGCCATCTAAAAATTATCTATCATCTACTTAAGTTAGTGATATGTATTTAAAGAGCAGAGAAGTACATTTCCAGAATATTACTCCAAGCACCTTCCCTTGACACCCAGCTTAGGACAAGATGAACCATCTTCTTCAGCTACTTATCTTCCACTGACAAGAGAAACTAAATAGCTTGCACAGGCATCTAAATTTCTAGTCAGGTGAGATGAATCTCAGTCTGCCTGTTCATTCACAGTGGATTTAACTTGCGCAGCCTCCTGAGTGATACAATATCATGCCTGGATTTGCATCTCCAAGCTTAAGGATTGTACAGTAAAATGCAAAAGGGGGGCTTTGAAGAAATCACTTCAAAAGAGCTTTAAAGAGTTTGAATTATTTTTCCTGTCACTAACTTCCCTTGATTTCCCACCAAGACCCATGAAACTTGAAAAGGCTGCCTATCTCTTCTGCATGCTTAATATATTCCTCTCCCCTCCAAAGCATCTGTATCATACGCAGAGAGAAATGTGTTTTTATAAACAACTCAGCAGTCAGCAGGAGGTGAGATGATAGCTAGCTGGTGAGGCACCAGTTAAAGACAAGATATTCCAACATTACAGGAGATGGAGTCAGATGAGCCTAACTCCAGGAGGGTTTTGATTTTTATCTTAATAGTTGTCTGTCCCTGCATGGCTTTGAACAAAACACCGTAAGAAAAAGGAAAGAAAAAGCTGCAGTGTGGGACAAGAATCTCTTTTTTTTTTTTTTTTTTTCTTTAGTATTGTGCTTGTGGGAAGAATCTGATCCAGAAGCTATTATAGTTTATCTGGTCTGCTGGCCATCAGAAGAGATTGAGGTTGAATAATGAACAATTGATACCTGCTACCTTTGTTAGATTTATTTTCCAGCCTGTCATGCTAATAATACTACCAAAAAAATCAAGTCAAAAAGCAAAGTTGACTTTTTTACTGCAATCAAATAAGCAGTCTTAAAAGCAAAAGCTGCCTGGCAGTTTGTATGTCTTTCATATTCACAGTATCCTCAGTCTGACAGAACAAACCAGAAAACAAATGTTGAAAAGGACACCTTGGGGAGAGCTTCAAAAACTATATTCTTTTAGAATCCATGCCACACAATTTACATAGTTATTTAAACTCTATGTGCGTGCGTGTGTGTGTGTGAATCGCATGAAACATTTGGAATAGTTCATCCTATTGGTGAAACATTTATTCTTTCATATTTGCATCATTCCTCATTAACAGCTATACAAATAGCCTGTTTCAAACTGCTGCCAAAAAAAGGTTCACTTTGCAGTTTTCTGACACCTTTGACACTCAATATGAGTACATCTTTATGTCTTCTAAAAGCATTCTGGTCCCAGATTTTACTGCTATGTAAACAAACCTAAACCTAAAAAAACCCCTAAAAAATAATAAATATGTCAGTAATTTTTACTCCATTTTTAATACATTCATTTACTCAATTTTTAATATATTTTTAATACAGATCCCAACAGGCTAGATCTCTTCTATTGTACCTACACCATTACTATTGACAAAAATCTTCCTAATTTCAAGTCATAATTAAGAATAAAAACCAAAAAAATGAGAATGAGTAATGTGTGATTTTGTTTTTTAAATGGACATCTGAATTCTGTGATTCTGTGAATTGAGCCTGGGACATCCCTCATTATGACTGAGGAAGAGGAGGTGTATTACGATATTCTAATCACTGTTCCTCTCTGGTCTTGCATAGACATTTCTCAGGGGATTTCAGGGGACTTACTGCTGTTAATGTCCCTGCAAACAAGAGAAAAGCAAATGCTATTTTTCTTCAAACAACCTTTTTCTTCAAAGCTGTAACTCTGACTTCAGCACTTTACCAAGATAAACAGCTTCATTACTGATAAAGGGAGTGGTGTTTACTTGAGTGAGAAAGAAATGCGAATGGAGATATAACAAACACCAAGCCAGTTTAGCCAGTTAGTTTTAATCCTATTATCTCTTCCACTCATTTTCCTCTGCTGCAAGATAACATTTCCTAGTAAAAATAATCCAAGCTGTAATTTCATCTATCATAGTGGGGATAACACAAGGTTTCTGCGCTACTTAAATGGCACTCAACCCCTATTTTAAAAAAGCAAGTGGGAATTTGGCAGTATAAAGTCTTGTGCTGCAAGATTTGCTTCCACCCGACGAGGTATTAAGTGACCAGAACAAAATGATGTGCTAACAAGGAAACAGTTGTATGGTGAAGGTACCAAGTTAGGTCTGAGGACGTTCTTGATTCAGCTCTCTGTCACCAGTGTGCCCTTGGGGAAATCACCTTATTTCATCCTACAAATATGCAAGTGGTACAGGCATGCAGGGTAATACTCTAAGAGGGCTCTATTCTTACTAAAATAAACAGGCTTTTTATTAAAGCCACTATTTGAAGAGCTGTTTCAGGTCCAAACATTGGAGCCATGTAGACATAGACCGATTATTATTTTTCTGGTGCTTTTCCAAGCAGTTCCCTTTTAACATCTGTGCTTTTTCTTCAGAAATCTGTTACTTGCAGATTAAACTTTAAATATATGAGGTATCTCCATGATTCCTTCTGCTGGCAGTATCTGTCGATTTCTATCACACTACTCTTGCTCTTCAAAGTGGCTTGGTAAAAGCTTTTGCTTGGGTCTCAGTACCCTCCAGTATGGTACCCACTGCTCCTCAGTTTCCCCTCTGTAAAAGGCATATTCTAATACTCTCACAACTTCAGTTACTTGCATCTATGTGAACTGCAAATTCTTAAAGGCAAGATCTCTGCCTCTTACTCAATGATGGAACAATAGTGTGAATGTGTCCCTAATTTTGGTTGAATTTGTCACTGGTACTTTAAGACAAATAATAATATAAAATCAATATTTATTAAATTACTTGTGAACTCCCAAGGGCAGATAATAAATGACAGGGGAAAAGAGCAATAGTCTGAGGGTAAACTAACAAGGTGAGATTCACTGTAAGATTCAAAAATAATATACATCCCAGATATTGAATGGGGCAGCAAAACTTAGAAAGTCCCAATGAGGGAATACATTTACCAAGGCTTGGTGCAATCCAATGACAAAGCATAGCAAGCACAGATGCCACATGCAACAGCACCTTAGGGTAAACACATAAAAGGTCTTTCTGGATGTCAGTGCAGCAACTGTAGCTGGAATACCGAAGGCATCTGTAGGCAATTTATCAGAAAGATATTGGCAAAAATGGGGTGGATTCACAGAATAACAGTTAAAATAATTAGAGGGGAGGAAGGATTGATTTGCCAGGAAAGGTTAAAAGAGCTAGCTATAACTTAGCCATAGCTGTAGTAAGAGGGAATAGGATAGAATAATAAGAAATTCAACTGCTTGTCATAGTTAACATTGGTGTGTTCTACAAAATTTCCAAATAGGACACATATACTTTAAAACACCCATGCAGCACAGACAATAATGTGCTTTTATTGCCTGGGGCTTAAAATGTTTCAGGGCTTAAACTGTCTTTCTTGCTCTAAATCTGGCAAGGGCCCCACACAGTGAAACCCTTCAGAGGTATTGATGTGGCCGCTGTCCTTTCCCAGCTAGGCCTATTTGAAACCAGTCAACACAGAGATCAGAAATGGGTTTGCAGAGATTTATAAAAAAATAATAAGCTTGATGTGCATGCAATATGAATGCAAGTGTGTGTCTGTGTGTGTGGGCAATGAAGAAGCAGCAGAACAAGCATTAAAATAGTGACCTGTATTGATAGCAAACACCATTCTCAAGGTACTGCTCCCAGGACACTGTTCCCTGGTGCCCAGCGGAGGAATGTGTTGTTGATGTGACTCCCACAAGGTCTTCGCTCTGATAAGAGAATAGCACAAATGATCTGTCAATGGAAAATATTGTGTCCCAATACCAGGAAGATGACAACACAGTGGCAGTAGATCACATATGCCATTTCTTTTCTTTTTAATTCAACAGGAAAACATATTTCAAATGAAAAAGGGAAAACAGACCACGAGCAGCAATCTTGACTAAGATTTATGGAGTCTGAAGCAAGCAAGATTCTTCAGCAAAGGCCCACCAACATATAATGTTTACAAGGTCCCAGTCTCTTGTAATCTGGGACCGCAACTGAAGTTTTATCGAAAAGACCACTTCTTGTCACTGCAGCTCATTAGAACAATGCACAGCACAAGTGCTTCCAAATGTCTTCCTGCTGCTGAAATCCAGATGAGGAAATAGCAGTGGTTGGTTGATGTTGCATATATTTCAGTAAAACTACTGTGATGATTGTTTCTTTACATGGCAAGATATAGTTGAATTATTAGCTTCAGCGGCATCTCTAGCCATGTTTTGAAGAGTCCATGCCAAGCAGTATGAAACTGGTGCTATTTTGACAAACATAGATAGAAAGAAACAAAAAACCCTCTCTGAAATTCTAAATTATTCATATAAATTATCTCTAAGAAAAAGTTGTCCATCTGATACATCAAAATGCAATATCCACAGCCTATACATTTAGCTTAGTGCACAGCAAATCATCCTCATTTTTCTGGAGTAAAAATGTAAATACACAACGGTTTGTCAGGTCAGTTGTGTATGTACCACTTCAGTTCATTTAGGCAAATACTATCCTCATTATCCAACACAGCTACTGGTGCCTTCTGGTCAGAATGTTAGGAGCAATACGCAGTCATTAACTAGCACATCACTGCTATCTCTGCTGACTTTTGACCTTAAAGTCAAGTCAGGTTTGCCTGGCTCAGTGCTTGGAAGTCAGTGATTCAGTGAATGGCACTCTTCCTTCTGACTATGAAGTGAACTGGTGCCCTGCTCGTGGTGGGAAAGAGTGCTTTGCTTCTGAAGGCACAAGCTGTTAGACAAGATGTAATACTGAGATCCTGACCATTTCCTCATTAAGCATTCTGTAGTACTTCTTGCAAGAACAGCTTCAAAATTCACATCTTCTTTAAACATAGTTGTTTATAATTTCAGCTGGATACAACTTTCTTGTCCACTTTGTTCCCTAAAACTCCTGTGTAAAGTCTCTTAGCTGATTGAACTGACATCCACAAGCTAAAGAGCAAAAACACAGCAGTAGGAAGTTTCATGACCTATGTTCCCCGTGGATCACCACTATACCAATTACACAGTATTGCTGCATTCAGATTATTAACTGGTGCACAGCAGCTGAGACTGTGCTTCATTTCACCGGTAGCGATGTATACTACCCATTGTACTGTGCTCCAAAACCTGCAGTGTGAAAGCCGCTACAGGAGAGCAGTGACTTTAAAGAGGTGTTATAACTATACTTCATTATTGCCCAAGTAGAAAGGCTAATGACACAAAGCTTCATTAAAAAACTTCACTGGGTCTTCAAGTATCTTGTAGCTCTCAGAAAATTCAAGGTAAGACTTAGAGGTTATGATTCTACTAATAAGTACAGGGCCCTTTCTCTAGTTTCAAGGGCAAGTGGCATGGCGGAGTCATCTACGTAGTGAACCTCTCTTCCAAAACAGCATGGTCTCACCCACTCTGCCTGATGCAAACAGCCCAGTGTTCTGGTTTCAGCCGGGATAGAGTTAACTTTCCTTGGGCTGAGAGGGAGCACAGCTAGCAGGCCAGCCCGGATCGATCACTGGAGTGTTCCATATCACATGACGTCATGCTCAGTGTATAAGGGGACACGTGCTCTCTGAGTTTCCATTTCAGTTTTGGTTTCCCAGTCGTTCAGCAGCAGGATTTCTGTTGTGGTCGGGATCACTGCTGGGGGCGGGCTGCGTACCGGTTGCCAGTCGGTGAGCAGCTACTGTATATTACCTGCTTGGACTTACTATTGTTACTGTTGTTTTGTTATTATTACTAATTTTGTTTTTATTCAACCTACAAAATTCTTTATTTTTGTCCCTCCCCTATTTCACCAGGGAGCAGGGAGGGGATGGGAGAAGTAAATGACTGGCCACATGGTGATTGGCTGCCGGCCAAGTTCAAACCACGACAGTCTTTTGGCACCCAACATGGGGCCAGGGCTTTGAAATAACAACAGATCAGGTCATAATGTTTATTGCTTGGCTCCTTAAGGTTTTGCCACCTCACTTGCTGTAGGTATTTCCCATGCTGTTGCTCACATTCTGTGAGAGTTGGGTTAAGATTCTGGTTTTGCTGTACTTTGTAATGCTGATCTATGACAGATGCAGTCATCAGTCTTGGGGCTATTTAAAATTGTGTTTGAGAAATTCAGGAATTTCAAATATCCTTGGAATGTTGACATTAATATGGTCATCTTACTGCTAGGAGCTAGTGTGTTCCTGCATGTGGTACAGGTTTTGTTCAGTGTTAAACAACTATTTAAGAGTATCACCTGGAAATCTACCCCAAGGTCAGAGAATTATGAGTGGCTGGGGGCATGGAGTAGAATGGGCAAGTACCTAGAACAGTGGGCACCTCCAGTGTATTGGAACTTCACTCCTGCACAGGTGCAGAATCCTGAAGAACTAGTAAAATATTTGGAAAAGGTATGTTGTCACCCATGTAATACCAGAGAGGCACAGCTCACTGCAACATGCTGGGGCCTAGCCCATGCCTACCGAGTGCTATAAACACTGTTCAGCACCCTCAAAAGGAAGAGAAGGGCTCTGGATCTGATAACGAAGTAACAGACATTGCAACCACTCCAAAGTCCACAACAGAAACTGCAGCCACTACAGCCCCAGAACAGGCGCTGCAGCTGAACCAGAGAACCAACCCATGACGGTGTCAGTTGCTCCCAGACATAAGAAGAAATGCACAAGAAAATCCCCTCGCAGTGTACAGGGTGATGATGAACCAGGCCCATCACAAGAACAGGAGGAGGAGGCAGAGCCAGTGATAGTCACCCAATCCTTATCCCTGAGCGAGTTGCGAGACATGTGAAAAGATTTCAGCTGTCATCCAGGTGAGAAACTTGTTACCTGGTTGTTCTAGTGGTGGGATAGTGGGGACAGTAGCGTGGAATTAGAGGGTAGGGAGGCCAGGCAGCTGGGATCCCTGTCTAGGGAAGGGGGCATTGACATAGCCATTGGAAAGGAGACACAAAATCTCAGTCTCTGGAGGCGACTCCTGTCAAGTGTGAGGGAGAGGTATCCCTTCAAGGAAGATTTTGTATGTCATCCAAGTAAGTGGACCACTATGGAGGGAGGTATTCAATACCTGAGGGAGCTAGCCGTGCAGGAGACGGTTTGTTATGACCCAGATAATGCACAGCTACCCACAGATACAGATGAAGTCTGATGCACCTGGCCCATGTGGAGGACTTTTGTACGGAGCACACCCTCATCATATGCCAGTGCATTAGCAGTAATGGACTGGAGAGATGAAGAGGTACCAACAGTGCATGAACTGGCTCACCAGCTACGACAATATGAAGAAAGTCTCTCTTCCTCCCTCGTCATGGCTGTGGAGAAATTATCTCAAGAATACCAATAATTTAAAGAGGACATGTGCAACTCCCCACCTGCAAGGACTAGGATCTCAGCTATTAGGAGCAATCATTTCTCTACTTGAGAGAACCAGTAAACACCACGGGGGAAGCTGTGGCATTGCCTGTGTGACTATGGAGAAGACATGAAGAAATGGGATGGAAAACCCACCTACCTCCTAGAAGAGCAGGTACGTGAGTTGGAAGGAAGAACAACTACAAAACGGGGTTCTTTTAGAAGAAAAGCTGCTCTGGTTTCCAGTAATCAAGTGCCGAAACAGAGCAGAAAGGTTGACTTTGCTCATGATCCTATGAGAAGAACTTCTGACTTGTATTCACAAGAAGTGAATGATCAAGATGAAGCTGAAACCTGTGCACACCACACTAAGCCATTTGTCGTTAGCAGGTATTATGACCAACATTAGAGGGGTCCTGCCTCCAGCCAGGCGGAGGACAGGGACAACCGAGTTTACTGGACTGTGTGGATTCAATGGCCTGGCACACCTGACCCCCAGCAGTATAAGGCTTTAGTGGACACTGGTGCGCAATGCACCCTAATGCCATCAAATTTTAAAGGGGCAGAACCCGTTTGTATTTCAGGAATGACAGGGGGGTCTCAACAGCTGACTGTATTGGAGGCTGAGGTGAGCCTAAGTGGAAGGTTGGGAAAAACACCCCATTGTGACTGGCCCAGAATTTCCATGTATTCTTGGTATAGATTATCTCAGGAGAGGGTATTTTAAGGACCCAAAAGGGTATCGGTGGGCTTTTGGTATAGCTGCCTTGGAAACAGAAGGAATTAATGAGCTGTCTGTGTTGCCTAGTCTATCAGAGGATCCTTCTGCTGTGGGATTGCTGAGGGTTGAAGAACAATGGGTGCCAACTCCCAGTACAACAGTGCACCGATGGCAATATCGTACCAGGCAAGACTCTGTAATCCCTATCCATAAACTGATTCGTCAGCTAGAGAGCCAAGGAGTCATCAGCAAGACACACTCCCCTTTTAACAGCTCCATATGGCCAGTGCGAAAGTCTAATGGAGAGTGGAGATTGACAGTGGACTATTGTGGCCTGAATGAAGTCACGCCACCGCTGAGTGCTGCCGTGTCAGACATGCTAGAACTTCGGTATGAACTAGAGTCGAAGGTGGCCAAGTGGTATGCCACGATTGATATTGCTAATGCATTTTTCTCCATCCCTCTGGCAGCAGAGTGCAGGCCACAGTTTGCTTTTACCTGTAGGGGTGTCCAATACACCTGGAATTGACTGCCCCAGGGGTGGAAACACAGCCTCACCATTTGCCATGGACTGACCCATGCTGCACTGGAACAAGGTGAAGCTCTGGAACACTTACAGTACATTGATGACATCATTATATGGGGTGATACAGCAGAAGAAGTTTTTGAGAAAGGGGAGAAAATAATCCAAATCCTTCTGAGAGCCGGTTTTGCCATAAAGCATAATAAAGTCAAGGAACCTGCACAAGTGATCCAGTTTTTAGGAGTAAAATGGCAAGATGGACATTGTCAGATTCCAATGGAGGTGATCAATAAAATAACAGCTGTGTCCCCACCAACTAACAGAAAGGAAACGCAAGCTTTCTTGGGTGTTGTGGGTTTCTGGAGACTGCACATTCCAAATTACAGTCAGATTGTCAGCCCTCTCTATCAAGTGACTGAAAAAGAATGATTTTGTATGGGGCCCAGAGCAACAACGAGCTTTTGAACAAATTAAACAGGAAATAGTTCATGCAGTAGCCCTCGGGCCAGTTCAGACAGGACAAGATGTTAAAAATGTGCTCTACACTGCAGCTGGGAAGAACAGGCCTACCTGGAGTCTCTGACAGAGAGCACCAGGGGAGACTTGGGGTCGACCCCTGGGGTTTTGGAGTCGGGGATACAGAGGATCAGAAGACCGCTATATTCCAACCGAAAAGGAGATACTGGCAGCATATGAAGGGGTCTGAGCTGCTTCAGAGGTGATCAGGACTGAAGCACAGCTCCTCCTGGCTCCCCGACTGCCAGTGCTGGGCTGGATGTTCAAAGCGAGTGTCCCCTCTACACACCATGCAGCCGATGCCACGTGGAGTAAATAGGTCGCAATAATCACACAACAGGCTCGAATAGGGAGCCCCAGCCATCCGGGAATATTGGAAGTGATCACAAATTGCCCAGAAGGCAAAGATTTTGGAATGGCGCCAGAGGAGGAGGTAGCACGTGCTGAAGAGGCCCCACCATATACTGAGCTACCGGAGAAGCGACATGCCCTGTTTACCGACGGGTCCTGTCGCATTGTGGGAAAACATCGAAGGTGGAAAGCAGCTGTGTGGAGCCCCACACGACGGGTTACTGAAGCTGCTGAAGGAGAAGGTGAATTAAGTCAGTTGGCAGAGGTGAAAGCCATCCAGTTGGCCTTGGATATCGCTGAGCGAGAAAAGTGGCTGGTGCTCTACCTCTATACTGACTCATGGATGGTGGCAAACGCGCTGTGGGAGTGGTTACAGCAGTGGAATCAGAGCAACTGTCAGTGCAGAGGCAAACCCGTCTGGGCTGCTGAATTATGGCAAGATATCGCTGCTCGAGTAGAGAATCTGCTTGTGAAAGTACACCATGTAGATGCTCATGTACCCAAGAGCCGGGTCACTGAAGAACATCAAAACAACCAACAAGCTGATCAGGCTGCCAAGATCAAGGTGGATCAAGTAGATTTGGACTGGCAACATAAGGGTGAACAATTTATGGCTCACTGGGCCCATGACTCCTCGGGCCATCAGGGAAGAAATGCAACATATAGATGGGCTTGTGACCGAGGGGTGGACTTAACCATGGATGCTATTGCACAGGTAATGCATGAATGTGAGACATGTGCTACGATCAAGCAAGCCAAATGGTTAAAGCCCATTTGGTATGGAGGACGATGGTCAAAGTATAAATATGGGGAGGCCTGGCAGATTGATTATATCATGCTCCCACAAACTCGGCAAGGCAAACACTAGGTACTTACAATGGTGGAAGCACCCACTGGTTGGTTGGAAACTTATGCCGTGTCCCATGCCACTGCCCAGAACACCATTTTAGGCCTTGAGGAGAAAGTCTTATGGCGGCATGGCACGCCAGAAAGAATTGAGTCAGGTAATGGGACACATTTCCAAAACAACCTCATAGACACTTGGGCCAAAGAACATGGCATTGAGTGGATATATCACATTCCCTACCATGCACCAGCCTCTGGGAAAATTGAGCGATACAATGGGTTGCTAAAAACTACACTGAGAGCAATGGGGGCTGGAACTTTCAAACAAAAGACTGTCATGGTTTGAACTCGGCCGGTAGTCAATCACCATGTGGCCAGTCATTTACTTCCCCCACTTCCCCCCCACCCCCCAGTGAAATAAGGGAGGGACCAAAAAAAAGAAATTTGTAGGTTGAATGAAAAAAAAATATTAATAATAACAAAACAACAGTAACAATAGTAAACGGGTAATATACAGTAGTTGCGCACCAATCAGTGACCGGTACACAGCCCACCCCCAGCAGCGATCCTGACCACACCAGAAACTGAGAGAGCACATGCCCCCTTATATACTGAGCACAATGTCATGTGATATGGAACACTCCAGTGATCCATCTGGGCCAGCCCTCCAGCTGTGTTCCCTCTCAGCTCAAGGAAAGTTAACTCTATCCTGGCCAAAACCAGGACACCCGGGCATTGTCCAGGAGATGGCATGAGCCAAAACCACAGCGAGGGCTCTGCAACACATGGAATGGTATAGACAGGGATGGAGTGATATCTGAGCTCATGCCTTGGCTCTCCAGTTCACTTCTATAGACAAAACCTGAGAAAAAGATGCCTGGATTCCTGATGGGCTGTGCTCTGGTACTGTGTGTATGCTATAAGCTAAAAAGAATCATAACTCTGGGGAGCAGCCAGAAAATCCTGGGAGCTTTGAGTTCATCAGCAATAGTCCTACAAGAAAAAATATCAATTGATTCAGATTGAAATCAAGTAGCATTAAAAGTCTAATTAAACTCAAAATTCCAGGTAACTAGAAATTGTGGTTGTTAGCCAAATCTAGCTTGATTCTGTTCCCTGCTAGGAAGACAATATTAGCTCTAGCAATACTCTAAAGCTTGCAAATGAGTTTAAGTCATGCAAAGAAACAACTTCCAGCTGAGATGTTTGACCTAGGTCAATGCAGGGAAAACTCCCATTAGTCTGCCTTCTAAATGAGAAGCCTGCTTCAGGCTCAACTGCAGTAATAATTCATAGCCTGTGCAGTCATTCCAACCACCAGTGGAAATTTCACAGCGTCTAAAGCAACCTAGTATATCCAGATGTATTGGCATAACTCTTCTGTGCAGCCTTGACTGGCACTCACAGAGGCCAGGCTCAGCTTCTGGAGTCTCAAGTAAATGATGACTTGAACCCTATTAAGAAACCCAGGAAAATTAAGTGAAGATCTTCGATTACTCACTAAGTCATAGTTCTTCACCTGTAAGTGATGATTCAGGTGGCTAAAACCAGCAGTCTTTTATTTACAGGAGAAAAGGGAAACAGGAGGACACAGGGGACAATACAAACAACTGGCTATTCCTTTTCCAACTAAGCCTTAAAACTCTCTTCTCAGAGTTTTGGTGACTCAATTCCTTCTCTTGATGAGACTTGCAGCTGTGTCCCATCTCCTCTACGGCCCACGTAGAGGCTTTTTTTGGTTATATTTCTACCCTCTTCAGTTCTGGTTCTCTTTTCCACTTCTATCTGTGAAATATTTATTTCATTCACTTTTTATTCTAATACTGCAGGTGGATCAGTATCAAAGATTTACCCAAAGGAGCTTTAAATGGCTGTCATAGTAGCGTCACTTTGCACTTCTTTCACATAGACAAAATTCTGCAGGGGGAAAGCAGGACAACTACAGTAATGCCTGCATTAGTACTATTTACTTTGATTGGAATAAAACAGTAATATTTTTACTTAGTATTGATCTAATTGATTTTCCTTTCTCTGCATAAGACTTAAATTCCCTGACATTTTTTTCTGCCAGAAATACACTGAATTTATTGGCTGCTCCTGGAGGCATCCAGCAGACTCTTTGTTTCCAGTGAAGAGTCTCCAGACAAGCTTCTGTGACACCATTGCTCGTGACAATTGTGAGTGAAAAACCCGGCATCTCTCTTGCTCACAGAGCTGAGCAGCAGCCATGTATGAGCAGGTCACTCGTAATCGTAAGACTGTGGAAGATCAAACCGAGTAATTGCTGGAAAGCTGGTGAAACCTTTATGTGATAACGAAGTCTGTTATTACTCAAAGCAGACATTTACTCAAAGGAAGGAAACCAGAAGTAAAGAAGCAAGTTTGAATGGTAGGATATGTTCTCAGAAAATATGAGAGAGTTTTGAAGCATAGGAGAAAACAGATATTTAAGTCCTTTTCACATAATTCAAGATCTCTCCAATGTAGGCACTTACATGGGAGCTCGACTATATACTTAGACTACTTTTAAGTTAATAGAACATCCTTTAATATTAACAAATGCTTACAAGAAAGAGATTCTTCCTAAGGTAGAGAAAGGAAAATAATCTTAAGCCTATTTTCTTCACTATATCAGAGCTTTAGTCACTGTAGCTGGCTCAGATGGAAACATTTAGACTTTCTTGTGGTAGGAGAGAAAGATCCTGTTCTCTCTGGTATCCCACACGGATTCAGTTTCCACAGACATTTCCTGGATTAGTTCTATAACTTATGAGTGTTGACAATTAAAAGGGATGAAAAATGGAACAGATCAGAAGACAGTTTATTCTCTTCTCTGAAAGTTAGACTACTGAGTGAAAATGAATAAAAATTTTGAAATAGTTGACTGAAAACCAGATATGTCATTATGAAATAAAATCTCAGTGTCACATGGGAGGGGTAGCTGTGTTGTCTCAAGCCTCCCCCCTCTTATGTGGGCCAATCACCCTTATCAGACAGCATCTTCCATGACGTATTGCATTGTGGCCAAAACCCACTTCTCATCATGAAAAAAAGTTAATCAAAATTCGTTTTTCTTTGAAAATCAGTTTTGACATAATTTCTTTTAGCAGTCTCATCTTATTCTCCTAAATCACTTGTCTTCTCTTGCTTACTACCCATGCCCACATGACAGGTCTTTCTCAAGCCTTCAACAACAATAAATAAGAACAGTGATAACTGTCTTTGCAGTTCTTCAAAAATACAGTAAAGTCATATCCAGCCACTCTCTACACTGGGGAAGAAAGGAGAGAGGCTGTGCAGTCAATGTCACCACCTGATACAACCTGCATGCTGTCCTGAGTGAGTGGTTATGGGTGGGAGGCCTACAGACCCCTTTACACTAAAAGCGTTGTCTCAGCCCTTTCCAGTGTAGTAGCTGTCAATAACAGAAGACTTAGAAAGCAAAAGATCCTGGCAAATGAAAAAGTCAGCTTGATATAAAAGAAAAGAAAGGTTTATCCTTGCTGAACACTCCCCAGCTGGCTTGGGATGTATAATTAAACATGAGGATGCAGCCCAATATTTCCTCTCGCAGAACAGGGTACATGGCAGCTGAACAAGATTGCATTGCTGTGATTTGTACCTTACTGTCTTTATCCAGCAGGACCAGAAAACTAACCATCCTTCATGGCTTAGCTACTCATCTGCTTCAAGGGTAATGCTGTGCATGATATATTTTTGGTACTTAGAGTCCAATTATCAGTGACAGAGGGAAATCTTTGCAATTCTGCTGAGGCCACCCTTATGGTGTATGTACAGCCAAAGAAAAGTAGCCACTATAGGGCAGCTCCACTCATTCCAATGTTTGGAAATCTGGTCCAGAGATAAAGGAGGCAGCACCAAGGCAATGGCACAGCTCACTTTCTCCATGACAGGAGTCCTTTTCTGCTTTTGACACCTATGACTGTCAAAGACCATTACATATTGCTCATGACAACGTTACAGTGTAGTCTAGGACAGCCCCACTAGCTTTCTGTGATAGCATGATGTGCTGAAAGAATTAGTGACTTTTGTGTAGATCCTGATTCATTAAAGCAAGCTCTGAATATACTATTTGGATTGACCTCCCCAAGAGAGACACACAGGAGATGGCCTTTATTGCAGATCTCAGTAAAGTTTCAGCATCTGATGGACTTCTAAGATATACAGTCCTGTCACACTTGAACTGTAACACAGAAACGGAGCTACAGACTTCAGGCATCTTCAAGGATAACCATCTGCAGGGAGGAGGTATATTTTGATTTAATAGGGTTTAAGTGATTAAATTGAAACCTAGGATGTAATTCCTGTGGGAGATATGGTCCTTAGTCCTTCCGTGGCTCTGATTTCAATCTTTTCTCAGATTTATGGGTCCCCTCAAACCTTAGACCAGACCATAAATCCATCTAGAATCCATGCACAGACCCCAGGTACTGTTTATCCAGCCTTCATCTCCCACCTTGGGCCTCTCCAGATTCTGGTCTCCTCCTACTCACTGGCTAGTCCAGACTGAAGTTCACTAGCAAATCACCCAGATACACCCAGATAGAGAAGAGAGCGAGGTCACACAGAAAATAGTTAAAAATAGAGTTTAATAAGAAGATAGGACAGATTGCAATGATCAGGATAATTTTGTTTCCCTTGTTGCCAGATACAAATTCCTAGGTTTAATCTCTTCAAGCATATGCTTGAGTGGCTCCATCAGTTGCCCAACGATTGGTGACTGGTCGTAGTGGCTCTATTATCTATGTTACAGTTTATGTATCTGTGTGTTTAATTATGACTCTTCCTGTACCTTGTCTTTGCCTTTTGTGCTGAGCAACTATTAACCAGATGACCTTAAAAAACAGTTGTCATTACAAATAACACATACGAGGAGGTACTGAAACATTATAAGTGCTCTGTCTGTAATCTAATGAAATCTTTCCACTGTCTCTCATGTCATTTGTAAATGTTGCACAACTAGCACACTACAACTAACAGCTGCTAGAGATCTCACAAGCTATCTCTCTAATCATGACCTAAATAGGGACATGTCAAATACTCATTCAAAGGTGATCAAGACATTGCTAAATCATGATAGAAAATAGAGGGGGAAGAAGGAAATCTGAGTATACAAAGATGAAACCTGATGACAGCAGTTAGTACCTGTATTGTAAAGGAACCATTGCAATGACTATTTTTTTTTAATTTTTTATATGCTGCATGGAATACATGATAGATGTTACCTGTAGTTGCTTCTGATTGTTCTTGTGCTTATTTTTCTGGAATGTGTTTGTATGTGTGTAAAGTGTGTGTGTGTGTGTGTGTGTGTAGAATAGTTTTTGAGCCAAGCATCCTACAAAAATTATAATTATAAGCCCTGTCAGAAATGTAACTGAGTCTGTTGAGTCATCTCATTTGCCCTAGATTTGCTGTTTCAGCCTTGCAAGCAGAGGTTTCCAGAGGCCATGCCAAAATAATCTCATTCGTCTTTTTTTAAAATTATCTAGCTAGAAGAAGCTTGAAGGGATGTCACTTTTGCATGGAAGCAAAACGTTATCAATCACATCAAGAAGAATATATGAGGAGAGGATTAATATTTATGTCTGAATTTACTGTGTCTGGAAATAAGATACTGCATCCAAATAGGGTAATTTTAGCAGGTGAGATTCTGATCTCAGATATTCTGATACAAATTAAGATGACCGACTTCAATTAAGACACATTTGCATAAATGAAATCAAAATAGAATCAAAATATTAACTCCTATCTAATGACTTCTGAGACACAGTACAAAGATCAGACAGTTAAAGACTTGGCCATTGCTTCAGAGATTCCCCTTCTAACAAATGAAGATTCCCTTGGGTTTTTTTAACAGAAAGTGTTAAGTCTGGAAATCAGAATTAAATGTGTGGGTGTTTTACTCTAGCCTCATTTGAGAAGGCCTAAGATCCCTGCCACACAGACAAAGGTGTTTACATGTCCTTTGAACCAGCAGTCATGGTTCAGTGCAGTATCAGCTTCACACTGCTACAATCTGTGTCAACAACCTTTTCAGCTAAATCCTAAAACCTCAATCCTAGTTCAGTAGTGAGGCCTCAAGTTGTTCAGGCAGCAATGATGTTATGTATGATCCTGGGAATGTAACTTCTACAAAAGCCTAAAAGAAACCCAAAGTTACCTACCCAGCACCATAGGTCTTCTGTACACATGGTCAAAGTCCCATGAGGAGATAACCACACTAGTCAGTAATTAACATTCAGGCCTATACTGACAGGTAGAAACTGAGAAGAAATAATTATTTTCCAGCATGACAGAATTAATGTGCAATTAGCTGTTAGAATACTAGCAAAACATAATTTACTAACTATTCTCATTATTATTTCTCTCATAAATATTTTTGCTTCAGTTGAAAATTCTACTGGTGTTAACTTGCTATTTTCTTACAGATCATTAGTAAAGATTCTGTATAGCACTAAGAGGGGAGCAGATTCCTTGAGATCCCACTTTATGCAAAAATCATGATATTTCCCCATTTATCATAACATTTCAAAATATCTCCACTGTAGTCCTCAGAATGCAGTGCAGCAGCACAGACCTCCAAATTCAAAAATTAATGTGCCATGTTAGGAGATGCCTAATAAAGCTGTGATGATATTCCAGTAATAAATATGACAGGTCATGGGTACCAAGAAGATTATCTGGAAGGCAAAACATAGCCAGCACATTATCTAGTTGTGTTGGGTTTGCGTGGCAAGGTTTTGGTACTGGGGGGGCTACAGAGGTGGCTCCTGTGAGAAGCTGCTAGAAGCTTCCCCCATGTCCAATGGAGCCAATGCAGCCGGCTCCAAGACAGACCCACCACTGGCCAAGGCCGAGACCATCAGTGACGGTTGTAGCACCTCTGGGATAACATATTTAAGAGTGGGGGAAAAAAAACACGCAGCAGCAGCAGCCGGAGAGAGGAGTGAGAATGTGTGAGAGAAACAACTCTGCAGCCACCCAGGTCAGTGAAGAAGGAGGGGCAGGAGGTGCTCCAGGAGCCAGAGCAGAGATTCCCCTGCACCCCGTGGTGCAGCCCATGGTGAGGCGGCTGTGCCCTGCACCCAGGGAGGTCCATGGTGGAGCAGAGACCCACCTGCAGCCCGGGGAGGACCCCACATCAGAGCAGGGGGATGCCCGAAGGAGGTTGTGACCCCGTGGGAAGCCCACGTTGGAGCAGGCTCCCGGCAGGACCTGTGGCCCTGTGGAGAGAAGAGCCCACACTGGAGCAGGTTTGCTGGCAGGACTTGTGACCCCGTGGGGGACCCACGCTGGAGCAGCCTGTTCCTGAAGGACTGCACCCCCCACGATGAAGGAGGAGAGTGTGAGGAGTCTTTCCCCTGAGGAGGAAGGAGGTGCAGAAACAACGTGTGATGAACTGACTGCAAACCCCATTCCCCATCCCCCTGCGCAGCTTGTGGGGAGGAGGTAGAGAATTTGGGAGCAAAGTTAAGCCCAGGAAGAAGGGAGGGGTGGGGGGGAGGTGTTTTAAGATTTGGTTTTGATTTCTCATTTTTCTGCTCTGATTTGATTGGTAATAAATTTAATTTCCCCAAGTTGAGTCTGTTTCACCTGTGATGGTAACTGGTGAGTGATCTCTTCCTACCCTTTTCTCAACCCAGGAGCTTTCCATCATATTTTTCTCTCCCCTGTCCAGCTGAGGAGGGAAGTGATAGTGTGGCTTTAGTGGGCACCTGATGTCCAGCCAGGGCCAACCACGACGCTAGTACATGCCACATGGCTGTACAGGTATTCTTAGGAGTAGATAAATTGTGTATATTTTCTCCTGTTACATGTTTGTCTCCCTTCAGAATCCCATAAATATTAACTTGGGTAAAGATAACAAGATGAGACCTTCATCTTTACAAGTACAGTTGTTCTTCTATCAATGGCAAGAGAGGAAGCTCAGAACTATTTTGCAGATGTTGGGTTTTCACAGGACTGAGCTCAGAAATGGGCACATCTTGGCTGTAGAAATGTAACAGTGGTAGTGGTAAGTAGGAGGAAAATGAGTCTACACCACTATTAAGCTATTAATATTACTGATATTCTAAGAATGCAATTACACGAACTATTATCTCAAAGTCAGTTTTGCATATATTTTCTAAATATCATTGTATATTTAATGGTTCAGCTTCATCTCCTTATGGAGAACAAGAAAGTAGTTTTCCCAACTCATCAAAATGAGGAATAACTGTTTGTTTCAACTCAATAATTCAATAGCCAATATGCAATGAAGATAAATAAAAATGTCTACTACTGTGGCATGATACAGTCTCAGGATAGCATGCCAGCTGGCCAATACGCGTAGCTCTGCATGCATCGTCAAGATACACCAGCTCACAGTAGCCAAGGGTTGAGTCACAGCACTTGTATCATTTGTTATTTTCATGTTGAGGTCATGAGGGGAACGTAGCTTTTATTAGCATCTCCTGGTAAAAACGTATTGGAGTCCCAAGTCTAAGCAATCCAAAGGGTCCTCTAGGCAGGTTTATGAGATGAAGGGTTTTTTTGGCAAAATAAATAACCTAGAAGAGTCTAAAACACACTGCCTGTCAGTCTTCTAGAGCCACAGCTGTTTGATCAGATCTTGTCAGCTCTTTTTAAAGACGTCAGCATGAGAAATATGTAAGACTTCATAGGAGCATATCTACAAACCAGGCAGGAAACTCATCCTTTGCTCTCTACATCCTCCCCATCCTCAACCTTGAAACAGGATTTCTGTAGCAGTACAACATGGACAAATTAACAGTACTAACACAATTGTACAGAATATCAGTCATGGTAAGACAAACCTCCATACCAGTTTCTGTCCTCAGCCATTAAGGTGCCTGCAGAAGCAAATGTCTTGTGATTAAAATTATTCACACCACAGGTCACAGGGGAGATCTTTGTTCATCTGCACAGACATTATTTTGCATAGTAGTGTCTCAAGTGGCAAAGGAGAAAACATGTCATATAGCTTTTTATTTAGCCCAAATGCTATTAAATTATTCAGATCATTATTAAAATATGAAATAAGATTCAAACAGAAAAAATATTTATATTTTTAAACAGGGAGTATTTTAAACTCTTTATTTGTATGGAATACATCATTCCAGCATAGCTTTTAACAGTACAAAGATCAGGATTCCAACCTGGGTGCAATGCTAAACTAAAGTACATGAATACAAATACCAAAAAATAAAAGTGAAAACCTTTAAATAGTTTGTTTCAATCTCATTAAATAATTGGCATATTACACAAGACACTCAGTATAAATTCTTCTGAGGCACTAGTGATGATAAGAATGAATTCACATTGCCTGAAGTGACAGTGGAAGTTAGCCATCTAGTTTAAGCTGATTTTTCTCTCTCTCCATAGTCAGCAGAGGGAAACAGGTGCTTCCAAGTGGTGATTCATTCTTTTTGCCTTAAAAGTTAACGTACCCTCTGCAGCCTTATTTTCTCTTTTAATAGAAAGAGTCCAGTCACTTTTAGTAGCCTAGCCTACTTTTTAGACTATTCATTTCAATTTTAGATGGTCAAAATAAGCTGATGCAAATCCCACTGTACTTACAAGAAATGCAGCAATAAACACAGTAATTTGATTTAGAGTCCATTGACCAGTTAAATTAGAAGCTTAAGTTATCTAGAATGTCACCTGTCACTGAGACTAGAATTAAGTGAATAACTGATTTTTACAGTTAAGTGACAAAACCAAAAAGAGATACAGATTGAACCAAATATTTCATTCAGTGATAGAGGAAATAATGGACTTTAAATGGATTTGGGAAGAGGGGTGTTGTGTTACAGACTGCCTAGGCAAGAGTAAGTAGCACATGAGGCTTTCTGCAAACTAGCAGAAGCTCATATTCATGTGTGATTTCAACCATCCACACATCCCGAAGATCAACATGGCACTGTGGAGGCAATTCATAAAGTTGCTAGACTACCACTGGTGGCAATTTCTTAATACAAACCATGTAGAACAGCACTAAGTGAGGAACTGACTCTGTGCCTATCAAATCCCACAGAGAAACCTGTGCCAATTTCAGTGCATGAAGATCTCAAGAGGAATAATCCCATTTTGGGAAAGACTCTTAAAATAAACAGTAAAAATACATTTTTCAAGTAAGCTGAATCACAGGAATATCTGGAATATGGATCCCTTCTTTCATACTGAAGTCCAGTCTCCAGCAAGTGATAGACTTGCACTATTAATTTTAGCTGAAAGCCTGGCTCAAATCAAAATTACTTACATAAGGTGGAGAAAATCCTTCATTTTTATAATGATACTATGAACATGAAATTGAATCAGTTTGTATAAATGATGTCAAAGTAGTTTCATGTCAAACTGTACATTAATTTCTTTACAAAATTTAAAATTTGTAGAGTCATCATTTCCTATTTTGGTCTTTTTTTTCTCCTTCTCCCTTATGGTAGGGTGACCCACATGTGACCCACGTGAGTGGAACGGGAAGTAGACTCAAAGGAGATAAAAAAGAATGACCTAACCCCAGTACGCTGTCAGCTGTGAACACTGAAAAAAAAAAAAAATCTGAAAAAGCAGCAAAATTGTCTTACTTCCAATCTCCCTACTTACAACTTTCACAACAACTTTCCTGTTAAAATAAAAAGGCAAGAAAACTTCAAACAGAAGTGTGATTTTTATAGATGATTGGTGTTCTTTAATGCAGACTCATAAAAACATTTTTGTAAGTATAATCTTTTTCTGACAGGAGAGCAGATAAAAACATGTCATTCTTGCAGTCCTGTATTGACTATGAAAAACCTAAACATTGCTAGTTTCTGAAGTGTCATCATTCATGTCTCATTCATGTCTACTACTCGAAGAACCTCACCACTTCTAAATGTATTTATACCCACTTTTAAAGCTCTTCTCCCTTTCATAATTGCATTAGAAGTGGTTCAAAGAAACATAGCTATTCTTAACTGAAGGGCATGTTATTAGTTGCCTGATGAAACAGCAATTAATGATGGTCATGTTCAGTCCTTGATGGTAGAAGAAGGTCCTGTCTCATTTACGTCAGTATTAGCCAGGAAAAACTCCCGTGAAATGATAAAAATTAATCTGGTATATATCAGGTATCGGTTCAGTAAATGGGAACAAGAGATTTTCACTTCCAAACTAAAGAGAAATTATACACTGTTTAGACTAATTTCCAGTCAAATACAATGACTGTTCTTAACAGGTTGATTATCGTATTTCTTGTTGATGAAGACCTGAATTAAGTCAACATCTTCAGTAAGGAAAAAAATGTTAAGACCACTTAAAAACTCATTGAACCAAACTAATATTTTGGCTGATATTAGCACAAAAAGCTCATAACCCACCCATCAGCAAAACATTGAGAATGAGATCTTCCAGACACAGATCTTGTACTAAGGGCACTAACCCTTGAATAAAGACAGAGAACTTGTGAAAATCTGACGGGAGGTGGCTCAGGCAGAGCCAGAGTAATCACAGAGAAGAAAATGCTCCATTGTTTGGAACTCCATTTTAAAATATTGATACCTGCAATGAAGTACCTGTTTTTCTAGCTGGGACTGGCACATGAACTTAAGACTCCTTAAGACCTCTGTGGTTTTGTACACCAGGAAATACATTAAAAATCACAGCATAATTTAGGTTGGAAGAAACCATTGGAAGTTGTATGAATGCTTATTTGATATACTTGCCGCCTTAAAAAGGTAGTATCCTTTAGACAACATTCCAGCTTTAATTAGTTGTGAGGTAGCTTCAGTTTTCTATGAATAGTACAGATTAAATATACCTACAAATACCTGTAAACACATTTTGTTATCCTCACTCAAATCACTCATTCACCTTCTCCTGAAAATCATTGTAGTGATTGGACCACTGCAGTACTGACACCAATATCTGTTAGGCTGATCAACTGTATTTTTCATGTTGATTCTAGTTTTCAGTCACCTCTTGTTTTATGAAAGTCTTTGGTATCATGGGTCACTTTTCTGCTTTAGATTCATGAAAGACCTAGCAGTGTAAAGCTTTAAACCACAATTAGATTATAAATACACAGTATGCAAATAATTAAAATATGGCCACAAAGGCAGCCTTCAAACTTGATATGCTCACAGGTACTGAAATTGAAATCTGATAAGCATGCTAAAAACCAAAGGCTTGTCTTGATCCACCTTTTGAGGTGCAAGCATGCAAACTCCTGCACAGAGGTGTTGCAATACTGCCACACATTATGCAGAACTAGTGTAAAAGTGTTCCATCCATGACAAACATTACTGCTTCTGTGGGCAATTTTACTTCTTCTCAAATGCTTTTGCTCATTTTTCCTGTCACCTACTATGGTAGCAAGACCAGCTTCCTCTAAATGAAACAAGGGTTGGCCTCACCACAGGAGCTCAAGGAGCTTTAAGCAACCTCTCACAGTTTGCTCGCTACAGAAAGCAGCAAAGGCTCAGCTTAAATAATCACTCTTACAGCCTCTGCAAACATACGGCCCTGCACTTCATGCCAGCCATCAGTAACAAGGTTTATTATATAAACAGACACCATGAACATGCAGTCAGATATTGCACAACAAAGAAAATGCAGATACCATAAAAATTGCTTTCCACTCCAAATTAAAATTATTCTATTAATCTTGCCTTAGATCTACTTGAAAAATTAAATTAATTGCTACCTTCAGAATAAATTCCTCATGAACTTTACTAAGAACACTTTTGCCTATAAAATAACAGATTCCTGGAAGTGAGAGTTAGATAATTCTCTAGCATGTTGGAATTCATGTGGTAAAAAGGGACCAGATGGATAAATTCTTAAAGAAATTCAATTTTGTAGTTTGACTTATGTTAGATCCTGTTTTAAAAGTGTATCGGGTCTGGCTGAGCCAGAATTGGTTTTCCCCTGTAGCAGCCCTCATGGTGCTGTGTTTTATGCTGGGAGCTGGCAGGGTGTTGATAGCACACTGGTGTTGTGGCTACTGCTGAGTAGTGCTTACACAGCACCAAGGCTCTTTCTGACATTTCCCCCCCCACAGTGGGACGGGGTGGGCAAGATCTTGGGAGGGGACACAACCAGGACAGCTGACCCGAACTGACCAAAGGGATATTCCATACCATATGACGTCTGCTCAGTATAAAGCTGGGAGAAAGGAGGAAGGGGGTGGGGTCACCCTTGGTCCTCCGAGGCAACCGCTACGCGTATCAGAGCCCTGCTTCCTGAGAAGGCCCGACATCGCCTGTTAATGGGAAGTAGAGAATAAATCTGTTTTCTTTTTTTTTGCTTCCGCGCGCGGACCTTTGCTTCGCTTTGCTTATATTAAAACTGCTGTTGTTTTACCCACAAGGGTTGTTTTGTTTTCCTATCTTATTTTCTTTCCCTTCTTTGCCCTATTGAGAAAAAAAGGGGAAAGGGGGGGAAGTGATAGAGCGACTTGGTGGGTACCTGGCATTTAGCCAAGGTCAAACCACCACAGTCTATTTTGGCGCCCAACGTGGGGCGGGACAACGGCAGTTTTATATTAATTGTGCTATAGCTATAGCAGTTAGTAAGCGACAAGCTCTTGTGCTGGTCACGGGTTTGTTTATTGCTCTGCTTATCTTTATTTTGCTAAGCTCGGGAACATGCTGGAAGAAATTGGGAACATCATGAGTGGTTTTATTCTGCAAGCTCCCGAAGTACTTATTAATCCTTATGTTAGCTCTTTGATACTGTTCATTAATGCTATTTGCCTATTGTGGGCTGTGTGGAGCTCGTTAGGTTTTTGGTGTAAGAGAAAGCAAATTTTGGGTGAGAGAATACCAAAATGTGCCCTGAGGCGGCCTGTCCCTGGGTGGCAGGGGGAGTGGAAGGATTTGGGCAGATTCCTAGGACGGTTATCACCTCCTGTAGCCTGGGATCTTACCCCTGAACAGGCAAGCAACCCCGCAAAACTGACACAACACCTGATAGAAGGGTGCCTTGTCTATCCCGATGAAAATCAGCAACTCCTAGCGCTGTACTGGGGCCTGGCCTATGCTTATCGAGCTGCAGTTCAGTGCTCTCAAAGGACTGTGGTGGAAACGGGAACTCAAACAAAAACAATAACAGCAGAGATTGCCCCAGTAGTAAAAAAGAAACAGTGGACGAGGAGAACAACAGGTCCATACCCTCGATTAATAAGGGAGGAGAAAGAAGAGGAAGAAGCAGGTCCTTCAGCAAAGGGGTCAGAAGAGGGAATAACAGAACTTAAACAGGAGGCAGAAACTACCCGGTCCCTGACATCATCAGAACTGCGAGATCTGCGGAAAGACTATAGCCGCCAGCCGGGTGAGCGGATTGCTGCCTGGCTGCTTCGATGCTGGGATAATGGGGCTGATGCTCAGCAGCTGGAAGGTAAGGAAGCCCAACAGCTGGGTTCCCTTGCTAGAGATCGAGGAATTGAAAGGGGAATTGGAAAAGAAACAGGAATTTGCAGTCTGTGGAGACGGCTCCTTTCAAGTGTTAAAGCAAGATATCCTTTCAAGGAAGATCTTACGGACAACTCCCCAGGGAAGTGGGCTACTGCGGATGAAGGTGTCCAGTACCTGAGAGAACTAGCAGTGCTGGAAGTCATCTATAGTGGTCCAGATAATGATGAAGCCCCTAAAAATCCAGAGGATGTCCTGTGCACACGGGCCATGTGGAGGAAGGTGATTAAAGGTGCACCATCCTCGTATTCTGCGGGCTTGGCTGAGATGTACTATCCAGAAATGGATATGGGAGAAGGACTAAGATGTACGCCAACTGTGGAGGCAGTCTCTTCCTGGCTTCAGAACTTTGAAGAGAGTCTTGGAACCTCCTCATCTCTACGGGCGAGTGCCTTAGATGTCAGGAGCACCCCAAGAAATCGGTTCTCTTCCACCCCAGTCAGAGGGAAAGGGAAACCTAGGCACATGACACGTGGAGAACTTTGGTTCTTCCTGCGTGACCAGGGGGAGGACATGAGGAAGTGGGATGGTCAACCCACCTTCAAATTGGAAGCTCGTGTACGTGAATTGCGAGGAAAGACCCCTGCCAAGAAGACAACATCCAAGAAGGTTGTTAATGTAGCTGGCTTGAAACCGCAAGAAAGTAATCAGCGATCTCCCAGATACAGGAAGACTGAGATCACCTCCCTTGGCCCTGATGAAGGAGTTTCCGGCCTGGCACAGCAAGGGTCAGACAGTGAATACTCTGACCAAGAACAGGAATAGAGGGCCCCTGCCTCCAGCCAGGAGGAGGAAAGGGATGATCGGGTGTATTGGACAGTGTGGATTCGATGGCCTGGCACATCAAATCCACAGAAGTACCAGGCTTTAATCGATACCGGGGCACAGTGTACATTAATGCCATCAAGTTATAGAGGGGCAGAACCTATCTGGATCTCAGGAGTGACAGGCGGATGTCAAGAACTGTCAGTACTGGAGGCCGAGGTTAGCTTGACCGGGGATAAGTGGGAAAAACATCCCATTGTAACTGGCCCAGAAGCCCCTTGTATCTTGGGCATTGACTACCTCAAGAGGGGGTATTTCAAAGACCCAAAAGGATACCGATGGGCTTTTGGTGTGGCCAGTGTGAACACAGAGAAGGTCAAACAGTTGTCTAATCTGCCTGGCCTCTCAGGAGATCCTTTTGTTGTAGGACTGTTGCGAGTTAAAGAACAACAGGTGCCAATTGCCATGAGGACCGTGCACCGACGGCAGTATCGCACGAACCGAGACTCTCTGGCTCCCATCCAAGAACTGATCCGTCAACTGGAGATCCAAGGTGTCATCAGTAAGACACATTCGCCTTTTAATAGCCCAATATGGCCAGTGCGAAAGTCTGACGGAGGGTGGAGGTTGACAGTAGACTATCGTGGCCTGAACGAAGTGACGCCACCACTGAGTGCTGCTGTACCAGATATGTTAGAGCTCCAGTATGAACTAGAGTCAAAGGCAGCCAAGTGGTACGCCACAATCGACATCGCCAATGCATTCTTTTCAATTCCTTTGGCAGAAGAGTGCAGGCCACAGTTTGCTTTCACGTGGAGGGGTGTCCAATATACCTGGAATCGACTACCCCAGGGGTGGAAGCACAGCCCCACTATTTGTCATGGACTAATTCAAACTGCACTGGAAAAGGGTGATGCCCCTGAACATCTACAGTACATCGATGACATCATTGTGTGGGGCAACAAGGCAGAAGAAGTGTTCAAGAAAGGACAAAAAGTAATTGAGATTCTTCTGAGAGCTGGGTTTGCCATAAAGAAAAGCAAGGTCAAGGGACCAGCACAGGAGATTCAGTTCTTGGGAATAAAATGGCAAGATGGACGCCGCCATGTGCCTATGGAGGTTGTCAACAAGATAGCAGCTATGTCTCCACCGACCAACAAGAAGGAAACACAAGCTTTCTTAGGACTTGTGGGATTTTGGAGGATGCACATTCCAGGTTACAGTCAGCTGGTGAGCCCTCTCTATCAAGTAACCCGAAAGAAGAACAATTTTGAGTGGGGTCTTGAGCAACAACAAGCCTTTGAGCACATCAAACAGGAGATAGCTCGGGCGGTAGCTCTTGGGCCTGTTCGGACAGGACCAGATGTGCAAAATGTACTTTACACATCAACTGGGGAGCATGGCCTCACATGGAGCCTCTGGCAGAAGGTAGCAGGTGAAACTCGGGGTCGACCATTAGGATTTTGGAGCCGGGGATATCGAGGATCAGAAGCCCACTACACTCCAACTGAAAAGGAGATTCTGGCAGCATATGAGGGGATTCGAGCCGCTTCCGAAGTTGTTGGTACAGAAGCACAGCTCCTCTTGGCACCGCGATTGCCTGTACTACATTGGATGTTCAAAGGAAACATCCCTTCTACACACCATGCAACCAGTGCTACCTGGAGTAAATGGGTAGCGTTAATCACGCAACGAGCTCGACTGGGAAAACCCAACCGTCCAGGAATCCTGGAAGAGATCATGGACTGGCCAGAAGGTAGAGATTTTGGAGCACTGCCTGAGGAGGTGGCTCGTGCCCAAGAAGCACCACCATATAACGAATTACCAGAAGATGAAAGGCGGTATGCTCTGTTTACTGATGGATCCTGTCGTGTGGTAGGAAACCATCGAAAGTGGAAAGCTGCTGTGTGGAGCCCCACAAGACAAGTCGTTGAGGCCACTGAAGGAGAGGGCGAGTCAAGTCAGTTTGCAGAAGTAAAAGCGATCCAACTAGCCCTAAAGATTGCTGAACGAGAAAAGTGGCCAGTACTGTATCTCTACACTGACTCCTGGATGGTGGCTAATGCCCTGTGGGGGTGGCTACAGGAGTGGAAGAAGACCAATTGGCAGCGCAGAGGTAAACCCATCTGGGCTGCTGCACTGTGGCAGGACATCGCTGCCCGAGTGGAAAACGTGGCTCTAAAGGTACGTCATGTAGATGCCCACGTGCCCAAAAGCCGTGCCACCGAAGAACATCAAAACAATGAGCAAGTAGACAAGGCTGCTAAAATTGAAGTAGCTCAGCTGGACCTGGACTGGGAGCGCAAGGGTGAGCTATTTGTAGCTCGATGGGCCCATGAAACATCCGGGCATCTCGGGAGAGATGCAACGTACAGATGGGCTCGTGATCGAGGGGTGGACCTGACCATGGAGGCCATCTCACAGGTCACTCATGAATGCGAAACATGTGCTGCAATCAAGCGAGCCACACGAGTAAAGTCTCCCTGGAACAGAGGGCGATGGCTGAGTTTTCGATATGGTGAGGCCTGGCAAATTGACTATATTGGACCATTGCCACGAACACGCCAAGGCAAGCGCTACATACTCACTATGGTGGAAGCAACTACTGGTTGGCTTGAGACGTACCCTGTAAATCATGCCACTGCCCGAAATACCATCTTAGGTCTTGAAAGGCAAATTTTATGGCGACATGGTACTCCTGAAAGAATCGAATCAGACAATGGAACCCATTTTCGAAATAATCTCATAAACTCCTGGGCAAAGAAACATGGCATTGAGTGGGTGTATCACATCCCTTATTACCCACAAGCGTCTGGAAAGATTGAAAGATACAATGGACTGTTGAAGACTATGTTGAGAGCATTGGACAATGGGGGATGGAAACACTGGGATATAAATTTAGCAGAAGCCACTTGGCTAATTAATACCAGAGGATCTGTTAACCGTCCTGGTCCTGCCCAAACAAAACCCCTTCATACTGTGGGAGGAGATAAGGTCCCTGTAGTACACACAGGGAAATGGCTGGGGAAGGCAGTATGGATTGCTCCTCCCTTGGGAAAAGGCAAGCCCACTCGTGGGATTGTTTTTGCTCAGGGACCTGGATGTACTTGGTGGGTAATGCGGGAGAATGGGGCTACTCAGTGTGTGCCTCAAGGAGATTTAACCTTGGGGGGGAAATAATCTGTGAGCTGAGTTGTATGTTGCAGGAAGTGATGGAGGAAGTAGGAACGACGAAGAGTGAACCAGATACATGCGATGATGACCCAAACCTAGCCGGTGCTGGAGTCCAACAGTCAAACATACTGCTCCTGTCCTGAACATCCACCTTGACAGATGGCAGCCAAGTCACTGAACATCTAGAGGAGTGAAGAAAGCTTACGGAATGGATAAATGAGTGTTATGTGGGACCTGGGCATGACGTAAATGGTATGGAATAAGGGGTGGAGATTGTATCGGGTCTGGCTGAGCCAGAATTGGTTTTCCCCTGTAGCAGCCCTCATGGTGCTGTGTTTTATGCTGGGAGCTGGCAGGGTGTTGATAGCACACTGGTGTTGTGGCTACTGCTGAGTAGTGCTTACACAGCACCAAGGCTCTTTCTGACATTTCCCCCCCCACAGTGGGACGGGGTGGGCAAGATCTTGGGAGGGGACACAACCAGGACAGCTGACCCGAACTGACCAAAGGGATATTCCATACCATATGACGTCTGCTCAGTATAAAGCTGGGAGAAAGGAGGAAGGGGGTGGGGTCACCCTTGGTCCTCCGAGGCAACCGCTACGCGTATCAGAGCCCTGCTTCCTGAGAAGGCCCGACATCGCCTGTTAATGGGAAGTAGAGAATAAATCTGTTTTCTTTTTTTTTGCTTCCGCGCGCGGACCTTTGCTTCGCTTTGCTTATATTAAAACTGCTGTTGTTTTACCCACAAGGGTTGTTTTGTTTTCCTATCTTATTTTCTTTCCCTTCTTTGCCCTATTGAGAAAAAAAGGGGAAAGGGGGGGAAGTGATAGAGCGACTTGGTGGGTACCTGGCATTTAGCCAAGGTCAAACCACCACAAAAAGCCACAGTAAGAACAAGGACATGCTACTAAGATTCTGACTTTGGTATCAAAATATGTTTTGCAGTTTTAAAGGGCACTGCAGTCATACATCCAAATCAGTTAACATCTGGACTGAGGAAACACTAAGATTTCCAAGTGAGACATACTATTGTAGAAGTTAGTTCCTCTTTCCACATTTTTGTGTAAGTCATGTCTGGTAGTTGATTAAGTTATTTTTTTCTCCCATTTTGGTTGGACTTCAGACCATTATTTTGTGCTTTCATCATAGTCACTCACAGATATTTAAACTCACCTAAATTGCCTTAGTAACCATTACTAGTGCTGAAGAATAACATAGCTGTCTGACAATATTCCCATTCTCTTCCACAATCTATAAGAAAAAAAAAAAAAGCTTGTAATGATTATAAAGTAATCAGATTGTAATTTCAAACAAGAAACTTTAATGACTACACTGCACTAGAACACTTTTTGACTGTTATCTCAAAGGCTGCAAACCTCATCATCCAAAATGACTCCCCAAACAGGAGCAGTGCTGACTCAAAAGAGAGTATCACTTCTTCAGTACTTGAAGTCCATCTCCTAAACACTTGACAGCCTCAACTGCTCTGACTTTTTAAGATGACACTATACCATCTGTCCTTCCTGTAGTTGATAGCTGAAAGGATAACTACTGAGGGGACTAGCAAGGAGAGACCAGCAATCCCTTTGGCACTGATGATATGGATTCACTGTTACCCAGACAGCGTAAGGTAAGCACACAGGCCAACAATACAGAGACTCCAGTCAGACACCATGGTCTTGAAATTACAAAAACAGTATTAAATGTTCTTTAAAAGCAAGAGCACTTTTCATTTTCCAGATCAGCTCAGCTGGGGGTTGAGGTTTATACAGCTTAGTGTTGTGATTTGAGCTCAGAAGGCACCTGAGCACCACACAGCCACTCACTCACCTCCTCCCCCTCAGGAATGGGAAGAAGAAAATAAAGCAAAATTCTCAGGAATCAAGATAAGGATAAGGAGGGATGATTCACCCATTAAGGTCACAAGCAAAAGACAGACTCATTAGGGGAAGAAAAAGAACATCAATTTAATTCAAACACTCACAACAACAACACTTAACAGACAGAGCAGACAGTGAGAAGCATTACCGCATCTTAAAAACACCTTTCCCATCACCCCTCCCTTCTTTCTGGGCTCATCTTTGCTCATGGTTTCTCTACCTCCTTCCCCTTAGTGGCGCAGGGTGCCGGGAACAGGGATTACGGTCAGTCCCACTGCTTCTTCTTCCTCCTCAGTGCAGGGACTCCTCTCATTCTTCCCCTGCCCTAGTGCAGGGTCTCTCTCACAGGGAACAGTCCTCCATGAACTTTCTTCAACATGAGTCCTTCCCACGGGCCACAGCCCTTCCCAAGCTGCTCCAGTGTGGATCCCTCCCATGTATTGCAGTTCTCCCAGCACCGAACAACAGCAGGGGCTTCCTACAGAATCCCAGCCTTCTTCAGGCACAGCCACCTGCTCCAGCATGGGGTCCTCCATGAGGTGCAGGTCAACATCTGCTCCACCGTGGACCTCCATGGGTGGTGGGGGGACAGCCCTGCCCTCTCACCCATGGCTACAGGGTGGGTCTCTGCTCTGGTGCACCTCCCCCTGCTTCCTCCTCCTTCCTTCCACTGAGCTTGGTGTTCACATAGGTGTCCTCCTCACAACTCCCACTCCTCCTCCCCGGTTCCCCTTCTTAAATCCATTATCATAGAGGCACAGCCACCACCACTAATTGGCTCAGCCTTGGTGCAGAGGTAGGTCTGTCTTGGAGTCAGGGGAGCTTTGAGAAGCTTCTCACAGGGGGCCACCACTGTAGCCCCCTCCCCCACTACCAAAAACCCCCACCATACCCACAAACCCAGCACAACTTAATCATAGGTTTCAACATATAGGTAGGAGAAATACTGCAGGAGAAGAGGAAGCGTGTCTGTCACCAACTGACTCATAAGACCTTTTAGTGTCTGTTGCTACTCTACATCAATCCCATCCTTCCTCTTTTTCTTATATATGTCCTCCATAGTTATAAGTGCTTTATCTAAATCTTTGTATAGACTTCTATAAACCACATAAATGTCTCCTCTTCCAAACACATGTAATGAAATCTTTCAGTAAGATCCAGGTAGAAATGGCATGTAATATTTAATAGAAAGAAACCATTGGAGTAGCTTATTTAAGGAAGTGGTAGATTGTCTACCACATGAAATCTTAAATTAGGGTGGGCTCTACTTTCAGAAAGTATACATTTACTCAGGTGGTGTTCCTGGCATGGAAAAGAGCAAATTTGTAATAATCTTAATTATTTAATCTTAAATAATTATGATTATTATAAAAATAATCGTTTAATCTTATTTGTAATAATCTTTTGTGTAACCATGATATACCGCGCTAAAAGATCATCAGCTACGGGCTATAAAAATCTATAAAAAAAGAATAAGATTCTTCTATACGGATATGAATTTATACACATAGCACAGTGTACTTCTGTCTCAGTTTCTACTGGAAAAGTCAATGTTTATACAATCCTGTTTTCCCACAATGTGTTGTCACATCTTTCAGTATAACAATATGTCTGCTGATGAGCTAAAATTTCCTTCTGAACCTACTGCCCAAGCATCTTAGGGAGTTGTTGGTTAGGAAGAAACCTATCCCCAGTGAGTATAGGAGAGGTTTAGCCCACACAACTCAAGATCCAACTTCTGGCCCTAGAAGCTCTATCGGCAAGATGGGCTTGTCTCCAAACCTCCTATCCTTCCTTTTTCTCTGTCTTCCAAGCACACAAATTTGGCTTGTTTGAAGGGGTTTTTTCTGTCCATGTTTTTTTCCATTGGGGATTCTACAGTTGTTGATTGGAAAAAAAATTTTTGTGACTCCTGATGTAAGCAGAAGGCGTGCAGGAGAGTTAATACTTTCTGAATTCTCCTGAAATAAATCATACTTAAATCTTCACATACACCCAAAATCTCTTTTTACATTTCCAAGATCTTCAGACACCCCTTCTATACTAAAATCAGTCCCACTAGATGGGCTATCGAGGACTCATTTTCAATCACACATTCATATTACTGTCAGCATTTTTTTGCCATGAACAACAGTCATTTTAAACCCAAACCCACTCCTGCACAGTGAAGTACTTAGCTATCTTTAGATGCCAGTACCTTAAGAGTTTCCCATGGTCCTCAGACAGACATGGTTATTTGCCAACAGATTAAAGCTTCTGTGACTTTGTTTCTAACACATTTGTATTTTTGTACTCATTTTTTCCTCTCTCCATTGATTAAGGAAAATAAATGTTTTAATTATTTATGAACTTGAAACCCAGACTGCAAGCAAATGCTTGGCCTCACATGACTTCTAAATATATCTCATTAATTTCTAATCTTTTATATAATCTAATTCAATCTCCAAAGTAGAAGTTGTTTCGACATTGCTTGTTACAGACTCTTTGCTTAAACAATAGCTTTTGCCTCAATTGAGCTGTCTCACCATTTTTTCTACACCAAAGTCAGCCAAGGTGATTAAGCCAAGGCTTAAGCAGGCAGGTGCCATAAACCCCAGTACTGCAGAGTTTGACCCTTACACAAACCTGCCTGCAGGCATTCATGGCCACCTCACCACAGGCACATCCCTGAAAAATCTGAAAAGAATTCACAGATAAAGAAGCTCACTTGATTTCCACATTATGGAAAGATTGTAAAAGCAGGGAAAACTATGTTAAATAAACCAAATGAATGTCTGGCCTTTCTCTTTACAGAAGAGTTTGGATTAAATTGCTTTCTTTTCTGGAAGATTTGTGTGCACATTCTCCCTCAGTAAAGTATATTATATATCACAGTATGAGTGAATTGTACAAGTAGGTTACATTTAATGAGAAAAAGTACTATTTTTTTTTTTAATCTAAAGATAGCAGAAACTAGGATGTCACCAAAAATAGTCCTTCTGATCACGATGGCTGTCTTTACATTGGTTTTGGACAATGCGTTCAAAAAGTAACACCCATTTTACCTCCATCATTAGGAAAACTTCACTAAAATAACCTCAACAGCACATGCTTAAAAGTTTCTGGCCTTCGATCAAAAAGTAAAACTGAGAGTTTCCAAAGTAAAAATGTGCTGATCTGCCCATTATTAAGCTGAGTAGTAACCTCTAAGAATATGTCTTTAAGATATAGGGCTCTATTCAGTATTCATTCCTGGTGTACTCTCACAAATATTAAGAGAATTGCACAACTTTCCCCACATCTGAATGTGCCTTATAGATTGTACCATTGTGTCTCACTACTTTTTATTTTTTGACTGCCAGACAAGGAAGATAATTGCACAGAGCTGGATCCCTGAGATACCTGACTGCCCAGACATGGCCAGGGTTGAGAATATAAAATTAAGGAGGAAAGAGAGGGAGAAAATATTTTTACCGTGGTTTATTCATTTCCCTTTCTCAATGCATGGGAAAACTATATCTATTTGTTCAATTTTTCCTTTTATAACCTCTCATTAGCCTCTTAATTGTTCTGAAAATATAATTGAGATTATCTCTCATTACTAACCCTGTTTGTTCTACTTATGTAGCACAGAGGGAACAGATTCTGGCTGCCACTGACCACAGCTAATATCAAACACTCATTCGCCTCCTGCCTAGGAGTTGGCATTAAAATCCAGGTATTCAGCTCTAATGGCTTCCCTTATTGCTAGTACACAAGGTATCAAGGGGGGGAGTATGGCCAGTCAGGTGTTGTTCCACACATCCATGTCCACACTCCAAATCAGCAACTACAAATGTGATAGCTGGTAGACCATGCCTGAACGAGCTTTGAAGCATAGATCCTGGGATGGAGGACAGTTTAATTTTTATTACACCCCTTAAAAGCAGGGACTGGGCTGGAATTCAAGCAGTTACGGTATATTCTTGCAGGAGGAGGGAGTGTTACTTTTTCTTTTTTTTTTCTTAGCTCTCTTGTTTAAGGACATTCCTATACTTGTAATTTCAAAAACACATAAAAACCATGGTCCAATGTAATTTGTTCAATCTTGTCTGCCATAGTCTGCAGACAGCCTAGAATACATGTCCAGCTGAGAAGAGGTGTCTTCTCCTAGAAGAGATGGTTGGGTGGAGCACAGCCTGAGGGATACAGGAACAGGAGTTTCTGTCCTTGGAGATATTCAAAACCAAGCTGGACATTGCTCTGGACAACCTGCTCTAGCAGACCCTGTTTGAGGAGAGGGCAACGTCCAGAGTTTCCTCCCACCCTCATCTATTCTGTGATTCTGTGAAGAGGTAGCTCTCAGAAGTGTGAGCTGACTCATTTATGTCTGTGGAACAGTCACAGGGCTCTAGAAATTTAAGATCAACTTGCACAGAGACACTGATGGTTGAGCAGATTACAATCCACACAGGGAATATTACAAGGAATATTGAATTACATTATTCTTTATTACATAAAACAATATTACAACTATTATTGTTAATATTCTTACTAATGTTTTAATAATAGAAAGAACTGTAATGATACTGCAAAACCACCACTGCTGTTGCCATCAGTACAGCAACACCCTAGAAGTCATGCTCCTATATGTTGAATGAGTGATGACCAGCAGAGGGTACCCATGATGCTGGCTGAGCCATCACAGCTTTGGGGATACTCTCTCACTGATCCAGCCCAGCATAGTGTCCCTGCCCCAGGCACACAGTGAAGGCAGGTTACTTTTCTTCTTCTCTTCTCTCCAACTGGCTGTCAGATCTACTAAAGGGTGTCCTCTGGTGTCTTTGAAACAACGTTCCCAAAATTGATCTGCCACTGCTTGTGTTTTTCTCAGTAATCTCTGGTCTAGGCATCACATAGGTCTCCCAACCAGATATTCTTCGCTCATCTTGCCATATGATTTTCCATTGTCACCAGTCTCTGACAGATCATACCTTTCTACTGTTAGCTTCTACCAATCACCCAAAAGGTTAACAGTTTCATTTTTTCATACCAGTCACCTCAGTTAGTTTCCATTTTTATTTATCAATCAACTTAAAGCTCAATAGTTTGTTTTCTTCTTATACCAACAAACTTAAAGTTACAACTTGCAAGTTTGTCTCTGGCTGACTACAGGCGTCAAAGGAAGACCATGTGAACTTAACTCAGATGCCCCATGATAACAAGTGGCATGGCACTATTTTATTTGACTGAGAGGAAGAGACAGAACTACAGATTGCATAGCAGTCTCTAACTGTTGTCTCTTTTCACACTGCAGACACTAAGCAACAGGGTGATGGACAAGGAAGACATTTTCCCTGCTTCAGAGTAGATGTACAGAGCTTTAGGAAAGCACTAAGAAGTTTCTAAAACCTAAGCCATTTTTCCTCATGGGTATCCAAAAATTAAAAAGCACCCAAATGCAAGTCTTGTGGTTGTGAAATGTATTGAAAGTGAAAATATAAAAGCTCCTATTCAGATTATTACCTGTGATGTTCTTGCCTTTGTGTCAGTGAAGAAACTTTCTACTACAGCGGAGGAGCGTAAAGCCCAACACTTAAAGGCAGTTCAAAAAGTTTGTACCATTTATCTCATTCACAGTAAACCATCCGGCTACATTCAGAACACTGTGAAGACCCAAATTAAGCTGCCATCGCTGGCACATCTCACTGCTCTTTGCAGTTCTGCTCACACATTGATCTCTGCTGGAGTTTCAGTGACATGACATTTCCCTGCAGGATCAATAACGGTGCCTGCATAGGTGTCTGTGCACCACGTTGTACAAGCAACTTTCAGCTCAATTCAACTCTCAGGTAGTACTCTACATATCTACATGGATTTAAATCAAAGGGAGCTGTTGGTGAGAAGCAAATAGGAAACAACACAATGACAGAAATAAAAGTTCTCAAGGGAACTGAGTGGAAGATCTGGTAACTGGAAATGTCCATGGGTGGCACAGTTAACCCTTTCCAGACCTCAACCTAGGAGAAAAAGGGATTTTAATACCTTAAAATATCCCAGAATGTTGGGCAGTATCTCAGTAGCTGCAAAAGGCAAATCAAATAGACACATTCTAATAGAAAATAGGATAGAAACCGCAGCTGGCAGGCCTGTGTAGACTGTACATTTGATGTTTTGTTTTAGAAAAGCTGGGTTTAGTCCACTCTGACCACTCATCAGATTCCAAGACAAATGACACTCATTTGGATCTGTCAGATTAATAAATAGGAAAGGAGGAGGATAAGGGGTCACTGTATCTTCAAGAATTATTTTAAAATTGGAAGAACCGCAGAAATGGCATGCTCATCTGTAACTCTGCAGGGAATGACAGGACTTGGAACAACATTTATTGGGTAGTGCTATACTGTCTGTTTAGCTCTGACTTTTCTGACTTTTCAGGTCCAACTTGCATGTCCTGATTTGCTCCTAGACCCTTTCAAAGGTAACGAGCTCGGTTCTTCCTAGACGAAGCTTCATATAACCCCAAGTACTACTGACTCCAGCAAACTCACTTACAGGCAGTACAGAATAAAACTAAACAATTTAGGTTGATCCACACCAGAGTATTGCAATGCTACTCCAGAAAGCCTTGCTCCCTCAGGTATCTTCACAGCCTCTCAATACATGCTCTGGGACATGGCGAGCTTTGAGGCTATGACAAAGACATCACTTTATTTCAGGCTCTTTGAGCTGAAAAAGGCATTATTTTCTGATAATTATTTCTTAGAGCCACACAACTGCTATGTTGGACTTGGAACAGACTTGGGCCAAGTACTATGCACAGCAAATACAACCAATTCTCTCTTCAAAACACCAGTTCTGTACGGCATGTTTGGGAGCTACTCTGCCTCCCCTGACTTGGAGTTTAGGAAATACCCTCTGGAGGAGATGTCTAACAGTGTAGATGTCACCTTTAAAGACCTGCTGCAAAAGTTTCTCTCAAGTCAAGAGTACCTAAAGACATTTGATGATAAAATCCCTTCCAACCTTATTTGATGGATTCTGTGGATACATTTTGGTTCAGGCTCTCCTTGAACACATACTGCAACTATAAGAAAAAAAAAGTATATATTCTAGAATACATGAAATACACAATATGAGAAGAAACATCATATTATATTTAATTCATCACAAGTCACTCTTCTATGGACTTTGGGAAGGAAGAATAAGAAAAGGAGAAAAGTTTATGCATGCAGAAGAGAAATAAAGTAAAAACTGATCATAAGGACCTTGCCAAGCCTTCTGTCTGACTTTTGGAACCTCCACAGAGAAGGGACCAAAGCCACATGTTCCTACTAAAACAAGGAAGAAAGGAAAGAAGTGGTGTCAAAACAGTGAGAGTACCTTGCTGAGCTGCCTTCTGGGTGAGGGGAAGAGCTCAGCAGAGGAGAGCATGATAGCTCTGATTAGAAAGACTCTGTCTCTGCATTCACTCTGCACTGTACACTTTGACCTTTGCCAGACTCTTCTCCATAGTGCTAAGTCTGAGAAGCAATGGGCATGACCTGAAATACAGAAAATTCCATTCAAACATTAAGAAAAACCAATTTCACTGTGACAGTATTCAAACACTGGAATGAATTACCCAGAGATGTTGTGAAGTCTCCACCCTGCTCTAGCTGACCCTTCTTTGAGCAGGGGTGGTTGGACTAGATGATGTTGAGAGGTCCCTTCCAACTGCAGAGACTCTGATTCACTATATCATAGGTCACAAGTGAAAGAAGTACTTAGTGGACTGTTAAGCAAGGAGGAGAAATTAAAATGAGGACTTTCAGGAGAAGGGTAAACTCCATTTTACTACCTCAAGTTTATAAATTGAAGGGAATAGGAAGGCATTTTGGAAGGCACAGGTCTCACAAAGTGATAAATTATTATAATTCTCACTGAAAAAAATTAACAACACAATGATTTCAGGTTTTTCTAAAGCAGATGAAACAAAGTTACACGTTTCAAGTATACAATTTCACCATCTTTCTCAGCAACTAACCTACTAAATGCGTCTGTTTGGATTACCTCTGTCATCCAATTTTCAGTAATGTTTAAGGCGAGGAACCCTTCTGTGTTACTTGAAACCAGTGCTGAAGGGCTCAAGCTGTGATATAAAGTGAACAGTCTGTCTCCTAAATATCCCATAAATTCTCCCAAACGTTTAACCCAGGATGTGTGACAATCTGTTTATGATTGTCTGAAATCACCCCTCTTCTGTCTTTTTGCTGGGCATATCATGTCATTCAATAGGAACAGAAAATCCACCTCTTTTCTATTTACCGTTGCAGGAAAGACATAGTTAACTACTCAAGAGAATGGAAATTCCTACATTTTCATTTGCCATTTTCCTAGGTGATTCTCTTGGAATTACCAGTTGGTTAAGTTTTTCAGAAGTCAAAGAAACTTATATTTGTTCTTTTACTCTTCAAAATTGCTTCTTTGAAGCATCTAATTCTGTTTAAGCTCAAAAGTGTTCAGAAGTCAGCAATGGGACATCATTATAGAGTTCTATGTTTGTCTTCTGCAAACAGTTATTTATTTCTAAAAACAACTGTAAGATTATGATTAATAGCAGCTGTCAGTGAAGGAGTCATTTTCTATTCTATCATATCATGATCATTCTCCTTGGAAACAAATCCAGAAAAGGTGTCACTCAGTTGCATACTCTGGAGGATAATCTGGATCTGCAGGATCAGTGAAAGAAACAAATTCAAGATCTGAGAACTCAGTAGAGAGCACACCTGCCTGATGCCCTACGAATCTCAGTGCAGACACCTCTGGAGATATGCATCTTTCCACCGGGCAGCATATGACATTCATCTTACTGGCTATACAGTTCAACATCCTCTCAGGCTACAGTCAGAAGCAGAATATAAGGTAACATAAAGCTCTGGTGAACTATAATAAGGTTCTTGTAGGGGTTTTGCATAGTCATGGAAATTCTGTACTAATTTGTGAGCAGGCTTCAAAGTAAGCCCCAGGTGGAGTCAACCCATCCCACCTTCAAGGCAGGCAGCTTTAGTGGTGAATAAAATCTACTGCCATCTGCAGATCCTTTGTTCCCTTCCTTATCTCTGTGTATTTATCTGCCTCAGGCAAGGTCACAGAAATCAGGTATGAGATCAGATGAGCCCTTGAGCCTTTCCCTAAGGGACATGCAGCTGAATCCTTTTCAGCAGTGAGTCAGGTCTCTGTCCCCACGCCATCACCTGTGACTTGAGCTTTACCTGGTCTCCCTCAACTATATCTCAGTCCGATCTGGTCACAGATGCTTTGTCTATTTGCCTGATAAAATTCTAAATTTGAGCATCACCCTGGACAGCTCTGTGCAGAGAGCTGCCTAAGGACCAAAACTGGAGAAGGAAACAGGTAAGAGCCAGCCTGCCAGATCACTGAGCACACATGAAAAAGAGAAAAAGGAAATAACCTATTAGTCCATCTGCTTCCTCCTCCTGCACAGGCTTAGACAAACAACTGGTGGTAAGGACCCGCACACATGTTGTGGGTGACACAATAGCCTAGCTCTAGTCTGCTCCTGTGAGCTGAAGGTCCGTTAACAGTTGGAGCACATTGAGGGCAATCCTGGAGCACATCTTGTGGTCACTTATATGCCAAATAAATCCAATTTGTGCACTTCAAGACTACTCTGCTGTGTGAATAAAAGCACAGTAAAGGGGATGAACAGATGGATTTCTTCAAAAGGTCTCTTCTGACACAAACTAAACCACTAATATAGATGCACCTCAAAGACAACATGCACTCTGGAGTTATAACTATGGCTACGTCAACTTGGTGGCTGACCTTTGATTTATATGTGTTTTAACCTGAAACTCTGCCAGAAAGCTGCAAAACTTAAAAGCCTGTGCTGTGAATTCATGTTGACATGGCTCCTGGGGAGTGGAGGTAAAAACCCATATCTCACTTTAGAAGCTGGCAAAGACTAGACACATTGTTCTTCAATGCAGGCAGACACAGAGGGGGTGAGTGAAAATTATTTAGTGTCTGGCAACTAAAATGCTGTCCCCATTTTGAATTGTCCTCTACAGACGCACATGCCTTACATTACTCTGCTATTTAGGAATGCTCTGCCTGGTTTTTGTGGTGTAATTTACAAACTGAGGAAAATATCACTACTTTCAGTATATACAACATAGCTTACCTTGAGCAGAAGCAGCATTATTCCCATTTCACTGAGACAGGCATAGAGCTTACCTACATCAGTGTTTTTCAAACAGTAGTAAATTCATTTTTTAAAATTGAGTTTTCTAGGTACAAAACAACTCCAAAACCTTACTCCAGAAAAAATAAAATTATTTCTGTAATGCTTTTTAAAACAATATGATTTCTTGGTTTGGAATGTGGTTTCCTATTTTATAAATGTAACCTTATAACATTTTGTTTCAAGCTAATTTTATTTCAAAAATTAATGTCAATTAAAAGAATGAAATTAAATATATCAGTTCAACTTCCAGCATATAGTACATTTTATTTTCAGTCAAAGGAAGTCATTCGTGGGAAGGTTTCTGTAGCATGGAAGTGAGTGATGCTTCCACACCAAAGTTCCCACACTGATTTCAGGTTTCCAGCCCATCTTTTGGTCACACCACTTGTCATGTCCAGCTCAAATGAGGGAGACAAGTGACTTAGATTCATAAATCCCCAAAGGAGTGGACAACGGTGAGATAAGTCTCAAAGTCCGGACATTTAATTATTTACCACAATGTACTAATTGGATACACAATAATTGACTAAGTATGGAATGAATTTTGGCAAGTGATATAGTATGCCTTGAGTTACTTAATGATAATAAGGAAAAAGGAAAAAAGAAAACAAGAGAGAGAGAGGTAGAAATAGACATTACCAGTCCGGGTTTACATATCAGTCCCACCAACGAGGGTTCAAGGATGCATCTGTCTTCTTCACTTTTTTTCTTTCTATATTTCATTTCCTCACCCCCCCTCAATTTATACACACTTTCCTTGGGTCCAATCCCCTAGGTCGACCCACATACCTATATATCCCATGTACGGGGGAGAGCAAGGTGCTTCATGGGATGATGTAACTAGCATGATCCTGTTAATCTTCATTAGCATATGCAGGGTGCCAACTTTAAGATGCATTTTGTGGATAATGAAGCAAAGGTCATTCACCAGACAGATGGCCCTTGAAATTTTACCAGGTGCACCAGAGCAGAACCGTCCTGTCTTCACAGGGCTCCCTCCTCCAGCTGCATCCTGTGCTATCCAGGCAGCCTTATCAGCTCGACTCCACGTTATCCACCCCATGAGTATAGTTTCATTACTTGTAAGTGTTTGAGACATTCCTTGGCTTGGAGGGCCTCTGTTCCCTCCCATCCCTTATCTCTTTCTCAGGCTGTTCTTCCTCACAGGCCTGTTTCCCTCAGGCCCTGTTTCAGGGAGTTACAAGGCGTCTCTCACACCGCTGCTATTAACAGCAGGCTGGACTTAACACCATAGCTACTAAGGGAATGCAAGGCAGTGAAATCCTCTGTGCCCTCAGGCTTCAGGAACGTGGTCTGCTTGAGTGGGTTCAGCTGGAGGCCACGAAGATGATCAGGGGTCTGAAACACCTCCCCTGTGAGGACAGGCTGAGAGAGTTGGGGGTGTTCAGCTGGAGAAGAGAAGGCTCTGGGGATACCTTAAAGTGGCCTTCCAGTACTTACAGGGGGCTACAGGAAAGATGGGGAGGGACTCTTTATCAGGGAGTGTAGAGATAGGACAAGGGGTAACAGCTTTAAACTGAGAGAGGGTAGATTTAGATTAGATATAAGGAAGAAATTCTTTATTGTGGAACATGTTGCCCAGAGAAGTTGTGGCTGCCCCCTCCCTGGAAGGTTTCAAGGCCAGGTTGGACGGGGCTTGGAGCAACCTAGTCTAGTGGAAGATGTCCCTGCCCATGGCAGGGGGGTTGGAACTGGATGATCTTTAAGGTCCCTTCCAACCCAAACCATTCTATTATTCTATAATTTTAAGATGAAAAAGCATATATATACATGTCCCCAGGTACAGAAAGGAAGTCATTCATCTTTTAGCCTTCTTTCTAAAGTGAGTAGATATTTAGAATTAAAATCTGAACATGGACTTGTCTGGTACCTAGGCATCTTCAAGCAGGTGAGGAACTACTGCTGAAAACACCAACACCTCAAGAATACCAGAGGCAAATCACCTTACATTCCTTTATTTACTATTACAGACAGAAGAATACTCATTATTCCATATAAAACTTTCCATATGACCTAAGAGACAAGATAGACAGTACACCCTCTGACTCAAGAGTAATTCTATATTCTTCAAGCCTTCCATAGAAAAAATGTTTTGTGGTTGAGATATATAACGACAAAAGCATTTTACATTTTTTCTTTATTTTAAAATAACTTGATTCTGTGAAAAAAAAAAAGAGAAAATAATTCACTCTACATTAGGCAGCGTTTGCTCAGTGCATGGCCAGAAAGTAGACAATTCATGCTCAGCATGAACCTACTTTAAAATTCTACATGTCTGCATTCCCAGAAGGACAAAACCATATCACACAGCCATTAATGTTCACCACAAGAAACTGTGCAATCACACTTCTATTGTACAAATTGCAGTCAGCCTTCTCCTCATATTTGTAGTGGTCAAATTGAACCTTTATTTAGGCTGAATACCACCTCCCTTACCCATGTTGACTTCAGCACCCAAGTACTTTCTTGAAGAATAATACATTACTCAGCAGAAGATTGCAGAATATGATTATCATACTGTAAGTTCTTTGGCAGAGGAATGTAATTTCTGAAGTGTGGCCCTTGCCTCTTTGAAGCCCTGTTCACTGAGAAATTCACATCCACCCACACCCCATTTCCACACATAGTCCATGTTTTCTGTGATGAGTTGGTCTTTTTTTTTTTTTTTCAACAACAAATTCTCACTCAAAAATTCCAATTTACAAACACAGAAGCACTTTACCAAAAAAACAGGTACTCAGTGGAAATTTCTGAAAGGCCACTCAGGGCTGAGATTTAATTTACAGTAAATATCAAGGAGAAAGAACACAGGAAACATCTTCAAATAGGCTGAAAAGCCAGTAAGATCTATAAACACAGAGGAAAACATGCTGACCGAGGAAGTATCTTCACTGCATATTACTGAAAGCTGGGACACACACTGAAGAGATAGCTCTCCAAATATGCCCTGTTTCTGCACTCCTCCATTGTCAACAGATATTGACCACTTTTGGAGACCACACATTGGTCACATTTATGTTCAGTCATCCAGGGACAAGGCATTCAGCCAAGAGGCAAAATAGTTAGGTTCAGATAGCTGATTTAAATCAGGCAGAGCAGGGCTACAAATACCTTCCATGCAATCTCTAACCAAAGTATCAAGCCCTTTCTCCCAATAGTCACCATTTCCATACATTTCAAAACAATTATTTCACCAGGATAAGTAAGTACTATAACTTATCCTGGTGGGAGCAATGCAAGCCAATGTGAACCTAGGTTATACATGATACATTATACTTTAACTCATAAGGGAAGAAGTCATGTAGCATGGATAAAGGTATCAGAAATTTATGGAGGGTTTAGATCTCTTCATAACAGAGATGTAAGGCAATCGGATGGGCCAAAATTGAATAATTCTTTTTCTGAACTGGTCAATTAAAACATATATGCAAAAGAGCATCAATATATGGAAGAGAAAGGCTATTCTTCTAAGCAAATTTCTTCTGCATGTCAGCAATATGTTGTGTTGTATCTAAATTCATGGCTTGAAATTATTCAGGGAATGGTTAAATAATGCAATGCATCAAATCCATTTTAAAATGAACTGCATTTTCGACTTCCCGGACACTGCAAATTATTCTCAGTTGGAATTTACAATAGGCAAGTGTTAATTTACCTAACCCATATTTTATGAATATGTATTGACTAATTGCAAATCCATGGTTCAGGGTAAATAAATATGTGATTTATATTCAGGCAAGTCACACAATCAATTTTCAATCTACTGCCTCAAACACAGTATCAAACTGTGACAGGTTTATTTGCATTGACACAAGATGTCATAGTTCTGTGAACTGCAAAATGTAAATGTGAAACATTATTCAACAGCCACTGGTGGATCATGCCCAGCAGTAACGTCCACAGAAAAACCTCAGAATGTCAGCGGTTCATCTGCTGCTGCTTGATTACAAATTGAACAAAACTAATCTAAGCAGGCCCTTCACAAACAGATCAGTTGTGGTGGCGATTTTGTTTCATACGGTGACTCCTAATTTAATGCTTCCTCTCCTCACCTACCCAGAGAGGAGAGCAGCACTTCTGCCATTAGGTAATGGGAGAAAAGGATGGGACTGTGCCCTCTGCATACTTGGACTTGGCCTTTCAGGTCACAGTCATTGTTAAGAGCAGTTAATCAGGCTTTCAAATTAGTGCAAAAGGTCTGTCCTGCCTCTTTTTTGAGTGTCAGGGATCGTCTTAAACAAGACTCACTGGACACGCTGCATCAAGGATTTGATTGCTAATAGAGCTCCCAAATCAATGGCTGCTTTTTGCACTCTATTCACTGCCATTAAAATTTTTCAATTAAATAGAACATGTTTAAATAACATCCCATGTTGAAGTACTCCTAACCTTTTCTTTCACAAGACATCTTGAGATTCACCTTCTGTCATCAAAACTAAATCTCCACACTAAGAAAACCAGTCCAAGAGAATCTTTTGGATGCTTTGAGCAAGTGTGCTTCAGAGTCCTGTAGAGAACTAAATTTCCTGGTCTGTACAGATTACCACGCTCCTTGCATGTGGCTTCATTTTTTCTCCTCTTTCTCCTTGATGAATCCCTGAAGGATGACTGAATTGTGACTTGGGTTTCCATTTCATTTACACAGCTTGACATTAGGCAGTTTTCCTTGTGGTAATAGTAAATATCAGGAATATTTGACAGGAGTTACTTGCATCTGGCTACTAGTTTTAAAGCATTGCTTCTTCCCATCTTTTTTTTTTTTTTTTTTTTTTTTACATCTCTGAAGGCATTTTTCTGGATTGTAGAAAAATAAACAAATCGCCTTGAAAGCCATGGTCATGCGTGAGTCAAGTGGGGAAACTCAGTGGCCTAAAGATAGGCTTATAATGCTGCTGTAGGTGCTCCAGGGTATTATGCATGCCCTACATGGGTTTATCCAAGACCAAGATGTGAGTTACCTAGAGATCCTCTGTCATATCTGGCCCCCACGGGTGGGGTGGGGGATGGGGGGGCATGGGGGCAGCCTCAAATATTTCAGGTGGCCTTAAACCTCTTTATATAGGGAATGAAACTTTATCATGATTCATAGAAATCAACAGAAACCCAAAATCTATGACCCTGATGGATGAGATCAAGCAGAGGAGAAACAGTTAAATTTGGCAAACACTAATAAGTCATTCATTCAGCTACAGCAGTAAAGGTATCTCACATGATGATATTCTGATTCACTCAATAACTATTTTCTTACTAGCAGCTTTAGAGCTATTTAATGATGTCGTTATACCCACAAGACCACCTGTCAAAGAAGGGGAATACAATGAAAGTGATGATGTGGTGGAGTGAGATGAGGAAGATACATTCATTAGAGACGCAAGAAGGCAGCTGGTGTTATTGGACATAAAAAGGAGGTTGGGGAGCCTTGTTAAAAGTTATGTAGTCCGCTGAAAGAATTACTGAACAAAACAGCAAAAAAGTTTGGTGGTGTAGAAAAGGATTGGCAATTACAGACATCCTTTAATTGTACTTCAAATTAAGGAAGATACAGACAAAAGATTAAATCACAGATTTAATCGGTACTAAGAAAAGACTCATTAAAAAAAAAAAAAGCTTCCGGTTTCATTTCTTGGGGTACAGCAAGTAATTTGAATAGACTCTGCAGGCTGGAGTTAATTATTTGCATTAGCATTTCAGATGGGCTTCCACAGAAATACCAGCTCTTTGGTGCTCTATGGACAGAGACAAAAAGTAAGCTAAATGCTTGATCTCCTTTATAGGATCCTAGATTATGTCATTTAACAGATAGCCAACAGCATGAGGATTGAATGATGCAGGCTTTTGAAAACAGCTCTGGGATCTAATTAGTTGGGACAAACTATCCAAAGCAGCTTGGCATTGAGGAAGGAGGACAGACTCAGAGAGAAATGACAGATGGATGTGCAGAAAAGAAAGACAGAAAGACCTTTTCTGCTCTTGAAAGGCTCAGCCTAAAGGCCACTCACTCCACCAAAAGGGTTTTGCGTCATGGTTTTGTGAGTCATTATTATTTATGACTGTACTTGCAACTCCGTATGTCCAGAGCTTAATGCCACATGGCTGACCAGACCCAAAAACCAGTAAGTTTTAACGTTAGCTGGGCATAGAGTTGGGACTGTTCAGCTTGGTTTATCCTCAAACTGCACCCCTGTACCTAAGCTGTCTGTGGCTGTGTGGGGAGAACCTTCTGGAAGGGTGGTCCCTGAGCACCAGCAGGCAACAGCCAATAGCCAGCCACTGTGGGAAGTTGAGCCAATATGAATCGAGGATATCTCCCCCTCCCAAATCCCATAACTGACAGAAGGGGACAGAGACTCCCCGAGAAGTGGCCTGAAGGCTCCTGGAGAGGGGGACCCCGTCCACCCCACAGTCTGGTACTGGACTGCACTGTCTCCCTGTAGGATGGGGAGGTCACATCACGCACTAATGCCAAACATATCTGTGACTAAAAGCATTCTGGCTGTCCAAGCCCCTTTAGTCTGTTGTTAGTTCTGCCTCAAACCATGACACCCACCCTGCAGGTCTGAGAGACATCCTGTTCCCACAAGGCTGCTTAGAGCCCCTTGTAAATATTGATATTAATGGAGGCAGAGGATAATCAGCAGCATACTAATAAACTAAGATGCATAAACTGTGTTATTTATGTATGCCTGTCATGCACAAACATCACTTTAAATTCAGACAATATAATCAGAAGTCAATAAGTTCCCAGCATTTTTGGGCCTGGCAGAAGGCACTTAGTGCTTCCCAGAACTTGACCATCCACCACATGGCATGTCCAAGCACTGACAGTGAGTCTTAACTCAGCTTGAGCTCTTTTGTCTTTACTTCCACAAATACCCTAGCAAGCAAGCACACTTGAGAAATACCAAACCATCTGCTGATCTAACTTCATTGACTTTAGTGGAATTTCTTCCAACAGAGAACTTGGCCAAGCAATGTTTGGCACATTCAGTTGTACATCAGCGCTGCAGGACACTCACAGAAGTTTTCTGAAGTTGTGCCTTATGAATGTTCACCCCAGAGAGTCACAGTCACTGACTGAGGAAGCAACCACAAGACAACTTAGCCACAGTTCAGTCTGTAAAGATGCATAGCCTGTCTCCTGCCTCCCAGTCCTCTGAGACCTAAGGACCTGATTTGACATTGACATCTTTCACTGCCATCCCACCGACTGGCTATTCATTTCCACTCTGCATTGTTTTCTTCAGGTATGATCAAGCTGCTGTTAGTTCCCTCCAAAGCCATCTCTTCACTAGGCTGAACAAGACCCACTCCCTCACTCTCTCCTCACAGAGCAAGTGCTCCAGCCCTTCACCATGTTGGTGGCCATCATGCAAGTTCATCAATACCTTTCTTGTACTGACAGACCTAAAACTGGACACAATATTCCATGTGTGCTCTAATAAGTGCTGAGTGATGATCACTGTCCTTGATATACTATGTTTCTGCTGATACAGTCCAGGATGCTGTTGACTTTCATTCCAAAAGAAAAACTGGAAGAGGCAACAAAAATAAGAGTCCACCATTTGTCAAAGATGCATTTCCCCATCTGTCACAAACTCCATATACACAGCTAGAATTTTTAATCACAACTATCAATAATTAAGCAGTGCAGAATAAGTAGTTTGCAAACACTGTCCACAAAGTGAAATATCTGCAAAAGTATGAAATGTACTACATTCACAAAAAGCATAAAAGAGGTGATAGAAATTCAACAGATAACTTTCTACAAAATAGTTCATCCAGATAGAAATCATAGCTTATAACAGCAATTTCCTGAATAACACATTGTTTTAATGGGCAAACACTTCATTTATACAATGACATTCTGACTTAAATTGCTGCCCTCAGAAGCATAGCTGTACAAACAGAACTGTTTCAAGAATGCAACTATGCAAACATACCCTTCATTGGAGACTCTCAAAACACTTTTACTGCCATTAAATATTACTTGATTTCCATGAGGTAGGTCAGTACAGTGAATGCCAAGATTCTGTGCATCTGCCCTCAGAAAACCCAGCCTCTACAAAAAAAACAACCTTGCCAACAGGAAGAGGAAAAAGGGAATTACCAGTTAGACAGTACACAAGCAAATAGTGAGACCATTTCTGAACAAGGTCTACATATTTGACTTACAGCAATGCCTGTCATTTTCACAGTATTTGTAAAACTGCCATTCTTTTTTTTCAAAACACCATTGTGAGGCAGAGAACTACCAGTGCCCCATGTTTACAAGAAATACAAAAAAGCTAAAGGATAAAGCCCCAAAGAAACTTGAGCACTTGACTGACACTGAAATTAATCCCACTTTAGTTACTGCCTGACTTTGGAGACCCCTAAGGCCTAAACAAGTGGGGTTTCTGCCAGACAACTTTCCATCGAGTTTCTGCTTTAAATGGCTACATCTTACCGTGACTTGGCAGCTGTAATATCTATCTTCCAGCCAAGCTTTCTCAGACTTTTAGGTACAAACCCTTAAACAGTCTAACAACATCCTTATCAATCCAAGATTCACTCCAAAACATGCTCTTAGTGTCCCGATCCTCTCATATGCAAAAGGTCAACAAGAGGATTCATCCAGACACTCACTTCTGGGTGCAGTTCTACCCGCCTCCAGAGGTAATGCAAAATTATCACTGAATTGATCTATTCCATCAGTGATCTACACTGTGACACATTGCTAGGACAGCCTTACTGCTTCCAGTGGCCATCCCACTTGAGGGCTATCTTAGGCATCTCTGTACTGTGCCAGTCACCAGGCAGTTGCACAAGGACACCAGACAGCTGTGACTGAGCAAGAAATTCAGGTCTCATGGGGTTTGCATTAATAAGCTAACCATTTTATTTCATGCTGTTGCAGTTCTAGCTGCAAAATGCCAGTGTTTCTATTTCTATGACACTTCTTCAGAAAGCTAAGGGAGTGAGTCAAGTTTAAGTGAAAAGGGTGTTTGATTGGGTTTGGGATTTTTTCCACCCCTTCATTACTTTTTGGGGAAAGAACTATTCTCCAAAACCAATAAAGATTTAAACAGTGAGTTTCATTAACAAACTTTATGAAGCTTATTGTTAGAAACTGAGTACTGGTGCGGTGATTTCCCTTGATTACAATTACAGGAGCTAAGTTAGTTAATGCCAAGTAGTTGTCTGTGCTTTTGCCAAATAAGAACGATTTCAGAGCTATAATGGTTCCAGCATATTGTGTAAATGCATATTTTATTTAGATTTCTTATCCCAAGAGTTAAAAAAATGTATTCATTATAACATAATTTCTTCAGTGTATGCCATGGGCTATTAAAAATAAGTTTTACACGATTTAATTACTCTTTTGAGGTAATAGGTGCATGGAAAGCTTTAAAGCTTACTTTGTTTAAAAGTCTTATATCTACATGATCAGTGTTGTGTGCATTGTCATCTCCCAAAGCACAAACCTTTATCTTTTGAATGTGAAAAACACCCCCTTTGTTAATATAGTTGACATACAATACGTGGCCCACTTCCCAAAATCTAGTGAGGGTCTCTCCCTCTAAAAAATTATTTGTTTAGTAACCACTGACTGATAGGACAATAAGAATTTGGCCATCCGTTTCAGAGCACAGCTCATAAAATGTAACCATCCACATGTACTAGCCAAAGCCCTTCAATAAAAAAAGAGAAATAATGGAACGTAATGTTCCTCTTCTTATAATGATCCTTTAGGCCTCATCTACACACAAAGTTAATTACTTTAAACTGGCAGAGGGAAAGCCTGCCATCAGGCTTACAAAGGTAGGTAGCAATTTTTCATTCAAGTACATCTTTGTGGAAAACATTACGATATTTCCTATCATCAAAATCTACAGAAAAATTTTATGCGAGGGTGTTTAACTGAAAGAGGTTATTGCATTTAATTAAACTGACCCTAATATTGGGAAAACTCTCCCCTATCTGCACTTATCTAAAATGTAAGTGTCTACTGTAAAGTAATCGACTAAAGCTCTAATGTCAATGCAGAAAGATGAGACTCTTCAAAGGGTAATTAATCCTCTGCTAAGACAGGAAGGATGAATCACCCTCTGGAAATACCTTTTTCCATCAACAGTACTTTTTCACATCATGCATAATAAAACTGTGAAACTCATTACCACAGGATGCTGTGGAGGCCCAGACAAAAGGCACTAATGCATTTAAAAGCCCTAGACTAATTCATGGAAAATGGGTGCAGTAAGCAGATGGTCTGAAAATAGTCACCAGCTCAGGAAGTCCATAAACAATATATCTGGAAGGTGGGAAGTATCCCTTTGTATACTGCTTGTTTCTTATACTCTTCTCTAAACAGCTGGTACCAGCCCCTGTTGGAAACAGAATACAAGATTAGATGGTCTGTTGGTCCAACCCAGTGGGATAGCTCTTTTGTTCTAAAGTCAACTCACGTCCTCAGTCAACATAAGAAAAGAAAAAGATGAGAAAAGAAACTATGTGTACACAAATACTAGGTATTTTTTTCTTTATATAAAGGAATACTATTCTATTTAGTATTAGGACATTTTATTTTGCTCCAAGATACTTTTTGGTCTGAAATGTGGCTATTTTGTGTTAGACAGTAGATTCTCTTTATAAGCAGTAATTTGCAGAAAATTATTTCTGCATGTTCTAACAATAAAGTTTTCTCCAAAAAGATCAAATAGCTTTGTTTGGATCTAAGATATAGTTACCTACTGTCTGTATCTCTGATATACGAGGTATGTGTAATCAGTCACCCAAAGCTGAAGCTCAATTTCTGTAGAAGATATTCTATAACATATTCAATGAATAATCAAACACATAGTGAGAACATGAACATGTTTTTATCTTAAGACATAACTGTAATAAAAACATGCCTGAAAATAACATATTTGGAATAGGACTATGTAGGAATCTATCATGATATCCAGTAAACCTTCCACTTTTTCTTACTGTCATTTTCAGTATTAACCAAACCTGTTGTTTCTTATGTCTCATTAGTTTTGTTAACTTTCCAGGACTGTGATTACATTTCCAAATATGTGAGGACGATTTTAAAGAACTGTTAACATTTTAAGAAACTTGTATATGTTCTAAAGACATTTTTTAGACAGTAGTTATTGAATTATGGGAGGTTGGGCTCATCAGGACCAAACTATTGGAAGAAGTTCCTCAAGTCAAAAGGTCAGAAGGAAAGAGCATCTTTTCATTCTGAAAGCAACAAGATTGATAGATGCTGTAATGGAATTGAAGACCATTTGGTGAGAAGCATGTTCCAAACCCTTGAGTCTCAGTCTGGGTTTTTTTTAATTCTTACCAAAGGACATGGTTCATGGCCATCCATGTGACATGAACTTCTCATGCTTGAGCCAATCCTTTGGGAGGCTCTAAAGATAAAATGCTATAAACTGAGCTGACTACAGCAGCATCCCTAGGAGAGACTAGTGGCTTTTAAAGTCACCTTCTTTCTTTAAAAATCATTGCCATTCTGACATTTCTGTTCAATAATTAGCAGTTTATTTTTACACTCCAGAGGGACTTTCTTCTGACACACAAAACTTTCTACTAAAGTGTCTTGGGTTTAGGTCCTAAAATTACTTGTAACTTCAATTTGCTACTTGTAGCACTGCATTTCCAGAGCCTTGCAGACACTAAAATGTTTGTGGGGTAGGAATTAGTTGTGAAAATATACTCCATGTCTTTTTTCAGCTTTACCAGATGATTATATTCCTTTTCATAATATTTGTCAAGGTGCTAAAGCTACTGTAGGATCCAGGAAATACATCTGCTTCTTTTGTCTCAAACTCTGCTGATCAAATAGTTATTCAATCCTAGATGAGTTTCTACGGTAGGTGAAGCCATTTCACTAATAAGGGGTACACACAATAACCAGAGGCATCCTATCCTCTAGATAATTAATTACTTTCCAAGAGAAAGGCAGTCGGAGTGACTTTGTAACTCATAGAGAAAGCCCTGTTCCAGTAGTAAACATTTTATATCACGTATATAAATTATACGATATAAATCTCATATTAATTGACACAGCACACTGTATTTTCCACACAATGAGGCAGGATCAGTGAAAAGGTGTTGAAACCTGGATATGGCTTAGGCTTCAGGCAACATTTTCCAAAATATTTATGTGTCTTTGAAACCCAAGCCCTGATTTAGTCATCTAGGCCATCACAAAGTCATTGTGAAGTGAACCAGGGTAAGAATGTAAAGCACAACTATTCTGCAGTCAGTTACCTTTTCTGTTGGCTGGTGAACAGCATATCTGCTGCTGGACTGGAATTAAGTTGCCCTGTGCCACTCCCCAGTGCCAATGACATTATTCCAGCACAGCTAAAATTCTTTCTATGTAATTACTAACACTCAGTATAGAACCCAACATTAAATGTCTTCTCTAAACAATAGGGAAAGTCTTCAGAGGAAGATTCAGCTTGGTTGAACTGCTTTCTGTCTATGTCTTACCATTGAATATGTAGGGAGCTCTGCAACCCAGCTCATAACTTCTGTAACTAGCTGGCCAAGAGTGTGCTTTTCTGCAGATTAATTTAAGACAAAACTAAACCAGACTGTCCACAAGAAGCACTAGAACAGAATAGCTATTCTGGGCTACGTTCAAAGCCTTGACTTTTATGTACCATTATGGTCCTAGTCTCCACAAAAATCCATAGAACTTGGATTTCCAAATCCTTATTTGTAAATGGGAATCCAGTGCCTGAGTCACTGTAATGTTTTGGATGATATTTGCAGGATTAGAGAAACACATGCCTCCCTGAGGGGTATAAACTGAGAGTATCTAGATTAGGCAGAAAGACTAATCAGGTTAGACAAAACCAAGAGAGGCATTTTGAATTAGATGCACCAAAACTCTCAAACTTTCATCACACAGTTTGGGCCATCTAATGCTGAAATCTCTCCAAGCCAAAAAACAAGCTTCTCTGGATCTGATGAACAGTGACTTTCAGATCTGCTTGCTTCAATCCAGACATCCTCTGGAACAATGCAAATGAGAGGATTTTACATTTCCTCTTCTCTGATAATGTCGGTGTCTTCCTTTAATCTCATTACTCCTTGTGTTTGTTAATGTTAGGTTCATAGCAGAACTCACAAAAGGTGAAGCCAGTCATGAAAAAGATAACACTAAAAAACGAACCATAAAATGAAGAGAAGAATAAAGGATGAACTATGTAGGTAATTTGTGATTAACTCAATACTACACATTCCTCTTACATGAGAAATATCTTATCTTAAAAAATATTATTTTTCAGGAACTCAGGAACTCAGAAACTAATAGCAGTCAAAATTAAGATGTCCTTTTCAATCTTAATCCAGTCACTTGTGCATATGCTTATATATGCACATTCAAAAATACACAATTCAGTTCCTTGGTCACATAATATTTCTCCAATTAAATTGCCCCAGCCAGGCTCATACCTCGTGTTTCATTACAAGTTCCCTGATGCTTCCAAACAAACCTGACTCTTCACCTCATCTTTCTGAACCACTTCCTTTCTAGTTTCTATTTTCTCATCCCAGCCTAATTCTCCCAGGCCAGTATTTTCATCATCTTTTAAGGCTTTCCCACTACAACTCTCTTCCTTTAACTTACTAGGGTCAACCCCAAACCTTGAGTCTATTCCTTTCTTTCCACTACCACTCTGTATTCACCGGGATGCCAACTCTCTAGCTCAGCTTGAACCTGCAGTTGCAGGCAAAATTGAGCAGTAACACTGTCACCTCATCCTCCAACCCAGAAATCCCCTGTGGATTTGGGATTACACTGAGAGTGGTGGAGGTCAGATGGAGCCTATTAGCTAGTGATGGACCTTAACAACACAGATGGGAAGGAACAGGGATTTGTAGGTCTAGATTGGGACTAAGAAGAGTTAACACAACTCAGCAAACTTCACTGAGCTTAAACAGATATCAGTATAATTGGAAAGGAACAGTAATTTGCAATGTATACAAGGAGTTAAATTAAGTTAGAACACTTCATTTAAAATGTAATTACTTTCTACTGTGGATCAGTTTGGGTGCTGTAATTCTGAAAAGAAACATTGACTTGCTCTCACCTTTCTTAGACCTTTTCACATTTTTTGGTTAATTTTGTTTGGCTTGTCAAACACATGAAGGCTGGATTATTAATAATATTCTAATGTGGCAGGTGCATATTTGTGTGTGGGAAGGTGTCGTTTTAAAGTGACAGCTGAACCTTTTGCTGAAATATAAGATTTCCTCCCAGGAGAAAGTGATCTTATCTCTTCTTTTTTCTCTGGGTATGGTACACTATATGATAGAAGATGTTAATATTAGAAGTGGAACAGATGGCTCAGATTGAGACTGGGGGCACAGCTACAGCTCAGAGATGGGGAAACAGATTCAAAAAGGAGCCGACAAGAGCAGAAAATTCAATTAAAAGGTTCATTTTGAGGAAGCAGGTGTATGGGTTTTATTATTGAGACCTCCACATTCTCATTTAGAGTAACCCATTTATGAGGCTTGTTATGAACTTGTCTAACCCTGTTGCTGGCATTTTACTATCTATGCGTACTTGAAAGGAATTTTAAATGTCATTGGATAGCTCTTGCTCTCTCTTCTTCTCTCTTTGGTTACATCTGAGAATCTGACAGCTCTATTTCACTAGAAGGGCTGACAAGCCTGTGATTCTCATTAGGCTCAGCAGCATATAGATGCTTTGGGATCTTTCTGAATGGACAGCTCTACAATAACTTGGTTCTATATTGCTGCCATTATTATTAAGCATAGGAAGCGCCCAAACTGATGTTTGACAAATTTTCAGCAACATCACAATGTGGCATAGCTAACATATAAAATTAATATCCTCATAAGAACAGATCATGTATGGTTCTGTATAAGATCCAACTGCTTTGTTCTGATCCCTTAGACTCTCCTAGGCACTGTTCCTGATAACATATTATTCAAAGCTTTTAAAAAGATAGGACTGAAGACCAACTGGTTTACTGAGTCCAAACTCCATACCCAAGAAACCAGATTATATGACTTGTTTCATAAAATAACCCAAAGTCCATCTTAAATTCAGCCAGGAGAGTTTTGCCCTAACTTAAATATCATTTAAGAACCTCATAGCTCTTAAACCCATATTCTCATCCTCAGCCCAGATTTATGCAGTTTGCTAATCCCATTCTGCTTTCCACTGCTTCTAGACAAGTTCCTTCCACAGGTGCTTCTGTGTTCACAGTAATATCTCCTTGCATGCTGTCCATAAATGTGGGGACTTTCTTCTTAATCCACATAAAAGTACCCAATACACCAGTGTGTAAAGTAAATCCTCTCTTCCTAATCCCCTTCTTTCTTGGACTTTCATCCCCACAAGAATTTACGTGTTGCTTTTACAGCAGATCTTGAAAGTTAAAAAAATGTGGATTCTGGAGGGCTAAGGAGAGAAAAAAGTCCAAAGCTTAAAACTCCTCCTTAAGAATTACTTGCCAGCACCCTTGTTTGAATCTGAAATGGTCTGGGATAGCAGGAGCACAAGAGATAGCACCATGTAGCTGATTTATGCATTGCACTTCCTGCACTGAATCAGAATTCAGATACGCACGTGGGAAAAACAGGAGGGCAGGAAAACAACTGTCTTTGTATCCCTTCACATAGAAACAACTGTAATCTCATCCTTCAATTCTTATTCAGACAAAGCTCCCAAATCCAGATTCATAGTTGCTGGTCCAGATTCACTAGTGTCATCTAGCTGTTTTATGGTGTTCTTGTGATGTGAAGCTGCTGTGCAGCCAGCTTTATCATATCACTCTCTAGTACACAGCAGGTCAGGCCATATCCAGCCCATGTAATGGTGTCTGGAAGAAGACTCAGTCAGATGACAAATCTGAAGATAAACCTCATCTAATGGATTTTTTACCTTGATCATGACTCATGTTGAATCATGAAACACAAGTGGACTTGACTCAACTTCTTGCCTCTAGATAAGTATTCTGTAACATGGTGAATAACTGTCTGTCTCCCAGACATCAAAAGACCTAGCAGGATTACAACATGTTCAGGTTCTCCTCAAAACTCTAACACTTGTGATGGAAAAATAAACTAAAAGTTGTCTTAGAACTAGTGCATCGATATTTTTTAAATTGTTCAAAAGCACACAAGCTGTGTCCTCTCAATCAAGTAAAACAGTCCATGCCCTTTAATGATTTTTGACTGCTTGTTAAATCAAAGGTGCAAATATGAGTCCTTTGACACCAGGTGCATTCATGTCATTCTGTAGAAATGTCACATGATGATGGTACAAGCTGTTAAGATGAAGTGATTGACACATCATCTTAACTACCCTCTCAGGTACTTCTTCTGAGACAATCAATTTGGTGTTCTATCTCATTAAATTTCACTATTTTGGTACCTTATATTAGTTGAAAGAGACAGTCTACAGTGTCCTTGAACTGAAGGTATTTAAAGATCATTCTCACAGACAGGAATCCTGATCAGATAAGAGTCAGACCTGCTGCAAGCTGTCAAAAGGAAGGAGAAAAAGTGAAAGAAAATTATCCACCACATAACTGACTGAGGGACACTGAGATCTTCAAAAGGGTGCCAAGTACTTTTTATATGGTATTAGACAGAATCCAGCTGCATCCAGTAGTTGTGTAAGGAATGACACAGTCATGCTATGAAAACCAAAATGTGCTGGCATATAAAGGCATTACAGCAGCAAGGCTAAGTTTATTGCTCTGCTGCTTCTCTACTTGCTAATAATAAATTACTGCATTAATAACCTTTTATACTTACCCTATTGGAGATTATATGATTACCAATAAAACTTTTAAATACATTAGCAACACTACACTAATTGCATTAACTGGCATAATAAAGTTAACGTATAAATATGGTGTCCTTGATACACACATGGTAAGACTGCACATCTCATTAAGATTAATATTGTTGGAATAATGTCACACTATTTTTATCCGAGGCAGTATTACCAAACAACCATGACCCCCTGACTTGAAGTCTTAAAATTTAATATTAGGTAAAAGGATTAAACCAGTCTTTTTCAGATGCAAACATAAAGGCAAATTTAGAGGTGGTTTTAAACAAATCCAAAGTTAATCAAGCAAGGCCAATTTAAGTACTATGAGATCCTCATGCTGAAAGAGACTGTACCAATGTAAATGGCCCAGGAAGCCTGAAATAGCAGATCAGGATTTGTTAGTCTGAGCAGCTGGCAAACACCGGTTTCCTCATATTTATTCCCAGTTCAACATGACCTTTGACACATAACACTGTCTCATTCTGTACTCACATCTACTTTGACTTGCAGGAGAAATTAATCAAACTAGGCTGTGGACTAGAAGGAAACTGAGAAAGCAGCAAAACCAGTTTTTTCTATGCTGCCCTCCCACCATAAAAAAAAAATAAAAGAGCATTGAGTGTAGCATAAAATCTGACCCACAGGCCAACACTTAACAGGATGAGTCTAGGAATGCAAAGGGAAATGTATATCAAAGCCAAACAAGCAAAGATCGTCTAATAGTTAATCAGTAGCTTGTGAATAAGCAGCAGTGATACAACGGTAGAGTTTGGTCAGAGGTGACAAAGATTATGGGGTCTGGATTAGGATGTCCTCTTATGATTCTTGTTTCCACACCCACAGCGGGGACACCTCTACCCCAGACACTGGCTAGCTCTGGGCCAGGTTGTCCCATCCTCAGTACATGAGCCACTCACAGCTTGCTCTGAGCCACATGGCTCTTCCACTCTGAAGTCCATGCTTTGAACGTAGGAGCCAAACACAAGAGCTCAGGCATCCTCATTCTGGGCACGAGCAGAGCAGCCTCCTGTTTCAGTTAGGTACGTCGGGTTGTTACTGTGAATACCTGTCCTTGCGCTGCAATTCCTCCTTTGGTAAAACAAGAAATCTAGTGCCTATTTACCTTGTAACATTGTTGTGAGTGGAGTTGCAATATGGATTGCTGGTGCCCAGATGCAACACCTCAAAAACAAATGTGCTGAATAACTAGGCAAAAGAAATACTGTTTCCTTTGAGGACAGCCATATTTTTAGTTGAATGTTCCCTTAAATTACATGACCTTTTTGGCCTGCCAAATAGCTGCACTAAAGCAGTGAAATTTCTTTCAGTAAAGCTGTGAATGGAACAACATTAAAATCCAATATTTATTCATGTTATAGCACAGTAATTTGATATGTAATAAGCATTAAGGTAGATATAATTCTGTAGTTGGCAAATCTAAACTTTGCTCTATAGCTCAAATCTCTGGGGGAGACATGATACTTGACATTTAATTTTAAAAGCAAGGTAGCGTGATGGAGAAAAAACTTTTCCATGTTGATAGTAAAAACGTATTGGTGCATCTTCTCTGATATGGAGGATTTGCTTAGCCTTATTTTCACATTTTAATAAGCTCATCTCATAAAAGTATAATGAAAATAGAAAGATCATCTATCACAGGAATGGACGGGTACATATTTTTTCTCTGGATTCTTCTGTAAAAGAAAAACAGTTTTCTTCCTACTGATAACAATAAATGTAAATTGAACAATATGAAATTGCCTAAAACATCACAAGTTGCTAAAGAGAGATCATGATGCCTAAATGCCAATACTAGATTAACCAAAGAAGTTGAATTTTCATGATGTATAATTCTAAGATGATGATAACATCATTTTCGGTTTGCAGTGTTAAATACTGTAATGTCAATACAATATGCAGTTCACTGGCAAAGAAAATGTTGTTCTTGAGGTACAAATCCTATCTTTTTTGCTATGGGCAGGTGAAGTTGGCCCTTACAGGTGGAACAATTTCACATCCGCCTGAGTAAGGGACAGGAGACAGGACACGTAACAGCTGGAGAATCTGAGTGCAGTCTCACCAGTGATCGTGGAATGGCCCCATCAGGGATCCTTGCCAGGGCAAGTAAAATTGAAGAGAAGCTACGCAGTCTGCACAGCTGTGTTTACCCCTCACTTTATTCCTCTAACCTCCCTCTACCTTATGACTGCCTCATCCCATTTTCATTGCCAGCAAGCAGAAAAGACCTCCTTTCCCTTTTACAGAAAGGGTCTGGGGCATCTGCTCTAGGGCTTAGCTGGGATCAGGAGTGCACTTTCGAAGCAACGCTCCTGCCTGTCCCCACAGAACCATGTTTTGCTTCTCAGTCTTCAAGAGTATGAATGGGATCTGTTTCTATTGAAAGCAAACCAAATGGACTGCTCCAAGAACACTCTTAATGTGTGTGGTGGTTTGACCTTGGCTAAATGCCAGGTACCCACCAAGTTGCTCTATTACTTCCCCCCCTTCCCCTTTTTTCTCAATAAGGCAAAGAGGGGAAAGAATATAAGATAGGAAAAAAACCAACCAACCCTTGTGGGTAAAACAAAAGCAGTTTTAATATAAGCAAAGCGAAGCAAAGGTCCCCGCGCGGAAGCAAAAAAAAAAAAAAAACAGATTTATTCTCTACTTCCCATGAACAGGCGATGTCAGGCCTTCTCAGGAAGCAGGGCTCCAATACGTGTAGTGGTTGCCTCGGAGGACCAAGGGTGACCCCACCCCCTTCCTCCTTTCTCTCAGCTTTATACTGAGCAGACGTCATATGGTCTGGAATATCCCTTTGGTCAGTTCGGGTCAGCTGTCCTGGTTGTGTCCCCTCCCAAGATCTTGCCCACCCCGTCCCACTGTGGGGGGAAATGCCGGAAAGATCCTTGGTGCTGTGTAAGCACCACTCAGCAGTAGCCACAACACCAGTGTGCTATCAACACCCTGCCAGCTCCCAACATAAAACACAGCACCATGAGGGCTGCTACAGGGGAAAACCAATTCCGGCTCAGCCAGACCCAGTACAATGTGTTCAAACCACTAACTGGTATTCAGTCCTTGGGACAAGGCCAGAGCTTGTACCGAGTACAAAACCCCAGAGTGCAGTCATCCAGTCCTCAGCCTCTGCTGTGTCACTCCACGGACCCACTCCTATCACATCCCTGCAACAAATTGACCCTTGGATTTCCTGAGCCCAATTATACTTGTCAGTGTGGTTCAAATCCTGCTTAGAGGATCTAAAAATAGCTCCAGACATTACCATAGCTATGGACTCCAGCTAGAAGTAGTAATTCTCGCTGGAAAGGTTACCCTCAGATATTCACGTGTGCCAACGTACCACCTCTAGACTCTCCATAGGTAAGAATTTCACTCCAAAAATACTGCTCAGAGATCATGTTCATATTGTCTCTATATTATATTGATTGACTACATTATTTCTCTCTGTTTATTTTCAGTGTAGCACTAATATAAATCCAAGCATCTTATAGGAGTCACTTGAGCTGATGAACAGAAAAATCAGCTGTCATCTGCAGGAAGATCCAATAACTCCTACTGTTGTCTTTCAATGGAAAAACAAGAGTTTTCTTGATGATCTCATTAGAGAATCTCCCTCTTTTGGGAGATGAAAAAAAGTCTATAATCTCTTACCTGTTTGTTAGGTATAACTCAGTATGGAAAATCAGGGGGAAATGGGCTTAGCACGTTCAATTTCTATGTGACAGTTTATTGGAATAAGTATATAATGGTTGGATTTAATGATGGTTGTACCACTCTTATTCAGACACAGTGAGGACTGTTGACACATTTATTCCTTCTGATCTACAAGATCAGATGGCCTATGATGGCCAGTGCTGTATTCTTATAATGTTAAATCAATAACTGCACCATCACAAGGATTGCAGATATCTGTTGATGAAGTCTCATTCGCTCCTATTTCTCAGCATGACCCCTGTATGGAGAGTAGTTCTACGACTGCATCTTTCTTCTGCCTGCAGCGTCACATCAGCTCAAGAGTACGTATGAGGGCATCATGATGTCTTTTAGTGACCAGATCCCAAACAGCACAGAGGACAGCACTTAGAGTCAAATTTGAGAGTCTTTATACCAAGGCAACATTAACGTCCTGCTAACATCTGGGTCCAGCAGCCTCCTCATCTCTGGTCCCCATCTGGGAAGAACAGGTTCAACTACTACTGTAAGGAGAAGGGTAACTGCAGACAGAAGGTACTGGGGTTCAAGAGCAAGAAAGGGTGTGTGAACTGAGGAGTGCTGATATACAAAAAGAGACCCTATATCTAAACTCTAACCTCTGATCACAAGTGTACCTCATTTATGTGTGTATGAGCTGCAGTGCTCTTTTTCCTAGGCACTGTCCAAGTTGTCCTCATCAGCCGTTTTCTCAGCAGCTCCTAATTATTCCTCACCTACTATGAACCTCTCCCTAATTACTCTTTCCCTGTCTCTCCAGGGCTTCTGCAAGAATGACAATGCCATTTGCAAATCTGAAGTGACTCTGAGCTCTAAAGTTAACCTTTTGTGCACTTCTCTGTTCCTCCAAGGTTTTTCATGAAGTCTAAATTTGAAAATGCCTCAGTAAAGTCAGTTAACTAAAGACCATTCTTCTTAAGTTGCCTTGAGGATGGAAAGGTAGACTGTACAAGAAGCCTTGGAGAAGTTGATTGTATTTTTGTTATGTTTAGACTGCAAGAGTGTCGGTAAATGCTCATTTCTGTAAAGAGGTTACAGAAACCAAAATGCCAAGAGGTCATTGACCTTCCTCTAAACAGCTTCTCAAACCTCTTTAACCTTGAACAGGGAAAACTCTCGGGACTAATCACATCCTTCTATTGCATCTGTCCATATATCTCATTCTCAGTTCCTTTTCAGACCTAAATTTCCTAATGTCACACTTCTCTTTCTCCCCAGAGTGACACTGACAGGGATGATACCCAGCTGCAACCATCTTTTGCCCCTCACATAATGAAGAGCTTTGCAGAACCCATTGCCCTTGCTACTGCTCAAGAACAGCAGTAAGATTTACTTCAGTCCTTCCCACTTCACTGCTTCTACTTTAATTGGATCAGGTCCACTGAGTCTTTTTCCTAGGATGAGACCAAAATAATTTGTTTACTCTAAACGGATCAAGCTGCACTCCCTCATGCTATAAGCTGTGCCATCATAGATTGGCTGGTTTCTTCCTCACGTTTTTCTGGACTGCCAATCATTTCAGCTACTGCCTGTCCTTCTGGAAGCCCATGATCCTTCTCCTCAGGCACCTTTTGCACACGTGAAGTGTGAAGGAATTCTCCCGAGCCACCATTTTCACATGCAAAGTGATTCCATTTACATTCTTTTTTTCTATTTCTATACTTTTTTACTTGTTCTCTCTTTGTTCTTCACTGACTTTCATCTGCCAATATCTGAACTTAGCAGGCAGATACTGCTGAATAAGTAACAGATACTCAGGGAACAAGCCTGAATACTGGATTCCATCTGGTTACTTTGAGCAACCCAATTAATTCCCTCTCCAAGACAAAGCCCAGGAGCAGTCTGGGAGATCTTTCCCTGAAAGCACACCTTCCAAATGGCAGTATGGATGAGGTTGCACCAGCTTTGGCTTCCCCACCCTAGAGTCTTCCAACAGTATTTCAGCAAGCTCCCTTACTCTCAGACTTCCTCACAGGCTCTCACGGCGTGTAGCAGACAGCCTCAGCATTGTCCTAGGAAAACACTATTCTAGCTATAACACAGATCTCATATTGCTTCTGACATTTTAATGGGAAAAAAAAAACAAGAAAAAAAAATTCTATTTTTGGGTCACCAGGACACTACAGGATACCAAGGAGGCCCACCACACCAAGAAGTATGGAGCAAGAACACTGAAGCTCCAGAGAGAAACAGCCTTAGGCACATGGATATGAGGAAGTTTATGCTCACAGGCATCTGTGAACAATCAATCAGAAAATTAAAATATAATGCAGAGAACCAACTGGTCTGTAGCTTCTGTCCACAGACTGTAGAAATAGGATTTTCCTCTTTCTTTTGGATTTATGAGCTGCCCCATATAGCTACTTCATTGAATATACTTGTTGTGGAGAGTGCAAGTATGGGTAACATCTAGCATAGCAGATAACTGGTACAATCCAAGAACTCACGAATGTCAATAACTGTGTCAAGCTTCACCTCTTAGGAAAAGGAACAAATCTTTCAAACATATGCATCTTCTAAGTACTGTGTAGTCAGCATTCAGACAGCCCAGAAATATTCTTATAGACACCACATAGCTATTTCCATACATCATCTTGTTGAAAGCTTGAAGCAAGCATCGAAAAGATGTCGAAAAAGCAATTTTGGAAATATCCAAGATTAAGATGAGTGGGTCTTTCCACAAATGATACCATCCTTACACTAAGCATTTTAGCAGCAGACAGAACCAAATACTAGAGATAGCCCTCTCCAGTTAATACATTAGCTGTTCTATATTCACAGAAGAAAATAGCAAATGTAGGTTTAAATGTCGGTTTGGCACGGGTCGTTTCTTAAACCACTTTTGTTCCCCTCAGATTAGGTTGTCACAAGTGAAGGACATGGCCGGACAGACAGGTAGGACTGATTAAACTGTCATATGCCAATAATACATTAATACATTTTCTGCAGGAGAAGCAGAGTGGCAAGTTTGCTGTCATTGGTGATGTTTCACTATGTATGGCCGCAGATGAAGCTCCTGAGGATGTCAAGGAATAAACACGAGGACATAAAGCAGGGGAGCACGTGCTATGCATGTGCAAGTAGGAGAAAACAGTCATTAGTTAAGAACTTAACTGTAGGGATAAAAAGGATGCTACTGTAGTTGGACTCAACGATCTTTATGGGACCCTTCCAACCTGAGATATTCTATGATTCTATGATTCCTCCCATAGGACCCAGTTCTCTGCCTCTTTGGTTTTTGAACAAATAATTTGCTTTAAACCAAAACAGATACAAACTGCATTCACAGAAGTCTGACAGGTCTTTAAAATCTTATTCATATTCATTTTCCTGACTCTTGCAGAACAGAAGGACAAGACCAAGAGCAGCCCTTATGACTTCATTTCGTATTTAAGGCAAAGATAAATAGAGCACAAAAGATCTGGAATTTGGGTTCAACTAAAATAAGACTTTACCAATGAGAAGGCTTATAAAAAATGCCTTCTGAAACCAAAACAAAACAAAAACCAATGTACAGTAATTCTGCAAGATGGCTTTGGAAAAAAAACTTTGAAGGTTCATACATAGACTTTTCAGAGGATTTCTTCCTTCCATCCTGATCCTAACCAGAAACAAAACCTATACATGCCTAAATAAGTATGTGTCATGCACGTCTGTTCAGTCAAGAATCATGGTTACAGTGCACCATTCCTGTTTCTCTTTCCACTTATGCAGTAGAATGTGAGGAATAGAGATGCTAAACCTCGTTTACCTCTTCCTTAAATTATTTTTGTGCCAGCAGAAATCCTCTGAGCCTGAGGATGCACTCTTAACTGTCATCACCATAAGACCTCCAAACCTTATCTGAGTTACTTCTTGCTTACAACCAGCATGAAAGCAAAATCCTACCTCATTGCTTACCTTCTATCTCTAAAATATTTATCACATTTGGGAGGAATCTTTTCAACATAGGTAACTAAAAGTCAGGAAACACACAGAACTGGAGCGATTGGAGCTGAGCAATATTTACAGTCAGGTGGTTTATTATTATTATTATAGACATCTGGGGCATGCTTGCACTCATGTGTGCAACTAGTCCCACAGCTGTGCTTACTCTGTAGTGAGCCAGCCAGACATGTACCTGTGTCAACATATTGTCCAAGCAAGTAGTGTTCTCTTGTTATTTACATTTCCAATTTAGAACTTACTGTCCAAAAAGGGATGAATCCTGGGTTTGGCTCCATCTACTTGTGCCAGTATCAGCATGGGCATGTGCTGTGCACAGACACTTCCCTGAGCTTGGGCATTCAGCTACTTCTCATGATGGATCTAACAGAAATTAAACTTTGGTCTGACTTCACTGTGGAATTAATTCCCTCTCTTTGTGTGTCTAAGCAGACTCCACCATGGATCTGAATATCACTGTTTACATTACCCTTTCTCCAGCTCATGAGCAGTCCAAACCAAAACCCTCAGAAGACTACGAAAGGATTCCCGCTGGCTGCAGCAGGCTCCAGGAAAGCTGTCTGTAGTATTCAAACACTTACTGGACTATATTCTTTAACCAATATTCCCTTCCATTTTTTATTACTACAAACATTACCTCCTAGTCCCTGTTATTTTAAATTTGCTTTGAAACTCTGGAGAACAGAAAGCGCAATGTGCTAATGGGGCTGGCCACCAGAATTCACACCCCCCAGATACAAGATCTCCGAGTCCTGTGCCTGAAAGCTACTATCTTTTGGGTTTGTTCTGACAGAGTAAAGGTTGAATGTGCAATTATTTGCAGCCTGTCATCTTTTCTTATTCTGTTTCTTTTATCCTAGGACTCTCCAAGATTTTATTTTAAACAAATAGCCTCTATAGGGGAAATAACTTCTCACAGCATCAGAAGAAAGAAGATGCTCTTATCCCATAACGGTAGGGGAAGATGAAAAACGTCTATTCACAACATCACAACACAGCACAATTGAATTAGGCTTACAGGTCCAGACCCCATCTAACGGCCACTTGATTTCTGCATTACTTAAAACAGAGAAATGCAGAACAATTTACCACCCTCCATCCGTCAGCTTTCTGTGATGTTAAAAGTAAGACACTACTTTCCTTTGAATTGGGAAATAAAGAGAAGTAACAAGATGCTATATGCACCAAAGGCTGCCTGTTTACACCAAACTACAAATGAATGCCATATTTCTGAGCTGTACTGAGTTTAAAAATGGGGGGTTAGTAATTCATAGGGAACAGAAACAGCTGACTCATTGTTTCAGGTAAGTCTTCAGCAATCAATTAATTGCCTGATCAATGCAGCATGATCTAGAAAGCTTAATTGAAGAGAATTAGTACTTAAGAAGGACATATCTCCAGGGGGGTACCACTGTCAGCAAAGTTAACAGCCTTTGGAAATGCAGCTGCCTCATTTGATTTAGGAGGAAAAACGGTGTGAAACAAGATATAAGGACATCATGGATAATTGACATCCAGAGTGATACCCTTCAACAGGGAGGCTTCAGACTGAGAATTTATTGACACCCACAGACTCCGGTGGCAAGAGTGTTAACACATACATCTTCACATTTGGAACCCAACAGCAGGAAGTCATGAATTTTTTATCATGCCATCACAAAGTTGAAGATGATTTTTCCTGAAAGGAACAATGCTCTTTTAAAGAATAAAGAACAATCTCCCTATAGGTTGTGAGACATTTTTTAGTTATACTCTTGTTACAACTACCTGTTAGTAACCATGTGAAACTAGTTACATCAAATACTTTTTGTATTAGACAGAAGGGGGCAGAGGACTGGGGAGATTTTAATGTCACCAGGGCCACTGGAAACCTGATTTTCCCTTGTGTATATATGCCACACACTTTAGAAGGAATGAAGTAACTGTCTTTGAACCATAAAAACCGTCCAGCAAAATATCTCACATAACACTACTAGCAGAATACTCTGAAATTCTGGATTTTTTATTGTCTTTTCTCAGAGATGCACAACACCAGTTGTTCCACATAGATTCCATGTAAGACTTAACACATGTACAGTGCAGCTGAGAGTCCAGTTTGAGTGGCAGGACCTGAAACCTGAGTTAAGATTCCTAAAGGATGCTACAGACCCCACAGTAGCTCTATGCACTCCAAAAAATAGCATTGAGTGTAGGGAGTTTATATGCCTCAGAGAAGTCATCCCTACTGTTCAAAGAGCTGATCATTGCTGGTGAGTAGCCATTGTTGAGGAGAAGCAGCGGTCTGGTCCAAGCCCTCTGTCTTTCTTGGCACCTACAGTCATTGCTTCCAAAAATTAGACAGGTGATTCTTTCTTTCAGCAGGTGACTGCTGTCTGACTGCATCCTGCAGCTCAAGTGTTAAAGTATGCACCACGAGGAGAGAGGGTGATACAGGTAGACAGAGAATGACTGTAACAGAGTAACTGAGATGCTAACCAAGATTTTTTTCATCCTCCATGTGGATATGCACTGACCATTAAGCCCTTGATACAGCATTAAATCCTTTGGCTCCCTAATAAAACATATGGGGTACAATATCCTTCGCAGCTGAACTTTAAAACAAAGCAAATAGAAAAGTATTTTGCATGTATTTTGGAGTTCATTTAACTCACCTTCCCCAGTGGGCTTCCAGAAAACTTCTTCTGGGTGATACTTCATTCCCCATCAGCTTATCGTGGAGTTAAAGATCCAGCTGCACAGGCAGAAATCGGTCTGGCCTGAGGAAGGGTAACATTCTCTGAATTTAAAATACTTTGAATTCAAATAGGGCTGTGATTAATGAGTTAATACACTACAGGGGGTTTAGCAAAATGCTTTTATCAGGACTTTGAACCTGGGTATTTTACTTTTGCATACATCCTGCTCACAGTCCTCAGTCCTGTATCTGAGCTAGCCTCTACTTGCTAGAAGCAAGAGCATGCTTAGAAAATCCAAGGCATGCCATGTTCTCATCCTGAATCCACACAGAACTTGCCATACAACCTGAGCCAGTCAGTTTTTTCCTTTCGATGGCCCACTGTGCAGACTGACTAATTAATGGATGAATGTGTGAATTGAAGTGAATGTGAATGAAATGAAAGATGTTTGATGAACCAACACTACTAACTTCACTACTCTTTCTCTCTTGGAGAGATAGGAGCCTTTTCACACAAGAGTCCAGCATCCATTGCTTCTCCTTGCAAAATAAAAAATACATCTTGAGGAAAGACAAGCACATTAGACCTCTGATAGGACTCTAGGAGCTGTTCATAAATTGTTCTAACCTCATAATTGAAGGCCTGAACTTGTCATTATTTCTACAGCACTGCCTGGATTTGCATCTGGACTTGAGCCAGATAAGTATGTAGGTTAGAATACAGATGGTTTACTTTTGTAAATTTTGCAAATGCAAGATAGATAATGTCACATCCCACAGTGAAACCCAGTTAGGCAAAATTGCATTTCTTTATATTAATCACAGGCTAAGCAGGAGAGCAGGGACAGTGACCACAGCTCAGCTAACATACAGTGATGTGTTAAACCATCACAATATCAATCATGTATCATCATATTGAGATATGTGGGGACATAGGAAGTTCCACCTAAAAAAAAAAAAGGGACTCCCAGATATGTCATTCTTTTCCTACCTCTTTTTTCCAGCCTGACTTTTACTAAGCATTGTGTGTCTTTTCTGTTTCAGCCACACTTGGCAAAAGCAGTTGTTTTATCCTTCTAATGGTCCTACAATCTATTCTGTGATCCATTTTATATGTTTATTAACATGCTTTTACACCTTGCTCTTTCTTAATCCACCTGCAGCTCCATGTCACATCTAAATTACCATATATCATCATGCCTTTTAGGTATGTCAGATACTTGTTCATTGTTCTGTTACCCCTAAAACCAAGTTTGACCAGCTCCAGGTCTGAATGCTGTTTAACTGACCATGGGTGAGTTGTTTATAGTCATTGGGTCTCCAGTGCCATCCTGTGCCCAGCTCTTATCATCCCCTGCCTGTGCTCCTCTATGCTGTGTCCTGTGTCTTCACCTCTCTGCTATCTACCAGGCTTGCATTTCTCTATGCTACATCATTACGTTAAAGTCATAAAACCATGGAGGTACATCAGAAAGAAACAAAAGTAAAACAAATTAGCCGTAGACACCTGGTCAATTAGAAAAAATTGCTGTTACAGCTACAGCAAGTAAAACAAAGCTCAGGCAGGTCACGAAGAGTTCAGACAAAGCAAACCTGACACTCCTCACTCCTGCAGCCTTGCAAATTCAGCACAAAGCTTATGGCCTGTCACTAGCAAAGGCAATACTGTATTGCAGGTCTACACAGCTACGGTTTTCAAAGGAACTTTATTTTCAGTCAAGCGAGTATTTGTTGGAGCCCCATGTAGAAAAGCAATAGGCTTTAAACTCAGTGTGTCAGTTTAAGGCAGTCTTCAGAAGCATACAGCACTGGTGAGACTCATCTAGATGGATCACATTAAAATCCACTGTTCTCCTAGACCCCTTTTGATTGCTGATAGCCACACCTTATTGCCTCTAGGTAGAAATATAAAGTGAATCAAGTGAGAAAAAAATGAAAGAAAATGTTCAGCTTACTTTGATTGCCTGGCACATTTTTACCATGCAGGATTTGTTATGGAAGAAGGAAATCTGATGTGCAAGATTTAACGGCTCCACAATATTAATACCATCTAGTTTTCTTTCTGTGCCGTTTCCAGTCAATGCCTTCAATCATGCAATCACTTACCAAAGTACTTAGCATCATACGTTCAAGCAGTCCCAAGTGTAGTTAAGGGTTCTGCAAGCAAAGCTGATGAAAATAGTACGATAAGGGACTTCATTCCCAAAGGCTGGCTGATCCTCACTTCCTATTGCAAGATGGGAGCATGATCCCTCCAGCCAGGTGCTGTGCCACCATTCCCTGCTCCAGGTTGTAAGACAAGACAGATCTTGCCACACTGCTTCAGAAAAGGCATCTCGACTCAAGAGACTGTGCCTGATCTGTGAGCCATGGTGAAAGAACTGTGTGCTGGCTCCACAGAATCACAGAATCGTCTAGGTTGGAAAAGCCCTTGAAGATCATCCAGTCCAACCATCAACCCAACATTGACAGTTCCCAACTACAGCACTATGTCGACCCTACTCTTAAACACCTCCAGGGATGGGGACTTCACCACCTCCCTGGGCAGCCCATTCCAACGCCTAACAACCTGTTCTGTAAAGAAGTGTTTCCTAATATCCAGTCTAAACCTTCCCTGGCGCAACTTGAGGCCATTACCTCTTGTTCTATCACTTATTACTTGGCTCAAGAGACTCATCCCCAGCTCTCTGCAACCTCCTTTCAGGTAGCTGTAGAGGGTGATGAGGTCTCCCCTCAGCCTCCTCTTCTCCAGACTAAACAACCCCAGTTCCCTCAGCCGCTCCTCGTACGACATGTGCTCCAGACCCTTCACCAGCTTCGTTGCCCTTCTCTGGACATGCTCGAGTCATTCAATGTCCTTTTTGTAGTGAGGGGCCCAAAACTGAACCCAGTCATCGAGGTGCGGCCTCACCAGTGCCGAGTACAGGGGCAAGATCACTTCCCCGTCCCTGCTGGACACGCTATTTCTGATACAAGCCAGGATGCCATTGGCCTTCTTGGCCACCTGGGCACACTGCTGGCTCATGTTCAGCTGGCTGTCAATCAACACCCCCAGGTCCCTCTGTGACTGACAGATCTCCAGCCACTCCTCCCCAAGCCTGTAGCACTGCTGGGGGTTGTTGTGGCAATCAACCCTGAGCAACCTTGCTCAGGGCTATCACAAGCCCAGGCAGTCGCTAATGTGAACACATTCCCTCAATATTCCTCTACTCAGGCTGACTCCTCTCAGCATTTAAGATATTTCCCATGGTAAATAAAGGGCTATTACACAGAGCATGATGTATTGACTGTCCAAGTAAATTAAAATTAAACGGGGCCCAATTAACACTTGTTTCTGCTAGTTTCATTTCTGAACAAATGAGATAAAATGGTGACAAACCTGTGCATGTTGTTTAAGCAGAAATCAATACAGAGACAGAAAATGTTATTTCTGACTGAAATTTCAGTGATAGTTTTCTTTTAGAAAAGCCCAGCAGAGGATGTGTGGCACAGGTACTTAAAAACATTGTTCCAGAAACTTTACCCTTCAAACACAGCTTGCAAGCTATTTTACCTACCTGTGTATTCTTTTCCTAGAGACTTCTTAACCTCCTTGGTTAATACATTAAAACATCATAGTTAGTGCCTATGCAGATCACTTCCATTAAGTTGACATCAACATATTATCATGTCATCATGATATTGTACATCTGAACATTGCACTTCATTACTAACCAACACCAACTCCAGCAAAGGACCCAGACATTAAAACTGAACACAAATATCCTCTGTTCACTTTGCTTTTTAACCAATAACCGAGGTCACTTTAATCTTGCTGGAATGGGATGACTTCTTTTTCTCAGCACCCCAGCACTTTAATTCAAGCACATTTCTTTAGCTTAATGTTTTCCTGTCTGCATTTCTGCATAATTAAAGCACTTCAATGTGGTCAACAAAGTTAATAATATCCATTTATCTTAGGTAACTGGCAAATGTCCAGTAATCACCCACTTGTTTCTACCAGAAGTCCCTGTACCTCCTTCCCTTCTGTTTTTTCACAAATACACTGGAAGTTGAGCCTGGATACTAGAGCAGGTAGTAAAATAGTAATAAATATATTCTCAGGAAGCTGTGGCTGTAAGGACTCCATTGCCTACAAAGTCTATTGTAAATTATGCATTGCTGTTTAGTATCCTTGACATTTTTAGTAAGTGCAATAAAACACCTTTATAGAGTTGGAAAGAACTGTATGTCAGCTCAAGGGAAAAAAAGAACAAATGAAAGACATAATTGTTTTATCTACAATAGATTTCTTTAGTAGATTACTAGTGAAATGCACAGACTTTTTCCCAGACTGCTAGGCAGGATTAAAACCTGGAAGGCTCCATATGTCATTCAGCCAGCCTTTAGATTAGAAAATAAGGTGCAGAAAGGAAAACCAAAGAAAATTGCAACTGTGAAGTTCAGAGCTACAGCAAGGAATTACATTTGCCACCATTTTAAAAGTAAAGAGAGGGATAGGAGGGTATCCATCAGCACCTCTCCAGGGGTCAATTAGCATCACCTAAATCCCCGGAAACTTTTCTGTGCCAAAATCTAGGACTTAACATTAGGCATTGAGCAAGATAAAATATTACTTACAACCAGAAGTAAGAAACTAGCTAACAAACAGACCTTAGGTTTCTATCAGCATAAGCAAGCTGTGCTCTGCTTTCCTTGATGATCACAGTCCAAAGGACCTCTCTGCTGTTATGGTCAGGGCTGCAGTGAAGTCCTATAAAGCAGACTTTCATTTTTGCAGGCATGATGTGAGGCTGTGTTTTCACATCTACTATTAAATACAGGCATCAATCTCCCTGCATTGTTTCCAGCTACCTGATAACAAGAACAAAGTAAGCAGCTAGACATTCAGATCATTTCTTTTTCCTTGTACTTAGGGACTTTACGGTTTTACTGACATTACAGTAAAACAAATTATTAGATTATTACACATTAAATCAGTTCTCTGTATCTTTCCTGAGGTAACTTTACCACATCTCTGATACCAGCCAGAAAGTCACTCTTTTGGGCCTCAAAATAAATGCGTAATAAGGTTCAAATTGTGAAACTGAACTTTAGCTGTACTAATAAAAGTTATACATTGAAGATATTTTCCTCTGTTTCTTGTATAGAAAAAATTACCCTGGCTTCTCAGACAAACATCCCTGCAATAATTTTGTCTACTCCTCAGGAATACTTTTGGCCTGCACTCCTGCTCTGGTTTGGAGAACAGTCTTTGAGACAGGAGACTGTCCTGTCAAAAAAACCCACATATTTCTATATAGGTTCCAGCCCCCCCCCCCCCCCCCAACATTATTTCTCTTCTGCTTAAAAACAAATAAAAACTTCAGATCTGAATGACACAGTGCCATCCCTCTGAATTTGCAGACAAGGCAAAATGAAAGATTTCTATTGCAGCAGAATTCTTTCTGGTACCTGGGTAACAGGAACCCCGATTCCTTCAAGAAAAAGACCATCTTTTTAAGGTGGTGCCCATGAAAACATCAACCTCCCTCCATCCTACTCAAAAGAAGATGCCCACTGAAAGGCCATTATCTACCTGCAATATTATGTGGAGTGGGAAGGACACTGTTGAAATGCCTTGTTGATCACCCGATCCAAGAGCACTACCTCAGCACCAGAAAGAATTCAGATGTGAGCTGCAAATGTTTGCAAACACCTGACACCTCCTCATACCACTTTTACATCAATAAGAGGGACATTTATACAACAGACACACCTATTTCACGCTGCCCTCCACCCCACGCATCCATCAGGATTTAGAAATGCCCCAAGCAAAATCCCCACTTCAACTTACTTCAACAGTCAAGGTCTTAAGGAGAAGCACTGGATTTTCTTGACCTTCTGCTTTCCGCTGGTGAGAATCTGTCTGTATGGCATTTGCACAGACATGCACTCACTGCCTTGGCTCCAGGCCAGCGAGACCCAAGCAAGCTGCCACCAAGCTCAACCAAGAGCCCCACAGCAAGCAGGGAGCCTTCAGAGAAGGGATGGCTGTGTCCAGCTGAAGCAAAGGTGGAATAAGCACAGGGCTCCAGGAGGACAATGTCAGCTCCTAAGCTGAGTGACAGTCATAGCAAGAAGTCAATCTGCACTGAATTTTGCAGCCATTTCCCTGCTTGCTGTGGGACTCCAAACCAAGCTGGGCACACCAGCTCCCATTCAAAAACATTATATTCATCGTAGTGCTTGTCATATCAAACTAGTCACCCAGCAGGTGAATCCAAGCTTGTTCACATCCTCCTGGCATAGTATTCGAGTTGGATGGATGCCGGCAGGGCAGAGACCAGTCGCAGAGACTGAGCCTTGTCTGAGGCAGGGGCTGCAGGCAGGTCTGGGTGTCACCTTCCCACACCCCTCCACTCCCCCAGTAGGAGATAACTATCCATGAGGATGTGGAAGCTGCATTCACACTAACAAAAACAGACCATAAAGCCCCCTCTGCTGTAGTGAGACTAAAGAAAAATGACTCACCTAGCATAGTTATTTTCAGAATCAAATAAATGTCAGGTGGTCCTAACAAATGGCCTGCATTAAGTAGTCAAACCTGGAACATTTGGTGTCTAGTGTCACTCAGCAGTGGTTTTGTTTTGGTCATGTATTTTTTCCCCTTGAAAAGGTGTTTTGGATGACCTGTGAATCTGCTCTCCCTCAATGAAGTGAATGCTCTTCAATTTAATTGTAATTTTCAATTGCTTTAAGTCTATATGTTAATAAAGAAGATAAAAATTGGTTATCATTTAAAGCAGTTTTTCTTCAGAGAAATGTGCTTTGCCTTAAAATAAGCCATTTGGAATTATGACTATCTGTACTGAAGTCTAAACTAATATAATGAAATTCATTTAAATTAAAATAAATATTTACTGTTTAAATTTTCATAGAAATGCAAAGTGCTGAATTGTTTGAAGTTACCAACTTCTTACCTGAAACCAGAATTTTCTCAAGTTATAAAACTATTTTTGACATTTGGACTCTCTTTTCCAGGTTCAAATATTAATTTTCCAAAGTAAAAAAAAAGAATTTTCATTTAATCAAGTATCAGTTCAATTACTATTTCTTTCAAAATATGGATAGAAAAAGTAGAAGTTTCTCTTCTTCCTCTGGTTTAGGACAAAAGATACAATCAGAGCAAATGAGATCCAGTAGTTTTAAAATCTTAAAGGACATGATGACAAGAAATAACAGGATTTGTTAACCAATTTATGATAATATTTCATTTGTTTATTAAATACTATTTTGAATATGAAACCTTTGTCATTAACTTTTTTCCCTGATATATCTACCACACTGAAGGTAGTTTTATTAAATTAATCATTAAAATGTTTCTGTGCATTTAATTGAATTTTATTCCCGTTTAAATGTAATTTGACACAAATTGCACATAAAACATTAATCACCTAGTAGAAAGGAAATGTATCATTTATCATCTTATATAGTGAATAAAAGATCAGAATAAGTATATGCCAAGCTAAGTTATTACCTACTGACACATACAAAACCCCACATATATATCTGTATGGCTATAGCTGTATGTCTCTGGATCCACACACATATGGTATATGTATACAAATATTGTTATAGTTAGCAGAAAAATACAAAATTTATTCTAAAGATCTATTCATCCCCACATCAAGATGTTTTTATGGTTATTTGTCAGTAAGGACTAAGCTACCTTTGGTAAAATAATTATAAATTCAAAACAAGATTATAATAGATTATGTAAATCAAGGGTCCTCACTTACTGATTTAAATTATTATTGGAATTGGCAATTTACATCATTTTGAATTAAACTAATTCAGTCAAGCAAGGACCTTTTTGTCATGAAAGTGTTCTAAAAGATTTACGGAAAATTGAATTATAATGCTATCTACTTCAAAAATTCACAACAAAATAACACAAGTTATTTACAATTAAATAGCTTTGTATTAAACATGCTGTATAAAGGAAATTATATTTTGGTTCAAATTAGCATATCCCAGAGCCAGGGTATAGGATGTTCCAGAAGACCCCATTTTCTGAGTCCTCATTTGCCCTATATGTGATGTAGCATTTTCTACTTGAAACATTATTTAATATATACTCTCTGTTAAAAGATGGATCTAAGGCAAAACAGGGGAAGTTATAACTTGACTTTTCCTCGACTTGACTATTCAAAAGGAGAATAATCAGTTGTGTCTGTACCCAAGTTCAGATCTGGAACAAGCAGTCGGGGCTTTAACATCTATCTGACCCTCATTTTCCTATCTTGTTTCAGGAACTTTTCTGCTTAAAATTAAACCCCACAACCAGCATCTGACCAGACTTGGTACCAGGGTTGTACAGAAAGGACCATCTGCAGATCTTGGCTCAGGTGCAGCAGCAACTCCCTGGGATGGCCAAAACTATTTTGAATGTCAGCCTCCCCACTGCCCCCACAGCTGCCATCCCCATCACATCTGGATTTTCAGCCTCTGTACAATGAAGGTTCTCACTACAAGCAAAAAAATGGCTTGTGGACAAAAAGGACACATGCCATGCTGTTCAGCAAAGGTTTGCCTTAGGTCTTGTATTACTCACCACTGCTAAAAACCTGGATGAAGGACAACTGTGTTATTAAGTATATGACAGTATGCTGGAAGGAACTGCCAGTCCACTAGAGTACAGGATTATTACTGAAAATCATCTTGAAAACAGGAGAAATGTGCTGGGGAGAAAAAAAAGTCTGCTGTTCAGCAGGGTGAGGTATGCCACTTGGGCAGGAGTCATCAACAACACTCAAAGAGGAGCAGTCACTCACACTGCGGTTCTGCAGAAACAATCTACACGTTGTAGTGGATCAGAGTCTGAAAATAAGCCATCAGTGGCATGAGCAAGGCTAAGAGTAGTAGGAGACATAAGCAGGAAACTACTCTCTGAGAACACATCCCACATCAACAGCTTCGGCCGGTCAGTTCTCTCCAGGTTTTCAACCCCACACTTCAGGAAAGATGTGGACTTTTGACGAAAGTGCAGAAGGTAACAATAGAAAGAATCCAGGTTCAAGAAAAGAGAAAAAGAGTTGGGGGATATTTAGCCTGAAGACAAAATAGGGTGGTAAGCAGTTCACCCATCCATTTCTATATCCATTCTGGACTCATCATCCTAGGAGTTACAGATATGCAGTCCAATCAGTGACACCATTCATTCTGTAACATTTTGTAATTCTAAACAAGCTACCAAGAAACTAAGGTAAGATTCACCTTAGCAAAAGCATGTTTCAGACTCCTTTTCTAATCAAAGGAGGGAAATTCACTCCAGCTGTAGCAGAGGTCCATGTCTGTTCCTGAGAAGCATGACCTACAAATTCCCTAAGGGGAACCTGGCATGATTAGCTTGGGTGTAGGTCCATAAGTGGCAGATTAGAGATGAATCCCACTGTAAGTTATTTGGGAGAAGAGTACAAGAAGAGAACCTGTTTAAAACTAGAGTTTTTGCAGAATTAGAGATTGTGTCAGTCAAAGGAACTATATTTTTCTGCTACTAGCTGAAAAGTGCATGTTCAAGTATGATACCACATAAAACACTTTCCACTTTCAATATGGCTAATACCAGTGTCAATTAGCCTAAATACAATTAATAAAGAGAAAGAAACCATGACTTAATTGGTATTAATGAAAACAATATGATGGAATATGTGGTTCATTTTCTATTTAGGAAGTACCAGCCAAGTAGTATGAGATGTGCTAAAATGAATCTTAGCTTAAGTATCTTCCAAGTTAATAAGCTCCAGCATTTAAAGCAGAAAAGCCTGGTCTGTTGGGAGTTAAATGGCAGTGCTTATCTGGGAGACATATTGCTAACTGGAACAAATAAGAAGGAACATGCAAGAAAAGTCAAAAAGGATCTGAAGACATTACAGAAATATTGGGCTTGCTGCTAAAAAAAAAAAAAAAAAAAAAAAAACCAACAACAAAAACAAACAAAAAAAACCCCACAAACCAAAGCATACTGTCCTTTGAACATATGAAATATAGTAGAATTTAATCTTTTGGACCAAAATGTAACTTCCAGAAATCAGTTCATCTGGAATACACAAATTAGTATCCATTTTAGACTCTCCTCTCTGAGAGTGACCAGTGTAGCCAGATGCTTACTGAAACCAAAAATCTGAAGGTTACTTACCAAAGCATTTCAGACTCAAGAGTCACTTTTCATTTCTTAACTATTGAAGGGATTACATCCAGAAGAAAACAACACAATTTAATATTCTCATGTGATGAATAAGAATACCTTACAGCATGTGCTTCCCTGTCCTCATTGAGGGATAAAAAGAATGAGTCTGAAAAAGTGGATCAAATCCAACGACTTCAATAAGGGACAAGAGAGGATCTGTTTTGAATGTATAATGTTATTAAGAATCTCAGATGAGCAACAGAGGGTCATACCCATGACCTGTCACTGAAAGTAGTGCAGATGCTTAGAAAAAGACTTTAGAAAACAGGGAAAATCTCTAGTATATCTTCTCCACTTCTGTCTTCCTTACACTTTCAGTTCCATAGGGAATTCTTACAGCAGTGTTCCCATTTGCAACATGCTGTTTAACAACCATGGAAGGGTCCATTTTCTATTACTTCCTTTTATCTCTTTTTTAACTTTTTTACTTTTTTGGCATCCAAAAACTTGGGGCAATGACCTCCACATTTTAGTTATGTACTCCATGGAAAAGCATGCCTGGTATTGTTTTTAAATCCACTATCTGGAAATTTTATTCTTGTGCTGCAGAAGGTACAGACTCATCATTCTCTAGTCTTGTTCTCCTTTCCCTTTATTGCGGTATCCTCGCTCCTTGAATACTCTCTTTTGTTCTTCAGCTATGGAAGAAACTACATCCATTCAATAGTTTTCCCATGCTTCCTACTCTTCTAGATAGCTTTTTTTGATCCACTGCATCAATGAAAAAAATGACCAGAACTGAAAGCATCACAGCTTTGTCTGCGAGCCTTTCTTCTTGTTTTCTTGGCTTCTTTGACCTCATGATCCTTATCTTCTACTTTCCTTGATACTAACACTAAGATTTGAACTGACATGCATTTTTTCAAACTTTGTCTCTTCCCTATTCATCTCCTTCAAAATGTCCATCTGTACTGAAAATTAAATTAAACTAATGAAAGTAACATCAGTTAGGGATTCTGTTGTTCACTCTAAGGCTTTCAACTTTTTACTTTGTGGTCCAAATGGAAATGCAGATGCCTGAACAGCAAGTCTAAACCTATTCACAAGGGACTTCAATGCACTAACTGTTTGGATTTAGTGTGTTGGCACCAGGGTGATCCTAGATGAAAACTGCTGGTGCAGAGTATTAGTAGCTGTTGACCTTTGTAATGGATTTACACGATGTGACTCTAAAGATATAAATGAAGAACATGGACCAAACTCCATATGCTGCATCATACTGTGTGCATTGGGATGCCTCCCCTCCCTGCCTGCACTACTGTCGACCTTATCATAACATCTGAGAATCTGATCACTTGTATTCATCTGCAAAGCTGCACTTTAGCACGGTCCGGTTGACTGGTGGGCCAGACAATCAGACACTTTAGCTGGTTTTACACATTCTTCACTGAGAGAGAAGTGAAGACTCTGAAAAGACAGAGTCGTTTTTATTTGCGGTGTGTATCCTGGTGACTTAGAGGAGCAATGACAGCAATGCTTATACCAGACCTAGAGACAATGAAAGAAATAATTCCCTTGGGCATCTCAAAGCCATACCAGTATCACCACTGCCTTTCATCTAATCAAATGTGGCTTTAAGTATATATTTAACCTGAGTATCTTTGCATTTGTCCAGAGCCACAGCATGGCAGAATCCCAGGTATTTTGCTCAGAAGGGAACAGAATAGTTTGCTACAATATAAAAATTCTCTTTTTCCTCTACCTTGCCTGTCATGGTTAAAAATATTAACATTACACATTATTTTTTGAAAATGTGGTGCAAGAGCATCCCAGTGCAGAGCGGTTTGCCTCTGGAGACATCTTCTGAGCATTCCCATTCACTGAATACAACACAGCCTTACCAGACCACCTCCCAAAAGCAGCCGTTCAGCTCATGCTGCTGAACAACCATCATGACAGCTCTCCTAATAGATAGCTTTGCAAGTGTACCCAGTGCTACACAAGAGGTGAGCTGTGCAACACAAATTACACTGAGTTATGTTCTTTCTGCAGATGACTATAAAATTATATAGGGCTCTCTACAAAAGGGACTTAACTTGCCTTCTGCAATGAACACAAATGTGTGGCATGAATCAGGAGGACAAAGATGAAACTGATTCTTAATAGCTAATTGCTTCACAGGGGAGACATCACCTTTGTGGGGAAAAAAGGGCCTGTAAATTTAATACAAAGCTGATGCCTCTTAAAGCCTTCATATAGAACTGAGAAGAGGATTACTTTCCTCATACAGTATTCTATGTCCTTTTTTCCTAATTTCTTGCATGTAAGCTAGCCAGCTGTTTTCCAAGCTCAGGACATATCGCAACTGCATCTGAGTTTCTTCCAGGACGCAGTTTCATTCTGTGATGCAACATAAAGTCAAACAGCTCCAAAATATCATTTTTCTTCAGTATCTGTTCTTTTCTTGATGTCCTTTTAGCCATTTTAGGGAAAATCTGGCCACTGCTCTCTCAAGAATGAGTGTTATTCATGGTTATCACTGGCATGTCTGGCCATGTGAGAGGAGGGACAGCACCAGAGTATGTCCCCCGGGAACTGTGACCACCATTTGAGATGTCTGTTGCTCCTCTCCACTCTGCAATCCCATGTGCAGAAGGTGGGCTTAGTTACAGACCAGGAGAGAGGTCACAGCACTGGAGAAGAGCCAACCATGTTGAGATTTGTCCAGGTCTATGTAGATCCAGGCCTCCCTCTGAAGATGGCAGGTTCCTGTCTTACGAGGACAAACTACAGAGGTTTCCCACACCTTTCTTAATTACTGTAAATCCAGAGAATTTTCCCAGAAGCTCAGCGTGGGCCAGTGTCCTGGAACCACTTCCTTGCACGTCCTCTACCAGCATTGCAACATAAAAGGGGGTTAGCTCGGGCTTTGCCTTTTCTGACCACTAAAGGTGGTGAGGACTGAGCTGTCCTCCCTTTCAACCCTTTCTTTTGCACACACACATGCACAAATACAAACTCTTGACCAGCTCATCCAGATCACACTCAAACATCCCAACCACACAAGCTGGTGAAGAGGGAGAACATGGGTAGGAGGCAGAAGAGCCTTGATCTTGCCTTATCTTCATCAGTCACTTGCTGATACATGCAGAACAGCTGATACTTCTGGAACAGCTACAGTAGCTTTTTTCTTCTGGAAGCAAAAAGGACCCAGACATTGAGCCACATTTCTTCTCCATGTCCCTCTTGGCCTCACAATATTATAAGCCATGCCATTAAAGAGTAATGCATTTATCATTATTCTTCTAGCTCTGGATGTCCGGTTGAGCACAACATCAAGATACCCATGCCCTCACAAAAATCATCTGCTTCCTTACAAAATTCAATTTTCTTCAATGACCCAAACAAAGGTCTGACCTGAATTCAACTGGTAAATCTACTGGACTTCTGAGAAATAAAAATAAATAACCTCAGGTACCAAGGAGCAGAGCAACTCCAAAATTCGGTACGCAAGTTTGAAATTACATAACATTTGCTGTTGCCAAAAACTTTTATATTTGATGTCTCTGAGTCAAGGGATATGGACTATGAGACCAGAAGAAGGAGCAAAAAACTGTACATTGGTGCAAGTGTTTCAGCAATAGCAATACCCTTCAGTACCTTTTGGAGGAGACTGGCACTGAACACAAACTTTCCCTTGATTCATCCCTTTAGTAACAGCAATTGTTGCAGTTCCAATGTTCCAAATGGCACAAGGGTGGGTATGTTGGCATGAATTTGGCTAATCATGGAAAATTTCTATGTAATCAAAACACATGAGGGACCTGGCACTGTTTCAGATGGCAGAGTGCATTACTGAGGGTGGACTTTTATGGGAGTCATTCACAGACAATTAAATTTCACAACTCCCTCTAACTGTAAGTGAACAGGAACTATTCCCATTTTGGATGTAGAGAAACTGGAGAAGGATTTCAGTATAATCTGCAGAATCAGGAATCAACACTTCTTGCTTCTAGTACAATTATTCCTTTCAGTGAAGACAGTTCCTCGAAGATTTTTACTACTTGCCACCACGACCAACTCTTTGCTCAGTTTCCCAGTTGATTATTTTCTTGGAAGATTCCTGATGATTTAAAGTTAAAGTACTTCTTTTTATTTTCACATAGCCATCCCAAGGACATAAGCCTGCCCGCAGTATGAACATGTATGTAGAAGCTTCTTTTTTGCATATTGTGAATAGATTTTCATTCAATTCATTTTCTTAAAGTGAAGAATGTTTCTGCCTAGTCTTGGATTCAGTATGAAAAATTATTTGATCTGCAACTCTCCTTCTATTCAGTTGTGTGAAAAAGGTGCCCTTTCCTAAAAGAGGTCTTTGTACATGCACCAGCTCAGGAAGCTCAGAATCAATCCATCATCTATTTAATCATATTTAAAGACTCTTTTGTCTCTGTCCTGCCATAGCTCCTTTCTGCTACTCTAATTTTCTATATACTGGTGGCAAGTCTTGTCTACACTATTGACACCACTAGAGCTAGTGCATGAGTACTTCCATTTTGGTATGACCACAGGGTGGCCAAGCTGGACATAAGAGAATTGCACCAGAACTTGATAACGGTCTCAAGAACTATTCCAGTGAAGCAGTAGCCCTACTTAATCTTTGCCCTGGAAAAAGTAAAAAAAACCCCATGACTTCAGTTCATTTGTGTGTCTGCCCACCATTACATTTTAGCAGTATCTTTAATTAAATTTAGAAAACCATAAAAAAACTGCATAATCCTTACTACAACTGGATACAGTGTCTATGTACAAAGGTGACTTCCTCTTAAAATTATTGCTCCATTCACTGTCTACTGTGATATCTTTCATAATTTCGATCTATTTCACTGCCTGTGATGAGCAGAGGACCTTGAGAAAAACACTGAATTTACTGGAGAATAATCAGATCTACACTCTGTAAAAGAAATGAACATTTAACCATTGCTATTTCCTCAAGAAGATCAGATTCTTTGTAGACAGAAAATGTTGCAATACACAGCTATAGAGCTTGTTGCTCATGAAAAGTATTATCTTACAAAGGAAACACTAAAGCAGCATTCACAAAGGCAAAGCTTCCTAAAAATGAAGGTCAGTTTGCTTAGGGCAAAGTCACAAGACACTCTTTTCCAGCTTTTGTAGGATGATATATCACCACATCAGTCATGCATAGAAAGTGTACAGTTAGGGTTTATGTGCCGAGGGGAGATAATCTAGTCAAATCCCCATTGGCAAAACAAAACACACTAGATAATAGCTCCAGTATCTGCATAAAGCCTACAAACCTGACTGCTTTTCAGAGCTCCATATAACAGATCGAACAAGATCCTGTGACCAGAGAAGAAAAATAGGGTATGTATGTTTTCCTCTGCCAAAGATCAAGAAAAGTATCTGCTGACGTACCATTTCAGTAAGTAATTTCTATGTGCAGAGGCAAGGGACCAACTATGGGGATTTAACGATAAACGATTACCTGTTTTCTTTTGTGTATCAGCCAGAGCTGTGGATACTGGGGTAGGACCTGAGATGAGGACACAGATCCATAACGAATGGTTTGTGTTTTCTTTCTAGCACTCTCACTGTCTAGAAGCCATACATTTTTCATTTAACCCAAATCTCTCCATCCATAAACCACCTGCAAACAAATACATTATTCAGGTAGAAAGTGATCCTCATCCTCGAATTGGGGACAATAGACTCACCACAAGATCTTCCAATAGCTGTAGGATGCCCTGCTTCTTGAGGTTCCCATGAACACAGAGCTCAAAATAGGAGGCTGCACACAGCGTGTTGTTGTTGCCATTTGGATAGCAAAGTTGGGAAACACTGGCATGAATACTCAGAAAAAAAAAAAAAAAAAAACCAACTTTGGAAAGCACTTGAAATTCTGGATGAAAGTCCCTATTTAATATTCGGTACATATTATTCCTGTATGTTCTGACCAGCTGCCTAATTTTGTGTGGACTCCACCACTTTCCATGGCAAGCTCCATTAAGTCTATCTGCAAGTATGGTAATTAGACAGTATGTGCCTGTTTGGAGATAGACTTCATGTTTGGTTTGGGGTTTTTTGGAGGCAATGCTTAGCCCTCAGAGCTTTCAAACCTATCCATGAAGATGCAGGTACTGGTCTTGACAACCTTGACAAAGCATTGTGAATACAGTAGGGATAAAACTCAACAATAATAGTGAGAAGTGAGAAGTTAGTTTTAATATTCTTTTTAGAGATGGACATAAACATAATGTGAGGCAAGTCCAACACATTGTTTCTATGTACGAAAACTCCATGAAAAGGCTTTCCAAAGTTGGAAACACACAGCCAAGGCAGAAGTCCAAACCTCTCCTGAGGCTGTCACTTTTTCTGACAGACTTTGGGGGCTGACAGAATCTGAGGCACACACAGTGTCCTGTGGTTTTTCTAAAGTGTATTTGTCTTGTCAGTACCCGTTTGGTCTGATAGCTTTCCAAGATGATCTTCCAAGCAGAAGCTGAGATATTTGCTTTCCAAGCCAAGAACATCAAAACCTGTGATAATGTTCAATTATAGTAGCTTTATTTCCATTATATCTAATGTCTAATGTAGATATAATTGATTTGTCTTCTAGATATTTATGCATGCAATGGCACAGTTATTCAATAGCTCCAATCTGCTTGGCTCAGAGAATAAGTTTCTTGAAATACATGCCTTGGACACTAAAGAGCATCTTTATTTGGAGAAATATTTTTAAGAAGATGGGGATTATTTCTACATGTGTTTTTCAAAATGAGGTACTCCTGATGCCCTTGTAGCACCAGTTCAGAACATGTTACATCCTGCACAGAAAAGACTCACCAGAAGATAACACATTTGTCCAGATATTTCAGAGATGCAGTTTACAGCTTATCAGGAATGTCTCAAGGGAGAAGTTTTGTCAGAAAATGCTGAAGCATCAAAATCAAAACTTTTCACAACCACCTACCTGTTTTCCTGAAACTTTTGGTCAGGAGAGGTTCCTCAGCTGCATGACTGAGGTTTTAGATGAAGAAAAGGCAAAATAACAGCTGTTCTGCCAGATAAGGAGTTTTTTTTAATATGGTCAAGACCTAGGATTTGACCTTGGCTCACTTAAATGCCAAACATGTTTAACAGATATTGGAATGTAGCACCGAACAGGACCAATATATATTTAGTTATTCACATACAGTCAAGCAACTCCTGCTGAAGATACTATTGAGCAGAAGTTCAGAAACCCACAAATTAAAACAATAATGTTTCCTTGACTGTTCCTCAAATGGCAGCTTCAAACATTCAGAGAAGGAATCATTACCACCTTTGTCTGCAGACAGGAGTTGAGGTAACAAGATTGCCCAGATCTCATTCTTCACCCTTGAGCACATTGCTGAGTTCTTTGTCCCAAAAGTGATTCCCTGTTTGCATCCACAATAATATGTGGACTGCAATCTCTCACGGGCTGCAGGTTAAATTAATCACTTGAAATATTTTTTTTCAAGCTACTGAGCAGTGTTCCTGGTAGAGGAAATCAGGAGACCCCAGTGCCTAGAGCATACTTGCAACGCAGTACGGCCCCAGATCTGCTCCTGTCCCATCCACCCTTGGTAAGATAACATCAGGCAGAAATGACATCTTTCCTTTCAGAGATGCCAGAACCTTTCCTAGGAGGGCCTTAGGCTGCCTACTACAAGGGCAGAAAATACTGACAGCCACTCAGAAATTAGGCTGAGGCAAGCTGCCAGTACAGAAACCAATGCTGTAGCTTATAAGCAGTTTAGGAGCCAGGGAGCACAACAGCAATTGCATGCAAAAAGAACAGCACAATAAAACCACAGATGCTTTATATGGCCTGGAGGGTTGGCTGCCATAACTCAACAAAAGCCTGCAAGGAAGCCACCCAGCCCAACCAATGTCTTCCACAGCTGTGGACTTCTCCACTACTCTTGCTCATAGACCGAATTTTCAAGGCTCACTTGGACCCCGAGCTTTCCAAGTGGCATTCACAAATTCCTGCTTTGGAGAGGACAAACTCAAGGACAGCACTAGAACTGCACTTTCATGAACAGGATAAACTGTTTTTCCTAGACTGGGCAAAATTTGTAAATGCGGTATTCACCACTTCCTCTACATATCGTTGGTGTTTAAAAAAGAGGTGGGTAGAAAATGAACAGCCAGCAGATCCTTCTGACTACGCTAGCTATGCTTTCTAAAGTGTCCTCTACTTCTTAGCCATGCTCCAACTGCAGCACAGAGCAGAATGTTCTGTACAGATAACGTGTCAAAAATTGCTCGGAACCAATCTTCATATTCAAAGACATGTTTTCCTTTAATTTAGCCATTTCGAATGGCCTCCAGTCACTTGAAGATGTTGAAAAGCACCACAAATGTAAAGAATTACAGCATTTGCTTTAACCATAGAAGCAATTAACTCTCCAGCAGTGTGGAAAACAGCTTTTGAGCTGTATTTATTGATGCATAGATTTCACTGTAGTGTGATATTTGAAGACAAATTGCTGTGCCCATAATTAAGACTGTTGAGGAATTGGCAAGTGAAATATAATGATAAAAGACCAGCTCAAAGGGCAAGTGAGTTAGATTGGTCAGGATGATACAATCTATATGACCTCAGTGCCCTATTCCTGCTCATTGATTTCCCAATTAAATATAACTTTTTATTCAATCACTTAGAATATACTGCAGGTTATTGATGCACTGCTAGTAGGAAAAAGCAATGAAGTAAAGATAAAACAGTGGGTGAGCACTGTCTCATTTTAACATTTTATTAACCTTAATGGGGTCATGATGAAGATGATGTTATTCACTTGGATATTTTTTTGTCCTTTTTTTCTTCTCTATTTTTTTCTTTTAGTTTAAAGTGAACTTATTCTGACCAACCTAGGGCAGACAAAGCCCAGTCCTGGGAGGTGTAAGCTCCTTTTGCTCTTCTTTATTTGAATGGTGCTAAATTCCATCATCAGTACTGCGCCTTCACCCCACCTCAGCTAGATGAGAGACAAATGAGGAAATGCAGAGACAATGAGAGATGTAGAATAGTTTCTGTACAAGGAGAAATTGAATAGATAAGGACTTCAGCTTGGAAAAAAGCCAAAAGAATGAGACAGTGATAATGGTCTATGAAATGAAAAATTACATGGAGAAGGTGAATAGTAGTGTTTAGCCCTGCTCAAATTAAAGCATCATCTGCAGAAAGGAGCTGGAAGGACTGGAGAAAAAGTTCTGCAGAAAAAGTACACCTGCATTTGAGCAAATCTGGCTGGACTAGAATGTTGCTAGAGGTTTGTGAGAAAAATGCTTTTGACTAGCTTTAATTTAAACTATAATCAGGTTTGTTTCTGTTTTATGCCACTATTTTGAATCAGATCCTCGTGCAACTGACCCATTATTATTTTTTCCAGGAGTAAGGCAGCAGATTTTTTTTATCCTTGCATATATCTTAATCTTTACCTGTTGCAATACAAATTCAATAGTTCTGACTATTAAGGAAAACTAGAATATGCTAAAAATTTCAGGGATTTGGGGGTCAAATAATAGTAGACATAACAGAATGGCAGTTACTCACTTCCACACTTTTCTGTGAACACAGTATTTCGCTCATGAGCTGGGAAGTCACTTCACTGAATACTACATCTTGTTTTTATTCTGGTGTACTCCAGCTTGAGGGTGAGGAAACACCTTCTTTGTACCGGAAATGAATTCCCTTCCAGATAGCAACATTTTCAGAAGATCATGAATACTAACAGAATATGAATAAATCCCAGTGTATCACACAAATGAATCACTTTGTGCAGATTGTTATGTCCTAAGGACCCGGACTGTCATGAGCTTACATTTGTGCACCAAGAATAACAGTCTTGGTGTCAATGGGACTCCATATAACAGATGAGATATAGAGTGGAGACAAGCCAGGCCTCAGGGCAGGGATTTTATTATGTGTCTAGGCAACATGTAAAAACAGCCCTTCTGTTCAGGAAACGTGGATTGTGAAATCCATTGAGCTTGATGTCTACTGAAAAGCTGTAAAAGTGGACAAGGAGGAGCCCACTTTCCCACTGTTCCCTTCCTCTTTATTATGACAACACACACACATCTCTAGTGTATCTGTAGAAATCAAAGAAAGTTCCATGTGCCTTGAAGGACACACACAAATACACAAAGAAAGTCAGTACGAAATATTTTGCTTTTAAGCTTCACTAAGAAATAGCAGATCAACAGTTTAGAGCATGGGCAGATGCCACTTCACCTGAAAATGCAAATGCCCTTTCCAGGCTCCTCCATTATGGACAATGCCTTCTACCAAAACTGAATGACTGTTTAGCAATGATATTTCCATAAGATTCTGTTCTCACAATAACTGAGAAACCTACCACACATTTATCCTCGCAGCTCCTTGCTGAAGTACAGAAATAGCATTACTCTCAACTCTACAGAGAGAAAGGTAGAGTGAGGCTAAATAATCTGATCTAAGTCCTAAAGGAAATAAATGAGAAATGGGATTTTGACAGAACTAGGTTTGTTCAGTCTTAAGAAGGAAGGCAAAAGGGAGATGTTACTGCTGTCTATAGCTACCTAACAGAAAGGTATAGAGATGCTGGAGCCAGACATTTCTTGTAGGTGCACAGTGATAAAACAAGAGGCAATGGACCCAAGTAGAAACATGATAAAACATGACTAGGTACAAGGAAAAACATTTCACCAGGCAGTCGTCAAGCACTGCAATAGGGGGACAGAGAGGTTGCAGAATCTCCATCCTCCATTTTGAGGATGTCTGGCATGGTTGAGAAGAAGTTTGTACCAGGTCACCTTCAGAGATCCCTTCCAACCTACTTCATTCTGTGAGCAGCAGAGTAAGGATGGGGACGCAGCAACCCTGTGTTACAGACCAATGGCGTCTAACCCACCAGGCATCACTTCCCTGTGCAGAGGGACCAGGAGGTTTCCTGAAACAACATTAGAAGTCATTATTTCTAAGGGTATTACACTAAGTTACTAATGGGCTAGTGTAATATTTGAGATCTTTCTAGAGTTAAATTCAACTGTAAACCTACCACCAAAACCCCAAAGTCATGTAGGTCTAGATTTGAACCGCATAATGTGAGAAAAAAGAGATATACTGAACTAATAGAAAATTACTATTTAGCACTTTAAAGAAATGAGCACAAAAATACTACCTCACCTGGTTTTAGGAAATTCTTGCAATTTGGATGTCAAATTTCTTAAGATAAATGGTTGTATTATGTTTGAAGTGTATTTACCTACACAAACAACTTGTGGGAAACACCATACTCTTCACCTTGTATTGCTGAACTTCCACACAGAGCTCTGTATTTCCCTCACCTACTATCACAGTTCATAATCTCAGATTTAGACCAGTTTCTCAAGATCTACAAGGATCTTAACCTGAAGTAATTCTGCTGTGCTCAGTAAAAACATACTCAGTTGGCTCCTCTGTAGGATTAGTGCTCCAATTTTAGATAGTTAGGCACAGGGTTTAGTGGTGAACTTGACAGTGTTATATTCACAGTTGGACTCAATGATCTTAAAGGTCTTTTCCAGCCTAAATGATTCTATGATTCTATGATTTGTACGTAATCCCTATGTCGCGGATGAAAGTATTGACACGGTAATATTTAGTAAGAAATCTAGGTTTATTAATAACTAACAGCAATTTATTATTATAAAATAATAATAGAAATACTAAAAGAAAGAAAAGCAACTTATTCAGATTCTAAAATGACAAGATTCACACTAACTTACTTAACGGTACCTATATATATATATATATATACACACATGCATGCACATAACAAAATGGACAAACATACAGAAACAAAGGTGTTTAGATTCAGTAGAATGAACACAGAACGAACATACACACACAGAAACAAGGGTACGTACCCATACACACACACACACAGTAAAGAGAAGCTAGCTCAAAGAAAATTTCCCTCTCGAGTTTAGAGCAAATACTCACAATGCCTTGGCATTCCTCAACGGGCGATAATTGAGACTCAAGTGGGGGACTTCGCCCTGGCCTTCTGTCTGGAGCAGACGACACCTTAAGGGTTTGGTACCTGAGAGGCGTCCCAGCTCAGGGGAGATGCTGGTCACAGGCCTGCTGCGATCCAGGAGAGCTCAAAGGGTCTCCCTGGTGGTCGCCATTTATAGGGTCCAAGATAATTGACCTTTGTCAAATACCTTCTGGTTCCTTCCAGCAGTTACAAAAGAATTTGATTAATGTGCGACTCTGTTATTGTTCCCATTTGACCACATCCCAGGCACAGGTGTGCCAGGCCCTTAGGAGTTGATGGGCCATTTTAACCATTTCCGAGCAATCGGGAGGGGCAGGAGCCAGGCTCGTTAACATTGTCAGTCCTTATCTCCACAGACTGGTGTATAGCCCGGGGGATGTGGGTGGAATCGCACCTAGCACCAAGCAGCCCAACAAAGAGGGGCGGGGGCGGGGGGTAAGAATTGCACCACCACACCCTACAAGTCTCTGAAACCTCATACAGTGTAAATACAAGAAATGGCATTTTTCCTAGTCATTTTCATTGGAAAATAGATAATTTGAAAACATGGGATTTTATGGCAGTTTCCTACTCCCCAGACAAATTGCAATCATTGCTCACATCTATAAAAAAGCAAACATTAGAAGCATCAGGCATCAGAGAACAGTCTTGCATGACTGAAACCACGTAACTCCCTTGATTCCAGCTGACTCATGCCACTTCGTATCAGGAGAGATCTGCCTCCAAATATCTCAGCACATTGTTGGTTAGGCTGCTCTCTAACATTCTTACAAATGGTTGACTGAACTTCAGAGTGAGAAATATAAGAAAATTTATAAGCTGAAATCAAATGTGGGCTCAGAATACTCCGAAGAGGATTTCCAATAACATAGTTGAAGCATCTGTGAGGTTATTTGACCAACAGCTAATCACATTAAAGAAAGACCCAGGGAAGACCAGAGGAATGAGAGGTGGAGGACCCCTAGTAACCACTGAATCACCTACTCTGAGCCTTCCAGAGAAGAAGGATTACACCTGGTGTGAAACCCTCCAAGACGAGTCAGCCAAAGAAAACTCTCCATGAAAAGCTGAGTGAACTGAAAGGGGTTGTAGTCTAAAGCAGGGAAGGACTTCTTATGGGAGGCATGGGGATGGAGCAGAGATAATTTGTGGGCTCTGTAAGATTTATGATAGGACATTTTAAGCAGACTGTGGAAAGGTACAAAACTTACTATGGAACGTTTAAAGATGAAAGGTGGGGAAAAGGAGAGAACAAGGTGGATCGGGGAGGAGCAAGTGTGTAAAAACAGAGGAAAGAGGGGACAAGAAGGAACAGCCGCATTTAAAGCAATTGCTGGTCAGTATTTTGCTCCAATCCCCACACCTGATCACAGCAATGTCACAGCTAAACTCTCTTCTTAACAAGCTGTGTGAGTGTGTTCCCTGTTCCCTTAGATTCACTAGCAAACTTCAAGCTCACTGGTCCTAGCTGATGTCTGCCAGCCATGGGCTTGAGGGGCTTTTAGGTCTGGGTGCCAGCAGCTGGAAGAGGTCAGTGGGACAGCTACCAGACATACTGAGTGTCTGTACTGTGAGCGTGCGTTTACACGGGGCGGGGGGGGGGGGGGGTGGGGAGCGGTGCGGGGGGGGGGTGTGTATGCATCAACCAGGCACTCAGTCTCAGACTCGCTGCCACCTGGACCTCAGGATCCAGCCCGTCTCTAGAAGACCAGGAAGGCAACTCCCTTGAATCCCAACATCTACATGATCTCTTAACAGCATCATTTCTATACTAGTTTCCTCTTCAGCTTGCATCACCCTTTTACCCTTTCCTGCACTCTTCAGACACCCTGCAGAAGAGTCCCTAGATGTGAAAGACCTTTTGCAGCTGCAGTGGATTGGCATCCAAGGGATTCAGATATACACTGGCTGTGCAACCTGCAGCCATCGGGAACCCAGGGGGCGGGGAGACTGCCTGGTGCGTGTGCCTATGCTCTGTGAAACCGAGCTGCTATCCTGTTTGTGGATGTTACTAAAGCTAGGGATACAAGCAATAGTGCACCAGTTGAAATGAATGCATGCCTTAATATTTTAGCCCTGATGAGCCTTACAGAGCTCTGTGTTGGTCCAGTCTAAAATGTCAGTGGACACTGGTGATCTAAATGTAGTGTACACTGGTGATCTGAAACAGAGAGCAAGGGCTACATGAGGTTGACTACAATCTGCCATCTGAATTCCTCCTCAGGGCATATGTTACCTTCTGTGCACTCAATGAGATTTGGTTTTTCTGGATTCTTTCCCCAAATGTGCCACAAACTTTGTGACATCTTGGCTGAGACACTTGCAGCCTGATACAAGGCTCACTGTAGCCAATGGAAAACCTTTTGTGTCTCACTTTTTCATTTGTAAAATGAAGAGCTCAGATTTATCTCACTGACAGACTTATATGTGTAAACTTGTCAAAGATCATGAGGACATAAGAACCACAGAGCTACAAATGCACAATAACATTCATTATAGAGACCTGCATATTCATGCTATCCTATAGAACCAATGAATCAAAATTTAGGTAGAAGGGGAACAGCTTTTCTAAGAAAAAAAGGGAAAAAAAAACCCAAAACAAAACAAACCAAATACAACATTTCTGCTCAAGGAACAAATCACAATAACTTTTCACACAAAAAAATCACAGGACACCATTCCACCAATGTTCTTATCAAAATATCAAAATAATCTATCCGAGTTTTCTATTGCAAAGAAATCACCCAGTATAGCAGATCCACAAGGACACTGGAGAGAAGCACTGGAGTTAAAATGAATAGCTTAATTACCTGCCATAATTTATTGGACATAGACTACTGATTCCACGGATGTCCAAAACTAATTCATGATGACCTTGAAATGAAGAAACTGTGTGAAGGACTGATAGACTTTTTTTTTTTCTCTCCATAGATAAATTTCCAAAAGTTTCCAGGATTTGTTAAACATTTTTTCATAACAGAAGAGGAGATAATCCTTCTCAGAGCCTCCAGATGTCCTGATCTAAAGCCCATCTGTTTAGGAGAGCACATGATCCATGTTCACACCCTTTTATCCCACTTTGAGGATCACATTTTAAAAACATAGGTTCACTATATAAAAGGTATTAAAACACACTAGGTTTTCAGCCTACTTAACTGTAGATGTCTACTCTTTACCTCTCTATCTCTGAGCTAGTCATCCTGGTTTAGCTTAGTAGTAGGTGGAAAGAAACAGGCACTTTACCTTTGTGGGGTATCACATCCTATAGCAAATATCTAGAATAGCTCAGATGAAAGCACATATTTCCTTCCATTAGCTGTAAAGTCAGTTGAGTTTACTGAGTCTGGTGACTCAGTGGATGTCTACATTTGGTAGTCGTGATGGAGCCTATGCAGTTGCCTCAGGATTCACAGATGTCTCTGACGGATCTGGTAATGAACTCACATCTCCCAGGGCCCACTTGTGTAATGCTACCTCAGTCCTAACTTCAGAAGAGAAAACGGTGCTGACTCCTGTGACATTTCAAGATACCACACTTTCCTACTGAAGCAAAGTCAAGTCCCTTTTGAAATAGCTGGGGAAACCAACAGGCAGAAAAATCCACAGAAGAAACACCATGACAGAGATAAATCTTTGGGAAGACATTAAAGAGATATCCATCTGCAAAATGGGTTCTGGAGGAGACGTAGTCCTTCAGAATATTTTTTTCTTTTTTCTCTAGTCTATTGTCTGAGAGGAATTTTAACTAGGGTCTCCTCATTTCAGAGCTTGGCAGTATGAGAAAATTGTCCAGGAAAGCTATTCTGGAGCACGGGGCCAAGGCAGCTACATTACTAAGGAGGTAGAAAGAAGCAGTGTCACTACCGCATTTTGTTGCAGAGTTTTCTGACCCTCTGTAAATATCACAGGTGGATGATTGCTCTTCTACAGTATCTTCCCTGGTGGACTCCTTATTCCAAAATAAAAGTTTCTATGCCTGAAAATTGATTCTGTTCTGGGAACAAACTAAGTATCTGTAATGAAATAATTTTCACTCTGAAATAGGAGTATCCCCATAGTGATCTACTCCAGGATTACTCCAGTGGGAGAAATGTTCTGCTCAGGTTCCCCACTCTGCCATTTTCCTCTGCATATGTGCTGAAAAACCTCCACCCTTTCAAACGAAAGCTGAACGGGATTCTCTGACTGCTGTCTAAACCTTGCCCTTTGCACAGTGATTCTGCCAGCAAGGGAAACAGACAAATGGTCTGTGATTACATTGAACACACTTTTCATATTTTTGTACCTGTCCTCATTATTTGTGGAGAAAAATGGTTCATATGCAGCCTTCTCAGAGATGCAACATCCTTCTCATCTGTTAAAGATTTTCCCTTGATGCCAATGGAGCTTTAGCGATTTGCATCACTTAAGGATCTGCCTATTTGTACGTTGCATGGGTCAAAACAGTGAGAGAGTAAGTCTGAAACGAGTCAGTATTTTTCCTGTGCTCAAGTGAGATAGCTTGAAAACTCCCCTGGCTGTGGGCTCTGTGAGATCTGAGCAGTTCCCCTTGCAGTGAATAAACACTCTTTCAAAGGAATCGTCTCTCTGAAGGGATCCTTCCTTAAATTATTTGTCAATTCTTAATAGCTCAGACACATCACAGCATTTGCATAATAAGCTTTCTCTGATTGGAGTGTGTCATGTCCATGCCGGTATCAGCATGATCATCCAGTCTGGGCTCCTGTATAATGATCATCTGCTGGAGAAGTTTCTAAAGAAAGTAAGTCCAGTATTCATGGCTGAGCTGCAGCATTCCCTGCAGAGAAGTATAAAATCTTGCTTTAAAGACTTCCATACAAATGATCTAACACAGCCCCTAGTAAGGTATTCCAGTAACTAAGCGTTAAAAACATGTGTCTTATTTCTCAAAAACGCTTCTTACGTAACGTTTGGCTGCAATGGGTAGAGACCATGATCAAGGCACAAACAAATTAGCTTTACACCACTACATGGTGTTTTGACTTTCCCTACAGAAGTTTCCTCATACGAATATCAATTTTTCACTGAATCTCCTGTATCAGCATTCCTAGAATTGGCTTAGCTTTACATTTCTCTCCCAACCTCCTGCTATAAATAGCTAAGTCTCATATATCATTTAAGGAGAATAAAACATTACTCCTTGCATTCATTTATTTGATTTTACAGCCTTGCTTGTATGTTAATCAAACGCATAAAATGCTGAGGTGCCTAGGTGCCAAGCAAAAGTCAATATTTTACCATGAACCTCATTTATCTACATTAGCCTGAAACAAGGTAGATCTGTAAATTTGGACATTATTGAATTTAATGACAAAGATCAATTACAACATCTTTGACATGACAGGGATTTGTCAGACAAGGGGGAAAAAGCACCACTTCTTCCTAAGGGAGCATATAAATGCTGGCTGGGTGGGCTGTCCATCTCTTCCAGTGGACTGATGCATGCGAATGCTGAATTAATATTAGTTGTATTTGAAATACAGACCCACAGTTTAAAAGGATTTTAAACAGAGCTAAGTTATAGTGAGGTGTCTGAGGGATTGCTCAGCAGGATTGGCTGGAGTACCAGAAAAAGGAACTAGAAAGTGTCTTCATGGGAGAAAGATTCACAATTTGGCTGCAAAACTGAAAGCAATTCTGAACTCAGGCTGCTTCTTTCTGTGTCCAGCACACAAATACTAACCAAACTGTTTTATGAGCACTGTGGTAGTGCAGACTGTTAATTACAAAGCTCCCCAGAGCACAAGCACTGCTTTTCTGAAGGAAGCTTGGGAAAATATGGACAATAACCTCTGCTGATGGAAACTGCCACATTTCACTGAAGTCAACATCTAGAGACATGTAACACTTCCTACCCACTGCTCAGCCCTATCCCCTTTCTCCAGCACTGGGTAGGAAGCATTAGTCTGTCCAAGTTGCTAATACACAATTCACCTGGTATGATGACGGTGTTTGCCAGAAGCCACTTACAGCTTGGCCTGACTGGAATGCAGGTAAGGTTTCCCAAAGTGAAAAGGGATTTTTTTCCTCACTGATTTTTCAGACTTACACCCAAGGGCTGGTGGGTACCACCACAGCCTTTGAACCTACCAGGAATTGAAGAAGTTCAACACCTCTCAGGACTGGCCGTTTATCTCAATATGTTTTTCCAAATCCTGGAAGCCAAGGATAACCACCTTCTTAATGCATATTTTTAGTTATCAGATAGATAGAGACTAGTCATTATGGATCAAGTCTTTAAATATGCAAATCTCGTAACGCTGATGGAACTTCATTAGCCTGCTTACACAAGGAAAGGCTACAAGGTTGCATTCTATATTTTCACTGGAAAGTCTTAAGCAACTACTCCTCAAAAAAGCAAGGTCTCTTGTTGAGAAAAGTTCTTTCAGGTTGAATAAAACATCTTTTTTAAAAAGTCTGAGAAGTTCTAAAATGAACCCCTACAACACAAATCACTTTGCCTTCCTTTACATGTATCTTATTAAACAGCCTAAACCACCCAACAACCAACCCCGTTTGAGATGGCCTAGAGTACACAGCTCAGATGATGAATCTTCTACATGGAAGAATACCACTCAAAGTTTTTAAAACTACTGCTGCTTCTCACCAGCTGCTCATACATGAAGAACTTGGATTCAGCCCCTCATCCCACATTTCTGCTTGCAAAGATAGCAGTACATGCATTGTGTAACACTGATTTATTAGCACAATAACGAGAATAAGTGCTTCTTTTAGTCACACCTGCCCTCGCAGAGGTATTCCAGCACACATGAACAGCAAGCTCAGATCCTGAATCCAGGTGCACCCTGGCTCAAGCTGACACTGATCTCATTCCTATTGTATCTAGTGAGATGAAACTGAACAAAAAGCACTTGGCAAGTTTGAAATGAAAAGGGAGCTTCTGGACATCCCGGTTAGCTCCACCAAGAGAGCAGCTGGCTGCAGTCATGTGTGAAGACAGAAAAAACAGTAGCAGGAGAGATGTCACCAAAGCTGAGGATTCAAAGCACAGCCAAATGGTCATGCAGAGAGGTTTTCCATTCTGTCTGGGGAAGCAAAAAATAGTCAGGTGTGATGGAGAGTTACTACAGTTTCTAAGAGCAGGAATTAACAACCCATGCAGTTAACTACTACCTGCACATTGACAAGACTTAGTCCATTCCACATGCAGCAAGCTAGCAAGCCGACATGTGTCAGTTGAGACACGTAGCTGTCATGGTCTACCTGACTGCATGCTGTAAAGTGAAACACAGGGAGGTTACCTTCTTATCTGGGACAGACTGAGTTCCGAAATGGACAGCTATGATGTCTCAATGTCACACTGTAACAGACCAAGACAGGTGAAGTCAACTACCTGCAATCCTGTGAACAAACCCTCAAGATCAGTTCATGCCTCACCTCCAAGTAGCTGCACATTCCTCCCACCTTCTCCCAGCTCCAACAGTGAACATAGTCATCCTGGTGTAGAATTTCTTACTCTTTTTTTTTATTCTCAGACCTGTAAGAAAAACAGGGCAATTCTGCCCACTGAATAGGAATACAAGGTAGAAAACCACTGCTCTTAGAGAAGCAGTTTTCTTCACTGAGAAAGAGCCATGCTGTGCCCATATTTGATATTTCTGAGGATCTCAGGCATCTAAGATCTGCTGCCTCTTGTGAATACTCCTGTCAGGGGAGCATCATGGCCTTGCTTTCATCAGAAGTTTAATGTATTTAATGAGCTGTAGATTACAAGAGAGCACAAACAAGAACTAAGGGTGAGGACCCTTGGTATACACTGTAGATCAACAAGTGACAGGACAACACCACCTGAAGCTCCCATGTCACATTGTCCAGTGTTCCTTTTACCCACTGACATATTTCATTCACAACGTGCCCAGTTAGCAGAGATCTAATACTGAACATGTTTCACAGAATCACAGAATCATCTAGGTTGGAAAAGCCCTTGAAGATCATCTAGTCAAACCATTAACCTCACACTGACAGTTCCCAACTACACCATATCCCTCAGCGCTGGATCAACCCGACTCTTAAACACCTCCAGGGATGGGGACTCCACCACCTCCTTGGGCAGCCCATTCCAATGCCTAACAACCCGTTCTGTAAAAAAATGCTTCCTAATATCCAGTCTAACCCTGCCCTAGCGCAACTTGAGGCCATTCCCTCTTATTCTGTTGCTTGTTACTTGGTTAAAGGGACTCATCCCCATCTCTCTGCAACCTCCTTTCAGGTAGTTGTAGAGGGTGATGAGGTCTCCCCTCAGCCTCCTCTTCTCCAGACTAAACAACCCCAGTTCCCTCAGCCGCTCCTCATAAGACATGTTTAAAGTAATCCAGCCAAAAAAAGTTTGGGGAACGCTTAGCAGGCAACCTGAAGAAGCAAAAAGCTTTAACAGGAGGAGTGACGAACATCTACAGTTGGGCAAAAGACACAAACCTATGGAGCTAGCACAGCTGGACCTAGAAAACTATGTTTGGACAGTACCTTTGGCTGTCATCCATCAAAAAAGTCCAGAGAATGAGTGTCTTGCTTGTGTTATAAATGAGTCCAAACTTTTTCCTTAAGCAGTTGTATGCTAGCTTCTTTTTATTCATGTATACAGGAAGGAGGCACAGCAACCTTAGATGAAACAGAATTAAACTGATGTTAATAACTTTGTGGAAGCCAGACTTGGCTGTTTGAAGTGTTTAAGAAAAGCCGTGCTTGGAGAGAGACTCAGACAGTGTAGGTCTCAAATGGGGTTGTGTAACTTAGAGGATTTTACATAAGCACATAGAAATGTCTTCAAAAAAATCTTTACATAGTGATCTACAAAAAATAATTTTGCTATGAAATTGATTTTAAATTCTGAAGTTAAGCACTGGGATAGCTCACCCAGAAATGGTTGGTTTGCTTGTAACCCAGACCTTGGGGTCAGTGGGGGAACATGTATCTGGGGGGGGTGGTGTGGCAGGAGAGGGACTGATGCTTCTTGGGATTAGTTGTGGAAAGGTGTCTGGAACTTAACATTCCATAAGGGTCTAGCACTATGGTTTATCTGTTGTATTACTAGTTTTGATCCCGAATGTATAGTTCACTGGTTAACAGTTAATTACATGTCATTAATACATTTATAAACTGTTTCATCCCGATTATGGTTTAAACTGAACGGAGCAGTTTCTCCCCTGAGATACAATCAGAGCCAGCCTCAACTCCTGACAGGAACAGCTGGGTTTTAATATGCTCAACTCTGGTATTTTATCACCATCTGCTGGAGATGAAGTGTCATTCACTTTAAAAATGTAAATTCAGGCGAAGCCCTAAAACTTTTGACTTCAAGTACAAAATAATCCTCTCTATAAAGATTCAAAGATCTTAAAGGCAGCAAGGACTAGTAAGTCCTCCATAGAACTCGGGTCCCAAAAAGTCATGTGAGGAATAGACAGAAGTTACACAATCTCCTATATTCTCCTACAAGTAATCTGTTCTGTCATTGATAAATCTTTCACTGAACCATAGTCAGGCACTGTCAGATATCACTGTCATGACAAAGGCTTCAAGGTTGTTGGCAAGTGAAATAAAAATTCACAGCACAGACACCAATTTCCTTTCTATCACTGGAAAATAAAATATCTCACAAAGGCAGTAAGCCAGGCATTTTTCCACCACTATAAGACCAGTGATCATCTCTTTCAGTTGCCCAGAGGGTCTTAAAATTGTTTCTCAAACCTCAAAAAAGCAACACTACTACAAACTATATTCTCCCTACTTCCTGCCCCTTTCTGCAACCTAATGGTTTCTCCCAGTCTCACTATTCCTTCTATCCTCTCTTGTACCTCCTATTACACCTAACCACCAGCACTGAGACCTGCAGAAATTATTGGATTCATCCCACTTAAATTCCAGTGTAACTGAGGCTCCTCAGTTAGAAGGACATCTACCACGAAGATGTCTTCTGTAGTCACTGTCAACAAAGATGCTCTTCCACAGGACAATGTCTGTCTTAGAGGAGCCACTATCTAGAAAGAACAGAAGGAAACTGTTTTTAATTTAGGTACTTCCTTCAGGTTTTTAAGTTAGGTGAGAAGGCCTCAGTACTCCCTTCTTGGCTTGGTCCTCAACCTAGAGGCAGCTGCAGAGGAACTTCTGCAGTCCCCAGGGAGACCTGTTCAGCATGGATAGAGTCTGTGGTGCTACCTAAATTTCTCCTGAGCACGTTCAAATATTTCATGCATAGATACATAGAGCTTATTTTCATGGCATCATTTCTGACTCAAGGCTACCAAATTGCAGGTCCCTCCTTTACAACATGAGGGAATTAGGGCTTCTGAAAGAACAGGTCATCCAATTTTTTTTTTTTTTTTTTTTAACTTGAGCAAAACAACGTGGTTTTTGACCTGTGTCTTGGAAACAACTGAAATGTTCTGGCTGAAAATTTCACATTTAAAATAAATAACATAAGGCAGGCACTGAGTGAAAAGAACTTTAGATCTAACAGTTAAAAGTTTGGAAAAGTTGAGAAAGAGCCAAGGAAATGTTATGATAATGGAAAATTATTATGCAAATTAAAATCTTTTAATATAAAACAGTGCCACCAATTGCACCATCTCTGGATTTGGATCGCTTTACAGTTATTTGAATGGACCCAAAAGAACACAGCTAGTCTGCAGTTAAGTTGGCACTTTGGGTCTTTTTTCCAGTCTCCAAGTAAATATTCAGCCTCTGCAGATTTATCTGGTAATTTCTCCTGATCACTATTTCTGTAAAGAAAATGTTCAATGGCTCCTAAAGGGTGAAGATTAATACCACTTCATCAACAGCACTGGGGAATGCAACAACATGACAAATACAAACCTCTTTCTGAAATGACCTTAGAGTCACTGATCCCAAACCATTCAACATCACGTTCCTGCATGCTCCATTTAGCCTTGTTCCTCCTCTATCCCATGAGGCAGCTCCTTCTTCACCGTTACATAACTGCATCCTTCCTATCCCATACTTCCATTACTCCAAATGCCCTCAGCCCTGCTCTCTGCTGGCACCAGGGTGTCTCCACGCAACTTCATCCAAGCCCTCAAGAAGCAGAGCTCTGAGATACATCACCTACACAGATGAATCAACTCTTGAAACATCCCAGGCTTGTTAAGTCAGGGGAACAGGTCAAGAGTCCATTCTTCAATATCACCTGATCTCACAGATGGCCATCAAAGAGAGCTTCACCACCTTCCTGAAATGGGAGAGACACCCACCTGTGGGCAGATCGGTGCCTATCTGACTGCTGGCTGCTAGAACTGGCTACGGGCTGAGTGCTTCCCTCCAGTGAATCGGGGAAATGGACCACGGGCAGCTTGCTCAGTCTAGATCCGGCAGATACACAGTCAGGCAGCTGCAGCTGCCTGAAACACTGTGAACATTAAGAAGAAATTCTCCCCAGTTCCTTCCTCACTTGTAGATCAGCAGAGGGGAAAAAAATCCCTGTCCCTGGAAAAGCAGATGAAGAAATGACAAGAACAATCAAAAATATGGAACAACTTCTACACAGTAAGTGACTACATAGGCTAGGACTCCTCAGATTGGAAAACATGTGAGTGAAAATGCATGTGACATAGGTTCATGAACTCATTAATGGCCTGGAGACTAGACAGACAGCAGAAAAATACACTGGCAAACTAAGAGAAAAATGTATTCAGAGAAAGAGGAAAGGAGAACTACAAAAAAACCTACCACACCACTCTTTTACAAGCTGTTGTTGCTCTTGCAACTGTGACTAATTTTAAAAGACCAACCTCAAAGTACAAGAAAATTACTCTTTATTCAGGAAAAAAGTTACTTTTCACAGCTCTTGCTCATCCAGCATCCACATCTCACTGCACCCACGTTCAGATACCTGTAGATGCTGCTGGTCTGTGTGTTCAGCTGGGATCCCAGTATGTATTCTGGTACACCACCCACCTGTATGGGTGAAGTTTTGTATCAGTCTGGACTCAACTTGTGCCCCTATCTGTTAATATTGAATGGGAAATACTTTCACTTATTGCACACAGGGAACAGGCCTGCTCCGTATGACCTTCTTTTACCTAAATGGTAAGGTATGGATCTTAATAGGGGCTCAAAGTATCACAAGTATGTTCTAGGGCAACATCATAGCCAGGCTGAGATTAACTTTTGGCAGGGGCAGCAGCAATAGTTCTGCTGCTGTCCTTGCATGGAAGGCTCAACAAGTTTTAGGCAAATACTAAAGATTTAGGTTAAAATTTAAAAAAAAAATAAATAAATAAAGCTTATGCCGCAGCGAGAGTGCATGAGAGCTCTGCTGAGATCAGGCCTGCAAGATGGGGTTGCTCTGCACCTTTTAGACATGGTGTAATCTCAGAGGTCTGTAGCAAATTGGCAATGTGAGATGAGCTCTTGCCTAATTAGCAGATTTCTCGTTGTGCCTCAGTGGCTGCACTGCAGACCTTGGCCACCCTCCACTAATTTGCAACATCTCAAGCTTTAAAACTTTCTTTCATTCCAGTTCATCAGGGCCAGCTGGAAAAGCACCTGCCAAATGGAGAAGTTGCCTGCAAAGGTTCACATCCAAAATGAGGCCTGGGACTGGGGCAGTTCTGCACTATTGCCTCAACACTTTTCACACCTGGGCTTCTTACTAAATCCAAGAGGTGAATCAGACAGACATACTTATTCCATTATGCCCATACAAATAACAGTGGGCTAGCACCAGGATTTTTAATAGATCTTACTCTCGTAATTCCCACATATAAACACATTGCAAGGCACAGGTTGGTTACTCCATCTGGTAGCAGGCACCAGGGTCTTTATTTTGTATTTTTTAAGTTTTTAGCATTTGGAAAGGCAGCATCACCCTTTGCTAAGAATGCTACTACTGCAAAGCAGGCACCAAAAGCAACGCTGGGAACTTCCCCAGTGACAGGCCTCTACCATGAGCCACAGGTGCAGTGCCCTGGGCCTGGCAAGGCTGTGGCAGGATGGCTGAGGACCCTGCCCAACAGCGGAAGCTGCCCACCAGAGCTGAGCCTGGCTGCAGGAAAGACCCCAACATTTCCTACAGGGATGGCTCTAATCACAGATTTCAGAGCCCAGAGCAGCTGGCTCAGTAAAAAGAGGGAAGTTTTATAGAGGTTTGTAACAGAAATACTAAAACAGGTATGATTAAGACTGAAGCATGAATGAAAATACCTGTACAAACACCAGAAGAAACAGCAGAACAAGATTTAAAAGAACAGCTTCTGTAGGAAGTGCAGCACACTGTTTCCAGTCAAACTGAGGAATGATTTGTTTCCATCTAGCCCAGACAGCCTGTGCTCTGATACCCAGAAGAGGACGAGCAATGAAGCATAGGAGCTTCCCTTGACCAAAAGAACATGGGTGCAGTTTAACAATTATTCCCCTAATTTGGGAGAGAACTGCCCCATAAACAGAGACTGAAACTCAGTCCTTGAGTCTTGAGTTGTCCTTCTTCACCCCTCCAAGGCTTACACTCTGCTCACTCAGTATTTTATTTCCTGTCAAGAGAAGATGGATATCATTCTGAAATTTGTTTTATTTAAACTTAATTATCATAGAAATCCTATGGAATATATGCCTATATAAAAAGTATATTGTTGGTCAGCGGTGATAAATAGGAATAAGACATATTATTGATCATATTAATACAGCATTGCATATTCAAAGAATGAACTAATGCCTTGCAAGGAAAAATATAAGAGCTGATGTGCAGGATCTAGGGTTGTACCTAGTACCTTATATTATATTATTCACTTCAGCCTTGTTCGTACCTCATTTTCATAACCTGCAATACCTATCCCCTTTTGCACTTGTCCTCTGGGTGGATCTTCCCCAGAGCAGTGGAGAACTTAAATGAAAGAATTTAAAGGAAAGATGTTAAGTTTTAGGAGAAAGGCAGAGAAATACCACATGCTGATTTCAACCCATACATTCCCGGTTCTCCTTTGGATTAAGTTTCAGTGGTCCCTGTAACATGATACAGACCCCTTGTGTCCAAGCCAACAGTGAAGTAACATTTGCAGCTAAATCACCTTGGAGCTAAACCAGACAGAAGGTGAGACCGTTGACTAAGCAGGTATCAAACCTGCTTTACATCCTCTGAGAGAGGAAAGACAACCTACCCAATCTGAAAAGGCAAAAGGCAACACCTGATACTGACAGAGAAGCCTGTAGCCATCAGCTGTCTGTAACTGTTCTCTCTATTTTTCACTAAAGACCACAAGAACAGGAGGGATGTCTGTCTCCAAAGCCATTCTCATGAGGGATGTTGCAAAGGTTCTTTCACCAAAGAGCTGGAAGGAAGGGAAGGGAAGGGAAGGGAAGGGAAGGGAAGGGAAGGGAAGGGAAGGGAAGGGAAGGGAAGGGAAGGGAAGGGAAGGGAAGGGAAGGGAAGGGAAGGGAAGGGAAGGGAAGGGGTTTGGAGGAGAGGGGGAATCTTTATCTAGTTTATGGAGAACTACCAGATGAACAGCTTCTCTTCATCTCCCTGTTCATTTTCTTCCTCTGCTGTCTGCTTGATTTCATCCCACATCTAGATTGCATTAATGTGGATCTATCATAAGAAAGCCTAGCTAAAACAGAAAGGAAAAAGACTCTCTCACACCTTGGCTGAGAACACTCCTGCTTCTGCATGCCCACAACCCCTGGGGGCGGGGAACACATACACCTTCTATTTTGCACTCACATACGTTCAGAATGAGTTTCTGGCATGCATTTGGGCACAGAGGTCCCTAGAGTTGGAGTCTAATTCAGGTGATTCCTGCATCTCAGGCAATCAGAGAAAGCTGTATCATTCTCCAAAGCTCAGCAGTTTTCACTCTTGGCACTTCTGATGGGTTTCTGCCACCCTACTTTTCCAGTACCAAGTGGGCCTAGTGCACGCACACCTACTCATCCAGTACCCTCTCCACCAATCTTGCTGCTTTCTCATTCGTTCCTACAGAAAACATTCTTTTTCTTCTCTCTGTGTCATGGCACCTATCACTTTACCAGGCATTTCACTGACTTTTTCTCAATCACATCCTTGTGAAATAGGAGTGATGATTTAGCTTAATCACTTGCAATTTTCTATACAGCAGTTCAATCTGTAGAGGAATTAGATGAAGATACTACCCTGTCTCTAATCTCCCACACACACTTTGAAAACACACCAGTGAAGAAGCTAGTGATGAAAACAGCTAGCCAGCCATCCAGCCCACATGGTCTAGTTTGGCTTCACAAAGCCCAGACTAATTATTCCACCAGGCATGGACATTTCCATAACAGCAGGATAACCCTAATCATCTCCATATAGTTTTCACAGCAATGTCACTATTTGATTATGCTTTCACCCCAGTTTTCACTTGGCCACCCCTATATCCTTCTGATATCACTCAGGACATCATAAGCTACATGAAGCAATTGCCATTTGCAGAGCAAAAATTAGAAAATTAGTCTTGCACTGGGTTTTGGCAGGTCACACAAAATGAACCTAACAACTCTTTCTGGCCATGGACTTTATCCTGGTCTCACTGCTAACTAGCCAATTGTTGCTTCTCCAGAAATAGCCTAGAAATTTGTCCTGTGAACAAGTATGCTTTACTTGAGCAGAAGACCCACTTTCCAAGGTGTCTGTGCTTGTTATGTGAATTCTGAGAAATAACTCTAGAGCTGTGACAAAGAAATTACCAGGAATTATTTTTTTTTTTCAAAAACAGTTCTTACCGAAGGACCTCATTTGAATACACATTCTTCTTTCTCATCAGCCAGCTATCCATCACACAACCATACTCCCTTCTTTTTCTCTTTTTCTGCCAAGCATCTCCCTCTATTTTGCAAGGCAAAAATAATAATGCATTTTAGGTGGAGGTGTGAACACAGAAAATACCACTGAACAGCCTGAAAGAGTATATCCATTTTCTGGACAACCCACCTGGAAATTTCTGCCAAAGGACATCTACCTGTCCAAAGGAACCATCTCTCACACAAGTACAAAGGCAGAGTGTTACGCTCCACTGTTTCCTCAGGAGGCTCATCTAACTGAGGACTCTCTTCTCTTTTCTCCCTTGGTCCTTCTTTCAAATCAACCGCAAGAGCTGGAAGAAATCCTGTGAAAATTAAGCAACACCTCTCTTAAAACAGCATCGTGGTGAGGATTCACATGAGAATGACATGCAGACATGTTCAGTCAGGTCATGAAAACAACTAAGACCATTAATTGTCCATCTGTCCTGTTCTTAGGCCCTTCTTACACCGGGACTTGTCCAACACTTCATTTCACTGATTATTACTCCTGGGAGTAATTTTTGTCCCTTGTTTTATCTTGTCCCTATTGTGAAACGTTGGTTGGGAGATGCCAGAGATGTAGTGAAGTCTCTTCTGAAGAAGTAATTTTATTTCACAGTCTAAGATCTCTGTATTTTTCCTGTCTGCACAAATTCATGTCTCTGACACATTCAAACCACAGATATTCTTCTGGGGAAGTTTGCAACCAATTAAGAATGAAGGCTGGGATTCACAACTTGAAAAGTGAAGTTCCATTTTAGTACAGGTAAGGAGCCTTTTCTAAAACCATCTCCAGACGATGTTTCTCCTCAAAAGAAAACAAATGGGCTCCATGAGAGAGAGAAACACCATCACTATCAGCAGTTTTGAGGCAGAACTTGGTATTTGGCAGCCTGAAGGATCTCCCCAGATGTTTACTCCCTGCTGCACAAACCAATTGAGAAAAGGAAAGAACAGTTTGCAGTAGACACTAGGCCACAGAACATCTCCCTTGGTAGAAAGATCCACTACAGCTCTGTAATTCTACGCCACACAGGGGCCTTTAAACTTGTTGTTAAGCTCCTAGCAAGAAGGAGAAAAGGCAAATGCACAAAGCTCTATGGCATTATCTTTTCTTTCAGTGTTTTCCTGAAAATCATTTTCTCTCTGCTTCTTCTCCTGTGAGGGCTTTATAGGTCCCTCAGTGGTGGATCTCACAGGTGACGTAGGTGTTGTCTTACACACAGGGTGCAAACAGAAAGACACGACCAGTATGTATGAGGGGCACCACATTCCCTCTGCAGCTTTCATGAATGACCTTGTCATGCCACAGAGGTATCTTATTCCTGGGATATGCCCTGCTGTCAGTCAGAATAAAATGAAGAGGGGGGTAGCTGGAAAGAAAAGAATCCCTCAAAACGCAGAACACCAGGCTCCCGCACACCCTTCCTCCGCTGGAACAGCGAGGCCGCTCCATCCATTTAGGGCAACGAAGCTGGTGAAGGGTCTGGAGCACATGTCGTACGAGGTGCGGCTGAGGGAACTGGGGTTGTTTAGTTTGGAGAAGAGGAGGCTGAGGGGAGACCTCATCGCCCTCTACAACTACCTGAAAGGAGGTTGCAGAGAGCTGGGGATGAGTCTCTTTAATCAAGTAATAAGTGATAGGACAAGAGGTAATGGCCTCAAGTTGCACCTTCCCTGGTGCAGACTAGATATTAGGAAGTATTTCTTTACAGAACAGGTTGTTAGGCATTAGAATGGGCTGCCCAGGGAGGTAGTGAAGTCCCCATCCCTGGAGGTGTTCAAGAGGCGGGTTGACATAGCACTTAGGGATATGGTGTAGTTGGGAACTGTCAATGTTGGGTTAACGGTTGGACTAGATGATCTTCAAGGTCCCTTCCAACCTAGATGATTCTGTGATTCATCCGGACATGGCGGCGGCCCCCTCAGACCCGTCGTCGCTGCGAGCGAACTACAACTCCCAGGGTGCACCGCGCCGGTGAGGGCGGGGCAGTGCCGAGGCGGGCCGGGCCGCCCGGCAGCGGGCGGAGCGGGGCCTGACGGGAGATGGAGTTCGCGGCCCCGCCCGCCCTCGAACCCGTGGAATCCGGGGCCGCCTCCGCCCGCCGCGGGCGGGGCAGGGCTGCGCTCAACGGCCGCTGCTTGCCTGAGGCCGAAACGCTTTGTCCTGTCTCTGCCGCTGCACTTTTAGTATTAGAGTTATTTTTATAGCGCCTAAGTGCGCCAAGGAAAAAGTGTTTAAATCTTAATATCCCTGCGGAAATGTGTCAAACACAAACCAGAGGAAAAACAGGAGGCAGTGAACGATACAAGAAGCATCTGCTGCCATGGCTGGTTTTTTTCAGTCCTACGTAAATAAGGTTTTTCAGTCACGTAGATGCTCTTGCGTGTGACTGGATGGCATAAGCGAAGCTGCCCCGCTCTGTACGCAGCATTATACCTGCAGAAACAAGGTGCTGCTGCTGCTGTCCCTGCGGCAGGCCAGCCTAATTCAAGAGGCCAGCCTAATTCCAGAGAGGCTCGTCTTTGCACCGGGTACAGGGTGGATCTGGGGAGAGGTTAATCCCCCCATACTGCTTTCAGGCACCAAATTTCCACAAGTAGGTGAGACACCTTGTCTCTGTCAGTCTCTCTTCACTAGGGGCCAGTCTCGTGGGTTTAAAACAAGAGGTTGTCTACCTCCATGGAGTGTGGGAAGTCCCTGAGAGGGAGTAGTCTGGCAAAATCCAGCCATTTCACCTCACTCCCAAAGCCGGTAATGCCATTAGTGTGTTAGTTTTTAATTTGAATGTGGCAACTGATTTTGCCAGGAGTATGAAGAGACCATTTCTCTGATGAACTGCATCATGGATGTGACAGCAGTGATAAGCAGGCAGGAGAAGGATCTTGGTGTGGTCCGTAATCAACTGGAAGCCCTGCTTAGCACCAAATTAAAAAGAGATACTAAAAGGGCCCCAAATCCTGAGGGGTGCTTCTCTCTGCTTGAGCCTCAGTGGCCAACCTGGAGTCAGTCAATTAAAACAACCTTAATCTTTATTGAGCAAAATGTCCTGTGGTGATAGTAGTCCGTAGCATTGGTGGTGGCGCCTGTGAGTGCCCTTTTCCCAGGGCATCCAGTGAAGACAGCCATCATTTGTCTGACCCCTTTTTTTCTCTCAGGATTGGGAGCCCTCACTCCCCTCCTGAGAGCAAGCTCCAAGCCAGCATCTCCACTGAAGCGGTGAGCATTCCACTTCTACGCTTCATGTGAAACACCTAGATGTTCACCTTTACGCTTTGTGCAGGTGATGGCAAGAGTTGATTTCCAGATTCTACTGCAAGCATTGGATATTCTTCAAAGCTTAAAGAGCTGATGGGCTGCTTTCAGCACTAGCAAGACTTGAAGTATATACCAAAGCATATACCTAGAAAATAAGTGATGGGCATCTATTACACGTGGGAAAAAAATGCGTTAGAGCAGTAGCGTTCTTTGGTAAAGCTTGTCATTAAGTTAAATTTATCTGCAATGATGCTACTCATCTGACCTTTATAACTTCAAATAACCAGTCTTTTTTTAAACGAAGGGAAAGGAAGTATGGCACCTCCTTTTTATGGAGATTAGTATCTGTGAATAGTGCCTTTGAGGTAGTCCTGCACATTTGATTAACTTGTTGATCAGTGCACAAAGTTTTAAAGAATTACACTGTATAAATGGATCATTACTTTCCATTTTATCTCTTTTCTGATCTCGCTGAGTGACTGGGTCATTGCCAACCATACTCATGTGGGAGCTCTGGGCTTCTGTATCTGCTTAATTAATCCTGTTCTGAAAAAACATTATATAAACCCGAACTACAGACTATTTTCCCTTAGAGGAAGTCCTCATCAATGTCTCCCTGTCATGGTTCATTAATCTTGTTCTCTGTTGTACGTTGTGACCCAGCTACCTCAGGACGGATGTCAAGAATCGTAAAGAATCAATTTGTGGTAGGGTGCTGCCTTGTGGAATCGGAGTAATGGGTTCAAACAACCTCAAACTGAGGAGAGCCTAGAAACCGTATCTCCTGTTTCTGAACACGTGTGCTACCCTGCAGACTGCTAGACTGACTGCCTTCCCTTCTGTCCTTCCTTCCATTGTTCAGTCACACCACCCCTCAGTAGGATGTTCAACCTGAGAAGTGCCCTCAGCATGTTGAATCCCAGACAAATAAAGAAATTATGACTATATAGGGCCAGTTAGACTCATCCTTGCACACGGGGTTTTCTGTTCATGGGCAGAGCATCAAATTCTCCTGGAGAGGTTGACCTGGTGCAATCATTAAAGAGATGTGGGAATGTCAGCAGAGTCAGTTACCTCTCTGCACAGACTAAGGAGCTTGGAGACCAGCTTAGGGCTCTGGATACCCGATCTCTGCCCCTTCTGTTTATACATTAGTATTCTTCTGCTAGGCTCCTTCTGGAGTATATGAACATATTTCATAACCTTCATCCAGGAGGAGGTAATATTTCAACATCCATTTTCATGGGGACTTTACTGGTGTCAAAATGAGGTCAGAAGACATTACTTAGATATAGTAACCACTGGTTTCGCCAATTCCAGTTGATTCCCTACTTCAGCTTAATGATACGCTGTTTAGTGTTCAGTGCTTAGCCAAGGCATTTATTAATTGGGGGATGTACCAAGGATGTCTTATTGCTGTCTGGATTTTCTGACTGTAAGGGTAATGAATGACTACTTGATGTTGAGGAAATTTCGACTAGTATTGTTCCAAGCAGAACACATTCAGAATACTTTCTGATTAAGGAGAGATGCATTTCCTAGTTCTGGGACTTCCTCATTAACTCTGCATATTCTGAAGTGTAAAATCAAACTCAACCTAATGCTGATAGGAAGGTTTGCCTTTATTTTTCAAAGCTAAGTGAAGAATATGGGATAGAGGTGGGATACCTTTACATTTTAAATGGAAGTTCCTGTGAGAGTTGATGAAAAATTACTTTCAGAGCATTTGAAGGTGCTTTAGCCTCTTCAGTTAAATCAAAAGTGGTTAGGTCTAGCTTTAAAATTTGTGTGGTAAGTGGAATCAGCAGCAATGTGTGCCGAAAGCGCCCTGTGGAAATCCTGGTTTCAGTTACTTATTTCTTTAACCAGACATGAGCACTTTGAAGGAAAAAGATGCATTCTGGTAATCTGTTGTATTGTAGTTGTTTGTGTCACATCTTTAAAAAATACCTACAATTGGGGCAATGGAAAATAAAGATTGGGATTTCAGATTTAGGGAATTATGTGAGAAATGCTGCTGGGAAAATATACAGGTCACAGGTAGACAGTGGAAAGAAATAGATTCCCAGGATGGAGACTGAAAGAGAGGGCAGAAAGACAGAGGCTAAGAGGGATACAGAAAGGGATAGCTGTGTGTAACAGAAAGATGAGGAGCCCAGGGAGGATCCCAGAAGCAGACTCTGGATGGACAAAGCAGCTGGAAATAGTTGTGGACAGAGACGTTAGCAAGACACTGCGGGGTGACAGTCTTAGGAAAATAGGGGAGGACTGGACAGACAAAGTGGGCCGAGACTTCTCAGGACTGCAGGAAGGTCTGGAGAGGGAACCTGCAGCAGAGGCAGAAGAAAGGACTGAGCCCGAGGGGAGTGAGCAGATGTTTTGACCCACTAGAATGTTCTTCCTTTTAAACTGACACAGAGCACAAACTCTGACACTTCTCACCTCTTGGCTGCACAGATGTCTGTGAAAGGCACATGGAGGTTTCCAGTCCCCTTCCACTGCCACAGGCATTGGAGTTTAGTCTCCTGTTGTCATGACCTTTACCTGTTTTTACAGAAGTTGGAAGACATCGAGAGGCATTGCAAGAGGAAAGGGATGATGACATAGCAAAGACTGTCTCTGTATTTGCCCCTCGAAAGCTAGACTTGGTTTTGCCTCTGTGTTCATATGTGATGTTAACCAGGCGTTCAGTCTTGCAGGCATCTGTGGAAGGTTTGATGTGGCCTTGGAAATCTCACCGGTGGAAGCTACTGCTGGAGTCAAGGAGGGTTGTGTTCTGAGCACCAAGTGCAGTCTAACGGTAGGTACTCTGAAATGGCACTGAAGGTCAGTTTACACAATAAACATACACAATGTGGGCACTTCTTTGGTGTAAACTTCCAGAATCTGAACTGTATCTGTGAGGACAAATTGAGTTTCTTAGTAATGCAGCGCCATATACTGTCACAGAAGTTGTCTCTCAATGTACTTGGTATGTGTCAGTGTGTTTAATCAGGTAGTTTTTCTGATTAACTTTTCCATTTTTCCTCTCTTTTATTTTTGAATGCAGATTCTATTTGTTCCCAATTGCTTCGGCCAGTTCTATCCGGATTTAAACGCTTTGGATCTAGCCTTTTACTTCCATAGAAATATTGACTTTAATTTCTAGATGAAGAAGGTACAAAATTTCCTCTGCTCTTCCGTCTCAGACAAAATCCGTCACGTTTTCACCCAGAAGGCAGAGCAAGAGTTGGCAGCCTCACTGAGCCCCTGGGCTGTGTGGGGCGAGGTCTCCCACCGCCCCCATGACCTCCAAGCTGAACTACAGCTCCCGTCATGCCCCGCGCCCCTCGCCCGGCGCCGCCGGTCGCGGGGCGCGCGCGTTGCACCATGGGAGTTGTAGTCCGCCCGGCCCTCGCCGCCCCGGAAGTGACTCCGGGGTGAAGGGGGCGCGTTGGTTTCCGGGAGACGGCGCTCATGGAGGCTGCGGAGCAGTGAGGCGTCTGAGGGGGCTTCGGCGGCCGCTGCCATGTTCGGCTGCCTGGTGGCGGGCAGGCTGGTGAGCGCTGCCCGGGCCGCGGGCGGGGCCCTCAACCCGCTCGGGGCCGGGGTGGAGCTGCCGCAGGGCTGCCCCCGGGGCTCGCTCTTCCCCTCGCCGGGCTCCGCCCGGGGCTGGCCCCAGGCAGTGGGGACCTCGACGTCTTCGTCACGCCTGCCCGTCGCTTCGGCCGGCTCCTGCCCCTCATCCCCAGAGGCAGCTGCGTGGTAGAGCCTCGTTGCCGGGAGGCAGTTGCCATCCCCTCCGTTAATGGAGAGGTTTGGGCTCCTCAGAGACAAGCTGGGAGGTTAAAAGAAGCTTTTTAAGGCTAGATTGTGCGTTGTCTGCGAGGATGTGGTATCTCGGGTAAAGAGGAGGGTATCTTTTGCTCTGGCATTTAGCCGTGCTTCTGCTGCCTGTCTCAAGGTCTATTGTATTTCCTATGTGAACAGGTTTCCATGATCCTGGGGTTGTGCCAGCCAGGTGGTCAACAGCCACTGCTTATAGACTTGGCAACCTCTTCTGCACCCTATTTTCCTCCTACGCACATGGGGAGCCAAGGTATTCTGATCCTGTAGTCCCGGGTGGGATATGTGTTCAGTGCAGGTAGAACAAGACTGTTGTGCCTTTTTAGTAATATTTTTTGCAGTTGTTCTTCTGCTGTGTTTGACTTTTATCTGGCTATTTGCTATTTAGGTTGGTACATTCCTCACTTTTTGTTATGTTCCTCTTTAGGTGTATTTCTGTTAAAGGAAATTCACAGCTACAGTCAGAGGTGAAAAACAGTAATACTAATAAAGGTTTTGTTCTCTTTAGGTACAAGCAGCTCCCCAACAAGTGGCTGAAGACAAATTTGTATTTGATTTACCAGACTATGAAAACATCAACCATGTAGTGGTCTTCATGCTGGGAACTGTACCATTTCCAGAAGGAATGGGAGGATCTGTCTATTTTTGTTATCCGGACCAGAGTGGGATGGCAGTGTGGCAGCTGCTGGGGTTTGTCACTAATGAGAAGCCAAGTGCCATCTTCAAAATTTCTGGTCTGAAATCTGGTAAGACTGGTAAAACATAGCAATTGGTGAAACAGATGCATTTCTGCATGCATAAGGGGATAAATGTTTGAAGGTGGTTTTGAACATAAAGCTACTTGAAAAGGCAGACCACTGTGTTTTCAGATAGTCCTGAGCAGATGTGGTGCTAGAAGCAGTCTGTCAGCTTCATGGAAGGCTCTCTGTATGTTAATGTTCCTAGCAAAATTTCTTGCTCGTCTTCTCTTGTATGTGGTGTGGACCTAGAAATTCCTTTGGGCAGGCTTGGCCTGTGTTCAGTATTTCTGCACAGGGAACCTGAGGAAGAATGACCCTGTAAGTTCCATAGCGTAGTTTTTAGGTGTTTGTCTAGACATGCCTGCAGCTTCTACTGTTAAGCGGTTTGTAGCACGGAGACAGATTTTGTAATGAGTAAAGTCTGACGCAGTGATTCAGATTTCAGCCAGCTGCTTCCCACTCAGGTGCGGTTGCACCATGGAATTGTCCAGTAGAGGGTGTCATCATTGGAAAGCAGCTTTCCAAATATTTCAGTATTTTTGATACAGACCCGAGCCAGAGAATGCTGGTGCTACATGAAGTAGGTGTGGGTGTGTCTTCATAAATACATAGGGGGTCTGTCATGCATGTTGTAAAAAAACAATGAAGCACCCCCATGGCACACTGTTGTCATATTAGAGGAAGAGATATGTCAGTTAAGCAGCTTAAAGTGTTATGATGATAAAGTAATACACATCTTTTATAGGCTTCAGTGTAGCGTACAGCCTTAACTTGGATCTCTATTTAGGTAAGCGTTGAGGTTGCTGTGATAAAATGTATTAAATCATAATGTGGCATGCTTGCTTTTGAATCAGTCCTGGATGACAGTGTGACATGAGATAAGGGCTCTCAAGATGCAGAGCTAAATGAATTCTGGTCGTGTATGTTCCTCAAATATTTGGGCTTTCTTCAGAAGAGAGAACAGCCACAGGAAGGGTTTTGGGGGTGCATGTATTTGTATATTCCAAAGTTGTGGTGTTAGTGAAACAGTCAAGTGTTTAGCCAGTACTTTTGCTGTCTCTCTCATGCTTGAAAGACTTGCTGTATTATATGTGCTTTCAGACAGCTTTGTAGGAAAACACCTTTTCAGATGCATTTTGCATATTTAGCAATAATTTCTAAGTAAGGGCTGCTCTGGAGGAAGAACTTTGTGACATGGTTGAATGCATTTGCAGTGCTGTGCTTGATCTGAACAACAGAGAGCTCTGCCATTCCTATTGTTGTCTACAGCTTATCTCTGACTGTAGAGTCAGTATAAAGCTACACAGCCGTAGTTTCCATGACCATAAACAATTGTATGATGGAGAAGACTATGAGGCTGTAGGAAGGGAAGACCAGAGAGGGATTAGAGAGAGCTGGAATCATTGAGAGACATTACTGACTGTTGAAATCTGCATTTTGGGCTTAATCCCTTGCCGAGATGAACAAATTTGTGTCCCTGTTTGTCAGCTCCCTGTGAAGCAGTGGTCATAGCGGAGTTTCTTGCTGTGTGATGAAGAGGGCCAGTGTGTTTCTTACACAAACACGAGTGGCCAACTGAAGTGGCATAAGTGTTTTATTACACAGACTTTGGGAAAGGTTAATGGTATCATTTGCAGATTTTCCGTGAAGTTTGTTTAGTGTCTGAAATGCCCTGAAACTGTGCAGGCTTCATGATGTGTGTGACTTGCCCACGTTGCTCATTGTTGTAAGGACCGGTTGGGCTGTTAAATACAGTATCTGGGGATGTGGTGTTAGGCTTCAGGACTATGTTGGTCGAATAAAATGGTGTTGCCTCAGGGGTTTTTTTTTGTTCACTTCTCTCCTTCCTGTTCCACAGTTGCTTAGTAAAGCCAGTGTAGGTGACCATTGCGGTGTTTCCAAGTGAGGTACCAGAAGGTTGTCCCAGTAGTTGAATTAAAGGGGAAATCACTTTTGTGAAATACACTCTTCAACATGCAAAAGTGATTTGTGGAGTAGAGACTAAATTGTGAGCCTGGACACTTTTCCTTGACTACAGGTGCTGTTTAAACTCAGCTAACCTTCTTTGCATAAGAGATTTCCAGACTTCATCTTGAAGGGGTCTCACAGGATGTCACAGTACCCTTTAAAAAAGATTCCTTTAGAGCTCCTCTACATAGGAAGAGTTTGTTGAACTGTATTTTTTTAGTAGTCTTGGTACAAACTTAATATATCTAAAAGCAGGCTTTTCTGTTGTTGTTTTTCTTGCTGACTTTAAACCATCCTTAAAAGCTATGCTCTGAGGCTAGAAATACAAGTACTTGTGTGATTTGTGGGTTCTTTGTATTTGTGACTTTGTTTTTACCCCTTGATTTAGTGAGTGAAGTATCACGTCTGCTGATATTGAAATGTCTAAGAGTCAAAGGCCTGAAGTGTCCAGCATTATTGCATGTTTCTTTTTGAGGATTAACTATCATTTAAAATGGTGACTGGCTTGGCAATAAGCATTAAAACTGAATTACTTTCTTTCTCTTCAGATGCAATTTTCATGGTTGCTGGAAATAAGACTATTAAATGAACACCACCACCCCTCCAAACAAAACTGGTAGTTGTATTTCATGCTAAAAGCTGAATAAGGTGTGTTTCTGAGGTTTGGGGGGTTTCTGGTCATTTCCCCACCCCCCAGTGGGATGACAGTCGATGTGTATTCTTTCAGTCTCTTACTCTTCCCACTTCGGATTTTTTTATTACAGGTGAAATGTTTAACAGCCTGTAGTCAAGGCAAAATAGACTATTTCTGAGTGGTTTCTTTAGTGATAAGAGGAGGAATAAAGTGGAAATATACCTTTGTGATGGAGGCTGAGTTGATCTCTTGAAATTGTGCAGTTTCTGCACTTGTGTAATAAACTGCAGCTGCAGTCAGATGTTGTAGTAAGATCCCTTGGTGCCTGCTGGCGCTGCACTATCAGTGCTAACTGTATTCGTTCATTAAGGTCACTGGCGTTCCTGATGGCATCGCTGTGAGCTTTATCACTCAACACAAGGATTTGTGGTCAGTTCTCATGGTGCGACTAAAGAGTTCCAAGTTTTTTACTTGGGCTCCTGCTGCCCTTGGAAGCATGACTGCTCTTGGAAGGCAAGACACAGGTTCTGCTGGTTTTTGTCACAGGTGATGTGTTGAGGTTGCTTTGGAAAATGTGGATAGAATGTTTTGCTGGCCTTCCTTTTCCAAGCAGGAAGTTATGCTGCAGGGAAGCAGTTTGGGCCTAGAGAATCAAGCTTTAGAGGAATGCCATTGCTGGCAGTTGTCACTGTTACTGGCTTGTCTGTACTTTGAGATCTGGAGAAGAATACTGGCTGGTAACACTTGAGTGCACAGAATTCTATATTCTTACATATTCTGACTGCATGTTGTTTACTGATTGAGAGTAGATGAATTTCATGTGATTGTGCATAAAGAGGAGGCTTAGAAGTACTTCTTGCCTTGGAATCATAAGGTTTTTTAATTCTTCAGTTGTGCCTGAAAGTGTAGTAGAAATAGAAAACAAAACTTGGGCTGGGATTTTGCATCCTTACTGGAAGTATGTTGACAAGTGGGATAAAAGTTACAGGATAGCCTTTTCCATTACAGACTTTTTCTGCTGTGCAGCATGCAATGATGTGTGTGATGCTGTTTTCCACTTACAAATATACCCTCTAATATAATGTCTGCATTTGAGGCCTACGCCTGGGTAAGGTTTTTGCCATGGTTGGGCTGAAAGGTAATGAGGACTCGCTATCTTGAATCAAGGGTTCAATGAAGGGAAAGAAAGGGGTGGTAAAAATATTTTTCTGACTGCAGTTATTCTGCTATGACATAGTACGTTGGAGAGTATAGGGTCCGAATGAGAACCTGAGCTTGTATTTCAGTACCGATTAACACGCTGTGTTCTCTGTAAGGTTTGGAATGTTAGTTGGCAGAGCCAGGCGTTAAAAATGTGGAGTGCATTTCATTGGTGTAAGGATGGCAGGGGATGCTGTTCTCTCGCCATTTTAGGTGGATGTCTTTCCAGGAGGGTGGTTCCATGGGAGTGTATGCAAAGTGGTTTTTTTATTTTATTTTATTATTTGGAACATGAGTGTCTTTCTGATGGAGCCTGTTGCTTGAGGGTGTTATATATTTACTGTAAATGTCAGCTTCTCAGGTGAAGATTTTAACAAGATGTGAAACTTCTACCAGCTCTGTTACTATTGGGATTTTTAATAATCAATTTACATGATATTTGGTTTCTAATAGCTTTTCTCTTTCTTTCTTATTAGTTTAAATTTTACCTTTATCAAACAAGCATCTTTCTAGAGTAAAGCTTGAGATCATACAGCAGTGGCATTTCTCAAAAACGCTTCTAAATAGCACTTCAAGAGATGAACTCTCTTCTTACTGGCCTTGTGTTAAAGTAACAGCTTAACAGTGAGTGCTTTGCTCGTAAATGTAGCACCATATTGCAGTTGTAGGATCTGGAGTGAGGAGCAACACTTGGCTTCAGTTGAAAAGGGTGCTGGGTGAATGTGCTTTCCATAGGGGTTGAATGTGTGCTGCTTTGTGGTAGTGCCTTGCATCCCTGCAAAGAATGGTCAAGCTTCTGAGATCTTCAATCTTAAGCCTGAGTTCCACTTCTCAACCTTGTGCTGTTTTTGCTGACTGAGTTTTTGACCATGGAACCAAGTCAGATGGTACTTTAGATTTGAGTTAGTCTTTCTTGCAGCTCAAAAGTGTTGACTGGTCTGTAGGACAGCTCTTGATCAGGTTTGCTTTCTCCTGCTAGCAAGAGGACAGTGCTTCCAAAACATCACTTCTGTGTTAAAAGGGTACTTGTCTATTGTGTTTGTTCAAACTTCAGTGGAGTATTAGTATTTATTTACTAATAGCATTTTGGTCCCCCAGACCTTTTTCCTGTATTTTCCTTTACAGATGCTGACAAAGCGTGCATGGTTTAAGTGACTCCAGATGCCTCTGTTTGCAGAGACCCTAGCTGAAGCTGGGACTGAAAGTACTGGTTAATACTCAGTTGAGAAAGGTCTGAAGTCATGGCAGAGGGCTGGGATGATGCCTGTATGAGTGGTATGCAATTTGGGGGTGGTTTTCTGCCCGATTCATTGTTTTCTTTGTGACTCTTGCGAAGTCAGAGGCCTTTCTGTTCCGTGGCTATTCCTTTGAGCTTTGCTGCTGTTGGTGGTTTTGAGCAGTTCGGATGAGACCTGGGGCTGCCCAGCCCTCCACAGGGATAGCTGCGGGTCAGAGTGGTCTTGAAGTAACGTTCTCTATTTTTCAGTGCACAAACAGGTTCACAAGAACTTGGTTTTGAATGAGGGAATCAAACAACTGTGCAGCACTGCTGCATGTTTCCTGTTTATCTGCAGTTGTTACAACGTGAATTAAAGGCTTGGTTCCTATAGAGAAAGGTTCTGCTGTCTTTTACTCACAGATCATGTTTCCTATTGAATCCACTTACTTCATAGAGAGCTTTAAAATTATGTTTTTCCTTTTTTTTAAAAAAAATTTCCCTAACATCTGCTTTGTTTTTTCGATGTACCTATCACACTGTTTCATCTGTTGTGCTTGTGTGTGCTTGTGCCTGTGCTAGGACTGCATGATTTTTCTGTATTTGAGATAGGGAGATATCTTTGGTGGGAGTTGAGGAATACCTTCTACAGAAGAAACACAGTGATTTAAGTAACACAGTCTTTACATGTGTGCCAAGTCTAACCTGTGCTGTTTGTGGTGCTTTCAGGGAAGGGAAGTCAACATCCCTTTGGTGCCATGAACCTCCCTCAGACGCCAACAGTGGCCCAGATTGGAATCTCAGTGGAATTGCTGGAGAACCTGGCCCAGCAGACTCCTGTTGCAAATGCTGCTGTGTCATCAGTAGATTCATTCACAGAGGTAGCTTGGACATTCTGTTTTCAGAAATTGTCTGTACTACCAAAGTCTTAAGAATTGAGCCTCTGAAGAACTAATTGGGGAGGGGGGGGGGGGGGGGGAAGCAGCTGCTATGCATGACTATAGGATTGTAACCAACCTAATCATTGTCAAATGATTTGGGTGGATGCTTTGGTATTTTAAAATTACTTTTTCTTGCACCGGAAAACTGTTTCCTGTAAAGGATTGGATTTTGCATGCTCGGCGGAATCAGGCCGATAAACTCACTTGTGTCAATGTTACTCTGATGTAAAAATATTTATGATGCTTCCTTATAGGAGCAGCTGGAACTAAATGTGTGTAAAAGACAGTGGCTCTTTGATGGTTTGTAGGTGGGGGAACTCCAGTGCATAGACTTGCAGGGATGGTCAAAAATTACTCAAAAGTCAAGGCAGACGTGGGCATGGGTGCAGATAGATATTCAAGTGTACCACTGGCCCTTAAGAAATCCTTCTGATGTAGTTCTGCAGAACTACAGAATTGTGCCCTGTCCCACAGAAAGATTTTTTTTTTCTTTCCCTGTGGACCAGGCCTTGGGCTGCAACACTTGCCATTTTTTACCCAGCCTGTCAGTTTAAACCTCCAGAAATTCTCAGCCAGCACTGGCAGTTAGTTGGCCGTCTAACAACAGTTCAAGACAAGCTAGATTGGCATGGCAGGTCTTGATTTCTCTAACACTGATGGCTCTGGCATTATCCCTTAATGTTTCAACAGTTGGTGAGGCTTTTCTTGAGGGTTTTTTTTGTTGTTGCTTACTTTCCTTATAGGCACTTGCTGAGGTAGATTGGTAATTGAACAGTAACCTTAGTACTGTAGCTGATGTCCTTTGGCAGTTTATACATATAATAGCCCCAAATAGGTAATGTCTTTTGGAGAAAGTTACCATGATTAGGAGTTGACCAACAGCTATTTTTGTATAGTACAGTTAGTTGAGCTTTTCTGAAGTTGTTTGGGGCAAATGACATCTAAATAATATTTCTCATTCCATGATAACTAAGTCATGAGGTGATAATGTGCCATGTGACGTCATTTGCAAGGTGGCTGCTGGATTTTCCTGGCAATAGTATTTAAAGAAAAAAAACCAAACATCTCATGATTGCCTAAGTGTTTTACAAATGTTATTTCCAGTTAGGTGGATTTCTCTGTTAAGAAAGAGTAACATCTTAACTGAAATTGTATATTGCTTTCAAGGAATGCAGTTGAGCCAAAGGTTAAAGTAATAGTTACTCCTGTAGAGAAAAGTCATAGTTGAAGGAAACCTTTGAGGGAGTGGATAGCAGAGGAAGGGGATAAGACTGGAAGGATGTCTGTGAATGATTAATGGCTTTTATTTAATACTTGACATCTCTTTGGAACTGCTACATTATAGCATTAAAAGTATTTTTTTAAAGGCAAAATCATCTGCTGCTACTCTTAAGTTAAGGGCTTGTTCTCCCATGACATTTTTAGGAAGTTTTATGAAGCTTTATGATTGTGTGTGTATATATATATATTTTAATATATAGTTATAAAAAGTTACATGGAAAAAAGTGGGACAAAACCGCAGAGTTCTGCATGCGAGCGAGGTGTGACTGAGGTTCTAGGACATCAGTTCTTCCGCTCCTTTTGTCAGAGCAGGTGGAGGGAAGCACAAGAGTGTGCATATATTGTCCCAGGCTCTGTTTTCCTCCATCATTTCACTGTCTATGAAAACAGTTCATTCTCCCACCAAAACAATGCATGGGGTTTTTTTTAAATAAAAAGAATAGGGGGAAGAAGGAGGTACCATAGGATTATGTATTTGTAGACTGGCTGGGAATGTCCTACAGCCTCATCCTCTGCACACAGGGCTTGCTACTTCTTGGCCTCTCTTTCACTCTTTTACTTCCTTGTTTCTACACTTTAGGAGTTTGCTATGCACCTTTTTCCATGTTTTCCCCAGCAGGATCTTGTGGCAGAGGATGCCAGGATAGCAGCCCTTCTGTGGTGAAAGCTAAAAGAAATTTCCCTGTTTCTGGAGTATGATGAGTTGTAACAAGGCAGATTGCAGACTTTTCAGCTGGTTTAACAGCTGGTGTTTTGCTGTGAGCTGAAATGGCAGCTTTGACCTGCTCTACAGTTCTTCTGATGGCTTAGTTTGGAGGAGAGGGACAGCTCTTGTCCTCCAAACTAAACTCTTGTTCTTCCCAAACCTGTTTATCCAGTTGTATGAAATCGGCTAGGGAGAGGGGAAAGAGAAGATTCTGAAGATGATGTCTGAATGGATCTGAGGACAAGACAGAGTTAGAATGTTTTGATCACCTCAAAATGGACATCCCTGGACCTAGTATATCCGCTTTCCCAGTGTGTTTTAGATGACAATGCTAATTTTACTTCATATAGGTGTTGTATATCTGTTAAACTCTTGCACAAAAATTCAAATTGATAAAAGAACTTAACTTAAAATGTCTCTTTATTTCAGTTCACACAGAAGATGTTGGATAACTTCTATAACTTTGCTTCCTCATTTGCTGTTACTCAGGCACAGATGACCCCAAATCCTTCTGAAGCTTTCATTCCTGCAAATGTAGTTCTGAAATGGTAATGGAAACGATCTCATTAATAACAAGTGTTCTTTTTTCTAGGCATTAAACCAGCTGATTTCTAAGTATTGAACTACTGTCATGCTATTCAGTGAGATTACACAAAAATGTTTGAAAGTGTTTGTTCTTGTTTACCTCAAGTATAGAGAGGTTCTATCCGCTGTTTTTATATTTATTTGTCAGCATCTTCATATCAATTGTTAGAAAAGTGCTATAGAGCCTAGGAAATTTTTTTGCTTCTAGAAATGTCACCCTTGACATATGTTTATTTGCACTATGTTGCTGATTATGCAAATACTCTGGAGGCATAGGAGGCAGAACACACTGATACTTGTCAATTTGTGCTTATTTGTTATGCTTGGTCTCTTCCTAGACATAGTTCCAGCATAGTTACATTGCTTAAAAATATGGGAGAGGTGGAGAAATTGTGTTCCTGGTTGACCTGGTTCTGTCACCAAGACCTGTGAGCACAAATACAAAAGTCTGAGAGTTGTTTTCCAGGGACTGGCTTAAGAAAGAATGGTCTGTGGGGATAGCCTGTGTAGTCTGGAGAGAAACTGTAAACTGCAAGCTGTCCTTCAGGGTGTCTGAAAAATTCTTTCCTACAATTTTATCAGTTTAGCCCTCTTTAGCCTCTACAGCATTAACCTAAACCCTTTTAAAAACAGTATTTTTGGGCTGTGAATACAGTTTTATCATTAATACCGATCTCATGAACACGCAGGCAGTTAACGTAAGCAATATATTTTCTTTGGGACCGTAACTTGATGCAGATCCCTTCTATTTAGAAGGTAACTGCGCACTCCATGAAGATATGTGGGTAAGGCCTCTGATGAGAGAAACCAAAGGGAAGATGGGCTAAAGCATCAGGGTTGTTCATTGCCTGGTTAATGCTGAATTTGCTTTTGGCTGTTGTTCAAAACAGTATAGTGAAGTGAGGCATAACTCTAATAAACTGAATATGTTTGTGTATAGAAATATGTTAATGTGATTACAGCCACAGAAAAACATTTTTTGGTTCTGTTCATGTGTTTGTGAGTCATTATAATGTGTTTAATTATAGTTTGTAATATGTAGAGTATCTTAGGTCTCTGCAGTGGGCTGGCTGCAATGGAAATACAATTAAAAATTCATTCATAAATAAGCCTTTCTCTAATTTGAGTGGGTTTAAAACCATTTAGAGTCTTTTCTCATTTGAGTTTGGTTAGGAACTGTGAGATGTAGGAGAACCTTTTTGTTTGTTTGTTTGATTGGCAGTACCTTTTGATACCTTACAGCTTGGGTTTGTGGGGATTGAAAGGAGTTTGTAGGCTTTTTTTTAAGTCACAGACATCATGTACTTCCCTTACTACTTCTGTAGGTCAATAATGAATTCTGATGTTCACTTTGTTTGTGGTTTCCTTGTTTCTGTGAGTATGGAAAGTGAAATTAGGGCAGCGTGTGTGCATACTTGATTCCATTATGTGTTATTTTCCTCATTAGATTTTTACTAAAACATTACTGTATATAATAAATGTGGAAGTTAGAATTATTTGGTGAGGGTGGAAAAATAATGGGATCTACTTTGTCTCAAGGTTTCTATTAGAACTACAAGGCAAATCAGTGCATATCTTTGAGAGCAGAATTGTCTGCAGTCCCCTCTTCCTAACCTGTGAGCAGGTTACAGCCTGCTAGGAAGCGATCCTGAATTGGACTGAATATGCACTGTGAGCATTCTTCACATGGAATCAGAAAGGAGGATTCTGGATTTATTCCCTGGTGTGGAATAGATGTAACTTATTATGTTCTCTGCATAGACTAAATTATTTGTATCATTTTTGAAGCCATTTTATTTGCAGCAGCTTTTGGGTTTTGGTTGTTTTTTTTCTAGGTATGAGAATTTCCAGAGACGTCTGACACAGAACCCTCTCTTCTGGAAAACATAAGCTTAAGTTGTATCATTGGAAGTGCTTTTTAAACGGTGTTACCCGAAAGATACAGCAAGTAACTTCGCTGAAGAATTTTGGGGTGGGGGAAAAACGGTAACTTTTGTATTACTCTTGAAAATTATTTAAAATTAAAATCTGTGAAAACTACTTGCCTATGTATTTTTTTTAATTGAAGTACTTGGCTGCCACAAGAAATCAGTGTTCCATGTGTATGCATAGAAATATTCTTTTGAAACTGCATTTAAAGTGGAAGAAATTACAAGATGAAAAATGGCAGCACTGTTTCATACTTGTGTGATGTTTTGGGGTGTTTAGTTGCAAACAAAATAAATGGAGCTTTTCCTTCTTTGTTGCCTCATTCTGAAAGGTGATCAGGCAACTGAGAATATGCTGATGGTTTTCCTGCTGGTACTTAAATTGTAAGTTCTTTCACTTTGTGGACAACCAATATTCCTGTCCCCAGCTCATGTAAAAGGTATAAGAGTATTTCCCTCTTTTTGGCCTGAAGACACTATTGAGCTTGATCTCAGGGTACCTGTCTTTAACTTTTCCTGTATGAAAGAGTAATGAAGAGAAATCTTTGGGGACTCTCCCTGCTGCAAGTCAGATAGCTTTGAAATGGCTGTTACGGGCCAATTCAGGGTTGTAAATTTGTACTTTGCAGCCCCAGACTGTTCAGTGAGATGAGAGCTGCTGGGTTATTGACAGTGGAGGTATCTGATGAGTTTGCCTTTTTCTTCAGCTTTCTCTAATTATGGTATGAAGAAGGACGTGGAGAAGGAGAAAAATAAGCATAATGGTTCTTAGTATCTGGAAGACTTTCTCCGTGAGGAAGATGGGTTACATCAAAATGTTGGAGTTGTTTCAAGAATTTGTGGGGTATAGTTTATTGTTTGAGGGGAAGCTATTATGTTCTGCTTTAAGAAGCTCATTACAGCGCAGGGAACTGAAGCTTGTTTTGACCGTCCCGTCTCCTTTGAACTTGTCTGTGATTCTACTCAGAACTTCCAACAAAGCATCTCCATAGTCTCCATCAAGACCAGGAGCGTTGTTCTAAAGGTTTCTGGAGGGGTTGGAAGAAGCTGATGTCCCTTCAGTTTGCTATAAGAAGGTGTCTTTCCTTCAGAAGTTTCCACTATTTAATGCTCCAGAGGGCACAGTGTCCCTAGAACTGCTGCAGTGGAGAAACAGCTTTGTTTCCAAGCGCCTGTGTCTGCTGTAGATGCTGTGGTGTTTGAAGCAGACCTGCCATCCCTGCAGTCTGCTTGCCAGCGTGTAATGTTGGGGCAGCCATGTACGAAAGAAGCGGTGAGAAAACAGGAGGAGACCTTCTTGCCCCCAGCCAGTTATGTGAGAGGGGGGACACTGATGTTCGATGCAGAAGAGGTTAAAGGATCTGGTGCTTTAGAAGTGTTCAGGTGTGATTGATGGGTAAATGAGGGTAATTATCATCCCTCAGAGGTATCATCTGTGTGTGCATCATCCCTCCAAGAGAGGCTGCTCTAGAGCCCTCTGAGGGAAGACACTGCTGGGCTGGGGCTCACTGCTCACAACCCAGTTACAGGCTTGCAACCGAGTTTCATGTCCTACGTGTACAAAATTTCTGCAAATGGTTTCTTGTGTGGAAATATTTTAGTACAGAGAGCGTGGAAGTTAATTTTCTGATATGCTGTTTTATGTTTCTCCCTTACCATCAGACCCTATGGACATGTTAATGATGGATTTGTGTAACAGTTTCAGGAGATAAAGATGGGGAAAGGAAGTAGATGTCTCTGTGGGTGGGAGGAAACCTCTCTGCTTATTTCCAGCTCTGAAGAAAGGAATACCAAGTAGCACTCAACTGCTCCTTCCCTGCCGCTGTAGAAACAACCTGCTGATTTATTGATTTAGGGGAGAGATAAAACATCCTCCTCCAGCAGAGGAGGCCGCAGCCCTCCTGTGATGCACAGGTGATGGAGGGACTGGTGGTGACCTGGTGGCTTCTGCTGCCCAGCCCCATTCTCACCTGCCTGCCTGTTGCTGGGAGGTTCTGGTGCTGCCTCCCGCTCTCACAGTTGCTTTTCTCTTGAGCTGGTTTGCAGCATGAGGGAGAAGGGAGGCAGGGAGGTAGCGCTGGAGGGTTTTGTAGTGTAGAGGAGGTTGAGGAGGGGGTTTGTAATGGCACAAGTGAGAAATATCTTTGCCCTTTCAGGTCCAGGTGCTAGAGTGTGAGTGTGACAACCATGACTTCCTTTTTCTGGCCCTGGAAAGGTGACTTCAAGGCATCTGAAGTCTTGTTTCCAACACTCATGTCTCACACTACCAAAGGTAGGAGCACAAGGAGCCGTTTTACAAGTGTTCTCATAGCAACTGTTAACTACAGCAGCTGCTGTCTCAGCCTTGGGGTCTGGGGTGGGTGGGTGTGCAGGACTGGTGGTGGATCTGACCGATTGTTCCAAGGGGGGCAGTAGGGCAGCCACAATGTCTGGGGTCTGCTCCAGGCTCTGGCCCTGACTTCTCGTGGATTTGGATGATGCTGGGCTCAGAGGGTTCCAGCTCTCCCCAAAGTGGGGATCAGCCAACCTGGGTTCCTGCTTGGTTAAAAGAGCGGGAGCTGCCTGAGTGGAAGTCTAGGGGCTGCCTGTCCAAAGATATATGTGGGGGAAAGTGGCCATGGCACATGAGAAACTTGGGGATTCACAAGTCTTCACAGCTCCTGTGGAGCCCAGCCCTGACCTCTTTTTTTTGATGGAAATCTGTGGCCAAGTTTTCCTGGTCGTGTGGTTACACTTCACGATCAGCATCTGAAAGGAACTGTCAGAATGAGCAAGTGTCCTGCTCCAGAGACATGGCTTGAAATTCAGTGATGGGAAAGGAATTGTTTTACTTTCTATCAGTGAAATCCTGCTTGCTGTGCCAGAGTCAGGACCCCCTCTGCTTTCTTCCCACCACATCTTGTACATCCACATTGGCAGCTTTTGGATGTCAGATGGCAGGAGATGTGTGTCCCTGGGTGCAAACCACCTGCAATTTCTGTTTCAGCACCAGAGTTGCCCTGGGGTCAGCAGAAGGCTTATAGCCTTAAATCAGTCCAAAGCCCAGCCATGCAGCCCCTGCCAGGGGTGTGTGCAGTCTGTGGGGCAGGAGGGGGTGTTTGAAGACAGTGGCATCATCTCATTTGTTTAGGAATGTGCTTGTGAGCTTGGTGACTTAGGGCATGATATGTCTTTCATTTACTCTGCAGAGATCGTGGAAATTTGGAGTCAGGTGTCTCATTATATTCAGCAGCAGCTGGCACCAGGCAAGGTGATCTTTATGCCCTGTTTCTCCCCTCATACTTTGGTGGTTTTGGCAGCCTGACCCCTACCAGAGTCATTAAATATAATTAGTCTTATCTTTCTTTTACTTCTGAGATGTTGGGTTTCTGCTTTTAAATGTAGTCAACAAGTGTGCTACAAATAAGATTTTCCTGTAAGTGTACAGAAAAAAAACAAGTCCATCTCCAGTTATATTCAAAAGATCAATGCTGTCAGAGTTTCTCAGTTCCCTGCTGCCAGAGTGGAAGGACCACCCAACATTTCATAATTGTTGGAAACCCCTTGCATCTCCTCTAGCTGAAGGGTATTTGTGCTACTTTTATGTCAAATCCTTGTCCATGTTCCTTTTTCCTTCTCTGCTTTTAGAGTGTCAGAATAGTTGGGCTGGGGATGTTCACTGTTTTTATGGAAGAGCTATGTATGGAATGATTGTTTGCCCATTCAGAGCCCCATAATTTCAACTGTCCAGTGTTGTCAGAAAGATTCTTAACTTTGGCTGTGCTAGAAGAATTATTGCCAGTAAGAAGATGGAGTAAAATTTTGTTTGCCTTTGAAAGAAATGTGTGGTGTCTGATAATACTGTCTAGGAATGACCACTGTCCCCAAAAGCTGTCACACTTACTCATAAATTCATGGGATTTTGGAGTGGTTTGAGTAATTCTTGGGAGGAGTTCTCTTTTGCTTCTTAATTGGAAATGTTTGACAGGGCATACTAAGTCTCTCAAGCCCTCAGTGCCCGCACACTGAGTGTGGGCAGAGTTACAATGACCTTATCACAGCACTCACAAAGATCACTCTGTAGCAAGGATTGCCTGAGGCTGCTGAAACTTGACTGCAATTGGGGTCTTAGCTGTGTAAGTCTCTTTGCTCCTCTTGTGTCACTTAATAGATTCTACACCAGCTGTCCCGTTGGATTATGCCACCATAGCCTTGGAGACATCAAATCCATGTGACACTGTGGAGAAATGCATGAATGAGATTGTGATGCATCTCTCCCGCTGCATCTCAAACAGACTGAATATTGATTTTGTTTTCCTAGACATGGGTGTCCCTTTTACCAGGCAAAAAAAAGGCAAAATGAGGTTTTATGAAAAATTACTTCTCAGCCTGGATGCAATGGGAAACTTTAAAGAAGTTCTTAACAATGTAAGTCCTACTGTTTTGGCAATGCTACTCACAGGATTTCAGACTGAATCTCAAAGGACTGTTGAATGGTGTCCCTTGGCGTGCCGTGATTTGTCTGACCACTTGGCCCAGACATTATGTACAATAATGCAGGTGCTCTATTGATTTATTCTCTTATCAATTGTCTTGATGACATATAAGATCTGAAGAAGAGCTGTGTTGATGAAACAAGCGGGGATCCAGCCCAGTGTCCTGTCCCTGAAGGCTTAGGAGAGGGTAGGAGCACCAGGCAGGATAGTGCTGGCACTTGCCGTTCTGCGTAAGTGGTAAAGCAGTCAGGGCCTGGCTGAAGGATTAGCCTGAAGCCTGGGAAGGAGGCTGTGCTTGCTTCCACTGGCTTCTCTGCTGGTCAAGATTTTGTCTCCTGGTTGAAGCTGTTGAGTGTCACCCTTGCAGAAAACTTGGCAGTGTTACTACCTAGGATCAGTTCTTAGCAGTGGTGTCTCTGCTTGTTGTAAGGAGGGGCTACAGTTAACAAAAGAGAGCTTTGCTGGAGAGCTTTGGTGAGGTAGCTGCTGCTTTTAGCAGTTGAAAGGTTTGCTGCCCTTGTTGGCAACATGGTTGTTGCCTTGGAATCATCTCCCCTCTCTTTGTCTCTGTTGAAGAGGAAGAAAGGGATGATGAATTGGGTCATTCCCCAGGGAGAAGCTGGAGCTCCTGACATCCTTCCTAAACCTGACATCCTGTTTCCTGGGTGAGTAAGGCTGTTTCTGTTCCCCTTGACTGATGATGTGAGAGCCTCTCAGCTCATGTTGGGTACCACTGCATTACTAGGATTTTTCTGCCTCTCTTGAGGGTATTTGAGGAAAAACTCATTCACAGGACACTCCACACTTGTTCTTGCTTGGGTTGGAAGATGTATGTCTTCCCTTGAAGTAATATAGAGAAGTGATTGGGTTTTATGTTGCCAGCCTGCCATCAATCATGCAAAATCATCATCATTCATTAGACAGAATTTGTGAAGCCCAGAAAAATATGGGCAACATCTTCAAGTTTCATCTGCTTTTTCCTCTTTCCTTTGAGTGAGACTACAAAAAGACAGAACTACAGGAAAAGTCTTAAGAAATTCTCCGGTGCAGAATTTCATGCAGACTTCTACAGAACTATATGTGATAGAAGATGGGATCCATACATGTCACATGTTGAAAATCCCATACCTTTTGTGAGAATTAAGTGAAGAAATTATATCTTAAATGCCCTCTTCAGGAGTATGGGAGAAGTGATTTTTTTTTTTTTTATTTTTTTTTTGGCAAACAGGAAGCCTGTTGGTAGGGGGATGTGTCCTGTGTGTAACGCTGCAAAGGAGCTCCATCGTGACCCCGGTGATGGAGTTCCCTCTTTACAGGTGCTATGATGTTAGTCAGGGAGGGTAAATACCCAAGGGAAGGGAAGGTTAAGAGTAGAATTCAAAATACTTTTGGCATATTGGAGAGCAAAAGGTCTCCAGGTACACTTGGGATAAGGGATGATAGATGGTCTCCAGTTGGAGCAAGGAGGATTTGCATTAGACTCAACTCCCTAACAGTAAGGATTAGTGAGACCTTGGATGTGGACAGCTCCTCCAGGCACCGGAGTCCCTTCCTGTGTAACTTGGTTTCCTACAACAAGGCTGTTGAGAGCAGTGGACTGCAGGATGGGGTCATTCATGAAAGCTGGAGACGGAATGTGGCGTCCTGCATGCAAACTGGTGGTGTCTTTTCTGCAGCCTGCAGTGTAACACTGAACATGGAGAATTTTTTCTTAAATCCCTCCATGAAAAACCCACTAACTCCCCCAAGGAGAAGCAGAGAGATTATTTTAAGGAGAAGATTAACAGGAAGGGTAATGTGAGAGCAGACTCCTGAGAACATTGTGTGTGTTCTCTTTTTGTCCTTCTTGCTAGGTGCCTATGGCACATGTTAAAAGGCCCCTGGGAGTTGTTATTGTGGATCTGTTCTCCCTTTCTGGTGAATCACAGGTACAAACTGTTCTTTTCTAAGTTGGTTTGTGCACCAGGGAGTAAACACTTAGGGAGATCCTTCTGGATGCTGAATACCAAATTCTGCCAATAGTGGTGGTGTTTCTCTCTCAGGTGGCCTATTTGTTTTCTTCTGAGGAGACACATCATCTGGAGACGGTTGTAGAAGAGGTTCATCACCTGTGCCAAAAATGTACTTCACTTGTCAGTCTGGGCATTCCAGCCCTTTTTCTTCTTGATTGGTCATGAACTTCTCCAGAAGAACGTCTGTGGGTTGAATGTATCAGAAAGGTGAATTTATGCAGTCAGGGTCAGTACAGAGATCCTAGGCTCTGTGAAATAAAATTGCTTCTCCAAAAGAGACTGCTAGGTCTCTAGCCTCCCAACCAACTTTTCACAACAGGGACCAGATAAAGCAGGGGCAAAAATAGTATCACCAAGAGTAATACTGATTTGGAGGAACAAGTTGGATGAGTTCCAGTGTTCAAAAGGGCCTAAGAATAGGAGAGATGGGGAATTAATAGTCTTAGTTTTTTTATGAGCAATTTCTTGAGCAATTTCTGCATGTCATTCTCATGTGAATCCTCAGCAAGATGCTGTTTTAAGAGTGGTGGTGGTTCATGCTCATAGGGGTTCTTCCAGCTCTTCCTTGCAGTGGTCCTATGAAAGTAAGGGCAGTTGATATGAAGAAAGGACCAAGGGAGAAAATCAAGAGAAGAGAGTCCTCAGGGGAGCCTCTTGAGGAAACGGTGGAGGATAACACTGTGCCTTTGTACTCGTGTGAGAGAGATGTTTCTTTTGGACATGATGTGTGTGAACTCTGGAAAGTTATGAGTATGTGTCACAAGAAATTACAGGAGGATGTGTGTGTAGCAGACTTCTTTAAGATCCTTTAAGTCTGCTTCATTTTACTCTGTAGTCTTCTTCCAGTGCACAGATATGTTTAGTAACTGAATGAAGGAATTGTTCCAGAAGTAGAGGATTACTTTCTTACTTTCTTGATTTGAATAAACCTGCTTTTTTTGTCTTGAGAGCAATGTTCAGACTCTGGCAATATTTTGTGAGAGGGAGGAGAGGTCCAAATGCTCTCTGAACCACTTCTCAATGCTGTCTGTTGTGTCTGAGCTTTGTTCAACACTTTGAACTGTTCCCAGAGGCCAGTGAAGCTCAGAGGTGAGTGACCATTAAGGAAGCCTTGCTTTGAGGTGAATGCATGCTGCCTGACAGAGCAAAGCATAATTCAACCATCCTGTGCTCCCAGAGCCACAGCTGGCTTCATTTTTGGTATTGGTAGGTACTTTTGGTACTTTTGGTATTGAAGGGTCCTAGATCTGGGCTTCCTGACCTTGACTTGAGAGTCTGGAACCAGAGCTGCATTGCGCAGCTCAGGCTTTCTGCTCTCTCCTTTTGTTGGAGCAAAGGAGCAGAAGACACGTAGTTGTCCTGGAGATCTGCCTTGGGCAGCAGAAACAGGTTCCCTGCCATGAGTTATCAGCTGTAGAACTAACTTGTCCTGGCCTTGCTCAGACTCCTCCTGATACGCATTTTTAGGAGTTTGTCTGAAGTTTGGAGAAGCTCCTGAGAGGAAGTGGACATCAAAAAGACACTTGAAGTGAAACCTAAAACTGAACACCACCTTGACCACTATATCAGAGCAATAAAGGCACACTCTATGAATTGTTGTATTTATAATGCCACCTTTAATTTTAAAAAAGTTAGTAAGATGGATGTTGATCCTTAAAAGAAGCCTTATAGGTGTGTTCACTGTTACATTAATTGCTTCTATTGGATCTTTCTGTAATGGGTACAAGTTACTCTTTTTACATTGTGTTCTTCAAGTCCACGTGCTCATGAAAAATGTAAGACTGTTGTACCTGGGTCACTGTTAAGCTGTTATGGGATAGAAATGCACAGGTTTTTTTAAATCATTTGGATCATTGACCATAGTAGGAAGGCTTTTCCTTTCTGCTGGTGGAGCTAAGCAGTGCTGATGGAAAGGCTGAAGACAAAGGCCAGAAAGGCAAGTGAGAAATAAAACCCTTTGCCCCCTTTCAAAGAAGAGACTAATCCTCTGGGTTATTGTATTCTGTGCTCTTCCAGGAGATGGAGAAGCTTGCTGTGGAGTGGCATTTAAGAACAGTCCTGACAGGTGCTGCCCAGTGGGAGAAGCAATAGCAGATTGGGCAGAATAGAAGGCTCAAGGCAAAGAGTACACAGGGGACCCGAATACTGCAAGCATTTGAAAACATTCTGAAAAACAGTCTTTCTTCTCCCCCCAGAGGAAGATGAGTTTTGAAGCTATCGAAGTCATCGTGTAAGTCTTGGTTTAGCAGTGCCTAGGAGGTGATTTTTGTGTGTCTCTCACTTGGCAGTTCATGATCTGGAGGGAAAAGCTCTCAATGCAAGTCACAGAATCACAGAATCATTCAGGTTGGAAAAGATCCTTGGGATCATCGAGTCCAACCATCAGCCCTACTCTACAAAGTTCTCCCCTACACCATATCCCCCAGCATCTCATCTAAACGACCCTTAAACACATCCAGGGATGGTGACTCCACCCCCTCCCTGGGCAGCCTATTCCACTGTCTGACCACTCTTTCTGTGAAAAATTTTTTCCTAATGTCCAGTCTAAACCTCCCCTGTTGCAGTTTAAAGCTGTTCCCCCTTGTTCTGTCACTAACCACCTGTGAGAAGAGACCAGTACCAACCTCTCTACAATGTCCTTTCAGGTAGTTGTGGAGAATGATGAGGTCTCCCCTCAGCCTTCTCTTCCTCAAACTGAACAGTCCCAGCTCCTTCAATCTCTCCTCATAGGATTTGTTCTCCAGGCCCTTCCCCAGCTCCTCTGCACTCGCTCCAGCACCTCCATATCCCTCTCGTATTGGGGTGCCCAAAACTGGACACAACACTCCAGGTGTGGCCTCACCAGTGCAGAGTACAGGGGGACTATCACCTCCCTACTTCTGCTGGTCACACTATTTCTAATACAAGCCAGGATGCCGTTGGCTTTCTTGGCCACCTGGGCACACTGCTGGCTCATGTTCAGCTGCTTGTCAGTTAGAACCCCCAGATCCTTTTCTTCCAGAAAAGTCAGAGGGCAGGGAGAGCAGGTTGCTGTGCTAAGGGTGTGCACTGATGATTTCTTCTGATACAGTTCTCCTTGGCCCAGTGGGGTGGCTCTTGATTAGGAGTGCAATTTCTGCTAGTGAGACGGCTTCAGCCAGTTGTGTCCAGACATCTTGTAGAGGGGTAGCTCCAGCTGGCCTTCCTGCTCACTAGACCTAGATCAGAAATACTAATTTGAAGAATATGCCGTGCTTTTGTAAATTACTTTCCATAACTAAGAATTAGGACTTGCTCCCAAGACCACTGGCATGAAAACAAAAATTTTTATCAGCTTCAGTCGCTGAGGAACAAAGCCTTTAAGGATTCCTTTATCAAGTTAGGTCAGCCTTAGGAACACATTCCTTTGATGCCTTTGAGACTGCTCAACAACATTTCCTGTGTTCACGGCTCAGCCTAAAATGAACACTTTCCTTGTGCAATAGCCAAGGATCCCACTGGAGAGACTTGCAAAAAAGAAAGGGCATGAGCTCAACCTGGGGGCCATAAGAAAAAAAACAGAAGACAGATGAGAGCCAGGAAAGATGTGTATGGACTGCTCCTGAAAAGTAAAATTAATTACATGTCAGGTAACATGGGCAAAGCTCCATGTTGTTTCCCAGAAGCCATGTAACAGGCCCAGACCCCCAGATACTTGGTTTCTGGTTCAACCAAGGATTTAATTTCCTCAGACACATTTGTAGGCTCCTTGTGGAGAAGCAGCAATGAGGGCAGTTAGCAGAGGCCCAGGCAGAACTCCCTTGTCAGAGCGGGTCATTAGGATCATTCTGTGTGAGCTGCCAAATCCTGCTGTAGGATAGGGTAGTTTTGTTACACGGGCGGCAGATGCCTCAGGTAGCTGATGATGTCAGAAGTGCTGTCAGAAGACAGAGGGACCAAATGGAAGCCAGAGTAAGAGCATTGTTAAGTTGTGGCACGGCACTGAAGCCTGCTGGTGGCCATTGCTCAGGTTCTCACACTTCTAAGGAAGCATCTGCCTGGTGTGGAAGTAAAAATAATTAACACTTCACAGGCCTTTGCAAGGCCTCACTAGTTAAGAAGTACATGTCAGCATGAGCTAACAGCCTCACTGGGTCAGCATGATTTAATTAACAAAGGATTGAATTATTTGTAAAAAAGAGGTACTGTCTAGAGCTTATCTGACTCCCTGGAACATCCTTATGTGAAGTAATCCATGTGTTACTGCTCTTTGTAATTTTTTTTATAGTCCTGCTTATCTGACACAGTTTGGTGAAGACTGAGTTGTATAAACTAAAGGTATATAAACTCTGTAAGGGCCCCATTTTGGGAGGAGATAAATCAGCAGCGGTGGTCACTCTGCTGCTCTGTCTCCTGTAGTTGTAGTAACAAACTGCATTCTGGTTATTCCATGATGCTGGTAGGATTGTTGTTTGGGCTTCAGGAAGCCAGACTAGACCATGTGGGTGGGATGGCTGCCTCCCCAGCCTGAGCTGTGACTGCTCTTGCCCTGGCTCCAGTCTTTATATATGTAATCATATACATTTTGAATAATTCAGAACTGCCAGTGCCGTAGCCACTGTGGGCTCAGCAGGTGCTGTCTCTGAGCTTGGTGAGCATGGTACACGCTTGAGACCATCCCTGTAAATTACTTTCCTCTTCATTCCAGCCTGCTGTGGCTGAGCTCACAGATCAGAATCTTGCAGGAGGAAGATTCCATCCCCCTTCAAATTGTACCAGAGAGGTGCCTTTTGAAACTGCTGGGAAAGTAAGAACTCATTCATTTCTATGGGTTGTTTCAACTGCCAAACTCTGCTTCTCAAGCATAAGTGCTTTTACATTTTCTCATCTGTGAAATGTACGATTACAGTGGGCTACTGCTGAATTTCAGTGAGAGCTGATACTATGATCACTGTGTAGTAAGCAGGCATTTTGTTTATCTAGGCAGATTTAACATAAGAAGACTCCAGGGTCTTGGAGCAGCAGGTTTTTTTGTCATTCCTAGTTCTAGCTGATTAATTTGGGATTTGTTGTCAGGCTGCTAATGATCTTTCCCTGTGGATTCAGCATCCTCACAAGGAAAGCTCAGAGACACTCAGGCAGAGGGAAGGAGCAGAACCAAAAATACTGGAGAGGAAGGGGCTAATGGCCACCTCTGTGGCTATGGCCTGTGCTGTGGTGGAGTCACGATTACAAGACAGGTCACCAGACTCACAGGTACCAGCTGCTGAGGAGTGTGCTGCAGGAACAGGGAGTTCCTGCTTGCTGTTCTGCACCAGCCTGTCCCATTCTGCTGACTATGAGCCTTATCTACTTTGGCAGTTGCTGTATTTACTACCTCATCCAGCTTTTGTTCCATATGGTTTGTCCTGAGAGATGCCAAAACAGTCTTTACTATTTCTTTGTGATGAGAGGGATAATAAAGACTTCTTGGTCTGCTTGCTAGAACAGCGCAGTATTTCCTTGTTGAGGAATGGAATAAACCTCTTTCTTACTGTGTTTTCCTGTTTCAGGATGAATAGTATTTTAGTGTCTTTTCTCTGCATCTTTCAGATTGCAGTTCTTGACTTTCAGCCACAGAACCAGAGCTCCCCAGCACAATCAGTGGTGAAACATGAGCATGAAACGCACCAAAGAAAACACACACTCCTACAGATGCTAGGAAGGGCTAATTCAATCTACACTTGCATGAAATTCTTCGCCTTAAAATTAGCAGCCTCAAGAAGAACCTGATTTAAAATTACAGGGTGGTAATATTTTTTTTTTTAATTCAGTCACCACAAGATGGAGTAAAACCCCAGCAAACAGGACCTTAATCTCTGAGGAAGAAACCCGTCGAACTGAACCACTGATTTAACATTCAGGAACCTATTTTCTACTTCCACCTCTGCTACAAACTTTCTTGCTGACTCAGGGCAAAGGCTCTGCCTAAAAATTAGGATTGTAGTCCAAGCCAATGATTTAGCCAAGTTCTAAGTCTATGCAAGTTGGCAGAGAAAGACAAGGACCTCCCAGTACCTCTTCTCTCCGCTTGTTTTTTTATGAAGGGATGAAAGATGAATCTCTTCAGAGACATACTCAGTGTGCAACAGCTGAAGGAAACAGCGCCTTTCAAATTTTATTGTATTCTTCACCCAGAGTTCACACAGAACAGACATCTGTAAGACGTGCAGCCTCCTGAAACAGTTTCCTGGCTGTACTGCAACTATCCCCCAGGAGATTGGAGCCAGGCAGAGCCTGACTTTATCTCTCTCTCATCTGCCTTTGGCTGAGATGGGAAACCAGAGTCTGTTACAGAATTTGGCAAAGAACAGAGCGGCAGGTGGCTTGCAGACAAGGGCAAAGAACACACGTTAATGTCTTTTGGGATCTTTTTGGTAGATTTCTCCAATATTAGGATCAAACCACACTTCCTTTGCTGAAGAACTTAAGCACTGGAGCGCTCGAGGTATGTTACACAAAAGTATATGGTAAAAGATTTTGGAGAAATTAAACTCTTTAAATTATTTTGCAATGATTATAAGTGCCACTCTGTATCTTCCAGAAGATGCACAATAAAAATTTTATTTTTCCCCCTTTTTTTAGTCTAGAACTAGGCAACTCTAGGAAGAAAACACCCCAATGAAACAAACACACTTTTATGGGTCTGAAAACCAGATAGGACTGACTGTTGTAAAGGAGAATTTTTTATTTCCCTGTGACTTGCTCCAGCTCTACTTTTTCAAGTTCACATTTCCTAGCTCTTCCCTTCATTAACACTTTAAATCTGATTTCAGCTCTGACCAGGTTTCTCAGGGCAAACCTGCTGGAACATGTGTCTGTACTGAGTCTTCAGCACGTTTATAAATTAATCCAAAAGTTAGAGCTGACCCTAATTGTGTTGGCTGCTCTCTAGTAAAGCACCACCCTTCCTTTCCTTTCTCTCAAACTGGGCAGCTCATTTGTCAGAATGCACATACCAAAAAAACAATCCTGGCTGAAAAATCCCTACTGCTTTTGTATCCCCTTTCCCTCTCAACCCTGCACGTGAGGAAACACAGAAGACCTGGTCCAAGGGCATGTTCCTGTAAAGCATTTGCAAAGCTGGTACGAGCCTCCAATCCAAGTGTTCTCAATAGAGTTTAGCTCATCCAGAGATGCAGTTGAACTAGAGGTTAAAAACTGCCTCCAAGCTCCAGTCCCACCATCCTCTTCTCCAGCTAATTTGTGTTCAACTCTGCAGGTAGTTCAGTCTCTAGCTAGAGAGACTGGTTCTGCCCAACTCTGTGGTTTTACACTTGGCTTCCTGATTGTGTCCCCATGACCAGTCCGTCAAGGACACCTCTTCTGAGAATGAGCGCACTGGCCCCTTGGCTTGTGCAAGAAAAAGGTCCAGAATCCAGCTCAGTTACACACTAGATTTTGGACAGATCTCTGCTACAACAGTACTACTGCACCTCCCCAGGAGTAAGGACAAGGATTTAAAAAAGCAAAAAGGGAAAAACATCCTATGTTACAGACTAAGACTTGTACACTACTTGCCAGTTCAACTTCATTTTTTGCAGGCTCCCAAGGACACAAATCAAAACGGGCTTAGTCATATTCCTTCAAACTGAACTGGTCGTTTATCTAAACAGAGCACTTACAAGCTCCCCAAACTGTAACGAACAGGAAAAAGCAATATCCTCAAAGATAAAAGTCAGATATGCACTTAAGAAGTCAGTCGCAGACAGAACTACTTAACTTAATCTGCTGATCAAAAAAGCACTGTTACGTTGCCAGTGATAGGATTTTATACAAATACAAGTACACTAATACATTCTTTTCAAGTAATGTGTTATGGTGAAGGATAAGAAGAGCACAGTAGGAAAAAAAAGTATGTAAATGGTTCAGCTTCAGTAAGTGTTACTACCCACCTTCCTCGGTCAGGTACACGCAGCTATTGTGCAATGTCTTGGACCACTTCCAGAACACAAACGCTAACGTTTCAGCTGTACACTGACAAGATACACAAGGGTTCTGAACACAGTTATCGTTGTTAATGATGTCTGCCATCTCATCTATTTTCCCCCTTTCATTTTTATTAATTGTACATATTTTAAACCTGTATGAAATAATACTGATTTTATAATTCATTATTCCTAGGGCGAGTAAAACACTGATGAGGCTATTTGGGGATACAGACAATAGAGGCAATTAAGATATATTTCCAATAACTAACTATGATTTAAGTTAATTGCAGTAAGGAAACAGCCAGAATCCAGGTGATGTGATCCACAAAAAAAAAAAAAAAAAAAAAGAAGTAAAGCTTTTTCCCCTAACCAGTAACAGAAACGGTGAAAAGCACATCCCAATTTGAGATTATTAAAATTTAACGTGCAACTAACTTAAGGAATGAGTTCAAATATTTTTAGCAGTGATTTAACATTTATTTATACTATATTCTTAAGTGAAGTATTTTCTTTGTGTGGTCCCTGGACAAGATTCAATAGCTTCGTTAGGTTTTCAGTCAAAAAGGCACAAACCCAGCTGCAAGCATACACAACCCAAATTTCTAGCAAGTTACTGTGTATTTGTGATAGCTATACGCAAAGCAATTTCAGAGGCCATAAGTGAAAACTCATTGTGGGAAATAATTAAAATGGACAATCCAGAAAACTTTACAAAAATACTTCTTTTTATTAAAAGCAGCAATTTCAAGCAGAACAATACACAGAATGTAAACATCACTAAGTTCAGCTCCAGCCTGCCGAACCTTTGAGAAAGTCTACACTAAATGCATCTACTGTACTAGCGAGTTAACAGACTATATTATAATTTGAAAATATATTTTCTACTTTGAATTAAGAAAAAGTAATTTATCGTAGTCTGTCCCAGCGCCAGATACTGGCATCGTCACACACAGCTATAAGGATACTACTGTCCCTGCTAAAACTGGTTTGTCGAATGGCAGCAACACATTTAGGATGGGTAAGAGTCGTACACCTATAAATAAAAAAAAATTATTCAGCTGCAGTGTTAAATCTGCACTTGGTACTACATTATGGAGCACTGTTTCACCAACCTCTTTCTTATGTGACCTAGGAGGAGCTGAAGGGCAACAGGATTATGCCCTTCCTGGTGTATTTTATATTCCAAATGTGGATTTGGGAAAGCAGTAATTTCCTGTGTGCCCACCACCATTTCTCATCCACCCAATTTTCATTGAAGCACTGACTGAAAGCTTATTAAATCATATTATTCAGGACTTCAGCAATGTTCTCTCCCAGTGGTTAGGAAGAAAATATTGTAATTGGGTGATTAAAGACTGCAGCATTTTCAGGAACTTCATATGTTTGTGTATATACACACACACACATTTATATAGATTACATACATCTAAAATATGTAAACATCAGTTTATATAATTATATAGCGTACATACAAATATTATGCCTATATTTATATACATAGTGTATATACATTTTATACACATTATGTTTAGGGTTTTGGTTTGTTTTTTTGCATTTGTATGGTTTTTTTATATACACACACACACACATATATATAAGACTTGCTGTAAAATTGCCTGGCCACACAGGTGAGGAACTGGAAAGCCGCACTGTTTTCTCTACGTTGTGCTCATAGCTAACCTTTATACTTCCATTACTCTAGTTCCTTCCCCTATTTCTCCTCTGTCATGTGCTACAGCACATCTTCTCTTAATTGCTCTGTAAATTTTCCACCTTAATTAGCTTGTAAGCTCTTTGAGGAACATATTGTGTTTTACTGTATCTACATATGGTACCCAGCACAATCTAACTGGGGCCTCTTGGCAATACTGTAATATAAATAATAAATCAGTAAAAAGTAATAAAATTTATTAAATCAGTAAAAAATAATAAATGTTAACCTTCAGGAGCTCAGAATGTTTATTTACCTAGTAGTTAAAATGGAAAGTGACTACTACTGTTAAAGAATTTCTACAGTTCCCTTTCTTTCAGTAAAGGAAAAAGGAAAGTTCCCCAACTCCCTGTCTTAACAAAAATAAAATTACAAAAAAGTAAGTACTTACTTGGCTTTATGAGGATCCTCTATATCTAAATCCCAGACATAAAGTTTGCCAACCTGATTGCCCAGAGCAAGCATCTTTAAAAGAAAGCAGAGGATATAAAAGTTTTAAAATACTAACTCAAAGAATGGAAGCCAGAATTTTATAAAAGCTCTATAGCTGATAAATTGTGTGTGAATGTTTGAACATGAATGACTTAATGAGTTTGTTGGAGGGGCTAGAAATGCTGTAAAATTTGCCTCCTTTCGTCCACTTTATTACCCATCCCTGCAGATGGGGGAGTAAGATATCGGTAAACATACCCTTGATGGAAAATAAATATTTATTTGGTGGAATTTTTTCCACCAGGCAGAACCCAGAATGAGAAATCCGGGGCTCTGCTATTTTCCTATAAAGCCCCTTGCAGCAAATCATTCTGCTCCTCACACATCACATCGCAGGAACCGAGACATTCTATGCCCATAAGTATGGAATCAGTGAAAAGTTACGCACCTTCAAACACAGCAAAGTCCAAGCTCACACATACCTTTTGCCAGAAATCCATTGAAAACCTCATGTACCATATATCACACTGGCTGTAATCAAATCTCCCAAGGATGGTTACGTTTGACTCACTGGGCTTGATTTTATCGATATCATCTTCCATTTTCCCAGGTTTCCAGCACACAATGGCATTTTCACAAGACTGGGGGGAAACAATGAAAACAAAATCACCTATATTTACAATTTATACTGCACATTCAGTCTAACTATAAATATAACCAAACATTTTGTCTCATGGCTTCCCCAATGACATTAAAAGAAGTACAACAGAAAATCTCACCTCTGCCCTTAGATCACAGCCCCATCACCAACAACACATCACTGCCCATCGCTGGGAGCCTGCTGCCCTCACAGCCTTGCCAGATAACAGGGCTGCAGGAGCCCTCCCTCACCCAGTTCAGAGGAAGGCAACCAGATGTGCTCAAACACACTTCAAGGAGCAGTTTAAATTAACCTTTTGAGGATTGTTCACCCAACTCCTTCAACCAACAGGACCGTGCACGCATCAGTTTCTGGCAACGAGGCAGTTGGATCGCCTAGTTTAAGATCTGCAAGCAGATGGACTACTGGACACAGCACATTAAACCAAGTTACACCATTATGGGAACCCTCATTTCTCCCTTTAGCAGCAGGACCCCTCAGCAGTACCTTTATATTCTCTTTCTGTACCTTCCGTGTAGATTCTGGTTAGCTGCTATCCCTGTGCTTTTAGCAGAGGTACAGCTGTAATAATAATTTTACTTTTTAAGTACAAGCTGCTTATCCACACATCCTGCCAGTTGACAAAATTCACAATACACTCCATAAAATCATTTGACACAGCACAGTAATTTAACCTAAGACCCCCTAGTAAAACTTCTATTGTTTAAGATCCTCAAAACTAGCAGATAAAAAACTGCAACATTACCTTGGAAAGAATTAGATCTCCCAACCATCGTACACAGTCAACATAGTTTCTATGTATGTCTCTCGTAGAAAAGTCAGGGAAGTGAATTTTCTGGGAAATAAAAGGCCTATGAAGAAAATTGCCAGGTGAGGTTCAGAGAAACACAGAAGCACAAGTCTAATTTTTAACAGCCAGTTTTAACACATCTCGATGTTAAAAGGACAAGCCTTTTTTTTTGTTTTAACAGTTTTATAACAAAGTAGATTTTGTATGCTTTTTTTTTAAATACTAATGGAAACAGTCCCTGTTTTCACCCTCATTCCTAATCAAATAACTAGTCTCTCGTGAACAAGACTGTGCAGAAACAGTGCTGACCAAAGCCACTCCTTCAGATACTGAATACAGCTCCTGTTGCCAAATACTTCAAGAATTAAAGCTCAGTTTTCCTGATGCTGCTTCTGCAACATCTAAATTGTTAAATAGAAATGCACACTATAAAAAAAAAAAAAAAATCATCATTTTGAAAAAAGCACGCTAAAAAAAGCATCATTTAATATTTGGTAACATTACCAAAAAAAGCGAGAGTATTTTCACAGCTAGTCTCACTGCTGAACATGTTCAGTGTGTTTTAGACTCTTCAATTCTCTCAATGGTTTAACTGGAAGTTAAGATTAAAAAGTTGAGGAACTTCATAGAGGAGGATTTATCTATCATGTATCTAATTTCTATGCTTATGGACAATTTACTCATATCTGAGGTCAGATCAGAGAATGATGAAAATTAAGGTTATTACTACATAAACAGCTTTGTCTCCACCCCAAAGTCAAATAACAGATAAAATAATTAGTAATAACTACTCAATATAAAACTATTTGCTACATTTAATTACACGGATTTGATTCCTTCCTAGAAATTTTGAGGTAAGAGAAAGAAAAGCCATTGACATCTTGAAACACTGTGAAATAAAAGCTTTAATTAAGAAGGATAGAGATAATAATTCCAGATTATTTTCTAGCAAAGCAGATAAGAAATAATTAAGATAATAATTAAAAATAGAAGTGTCAGGACTTTGAATTCAACCACCAAGAAGACACATCTTGTAGAGATTCAGTATCCAGCACAATCCCCCAGTCACTCACTATCCCCAAAAACTCCCAACTTGGATAGGAATTAACCTGGGCCACTGGTGAGAATATTCATGTTTTGCAAAGACAGTCAAGAAGATGAAGACTACATACCTGTTGGTTTTATTTGGGTTGTACTCATAAGACTCTTTGATAGCATTTATCATTCTCTTGGAATTAATTCTCCAGAGTTTTAGAGAGTGATCCATCCCACAGGACATGATTTTTTCACCAAGAAGATCATAATCCTATGTATATGAAATAATTTTGAGGACCCCCAGCCTAAGCTGCATTATAACAACTCAGATTTTATTCCATCATTTCCATCAAAAAAGCATTTTTGGCTTAGAGAATGCAGTAAAACTGTGTATTTCAAACAGAAAAATACTAATAACTTAATCCTGCTCACTGCAAAGCACCACAGTATCTTAATAATTATATTTACTCTCTCTCAAGAACGAGAGGCATATTCAACAGCACTGACAGACAATGAATCTAGGGCTAGTGCTCCTCCCTCAGTAAATTCCCTAGGTTTCATTTTATGGAGCAACTCTGGCAGAATTCCAGGGTGATGACTATTTAGAACCACAAGAGAATAATACAAAGTCAGGTTTCATATAGATGCACCCCTCACCTTTCAGGTCACACAACAGGAATGGAAACAGCTCTTAAGAGCAGCGTATTAGAAGTCAACTATTCTAGTTGATAACTGCTGGGTACCAGTGTCTGTTCACAGCCACTGAAAAGCAGCATAACTCACCTGAAATAACTTATTTCCTTCACTACCATGTCTCTCAAGGCTTATTTGTTCTTGCTGCTTTGGCTTGATAAGACCTCAAGAACTTCAAAAGTGGGACCATCATGAAAACTTTTTACTCTTTCTAGCCCCACTGAGCTCTATTTTGTTTACTTCTAGGCTGCACTGTGAGAAAACTAGCTAGACAGAAAGCGAACACCTGTCCTGTATATTGAGAGGTGGCCCGATCAATCAAACCACCTTAGATTTAAACTTGCCTATCCCCTTAAAACAGTATTTATGCACTTCAGGTTTTTTTTAAGTAAGTATAATATCAAAACAGTGCACAAGAGGATAAAATTTGCATATTGTAGGCTTACTACCCTTTGTAAATCTAGATCACTGCCCCACAGTCTTCCACTTACTGCACTTAACACCTCATCCCTGTGCCCTTCTACTCCTCCAAATATTGCAACCAGCGTGTCTGTCTGGATGTTCCACAGTCTCAATGCATGATCTATAAAGAACAAATAAAATTACATGCTGCTTTTTATATGTACATATGAATAATATAATTCAGCTTAACTACTTTCAATAACAGGTGTTCATGTAAACATCAAAAAGGCACTTAATTCTTCTTCACTTGTAAGAAACAACGGAACTGCGTTAACTAAAATTGCCATTACAACTAAACTATTGTTAAGAGTAATTCTGTAATTGAGAAAGTGTGTCTACCCCCCACCCCTAGGGACAGCTTCTAGCAAAAATATACTTGGATCTTTAGACCATCCAAAAAGCAAAGAAGAGCCTGATCTTGGACAAATATGCTTTTATTCAGTCTTATCTCAAAAACAATTTTATGTATCAAAAAATGCTAGAATTCCTTTCAGCCATTCTTACATTAGCATTCAGAGAAGTTTTGATTTTCTGTTTTTTTAACCTTTAAAATATTATTCTTTATTAACCCCAGACTGTAGGGATGGGAGAAGTTGTTTCTATAAAAAATATGTATTCCTAAATCAGACTAATCCACTTGTTTAAAGAAAGTTTTAACAATTTCTAATGAAGAACCTCTACTGTATTTCTCATTTGGAAATGGGAGCCTCTAGTGCCTTTCCCTCTTGGATTCCACAAGAACACTGCACTGAATTACAGCAACACCAGCTGGAAGGCCACACAGTCCCAAGTATTTTCCTCTTTTTCTACTCATCTCTTAGCCAAGCAGTTCTGAGACCCCAGTACTCTCCTGCCTCATGCCTTCTTGAAGATAGTACCTGGTCCAGAGATTGCACATTAAAACTTGTAGTACTACAGCTGATGTCAAGATGTTATTTAAAAGAGAACCTAAAAAATATACAGAACTCAAGAAATTCAGCGTTACAGACCCACAGCACAAACTTGACAGCTGCAAGAATCAGAGAGGTTCCCAACTCCTGTTCTCTTGTAGCTTCATCAGTAATACCGAATACGCTAAAGTCAAAAGTCCCCTTATGTGAATGTTTCCAACTTGAGCACTCCTGAAGGCTTGCTCTTGCAGATCAAGCATGCCCTTACTTCACAGAACAGTCAAGATTAGGAAGTTGTGACTCTTGAAATGTTCTGGACAAGCCCATAAGACACCATACCAAAACCCCACTTCTCCCTTCACTAATATGCTTTTTACACAAAGTCCAATTAAAGTCAGAGCTGCTCCTGAGCAACAGAGAATCGAAGTTTTCCCCATGAACACGATGGTGAATGCTGTCTGTGACATTAAGACATCCCCACTAGATGGCAACATGATTCAACAACTGAAAAAAAAATTAACTCGACTGTTAGAAAGGGAAGAGCAACCCCAATGCTCATGTTCCTTCTTTCCTAAAAGCAGCACTGTTCGCAATCCCTTTGCACCACAGGTGGAGTTATGTTTATTGTAGGCCATGGATTTAATATGTACAAGATATATAGCCACAAGAGCAAGATTTGCTCTCAAATTTCAAGGTAAACTTGTTCAGTGCCATTCATAAAAAAATCATGAAGGTTTTGGCCATTTTCAAGACCAAAATCCAATCCAAAGTATCCTGATTTACACAAAAACAAAAGAGGTTTTTTTCCTCACCTTTGCTTACAGATAAAAGGAGATTTGGATCTCTTGGATGGAATTTCAGTTCATTGATTGCATTTCCATGGCCCACGTAGTGCTGGGATAGAATTCAGAGACCAAGTTATCATTTCCCCTCATGTTTATGTATTTAGAAGACATAAGTTTCATGCCTTACTGAAACGCAAGCTGTAACTCAAAGTCTGGAGCACTCACCTTTATACACTGCATTGTAATAGGATTAATTATCCTAATAATACCCCTGGACCCTGCCACAGCCAGAAGAGGATGGCTTGTATTGCTATCATATGTCCACGCACAGGTATAGAAATTTTCATCTGCCTACAACATCTCACATTAAGGAACACAGAAGAAACAGATTTTATTTTTTTAAAAACAATGTGATTTTTTAAGTAAACTTGTTGCTATTTTATGTAAGTGCCCAGGAGTCTCTGCTGGAGGCAATAAGAAAAAGATACATATTTGATTATGTATCTATGCAGATACAAGCACCATCACCTTTTCTATAGATGCCAGTTTCCTCACTTCTGTTCCATAACATACAAGGAACTCGTTCTCTCTCTCGGCATCACTTTCCAACCTCTTTCTCCAAAACATCCAAAGATTTGGAATAAAAGGAGGATGAATCAAGACAGAGTTCACAAGTTACTGACTTGTGTACTGCAAATGATCAACACGAGTTATTACCACTTCAGAGCATGAAACATGATTCTTAGGCTTTAAACCCAGTTCCAATTTACCGGGAAACTGAGACTACTGTAAAGCAGTGAATATGAAACGTTACACAAATATTAGTGTTGGGAAGATTAAACTGACGGAGAATCAGTTTTCAAATATTTTAATACAGCATGGTCCATGAGTCTGCGTTTTTAATATTTTCTCAATAGGAGGGACTCTAGGATGTGGGAAGGAGGTAAGACTTGGACCTAACATAAGGAATGTGTCACATGAGCAAAGTATTAAATCACAGACAAAACCTTCACATGCTTTTTCCTACAAAGCCTCTTCATTTTTGATGAACAGGAAGCAAACAAGTGGCTTTTAAACTTAAAAGGATACATCAGCATCCACATAGGACTGCAACAGACGGATTTCACCTTGGGAATGACATTCATATAAAGTAACCTGGAGAAAAAAAAAAAGGGAGAGATTTCTGCTTACTTGTCATATATTTCAAAAGGAAATCACATGCACCTGTATATTCACTTCCTGATGGGGAGACATAGTGTGTCTTATGGCTTAGATCTCATCCATCACCTGTTTGTTTCCAACAAGTGGAAATGGTTCGGTAAAAGAATGCTCACAGCAATTTCAGTGAAGCACCACTCCAGGACTTGTCAGCAGTCCTTCCCAGATACACGTATCTATTATTTGAACTGTCTTAGTAAGATTAAACTCTATTTGGAATCAGTTACTGCAGCCATCTGTATTAGGTTTGTGTGGCAAGGTTTTGGTAGCAGGGGGCTACAAGGGTGGCTCCTGTGAGAAGCTGCTAGAAGCTTCCCCCATGTCCGATGGAGCCAATGCCAGCCGGCTCCAAGATGGACCCACCACTGGCCAAGGTCGAGACCATCAGTGACGGTGGTAGCATCTCTGGGATAACATATTTAAGAATGGGGAAAAAAACTGCTGCGCAACAGCAGCAGCAGAGAGCAGTGAGAATATGTGAGAGGAACAACTCTGCAGACACCCAGGTCAGTGAGGAAGGAGGGGCAGGAGGTGCTCCAGGAGCCAGAGCAGAGATTCCCCTGCACCCCGTGGTGCAGCCCATGGTGAGGCAGCTGTGCCCTGCACCCAGAGAGGTCCACGGGGGAGCAGAGACCCACCTGCAGCCCAGGGAGGACCCCACGCTGGAGCAGTGGGATGCCTGAAGGAGGCTGTGACCCCGTGGGAAGCCCACGCTGGTGCAGGCTCCTGGCAGGACCTGTGGCCCCATGGAGAGAGGAGCCCACGCTGGAGCAGATTTGCTGGCAGGACTTGTGACCCCGTGGGGGACCCACGCTGGAGCAGCCTGTTCCTGAAGGACTGCACCCCGTGGGAGCAACCCACGCTGGAGCAGTTCATGAGGAGCTGCAGCCCATGGGAAGGACTCACACTGGAGTCATGGAGGACTGTCTGCTGTGGGAGGGACCCCACGCTGGAGCAGGGGAAGAGCATGAGGAGGAAGGAGCAGCAGAGAAAATGTGTGATGAACTGACCTCAACCCCCATTCCCCATCCCCCTGCGCCACTCAGGGGGAGGAGGTCAAGAAACGGGTAGTGAAGTTGAGCCTGGGGAGAATGTGTTTTTAAGATTTGGGTTTTATTTCTCATTATCCTACTCTGATTAGATTAGTAATAAATTAAACTAATTTCCCCAGGTCGAGTCTGTTTTGGCTGTGATGGTAATTGCTGTGTGATCTCTCCCTGTCCTTATCTCGACCCATGAGCCTTTCGTTATATTTTCTCTCCCCTGTCCAGCTGAGGAGGGGAGTGAGAGAGCAGCTTTGGTGGGCACCTGGCATCCAGCCACGGTCAACTCACCACACCATCTCTAATATGACTTGGTCTTTTAATGAGCCATTCATACTTTGTTTAATCTTAGTTTAGCACTTTTAGTAACTGCCAGGTGGAACAAACCTGGAAATGAAAGGCTTCTTGTTTATTCACACCACTTGCATAGAATGCACTTCAGGAGTTATTTTCAAGACTGAAATGACATAGACCCTTGTTCAGAAAAAGCCTATAAATTCACTCCACACAGGCCATTAATTTAGTTACTGAGCTGCCTGGCATCACTGCAGACACTTCTCATCCCATTTTAGAACATATGACCTTTTGGAAACAATAACATCTGTGAGGAGTAATTTTAGTGAGAAGATACATTTATGCACCTCTCTTCCTTATCCCATGTTTATATTACTGAAGGATTTTTTTCTTTACTATATAGGCTAATTCCCAAATAGCTAACACATGACTTCATAAAACAGTCCAGAGGATGCAACTCTCCCAGATAACAGATGCCACAAACCTCAGAAATAAAACTTTCTATATGAAGTATCCCATGTCTGCACCAAACACAGGTAAAGGGTTTGGCTGAAAAAAAAAAAAGAATGCAGGCAGAACCACACAGAAGGGCTTATGGTTAAAAACACATTACTCACTCTGTTGCTGCCTACAGTGGCAAAAACGAGAGGATCACCTTCTTTACTGTGCCAGTTAAACTGGACTCCAAACAAAGGCTGACCATGGTCCTCCTGTAGATGTAAAGTAAATGAGAGACAAAAAAAGATAAAACCCACAAGCATATTACCATGAAATTCAGCTGTGGTGGTAAACAGCTTGGTATGTTTTCCTCCTGAAACTACTGGGTTCACATCCAGTATAATTTCAGGTAGCGAACAGTTAAAAAGAACAGTTTTGTAACATCACATTTTAACTTTGCTGTCATAAGGAAGGTTAAAGGAATATTCTGACACACCCCCATTTTCCTCCCCAGCAAGCTTTAAAAAGTGAAGAACTGTTGTCTCAGTTATGGCCAGAAGCTGGCGGAACTCCTGAGTTATATTTGCAGCGCTACTACTTTGTTTTGCAAATTTCAACAAGGCAACCTCTGCATCTAAGGCCACATCTATATGCATTTTTATATTGTTATAATTACTTCCACACAAGGATTTACAACTAGACAGAGGAGAATTATTAGGACAGAGAAGAATTATACTGGTATAAAGGTGGAGAAGGGCCACATTTCGTTATTACAGCAGTTAGGTTTTGCAACTTATCACAGACACGACGAACTCTCCCCAGCATGCCACAATGCTGCTGCAAAGTTCACGTCTACAAAGTGTTTTCAGATTGCCTTCACAAACAGTTACCAGAGAAATGCCAAGTATTATTTTTATGCAGCTTACATCAGTTTAATAGAGAAAGAAAAGAAGCAGATATGTTTATGAATTGTGATGAATATGGTGGTGCTTGTTAATAATTGATAACAGTATTTTGGCCTGTCCTGACAGGATGTTTTCAGTAAGAATAATGTTCATTAAAGTGCCTCCCCACAGGGGACTGTCTGGGACAGTGCAGGCAGGAAGGAAGTGTCTCATGACGGCTGCTAAGCAGCCTTCAAATGGCAGTGCTTCAGAGACAACACCAGAAATATTAGCCTGGAAGCTCTGGCCTAGCCAAGAACCAAAGAATAAACCTGAGGAGGGGGTATGGGTGGGAAGTCCAACACTAGTCAGAAAAAGAAAGGTAAGGAAGTCTGGAATAATTTAAAATAGCATTATTTACTGAGAAAGGCACTATCTGTCATTAACAGAAATAGCTAGAAGAGTGGAAAGAGAAGGGATAAAATCTTTCAGAGATGGAAGGCCCTCCTGCAATTCTTAAAGAGAGGTAACAACTTTCAAAGCTCAATACACATTTAAAAGAATTGCTCAAAGTTTAACTGGAAGTATTACCCATCATAACATGAAAGAACAGACTAGTGGCTTTATGTGATGAGGGATATGGGATATCAGCAAAGGGAAAAGTAGCAAGGTTATTAGTGACCCCAGGACAGAAGAAAAAAGCAGGTATTCAGCATCTGTAAAGCATTATAGTTTAATTAGAGATGAAGAATGAGGAAAATTCTATGCCATAAAACTGCATACACAAGGCCGTGATTTTTAGTGTCCAATAAAGTAATGAATTTTACTTTCTAGGCTTATTTTTGAGTGTATTTAAGTCTTCCTTCAAGAGAATGGCTGAGAGGTCAAATACAGAATAGTTTAAAAAGATTACCCACCGATAATTAGTTGGATTTGAATTTCTGCGTGAAAGAGTTCATGCTAGTGAATACAGAGGGCTTTTGACTCACTGCATGAAGATACCACAGGTAAAATGCATGGATTCTTACTGCTTTATTACAGAGACATATTAGCAGGTTTTGCACTTGTTTTTCCAGAGTAACCTTGTTCTCTGTCATGTGCACCCTTTCTGATATTTAGTGAAATGGGAAGAGTGAAGAGGAGGATGTTTTTCCCCTTCAAGATAGGATATTTTTCCAGCCTAAGTTGTGATAAGTTTGTGATTTTCTAGGTAGGATCCAGACCAAGGCAATATGTAATAAAGAGAGATACAACAGAGAGCTCTACTGTTTCTATATTTCTGTATTTGAGTACATACCTAAAGTATTTAGTCAGCTTTTTCACAGACAACCTATTTCCCTGGAAAAATTACTCTGCGAGACAAATGCCTTTAGACTACTTGTACCATCTGCACTACATTCCTCACATTGAGTGCTACAACCTCCAAGAGCCCGACCATACACATTGCAGCTTTTCTGGTGTTTAACAGATAAGGAGTAAGGCAGAGGCTCTTGCAGGAAGTCACTAGGGTATCTGAAGAAGTTATGCTCATCTCATTTAAACCACCATCATGTTTAGTGGTCAGAGACAGCATATAGCTATTTTGATAATACGTGTCCACTGTAATTTTTGTCCCAAATGCTAAACAATGAAGCGGATTTTTAAAGACATTACACTTTTAGGTGCTGCACATTATGGTTACCCTGAGATGCCAAGTATGTCACAGAAATCTGACCACTGGTTTGTACAGACAGAAGAGTGACCCACATGCTGGTCCAAAAGTAGAATTGTGAAATGCTGTCCTGACCTTGGTATGAATAAAGGGCACAAAACCCAAAGTACTCAGGTTCTTCATGCACCAGAGAAAGAAGGCAGAGGAGAAAACAGACCTACAATTGTTACAAAAGCAAATGAATAATAATCAATGATTAGCTCTGCCCTTACTCACTCAACGCCAACTCAGGTTCAGTCAGAGAGTAAGACTAGACCTGTTTTTAGACTGAAGGCAGTGAAGTAAATGCTATGCCAATGCAAAAAAATAATCACCTGTAACTACATGAATCCATTTTAATATGCCATCACCCACACTGCCAGCGGGGAACCAACTGACCACACGTGCATTTCCAGTTCCCTGAAGTGGAAGCAAGCCATTACTGGCACTGGTTTTAGTTACCTCTCCTTTATGCATCAACAAGCTAGAATCCTGCATGTGGTTGGTCACCGATTCCCAGCTCAAGGGACAGCGAGTAGAAGCTGAGAGACAACACCAGACTGCTAACAACCACTGAGCTACACCCTAAGCAAAAGCAAAGGGCAGGGCAAACAATAGCATCGTTTCAAAGGGAGCACATCAAGGCAGAATATACACAGTTCTTTGCTGGAAGATCTATAAGCAAAACATATATGGATGTATGTGAGGACGTGTGTCTGTTAGCTGTATAGGCTTATTTATAAGCTACATTTCCATTCAGCCCACAGACAGCAAAGATATCTCAGTACACCTTACAGTAACTTAGTACTGCTAAAAGGAAAAAAAAGGCAGTTTTTTATTTCCTGTCATTTTCCAAGTTATATTTTTGTTTTCCTGATGCTTAAGTTTCACCCAAAATAACTTCCACAGTAGTATTTAAAAAGCATATTTAGCAAGCACTGAGTTTTTCAGGCTGAATCACAACCATTTAACATTCAAAGCAGATGGTTATGGACATATTTCTTTGTTTCCCCAAGGAAAAGAAGTAAAAAGCAAACTGAGAGGAAAAAACAAGAGTAGGAAAGTGAAAAAACACATAATATATACATCCCTAAAGAATATTAAAATTAATTTCCATGTCTTTAAATCATGTTGACTCTTCACTAATTGCAGTACATGCACCTTACAGTATAGTTCAAAGATATATAAACTATGGGATATACGATGGGATATCCAAAGAGTCACAAGTGTCTTTCTGAACCCATATACAACATTCAACTGTTAGAGTTTATCTCCATAGTATCTGCAAATTAGTATGGAAGAACTGAAAAAAAACAAAAGAAGAGAGGCTTCCTCAAACATGAAGTAAAAAGGAGTTACCAAATTTGGCTGCTACCTAGTCTTTGTATTAACATGCATGTTTATTATTATTAGCATTAATTTCAGTTCAAAGAGAAATGGGAAAAAGAAGATAATAAAAATAACCCACTTAGCTGAAACGCTACATTTATTCCTTCACAGCTTGATTCCACTTGCACGGGAATCTGTTCCCAGGCCCTGATCTAAATCCACGGAAGTCAGGGATTGCTTAACTTCATAGGGTGGTCTTTTGGGTCACCCTATAGCGAGGCCTGGGTTGAAATTGGGATGAGGGAATCTTCTGTTTTCCCAGGAGACACTTGAAAAGTACTAACCCCTTTGGAATATTTGGTCTGCAGATAGAAAACAAATATGCTTAGCAAAACTCAGAACTTGTTAAATGTTTGGGTGCCGAAAGGCCCACGCCTGTGTTTGAAGTATGACTTGAAGCCACAAAAAGCACTATCTGCGGGGGCAGTTCATGCGAATCACAGGAACAGCTGCCTACCTAGGTGAAAATGAAAGAACTTCCCTTCCTCCTACACCCTGAAAGGACTAGAGATAATTTTTATACTTCAAAAAACACATTAACATCAACTTGTTTCCCAGATACTTTTGCCAGTATAGCTTCATACCACAATTTCTCCAGTGGCAAAGCTCATTTAGGAGGTTTCCATGCTCCAAACCTCTCATCCCCTCCTACTCAGCTACCCCAGCATTTCAGCGAGGCAGTCTGAAGCCAAAGTTCAGAAACAGCTACATCAGCACAGCTCAACAGTTAAGTGCGGGGGAACGACAAAAACCTCTTAAAGCAATTCTGCAGCAAACATCCACCATGGAGCTGCACACATTCTCTTGTTAGCTAAATATAAAGTTTAACAAGACTCCCATCTTGTTCCAGACGCAGTATTTTCTTTATTTAGAGATCTTGTAAAAATCAAATTAGATGACATATTTACAGCTTTTGCCACATAAATATCCCACACAAGGCTGGGGAATGAAAGAACAACATCCTGACAGTGTAAAAGAATCAAAGAGAAAATTCATTCAGTTCACCATAGTCTGTCACCAGCGCGGAAGAAAACAATACCACCCCAAAACACAAGAACAGGGAATAAAGACCATGAATCCACATCCCTTAATACCACCAGGTATTATGTGGGAAGATAAATAGACCAGGTGCGAACAGATAATCACAGCACTCATGATAAATTAACTGAATTGCACTATATAGCATTTATGACAATTGCCAAAGGACAGAAGACACCTGATCTGGTAAGTGTGAGGAAAAAGTTACTCCAAGATTGCTGGGTCTTCTTTTTTTTTTTTTAAAAAAACCACATTTCAACGGGAAGAAAAATCTCTACAGGTTCTGTACTTTGCATCAGGTTGTCACAGGTTTTGTTTTATTTTCATTTGTTTATCCAGTTTCTTGTCTTTATCTGAAGCAACCATAGCTTCAATGAAATACACAGTTATATCACACATAACTTTGCAAAACTGTACAAAAAATGGGTGAACTGCAGCACTACCTGCTGTCTCCTATTTCTCAGTGTTCTTTTTCTTCAAAGCTTTAGCCATTCCAAATAGTAAGGGTACTTTCTTCAAATAAGTATGGAATATAATTGTACACAGATATTTAAAAATATCTGTCTTGACACTGTCTCACAGTCAACGCTAATTACCGCCAGCAAAGGTACCCATGTTGAAGCTTACACATACCTACCTTTAGGCTATTTACACATTTGAAGGAATATTTGCACTTCTTTGACTTCCATTTTCCTTTCCCCCAGCTTTTTCTTCCAGGTGCATTAGGAGTGTTTGTTGGTGTATCAGGGCGTTCGGTGTTAGTACCGCTTTCAATACTAACGGCATCATCCTGAAAACATTCAAATTATATAGAATGTAATAAAGATATCATTAACTGCCATATAATTTGAACTAATTATGCAGCACTTGGCCTTTTCACTTTTTCTTCTCCTCCATATGAACAGATCTCCTAGGACTTGGTGTTATTTAGATTCATGTATTTAAATCTATTACTAACATAATAGCATTCCTCCCTAGAAACAGAACATGAGTCACATGAGGACTAATCCAAGAGGGACAGACGTGAACTGTGATCTAGTGAAGTTTCCTCAGAATACTGGTAGCTGCTCTTAAGAAAATGTCTAACGATAAAGTGGTTTCTTTCCCTAGAAAACATCTTTGACGTAGATGAAATGAGTACTTTTGAAGTACTGAAGGAAGAGGCTGTTTGTGTAAAAACATTATGCTTAGCCATACCAAGAATCTAACCATTCTGAGAGACTTCTGGACACCCTCAACAGCATCAGACACAGCACAGCTCTGCAATAAGTCATCCCTGCCACTAGAAGAGGAAGTCCCACCTCTAACTCCTGCTCTTTCCTACATATACTTCCTTTAACTAAAAGCTAAGTCAAAAATAAGAAAATGAAAAATAAAATTAGCTTGCTGTCTGATCAGCTAACTAATCCAACTGGCCCTCCAACTGTCAGCAGCCAGAGCTAAGGTAAGTATGGGGAGAACTGAACAAAAAAAAAAAAAAAAGGGTGTGCAAAACAACCCACCCAGTCCCTGAGCAGTTTCAGATCAGCTTTGGACAATTAACAGAAACTACAATTTCATATGCCGTCTGACTGCAAGACACTACTCAAAAGGGCATTTCTATTCTCTGCATCACCCATCACTGCACACTTCAACTTCACCCGCATCGTAACTGGCAGCCCTGGGTTTCCAATGAGGAAGTTCAGCTTGTTAAAAATAAACTTTTTTTATTTCTTCTTCCCCCTGGCAAGGTAGTCCGTTCACTTTCCATCAGAGTAGCGGGGGGGCAGGTGTGCATGGATCAACTCATCCCAAGGCCATGTGATTTCTAGATCTGAACTAAGGGAGACAGAGGCAGACAACAGCCTGTCACCGGAGGAGATTAAGTGTAACATGAAGCTGCAACAGGAACTCCACTAGGAATAAGGAATAAGGTCAGCTATAAACATTAATACACCAATTCCCACGAAACATTTATTTGTCCCAGTTTCATATCTGTATCAGCAGAACCCAGTAGAGGTGCACTGGTCTTTGTTTGCCCAACAACTCCAAAAATCAGGACATAGAAGAAAAAGGAGGAAAGACAATGCACAGGCCTGTAAATTGAACTGCCCAAACCTGAAGTTATTCCCTTCACGTTGCACCCCTACGAGAGTCAACCCTCCCCTAATACACATAACCAAGTTTAACAATTTTTACCTTTTCCAGTTTCTTGTCCTTTACCCTAAGAAATTTCCGAGCTTGCCAAATTCTCATCTCCCAAGCGCACTTGCTAGCCAGAGCTGTAATACTTCACAAGAATGACATTTTCTCTGGACTAGTCAGATACTGTCAGTGTAAGAACACCAGATACCTGGTACCATGCAACTACACTGAGTATCTGCAACTACAACATAGCCAATGAACTTGCACCCAGGATACCTGTGGAACAAAATACACCCTTTCTCCAAATTGACACTATTATGCCAACTTTTAAACAGAATCCCCATCTTTCAGGAGTAGCGGAGTCCAGTAACCAACTCCTGAAAAGGGAGTCCTTTCACCACCAAGACAGGTCACATTTTCAATAACTAGACAGCCCACATCTGTGGTCACTGACAGTCCACAGCAGACAGCAAAGCAAACCTGAATGCCTTTGCCACCAAATTACACTTGGACTCACAAATGTTGCAGAGCAGTAAAAGAACTCCATAGCAGTGGTGTGGAGCACCTTGAACCTGCCCGTCACCTCACAAGCAGCACTTCCACAGCTTGTGGGGGATGAGGTCCAGATCCCTAACTTTCTGGCTAAGTGCTCTAACCGGAAAAAACCCCACCCTTAATAAAGTTAACACCCAAATAGTATCCACCACTCAGTAACTATGTAAAACGACTGCTAGATACCTTAGATTAAGTTTATCTTTCAAGGACAAAGCTATTCTGTATCAATCACATTACTTTTGTTCTGAACACTAGATTTTAGCCTAATTTAGAGATTACAGTCCTCAGTCCCCGCTGCCTCTTATGCTGACAGGAGCTTATGAGCACTATCCCCTCTTCCTCGTTTACCAAAGGGCTGCACAAATAAATTTATGCTGCTTGTTACTCTGCAACATGACGGTGAAGACACACGACACAAAACTGCAAGAAAGATGGAAAATTTTGCTGGTTTGCAGCAAAAAAAAAAAAAAAAAAAAAAGTAAGTCTGACATTTTGAAGCAGATTTCGAGACAGAGCCCGCTTAAGAGTTTGGGCCTCAAATTCTCCCTCACCCACGTGGAGGAAAAAGTGAGGGTCTCTCCCTCAGACCCACGCTGGTGTCTCCCACCGGGGCCTCCCTCCAACGGCCCGTCTACCTCGGGGGGCTGCCGCCGAGCCGAGCCGAGCCGAGGCGGGCGGGCTGACACCCTCCTCTCCCTCTTCGCCCCCATCCCCTCTCCCGCCTGGGATGCGCCCCGGTGGGGTCGGACGGGGATCTCGGGCCGCGGGACACCCGAGGGGGCTGGCCGGGAGGTCCCCTCATAGTGGGGCCCGGCGGGCGGACGGGGGCCCCTCTCGCCTCAGCGCTCCCCCCCTGCCCCCGCCGCGAGGCCCCGCGGCCGCCGCGCGCGCGCGCGCTCCCGCCTCACCGCCCCTTCCCCCCCCCCGCCCCCCCTCCTTTCCCGGCCCAGCCTCACGTTCTCGTCGCCGGACAGGTCCCCGGGGTTGCTGTTCTCGTCGCTGCTCAGCTTCTGCTTCTTCGCCGGCATCTCACCCCCCACTCCCGCCGCTGCCGCTGCCGCCGGGGCTTCTCCCCGCTCAGACATCTTCCCCGCCCCCCACCCCGCCACGCAGCCGCAAAGCGCGGACGGGGAGGTCGAAACGCTTGCCGTAAAGCACCCCTGCGCCCCGTTCCCCGGCCGGGGAGCGGCGAGCCGCCACACTGCTGAAAAAGCGCTCTTCCCGCGCCCGGCGGCGCGCGGCGCCTGAGGGGCTGGCGGCGCCTCAGGGGGGCCGCTGGCTGAGGGGACGGTGCTGTCCCTGCTCATCTCGGCAAAGCTAGGCGTTACATCAGCCCGGCTTAACAGCATGGAAGCGTAGTAGCACTTTTTATCGCTGCCTGTAGCGCGGCCGTGTGAGGCAGGGCCGGCCGGACACGCGTGGAAGGTAGAAGCAAGCAGTCCCTGGCGCCACGGGTATTAACGGTCCCTCTGTCCATCTTCGTGCAGTTGTCGAGTGCCGTTTCTTGTGCCTCAAGGGGTTTTTGTTCTCTTGCTCTACAAAAGTCATTTAGTCTGAAAACTGTTTTTCTGGAGAGGGAAGATAGGCTCTCCTCTGCTGTCTGCTCCTGTACTCCATGGCAAGTTCCTACTACAGCTATAAACAAAATAACTGCAGTTGCCAGATTTTTATTTATTTCAGAATCCACAGGTCCCTGAGTCATAATAATTATGAACGGTAAAAAAACTTATACCAAAGGGGAAAAGTAATTTGCCCACAGCCATAGTGTCTTATCTGGGGCAGAAACAAGTCTTTCCTCCCTGAGGGAGACATTCCAGTCTCAAAAAGCGATTGCTTTGAGTGCAATGACAGAGGTGAGCCGTGCCCTGAATGTAAAATTTAATGTCGCATAACATTCAGCAATAAAGACAAAAAGATATGCTTTAAATGGTGCATGTTTTTAGCAATAAACAGTCATTCTTTTCATCTGCAGAACTCTAGGCCCCAATGAAGCATTACATAGAATCATAGAATGGTTTGGGTTGGAAGGGACCTTAAAGTTCATCTAGTCCCAACCCCCTGCCATGGGCAGGGACACCTTCCACTAGACCAGGTTGCTCAAAGCCCCGTCCAACCTGGCCTTGAACCATTCCAGAGAGGGGGCAGCCACACCTTCTCTGGGCAACCTGTTCCAGTGTCTCACCACCCTCACAGGGAAGAATTTCTTCCTTACACCCAGTTTGAATCTACTCTCTTTCAGTTTAAAACTGTTACCCCTTGTCCTATCCCTACACCCCCTGATCAAGAGTCCCTCCCCATCTTTCCTGTAGCCCCCTAAGTACTGGGAGGCCGCTCTAAGGTCTCCCCGGAGTCTTCTCCACACTGAACAACCCCAACTCTCTCAGCCTGTCCTCACAGGGGAGGTGCTCCAATCCTCTGATCATCTTCGTGGCCTCCTCTGGACCCACTTGAGCAGGTCCGTGTCCTTATTTTGGGGGCCCCGGAGCTGGACACAGCACTGCAGGTGGGGTCACATGAGTGGAGTAGAGGGCAAGAACCCCCTCCCTCAACCTGCTGGCCACACTTCTCTTCACGCAGCCTAGGATACGGTTGGCTTTCTGGACTTCAAACACACATTGCTGGGTTATGTTGAGCTTCTCATCAACTAACACCCCCAAGTCCTTCTCCACAGGGTTGCTCTCAATCCACTCCTTGCCCAGCCTCTATTTGTGCTTGGGATTTCCCCGACCCACGTGCAGGACCTTGCACTTGGCCTTGTTGAACTTCATGACGTTTACACTGTCCCACCTCTCAAGCCTGTCCAGGTCCCTCTGGATGGCACATCCCTTCCCTCCAGCGTGTCGACCGCACCACACAGCTTGGTGTTGTCAGCAAACTCGCTGAGGGTGCACTCGATCCCACTGACCATGTCACCAAGAGAGATGTTAAACAGCACCAGTCCCAACACCGACCCCTGAGGAACAGCACTTTGGTCTCCACTTGGACATCGAGCTGTTGACCACAACTCTTGAGTGTGACCATCCAGCCAATTCCTTATCCACCAAGTGGTCCATCTGTTAAATCCATATGTCTCCAATTTAGAGATGAGGATGTCATGTGGGACAGTGCCCAATGCTTTGCACAAGTCCAGGTAGATGATGTAAGTTGCTCTTCCCTTATCCACCAATGCTGTAACCCCATCGTAGAAGGCCACCAGATTTGTCAGGCATGATTTGTCCTTAGTGAAGCCATGCTGGCTGTTGCCAATCACCTCCATATTTTCCATGTGCCCCAGCATAGTTCCCAGGAGGATCCACTCCATGATCTTGCCAGGAGCTGAGGTGAGACTGACATAATATATAGCAAAATGTTGTAGCTTACAATTAATAAAAGCTGTGCTTGAGTTCGTGCTGTAAGATCAAGGTTGTGATAAAAGTGTTTGTGGGAAAATATAGAAAGAAAGAACAGGCTTGTTTTTAAAATATGACAGGATGTTTTTAGACTAGCATCTTAATTAAGACTAAATCACAACTGTGCTGCAGATCTGTTGAAAGAAGGGCAGGCACAAAGTTTTCAGTGGTGAGGGTTTTTAACTTCTCCCCATGGGTGCCCTTGAGCTACGGGAGAGAAGACAGTTCCCCTTCATTTTGCAGCTGTCAGCTGACATCCTCCAGATGGCCAGCTATGCGTTCAACTCCACCACATTTCACTGGCTCATCCGAAACATAAGGAGAGTGAAAGCCTCAGCTAGCCTGTGCTTCTTGGTCTGCATGCAGGAAGGTTCCCCACCCACACCCAGAATCAACCAGTTCAGTCTCCATCACCAATGTACTGGGCCCAGACTGGTCTATGCCTTCTCTTATCTTCTGGATGTTAAAGGACTTCCTTCACCAGGTGACAGTCCTGCTGGCCTCTCTAGACACCTCTTAGTCTGAACCACTTGACTTTTTTTGCTTTCTCAGAAGACATGAATGGCCAGTACACCAGGGGAGCCAAGTTTCCAGAAGCCATAGTACACTTCATCAAGCTTCTATTTAAAGAATTAGTTGTGTGGTTAAGCACAAGCTTGAAAGTTCAGAGAATTTGCTTCGATTTGTGCTCTGCTGAGATTCGCTTGGGAAGGCCTCCATGTTTTCTGTACCTCAGTTTCCCATCTGTGTTATGGGAGAAGCATTACTTACATGCCAGGGGGGTATTATGAAAAAAAAATAATTATAGTTCATTATTTGTTTAATTAGTATGATATTTCTATATAAATACCATACATATATTAACTAAGAAGTAATAAGGCCCTTGACATAATGTATAGAGGAAAATGGGAGAACGATCAGTTTCAAGGAACGGTATTTTAAAAGCACAAGGTGGGTATTTGGGACTGCTAGATTTGATATATACGGGAGGATTTTGTGAGTTCTCATAGGATTGCAATAGTAAATGTCAAAAAACAAAATTTCTGGAATGCCTTGAGGACATGGGGTCTTAAGAGATGAGCTGTTTTGGGGTTTTTTTTTACATACCAGCATATTTCTGAATCATTCAGGGATGCTGAAATACTTTTATCTATGTGTGTTGAAAGTAAATCAATCTCACCCCTTTCGTTCATTCTCTTCAAGGCACACTTCTTCACAGAATCATGGCATCGTATAGATTGGAAGGGACCTCCAAAGCTCATCACCTCTAAGCCCTGCTCAAAGCAGGTCCAGTTAAAGCCAGTTACTCAAGGCCTCGTTGAGTCCAGTTTTGAATACCTTCAACGCAAGAGATTTTTCAGCCACTGTGGTCTTCTATTTTTAGTGTTTGACTGCCCTCATAGTAATCTTTTTTTTCCCTTGTAATGGGTCAGAAATTCCCATGCTTTGTCTCCCTTGCCCCACATCCTTGCCTTTCATCCTTTCCCTGTGCATCTGTTTTCTCTACATCCTCTGATTAGGCAGCCATGGACAGCAATAAGCTCCCTCCTTAGCTTTCTCTTAAGTCTGAACACTTAAAAACTCTTAAGGCTGAACGCTTAAGGCTGAATTTCTTGTACTAGGAAGCTCAAAACAGGACACTTGTAAGATGTGGTCTCACAAGTGCCCAATAGAGGGGAAGAAGCACTTCTCTTAACTGGCTACACTCTTGCTAATAACAGCCCAGTATGTGGTTAACCTTCTCTGCCGCGGGGGCACTCCACTGACTCATGTTCCATTTGCTGTACACCAGGACCTCTGAGCCCTTTTCCATCAGGCCCCTTTGTTGACCCCTAACCTTTACTGTTGCATAAAGCTATTTCTCCCCCAGTGCAGGACTTCTCATTTACCTTTGTTGAACTGCATGAAGTTCCTGTGAATCCGTTCCTCCAACCCATCTAGGACACTCTGCATAGAAGCCCCACCCCCCAGCTTATCAATTATTCACCTCCAGTTTAGTATTGTCCACCAGTTTGCTGTGATTGCCCCCATCACATCATCCAGGTCATCAGTAAAAGACATTCAACAGTACTGGCCCTGGTCAGACTTTGTATCACTGATCACTCTTTGAGCCAAGCCAACTTTCCACCTGCCTTGTAGTCCATTTATACAGCCATATTTCACCAACTTGACCGTAAGAATACTACAGGAAAACGTGTCAAAAGCTTTGCAAAAAGTTTAAAATGTCTACAACTCCCCTTTTGTCCACAGAGCCAGTCATCTCATTGTGGAAAGCAATCAGTTTGACCTGGTAAATACATACTGGCTGAACCTCCCTGAAGTAACCTGTACCCATTCCCCCTTGATTTTTCCATGTGACTTCTTGTAAAAAGGGAATCTCCATCTTCTTTGTAGCCACCCTTCAAATACTGGAACATGGTGATAAGGTCTCCTCTAAGCCTTCTCAAGGCTGAACAAACCCAATTCTCTCAGCCTTTCCTCACATGACAGGCTGTCCAGTCCCTTGTTCATCTTTGTGTATCTCCTCTGGACCCTCTCCAGCCTGTCCACAGCTTTTTTGTATAGCTGGGACCAAAACAGCACAGTATTCCAGGTGTAGCCTGACAAGCACTGAGTGGGATAACGACTTCTTTCTCTCTGCTGTGATGCCTTTGCTGATGCAGCCCAGCATCCTCTTGTCTTTCTTTGCCTCTGCAGCACACTGTTCACTCATACTGAACTTGTTCTCCCCAAGGCCCCCAGGTCCCTTTCCACTGAGCTGCTCCCCAGCCAGGTAGATCCCAGCCTGTGCTGCTCTCCTGGATTATGGTTTCCCAGGTGCAAGACCTTACACTTGTCCTTGCTGAACTTCACAAGGTTCATAAGGGAAGCCTAAGGGCAGACCTATCAGTGAAAACCATGGCAAAAAAAGCAAGGAGTACCTCAGCCTTTTTCATGTCCTTTATCACTGTGTCCCTTGCTCCATGGAGCAGCAGACCCATATTTTCCTCAGCCTTCCTCTTGCTGCCAGTGTACCTACAGAAGCCTTTCCTGTTAATCTTCACTTCCCTGTCTGGTTTCAACTCTCGCTGAGCTTTGGCTTTCCTAGCACCAGCCCTGCGTGCTCAAGCAATGTCTCTGTATTCCTCCTGGGCAGCCCATCTGTGCTTCCACTTCCTGTACACTTCCATTTTGTGTTGGAGCTCAGCTGGGAGTCCCTTGCACATCTATGCTGGCCTCCTGCCACACTTGCTTGATTTCCTGTACATCAGAATGGGCTGCTCTTTTTCTTAGAGGAGGTACTCCTTCAAGATCAACCAGCTGCCCTGGGCCCCATGCCCTCTAGGGTGGTCTCCCGTTGGATCCTGCCACAAAGATTCCTGAGTAAGCCAAAACCTGCTTTTCAGAAGTCCAGGGTTGTGATTCTACTACTTGCCTTGCTCATTTCTCTCAGGATTTTCAGCTCTACAGTCTTGTGTTCACTGCAGCCAAGACTGCACCTTCACGTCTTTGACAAGTTCTCTTGTTTGCAACAGGTTCAGCAAGACATCTCCCCTGGCATCTTTCTTCCTTGATATGCTTCAGGTAGTCTATATAAAACAGAAGGATCTCCACCCTCCTGCATTCTTCTGGTGGTGATTTTGGCAATCAGCTGGTTCAGGTGGACCAGTACTTTTTTCTTCAAGAGTAGGCAGTAGAGGACACATAAGAAAGAATGTAAAAAATAGGGGTGGTTTAAAGAGACTTGGAGTTAGCTCAGCACTCCTCAGCTGAGTAAGTAACACTGAATTTTGCCATCCTAAAGGGGCTGTGCTATGCTGAGAAAAAAGGATACTTGAAATAAAGAGCTAGTAGGCAGACAGATCAAGGAGCAGAGCCCTGGAAATCTAAGCTGCTTGTTCCCACTGCCACAGGGAGCATGGAAGAGTCTGGAGAGGTCCCCAGGCAGTACCTGTTGCCCTCAAACCTCTCCCATTACTCAGTGCAGCAGCTATGAGTCTGACCTTTTAGAGCTCCAGCACGTACAGTGGGGCCCTGGCCTTTGTGCTGCCCCTGTTATTATGCTGCCTTAGGTAACAGTTATTTTACCTATGTACAGATAGCCCTCCACCTGAATTACCTGATACCAGGACCTGCTGTATGAAAAGCGTTCCTACTTATTAACTCTTTTCTATGTGTGTATAGGTCAGAATTGCTCAATTAACTGGGAAAAGTAATCTTTTAAATTCTGTTAGCTCGATGGGAAAACATAGCCATGGCAACTGAGGTGGATTCTGTTCTGCTTCATGTGTTGTCAAGAGCCCTGTCAGTTAATCTCCAATTACAGAGGCTGTTTTACTGGTATTTTTATTAAGAATCTGAAAACACAGCTGGATTTTCAGAACACCAGTTGAGTTTGTAAGTCTGACAGCTAACGTTGTAGTTTTTGCCCTATGAAAACAGCAAATTTAGAAACCAATGAAAAAGCATTAATACAGAAGCCTATAGCATCCCTTTTGCATAATGGAAATGCAACAGCCAGAAAAGGCTGCAGTCTTTTCTCCCCTCTCACTATTGAAAGATTAATGGGTCAAACCTTTAGCTGACTCATGCTCTGAAAGCAAGGAACAGCTCACACATTTAAATCTTGCTGCAGAAGTTCACGGTGATATGGATAAAAATCGTGTATTTTATCCATCTGCTAGAGCTAACAACCTGCATAAAAATGGAAGGTGTATCTGAATCAGAAGATGAGACAGCTGAGTTGATCTAACTCAACACTACTGAAGGAAGGATATCTCACCCACCCCCTTTCCAAACCTTCCCCATGTTCCTAGTTCTGGTTTTCCAGCACTTCTCTTCCATGGGCTCTGCTTTTCAAAAGGCTATCAATGAGCCAGTTCAGCTCACTGACCCAGGAGAAAACTGATCAAGCACAGAATAACTTGATCTTTTCTCTTTAGCTAAATGAACAAGACCAGACTTCTGCAAACTCCCTGTTGACCACCAGACCTGGTACAAAGGAAGGATGGAAGCTGCAGCCAGGAGTGAAAGATGGCTGAGAAACAAGATCTCATCCTGATGGTAATGGTGAGCTACAGCTCAGCAATCTCCTAAAATCTCCCCATGTGCCACTTTAGTTCATGGCTTGTCTTCAAGGGTGAAAGAGCTTGACCCAAGGTGTAGGACTGTCTGTACTACTGTAACAGCTCTGCTGCCATGGTGACAGAGGGGCAACAACATGCAGTTAGCATCAGTAAAGCCTAAACTTAGTCTGTGGTTTTGTGGTCCACAACAGCGCTGCTCAGGCAGTCCCATCCCACCCCATCCATCTAATTTCTTCTGCTTCCACCTGCCCTCCTGTTCTCTGCCAAGGAGTGATTTATATAGCTGTGTAATGAATCACACAGGTCAAATGATCTGGCAGAAGAAAACAAACAACATTTCTCCATTTTGCCTAGTTGTATTAGATCAGTTCCCTTGTTTGTTCACGATGTAGCTACACAAACAGTTCTGCTGGCGCAGCGCAGGGAGTGGCACATGAACAGTTGGTGGGAAGAGAGGGAGGTGGGAGGAAAAAAGCCAGAATTACTTAAGCCAGTATCGTCATCAAATAAATCCTTGTGGACCCACAGCTCATGTGAACCGCGTCTTTAGTCTAGTTTAAAGTGACATTTCTTCCAGAATAGTTTGTTCTGTGTGTGAAGGAGCTCTCACTGAACCATCAAGGCACATTTACAGTATATGAAGCGTATTTACAAAGGGACTTCAGACCCCAGTTCATGGAAGAAATGTGGGGGGTCTGCAGTCCCACACTGGCCCTGTGACAAAGTCCAATAACAACACAGCCTCCATCATCAACAGGAGTTCAACTGCTGGTGTGGCAGATACGCTTGTATCAGCAGCAATTTAAAATCTCCTAAATGCTAAGGGCTGATGGCCATTCTTTTGGCCATCCCAGAACTTGTTTCTGAAAGTGTGAATGTTAAAGTACTAAATCTATCACCATAGCATCAAGGAATCTGAACGGCCAGTATAAGAAACAAATGTTCAGATAAATTGTATTTCCCTTGCCCTGTCTGTATAGTGAACAGAAGTACGTGCAACTACCTGCCTAGAATTTTCTTCACATCTTCCCAAAAAACACTACAAGGATGATCCCTACAGAGATTTCCATTCAACTTGGGAAAGGTGCAACAGGTCAGGGCCACCCAGGGAAGCCCTGTGCTTCCATTGCCTCTTGGTGCCTCTTGGGCAGGCTACTCTTGGCCTGGTTCTCTCCTGAACACCAGGGAATCCTCTTAGCCAAACAGCCCTGTTACGCAGCCAGTCCGTGGGGAAGTCAGTGCAGACTGAGGCCTTGCGCCGCACTGTCTGTTCTGTCTAAGCATCACTCACCAAAGGAGCAGCTATTGCAAAAAATACATGGATAGATTTTTGCAAAATGTAGCTTTTGCCTTTTTCTATTTGTATGTAACTTTTGCCTTTTTTCCCATGCCCCACCCCAGTTTTTCTATGTCATTTACCATGACAATACACTTTCCCTTAAATATTTTTCTATTGAAATAGCCAATTTCTTAGTTTATTTCTTATTGCTTAGCCCAAAATATTTTCCACTGAAACACACACAGCCGTGATGACTGTGTTGGCATCATCTTCAGAAGCTACTCCAAGTGCTAAAATGTCAGTGCAATGATTAGCTGCAACAAAATCTGATGATTTAGAAATGCCTTAGAGACATACTTATTCTTCCTAATTCAGCCTTTCTTTGAGGTGCAGGAGTTGTTTGCTGGGAAAAATGGTCTGACACCTGAGGTTAATCTATATTTAAATAAATGGGTTATTCTCTCAGCTCATATGTCAGTTTAATTTTTCAGTAGTTGTACTGGAAAAACTCCAAAGTAACTGTGAAACCTTGTAACAGGGTGCAGGTCAGATTCACCACCAGTGCTAAGGGGGCAACTGTCCACACCAGCAGCTGCTGGAGCCGCTCCTGTGTCCTGTCTCCTCATGGCTTTGCTGTTGCTCTTTCTCCTCCCAGGAACGCTGCTCCCCAGGATCTACCTGTCTCTGTGGTGACTGTCAGCTTGCTACTCCTGAGCCAGTTCATGTAAACTTGTTCACTCTCTACAAAGAGGAAAGCCTTGGGAATTAATGGCTTTTCTTCCCACTTAGAGTATGGTTTCACTCTATTCCAATCCAGAGCAGCTGCCATTCCACTGGCGCTCTCCCTCCTGCCTCAGCCATGCATTCCCTCCCCTCCACTACACAGGATGGCAAATCCAGTTTAGGTTAATTTAAACTGCATGGAACTGCACTCTTACCTGTAAGATGATGCAAAGCTAGTCTAAGACTGTGCTGTTGCTAACGCAAGGGGGCTGTCGGGGGGATTCCTGCCTTTGATGCCTTTCCCCTGTCCCACACAGGGTGTGGGGACAAGTTCACGTGCACAAAGATTTATTAGTGGGGTCCATAGCCAAGGACATACCTTGAATTTAATAGTGAAATAAACTAAGGAGAGAGAGGTTGAGAAAGAGAAGGGAAAGGGAGAACTTCTAAGTGGGCAGCTGAGGAAAAAGTGAGAGGAGGGTCCCCAGAAAGCATCATCTCCTGGACTCCTCTCCAGGGCCCTCTGTAGCACTTTCCCCATCGTAAAGATATAATGTTTATTGGGAGCCACCCAAATGCTATTGGCTGTAACCACTTATCTTGCAGGTGCTGGATGCAGGATAGTTGTTAAGCTTTGTGCCTCCTGTAATGTAAACCAAAACCTACAACCAAGGGGTAGGAAAAGGGGGGAAAAAGGGGTGATTCTCACATTGGTGGCAATGGCTTCCCATGAGAACCTGCCAAGAACACTATCAGGGGTTTGCAGGTGCAAGGTCATGAGAATAACAACATGAGAACAACAGCATGAGAAAAACAAGGGAAAGATCCTGGCCCAGAGGCTCTGGGAAGCGTCGCCAAGGCAGCTGGGCCGCGAGGGCACAGAGCTGGGGGTGCAGAGCGGGCACGTAGCAGCAGGTGCAAGGCCTCTGGTGATGCAGAAGGCGAAGGCACCTCAGACACCAGTGCAACAGCCCCAGGACACACTGCTGGTACTTGCTGTGTCCTTTCTATCAGTCACGCAGCCACACACTGAGCTGGTGCAAGGCACAATAAAGGAAACTTTTCTGAGCCAAAACATCGTTTTAGCTAGATCAAAGCCAGGCATGAAACTAGTTTTTTAGGGATCTCTCTCTTATGTTCAATGCCCGTCTTGAGCCAACATTACCACCTGTTTAGATATGCAGTCAGCCAGACCGGGGATCCGATCGGATTGAAAACTAAACAAGCCAAACAGAATAGAGCAATTTTAAGTACTACACCCAGCGTCAGAGAGAAGACAAGAGCAGAGAGGTGCGTTGGGCCATTTCTCTGAGCAGCAGCAAGGGCTGAGTTTTTCTTAAACCCATTATGAGCATACACTTCCAGCCACACTTTCCTGTCCTCTTCCTCATGTGGGCACAAGTGACCTTGTTCAGGGCATGCATCTAGCCTTGAACTATACTTCTTCTCTTTGTGCTGTGTTAGTCGTCCCCCAACCTGGTTTACCACTTGGCTACACAAATAATTGTGTTGGCCTGACAGAAGAGGCTGTGCAGGGGTATGAGCAAGTGCCAAAGGGAAGGTAAGGAAGAGAACACATAAGCTGATGCTGCTTTTAAAAATAACAGGTTAAACCATAGCCCAGCATGGCTTTGTGCCATTTTTCCACTTGAAGACCTTAAAAGGTTTGGAGATGACAAACGTGGACTCTATCTGTGTTGGGTACTACCAGACTAGAACAGTGCTGTTGCAATTGCCTTGTACTGTTCCTTGCTGCCATCCTTTATTAGAATAGCAGCATTAACAAGTGGAACTGCCCCTCGTTAAGTCTTTTTCACTCTATTCACTAATAATTCAGCTGTTGGAATGGAAAATGGGCACATTCCACATGGAAATGACAAAGAGGCAGGAGGGGACTGAAAATACACTGGGGTATAGGATTAGAATTCCAAAAGCTCTTTACATATTTCTAAAAGGGTCTGAAAATAGCTTTTTAATGGGGATAAATTCAAGATACTACACTTAGGCAGAAATGTTCAACTGCACAAGCATGGGACAGAGAACACACAAGCAAGGACTGGGTTTCAGGAAGGAGGCTGAGGGGATTATAACAGATAAAAAGGCGAATAGTGTCAGCTACTGCAGCTAAATTCTCATCTGCTTACCCAGTTCGAGACACTACACTTCAAGAACAATATGACTCAGCTGGAGACTGTCCAGAGAAGAACCAGCAGGAATGATGAGAGGGCTGAAACCATGGCCTGCAATGAAAGAATGGAACAAACTGGAACTTCTTACCCTAAACAACATAAATCTGAAAAGAGAGATGATAATAGACATGAAGGAAATGAAAGGCCATTGAAAAGAAGAAATGATTCATTTTCTATAGGACAAGAAGCAATGGGCTTTAATTACAGTAAAGATTCAATTTACATATAGGAAACTACAGGAATAGATAATGAATAGAAATAGATTGCTGTGGAGGATGCTATATGAAGACTTTAAGGTTAGAGAAACGTCAGTCAGGAATATTTTTGGCATAACTGATGCTATATAAGGCCAACGAGGCCAATGGCCTCTTGAGCTCTCTTTTATACAGGCATGTTCCTGGTGCAGGGCAGACAAGAAGGAAGCACAGAATTAACAGGGATTAGTAGAGAATAAAATAGTCTAACAGATTACATAGCAGCAGAACCAGGGGAAAGTCTCACTGGCCTGTTTAGCTTTAGTGCCAAGATTTGAGCTCAGGGTAGCTACATATTTCTGATAATCCCTGGGAAACTTAAGAGTTAATGTTTCCACAGTGAGTATGTTGGCTTTTTGCTGGGAAGTGGTTTATAAAGTTGGCTGGTAGAAAAAAATTGACTGTGAAAACGGTGGACCCTTCAGATCCTTTCTGTGTACCGTGGCCTATGCTTGGCTGTTTGCTGTGGCTTTCATGGTAGAAAACAGTGTTGTAATACTGTAAAACAATGTTAGAAATAGCCTTCTTATGTTTTTAGTTCAGCCTCAAACTGAAGGCCTGCTTTTAAATTGTGTAGCCAAGTGCACAGACAGTCCGAGTGCCTACATACACGTTCCTAGTTGTGGCTTCGTGTAAATACTCAGGTGGCAGGCAGGCATCTAGCTTTGTGTGTGGAAAGGATCACTCTCACTAGTTTCTGACTAGCTATGGACAACTCGCTTTTTTTCACTTCAATGTATAAAAGTGAAGGAAATAATAATGCTGATTTCCTCCTTAATGGACTTTGGACCCTATTGAGGGAAAGTGCTCTTTTAAGAGCTGCTTTATTATTTTCAGGAGAAAAAGAATGAGATTTCTAGGACTCAAAGAGCTTTTGAAATGACTTGCTGAGAAAATTGCAGATTTAAGACTGCATGAAAAGCTTGTTACTCAGCCTCCATTCACATGCAGCATCTGCTGTATCTAACTACATTTGTTTCTTTCTACTTACCTTTCACTTAGTACTAAAGCATACTTCTTTTTCCCATAATTTGTAGTTCTGCTTTTATATAACACAATCTGAATTAGACACAAAGAATGTGGAATTGGAGGTAATCATAGCTAAGGGGCTTCAGACAGAGATGGACTGACCTCAGCAGCGTAGGATACTGTCCCGGACACCAGGTCATCAGGAGCTGCAATATTCCAGCCAAAACATTGCCACTGACAAGGAAAGTGTATGAATGTGTATCCTAACTGGTTCCATAGTGGAGCTCTATAGCTGTTTCCTTTACACTTCGTGGATTTTTAAGAATAGAAGGGCTATGATATCATCCAACTTGACCTCCTGTTTAATAAGCACAACAGAATTTTACTTACTTAGTGTTGATCTCAAAATCTCATGTTTATTAAAAGTATTTTCCACAAAGGCATCCAGTACTGAGCTGAAGACTTGAAGAAACGGAAAATCTACTGCTTCCCGTGGTAGTCTGTTCCACTAGTTTAATCACTCTCACAGTAGAACAATTGTGCCTTATTTCTCATGTGAAATTTGCCTGGCTTCAGCTCTTACCATCTCTTCTTGCTGTGTCTCTCTCTGCTAAAATAAAGACACCCGGTATTTCTTCCCTGGAAGAATACATTTTGTTTTCAAGCCACCTAGTACTCTGTCTCTTTTTTTTATTTTTTATTTTTTTAAAGATAAAACATACAGGCTCTTTAAGGGTAGAAACCTGCATGCATACTATAAGCAGCCATGACCACAGGAGTACTTGCTGCGAGTGCCCTGTGTACCCAGCCCATCACACCTCTTGCCCTGTCCTTCTTCTGGAGGTCACTGTCCCTTGTCCACTGGCAGACTTGTCTCCTGGCCCACTTCAGTCCCAACTAGTTTGGTTTGCTTAATTCCTTTGATGGCAAGTGTCTTAGCTCACTGTGACCAAACGGGGCAGCTCTGCTGGCAGATCTCAGGCAGCAGCACCATTTGGTGGGTGGAGGAGCCTGGGGACAAGCAGCTAACACAGCTGAGCACAGGAAAGGCTCTCCATCCACAGCCACGGGGTGCTGACCCACAGTGGTCGTCCAACTCCAGTGACAATTCTGTGACAATTTAAGCCAGTCTAATCGCTGCAGCCCTGATCAGTCCCTGGCGATGTGAGCCCACCCTGTTTCTAGTGCCAACTCTCATGCTTATATGACTCTTGATGACCCACTCCAAGGCAATAAATGAGCAGAAAGCTTTCACTTTTTTTCCCAGTGAAGTAGTTTCCTCCTTCTTTGGTGTCCAGAACCAGCTCATCAAGGGACTGGACAAGTTCCAGTGTTGGCGCAATGAAGGACATCATTGAAATCTGTCTTTATATTATAGGTGTCAGCCCCTACAGCCGTTTTTAATCTGCCTGTGACCGTGAGTCACAACCCTAAGTTTCTCTGACCTCATAGCGAAACGCCACAGTTCAACATGATTCTCACAATCCATCCGTAGAGCTAAAACCACCTCAAAGCTGACCATTTTATTTACAAAGTCAAGTTTCAATACAATAAAGACGCATGGAGGTGGTAACATTAGGACGAGATTTTCAAATTGTTGTTGGAGGAGCCCTGCCTACATCTTGGACTACACACTACAAAGAAAACCATATTTCTGAGGTCCCTGAAGATACCCACTGGAATGCAGTCCCTTTGTTAAAGACCTGAACTGGAGGCCAGAGGTTTAGGGAGAAGGTCCCAGTTACCAACCCTGACTAAATCTTCAGCTGCTGCACATCAGGATAATGCATAGGCTTCTGCAGAACAGCATTGTTTTGCTCTTGGCTCAACAATAATGTGTTTAAAAACTGGAAAAGAAAAGAAAAGAAAAAAGAAAAGAAAAGAAAAGAAAAGAAAAGAAAAGAAAAGAAAAGAAAAGAAAAGAAAAGAAAAGAAAAGAAAAGAAAAGAAAAGAAAAGAAAAGAAAAGAAAAGAAAAGAAAAGAAAAGAAAAGAAAAGAAAAGAAAAGAAAAGAAAAGAAAAGAAAAGGACCACTTTGTTTTGATTTAAGATTTGTAACAATGGTGATTACCTGATCTAGCCTTTGTTTTGTTTTACCCAGGGAATGGCATTTCACAGTTAAAGAAGATGTATTATCTTAATGATACTCATGCTCATACACAGATTTCCACTGCAGCTAAACAGGCACTGGCCGTCAGGCTGCTGGACACAATCTGTCTTCCCCTTGTGCATGTTCATTTCACATGCACTATAGTTCTGATTCATAGCAATTTGTAAAGTAATAAATTCCTTACCAAAAGCTGGTGAAACATCCTCCAGAAGGAAAAGTCTCAAAAGCTTTTGAGTAAAGAAAATAATTCACAGAATCAGAATCATCTAGGTTGGAAAAGACCTTGAAGATCACCTAGTCCAACCATTAACCTCACACTGACCGTTCCCAACTCCACCATATCCCTCAGCGCTATGCCATCCCCAATCTTCAACCCCTCCAGGGATGGGGACTCCCCCCCTGCCCTGGGCAGCCCATTCCAACACCCAACAACCCCTTCTGTAAAGAAATACTTCCTAATATCCAGTCTAAACCTTCCCTGGTGCAACTTGAGGCCATTCCCTCTTGTCCTGTTGCTTGTTACTTGGTTAAGGAGACTCATCCCCAGCTCTCTGCAACCTCCTTTCAGGGAGTTGTTCACATATCTCTGTTTTCTAATATAAACCCAGGAATTATTATGGCTCGTATTGGCATGGCTTGCATTTTTAAATAGATGTTGGAATATAGCCAGCTGCCACAATCAAACCAGAGTTATCTACCTTGTTTCTAGGTTGAAGTGTGTCCAGTGCTAAAACCAGATTGTACTCGGCTTTACAATTTCACAGCAATTAAACGTATGTCTAACTTTAAATGCATATGCACAGTTATTATATACACAGCATTTCTGCACCTTCTCAGCTGTAATTACAGGCAGTAGTCCTATCAAAGAGTTTAACATTGTGCTGAGTTTGCAAAGACAAAAAGGCTAGAAGAAGGAAATGGAAAACCCCCAGCAAATTCTGCCTTCAGTGGGAGCCTTTTTTCATATCGAGTGTACCATTTCAGAGACATCTGAGGACAAAGGTTTTATTACAGGCATTTTCCAATGTGATACCTACAGCACAAGACACTTCAAGTGTCAGTGTAGTGAGAGGGAGGATCTGAAGGTCTTCTACAAAAAATTACAAGCACTGTATCAAGCTTAAGCAGATCTCACTATCTCATGCTGTTGACACTCAAACCCAAACAAGGTGTAGATGTTTAAATTTTTCTGACACCATCTTTAATCAGGATGCCCACCAAAGTGTTGGTGCTTGCATAGGAATTATCATATTGGATCTGAACTGTGATCTGTTTAGTTAAGTATCCTATCCTGGGTAATGGCCAGATCCTATAAAACCAGGTGAATGAACACTTGCAATTAGTGGTTTCTCCCTAACAGCATCATTTACAGTTTGGCTACATTCATGATGTAGAATTTTAGGGTTTATATCTCTTCCATACCACAGTTTGATCTCTGTTTCTTTAAGTGAGGATGTTCACATTTTTCATGAAAATGCTCAGAAAATACTCATGAAAAATTCAGAAAATAGTTTCTTCAGTCTAGCTTATCTCTCAACCTAATACCTTGTAAGTCAATGGAGGTTGTATAGTGTTTGAAAGAATATTTCCCTCCTTCCTTTCACACTCACTACTATTCTGTTTTAGTGAATGGCTTCTTGTGAAAAGCACATGAATGGGAGAATCCCAGTGTGCCTCTTTTAAGCATTCATTTCATGCACTTCATCACAGTCTCCCCTCGTTGTCTCGTTTCTAAAATTAAGTTTCAGCATTTTTCCTTTAATACCCATAATTTTCCATTCTCATGTGATTTTTACTGCCCATCTCTCAACCTTTTTCTTTCAGCTATATTCTTTATTAGACACAGTAGCCAAGCTGAGCACATTATTCCAGAATATCCCTTCAGAAACTCTTTGCTCTGTGTCCAGGTCTCTCCTTCCTTAAATAATACTGACTAGTCTGCAAGTTTTGCCTCCTTACTTCTCACCTCTTTTCCAGCTCAGTAATGAACAGTCATAAATAAATCCATGGACACCACTCCAAACAAGGAATATAATATAAGTAGCCCCTAGATGGCAATTTTACAGATAATAATACAGGTTGTTTTTCTTATTACGTAAGCAACAGAGTTTAGTTTGGGTAGAAAATGCTTTACTGATGTCTGTTTTATGATGCTTTTCCTTTCAAATAGTCATGGCAAGTAGAAAGAGCGTTTGTTCTCTCATTTAATCCTTCTCACCAGAACAGATCTGGGGACAGCATTGCTTCTGGCATTTATGACAGAGTAGGTGACACTGTCCCCACCATCACTCCCAGGTCTGTATAACATGATCTTACAGCAAAAGTGCAAGTACTGTAGCAGGACAGGACACCAAGCTGTGAGGACCGGGATGTCTCCTGTCATGTGGCAGCGTGGCAAGGTCATGCCGAGTACTGCGGCTTCTAGTCTGAACTTTTGGCTACTCAGTGCTAACTCTTGGCCGTGATGAACATGGGTGGAGTAAGTACTGATTTCTCCTGTCTCTGTCCTGTGATGGTATTTTACTTCTCTCAGATAGCTTAGTTATTCCTTGTAAAGAACTTACTCGAAGGCTCATTCAAGTCCAACTCTGTCACCCGATACTTCTCTTCCTATGTTATTGATGGATTCAGAGTACTACAGTGTAAGGCTGAGACATAAATTTCCTTTTCAAAAGATGTGTAAGGATCTGTCATATTTTAATCTTCTTTCTAGTTTATCATTCCATTCTGAACTGTAGCTTAACCGATATCCCAGGCTCCGAAGCATGGCTTCACTGCTAGCTGTGTACATTGGCTGTCCATGTTCTTTCTGCCTAGCAGGCAGTTTTAGTCTGTGACCCAGTATCTTCCTTTAGATTGATCTGTGACACTGGAAGAAGTTGTCACTCCCAAATGTTCTTTGCTGCCTCTTGTCCATGGATTCCTGACCCCTCATATCTGTCAGCTGAGTTGTTCATGTAAACACTTCTAAACCCATCTCTGGCAAAGTGACTTAGATCATGAAAATGAGTTATTTAAACTTTCTAAGCCAAGTTGGCTGGTTTTTACTCAAATGGTTTAGGAAGCCTTCCCACTGCTTCACCAGAAGAAACCCATGGAGTTGGTATTTTAAAAGGGAAGAAAGATTAGCAACCTTGGTGGGGAGACACGATGACACAGGCAGAAGTGGTCGCTTCTTCCACCAACAGCTGCCTCTGGAAGAGAACATCTGTCTGTAGACTCTGCCTGGTGGATGGGCTGTTGGCCTATGGAGCCTAAGGCAGTAAGGTACATGTCTGGGACTGAGAGAATAAACCCCAGAGACCCAGGGTGAGAGTTAAAAGTAGACTTACAGGACTCAAGGGCAGTGGCCCACATGTACCTGCCAGAAACAAGGAGAGGGGAGTTAGCTGCTAGGTAAAGGAGGCGATTTGATATGGTTAGCACTTGGAGGGCTCTTCAGAGGAAAAGTTTCAAAGACTTTTAGCCCTTTGAAGAGCTTTTCCTTTTTTTCTTACACAGGAATGATCTAGAGGTGACACTGAATTTGTATTACCTTACTGACTAGCAGAGGGACTCTCAGGTCTCAGCTGGGAGGATGTAGCACTGGGGAACATTCACAACTAGGCAAAATATGTGCTTTCTAACTTTGCACATTAACGGGTAGAACACTTATAGCACAATATATCCCTTTGACCAATACTTAGAGATGATTCTATAAAAAATTAGACACATATACGTATTCCAAGGCTATCCAGTCTTACCACTGGCAAGGCCAAAATAGGCTTTTGGAGAGAACACAATACATCACACTTTGGATTTAAACCTAATAGTTGGTCTACCAATATGACTTTCATATGGGATACATTTTTCTACTTCTGCTTTCTGCAGGACATCTCCAGAAAAATGACAGTGGATAAGATCAGAAATATCTCTACTATACGGATTTGCAAGTATGGATCAGCACTTACTAGAGGATGCTCTACACCATGCTGGTCTGCACAATATAGCAAACATTCAGGAGGAAAGTGTGAGCTAGAGGATCTCGATCTAAGTCCATCCAGGATGTGCTACTAGAGCAACCATAAGACTGATAGTGCCTCTGTTTTACACCTAAGAAAGCAGTGAAAGGTTAAATGAAGCACATATCACTGATGCTCCTTTTCAGAGACCAATATTGGAGTTTCCAGACACAAAATAAACATGAATTCCCCTGTCCTCTCAACACTAAACCACTGGATGAGCACTCACAAGCATACTGTATAGTTTCGTTGGCATCTCATTGAATCTTAAACTCTTTCAAAGCTCTTCAGTGAGTATCCACACTTTTTGAGTCATGCTACCATTTATTCTGCACTCCCATAACTTCCTTCCTTAGTCTTTGCCAATAACTTCATTTTTTCTCCTATTCTCTACCATTTCCCAGCACGCTTTGTGAAAAGAACCAATGTTAAAAAAATAACCTCATTTCTCTGCACCATTTTCTCATCCTTAACCATTCTCCTCACTCCCTGACTGCACCATGAAGAGGATTCACAGGCAGCTTACCGTTACATTTCCTATATATCCTATGCAAAACATTGTGCATATAGGTTGGAAAGCTAAGCAGATGCCATATGGAAGGTTGTCCTAATTCCTTCCTCTTGTTCTATGGGACAAAATAGCATGTGATTATGTAAATAAAGATGTAATGCTAACATATATGTTATAGCTGAACAACTAGCACCCTTATTCTTTGGGTTTTCAGGGATGAAGAAAGAAACAAATACTGCACATGTAGAACCGTTGTGAATCTTGACCCATCTGCTTGACTACTCAGGCTGCTTGAGTTACAGGGACAAACTATATTCACTGGCAGTACAAAGAGGGAATTGTCCCATAGCATATATACTCTGTGCTGGAACACAGTTACTCAAGTATTTTCAGGCATTTTCAGGTAATTTAGATGGGACTCATTGCTCCCAGTGCCTCGTGTCCATAGCAGAGGTGACTCTGTCTCAGCTAATCCCCTTGGGGTCCATGTGCAATCAGTGGAGGAGGCAGCATCATTCATCTACTCTGTTTTAGACTTTTACTTTAGGATGGGGCTATTTCTGTCCTACGTGTCTTGCTAAGAGTGTAGTAAAGGGATGCAATACAATCCAGGGCTATTAATCTTATGGCTGAAAAAGAAAAAAAATAATATGCTAACTCAGAGCTTAGTATTACAGTCTTTAGTTCCCCTCAGACTACATTCATACCTGATGTGAATAGGCCCCTGTTGAGTGGATCCTATTAAGTAACATCTGAAATTTTCAAGTACAAATTGAAAAATATTTGTTTTTTGAAACAGTGCTGTGTTACATAAAGGTGACTAATTTCAGTGCTGCACAGACACTGCATCAGATCAAGATGTTGGCGAAGAGAAGGAAAGTGACAGTGCCTGGAACTGTAATCGAGAAAGTCATGTGCAGATGTTACTGGAATATCAGGATCAACAGATCTGAAGCAGCAGCAATCACTGCAATCACATGACTAACATTAGATAAGTTCACTGCCTCTTCTCAAAGTTACTTGTGTGGATGACAAAACACCAAGCTGAAGATTAGTTCCTTCTCCACAGACAAAATAATGAGTAGAGCACAAGTTGCTGCTGCTGAGCACAAAAGGGAGTTAGAAAAACTATTAAGCACATCTGTTGTCCTTGAGAAAAGGAGGGTTATTTCCATTCCACCAGGTATTCTCCTCTGTTTTTCTTGAGAATTTATATTCTTGCATCTGGAACCCTTTCTTTATCAGAAGAAAACATTTTTGTCCATCTGCAAAAGCTTTCAGGCATCATGCCAGATCAGCAGCGTTTCCCAACACATAAGGCATGTTTAGCGGAGAGCAGAAAACAGCTATCCAGAGGAACAGGGCACACAGGACAAGGCAATGCTGCTGAGGTGCCTACAAAAGGCTTGGCAGAGTTCAGAGGGAATGCTGACTGCACTGAGATGGAGCCTGTAAGGATTTCTAGTCCTGATGAAACCCCTACAGCCATCTATAGCCATTTCTGAGCAGCTCCCTTCAGTCAGAGTCTGCATTGACAGATGCTTTAACCCAGAGCAGGCACAGATAGATCTTTAATGGTGACAGGCACCTGAGCGAGTTCCCTGATCAACTGTATTTGCCTTCTGACAGTGCTCAGTTTTCATGCATTTGGGAAAAACATGTTCAGTGAACACATAGTTCTCGCCTCTCAAAGATATTTGCGTTATTAATTACTGCTGTGCAGTAGTTTAATTCTTCCACCTATTATCTCCTCACCTAAATTTCACTGGAGATAAAACAGAAATGAGACACCACACGAAACAAAATACCTGAAGAAACTGCAGCTGTGTAAATGACAACCTAATTTCAAACATGAGGGTTGTTTGAGTGTAGGATAGGAGGTCTAGAAGGACTTTTTCAAAGTAGGATATTTATCTCATAAGACTGTAATCACAGCCTTAACTGCTTTGTGTGGTTTCCAGTCTAGGATGGCACTTGTTAGCCACTCCATAGAATCAGTGCAGGTTTTCTTTCTGTTCTGAAGTAATTCCTTATCAGATGTTTAAATAGCTATTTCAAAACCTCCATCTACTTAAGTAGAATAGCATCCTACAGTAAAAATAATCCTTAGATTATTGATGTAGCATTGACTGTGTTCTTTCTAGACCAAATGTAGTGTATCTCAGGGCTTGGCTGTATATTACACCTTTCATTGTGTGTTTTTTCTGTTTCTTGTTTCTATGGCATGAGATACGTTAGACCATTTTACATACCTTACGTTTTGGACATATGTGGGACATAGGAAGGGCTTATATTTTGGAAAATTGTCTTATTTTTCAAGTTATACCAGCTGCTCTGATAAAATGATGACCAATAAACCTTGTCTCACCAATACCCAATTGAAGTGTAACCCTTTCTGTCTGAGCAACAGATGGTAGAAACCTGCTGCAGCCTGGAAGGTTTCTGCCTCCCCTGGGCATACTCAAAAAGGTAATGATCTTTTTTTCTAAAATGTGGTAATTTACAGCCACAAAAAAAAAAAATAAATATTTTTTTTAAAGTGCATGCTTGCAGTACTGTGTTGGCTTCAAGACCTAGCTGAAGTTTTTTGACTAGAAGCATGAAAGAATCAAAACCAGAAGAATGAAGAATTTATAACAAAGGGAGCACAGTCCTAGTGTTTATGAAAGAGGGCAGTGGAAATCTCCACAGAAAAGTTTTTGTGAAAAGTTACTTACCCCTGATTTTTCTAAATTTGTTTATCTGATATTGTGTTATTATTTACTCATTGTACTCTGGTGGCTCAGGAGCAGTTGAGCTCAGCACTTTATATAGATGGGAATATACCTTTACAATCTAAATCAGGACAAAAGAACAACAGACCTATATGGAAAATGAGGAAACGATGCATTAGTCAGCAAGACAGCATGTATTGCCAAGTATTTTCTAGGCATCAGGGCCAAGGAGAGCTACGAGGAGGAATCTGGAGAACAATGAACAGGGCTGATAGATATTTAATAGGAACAATTTTTTCTGAAAACGTAGCAAATATGAGACAGAAGCAGGAGCTGCTCTCTCAATACAGATGATAGGAAGAGATAGGAAGGAAAAGCTGTGGACCTCTGGAGGTGAAGAGATACAGCTGAGGTTTGATGAACACAGAAAGGGAAGCCAGTAAAAGAGTATAGATGTGGGTATGCATATAATATATGGATTGTACAAAATAACTGCATAGAGTTATCCATATTCCAAGTAAAGTTATCAGTGAGTTTCATACTCTTAAGTAGTTTGATTGTAGAAAATTTCTACAGGTTGCTCATGAAAAAGACCTAAAGCTTGCACAGAATTTTTGCCTGTGAGATGCATAAAAAGGCTTTATCCTAGAGGAACCTAAACAATTGAGGCAGACTGTATTTAAATGAATTCAGAAGAGGTCAAAGGAGTCAAAACTGATACCCAGCATATGGGTCTGACTGACAAGTAAGATCATGGTACAGTACACAGTGACTGAGAAAGTGATAAACAGGTTTTGGTAGTGAAGGCTGAAATGTCTCTCAAATCCGGCTGAGATTTTACTTTGGACAGAAGGAGCAGTGCTCAGACGTCACTATAACATATATGTCTCCATCTGAGCCAACCACCCAAGCTCCTTTTATAGACAGTGGAGATCTATCAAGTGGATTTTAGGGTGAAATCCATCTCATCCAAGCTAAATATCTAACACAGACCAGTTCTGAATAAAAAGGTCCCTAACCTTGGTCCCTGAAAATGCCTCTTTCTCTCCACTGACTATAAAAGGCACTTCCAATGCATAGTTTAGCCATAGACATCTATGCTACAGATGCCTAATGTTAGGTGAGATGACTCTCAACCCTTGAGGCAGATCTGGAGCAGAACTGGAAGTCTCCAGAATAGACCTGGTAGATTAGTATACATATGAGTGTGAGGCTTCCCACAGGTAAAGTGCAAAGAGAACAGAAGTCTGTATGTGTGTATGTGGGCTGCTCGTTGATCTATTATGCATTAAATTGTTGCCTTCAGAAAGAGTGGAAAAGTTCCTGCTCTGGATGGAGGCTCACACTGCATTGCACATTGGCTATACTAACATAAGGAAAGCAACAAAGTGATTTCCCTGATGATTGCAGTTAAGCCCAGTTCCAAGAATACTGTCTGTGTATCCAGCAAACTCTCTTGGACATGTACATTTCCTTTGGCTCTAAAGTAGTAGGGCTACAAAATACCATATAAGTGCATGAAATGTCCAGAGTTTTTTTCCTTGAAAAGAAAGCTTTTGTCGTTGCAAAGCTGAGTGCAGGCATTAATATATGTCTCTTTTACTGCTGGCAAGGACAGGTGGCCGCTCTGTGTACAAGGCACATCTGTAAATAAAGCAGATTTGGCATGCAATTTTAAGTTGTCTTAAAATTATCTCACAGTTGTGAATGAAGGGTATTTGGAGATAAGCATGTTTTTAAAATAGTAACTTTGATAAAGAAAACCAAAGCTCAACATTTGAATTAGAATCTCACCACTGCAATAAACTGAATTGTGTCAGGATGAATCCTTTGAATGGATAAATAAGAATTGTGTGGATAAATAAAACAATAAATGCTGTGAGGTAATAAAGCTAAAGTCTCTGGTTGCATGGTAAATCACTGTATTGTGCCTATATTCAGGAAAAGATGAAAACACTTTGTGACTTTGGGCCTCTACAAATAAATAAAGATTCTTAAGTTACAAGCAAAGGGGAGAAATAAAAAAAAAAGAGAATTTGTAGCTGCACTAATTCCTGTGGTTAGAAAGTATTTGGATAATGATGGGATATCAATAATAACCAGGAAGCAGAACAACAAACAACATAATATAGCAAACTCGAAGGCAGTCAGCCCAGAGTTTTCCATCAAAGTCAACTCAGAAAACAAACAAAAAAAAAAGCAGATTTTAAATAACTATTGTGGATGAACTCACCGCTGTGTTTCTACAGGCTGATGACATGATGACTGCTTTGATTTCAAGGTGGTATAAAGCCAGGCCAGCATGCTGTTGACATAGACCTGTAGTTTCATAACAGCAGAAATGCTGTTAACGGGACAGGTCCTGACTGATTCAGACCAGAATCTGAGATTGGAATAAAACAATTAAGGCAGATTATTTGATCCTAATGAAGAACTTTTAGTCCCCTAACTTCCCCAGGCTGCAGATAAATCAAGTGTCAGGTAGCTGATACTGTGAAGGACCAGAGCAATGAGTGGCACGTGGAGGCTGTAATGAAATTTCTGAAGTCCATCGAATTTCTCCTTGTGCAGAGACAATACAGGACCAATATATGTAAATCCTGCAGGAGCTGTTCTGTAAGGTCATAAGCCTAAATTTGAGCTGATGACAGTACAGGGCCAGGGTGAAGCAGTAGGCGATAGCAATCAAACTTGCAGGTCATGTAGCTGCAGCGGGGATGGCGACACATAATAATGCAGAGAAGACAATGGATGGTATCTGGGCAAGAGATCCTCAGTGCCAAGACTCATGTCGATGATGTCACACCCTTGGCAGAGCTATGTAAGTTCTCTGAAATGTCTGTTTGGAGATGCAGCCTGCAGCTTTGGCCTGAGTTGCCTTCTGTTCCACAGGGTCCTGAAAATGCCTTCATAGGAAAGGCGTCCCCTGGAAAGATCCCATGTCACAGCACGTTGGCTGCCCATCTCCACCCAAGAGGGTGCTGTACAGCAGTAGCCCTGCCTATGTCACATTCCTTTATCAGCTTCTTGAAACAGAAAAGCCCCATGTGCTTACACATGATTTTATTTATTCTGTTAGAATACCAGATACCTTTGTTGCTTATGTTTTAGTACCTACCTACGAATTGGGAAAAATCATAGCAATTTGCCCATACATGAAAACCTACCAGTGTTTTATTTCCACGTTACCAGTCATCTCTGCCCCTTGTCTGAAGCTTGAAGACATTGGATTCAATACAGCATTATTATTTAATGATGTCTTCTCCTGTATCAAGGCCATTAGCAGACTGTGTAAGTACCTAAACGAAGCTCATAAGCAGTTTTAACATCTTACTGAATTAACATTTGGTTAAATTTATGCTAAATTGTGTTAAACTGCAGAACCCTGGCTTCAGAAATAGGAACCCCTGATTCCCCTTGTGCATACTAGGAAAGCGCTAGGTCCCTTTCAGAAAGGAAATCTAAATTCATCCTGAGCATCATTTGGACGTCTGAGTCAAAGGTTTAGTAACATGTCTAGCCAAGCCGCAGAACGTTTTCACATCTGGATGTGTCCCATTTGCTAAACTGCTTCAGTCTGTGAACAATTCCAAAATACACTCAGCTTTATTATTGTAAAAGAATGTAATGTTATATAACCAAATGTGAAAGCACATATTGTGGAATATTTCAGAAAGAACAACATGTTAAAACTGCACTTTTAAAACAAGGTTTGAATTTAACGGAGAAAATGGCCTCAACTGGTCTGCATATGTCAATAGTTTACTTTACGTAATCGGCTGAGGGCAGAGCAGCCTGCCAGGAGAACTGCTTTTAAGATTAAAATCACACCGGTGGAATGGGAATAGCTTTCTAACCTTCAGAGCAGAGATGGGCCTAAGCCGCAAATGTCAGATCTGGGTTGTTCAAAAGTTTGAAGTACTTAGATCCTGGGGTATTGCCCTGCTACGTCTTTGAAGCAGATTTAGAAGTTATCCTCAAGGAATTATGGCTATGTCTCTCTTTATAGTATACAAAGAAATCCTGAAAGGTTATAAAAATAAGGTCTTGGGATGAGGTGGATTTTCTATGAAATATTAGCAGTATCAAAACTGAATTTGCCCTGGTTTTATTGAATGGCTTCTTAGACTCTCAGAAGTATCTTGAGTGTTTCTTCATCCATTGCTTCTAAGTTGAGGGCTGCCAAAATAACAACCAAGCTCATTCCAGGTCCAGATACGTAGCTGTGTTGGGAGGGAGGTTGTGGTGTGGTGGCAAAATGTCAGCCCAGACCTTTCAGAGAGCTTTTGGAAAGGCCTTTAACTTGCCCATGTCTCATATTCCCACCTATAAAAAAGAATCACAGAATCATCTAGGTTGGAAAGGACCTTGAAGATCATTTAGTCCAACTGTTAACCTAGCACTGACAGATCCCAACTACACCATATCCCTCAGCGCTATGTCGACCCTACTCTTAAACACCTCCAGGGATGGGGACTCCACCACCTCCCTGGGCAGCCCATTCCAACGCCTAACAATTCGTTCTGTAAAGAAATACTTCCTAATATCCAGTCTGAACCTTCCCTGGTGCAACTTGACGCCATTACCTCTTGTCTTATCACTCATTGCTTAGTTAAAGAGACTCATCCCCAGCTCTCTGCAACCTCCCTTCAGGTTCATCCTCAGCCTCCTCTTCTCCAGACTAAACAACCCCAGTTCCCTCAGCCGCTCCTCGTACGACATGTGCTCCAGACCCTTCACCAGCTTCGTTGCCCTTCTCTGGACACGCTCGAGTCATTCAATGTCCTTTTTGGAGTGAGGGGCCCAAAACTGAACACAGTAATCGAGGTGCGGCTTCACCAGTGCCAAGTACAGGGGTAAGATCCCTTCCCTGTCCCTGCTGGCCACGCTATTTCTGATACAAGCCAGGATGCCATTGGCCTTCTTGGCCACCTGGGCACACTGCTGGCTCATGTTCAGCCGGCTGTCAATCAATCAGAGTAGTCTTCCACTTTAGAACAGTACTGTGGGAATATGTGAGGAATACATCTTTGCTTGCAAAAGGCACCACTTACTGACAAGGCATCGTAGTAGAGAGAAGGTGTTAAAGATTTTCATACTCAGGCATAAGCAGAAGATTTACAGTAAAAGAGAGGAGTAGACACCAGAGTGGACTCCTTTCTGATTCTTTGAGGTTTCTTTTATGTATCATAAAGATGGACCTTCTCTAAGTCGTCTGTTCCTCTGGATTTTTTGTCCTTTATTATGCTGCAGAATTGCCTTTTTTTTTTTTTTTAATATCCCTCTCCAGTTGCATTTCAGTAGCAGGCAATCTCCGTGGTGGGAAACACAGCAGCCTTTCCCATTCTGTGCCACAAGGATTACACAAAGGAAGGGAAGTGAGGAATACGTCATCCAACTGAAACTACAGAGAAAATTCAGGAAGAAAGAAAAACATCTGAGTTGGAATGTGGCCACGTCTCAGAGGTTAACACCCTACTTCTGTGAAAAGTGCCATAGTCGTAATGATAAAAAAGTGGTCAAGGCCTCGTGTTTCATTCAAAGGAAGGTTTTTCAATCCAATTTCCATTTAAAAAAACATCAAAATTCAGAGCAATGCAGCTCTTTCTAGGCACACTAAAGTTCTGGGTAAAATGTGCAACAAATAGGATACCTTTTTTGGTTAGGAAATCTTTAAAAATGTGGTGTGTGTCAGAATCCAGTGAGTAAATCAATTAATAATTCTCAGCCTATGGCTTATTTGTGAATCATTTGTCTCAATACTTTACTATCCATTACTCATGTCATTTGCTGATTGCTTAAGGCTTTGTCTTCACTGGAAAAGTGCTCCGTTCTTCACTCGGAGGTACCTGGGCCAGATCAGCTTTGAGTTTACAGAGGTAGAAACCACTCTGCCTTGCTTCCATTAGGATTTATACTGGGATAGCCAGCTGGAGAAAGACAGCTATTTTAATGGAAAAAACCACTGGGCTTGTGTTTGTTTTTTGTTTGCTTTGAGCGAACATGTCATTTTTGTCCAAGACATTGTTTCAGCTCCCTAATTGAATGACGGAAATTTTTAAAGCAGAACAATGAAATGGCATTCTTTTGAAAAAAATCTGGTTGTCATCCAACTATTTGCAAATATTTCTGATTGCAGAAGCCAGAGTAAAACAAACTCATTAAAGTATTTGTGAATACATTTGGTATTTTGCATTTTTCAATAGATTCTGCTTACTACCACACTTGGGCATTGCTCTCTGCAGAGAAGGGAACCCTATTTCCCATCCAGCATCACTGGTTTCTCACCCATTTAATCCTACTCAGTAAATAAAGTCATGCACCATAGCAGCTCAGCTTTCCTCCCTCTTACACTCCATGAAGCTTTAACTCATTCTGATAAGAAACAAGATACGTAGAGGTAAGCAGGAGGCCCAGCTAAAAATATAACCGAATTAAAAGCTCACTTTTTGAATGCCTTTCTTGTTATTTAAGGTCTGCTTGTCAAGTGAGGTGACATTCAGCATTGAACTGGATCTCAGAATCTCAGCCTTAGTCATTTCTGCTTAATGCAATAACCTCTTGAATGAAATAGTTTATTTCCTGGCAAAGGGCTTAACAGAGAAATTAGACTGTGCTCTGGCATGGCACTTAAATTGGCTTCCAGAAAGCTTGTGATTATCTTCTGAAGCCAGCTGAGCCAAGAGTCTGTTCTTTATCAGTGCTTCTTGGTCTGTTCTCTCCTTTTCATACCAGTTCCACACAGGACTTCAAGCTAATGATTGGGATTGTTTGGGAAACTGCTCTAATTTGGTTCAGGACATCACTTCCAATTTTTTTGCAGCTTCATTTTGTTGCTGCAGCCTGTGTCTTGTGCACATGTAGGAACCTTGATCATCATCTTCTGCAAAAATGACTCAAGCTCTTAACTGACTGCTAATAATCTCAGTTATTATTGATTATTCTTCCACCCATCTTTCCTTTCACCCATCTACTGCTCCACCTGGTTACTCTTCCAAAGTCAAAGTGCTGAACTTCACAATTTTGTTCTAGTCTAACACCGACTGAAGTCAATGGGAAGATTCATATTGACTTCAGTGTCTCTGCGTTATGATCTAGGTCTAGAAAGACATTTTCAAGTTATGATACTCATCATATCTTAAGAGAGAAGTGCTTACCTCTGGGAATGTAATTCACAGTGCTAAGTAGGCACTTACTGAAAAAATATAATTATCTTTTTCAGCTTCTACAAAGAGAATTGTGTCTCATTCCTAGCAGGTAGGTAGCATTATCACTGTTCCAGGACACACTAGCATCTCAACAGAGAAGTCAATATTCAACCAGTGTACTAATGAAATTATCTTCTCTCTCTGAAAGGCTGGCCTTCCAGAAAAAGACTGGAACATGTGAGGTGGAAGAGATGTTAAAGCTTCCATTGCTGCTGTTTATGCAGTCCTTGTTTTTAATAATGTCCAAAAAGACACATTATTCTGTAAACATGAGTTTATCAGACAGACAGCCTGACTGTGTAAAAGAGAAAACCGTTTTCATTATCAATACAATAAATCAATCACAAAGGACTGTAGAATGACTTTCTTCTGTCCTTGAGACATACCCTCTGCAGGTAAAGTGGTAGGTCATCTCCACACCATTCATTTTCTAGTCCGTTATCTTGGAAATGCCCACAAACTCGCAGAAAATACCAGGCAGTATGAGGTTTGTGACAGACATTCCCATGTAGGGAGATGGGACTGCAAGTGTGAAATATTTTTCAGTGTGCTGCTGGCCAGTCTTGAAATCATTACAACTTGCAGTCTAGAAGTGAGTCACTAGGAGATGAAAAACTAAAAATCTCTTTTTACTAATCCCTTGAGCTGAGCAGGCCCTTTTCTCTCTTGGGCATGAATGAAAAAATTAATTTTCCAGAACGCTTTAAACGTCTCCATCTAAATATTTTTTCATATGCAGGAAAACCATGTGAAACCACTAAAGCAATGACAGAAAAGTCCAGAGGAATGTGACCTGTTTTAAAGTGACCTAATGTCACAGAGGATCCTTCTTGAAACCCACGCAGTTTGCTAGAGAAAAAGACCCTTTCCATGGTTTGTTCCAGCATCCTGGAGAACTCCACAACAGGAATACAAACCTGTTTAATTCTGGAGAGTGATCAAAAGTTGGAAGTTCATAGAAGCAACTTTTGCTCTATTGCTCAACAACAGGACATTGAATTAAGGGAAGAAAACAGCAGGAACCACTGCTTGCATGCTGCCACAAGAAAGGTGCTTCAACCCTGATCTGAATTGCTGACAACTCCCAAGAAGTTTAGGTGTAGCTGGTCAGCACCAGGTTCCAAAGCTGGATGCTATGAAGATGTTACTGGCAGTGTGAAGGGAACTTGCTCTCCTCTCCCTTGCTTTCCAGCCACTAAATTGCTTTAAAGCAGAACCTAAAAATATATCAAATGCTTCCTGATAAATATTTTTCCACGTACACCATTTCTGTGCTTGTCCTAGGGCTGTTACAACAGTGAAATGTTCTACCAGCCACTCTATCTGCTAGGGTGCCCGGCACATATTGACTGTGTTTGAGAGCCTGGGATTTGAATGTCAGTACATCCAAAGCACCCAGAGAACTTCATAGCTCCAACAGGGATGTGGAAAAGCTTCCTGGTTTTCAAAAAGTAATAATAATAAAAAAGCCTGCGAAAACTGGTAACTCCACATTTACGCCTGGTGTTACATGATCCTTCCTCCCTTTTGAGTTACAGTGGATACCTTGTTCCACCTTCAGAAAACATCCGGCTCAGTGGAAGGAGGATGTTTGTTCTGTTCTTCTGAAGAAGTTTGAAGCAGAGCCCAGTCTGGGGCCCCTGATGAAAGGCTTCATGATGCCACACTCCCTTGAGGAGATTTTGAAGGAATCTAATTTGCTGTGAGATACAAATGCAACCATTTACTTGAACAGGTTTTTTCCTTTCATGCGTAATGCAATCCTCCTTTTAAGCTGGTGGATTCCTGTCATCCAGTTTTGCTGAGGCACACACTGACTTGTTGTGCTTATTCAGTTATAACGTTAAAAAATATTGAGTGCTCTGACTAGCGTGGCTGGGTTATTTGCCATTATGAATTACCAGAATTTTCAAATTTGCTGGCCAAATTTTTGGTCCTAGCAACATATTTCTCAGCTGATAATGTAGGTCACCTGCATATTTTTAAGGCTGATGTCATTCTTTGTTTCTTTATGATGACTGCAGAAGGTATAAAAAGAGTATCTATCTGTTTTGCATTTATCCTGGAAAAGAGATTGGAGAACTTGCAAAAGTCTTATACAAAGTAAACAAAAAATGAGTCTTAACAGGATGAAGTATTTTGTCCACCGTTTAGAGCATAGAATTTTCATTTATTTCTGTTGTTGCTACCCATTAACTCCATTATCTGTCACATACCCTGAAGAAAACTGTTCAAGATCCCATGCCTTATATTTATTTAGCTGAAACTGCTGAAAAATTCTCTGCTGAAACAAAGGAGAAAGCTGATTTCCAGTTTTTTAAAAGATAAACAGCAATCAAACAAATTCCCAAACAAATGGATTATGATGCCTCTACAAATAAACAAGTGAAACCATCTCTGTCTGAGAAGCTTCGTTCTTATATTGTTAAAACCAGGGCAGTTTATCTTTCTGCACTGCACCACTGTGAGAAAATCAGTAGTGCTGTGTGTGTCAAATTCCCTGAAACTGCAATCTTGTCTTCTTTATCTAAAAAGTGGCCAACTGGGGCTGTGCTTGGCTGCTGTTGACATCAATGATTCTACTGAAGGGACTAAATAAACAGTTAAATGCCTAAAAGTGATCACCCATGGAAAAGCATCCCTACAGTCAGGATTACTTCAGTTTTACAGTAGCAGAAATGGGGTCAGAGACTTGCCCCATATCATTAGGGTCGATATAGCGCTGGGTGATATGGTGTAGATGGGAACTGGCAGTGCTAGGTTAATGGTTGGACTAGATGATCTTCAAGGTCCTTTCCAACCTAGTTGATTCTGTGATTCTGTGATTCTGTGATTCTCATCCATGCTAATGACAAGTTCACTGAAGGCAGCAGCTTCTGCTTCTAAATGCAGGATGGAAATAAAACAGATATTTAGCCTCCCAGGGTATTTTCAGACTATGTCTTTGGCTTGTAGTGCTGGTCCTCATGTTGGTACTCAGCTCTGATGAGACCCCCCCCCCTGCAGTACCACATCCAGCTCTGGAGTTCTCAGTACAGGAAAGACATGGACCTGTTGGGGCAGGTCCAGGGGAGGGCCACAAATATGACCAAAGGGATGGAACAGCTCTGCTGTGAGGACAGGCTGAGAGAGTTGGGGTTGTTCCACTCGGAGAAGCGAAGGCTCCAGGGAGACCTTATTGTGGCCTTTAGGCTTAAAGGGGGTTTATAAGAAAGACAGGGACAGACTTTTTAGTAGGGCCTGTAGCGATAGGACAAGGGGTAATGGTTTTAAACTAAAAGAGGGGAGATTCAGCCTAGATAGAAGGAAGAAATTTTTTACAATGAGGGTGGTGAGACACTGGCACAGGTTGCCCAGAGAGGTGGTAGAAGCCCCATCCCTGGAAACATTCAAGGCCAGGTTGGACGGGGCTCTGAGCAACCTGATCTGGTTGAAGATGTCCCTGCTCACTGCAGGGGGGTTGGACTAGATGACTTTTAAAGGTTTCTTCCAAACCAAACCATTCTATGATTCTATGATCTGTTCAGCAGATGCCCAAACCCACTGCTCACAAAAAGTCAGTCACCATGCTCTGCCAGTACAGCCTGCTCCTGTAAAGCCACTTCGAAGCGATCTTGTATCTACCACAGAGCTAGAAAGGCTTAAGAGCATTTTTATCAGTCAAGCTTCTTGTTCGTTAAGTAGCAAACAAAGTGGATCAGATTGTTTCAGTTCCAGCTCCAGAGGGTACAGCTGCTATTTGATCTTGGCATGTTTCTTTCAAGCCTCGCTATGTGAAATTGGTGACATTTTTATTTGTTTATTTGCAAAAAGTCCTTGTGAACATATCTACTGCTGCATTTGGGGGTAATTTCATGGTGTTCAAATAACTTAGTTTTTAATCCTTCTCTTGCTGCAGCATGGGAAGCTACCGAAAGCTGGTTTCACTTCTGACATCTTGAGCAGGAACAGTCCACATCTGGGTTTGACTTGACAGCATTCAAGAAATTCCATTGCTCGAGGAGTTCTGCAAAGAAATACATGGAGACAAAAGTCACCATTACATAATGCCTTGGTCTGGATGTCTTGGACCAAGGAAGCTAGTCAGAAATACTGTCTTTATTATACATGATGGACTCAGACCCCTTGAGTTCCACTGATTTTTGGACCGACAGGTATGACACAGGTGTGCCTCTAAAAATCTGAACCCCAAGAGAAACTACAGCCAGTCTGGCCTCCATCATAAATTAAAACAAACGCAGAGAGACATCAATTCTACTGCTTATTAGTCCAGCAATACAACCTTACAAGCAAATTTCAAATTTGCCTTTAAAAGAGTATTTATAAAGAGCATAATCTTATCCAAGTGGTGTAAGAACATCTTGATAATAGCCTCTATGCATTATATAGGATGAAAACAACTGATTAGATACCCTACATAAACATGCTCTTGGCTTTGTGGTTTATCCATTATAATACTAAAAAAATGCTATGTGAAAATTCACTTTAAACATTTCATTAACCTTCTTAACTCTGACCCAGCATGATGATACATGCTGAGGAACTAACAATATATTTTACATAGCAAATATGTGTCTCCATCCCAGTAGTTTCTGAGCACAGAATAAATAAACGTGGATTTTCCAGCTGTACCAGCTGAGGAAATTAAAAACCCTCCTCAGTAAAGCACTCAGCATCTTGTTAATTTGAATAGCTCCCAGGGAAAGCTTTAAGCAAAATAAATGACCCCTTCCCTTAACAAGAAGTTAGGGCAGCAAATGAGCAAATTTGCATATGTGAAATACTTATTATTCACCAGCACTAAATGTTTCCTGTTCAAATTGGCAACAGAGAACATTAGATATAGAGAAGATATGGAGACTTAGATAAGTCTCTATAGTCTCTATACTGAGGAGCTAGGAAGTTAATGGGAGAAGGAAGATGATACAACTCATGTCTACCTCAGAAAACAGGCTAAAGCCAGCACTGATAATTCTGCTGAAGTACTCCCATATTCTATATTAAATGGGCTCTCATTTGGTTGCTCAAATTTTTATCTAAATCAGACAGGTCTGAGGAGGGTGCAGGATTAATGCAGGTGGATTCTAATAATACAAACAGGTTTGCAGGGTCCTTTAAAAAATGTATGTAGCAACTGTAAAGGCAAAGAATAACGTTGCCAAGATTTTCAGAAATATCTATGTTTTTTTGTACTAAACATTTACATTGTAACAACTGAAAAGAGCTCAGTTTCACAGCTGAGGACAACTGTTTTTTCCAAAAACAGGCTTTCTGAGATATTTCAAGGAGGCCACTCAGATATTAAAGATGTTAGTGCACTCAAATCATCAGTATCTTTGGAAAATCTTAGCCACAAGGGAACCAGCTTCATAATAATGTTGCAAGCTATGTGAGATAACCAGCTTGGCTTTACTTTTCTGGCTAGCTCATAATGCAGCCCCTTCTGAGAAAAGCTATGAAAACAGTTTGTAGTATTGCAAGAGGCTGTACCATTAGGAAAGCAGAAAAAGCTTATATTCCTCTCACTGTGCGACAAAATCCAACCAAAAATGTTCAGATGTCCTCTTTAAGTGACCTAAGAGAAGCTACCTCACCATTTTGGCAGCCATCCAGAGTGTGCATTTTGTGTCCAAAGTTGGGGGGAAAAGACCATAGAGGCAAATGATTTTGCAGGAAGACTGACACACAAAAAAAAAGGCAGTTGGAGTATTTTTAACAGAGGCAAATATTTCACACAGTTTTACTTTCAAAGGCCTGGCTCTGGCTTTTGTTTAGTTTCTTTTGTACTTGGCTAGATCCCAGTGTACGATTTGCAGAATATGATCTGCCTTTCCTGTACCTATGGGTTTTTGGTAGCTCAGGATTAGCATCTGTTAAAAACTGCATCTTGGAGATCTCAAGGCAGAATATTCAACTGCACTCGCCAATATCTTATGTTAACAAGATCAGTAGCAGTGTGTGGGTTATATGACCCAGGGAATAGCTCATCTTGGGCACCTCATCAGTCATTAGCAGTCGCTGTAAAAGCGATAGGTTTCCAACAGTGGCTGAAGGTGTATATCAAATGTAACAGCAGCCACAATTAAGTTTTTAGGTGGGGGGGGCTTTTGTTTAAACAGCTGTTTAAATGGCATAAAACTGGCCCATTACAAATATGTAGCTGTTTCATATGAAGCACTGCATGTACAGATACTACCATAAAGTAAGCCTAGAAAAGCAAGTTCTCTTTCTCTCAGCTGCATGGGTGCCCCAGTGCATGTTGGCTGCCCTATTCTGGTGATGCACAGCAGCCACAAATCTACTGGGATGTCCAGTGTGATATAAACAGCACAACGTAGCAAGAATGTGCTGGTAAATCTGACTCAGAAAAAGAAGGTACACATGCATGTATAAGGGATGTGAAGGTAGACTGTAGCTTGGTTTAAGAGCTGTGCATTTAAATCTGCAGAGAAAGCATCTGACATGGAGTTGTGTAAGGAGTTTGAAACTCTGCTATCACTATATCACCACCATTCCATCTGTGTCAGCAGGAATGTCCCACTGCACTGGACAGACAGTCTGGCCTTGATGGGAGAGAGGTGGAGAGAATAAGGGTGAAGCTGAGAGTGGAGCACAGAGATAAAGAAAATGTCTTCATATCAGCCCCACCTCTGGCTTTTATTTGAACATTGTCTTTATCCCACTTCCTGCATCCCACAAAAACTTCATACTGTTGTGCTCTCAACAAGAGAACTGTTCTGCACTGAATATCCGGCCTAAATCAGGCAAGGGCTGACAGCTCCTCAAAGCCTTCCTACAGTTCCTACGTGACACTGAACAGACAAGCTCTTTAGGCCACTCTCCACTGTCTCTTCCAGTGCAAGAGCATGGGGCCATTGGGTGAAGCTAGGAGAGGCCAGGTGTGGAACAAACAAAAGGAGATGGCTCTTCATTCAACGGTTTGGCCACGGTCCCTTTTATCCCTGTTGGGATTATCCCAACTCTGAAACAGCTTCAAAGCCCTCCCTCAGAAACTAAGGAGGACTGAAGAAAGAAAAAAGTCAGAGAAAAGGAGAAGCCAAATGACTAGAGGGAACAGTGACTGAAAAGAAGGAAAAAGATGGCAACAAAGGTTTAAAAATTTACAAGTAAGGAACTGGAGTAGGACAAAGAGCAAAGGATGCCCAACAGCACCACCACTCTGGTGGACTGCTGAAACTGCAGTGCTATGCTTCCAGGAGCAGGAGGACCTATGGAAACAAGCCTCCCAGTCTTGGGGATCAGCCAAACTTAATCCTCCTGTTAACACAACTGTCTGGCTTGACCAAGGCCAGAAGGAGGTAGGTGAGCAGGTCCCATAACATGGTGGGGTCTTAGTTGGGACAAGTGTAAATAAAAAGGTGAGGAAAAAGTGCAGCCTCAGGAAGACATTCTGGGGGAGCTGAAAGAGGGAACACAGCCTGGCAAACTTGATCTAAATGTGTGCTAAGCCTCACCTTGCAAAAAAGGCATGTCAAGAAATATCTTGAGCTGCTCTATGAACATATTGGTGTTATGGAACCACAGAATAATAGAATGGTTTGGGTTGGAAGGGTCCTTTAAAGAACCTTTAGTCCACTCCCTGCCATGAGCAGGGATGTTTTTCACTAGACCAGGTTGCTCAAAGCCCCGTCCAACCTGACTTTGAACACTTCCAGGGATGGGGCATCCTCAACCTCTCTGGGCAACCTGTGCCAGTGCCTGATCATCCTCATTGTAAAAAATTTCACTGCTTGAGTGGGAATTTTCCATTTTATGTTCATAGGGATCAGAAGGATTATATCAGAATATAAACTGGGAGACTGGATACCATGCTAACTAAGATCAATGAACAAGAAAACACGAAGAGAAGAAATCTCACTCTCAGGACTGTACATCTTGGCTAGTGATTCCCCTGGATATAGGAAGTGAAGGCATAGACATACATGAATGGTGACTGGATTCTCTTTGTATGTGTTTCCAACAGAGCTTGGCACTGTTACCAGTACAGTTTTGGTAGTGATGAGAAGTCAGGGATCCTGGCCACAGGGCTGCCAGAAACAAGAAGAGACAATAAACAGACGGAGAGACTTTAAAAGAAAATGGTAAGTTAAGGAGGGAACACCTATCTGTCTTATCTGTGACATTTAGAAGACATCTATCACCCTGTTTTCTAAATCCCAAACAAAATTACAGAATTACAGAGTTCAGAGGAACCACATATTTCTCTCTGCTCCTCTGGAATGACAGTGGTAGGTGAACTGAGTTTTAAACAGATGATGGATAGAGGCATCTCCTTCCTTTTCTAGAAACTGGAGTCATTACTGAGACAGACAGCTGGATGGAGAAAGGCCAGTTTGTGGCATAAAATTAAGTGCAAGAACACAGATTTTTTGCCAGGTACCAGCTGTTTTGGAGATTCATTTAGATTATTTTTAAGTATAGGAGTTACTTCATCTTACATAGAACTCATAATCCTTTCAGGGAATCCTATCCAGCTCCCACAGGGAATGCCTTGTCCTAAGGGTGAGGGGAAGATACTTATCTATCAGTATGACATTCACCCACTAGGATACAGTCTTCCTATAAAGTTAGAGCCCTGTTTTGGCCCCCTGTACTTAGATTACATATCTTGTTCACTGGGAATTACAGTCTTTGCAAATACATTCCAAATTCTGCTTGATTTAATCAGCGTAATTTTCTCTTTCCTAATGGATTGGCCTTTCCCTCTGTAAGCCAGAAATACTTCAGCTGCAGCAAGAGCAGGGATGGTTCATTGGTGCCACAGCAAACCTTCCACCATCCTGCTGTTCATGGTGTCTGTTCCCTGCTCCTTTACCAGCAGCTCCTCTTCTCAAGGTCCGCTTCAATACAGTGAACTTTGCAAGAAACTCTGTCACTTCTTACAGCCACCTTGCTGCCCGGCTCCTTATAAACTCTCTGTCGCTTACTGGCTGCCTCCTGTCTCTGCAATGACAAACTCCAACCTTCAACTCAGACTGATGGAAAATTTATACCATCACAGAACTCCCTCTTACCTCCTTTTGTCATCCCCAGGACCTCACAGAGACCTGACCTCCAAAATCTGTGGCAGAGCTGATTTTAACAGGCTCCAAGGAATGGTAGGAGTTTGCCCCAGATGTGGGCATCCTGACTTTTCTTCCCCACCTCCAGCCAGATCTTAATAAATTTGGCTCTTTTCCAAGAATGGAAACAAAGGAGAGAATATCGCCTTTAATCGCCATGTCTTGCTTTCCCTGTCGGTAAAGGAAGGATAATAAAATACATTTGCAGACCTCTGAGGGGTGTTGTGAGGGATACATTAGTCTGTAAAGTATGCTGTAATTGCTCAAAATGTTAGAATGAAAAGTGTGAGCAGCATGTGAAAAAGGGACTCCCTTCAGAGCCCAGGTGATGCTGAGCTGAAGCCCTACAGAAGGAGCCATTTTAAGAAGAGCAATGCTGTATACTGAACTCATTCCTAATGCTGATGAAAACATTGCATTGAGGAAAGTGGGGAAAAGCCACCACTTGTAGGAAGTGCCATCCACGTCGGCCCAAAGCTCTTCCTTTGCAAGCAGTGCCTACCTGACATGACTTTTGAGATGTAAGCAGGTATCAAGAAACCTGTTGTATGGCTATTACAGCACAAACTGTGCGCTTGGTCTACAACCAGATATGAATGAGCCTCTGGGACTATGCAAAGGACATTAAATGTGGCACTATCAGCAGCCCAGATCTTAAAACATCATGACTCAGATTTCATTACCATGAAATTTGCTTAAAAATCTCAACATTTCCTATAGGTAGCAATTGCGGAGAGGGGTTTCCTTTCCTTGTAACTTCTAAACCCTGAATTCATAAGTCCTTTCTTTGCAGATCTGAACACTAGAAATCTTCCAAAGAAATAAACAAAAGTTGAATTTCTCACATAACCACTCAATCCCAGAAGCTGGGCTTTAACGTAAAGTGCAAAGAATTATAAATGTCAACAGCAGAGCTAACAGCTTGATGAAGTATCCTCTGTTCTTGGCAAAGGCTTCCTACAGGTGGCAAGTTTGGGCTCTGGTCTCTCTCTCTTCTCGTAACACACAGAAAGGGACAGGTTGAGGGAAGGATACTTGTCACAGCGTGACCCCTCACGTGTGAAATCACCTCTACGCAATGAGGACTATTGCTAAAGTATAAAGGCTGCATAGATTTGCACTGATTTGCTGAGCAAGTGACTTCAGAAATAGGTACGGCTTCTATCTGTCCTCACATTTTTGAGTCATTAGCCAGCAAGGCTGTGGCTCAGTTGCTTTCCTGCTACATGAACAGCAATATTTACAGCACCCAGAAATAGACTGAGGAGGCGAGACACCCAATCAGTCTGAAAGCCAAAGAGCTTAGCTGGTTCCATAATTATGCTTTAAAATACCTGCAGTCACATCTGGTGAGTAAAGCAGGATATGTATTCTCCTCCCCCTTCCTCCTCCTTTCCATGTGAAAGGTATGGCACTATGATGCACTGTCCGAGGGCCAAGGTCATGTTTGCTTTCATCTGATAACAAATTGTATAATAATAGCTGGTTGGCATTCAAGAAAAAAACCTGCTTGTTTTAACTTGTCATTTATCATCAGAAGTGGAAACAAGGATTACTTCTTTTCAGGGACACACCAAATGAAAGACAATTTGCAGGAGCCAAATTCCAGACAAATGGTCCACTCTGGAGCAACAACACAATAAACCCCAGCTTTTAATATAGCTTCCAGCTACCTCCTGTACAGGAAATTTTGATGGTTGTGAGGTGGCGTGGGCTTGAAACCCAGCAAGTCCCAGGATCTATTCTTACTTCTGCTACAGACTTGCTTTGCAACTGCTTATTAGTTTCTAGAGAGTAACTGAAGAGTTTAATCTTACTTAAAATAAATTCCAGGGCATATCACCTTTGGCAAGCTTCTGTATGGAGATAATAGTGTTTACTCCTTAGCTTTACAAAGATATTGGGGCTGTTATTACAACTGTAGTACTTTGACCACGTAAATGCTAAGTAGTCATAATTTTCTCTCCTTCGCTCTGTTATGTCTAAAACAGGACTTTGAGATTTATAGGTCTCTCAGTCATCCTTCTTTCCTAGGTGTCAAACACATCAGGAAATCATGCTCTCCTGTCACAAAAGCTTGTGAGTCAATATTAAATACAGTTGAGGTTTTGACTCCCTTTTGGACCTTGTTATTACATCACTAGAAGAAAAGGTAACGTGGCTAGAAGCCATAGATCAAGGATGCATAATTTATCACCTGCTCTGTGGGTACCAATGGCACTCACAGAATCATCTTCTTGGAAAAGCTGGCCCTCTGACACCATTGGCTTGCTTTATGTCAGAATCAATATTATCAACAAACCTTTATTTCCTCCTTCAGAGGCAGATTTTTACTGCAAATAAATATGCTTCAAATTCTGTCATCCTCAGAACCATAACTCACATTTTATTGCTTGGAATAAAAATGCTATTTTCAACATTAATACATTAACTAAGTCAAAGCCTACATTTACCTTGTGACTACAGACTCTCTTCAATGCCAGTACAAAAGTCCTATACAGCCCCTTGGATATGGGCAGAAATTCTGATATATAAAACACTCCTTCAATTAAAAGGTCGCTTAAGAATTCTGGTTTTTAAATGCTTCAACTCTTTCTTGCTATTTGAAACCCTCTAAAGCCTCAAATAGAGATCTTTGTCTTTCCTCCTGAGCAGAAGTCCTGTTGTCTTGCTTAGTCGTTTTGAAAGGCTGAATTCTCACCATTTTATTTAAGAATGAGGAGAAAAGCAGTGGAGTATTCTGTTTCCCATTTGTTAAATACATAAATGAGACGATCAGCCGCAGGGGACTGGGAAGGGAGGAGGGCTGGAAGATAAATCACAGTGGAAATTCAGTAACTGTATTTCTCTTTTAAAATAGCCTTGCAATATTTTCAAAAGACATTATTTATAGAGCACCACATGCAATAAGAGTTTAACAGTCAAGGCAGACAGAAGGTTTCAGTCTCAAAGCATGGTTCAATGTTCAGTCGCTGGACTGCCAAAGACCACTTGCACAATTTTCATATCCCCGAACTCCCACTCTTGCCTGCATGTTTCCATCTCATCACCTTTACTCTGTGCTGACACACTTCGGAGTCGCATCACAAATTGGATCAGCAAACTCTGATCCAGCTGAAAAAGTAACTCTGCAAAAAAAGGCCAGCGATATTTTTTGGCCAGATAATTTCCTTGGTTGGGTGCATCATCCAGCAGTGCAAATGCTGCATGCACAAGGGCAGCGTATGAGGAAGGGATGGCTGTAGTGGGAGGAGGGGACTATCACAGTGTCTGCTTAAGCCACCAGCAATGCCCACAGGCAGATTGTTAAACTAGTCCTCTGGTGCCTTCACCCCGATGGTCTGAGGACAGGCTTCACTCTGCACGTGGTGAGTCATTCCCTTCACTATTCACAGCAAAAAAAAGCTGAAGGTTGTCCCCAGTTCTTATGATCTTTTTGGGAGCCTGGAGTCATGCTACCCATGTGAGAACCTCAGCATCCCTTTGGAAAGGTCAGTTTAATCTGAATCCCTCCTGGCTGTGGAGGAAAAAAAGCATGAAAGTCAGATCCTAACAGCTCAAAATGCTGAGAGCAAAGAGAAGAATCTCACACCCATAACAGCAAAAATGTAACAACTCCATAGCCTATGCTATGCCAAATGTATGGCTTTTATTTCATTCTTTTTTATTAGCTATTTTGTTTGCTGCTTATTAAGGGAAAAACAGCTTTCAATGCATCCTACTTTAAAAAGTGTGTTCTAAGAGGAGAGCAGCACAGTGTAAATCAGGGTTAGGGGCACAAGAAGACCAAGGGGTAAACAGTTTTGGGAGGAAGTTAAGAGGGGAGAGGGAAGGAAGAGAAGGGCATAGGAAGCAAGAACAGAATGGAAGGAATGTCAGGAAGGAGACAGAGAAGACCTAAGGGTACATTTACTCCATACAAGGAATGAACTAGCTGGGTTGCAGTATGCACTGTAGGTATTCTAGCTCAGCAATCCATCTCATTGCTACACCTACCTGCTCAGTAGGCTGCTATAGTGAGTTCTGTAGGTGTAGCCTGAATTGTATTGGCCTTGCAAAGAAAAACAAAGACCTCTGGGAAGATGCAGAAGGTGAGGGGAGACTAAAGGAAGGCATTTAAACCTGAGGAGAAGACAACAGCTGTCTGATCAGATGAGATACATGGATTTTATGGCTGGTTTCAGGTAGATTTATGGGGAACAAGAGAGAGTTTGGGAGGCTGATTAGAAAGCTTTTTTCCTGTATTTTGTCACGCGTGGGCCACCCAGGGATCATAGCTAGATAGTCAAGTGTTCTGACCAGTGGGACTTTTTAGTTAAACAGAGGGTTGCTTCAGCATGATGCTGTGCAAGCTTCAGTTTCAATCATTGAGGCTTCTGTGCCTGTGCTACAGCAAATGCCCTTGCAGCTTCACGGGGCTCGGAGAAGTGTCAGCACAGTTCTAAGGCAGAGCATGTAACTCCTGAGACTTATGTCTTGCATGGGATCAAAGTTGTGTCAAAAGCCCTGTTACTCATGGGAAATCCTCTTCATAATTAACATTTATATAACAGCTCCTTTACTGGCCAAACACATGTTTACATTCCTCCAGACTGGTTTTTTTTAAGAGACAGTGCTAGCCAGAATTTTTTGCAAGAGCACTGGAATTACATCTTTGTTTTCAGTTATGCTCCATCTACCCATGACATGTTTAGCAAGTCTCCAAGGGGAAAAATGGTCCCACACATCCCTTTGTTTACCAAAGAACCTGGATGCATTCTGCTTTTGTTGAGAATACGTATCAGGGAGAAGTGACAGAGAGCCTGGGGGGTGACTGAGCCATCCTACCTCCTCCCAGCAATGGGGTATGGGGTTGGGGTAGAAAAGAGATCTGAGGATTTTTGAGGAAGGATGCTCGACAAATGTCTCTCACTTGAAGAGGTCACAGCTGTGTGGAGTGTGCTACAAAGTGCATCAGTGGCTCTGACTTGAGGAAAGGCAAGATTTCTGCCTCACCTAGACTCCAGGGCCTTTCTTGTCTTTGTGCCTTCTGTCTTGGTGTTTATTGTCTGTAAAATGGATGGGCTATAATAATCTTCACCCACCGTGACTATCAGATACATCTTATAGACAGTCTGATGTATATAATCATCAAAGTCACAAAAGATGAAAGCTGGTACAAGAGAAAGATGTGGTTCAATTGGCTTTTGAGTAACTCCTCTTCTGACTGCAAGTTCCCCTTCAACCTGGCTCACAGCCCCAGAACAATCTAAATGATTTAATTTTGGCAATAATTACAACCTCACTCAGGACTGCTACAACCTCCTGAAGGGTCAGAACCCCAGATTTGGGAACTATTGCCTAAGAGTGCTCATGTTCTACTGTGGTTTCTGAAGGATAGTTTTTTAACAGGCAAACTGTATGTGCATGGGAAAGTCAGTCCTATGAAACGATGAGCTGTCCTTTCTAGGAAACAAAATGATCTGGATTAGAGGAACACCAAGAGATATGGTCTGTGATACAATTTTGAAAAATTCTTCAGATAACTGTTTCTTTCAAAGCTGTGAAATGGCACATCTGGGAATGAGGCAATCTTCATAACTAGGTTCTTGAAAAAAAAGAAAATACGCATTTCTAAAGGCAGAAAAGGCCAGGAAATGTAAATTTGGTAGCTGTCTGCACATGGCCCTCTAGTATAGGGGACAGTGTTGCTCCCAGACTGAGCTGGGCTGTTTATGGAGAAGTGAAAGGTGAAAGCAGCTGCCACATGCACTAATTTATTGAGTATCCTTCATAACCTTACTGACAGGAATTCAAATTGCAAGTTAAAGCAGTAGAACTTTGCAGGCAGGGTAGCAATGCCCCTCTTCAAGGAATTTCTCTGGATTCAGTCCTTACTGCTTCAGGAAGAATCGGTTTTACCTTTTTGAAGCCCGCATCTGATTTCATCAGAGGCTTTCTTATTGGACTTTTCATAAGTTTTTCATGACTCTTGAGAGCATATTTGCTTAAGGATGTGCATTTGAGAATGACAGAATCCTGCCCTTAAATTTGCACAGGAAAGTATCTGCTTAGTAAGAGACTGCAGTTCCATCATGCACAGGGAGGGACTACATCTCGGCTAGATGTCGTAAGCACTAATAATTTGTTTACTCAGTTGATGTTTGTTCCTGTTTAATAAACAATTTATCCCATGTTAATATTATACCTCTAACCTCATTGCAACCCATCTTATGCAACTGGGCACAGAGAGATTAAAAAGTGATGGCTTTTAACATCTTAACATTTGAAAATGTTCACTCAATTTGAAACACCTTGCAATTTCATTTGTGATAAAAGACTGGATTCCCAAATAAACAAAACTATTCATAGGGGGTGATGTTACTCTGTGTGGGTAAGAATGCCAGGGTTTCGCACAAGGAGCTTACTGATTTCAATATGTAAGTAGTTTTCCTCAAAATTTTCATGTCACTGATAGTCACTTTCTCTAGATTTTGTTTCTTTCAGTAGTCCACAACTTTAAAACTGCTCTTCTGTTCTGTTAAATACATGGACTAATCTCTGGTAAACCACCATATTTGATTTAGTTGAATATGTTTTAATAACATTTTCGGTTAGCATAGTTCATGTGCCAAGTGTTACATTTTTTCATTCCCCAGAAAATCAGGACAAACTGTACGTCTCCTGCCGTGTCCGAAGCCGATTTGGCTAACTTTCAGCTATGCTAATTAAAGAATACAGTAATCCTATTTTTATCTGATTTTAAAATACTACAGACAAACTGCTGGCAATTACACTTGTTTCGATGCAAAATTAGTTAATTGCGCAAAAAGTTCAGTAGCTTTTTTTCCGCTGTTCATTTTCATGTCCATGCACAGATCCACACTCAGATACATCCCATACTGCTAAGACATGTCAAACAATTACAAAGATTTATCAAATCCACTTTCAGGATCAGGCTTAAGAATACAGATTTGGATAAACTTCAGTAAACAGAATGTCATAGAACAGAGAAGAAGGTAAAAGAAAGAGAATAACATTACCAAGGTTTAAAGACCTTTACTGAACAAAACTTGCTACAAAACCAAAAAGTTCTGCTTTGAAAAGAATGCTTCTAATATTTCTGAACACTTTGTTTAACCATTAAAAAAATTATTTACTAAATAATATTTATTAGCATTAAGAACTCCAGCCAACAGACTTTAAAATATTGTGGACCTAAAAAATTATTTATATAATGTCCCAAGAGTAAAAGGGTTTTGTTAATTTGAAAATAAAAGTGTTCAGATAAGGCAGGAACTAAATTTGCAGTACCAACTCCCTCCTCCTCATCTACACAATTTATTTCTTTGGTATTGCTGGCCGTACTCTTAGCTTACAGGGACAAAACCTATTCTGTTTGAAGTCGGTGGGCATTTTGCCATAGATTCAGTAGGAACAGAATATGGCATCTAAAAGCATACTGCGTGTGATGAAATATGGACCTGCAAAGTATCTGATCTGTGGTTTTACCTGCCTACGCTACTGTTTTCTTTACAGCTGTTCTTAGATAAATGTTCTTTGAGGCATCTGATCTTTCAGGTCAACAAGCTGTTGCACAAACTACTTATCTTCTCCTATTTCCTCCAACTGAGTTATGTAATCTGAATCAGTTCAATGCATCTGATATCCATTTTTGCTCTCTATCTTTTGCTGTTTTTTAGATTGTGAAGGCTAAAAAACACAGGTGCACAGAATGTACATCAGCGTCTTGCTTTTGTGGTTCTTCCTAGGTTTCAGCTGCTGTTGAAATGCACAAAGTCTTTAGCAATGAACAGGCTCTTGGAGAATGTTAAAAGTGAATACCAACACATGCAGGGTTAGTGTTTGACTTTAGAATATCCGAGTGCAATTTGAGAGACTATAATCCTTTCTTTTGGATCATTATTCCTTCTTTATTCCTCCGGTAGCAAGCACTGCCAACATGTCTGGCTTTCCAATGAAAAGGGACACTGTATGAAAAGGCAAGGGAGGGCTTAATTGATTAGCAAAAGCACACGGAAGAAGTGGCCCACAAAGAAGAACTGGGTAGGTGGATGCATTAGAAATGAGATACAGATAGTCTACCATTCTTTGCTCCTGCATTCAGATAAAAATGACCAGTAAAAATTCCGGTGATTTTGTGATCCATGGAAAGTGAATTTGTTGGCCAGCAGCCAGCTGCCAGTGGAAAGGTCCACATCACACAACTTCCAACACAGTAGGCGTTTTCTGATCTGAAGTCACAGAAGTTTGTTGCCAGATTCACTTGTAGCTTTAAACCGATATGGATTTACCAGGAGGCCACCAAGGGAATTTTAGCTTTATTGTAGTCCCTCTCCCACTCCACTGCCGTAGTGCTGGCAATGCACTTGTTCCCAGTGTATCACCTCATCCTCTCTCTGGCACCTCAACCCCATCTGCAAGCGGTGGGGAGTTGGAGACAAGGCACGTCCTGAGGCAGAACTGTGAGTGTGTATTGTCCTGCATTTGGCCCTCCACTGTGGGATCTCCCTGAGGCTGATGAGCTGGCAGAAAGGTGGGTGCCTGACATATGGCTGTGAAGGGAGCACTGTGTCCCTGCCATTCACATCTGTCCCTGGCCTCAGTGGAGGAAACAGGCAGAACATATAATCTGATCACTTCTAGACAGGGGCTGTGGCTGAAGCACATTATCAAGACAAGTCTTCACCACCGCTACTCAAAAAGTATTGCTTTTAGAGCTCTAAGAAATAAAACTAGGAAACCCAGGATGACAGAGACGGTGAGAACAGTCACTCCAATATTACTTGTAATTCTTTGCTTCTCAGATCCTGAAAAACAAAGCAATTCTAAATATCCAGTTAATTTCTTTTTTTATGCATTTTCTCCCTTTCACTGAACGGAAAGCACCTTCATTTATGTCCTTGTGTGTACTGGAACAAATTAGGACAAATCCTCTATTGATTTTAAGATTCAGAATAGCTTATACATCATCAGAATGTTGGGAGGCATTTAGTTAATGTCCTTTTCAGTACAGCAGTTTGATTCAATCAGCATGAAGTCTGCCCACGTGTAAATGCAGTCACTGACCCCTGAAGCACAGAGCCAAACACTGATAGCCTGACTCACTCCAGCGGGCAAGACTCAGATCTCACATAAAGACCAGGGGGTGGGACCTACCTATACAAGGCTCGAAACCAACTCATTGGCATAAACAGATTTATTCATTTGAGGAAGGGAACCAGGATTTACTTTTGCTGCACAGACATGGTCTTGAGAACACTTTTCACACATAGGTTTTCTTCTGGGTGAGAAGCCCCATTCAAGTCAGCATTGGCAGGACTGGACCCAGCTATTTACTCTTTATAGTTGGCATTGCCAGCATCAACATTTTTGTTTCAGCTCCACATCAAAATTCATGTGGGTGTAAAGCTTTCCCAGACATAGAGCATGAGCACATGAGCCTCAACATTAATGAGGGAATCTATTAAAGTTCTGCTGCACGTATGTGTGTGCAAGAGTGTGAGCATAAGCACCAATTATAGCTTGGCAGGAGGCTGAAGTGGCTGTTCCATTCATACCCTGCATTTTCGTTTGCTTATAACTTTCCTTAAAAATATTCCTTTGGGGCTGAAGAGTGTTGTGCTTGCTTTTGGCTCAAATGTGACTAAAGAAAATGATAGGAGCTGCTTCTGAGTTACAGCAGGAATGCAGTTCCTCCTGCACTTGCCCTGCTGGCTTGGTGCTTGTGAACTGGCAGGGGAGTGAGATGAATGACAGTGCCCTCTCCAAAGTGCCCAGAGAAGGATTCTTATCAGCTGCTATCTCCTGCCAAGTTTCAGGAACACTGCCAGCCTGCAATGATGGGGAGAAGTATTTGGCAGCAAGGCCCTAGGCTTTTGAGATGAAACTAGGGGGAAGGAATAGAGACAGTGACACTAGCTGGGACTGGGCCACTTGTTTTTCCTCTATGAGAGACGGTCTCCAGAAATTTTGGGGAAGTATATTGGTACACTTTTCATGCTGGTAAGGCTGCGTTGCAAGGTTTGTTTTTCCCCTTGGAGCATCTGAGTGAGTTACTGTGAGAGTGCCCGCTGCCGAGAAAGGATGCGTAATAAAAAGCCCCGAAGAAAAGAGCAGCGGGAGTGCATTAGGAATGCTTGCTGATGGGCAATGCATGGCAGACACAGGGGACACAGCATACCTCCCACTCTTCAGAGGTGTCAGTGTTCGACACATCCACTGGAAAGTGTGAACAAAATGTAGGGGAGCTTGTTTCCTTTCTATCTCACACTTGAAAAGACATTTGTTACACACATTTGTCAGGTAGTAATCCTGGTTTTGAAGGCATTTGCTTACAGCGTTAATGACACGATCAATTTTGCAATGTGCAAGTTTCATGTCAGGGCAAGGAGAGAAAGGTGTTATAACACACAACAGAATTCAGAAGCATCATATTTGTTTTCCACCTCTGCTTAGATCTCATATGGCATAGGATCTCCTACCCAGATATTCGACTCCTAAATGAATGCAGTGAAATTAGTTCTGATTGCTCCCCTCCTGTGAAACAGTATTGATTCACTTTACTCCCTTTCTATCTGCTTTTCTCATGTCAAAATTGTGTTAGTTCTCGGGCAGCTGCTTTCTTCCTTGACAAAGTCAGCTCCCTTTTGGGGAACAGAACAGCAAAGGGACATCGACTACTAGTTAACTGGATCTGCACGAGAAGGTGACGCAAGCTGCAGAGCTCAGAATACTATGTATGAAAAAGGATGTTGGGTATTGGTCTTACATAGAGAGGCACAAAAGAGGAAATGTGAGAGGAACAAAAGAAACATCAAAGCTGTCACCATTTCCAGAAAGAGGCAAGAGAATTTAAAAAGAGATGTCTGATTCAACATGGATTTGAGGAAGTTGGTTTTGTCTGCAAGGATGAGATTTGGACTAGATGTGAGGACAGGGAGAAGCTAGAATAAAAGCAGATGCTATAAGAGGAATGCAGAGCAATAGGTGATTTCAGCAGGAACATTTTGGATAGGCTCAAGGTGTGTATTTAGATGGAAGAGGGTGATCTATTTGAAGCAGGAATGAACTGAGCACGGAATAATGTCCATTAGGAAAGGAAGGAGCTGAGTACTTAAAGTTTGAAGGATCAGAATTCATACAAATTAATACAAGAGAATCAAAGAATCACAGAATGGTTTGGGGTGGAAGGGACCTTAGAGATCATCTAGTTCCAACCCCCCTGCCACAGGCAGGGACACCTTCCACTAGAGCAGGTTGCTCAAACCCCGTCCAACCTGGCCTTGAAGAGAAGTAAAAGTAAAATCTGGTGGGTCACCATGTTACGTGTGGGCAAGAGCAATGCTGGAGGTGTAAACAAGCACATCTGGAGTAGTGGGAATGGGCATCAATTTTAAAACTATCCCAACTTCATTGTGTGTTGTGGCTATTTTGCAATATTCCAGCAGTCTTCAGTGGCCGTGCTGCCTCCTTCCCCCACATGTAATCTGGCCACTTTGCAAACCTCTGCTGGCTGCCTGGTCGTGCTGGCAGCACGGATGAGTAAGGACAACCACACACCCTGGCTACTTTATTTCACTGTGCCACTAACAAGTGTTACGTTGACCATAACTTGTCTATGTCCCAGTTTCTTTATGTTTATCTTCTTAGAGGTGTTACAAGAACAAATTAATTATTATCCATAAAATTTTTGATGAAGTTGCTATGGTGACGCAAATTATATTGAATTCTTATTATAGTCAAGCTGGAGTATGACTCTAAATGTCTTTCATAGAAAATCAACATTGAGTAAATCTTTGCCAAACCCTTTGAAAATGGTTTTGAAATTATTATACTGCAGCTAAATTGGCAGAGTTCTACTAGGCTGGACAAAATTAGGCTACTCAGAAGTCCATCAATAACCTCAGATTGCTGTATGCAGTCAGTGAGTGGCCTGGTTCTAGCAGTGCAGCTGCTCTGGAGTTCTACGTTGCCAGAAGTGCACGAGAAATGAACCATATAGTCCTAAAAGGCCACGGACATGGGCATATGTCATAGGGAAGCAATGTACATTTGGGAAGCCAAAGAGCTGGTGTTTTCTGTTTCCTATAGTCTATTCTATATCTCATGTCTCTACCTCAAATAGATGCTAAATTCCTGGGGCTGACATCAAATTCACCTTTCCTTAAAAGCTGGGGAAAATACTATAACCCTTCACAGCAAATGAAACTATGGTGATCCTTGAAATGGGTCATGGGAAACATCTGGATTGTAACATGTTTCCAAATCACTTATACAACACTGAAAGAGGGTTTCCCAACCGTACTCAGGCAGCCTTGCTGCCTCTGGTTTTCCTCCCCATTACCTCCTTGCCCTGTCACTGTCCCTCTCACTGTTTCCTTCCACAGTTCCATCTCTGTTCCATCGGTTCAGCCCTATTTCAATTTTTTTGCCTCTGCAATTTTTCTCCATCAGCCCCCTTCACTTCCCAGATTATGGCTGCTGGGGGGTTTTGTTGCTGTTTCCAGGTATCAGATCCTTGCTAATGAGCCTGCTACAGTTTATTTGCATGTGCTCGGTTTTGTGCCTCACCAATTTTACAGAATCACAGAATCACAGAATTGGCTAGGTTGGAAAAGACCTTGAAGATCATCCAGTCCAGCCATTGACCTAACACTGACAGTTCCCAACTACACCAGATCCCTCAGCACTATGTCGACCCTACTCTTAAACACCTCCAGGGATGGGGACTCCACCACCTCCCTGGGCAGCCCATTCCAACACCCAACAACCTGTTCTGTAAAGAAATACTTCCTAATATCTAGTTTAAACCTTCCCTGGTGCAACTTGAGGCCATTACCTCTTGTCTTATCGCTTATTACTTGGTTAAAGAGGCTCATCCCCAGCTCTCTGCAACCTCCCTTCAGGTAGTTGCAGAGGGCGATGAGGTCTCCCCTCAGCCTCCTCTTCTCCAGACTAAACAACCCCAGTTCCCTCAGCCGCTCCTCGTACGACATGTGCTCCAGACCCTGCACCAGCTTCGTTACCCTTCTTTGGACATGCTCAAGTGATTCAATGTCCTTTTTGTAGCCCCAGAAGGGCTGATTTCTAACAGGCCTGAAATTCAGCCAAAACACCTGTTTTAAATCTGAAGCTATAACTGATTAATAGTGCCCACCAACCCCAGAGCTTTCCTAATTGTTTGCAATAGTACAAAGCATGGAGGAAGAGCATGGATATCAGCAGCACTGTGAGCACCAAAGCACCCAGTCGGACTGCAGGCATTACAGTGTGGCAGCACCACACAGGGTAGCGATGACACTGTTGCAAGAAAGTGATATACATAATAAATTACAAAGCTCATGCTGAGGCAAGGTTTTCAGCACTATACAATACACAGGGGGAGAAACAGCCCTGTCAGCTTGTCTGTCCTTCCAGGGTAGCTGGATGCCAGTGAAACACTGACACTTTGGGGAGCTTGTGAATGCAAGATACAGCATTTTCGCAAGAGCTGGAGCCAGATTCTGGAAGAACTTTTCACAAGAAAAAAGAATGTTGTTTAGATTTGCCACTTCACTAAATACAGGACTCTTCTCTTTGCATTAGTTTCTCTTCAGATATGTACTCCTTTCTCCTTTCATTCTCAAGCACACCCAGGCACACAAACAAAAACAAATGAGTTATAAACTAATCAAACTTGTTTTCTTCAGGTTGGAAAGGAAAAGAAATAATATTTTGATTTCAATTTCCAAATCTTTGGGAGGTGCTCAGATATTATCTATCACAGTGCTTTAAGCTCCTCACTGTAATGGTATCAAGTGGCTCCCAAGCAATTAAAAAGCAACAAACAATTACAAAAATATGTTTTCCCATCACTTCTCTCTCCCATTTCTGCTTATGGACAAAAATAATGAGCAGAATTTTTAACTATGGAGTAAAATTGTGAGGTTTCTGTGCGTATGAAGAGCTGTAAAAAGGCTAAATTTATTTTTGGCTTTGGACCTCTAAGACCAAGGTCAGGTTTTGTCCCCTTAGGAATGAGATATTTTGTCCAAATCTGGTCTCAGTAACTCTTAGAGTTGCAAGCTTCCTCTGTTTGGATAGTTTCACTATTCCTGGAGAAAACGATGGGCATAATTAGAGAAGAACGGCTGGAGCCTAAAGTACTTAGGCCAATTCCATGGAACTTCTCCAAATAGCAACTTGAAGTGGGGTGTTGAAATCCTGATCCTAGATGAAGTTAGCATAAAAAATACCAGCAGTGTCAAAATTATTTACATCTCTGATTTACAGTGTAATTTGGAAACAATACAAAAAGCTGGATGTATTCACAGCAATACGTGTTGCTGTATCAATAGCCTATAGCAGCCTCAGTGTTTTCATGGTGCGAAGCTTTATGCTAAAGCTGTCTTATCTCAGAGTCCGCTGCTGTATACGTCAGTGATTTATTTCCCCAGCATGGATATTTGGGACTCCAGAAGCAGTTCAGAAGGAGCCAAGAAATACAAACACAACACTATCTTCAAAGAGCCTGGCATTATGAAGGAAGCAAGTTCTACATGTGCAAGCAGTCCTTCCACACACACAACAATGGCATTATTTCAGTTCAGCTTTCACCAGATGTCCTTCCTCTGACACTGATTTTCCTTACGCATTATAAACAGATAATCCTACTTATATATCCTGTCAAGCAGACAGAGCCGAGTATCATTTGTATACTGCTTCTGTTTAAGTTGCCTAATAAGTATTTCAATGGCTTCATAGATGAGGGACAGTTCCAAGACAACTCCTCGGGAGGCACTTCTGGGAGAGGAAGAACATTTGTCTGCTGGAATCCTGTGGTTTTGCTGCATTATTTGCTGCTGTGCATTTGGGAAGGCGGAGAAGAGCCCTGTTGTAACAAGTAATGAAAGTTGCAGATAACTGGGAGGCTGTGACTGTACTTTGGCAATGCACAGTAAGGATGCAACGACTCCAGTAGCTGTTCCTCATTGTCTGCCACTGTGGCTGGGTCATATATGTACCAGGCTTACAGAAGGCACGTTAAGGAACAGTTAGCTAACTTTTATGAACAGAAATATTAGGTAACTTTGTACAAAATCCCAACAAGCCAAGGACAGAGCCACCAAGTCCAAGAGCCCTGAGAAGCATTAGCTGAGTAGCAAAACAGGCGGAGGCTGATCATGAAAGACCTGAAAACCCCCAATTTCTTATGCTTGCCGTGATGTACATTCGAGAAATTTTTGGCAGGCTTTCAAATAAAAACAACTCTGAGGAGAAGCACGATTGCAGCAACCACACAGCTCCGCGCTCCTCATTGCCTGTGAACAGTTTTACTTTACTTTCGTTGTCCACTGAAGGAGTTTCCACAAAACTTTCCAAGCTGAGAAAGACAAAAACTTCCTTCAGGGTGGAGACACCCCACTTGCTCCACGAGACTTTACACAGCGCTTTGACCCGCCCCGCTGAACCCAGACAGTGGCCCACCAACGCTCCCACCCACCCACGGCCGGCCGCCCGCCCCAGGGGAAGGGACACCGCCCCCCTCCGGCATCGCCCAGCTTTGGCGAGCTGTGCCTGTCCTCCTCCCCTTCGCCCCCTCCCGAGGCCCGGGGCGCTGAGGGGACGGAGCTGTCACCAGCCCTCACCAGCCCGCCCCAGCCCGCCACACCCGCGCAGGGGCGCGCGCGGCGCCACGTCACGTTCCCGCCCTTATCGGCCTCAGGAGCTTCGTGCGGGGCGCGCCCGCGAGGAGGGGCGGTGCGTGTCACGTGGGCGGGGCGCCAGGGGGGGGTCACGTGATGCGGACGGCCCGGAAAGATCCGAGGAGGAGCGCCGCCGCCGCCATTTTCCTGCGGCGCCCAGTCTGTGTCCCCTGTCCCCGGCCGAGCGGAAGGCGCGCAGGGGGAGGGGACGGCGGCTGGGGGAGGGGGGTGGGAGGAGGAGGAGGGGTCCCTGCTCGGGTGACAGGTCCGTCCCTGAGGGCGGAGCGGGGGCCGCCTGCGGCACGGCGGGGTGAGGAGTCCGTGCAGCTCCATCCCCCGGCTAGTCCTCCCGTCCCGGCCCCTGAGGAGGGAGCGGAGCCGCTCTCGGTTCCAGCGCCGCCAGCAGCCCGCCATGTCCGGCCAAAGCCTCACCGACCGCATCACGGCGGCGCAGCACAGCGTGACCGGCTCGGCGGTCTCGAAAACCGTCTGCAAGGCCACGACCCACGAGGTCATGGGGCCCAAGAAGAAACACCTGGACTGTGAGTACCGGGGAGGGATGGCGGCCGAAGGGCTTTCCCCGCGCGTCCCGCCGGGCTACCCTCTGCCCCGGGCTCCTGTGGAGCGGAGTGCCGGCTGTGGGGCTGCCTCCTTTCCCACCGGCCTCGCATGAAGCCTCGTCAGGCGGAGGAGCTCTGTGTGTTTCAGCATAGGACATTCTCATGGCGGGGGGAGGCGTAGGATCGGGGACGTGGCGATGGAGAGCTTGGGAGAGGCTGTTCAGTGTATCTGCTCACCAGAAAGGGCCTTACTAGCCCTTCCCTATGCACAGGGCCCTGGAAGAATGTGAGCTTCTGAAGGACAGGACTTGCCCCATACCCCTTCCTTGGAGAGCGAGAACCACGGAGGCCAAACGGAGGAATGGGCAGTAATTTCTTTGCTAACTGATCTCATTTGTGTTTTGCTAGGGCAGTACTCCCCCATTCAATAGAGGAGGTGCTGGAGTTTTAAGAAGGAATAGCTGATCAGTTATCTTAATTCTTTCCTAGGTAGTCTACTAGAAAAAAAAAATCTGCCTTTCTATCATTCTTGTAAGCCTTCCACGTAGAAGAATATGTGAAATGAGTGCTCGAGGGGCTAATCTCTATCAGTAAGGGTGTTCTTAGTCTTACCTTTCCAGTCTGTCTCCTTCACTTGAGAAGATGGGCCTTAGAAGACTTTCTTTAGACCTTCAGTACCTGAGCTTAACATCCCATACAGGAACTGGCCATTTTTCAGCTTCTATTAAAAAGAGATCCAAGGCAGGAAGGCTTGAAAGGTTTTCTATCAACTCTGTTACATCCAGGTGAATATGAAGAGAATGATGAACACTGAAGTTCATATTAGTGTGTCTCCCACTAAGCTGTAAGGTCACCGGACTGAGAATGTTCTTGGCTTGAATACCTGATTATCTTGCATCTATTTATTCTAGGACTTTTAAGGACCCTTCTCTCTCCCCCCGCTGCCGCCCCCCCCCCTCCACTTCACTTCCCCCAGTATGTAAGGAAAGATACTGGAGAGAGATGTGTGGCTATGCCTTCTGTATGCGTGCTTTCTCCTTTCCTTCCACCCATGTCTGTGGGAAGGTTGAGTCTTCATGTGTCTTGAATTTGTGCCTTCTGAGTTGCTCTACATCCGAATGAGAAGACCAGATGATAGTACTAGGATTAATTGTACTGTAGTTATTTATTCTTTCCACCCAAACATGTCTGACAAAGGTTTAAGAAAATCTTGTTCTGTGAGTACCTGAGAGGGATGTGATCATATTTTTAGGGTAGCCTCAGACCAACTGCCTCAGTTTCTTTCTGGTATTCTCTCTTCCATTTCATCTCCTGCCTGAAGACTAAGTAGTAACTGAGTGGCTTTGTTATTTTTGGTCAGCCCAGGGTGTCAGAAGGCTGAGGACATCTTTGGGCTTTAAGTAACTTTGTCTCAGGTAGAGAAAACACCTTGTCATATGGCTTACCTATGGACTCGTGGTGTTACTGGATTTCACACAACAGGAGGGAGGCCTTCTGGAAAAAAAACTGCCAGGTTTAGCCTGGAGTAGTGCTAGAAGTACAGTTTCAGTAATAAGGCATTTAGCTGCTGAATTATTTCACGGTATAAGCGTTATGAAAAAGAATATCAAACTGACCAACAACTGCTCTTCAGACTGGCATGTGTATAAAAGGGGGTGGTGTTCTGAACATGGTTGCTAGGGGACATCCTAATTGAGACCTATAGGATGCTGCTGTGGAATGCGGCTTGAACTTCCTCAGAAAGCTATCTGGTAGTTGCTGGATGAGAAGACCATTAATGTCTACTCTAGACTGTCAGAAGTCCCAGTTCCTGCCTCTTTCTCGGAGAATTCCTTTATCAGAGCAAAGCAAACTTGGGTTTTTTATTCATTTTACTAATAGTCACTTTAGAGGTTAAAATAGATCATGGTAGATAAGTTTTTGTATGCTTCCCCTAATGTGTGTGTTAGGAGTCTGTTCCTGGCATCGGGAAATGACACACAGTTTCATATTTTGAAAATTTTCTTTGTTCATACCGTTTATGGCTGTATGTTTAAAAACGCATGCTTTTTTTCACAAGCTGTGACTCAAGCACCATCTGAATTATTTGCACATTATCTTCCTTTTACAACAAACAGTTTAACTACTAGGTAAGTCCTATGAACTGACATCTCACTGTGAATGACATTTAATATACCAGTCTTCATAGGCAGCATGCATCTTAAGTGTTTTTTCTAATTATTGTTTATTGTGATAATGACAGTTACAACTTACCTTGTTAAAGGTTGTGTCCTGGATGAGTTGATAAGCTGAGTTTTCTCATACTGTCCTGGAATGAAGTCTTAATTTGTGTAGCATTTTCTGTGACCATGACATATATTCTTGTTACTGTGGTATGTACACATCTCAATATCTCTGACCGTCCTGTTTCTGAAATTCTTTCTTTACCAAGCTTGAGCCATCATGAACACATTTAAGTAGCTCAGCCTCACGTTAACTCGTACAAATGGAGGGGAAATCCAACATAGGTACCTGTGCACATGCGTATTCCTATCCTTACTTATCTTGCCTTTGACTGTCTATGGAATTCCAAAACTGAAGTGCTCCCCATCCTGGGTTTGTATATTCCCTCTGTATTTCCCTCAGTGACTGTTACCTTAATAACTGAAGAATGTAAAAAGGCATTCTTAGCCCATGATGATAAAAATATAATTACTTCAAAGAACGTTATTTCTCTCCCATTACAAAGCTTAGTTGCTTGTTTGGTTTGAGGGAGAAAAGAATTCTAATTTGCAAGTGGACATGGCTTATGCTAGGTAACAACAGTCATCTTAGGGTCATATGCTTTCACTCAGGGTATGTTTGGGGGTTTTTTCTCCTGTTTTGAAGGTCCAGTCTTAGGGCTGGGATAAGGATTCGCTGCTTTTGTAATGATGGATTACTTGTTTTACAGTAATCAGACAGGTTTAATAGTTTTGAAACCCTCAAAGCGTGGTTCATGAAATTTCTTTTACAGAAAACCTAGTTTCACTAGGACTTTGTCCTAGTTTTCACACCTCTCTGAGCAGCAGTAGCTCAAAACTGGTTTGTGGGTTTAACTTGTACACTGAGATTTATACAGCCCTTTCCTGTTTAGCTCTTTGTTCCTGTGTTCAGTGCTGTATGGTGATGCTAAGAACAAGTGCTTTAGGTTGTTTGAATGTAAATGGTGCTGGAAAACTTGTCAGGTTTCACTCTTTTTTGCATGATTCTTATGGGGAGGGGTGTGTGTGCCTGCATGTGTATGTGTGGTGGATAATTAATATTAGGAAAACCAGAAGATACATAGTTAATGTCAAGTGGGAGTTTTCGTTAGGTCAGTTCAGTGAAACCAGTGTAGCAGTGATATCTCAGTAGTGTAAAAATGTTTGTGTACAGATGCATGTTGTGGAGTGTAGTTGAAACAGCTTTGATGTGAAACGTATTTAGGGTTGCGTTCTTGAATGAGTATGGCACAGTAACCCTATCTGCTTGTAGCTAATGGAGTAGCTCTCTTTAAAGGAGAATGTGGATGGATGGCTTGGAAGGAAGTTGCAATGCTGTAATTATCCATTCTCAACAGGAAATCTTTCTATAGTTATGCCAGAGTGTAACTTCCTTGACTTCTTATTGTGAAGAAAAATATGTATTTTTAAGGAAGATGGTAAACCAGAACCCTGCCCTGTGTTGGGTAGATGTTTGTTGAGAAGCTGTGTAAGAGTAAACTGAGTTTGTTGGGAACTTACTTCCCCAAGTCCCTAGTGTCAGTTGTTTTGGTTTTGTCTAGAGGCTACTACTAGTACAAATAAAAGTCCAGCTAAAGACTTGCTTTGTGTCTGTGCTGGGTACAGCTTCTGCTTCCAAATGAGACTGTACCCAGAGGGTATCTTGTGGAACTGGGGGACAAGGATCATTGCTTTTCCTTGTATCTCACAAGAGATTTGTAATAAACCTGGGAAAAAAGCTGGTTTAAGTGCTCGCCTGCCTTTGCGTACAGAAGCATAACTGGGTTATTTCAGTGATGTGAGTTAACTCCTGATGTCTGTGGATACTACTGTGTTCTCCAGTAGAAATAGATTATCCACGTTCCTTTTATGGTACTGTAGTACTTCACCAAATTGTTATTTTCTTTCTGGCTTTGGCAGGATTACCTGCAGTTTCTCGTGGCTTTGCTTCCCATTTTATAGTTGACTTAAACTTCTGGAGGCAATCCATTGTTATTTTTGCTTAGAACTGTTCTGTGTAACTGTAATTATTTCAAATACAGATAATTGCATTATTATAACTTTCTTTTGAAGTATTAATTTTTTTTTCTCCAAGTTCTTCCATGATTCCTTTATCACTTCTTCCTTAGCCAACTTTTCCTAAGTTGTTACTGGAATTCCTTTGGAATATTTGTGCCGTTTAGCAGAGTCTGAGAACTATCATACTCCTCTAGACTGCCAGAGGGCCAATTTTCTACCACAGCTGCTCATTTGCAGAAAGAATAGCCATTTAGTTCTGCAGCTGTTGTTTTATTTTACTTAGCCTGAAGCAGTATTCTACTTCGGATGAAGTAAGAGGCAGGAACTAAGGAGGAGAAGCTGTAGGACACCTGCAATCAGCTTACTGTGAATCTTCATACTGCCATTGTTTCCCATCAGCTGTGGTTATTCAGGTGTCATGTAACTTTGGGCTATAGCTCTAGTTGTGATTCTTTGGATTTTTTTTTTTATTTTTTAATGGTGCAGTCATCTCTTATCTTCTAAAAGTGATGTTTGAAAGAGGCATTCTTTTGCAGTTCAGCCTGTGACCTAGTGATCTATTTCAGTCTTTAGTTCCTAATCCTGAAATCAGTTCTTGATCTGTGGATGTGAAGGTTTTAAACAGCTCCTAGTGACTTGGTTTGCAAAGTAACACTAGTTTGCATAATAATACGAGAGAGATGACTTATCCAACATGGAATTTAAAGCTTCCCTTTTTTGCTTTGTGTATGTTGCCTTATGTAAACTACATGATCAGTAAACTACTACCGATCATGGTAGAATGCTAGGAAGGTTCGCTTATAAAATGTTACTGACATCTTGCTCTCCCTGGAAAATGCAACATGTTTTCTGAAGCAGAGACATGTTTTGTATTTGAAAGCTTAATTTTTAGCAGTCTTCTTAAAATTTAAGTTTCTCAATATCTTTAAAATCTTTTCACTCATTAATTCTCAGACATCAATTACTTCTTTAAAAATAGCCCACTGGTCTACTGCTGGTCACATATGTGTACTCTTTATTTTCTGTAAACCCTGCAGAAACTGTTTCTCAAGCATGTTAGAAGAAAGTAAGTATCTTGAAGTGAATGACTTGTTTATAAAATCTTGAAGTCCTGTAGTGGGACAGTTACTAAGTATTTCCAAATAGTTCATAATACAAGTTTAAAGCAATAATATCAGGTATGTGTCTTACTTCTGTGTATTTTGGCAAACACTTCTACTGCCACAATGAAAACTTTGCTTTGTGTCAAAGAACGGGGTTTTTTGTCCATCAGCCTGTGAGTTTAACCATTTAGATTTCCTGCTAGTTGAAGTCTTACTGGCAGAAGGAGTTGTAATTTGGAGCTGAGTGTTATCTTGCAAAGGCTTAGGTAGGAGAGAGATTTTATTACTGATTATGTCTGCGCCAGATTAGAAGTAAGAAATGACTGGCCAAAAAGCTGCAACCAAGTGGAAAGGAAAGAAACTGTTGTTGATATAAAATTGTTGGGTTTGATATTTTTCTTGCTCTTCCAGCAGTTTTTCTCCGTTGTGAAATGTGATAGTGAGCAGGCGGGGTATGAACTGTTATAAACTATGTATCCTTCTAAACTCAAGGGAAGTAGAAATAACTGTTGTGCATTGTATTTCACCCCTAGCTTTACATCAGAGCTTTATCAATTAGCTGGTAGTTTCTAAACCTCAAAATAATGTTAGTAAATTCAGTGCTAACTTGTGGTACTCTCAGTCTGCTAATGGTAAATCCAAGTTATGAGTAATATATGACAAATCAGGTATTGAGATTTAAGAAATTAGGGAACTAAGCTGTGTTTAACTGTGTGAAAATAACTTAATGAAGTTAAGCATTTCATAAAGACTTAACAAATACACTGGATTTTCCGATTGTGACTAAACATCTCTTGTGCTATTTTGCTAAAGAAGCTTTATTAAAGTAATGCTTATCTAGATCATTTGCAATATTAAGCATGAGTAAATTAGGCTTTTATAAGTTTTACTTCAAAACAGAGGATATAAAATAACAAGATCTACACCAAAATTTAACTTGGGGGAGGATCAATTCCTAGCATGAAGTATAAGAAAATTTACTGAACAGTGGTGGCATAAAGGAAAATCCTGTGGTTTTATTTTAATTCGTGTCATGACATATACATGGTCTATGAAATAAAAAATACAGAAGGTGGGTCTTACACTCATTCTGAGCTCTCCTTTATAATTTCCCTCAAACCTATGTTAATTTACTGAGAAGAGCTCTCCACAGCAACCCCTTCTTTTCCCTTTCTCCTGACAAGACACTTTTGAAATCTTCACTTAACATTCCTTATTGCCTCCTCCCAAGCAAGCAGTCCTTGAGGCACAGCATCCATACGCTCCAGCAGCCGTGCCGTTCTAGCAGCAGTGATTCTTTTGCTTATGTAGGAAGTGATAAGTTTGCACGGGTTCAAACTGCTCTGGTATTTCACATATTTACTCTAAATATGGTACTTGCAGTAGCGTGTAGCTCAGCTATTCCAGTTGCCAACCATGTACTATGACATCAACAAAGTATCTCTATAGTTTGTAACTTTTGTTGATTTTTTTAATAGTTAATTTAATACAACTTAAAGCACAAATTATGAATCCTTAGTAAGTTTTCCACGTTAATAGCTTGTAAAAACTGTGTTTTTTTTAAATCCCACTGAAAAAGGTGATAATAAAATTCATATCATTCTTCAATTAGTTTTCAAAAAAACGCCAACAAAAAAACAATCAACTGGTATTCAGCTGCATGGCATAAGTTTCTAAAGTTACAATAGTAAACTGGATTTCAAGACCCAGAGTGGATAACATACAAAGTTTTAAACTAAACTCTCGTTACAAACAGGAGTAAACATGCTTTAATTTTTTTTTTTTAGATTTTTTTCTATGCCTTTAATCTGTCAGTAAATCAACTCGGAGCAGTTCTGTGATTTGTTGTATCTGCCAAATCAGAAGGTTGGGTGTCTTGGCTATCAAAAGGTAGAAGTAGGTGTCTTCGTGTTCTTTGGCATTGTTACAGGCTGCTCCTAACTTGTTTTGCTGTTGGCAATGTTTGGATTCTTCTGGGGTGGATAATGAGCTGTAATGTGATATGGCAATGTTTCTGTACCTGTCTCTTGCTTTTCAGGTGTGTGTGCTTTTTGTTTTGGGTTTAGTTTTGTTATGTAGTGTTGTGTCTCTCTTTCCCCCACTTCTCCCCATATGTTCAGAAATCACATCAGTATTTTTACCTACATTTGTTTGTAGTCGCACTTGGTTTGTTTGGCTGATATCTCTGCTCTTGCTGACAAATGAGTTGATACTTAATTGGAAATTGGGTCACACTTGAATTTGATTTATCCACTTCCCATCCCTTCCCCCCCCCAGTATTGCCATCATAGTTGCAGCCATCATTGCAACCTATTTCAAACTTTATGATTTTTTTCTGATCCACAACTCTGTGTATTCTTGACCTGACCTCATTTTTGATGTGAAATGTTAACAGATGTTTAAACTGTTGTGATGGTTAAGCCACCATACGGAGGATGGTGGTGTAATTGATTGGGTTTAATTGTCTGTCCCTCTTCCTCTTTGCTGGAAACTATGGGTGTTCATAATTCAGCAAATATACTTTTATGAAGACATTAAAAATAACTTTCATTTAAAAACGGTCTGCTAAGAATATTTACTTCATTATGTATAACAGCTGCATACAGCTGTAGTTCATAAAGCAATTCTTCATCTCTGTATTGATGTAAACCTAGCTTCATAGAGTCTTGCTTACTCATGAAATGCCTTCATCCTTTTCTTCTGTCTTACAAGGGGGTACTTAAGTTTAATATTTATATAAATGATTATGTCAATTTGTAAGTTTTAGGGGTGAAATTCAGACGGTTTACTTGCAATTACTTTTTATTCATCATGAGCTACAACTAGTACTGTTCAAATCATAGTGGCAGATAAACAGGAAAAAAATCCCTTTCTAAGCAATATCCTTTTTTTTTTCCCTCTTGACAAAGCAAGTTTGTTTACTATTTAGAAATATATTGTAATCCTTAGGTAGGTTTTAATTTTGATTAATTCTCAGGGTGACAGTCCATGTCACTTTGCTTTCATTGATATAGACCTGCTCTAATTAGCTGTTTTTTATTCAAATTACTGTATTTGGATTTATCATACTCTTAATTTTTTTCTGTAATATATTAATAACCTGTGTTAAATTCAATAGGAGTTATTTCTCCCTGGAGTGCTTGCATTTCGGTCATGAGTTTCATAGTACAGCATTGCAGAATAAAATTCAGAGTATCAAAAATATACACGAAGGGTATTTTATTCATTGGAATGAAAGAAAAGTCAATGGAAACCAAGTATGAACACTTCTGCATTCCTAGGCTGTAGTTATTTATAATAAGGATATGAAATGCGTAGTAAGTTGCTGCATTTGATTAGCTGTCTGATGGAAAAGCTCAAGTTGCACAACTCTTAGCTCTAAGCTGTCTGAAACACAGGGACTCGCACATTATGTTGTGCTTTGGGGGAAAAATGATGATCTGGATATAGACTTTTATTTTTAAGTTCTTGATAGAGAGCTAGCTCAAACTTTCTTTCAGATCTGTTCAGTTGGAATGTTTTGCCTCAGCAGTAGCATCATTAAGCCTCTCAAATGTAATTGAAGCTAAAACATAAATTAAATAAACTTCCTAGCAGATTACTTTGCATTAAAAGTATGGAATATGTAACATTTGTGTCAGTGCTGAATTTGGCATCTGAGTGGATGGAAATCCAGGGAAGCTTTGGTGTTCTTAAATACCAGGGAACAGCATAGTTAGTTCAACCTCTGATGTTTTCAGTTGCATGTTATGAATTTGAAGCTCTTGCATTTCCAGGGACTGATTTTCTGTTTTGTCGTTTTTTGCTTTTTGTTTATACGCAGTTATTTTGAGGAGACTTTTCTTCAGATTTAATTATCTGTAAGTGAAGTACAGTGCATTAGAGGAGATACTTTTGTCCTTATTTTAAAGTGTTAATGAGGAGCCTTTGTAGACAGGAATGTGGTCAGCCTCTTGGTATGCAGTAGGGCTGACACAAGATGTTATAACACCTAGTTTTACTATAGCTCCATATTCTTTTTAGCTCTCTGAGGTTTTAGCCAGTGAACGAATCTTACTTTGAAGCAAACGGAATAACTACATTTTCATTGTTAGAGCTTTTCTTTATGAAACAATTTCATTTTAAAGATAGAATCTGGCTGAAGTAATTTTCCCTTTTACTGAGGACTAAAAGGCAGATGTTATTTACTTCTGCTCTTGGCTTTAGTTTATCTTAGAGGCTGTTTGTGATAGGGACATGTCTTTGTGCATGGTAAATACAGAAATTCCCGTCTGAAAGCTGTGGGATACGGAGGAGTTTTTTCTGTGTACAACTTCCCTTACCAGTCCAGTTTCAGACTAAAGAGTTTGAAGCTCCACGTTTGCTTTGAAATGTGTGAAACTTGATAACCACATGGTCGCTAATAAAATGCTTGGGAACAATCTCTAAAACTGGGGAATGAGGGAAACTGCTGTTCTGGATTTATGAAACTCAGACATAACAGCACTGCTGTAAGAGGGTGGGTTCCCCTTTGTAAGGTCCTTTGCTTTCTCTACTGAAAATCAGTAAAGCTTAACGTATGGTGCTGGAAAATATAACTTCATTTTCACTCAGTGAAAGACCATTCTTGCTCTACCCTAACCTGTATCACAGGATATTTTAAAACTTTTACTCTGAGCAGCTTTGACATGGGCTGTGAAGGATGATTTTGATCCTTTAGCTGTTGTGCCCTTGTAGAAGGGTGCTATTCAAATGTGCATTGAAGCTGTACTTGGGATGAGTCAGGATGAGTTTTGTTTGGTCAGGGAGCTCCAGATATCTCATGGGAGATGTTAGTCTAAATTGAAGAAGGAAGTTAAAGCTAAATTAGGCAGGCATTTCCAACATTTCTATTAATAGCATGGAGGATTTTAGCTGTTCCTTTACTTACTGCCTCCTTTCATGGGAGAGCTGCACACTCACAGTACATTAGTGTCAGTTGAAAGTTTTGTGGTGATACCTATGTTTTGATGGGGGAGAGGTGATTTTTTTGATTTTTTTTTTTTTTCTTTGAGCTGCAGTGTGCTGTTTATCCAGTTTGCTAACAGATCATGTCAAAGATCTGATCCCGTATTGGCTAAAAGAAAACGTATGAAAGTGGCTGTCAGTGACGAATCTCCTTTAACGAGTTCACCTACTTTAAGTGCAAAATGTGAAATAGATGGTATGGAATTGATGGAGCTTGCATTAGAATGTCTACAAGAAGTATTCTAGATCCAGGTATCTTGAATTTTAGTTGCTTTAAAAAAATGGTAATTTAGAAAGTAGTGACACTGTTTGTAACCAAAGTTGCTAGAATTTTGCACGTCACCAAATACCTTAGCATGGAAGGAGCAGCTTCATGTGTTTTGTTATGCTTCTTTCTCCTATTCCTGCTGGGAAAAATGAAGTACACTTTCATTAGAAAAATGAAAACACTTAGGAGTAGACAGAAGCCGTATAGAGATGGCTGGTATGTAGATGGCCTTTCACATAAAGAAATCACTTGTGAGATTTAGGGAAAAGAGCAAGGAATAGAAGGAAAACAACACAATTTCACCATTTCATGTGTATGATTAATTTCAGACTTTATGCTATCATCTCAGTCCCCATGCTTTGTTATGAAGTTGACTATTTTTCTTTCAGGTTTTTAGCATAAAGAAAGATAAATCTGGCACATGCAAAACTGTGTATTCAAGCTGTTTTGTATAACATCAGGGGGTACAAAACTTAGCCTGTTTGATCTCTGAGATACTAGCCCAAGCCGCCAACTGTGTAAACCTGTGCTGTCTTGTGTGATTTTCTGCCAGTCACTTAGGAGAAGGTTGGTGTTTGATTTTTTGTTGAATTGATAAATATTTGAAGTTTGAGGATTTGCTGCTTTGCACATTCAGATAATTTGTCAGGAATGTTTTTTTTCTTTAAAAAAATGCACTGTATGATATAATAGACAAATAATTTAAATTATTTTCGTTCTTGGTCTGTTAACTGAGATTTAGTAAGGAAGGCTTTGCAGTGAGCTTTGGGCAAGTGGTTTTATTGCCCCTGCATTGTCAGTGGAGTGAGAACTCGTATGGTAAATCCTGAGGGCTACTAGTCTGGGGTTGACCAGCTTCTGTTATAGAAACTACAGGGAAAAATAAAGTATTCCTCAGCAAAACTCCCTCATGAAATCTGTGTTTTGTTACTTACTAACAGTGTGATTTTCTTGACTTTGCCTTGTTTTCCCCACTTTTCCCCTTTTTCCACTTGCTGGGCTACTTCTTATGTCATGGTTTGTAAGCTCTTAAATCAGAGCTACAGTTTTCGTTAAGATCTGTCAAGCTCTGTTTAGTCATCTAAAACAGCAAACGATCATCTGACAGGGCACTGCTGTAGGTATTTCCTGAGATCAACAGAAAAGTAAGATACACAGATTTTTCTCCACAAAATAGGAAATACTGCATAGCTGGATTGTAGCATGCTGTGTGTAAAGTTTATTCATACTGAGAATCTGGGCTGAAGCCTACTATCTGAGGATTTTTGTTCAAATAGGTGAGCATTGTGCTATTTATAAGAAAAACCATATAGCACTGTCTTGTAATAAATAGTACTAATTTTAAAAAATCTAAATAATTTGGTCTTCCTTCAGTTTCTTATGTGCCAGAAAATGCACTGTTTGCAGTAAGTTTATGTACTGGGCTTTTGATACTTCCTTATATTAAAATAAATCCAAGTTACTTAGTAATTTTTGCATCTTTATGATGTTGGAAGAGCATGACTTAATAATCATACCATTTTAGAATATGGCTTAATCTTCTTTGGTGCTAGGTGTGGAAGTTTCCTACATTTTTCCTTTTATCAAGTTAAACTCCCAGTTTTGCTACTCTGTGTAAGTATATGTGAAAAGCAGTTAAATGTGGAATGTTGGTTTCTAAATGATATACTGCAGGGGCAAAAGGACCTATAGTAGATGCTGTTGCATGTTTAGAATCTCTTGGCAGTACAGCTGCTTTAGTACAAAAACCTAGCATGAACTCTTGACAAAAGAAGGCATATTTCCACAAAAAAATATGTCTGGGGTTTTTTTGCCACTACTTAACGGAACAGCCCTTTACTGTAGGTGAAACTGTAGAGGATGGTATCTGCCAAGAAATATGTCCTGCCATGCATTTCAATATTTTTACGATTAAATTGAATTTATTATGCTATATTGTTTATGGTTTGCTGAGGACACCAGTACACTTAGTGTGCTGCAGGCATTACAGTCTGGGAGGCTGCATAGAAGATGTGTTTTGGCATGAGTGCTCTCCAGAAACTGGAAAACCTTTGATTTAGAGAAGGTCATAGTCTGACCAGAGAACTTTGCTGTGCGGAGGTGGATATACATATCGTCATCTGCAGTTTCAGCACTGACAGAGGTAGGCAAATACAGAGGCATAACTCCTTTAACTCAAATACATGCTTCCTGACAGCTCCCAAAGGCATTCAGGGAAAATGTGCTATTCTTGCTCCGAATTAGGTTCTCCTTAGAAGGAAATAAAATTTTCAAAGTCTTATTTTAAAATAGGAGAGAGTAACAGATACTCCAAACAACTTTACTAGAGTGAGTAAGACTTTTGAACTAGTGAAATGAGACAAGTATTGAAGTAGGAAAACCTCTGATCAGATGGCTTTGGTTATTTCTTATCTTTGGTTTTGCCTATTAAACCATCTCATTAAAGATGCAGCACTGCCGTTCAAAGGGAAAAAATATGAATTACATGTGTGTGATTAGTTCTAAAATAACAAAGATCAGGAGAACTTTTTTGGCTTGAAAATCTGTTCAGTGAGATGCGGTGGCAGGAGGTCAGGCTGGTGTTAATGTTCCATGATGGTTTCAGTTTCTGTGCTGTAGAGTGATGGTACCACTATGACAAAACTACTTTCTGATTCATCTTTTAGAATAAAGTAATGTGGAAATTAAACATTTAAGAAACACCTAAATTACACTTGTGTGAATACTTTGTATATTTAGAAGATATATACTTAGACTTAGCAACTCAGCTGGAGGTGTTTGCTGATAAAATGTGCTATGCATGAACTCAGGTGTGTTTTTTTTGTTTTGCTGTAACACAGGATTAAGGAAGTCACAGATGTTGGAAGGCAGCATAGGTACTTTGGCTGCCTTTGGGTGTACTTTAACAGGTTTGATCTGAAATCCATATGGACCAAGTGAGCTCAGACTAGAAGCTTTGAAGACAGCCCATCTAGCTTTATCGCAAATGGTGGCATCAACTATGGGACTTACTCCCATAAATTGAGATCAGGAGTTCTTTGTGGGATTGGAGAGGGTTAGATACTGAAGTGAACCCTAGTTCTGCTAAAGGCTTACCTTCTTAAAAAAATAAAAGTCACCTTACTGCAAAACGACTGTAGAGTTGTGGTCACTGAGAATTTTTTGTTCTGCAGTGTCTGCTGTTGATAGAATGGTTTCTCTGTTCCAGTAGGCTGGGCTGCAGTAATGTTTCTGTACCACTGCTAGCAAGCTGCCAGGTGAGGACATTTATTAGCATGTTGCATGAGTCTAGGAGGTACTCCAGAGCAATCTGCAAGGATTGGTTGCATACTATTGGCAGTACAACAGCAGCTTGTACGTGTGTTTCACAAGTCTTTTTTTTTTTAGCACAGGTCTATTTGCACAGCTTCTTTTTATTGTGTGGAAGTGTAATAGCTATGGGGTATTTACAGATTAAGTTCCTTTGGAGCAGAAGGAAAAGGCTATAAGTGCATACTATAACTAAAAACTTACAGTATGCAAAGGCAGATGGCTTGGGCACTATTCTTGTCGGAGAGAAAGATAAGAGAACAGCGTGATAACATACTCAATGTGTATGTGGTGATGAAGAGACCTGAGGGGTTAATATTTTTGGCATCACATACTGATCTCTCTCAGCTGTCTATAAACTGTGTTACGTGCATTCTCTGCACCTTAAGGTAAAATCATAGGATAAACTCGCACCTATGCAGACTGCTTGAAATAGCTTCATGTTTGCAGTAGAAGATAAAAGTAGTATTAAAGCTATACAATTTTCAAAGTAATTAGTCTTCTTCAAAATAGAAATGTTTTACCTCATGCAATTCATTGTGCTTCAATCCATTCACTGTGTATGACTATCCACAGTATAAATATTATGCTGGATACTTAAATATTTATTTTAATATTTAATATAGTAATTTAATGTTATACTCAAATATATTAAACTTAAATATTTATTGCAATATTGAATCAGATGGCTGTCATTCAAAATCAAAGCCTGCCCAGCCACCTGTCCTAATGTATTCTCAAACAGCACGGCTTATACAGAACCCTGAAGGTACGTACCTGCTTTCTAGCTCGTCAGAACCTGAAGAAGTGGATGCATCCTCAAGTGTTTGCGGTTATGTGCTCTGAAAATACCAACTTAATGTTGAACAAATAACTATTCATTATTTTATTCATGAATGCATTGAAACTAACGTATGATCAGTGAAAAAGAATATTTGTTTCTCCCTGGTTTAAGTAGGCCAACAGGTTAAATATTCTGAATGTACTGCTTATGCAATAATTGTCATGTTAGTTGGCTGATAGAAGCATTTTTCGTCTTATAATCAAGAATCACCTTTAGAATATGATTCATAGGCTCATTATTAAGCATGTTTGTAAAGATAGGATCAAGGCTCTAAGTTTACAGATGCTTTTCAGTAGAAATAATGTGCTGGTTATGTGTGGGAGCTAATACTTATTTTGGGCTAGATTTCATGATAAAATGCTTTTAAAAGGTACTGCAGGAATTGAATGTGGAGCAGAAGTTTTGAGTAGTTTTAGCATGTTTTGCATATTTCTCAGCCGTAGGGTGCTGAAGCAGTAGTTTTGTTGTTTAGAGGAAGAACTTAAGGTCTTTCAAGAGTAATGCAATATCGATAACTTGGAACTTTGCATACATATTTACTTATGTTAGCTCAATTCAAATTGGCGGTACCTGGTAAGCATTTTCTGAAATAACATTTCTGAGTCTGTCTTAAACAATCTCTTAAATTTTTGGCATCTGTCTCTAAGAAAATGTGAATACTGAAGAATGGCAGACAAAAAGGTATTGTAGGGAGAAGACAGGACCTGGAAAATTAATCTTTAGGAAGATAGCTAATATCTTTTTGATACTTTTGTATTGATCAGTATTTTAAGATTTTAACAAAGATAGTTCTCTTACAACAACTGATCTTGATGAGTGCAGGTAACAAGCATGGGTTTTGGTGTGTTTGTTCTGCATGACTGTCAAACTAAGTAGTACGAGGGAGAACTGTTTACATCACTTTGCAATCAAATTGGAGGATATTTGAACTGGAGAATATGTCCATATCTGATTGTAATGATGCTTTTTATTAATAACTGGTATGTTGGAATACACTTTGGGTTAACAGAGAATAGCATTGTGCTGGAAATGTTGGCAGCTGCTTTTCAGACCAAGTTTAGAAGACAAAGTTATGCTGATAAATTGGAGTAGTACTCCATGAATGCTTGCAAGTGCAAAGTTCTAAATGGGTAAGGAAGGTGTCAAAGTCGAGTATAAAAGGATTATCTGGAAGTGTGAGAGCACTACAAAAGGCTTTGACGCATTTCATTTTCATTATAAACCACCATTGTGAGGCTGCAGGAAAGATGGGCATCTTTCTGTATGTCTAAAGAAGAATGTATAATGAGGCAGAAAGTTGTTTCCATTATATTTAGTGCTGGGGAGCTTCAGTATCCAGCTTGGCGCACTGTATGAGAAAAACAGTAGTAGTGAAACTGTGGAGAACTCAGAAGAGATCAACTGAATTAAGAAGACTGGAAAGTTAGAAAACATTGAAAGAAAAATACTTATTTTATTAAGGAAGTAGAGAACAGTGTTTTTCCATTGTGTTGATGGTTTTTACGCAGGGGACAGATACTGTGTCTCCACTGAGAAGGACAAGAGGAAGTTCCTTTTTTAATCTGCACCTGAACATCGGACTTTTGGGATATAAGATAGATATAAGGAAACTTGGAATTATGGCCAAAGCAGACATCTTTGGAGAGCAGTGGATGACTGTAGTTGGATGGTTGAGTAATAAAATCACTCGTTGCTGAAAGCGGGAGGGCTTGTCCACTTTCCTTTTTCCTCTTACTCTTCTTTTGCATGTCGTCATCTCTTCTGTAGTGACTTTTGCCAGTTTTGGTCTTTGAACCATTTTCTATCTTGTAGGACAGTGGAAAAATTATGTGGGGTTGTGTTCCCCTGTGTTGTCCCTGTCATCCTACCCACCACCACTTAAGTTAGGGTTTGTATTTTCTGAGAAATTAATACGGTTTGGAGAGTAGTACACCAGCGCTGGCATAACATGAACAATGGAAGCGTGTGGCTGTTAGCAGTTAGAGACAGGAATGGGACCACTGTCTTTCGTGTTAGTGAGCTGTCATAAAAACATCGTATGGGTAATTATGTCTAAGATGAAGCAGGGGAATTAGATGTAAACTGAGTTTCTTTTCCAATTTCATTGATTTCTATGATTTGATAGTGATTGGATGTGACAGCCTAAACCTAAGCTATGAGGGGCTTTGAAAATAAAGTAGCTGGTGTTTGAAATAATTTAAAGGGTAGTTAGTTGAGGGAGTCAGAAGGAAAGTGTAATTTAAGGCTCACACTTACTTCCCCGTTGATGGTTCTCCTAAACTAACTGTTCGTGTAACCATCCTGACCTGTTCTTACAAATTTGTGTTGGTCTAAAAAACTTATGTGATGTGCTAAACTTGCATCAAGATCTAAGTGAGTTAAGCTCTGGCCTATCTTCAACTTGAAGAGTATAAATGTTGGGGGAATGGAGGAATGAGGTAGCTCATAGCAGTAGCCATATAAGCCAGATCCATTAGCTCCAAGTCTGTTCAGTTGTGAGCTTGATAGCCTTTTTCTTATATGAAAAGGGAGAGGAACAGTCATAAAACTGAACAGAGCTAGTTGTCACTGATACTGGTTCCACAACTGGATGTCTTTGAGAACTCATTCCTCGGAGGGATCCAGGCTCCAACAACCTATGAGCTTAGTCAAGACTCTGCAGTAGCTGAGTGGAGCTTAGCAAACCTAGTTGATCTAAATGGACCCATTTCATATAGAGGATTAAAGTAAACTTCCACAGGTTCTGTCCTATGAATTATTTTCTAAGTTGGTGATCCTAAGTCTGTATAACTTTATTCTGCTATGATGATCTGGCAGTTCTGGTTATTTTCTGAAATTGAGTTTAACAGAATACCAGCAGCTTCTCTTGTCTGAAAGTGTTACATGATGATGCTTGCAGAATGAACGAAACAGCTCTAAATTGTGGTTTTTTCCAAGGAGAAATGTATCTGATTAGATGAGAAGATAAGAGGAAGGATCATGGTGTTGATATATTCAGTTTCTAAACTGCTCTAACATGTTTATGTGCTGTCATGGTACACTTAGGCTTCTGTAATTGTGCCTGTAACTGTTTCTGGATGAATGAGACAAATGTGGATGAAATTAGAATATTGTATTTATAATATGTGGCTGGAGTTGTTGAGACAAAATTTAGCAGTATTTTAATGCTAGCCTTTAAAGTATGATGGGGGTACTCAGTGAGTTTAAAGGTAAGAAATTATTTGGAAAGTCATGTGCTGCTATGTCTTGAGAAATTAAGTCTGTAAAGGCAGTTTAGCCAGACTTGTCATTTCCGCAGTATTTGTAACTGTGGATAAATTTGAATAATCATCATGAATGGTGGATCTAAATGGTAATTTGGCACTTACCTGTATGTGGGAATTAAGATGAAAAATTAAAAAAAAAAAAATCATCCTGTTTGTCAGTGTGACTTACCTACTGGTTTTTGAGTTGCGCTTCCCTTATTTTTAAATTATTTTGCTGTTTCATTTATTGATGGTTTTTTTGCTGATGAGTTTTGGTAGACAATCCTAATGTTACTCAGAGAAGTCTTCGTTGTCCAGCTGAACCTGTTTTTACTCTATTTTTCACAGAAAGTATCTCAATCATTTTTTACAGTTCCCAAAGGTAAAAAGTAAAGGTTACTCAGAGTTGCCATAAGATTAAATCTAGACAGTTAGAGATACCTGAGGCAATAATGCTGAGTTCACAGGGTTACTGACAGAGATTTAAAGTCGTTTCTAAGAATTGCAATTAAAAATTGCAGTTTTAGGTAGGAGAGAGAACATGATAGTCTTATTTGAATTGGAAGAAAAAGACAAGATGCAACTTGATGAAATGAAAATATAAATTGGCCGTAGAACAAGTTATTCTACATTATATTAAACCTGCCTTCTGCCTTTTTTTATCCTGCTTATCTAATATAAATAAGATTAAATCACATTCCTTTTTAAACATGGAAAGCCCTGAACAGAGTGGGTCTTCTCAGATTTCTTTAACTCTTCCACAAATTATTTCCGGAGTTAGTGTATCTAGCTCTTAGAATAACATTATATGCAGAGGAAGAATTTTCAACTGGAACTTTTATTGTTAATGACAAGAAATGCGTGGTCCAGATTTCAATGTCCCCCTCTCAAGGCAACTTGGGTGAAGTCACTAGGAAATCTGCTGTAGAAAACTCCTTCTAATAAAACAGGTTGGTACAAATGGGTTTATTCAGAAGAGAAACAAAAGTAAATTTAGAACAAATATTGTTTATGGCATATTTTGTTTTAAACTGCAAATGTAGGTATTTTCTGGTAATTGTAAAAACATTTAAGTATCACTCAGTTTTCAGATACATGCTGGTTATATAATATTCTTCCATCAGATTAAATGTCATTTACTGGCTCAGACTGAAATTTAGCATCACTCTCTTTTTCTAGCTTAATCACTTAAGTATGGCATTTCAGGTTTCTTTGTTTTGGCAGGGACTTCATTTGCAGTTACCAAATGTATCTCTTTGAGGAAGAAATCAGTTTTAAAAAATTGTCAATTTTGCATGCTTGAATTCATGTTCCTACTTCGATTATTGGCTTTAGACAGATTGTTTGGTTCTCTGATAAAGTGATTTATTTACATCCAGGAACTTTCTAATCCTATTTTCCATATTTAGATAAGGACATCACTTATGTAAGAGGTGGGAAATTATTTAGAAATTTACCATATGCATGTGTTAAGTTATCTGGTTTTAAAATGTCAGTTAGAATGTGTAGAGTCAGATTTGAATGTGTCAGGGTTCAGTCATCAGAACTGTTAATCTGGTGAAGTAGATTTTAATATTGGATTTTATAGCCAACCTCTGTATTTTGTTCTTATTTTAGTATTTCTGATTTCTTGTGTTTTTTATAAGTGTCCAAAATCCTTTCATGGCACAGCTAAATCCTCTAGTGTTTAAATACTGAAGAAGAGTACATAATGTTCTGTAAATGTTTTCAAGGGGTTTTGCTAGAATTCATAAACTTTTCAAATAAACCTGGTATGTATTTGTGAAGTAAGTTCAAGTTTGGGGTTTTTAAAATTTTTTAACTGGGTAAAATTAGAATATCTTATTTTATATCTCATAAGAAATAACCACCATAATCCAAAATACTTCCTGTCATCAACAGCCAGTTGAAAAACTCTTCTCCTTGGTACTTTATATTGGACATTTGAAAACAGGGGGCTACCTTGAGCTGCCTTCTGTTTAAGGTAGGAAGATAATCTGTTATGGACATTAGAAGAAAACAATGCAACTGGAAAAAATATCTAATATAGAGAGACTATGTCATTCTAATATTTCATGTGAAACTTCACACAAACCACCCAGGCTAAAAGTTTTAGTTCAGCAAATGCCAGAATAAAAACTGACCATGGAAAACTTTGCAGCTGCTGCAATGTGTGCCTAAAGTCAGTTTCTGCTTCATTCAAGATTTGCTATCAAATGTTCCATTACCTTAACTGGAGTGTCTGTTTGTTTGTTTTTTTCCTCAATAACACCTATTTTCCCTATTGCGTAACACTTGCTCATGTCCTTCTGGAAAGGAAAGATGTGGCAGGCATGTGCCTTGCCAGAACCTGTGACAGGACTATTTAAAATCAACATGGGTCCATAGATCATGTTAACTGGTTTGGGGGTGGGGAGGAAGTTAATCCTGAACCCATAAGTTTCTTTGGAAATAGTACATTAAACTTTATACCACCACTAGTGCTTGCTGTTAACTGTATTCCTAACACAAAATCAAAGTAAAGTACTTCTTGTCTACTGGCAAACTTCCTTTCAGCATAAACTGCATCACTTCACTAACCGATTTGGTGCAAATTTGCTGACTTATGATCTTTGAAATTTTTCACCACACTCTTAAAGACAGTTGACAGTGTTAGCTCCTGCCACACAGTGTGTTATTATGTGGGAAACAGTCGTGTCTCTGCTGACATTCCCATCCACTGCTTGATGTCATGCCTTACCTGTGGAACTGTGTAACAGATGTTTATATTCAGCATTTGCATTTCAGTTAAGATTGCTTACCAAATGAGGGAACACTTCACATTTGGTGCTCTGTTTCAGTGATCAAATATTTTTCTAGAGTGAGAAGTATTAACATAAGGAAATGAGACCCTAAATAAGGAAATGAGACCCTAACATAGTGGAAAGTGGTATAACTTGAGAGTTATAAGATACAGATTGAAATCTGGACTGCTAGAGAAGGGAATTGAACTTGAGTCTTAGCAGAGCAGACACCTATATGGAGAGGGTTAAATTTTATTTTTGTTTAAGCTGTTGCGTTAAGTAGAGACACCAGAATTTCCCCAACTGTACATTATTTTTCAAAAGTGTAATGAAAGTGTTTCAGCTTTGAATATTCTGTCTTGTGGAGAAACTGCTCCCCTAGAGGAAAAAAAATAATGGTGTATGAATAGCTTTTTAAATCTCAAGCACTTTACTAGAATCCTTTTGTATGGCCATAGGTGGAAGGGGAGAAGACTGGTCATAAGGAAATGCACACTCTTGAGTAGAATTATTTTAAGTACAGACACTGTCTCATATTCCACCATTAATGATTAGCCACAAGTGTTCCCTCATGCAAGTGGAATGCCAGTCACTAGCATGTTATCTCATCAGTTTGAAAGCTAATCCATATGCTAAATGGATTGTGTTCTACTGAACTCCTCTATGTGGACATAATTTCACAAGAGTAACAACTGATTCAAGAAATGTTACATATTTCCTTTTATATTTAAAAAAGAAACTGCTATGTATTTTGGCTTCAGTTACAAATTTATCAGTTAGGTAAACTTGATCTGGTGCATGTTTGGCTTATACTTTGGATCCATCAATATGTATTTAAATTCTAATAATTTTTGGCTCTCATCCTGTTAAGAAAAGATGAAGTGTTAGGGCAAATGAGAGCTTTCTGACAACTTTATGAAGTTTGGGTAACTTCACTTCTGGAAAGCTGAACTTCTGGTAGTTTGTATTTTAGAGTATTTAGATTATGATTATTCTGGAAGAGTAGGGTATTAAGAATTTTTGACGTGGCAAGTTTTAATTTGTGTGTGATTATATGTGCATCCCTTTTATCATAGTATTTTCCTTGTCTGGGCATTGAGTTTATCTGAAATAGAGCAGCATATGCTATCAGAACAGTGTGTAGTCTATTCAGAATGACCTTTAAGCTTTGACAATACCTTGTGGTAGGGCAGAGATAAGTAACATACACATCTGCCCAAAGGTAATGGTACAAAGAAATTAGGTATTTGCTTAATTTAATAGGGTGGTACTTTAATAATCTTTAAAAAAATGCTCAAAGAGCTGTTCATATATAGGACTTGTTATTGGGCATAGCTGTGTAAATGTGTGTTTGTGGAAGATTACAGGATAAATTGGAGACTCCTGTTGGACCTGGAGCTAAGTATATGCATATTCTGAATATACAAGCTCAGGCTGTTAACATGTGGTTTACGTGATTAATCATCCCTAGTGTCTTTTGTATGTTGATTTTATGTTGGCCTGGGAGAAATCAAATATTTGTGTAATGTGGTGAAGGTATACATGTCTGTCTTTAATCATGCCTTGTACTTCTAGTGTTTGTTAGTTTCTGAAGTTAAAAAATGCATTAAGGCAAATTTTGCCCCTTTTATTGTTCAGATGGCTGTTTCCATATTGAATCTTGCACTAAGTTGCAGTGCTGCATTTGTGTCACCAATTTCTGTGACTGTGGGTGGGTGTCAAACACAGGCTTGACTCCTATAAGAAGCTGGTATGGGGGATGCTGAGTTTTTATAACAGTAGTACCTCTAGCAGGGTTCAGAGGAAAACATGCCATCCAAGCAAAGCTGCTGACACACTGGATAGCTGCAGTGTGAAAACCGGATCCTTTGAAACAGGAGCAATAGTAAACTGATATGTTTGTTTTGCGGAGGTCTTCTTTTTGAGCTGTTTTTAATATCTTTTTGAAAAGAAATAAATTGGGCTAATGCTTTACAATGCAAACTTGACTTTCTGGCAGGACCTGTGATTTATTTTCTAGTTGTAGTTAGTCTGAATATTGTATATGAGCTGCTTCCCAGGATTTTGGTTCTTGTTTCCTAATCATTTTCAAGTCAACTTCATAAAACTGCAATATACATGTACATGTGTGAATGAGGAGCAAATTGGTCTTATTATGAAGATTTTTTTTGGTCCTGTTTTAGGCCAGCTGTAACTGGAAGAACTATATATTGCCATATTTTCACTTAATTTGTTTCATCAACACTGGGGTAATGAGCTCCTTCATTGCGGCTGTTACTTGGAGATACTGTTCCATAGCTCACTCATTCTGCAGTAGCTTCCCAATTTATGAAGGCAGTATGTAGTCTAGAATAATTTATATTTCCAAGTAATTTCCACATAAGCGTTTAAAATAAACTTATTTTGCAGCAGTTTGTCCTGGGCAAGTGCAACTGCTGAATCTTGCACCATAATCTTATGTTTTTAGTTGTTTTAGCAGACATGAATTCAGAGTCAATGAGATGTAGAAGATGGGCGGGTGACTTACTGGGCAAAGCAGTTCAACATTTTCAAGCCTTTTGGTGTTTGGCCACAACTTATTATATGAGTGGTTAAAAGAATTTAATCTGTATCTGAGGGAATATATAAATAAATAACTAGATAAGTAGGGTGTAATTTACCTTACTCTCAATGTTTTGGGGTTTTTTTTTGTGGTGTTTTGTTATTTGCTTTTTTCTTTTTTTCTGAAGAATGTTGTGTTTAACTTTTGGCATTGTCTGTGCCTACTAATGTTGGATGATCAATATTTCAATTGCCTGCTTACTGAATTGATATTGTCTCTTTCATTATTAAAAAAACCCCAGCCAGCCAACCAAAAACCCAAAAAACCCTATCAGCATGTTGAAGAATATAACCAATTATGTGCTTACTCTAGATGAAAAAGCAATAGCTACCAAGATAGGAATCTGTCTCAGTTGCTTGACCTGTTTTGGAGTAACTAAGGATGTGGGGCACACTTTCTGGCCTGGAAGATCAGATTCTTGTAAATATTTTCAGGTTGATACTTCTGAATGGAAACATTGTTCAAACTGAGAGGTATGGGTAAACCATTGGAAATAATCAGATACTGTATGTACATGAAGTATGCAATTCTGGTTTATGTTCAGTCTACTTGTCAAGTTACTGCAAATGATAGTCTGAGTTAAGGCTATTTTCAAACCACATTTTTATAATATTACTGCAAATTAATATAGGTAAGATTCTGGGAAAAAAAAATACAAAAACTTGTTCAGGTTACCTGGTGGTTCTGTTTGTGGGGAAGTAAACCAGTTTCTCATAGTTTTGTCTTAAGAGGCAGCTTAGTGCAGAATGAAGTTCTGCAGGAGGAGTTTGGTCACAGGCACATGTTGAAAGCGCTTGCATTCTTTCAGTTAATTTGTGGCAGATGCCTTTAATGCTTTATTACTTAGCCTGACTGCCTTGTGTTTGCCATGGGTCAAGACTCGTATGATCACTTACCATGGGTTGACGATTCCATATCTACAATTCTACTGTGGAGTAGATGATGTACTTCAACATAACCTTGTAGTAGCTGCTTTGTGTAGATGACTGCTGCTTGTTTTTTGGGTATGAAGCTTCAGTCTTGCTGTACTTTACCCTTCACCTTTATACTTCTCTCGCCTAATAAGTATCAACTGTGTAAAGCAATGAATCGTTCGTGATTTATCAATATGAGCCAGCAGTGTGTGCTCTCAGCCCAGAAAGCCAACTGCATCTTGGGCTGCATGAAGAGAAGTGTGGCCAGCAGGTTGAGGGAGGGTATGTTCTTGCCCTCTACTCCACTCGTGTGACCCCACCTGTAGTGCTGTGTCCAGCTCTGGGGTCCCCAAAATAAGGAGGACATGGACTTGCTCAAGTGGGTCCAGAGGAGGCTACGAAGATGATCAGGGGGTTGGAGCACCTCCCCTGTGAGGACAGGCTGAGAGAGTTGGGGGTGTTCAGCGTGGAGAAGAGAAGGCTCCAGGGAGACCTTAGAGCAGCCTCCCAGTACTTAAAGGGGGCTACAGGAAAGATGGGGAGGGACTCTTGATCAGGGGGTGTAGGGATAGGACAAGGGGTAACAGTTTTAAACTGAAAGAGGGTAGATTCAAACTGAGTGTAAGGAAGAAATTCTTTCCTGTGCGGGTGGTGAGACACTGGCACAGGTTGCCCAGAGAAGGTGTGGCTGCCCCCTCCCTGGAAGGGTTCAAGGCCAGGTTGGACGGGGCTTTGAGCAACCTGGTCTAGTGGAAGGTGTCCCTGCCCATGGCAGGGGGGTTGGGACTAGATGATATTTAAGGTCCCTTCCAACTCAAACCATTCTGTGATTTAGTTCTTTCCTCTAACGAAGGCTGAACAGTTGTTAAGACTGTCAGTATCTTGGGTGGGAGTGCAAATATGTTATTTTTCTTAGCCAGAGTATTATACACAATTTTACTGCACATTTTGTACTAGTGAACTTCTACAGGGTTAGGCAATAGAATTGCTTTGGCACAGGTGCAGTTGCAAATCTTCAATGTTACTGAAATATCTGTAGACCAGACCTTTGTTATGATTCCTCGCAAAATCTTTGCTTTGTGGAAAAAAGCCATAAACCCAAACAGAACTGAATTATGTGAAAGTCATTTAGTGGTGGTCATTTTAACTGTTATAACAAAAATAGAAGAAACTAAACCATATTTAAAAACAAATTAGAACAGTTTTCTAGAAAAATCTGGTTTTGACATCTCTGCTGAAATTTGGTGTATGATTAGTGTAGGTAGGCAAAACATAAGACTTACGACTTAAATAGGTCTAAGGTTTTGAAATCTTTAGAAATATACTCCTGTTGAACTACTCTTTTGGACTTTAACTTACTTTGTTTTTGCCTGTCTCCATTTTCTCATTCTCTTTTCATAGGCAGTACATTAAAATTGTAAAGTACTTTAGGTTGGAAGGGACCTCAGAAGGTCCTCTAATCAACGCCCTGCTTAAACCATGTCAGACTTCAAAAGATCTGATTGTTTACAGGCTGTAGTTCCTGACCACTTTAATTGTGAAGATTTTTAATTTCTTCATCTGATTAGAATTTCCCTTGTTGCTGCATGACTGCTGCCTCTCATCCTCTTGCTGTGAACCTCCAAGAAACATTTGACTGTGAAGGCAGTGTTTATATTCTCCCTCCCTGCCTTTAGTCTTCTGTTCTGCAGATGCAATAAACCCACCTGCTTCAACTGCTTCTCATGCATCGTGCTCTAAGCCCTGGCTGTCCTGGTGGCCTTTCTCTGGACTGTCTCCAGCTACATCCATGGATATGACTGTGCATTCATTCCTGTCCCTCATACAACTCCCAGCTAGCTGCAAGCTTAACTTAAAATTCTTGTTGCTAGCTGCTGCTGACTTTGAAACAGTGATCAGTGTTTATTCTTGAATATCTGTATGCTCTGTGTCTTATGCTGTGGAAGTTGTAGCAGCTTTCAAGAGTTGGGAAGGTGGTTTGTACTTCCCAGGAGCGTTTCTTTTTCAGCTGTGAGGTGGTGTGGGCATTAATGCAGAAGGTTGGTAGAGCGAATGACTTCCCTTTCTGTAGTATTGATGGGGCAGGTATTCAATCCTCCTCCTCCTCTCCTACCACAAGAAGATCAAAGATGAAACAGTCCTCACACTTTCACCAAGGGTTATCCTTTTTTGTTTCCTTCTTGTTTGTTTGTTTCTTTTTGTTCTTTTCTAAGGTTAAAGCTATTGCCCGTGGTGCCTTGCCCTTTGGTTACGTACCTGCCTGTCGCATTGCGCATCCATACCCAGGAACTAGCAGGCTTGAGAGATATGTTGCTTTGGGCACTTAGGTTTCAAAATACGTAGCTAGTATTTTCATAGGTGGGTGTGAGATGAGTTGTGTAAAGTGTAGGATGTGAAAATAATGATATATTTGTTCCTCTCCCTTAATGAAGGGTGACTGTGGGAATAGGATAAATAAGCAAGAGCACTGTATGTGACAGTCTTCCTGAAGAGGCAGTGCAGCAACGTGGGATGCAGAGTACTGTCATCTCTTCTGCTGTGTCTGTGCTATGCTGCTTATGCTGTGCTTAGCACAAAAATTGCTGATCTAATTTGAATTTAACTGTACAAATATTTCTTTACCTAATTAGCATTGCTCATGTGAATACTTTCAAAGAAGCTTTTAGATAGTTGTAACTTTGGGGTATCAGGACATATCAGATTATTAAACATCTGTGTTGTTCAACCTGCATTTTGTAGAGAAAGGAACCTCATGTTTTGTTAAACTTGGTTTGTAGTAACTGTGGTATTGTAGTGACTTCTTTCCTTGTTTGCATTTGCAAATATACTTCCTTCCATTCAAGGCTAGACTTGCCGCTGTACTTCAGTTCTTGCCTATGTTCTCTCCCAGTTGGCTACTAGTCCTCCTTCCTAAGGTGCCTGCCTTCTCTCCCCCTGCCCCCAAGTTCATTTCTATGCTTTTCGCAGAAACACTCATCAGTTCTGTGAGGGATGATTTTCTGCTGGGTTACAGAGCCTGTTCTCACTGCAACAGATATCAAAACATCATTTGAAAGTCCAGTGGCACTTTAGAAAACATTTCTTCTAGCACAAAGTATCATCTAGAATGGATATAAATTTTTTAGTAATTTTAGATAGTGGATTTTCAAGTGGCACTTCCTTCTTTGTTACTGTTGACTAGTTGGCAAATGTTGCATTTAAGAATAGAAGTTCTCATTTTCTAATGTGCATTTGCACCTCTTACGCCAAAGTGTATGACTTGACATCCTGTGATGCATATACCTTTGTATTTAACGTGGGCTCCTGCCAGATAGCCTTGCACTAAACAGCTTGTGTTATTACTTAGGTGGGAAGACCTGAAGATCAAGAAGCTGCAGGGCTTGGTTTTAATGATCCAATTCAGAGCATGTCTCTTGCTGAGTAATATCCTAGCATTGTCTTCACAGCCCCAAATCATCATCCAATAATAGATAACTATGACTTAAAAATGAGGTCATAAATGCCTGTAGTCATCACAGTTTTACTTGTAGATAAAGGAATGGCTAATCTCTCCATCTCATTACATTTTGAATGTAGAAATCATTTCCTGCTTGCTTCCTTTAATACTTAAACTTGTAAACAACAGTTTTTTCAGTTCTGACCGTACTAGTTCTGAGTTTGTGGTAGCCATGCTTACCTGCTTGTGTGGCTGAAGGAGGGTCCTGTCTTCCAGGACTCCTTCTTGATGAGTGATTGTTCATAGCAGGATATAACACTGTCTTCAAAGGTTAAACGTTTCCCTTCATAGCAGGATATAAAACTGTCTTCAAAGGTTAAATGTTTCCCTTCAGATTAAACGGATGTTTCCATTTAGTCTTAGTAGCCCATAGACAGGCAGGCATAAGGCTTACTCAAGTCTTGATCCTTATTGAGCTGTGGCCTCTGGCAGCGCTCACAGTTGGAGTGAAAATTACTGTTTTATTTTTGAGGTAGTAATAGTAGTAAAATGTCATTAGTATTATGTTGCTTTAAGCTTCATATTAAATCTAGCAAGCTGTGTTATATCACAGCTGGGTCTTAATATAGTTGCTTCTGTTGTGTTTGATACTCTAGCATCATTGAGTCACTGCTTCCTTCATTGGCATTTGGAAATCAGTTACTGGATTATTACATATTATATTGATTGTATTATAACCACATCGTTCCTTGTGGTTATAGAGTTGTGACAGTAGCAAATCTAGAAGAAAGATAGGGTACCTTTTTTAACAAGTATTTGAATAGTCATTAGATCTTTCTACTGGAAGTCCAGGTTGAGCAAAATTTGGATAGCTTTGTTTTAGCTAGCTAACCTTGGGTTTTGGTGTGCTCCTATGTTTCTATTAACAACCCACTTTGTTGTAAGTAAATTCATCTGTCAGCTTCTGACATTGTAGCTAGAGGCTTATTTTTTCACTTGACATTTCCTCTGCCCTTTTGAAGGTGTTGATTGCATTGTATCAAGACTAAGCAGTATTGGAATCTTTTATTACTCATACTGAACCAATGTCTAGAAGGGTTTAGTGGTCCATTAAGAGGCCAAAAATCTGAGGTTTACAATTCTAGTCATAGTCTTCCAGTAAAACTTGATTAAATGGTAGCATGTAAGAATTATTTTGCTATTAATGTTTTAGATGTCTGAAAGCTGGGAGTTGTTAGTCAGAGATAGTCTAAGTCATTATAGTACTACTGTTCCAGCACCTTCTAAAGCAACTGCAAAAGCAATTGAGGACCAGGAATCTTGTCAGTGAGCAGAGTGGAGTTTGTATTATGAGGTTCTGGTAGACCAGTGCTGCAGTGCTTTTCAATAAATTATTTTACTGGAAAACCCCTCAGTTTTCAGGGAAAATATTACTATATAAAATAAGTGTACTGATTTTTTTTAATGTTATTGATCTTCCTTCACAGAATTTGTTATAATAAGAATTTCTGTGTTGCAGATTTAATCCAGTGCACAAATGAGATGAATGTGAACATCCCACAACTGGCAGACAGTTTGTTTGAAAGAACTACAAACAGTAGCTGGGTAGTGGTCTTCAAATCTCTCATCACAACCCATCATCTAATGGTGTATGGAAATGAGGTAATACAAAAAATGCTATGTCTGACAACAGTTACAGCACTTCATTCCTATAAATGTCAGCTAAATGCTTCCACTAATTATCTTTGTAAGAAAATGTTTAACTTTTTGTGTCTAATTCTGCATGAACACGGGTCTGGTTATATGCTTGTCTACCTAGTTTGTTTCTACTTTAAAGATTGTAATTCTAGAATCAAAAGTAAGTGTCCTGAATGCTGGAGATAAATTTTTCTGAGGTGTTATTCTAGTAATTAAAAAAACAACCAAACAAAACCAACAGAAATTATCTTGAATAAGATTCTGAAAGCTGAAAATGGAAGCATTTTTAGGTTCATGCTCTAGCTAATCCAGATGGTTTTTCTCCCAGATAATTCTGAATGGACTTCCACCATCACCCCCTAACCTTTTGCAGTGAAGGTAAATGTGTGCTTGTGAGCTGACTTGGAGTATGAGCATATAAATAACACCAAATACTGTAGAACAATTAAACAAAACCCCAATTTAAACAAAAATTAATAAGCTTGGTTTGTTCCACAACTTGACTTCCTATGGGGCCTTATTTTTTGAGATGCCAAGCATAGCAGCAGCTTGAATTTTCTGCATTTTAAAAAAAGAAAACCCAAACTGTACTTTGAAGGCTTTCTTAGAAAGTGTTTGTAAACATTATTTTTTACTGCAAACAGTCTGTATAATGTATGCTATATGAATTTTGGAATTAAGAGTGGTAGCTTTAGAAAATTGCAAGTAGGATTTTGTGGAGAGGACCAAAACTTTTCATTTCAGATTGCATTCAGAATTCTTACAGGTTGTGTATCTACTTCTGCCTGACTGGCTTTGTGAAGGGTTTTAAATTTAAAAAAAAAGAAAAAAAAATATATATACTGGTTTCTCTTGCAGGTCAGCTGCAGAGTGTTTTTGGTCTTGGTAAAAATCTATACTTTGAAGTGAAGTAAGCCACAAGAGGGCAAACTTCTCATGTTGACTTTAAGCATTATCAGTGGGATAATTGAAACTTTCCAAAAGAGAATCTATACACTTTTGTTGTGCTTGCCCTTTGAGTCATATAAATTTTAAACTGATACCAATACACTTCATAGTAATTAAAGGTATTTCTTGGGACCACTGTCTGAAATACTTTCCATTTGAAGAATAAAACTACCAAACAAATTTTGCTTGCTAAACATGTTACAGAAGTAATAAGATTGCTGCTCAAGATGAAACTTTTCACAGATAGAAATAGTACTTGAACAGTGAAGATGGAAATCGAGTGCTTATGAAAATGTCTAGAAGTTTATGGAGAATCTGTAAATCCCTTTGTAAAAAAACCTGAAAAGCGTTTGGTCCTCTAGCTTTTGCTTAATTCATTTATAGCTAAGTACTGAGTGCTTTTACCCTTCTCCAGTCTTTTTTCTATGTAACCTATGTATTTATGCTAATGAAAATAATTCAGCAGTAGATGTTACACTAATCAGAACTATTTTTTCCCTCTGTCAAAATGTTATTACAAGTGAATGACTGGTTTATTTTTGTAGTCACGCTCTATACAGTGGTTCATAAGACAATTATTTTTCGCCCTAAATAAGATGTGGTGTCAGTGATCTGAAAGGTGTCTTTACAAGATGAAGTGTCATTCATTTTTGTGAAATGTAATTCAATTATATGTAACTAATGAGATGTTCTAAGTGTGATACTGTTAAACATAATAATCTATATAAAGTATTATAAGCATTATTATTTATTTCTTGTATTTAGTTTGCTTATAAGTCAAACATATCTTTATATCACCTTATTTTCATATTTAAGCTAAGTACTATTAAAATTGTGTACTGACCAAAGATACCTTGGCTAATTGGTAAAATGAAATCAAGTGTTATAAAATTGAAGTTAGTGAAACAATTTGAACATGTAAAATGAGAATGTGTTTGGGGGGATTTTTTCAGAAGTTTACAGTTCCATATTCTGACTTAAAATCAACGAGGTCTTTCCATCAGAAGCCTTCATGCAATTATCTGTGACTTTGATTTATTCACAGATTTTTACATAAAAGGTAACTAGCTTCATTTGAAAACTTAGTTGAGTTTTTGTAATAGTTTCCAGATTTGAGATCAGTCTTAAAGCGTAAAAGCTGAATTTCCTAAGCTGGATAAAACCAGGTTCTAGTACTATTACTTCAGTTCCAGCTCATTGGTAATGTTAGTAAAAGCATTCAAATTTTTCCTTTCATCTAGCGCTTTATCCAGTATCTGGCGTCCAGAAATACATTGTTTAATTTGAGCAATTTCCTAGACAAAAGTGGATTGCAAGGTAAGGCATCTTTTTCATTAAAAGTAGTAGTATATTCTGGGGAACAGTAAATACAACCTGGTATCTCTAACAGGCTGTGTCATTTAACAAGTAATTTTTCTGTCTGTTTTACCCCAGACTGCATTTCTTAATTTAAAATGCTGTTGTGATATGGCAGAAGCTGTCTGCTGCAGGAATTTGTTGCACCGTTTAGGAAAGGCTTGCTTATAAATGCTTCTAACTAGCTTCTTAGCTAAACAGGTCTGACTTAGTATTCCTTCTATTTCTGAAGAGATTTCTCCAATAAGAGAGGTATATTTTGATTAGTAAGTTACATTTTAAAAAATGCATCATACATACACCAGATACAGCATGTCAGTGAGACAAGAACTGTGTCTAAAAAAAGAATTACCTTTTGGGAAATTGTTTGAAGACCATTTCATACATTTTTGAAACTAGTTCAATGGGCAAATAAGTTTTTCTGAGAACTGAAATTTTTCAACTGAAATACTCTTCCAACTGTTATGCTGCTTTTCAGTGCAGTTCTGATCATACATTTAGCTGTCATCAGGTGGTTTGTTACTTTCTGTGTTACGTTTTGTATAGCTCCTTCTAACTTTTGCCACAACTGTATGGAAACAGGCACACAGAGTGGTTGCCTGGGGACAGAAGCCTCCTCAGTGATAACCAAGGGCCTACCAAATTGCGTTATTTTATTGAGTCTTAACTTCCATGGTCTCAGTACAGATCATGAACAGATCTTTTTCTTGGCCTGTATCCTTAGACTGGCAGTTATCAAAATATTTCCTATCACCACTGTGCTAACATAGAAGAATTTCTGTCATGTCTTAATATGTCCTTCAATGCCTTTTTTTTTTCCTATTCAGTTGTAAATGAGAGGATCTGTTGTGGAGTCGATGCAAACATCTTTGTGAATGCGTCATGTAAATCTTTTTGGTAATAATTTCTATCATAGAGAACTTGCATAAAAATACTTTGTTTTGCTTTCGGAAGTAATTTCCTTAGGAAGCGCAGTGTAAACTTCCACATAATTCAGGTCTTCTAAATATTTGCAGTATTGTCTGATTTCATGGTAACTACGATGACGCGTGTAGTTCTTAGTAACACAGATTAACTATACAAAATCAAAAATACAATGAAGCTGTCTTGCATTAATATCTTGCACTTTATTTAGAGTAAGGGTCTAGATCTTAATTGACTAAGTAATAAGCTTCTGAAACTTGTTTTTTAGGTTATGACATGTCAACATTTATCAGACGGTATAGTAGGTATCTGAATGAAAAGGCAGTTTCCTACAGACAAGTGGCTTTTGACTTCACAAAAGTAAAAAGAGGGTAAGGACTGTATTTTGTTTTGCTTATTTTAAGATTTTTGTCTTATGTCCTGTAATTCAAGTGGAGAATACCAATGTTGGCTCCAACTCAGTACAGACAGTAAAGTCTGCTTTCCTCACTTGGATAGCTCCCATGACAAACAAAGGCTCAACTACACAGTTATGTTGCAAAAATATTTTACTTCAATTATTGTAATTTTACTACTTTAAACACTAACAGTTTGAATACCATTTTTCATTTCTTTATATTAATCAAAGGTGTGGTGGGTTGACCCTGGCTGGATGCCAGGTGCCCACCAAAGCTGCTTTATCACTCCCCATCCTCAGCTGGACAGGGGAGAGAAAATGTAACAAAAGACTCATGTGTTGAGATAAAGACAGTGAGAATTACTATCACGGGCAAAACAGACTTAGAAAATTAGTTTAATTCATTACCAATCAAATCAGAGTAGGATAATGAGAAATAAAAACTAAATCTTAAAATACATTCCCCCTACCCTCCCTTCTTTACAGGCTTAACTTCACTCCCAATTTCTCTACCTCGTCACACCCCAGCGGTGCAGGGAGACAGGGAATGGGGGTTGAGGTCAGTTCATAACACGTTGTCTCTGCCGCTCCTTCCTCATACTCTTCCCCTGCTCCAGCATGGGGTCCCTCCCACAGCAGACAGTCCTCCATGAACTTCTCCAACGTGAGTCCTTCCCATGGGCTGCAGCTCTCCATGAACTGCTCCAGTGTGGGTCCTTCCCACGGGGTGCAGTCCTTCAGGAACAGGCTGCTCCAGCGTGGGTGCCCCATGGGGTTACAAGTCCTGTCAGCAAACCTGCTCCAGCGTGGGGTCCTCTCTCCATGGGGCCACAGGTCCTGCCAGGAGCCTGCTCCAGCGTGGGCTTCCCATGGGTCCTTCAAGCACCCACCTGGTCTGGTGTGGGGTCCTCCCCGGGCTGCAGGTGGGTCTCTGCTCCCCCATGGACCTCCATGGGTGCAGGGCACAGCTGCCTCACCATGGGCTGCACCACGGGCTGCAGGGGAATCTCTGCTCTGGCTCCTGGAGCACCTCCTGCCCCTCCTTCTTCATTGACCTGGGTGGCTGCGGAGTTGTTCCTCTCACATATTCTCACTGCTCTCTGCTGCTGCTGTTGCGCAGCAGTTTTTTTCCCCATTCTTAAATATGTTATCCCAGAGGTGCTGCCACTGTTGCTGATGGGCTCAGCGTTGGCCAGTGGTGGGTCCGTCTTGGAGCCGGCTGCATTGGCTCCATCGGACATGGGGGAAGCTTCTAGCAGCTTCTCACAGAAACCACCCCTGTAGCCCCCTGCTACCAAAACCTTGCCATGCAAACCCAGTACAAAAGTATATATCAAAAAAGTGGAAGTTTGGACAAGTGTACCATGATAGATCACAAAGTTACTTTGTCTCACATGTAGTATGGGGGACTTTGCAATTTACTTGTGTTTCTAGCTCTGGAATGTTTAATTGACAGGTGTTTTGTGAAACACCTTGCAGTCTGTCCTGGTGTTTCTCTGTTCTTGTCCCAAAATGTGTGTATGAAGTTTACTATCTTTATAAAGGTTGTGCAATTCATACTTTTAACAGAACATTGTAGTAGATGATACTCAGTAGAGTTTGCCTAGTGGAATTAAAATTTTCCCCTGAAAAGTGAGGTCCTTTAAGAGAAATCAGTTGTTTGAGGCTAGGTACCTGTTTACATGTAAAATAACACTGCAGAGCACGTAGTAGTTGGGTAAATCATGTGTTATAGTGAATTATGGAATTAATCTGGAGATCTTCACTGGGAAGGCTGGAGAGGATGTACTAGTCACAATTGAAAGTCTTTCTATCTTTGTCCATTATCTCTGTGCTTTTTAAAGCTTAAAAACATAATTTTAGTATTACATTCGGCATCCTTTATCATCCATACACAGGGTAACTTATCTTGATGCTTAAAAGTTAGTTCTTAACTCACAAAAATCTCAACCTAAAACTGTTATAATGAGGTAACTGCAGTAGTGTTACAAAGCCATTTGAAATTGGCCTGAGAAGAATGTCCAAATCACTTATACCTCCTTGCTAATACTGTAGAGTCCATTTTGTTATGAAGTGTGATGGTAAAGTAAAAGGGGAGTGCTTAGGCTCCTTTTGCTGTTTCGACCTTTAGAGATAGTTGGAGTCCCAGCAGCCTTTCCACATAGAGGATCTGCGTGTGGTCAGGTGGCTGCAGATATATGAGTGAGTTATGCAGTTGCTTTATAATCAGGTGTTTTAGGCCTAGTGAGGTGAATTATTTAGCCCACAGCATGTGCCTGGAGGGCCTTCTGCAAGCCAGCAGGAATAACTGTTCTGGTGGCAGCAATCTACCTTTTTCATACCTCATTTTTTCTCAGGGACTCTGCTCCCATGCCCTGCCACATTAAGCTTATTGCAGTTGCTGTTTATTGTGAGGGAGTATATGGTGCAGGTAAAAAGCTGGAAGCAGTTTGCTTCTCGTTGCCTCCCATCCTGGAGAACATCCACAGCTTTTCTGTGCAGATGCACTGAGAGATCTGCGCTTGCAGGGAACATTTGGTTTCCTGTGTGCATGCTGATGCAACTGCAAGGCTGTCTGTTTTGTCTTACAGAAAGCAGTTATTTCTTGTCACTGAGGTGATTTAGTCTCTTCCTCGGCTGTTGCTTTTCTTGGATGCTTTTGGTCTTAGTCTGTTTAATCTGGACAACTAATAAACAACTAAATATTGGTAGCCAGTCATTAAAAGGAAGTGTCATGTAGTCTCTAATCTTTCTGAAAAAGCTTGGAAAACATATTGTCACATTTGTTTATTCTTTCTTCCTGCTTAGATGAAAAGAAAATAATCCAAACTGACAGAAAATAATGATCAGGTGATTGAAAAAAGCATAGGTAAAAATTTGCTTCAGAATAACCTTCAGAGCACGTTTGTGGTTACCTGATGCATATAGCTCTGCTATATTTCTGAGCACTATCAGTTTCATTTCCTCTAAATAAAAACTCATCTTGGAGTCATATTTTGTTCAAATAACTTGTTGCTTTTGTACACTCCAGTTATTACAGTTTCATTGGCTAGAGAGAGCTTTCCTAAATATCATTCATTGAATGGCAATGATTTAAATGTTTTCTCTGATGACCTATTTTATTTTCCACATTATGTTTCTCACTAACCATTGCTTTCAAAATCCAGGTGAAGAATTTTCTTTTGTTTTGCACAACAGGGCCGATGGTGTGATGAGAACAATGAACACAGAAAAACTCTTAAAAACTGTACCAATTATACAAAATCAAATGGATGCACTTCTTGACTTCAATGTAAGTTTAGCAGCATGTACATGTCTAACATACTATTGACTTTGTTCAACAAACATGCACAAGCTTGTAAAATAGGTCAAGATTAAAGGTCTTGAACTTGGTTCCATGTTATCTGCACAGCTTAAAGAACACAAATCCCCCAGAAACCAGAATAAAAAATTATGATGCTCACTGGAGAGAATGCTTTGTGCTAAATTAGTGTTGTTTATTGTGTACTTTGTGTAAGGAATGTTTGTTTATTTAGAAATTGATTATTTCTGCCCTCTGTCTTTTACTTACATTAGTTAACATTAACATTTAGTTAACAGAAATGCCTGCCAAAATGATTTGATTTAATTCTCTGCTGTGATCCTGTGTTTATTTGCTATGCTGCTACTTTCCATTAATAGCTAGTGAAATGATTGGAAAACATGCCTTGGGATAGAGTACTGGAGTTCAACTAGCAGTTTTCCAATAAGGGATCAATTCAGTTAAATTAACTTTTTTTCATCTTCCTAGGTCAATAGCAATGAACTTACAAATGGTGTAATTAATGCTGCCTTCATGCTCCTCTTCAAAGATGCCATTAGACTGTTTGCGGCATATAACGAAGGGATTATTAACCTCTTGGGTAAATATAACCGCTTTCTGCAATGTTAAACTTTGGGGAGGGAGCTCAGTAAAGTAGTAAAGAGCCGTTCTTTTTTGAGAAGCTGAAACAGTCTTACTGTAAAACGTCAAAATTTTACTGTTATTTCCAAGTCAGATTTGTTTCCAAGGTTTTTCTGTCCAATTGCATTTTCCATTGCATTGTATACAGGGATGGGTAAATCTCTGAAAGCAAAGCCAATTCACTACTTTTTTTTCTTGCACTGCTTTGTTTTGGTTTGGGTTTTTTGTCTCGTTGAACTGTGTGGTAAACCTGAACCATGATATTTTTTTTTTCTTTAAGAAACAAGATCAGGTTTTATTTCTTCTAAGTGGAATAAGCTATGGTCAGTTACAAATTTGCAGTCACAGCATCTGTGATTGCTTGACTATCAAAACTTTAATGTTGGTTGGTTTTAATGATTGGTTGGTTATGTTTCTAGAGCATATCTTATATTTTAAGGGGAATTACAAATTGAGGCTTCAGGCCCCTTCACTTGCACACACTGGAGATGTAGGGGAGCCTAACTTTGGTAAAATAATTAAGTTGAAAGTAATCTGTTGATTTGCTTGGTTTGGTTGTATTCTGTGATTGGATCAAGCTACATGATTGCTGTTATTACCCAATGCTTGCAAAATCCAGAATTAGTCAGCAAATGGCAGTCATGCTTCCAGCCTGAAGCCCCGTCTACTACTTTTCCCTCAGTAAGAACTACTAGTGTGCAGTTGCTTTCACTCATGTTTTGGGTGAAACTTAGTATAGAAACAGGCTTGAAAGTGCTCTTTCAAGGAGGGTGGGACCCTCTCTCTTTCAGCACAGGTATTTTTGTGATTGGTTGCACCTCATTGTAGACCACACCAAAACAAGAGGCATCAGTCTGGCAGAGAACATCAAAATCTTGAGTGATATGTGGCCACTGGAATAGAGTAGATGTTTGACTGCCAGATTGTAAAATTGCTTTTTTTCTCCCCAAGAGGATGCATTTACATTTCTTTGGGTGACCTGTTTCTTAAACTTGATTGTCCTCTTCAGGGTGGTTATGCTTTTGTGAGATCTAGTACCTGCAAGGTCAGGTGTAACTGCATGCATGTGATCATTAAATGCTCATGTTGAGCAGAGCTTTTGTCATTTGGGGCAAGTTAGGCATAGTGACTTCTGCAGTTAATAAAACAGATCTGCAGGCATTTTCTGTTTGTCTTGTTTTATATGCTTTTACTTTGTATATCCTTTGCAGAAAGCTTGACTTCTAAATGCAAGTGTTCTTATTGTTTATAGAAAAATACTTTGATATGAAAAAGAACCAGTGCAAAGAAGGCCTTGATATATATAAGAAGTTCCTCACTAGAATGACACGGATCTCAGAGTTCCTTAAAGTTGCAGAGGTAAACCTTAGTCAGCCAAACTTTGCCCTTTATTTGAAACAGCTTATAAAGTGCTTATTTTCTCATAAAGCAGGTATACTTCTTCCTTCCAGCCTAATTGCAGTTCCATCAAGGGTCATCTTGTCAGTCTTGACCTTGGTGATTAGTTCATTTGAGGACTGTATTGAAAAAACTGACTACAACATACACACTGGTTTATCTTTTACTTAAGGAGGGTGTATAAATAAGCTTTTTAATATTTCTTGGGTTACATAATAATTGTGAGCTTTCTTTGAATAGCCTTGCTTTAAACAAATCAGGTAATTTCATGGTGATCTGCTGCTTTCTATGGTTCTAGTTGTATTGAGGTTTGAAAGCCACAATTTTGCCTTAAGTTTTAAATGAAGTTATAGCTTCACAAATAAGAAATTGAGACCAGTAGATGAACATGTGATTATTTTTTTAAAAGGTGTCTCGGCTATAGGTGTGTTTATAGATGAAAAAGCAGTTACCTTGCAATACGTTTTGTTTTGTGCCTTTTTTTTAAATTTAGTCTGCATTCTTGTTTATGAAGTATTGATGCATTGCTGTCCTAATATTATGCAATTCCCCAGTTGAGATGTGCTCCTGTTCTCGTTTTGCTTTCCTTCATTATTTGTATCTCTTTTAACAAAAAATTAAGCTGTAAAGCTTGTCTTTCTGTCTGTCCCGACAGAATAGCTTTATCAGAGATACCACCTTCTGCTATCTTCAGCTGATAACAACTGAAGTTGAGTGTTAATCTTTCTATTGTAACAATATATATCCTGCTACAGAACATCTGAAGTTTGATCTGCATCTTAGAAAACAGCTCCTTTACAAAACTCATGAGGTGCTTTGCTTTAGCAAATATATGCTCTATATCAGTAGGTCTGAGAATTTACCACAAATTATGGGATAGGCAAACTTCTCTAGCCTTAAAGTTCTGAAACACTTGATTCTTATTCCGTTTTATTTCTAAGGTTGTATCTGTTAAAATATCTCTGTAACACACCTACTTCAAATTTGTAGATGTTTAACAGAATAACCAAGCATTATAGAGTTCAGACTGTGGAGATTTAAAATGTTTGTGCTTTTTACATGACTTCATCTTAATGTTGTTTGCTTTTTGAGCATCTCTGCCTTTAAGGAAAGCAAGCAGGTTCTAAAGCTAATTTGTTTTATTACAGCAAGTTGGAATTGACAGAGGAGACATACCAGACCTCTCACAGGTAGATAAACCTATTATGTGTTTGCCAGTACATGTCTGTTTTGGGGTTGCATAATCAGAAAAACTTGGCATTATGGCATTCACTTGTGCTTTCTTGCATATGTTGTGACCAAGTTACTTCCAAGTTTGTTATAAAATCCAACCTCTGTCAGAGCCTGGCTTTTGTATGCAGTGATCCTATTAAATATTATAGATCACTTCTGTCATACTCTGAGTTTTAAGACCACCTTATTTCTATCATGCTTGAAGATGCAATTTATATCTGTGAGTTCACATATTGAAAATTTTACATGATATTATGAAGCTGTGTTTTTTAGCAAGCTTGTTGTCAGCTGTATGCCCATTTAAATTGTTGTGAAGGCTTGCAGAGTGTGCACATAGAAATTACTTCAGGTATAATTTCCTTCTTAGTGTCTCTTGAAATACTGACTGGTTCCGATTTGTCTGCTCGCTGTTTCCTAGCTGTTAATTTTAACATCTCTTGACATATTTCAGTACTTACTGGTGAGTCATTATGAGAGAATAATGTAGTGAGAGGAGTACATCACCTGATATTTTAAGTAGTTAAATACATACAGAATGCCAAGATGTGGTGTAAGTATTCTGAGCTGTTGTACCAGTTGCCCTACAGTTGCATTCTCTGAAAGTCTTTTAACTACTGATTTGCTTTGCCTTAGATTCTTCAACTGTTCCCGAATGTCTCTCTTTGCAGGCACCAAGTAGCCTTCTTGATGCTTTGGAACAACATTTAGCTTCTCTAGAAGGGAAGAAAATCAAAGATTCCACAGCTGCAAGCAGGTGCTTATGCCCTTGTCCTTTTAAACAATTGTTTGAATCAAATGTTAAATCCATTATTTTCAATTTCATTATAAACTAAGGTTTGTGTAGCCTATGTTGAAGACATTGTATTAGCAATGATAAACTAGCAAGTTGTTATATTTTTTGCTGAGTACTTAAGACAGCTTCTTCCAGGTCAAGAGAACTAAAATCCAAGTGCTTGCAGCTCCTTGCTGTAGAATTCCTAGTGTAGTATATTATACTTTTAACATCTAATCTTGAACTTCTGAAGAGAAACTAAGTTGTTTTTCATTTACTGCCTACAAATGTTCATTTTATGTTAATGGTTAAACTACTGTAAGGTATGCAACATTTATTTATTAATGTCCTTAGTCTTTTAGATCTCAACTTTGTTCTTTTTTTGTCAAAAAAAAAAATGTTTCCAGAAGTCCTTACATTAACAGTGGATTTTTAAAGTAATTGAGGATTAAAGCCATAATGTATATGGTAAAAGGCATTCACTGATTTTTGAGTGCTTGCTAAAATACTAAGTGCAATCTAGATAAGTCCTCTAGACAGCTAACTTCATTGTTCAAATTTTAAAAAGCTTAATACTGGGGGGAAGACTTGCAAAATTAAATAGCATTTCTTTATTGCATGTTCAAAAAATAAGACAGTAATATTTTATATGTTCTTTTTTTATGATAGTGACAATATTAGGGCTTAGCACCATTTTGTTAACTGCTACTCAGAATATTTTGTTTCTTTTGTAAGATTAGCTTGCTTTAAAAGTTAAGTATTTTTTAATTATGTTAAGTATATTTTAATTCTTTTGCACACTTTTAAACATGATGATAAATTGCAAGCTTTTCCTCTGGGATATACTAGGTGCGTTGACAGTTTCTTAACTAAACCTGTTAAATTAGTAACAATTTGAATTGGAGCCCAGATTATTGGAGATTCTCCTGTATCTACAAATAATACCATCTTAGGGAAAGAGCAAAGGCTTCATACGTGAGTTCTGTGATGCACTCTGGAGGGGAAGCATTTAAGGGGGAAACTTCAAAATCCAGTGTATAAAAGTAGATAGCACGATTTCTAGGCGTTTTCATTTTGCAGTTCATATGGTGTTTCTTATTTAAATTTATCACTTTGTATCGTACAGTGTAAGACATAACCAATGTTACAAAGAGTTCAGAAGGAGACTGGGTGGATACAAGCAGTGTTCTTTAGATGATCCTATCACGTGTCACCTATTAACAGCCAGCTTTTTTGCTGTCCAATTACTTTAGGGCTACCACCCTTTCCAATGCAGTCTCTTCCCTTGCAAGCACTGGCCTGTCCCTCACAAAAGTTGATGAAAGGGAAAAACAAGCCGCATTAGAGGAAGAACAGGCTCGCTTAAAAGCTTTAAAGGTAGGCATACAGAATTTTTAATTGAAAACATTTTTCCTGTGTTCTTGTTGATAGCTTATGAGGATTCTTAAAGGAGCAAAGAGAAAAAGCAGAGTTATTAATACTGAACATGTACTGTTGGCAAAGTATTGAAAGTAGAATCTTACGTACATATACCATACAACTTGTGGAGGTTTTGTTAAGATAGTTTCTGAAGGATTTGTGGCACCACTGACTCTTGTAAGTAGGTGACACAAGTGTGTGGAATAAATAAAAAGAAGTCTTTAGTCCTGCTTTACTTATCTCCGAAGTCATATACACAAATGTTGTTTCTGGATTTCTTACACCAGCTCACTTTCCCAACAGGAGCAACGTCTAAAAGAACTTGCAAAGAAACCTCATACCTCTTTAACAACTGCAGCTTCTCCTGTGTCAACTGCAGCAGGAAGCATAATGACTACACCAGCCATTGATATTTTTTCTACCCCTAGCTCTTCAAACAGGTATGCTTAATGGGAGTGCTTCGCTGAGATGCACTGCAGCTAGGGCTTCCTCTAAATTACTGCTGCACTGTGCATTGCAGAAGGTTGGTTGGGTGTACATTAGTCATGTCATAAGAAATTATGTTTTGGGTGAAGTTGATGGGAAAATAACCTATTGCCATAAATAACATAAAAAGTGTTTTCATTGTTCATGTGCAGAACAGTTTCTGACACAAAACAGCTGCTGACAGCCTTTGTAGCTGTTCTTAGTCAGTGAGCCAGACAGTTGGAACTGTAAAACACACATGCTTTGTCCCCAAAGAACTTCAGAAGTTAATCTGGGAAAAGTCAAATAAAAATTCGGTTTGGGAGGTCATAAAGATGATACTGAGTATTGCATTTCTAGATCTTTAAAAGCAGAGTGATAACCAGTGTTCTTGGTAGATTTTCAGAAAAAGGAAAACCTGAAATAAGGTTTGAAAGAAGAGAGGTGGGTTTTGCTTTTTTGCTATCTGTCTGCAAGGACTTGCAAAGATAGTGCAAGAGTACTCACTGCATGCTAATCCTGATTTTTGACTGGCAGGAACTATTGGTATGAGTAAGTGTGTGATCTTCATTCTGTAAAATACCTGTCAAATCAAGCAGTAGCAGAAGGTACAGTGCTTTTATCAGCATAGAAGGAAATAGCTCTTTGACGGCATATTTTTGCTTTGAGTGTGATCCTAAACATAAAGGATTGCTTGGTTATTTTGTTAGAGTTCACATAAGAATCTGCTGTTCTTTAAAGCAGTCAGAACTTTGACAGCCTACTTTCCCCATTAGAAAGCTAGGAAATTACTTGACACCAAGTACGTGGGAAATAGCTGAATCGCATATAAGGAACTAGAGAATCTGTCAGTGTTAGTAATGGAAAGACTTTCTTGAAAAAAGAAATTTTAAATTGATTTTTAGAGGCAAAAATATTTGAAATGAGCATATGCTTTGAACTAGTAACTTGAATATCTGATCTTGTTTCTTAAGAGGTCTGAAACAGAAACATCTGATAAAGCTTCTTCAAACAGCCAGAAATGCTACATAGTGAAGACAAGAGCATTTTCCTCTTAAAAAACCAAATGCTAGTTCGTCTTCGTGTTTAAATTCAGTTGCTGGCAGTATGACTGCTGTGAGCAAAGAACAGATTTTACAGCAGGAGCTGCCATGAAGGGGATATGTTGGGTCATAAGTTCAGTTGCTTGCTGTTAGATGCAATGTGTCTGATTAATCCCTATCATTAACTTGGACAAGCTTTACCTTGAATGTTATCTTGGCTCTGCTGCCCACATTACAGGGCTATGCCAGACCATGCTGCTTTTTAATAGGAGCAGTAGTGGCAAAATGTGACTTCAATCACTGTTGAAATGAAATAGTAAAATCTGAATGATGCAAGTGATTGGGTCAGCAGGAGAATATACAGAGATCTAGGATGTCGCTACTAGGCTTTAAACTCTTGTGCCAGTCTCGTTTCAAAAGATGCCTGGATGCCACGGTGATTTAGCCTCTGTCCATAGGAGCAGCCATATGTGCAAATTTTGTTTTATTTCATGTGCTAAAAAGTTCTGGGTGAACACCAGTACTCTTTTTTTTTTTTTCTGAGACTAATTTAAAGTATTAAATGAACTCTCTGCAAGAGGATGAATTTTACTGTTCCTGTCTGACTCTTGAAATTACTGCAGCAGTTGTATTTAAGACTTCACTCTTCATTTCCGTGTGATGTTCTTGGGTCTCAATTTGGTTTTGAGTAGTCTGAATGTGCATTTAAATGAGTTTTCATTCACACAACTGATGTGTGATAAAGCGTTTCAAGGCTTCTTACATTTTGCTTTCCCCAAAGTTCTTTAATAGCTCAGAGATGTAAGCCAGTTTCTCAGCAGTGATTGATAGTGGAAAGATATGAGTTGTGGAATTTAGATGTAATGTTTTGGTGGCGCAGCCCATTACCGTTCATTGTCAGTCTGCTTTTGTCATATTGTAGGGCTTTCATAAGGTTATTTTAAAAGCTGCTGAACAGAACATGCTCTACCCCTGGGTTGGAAGATGACTCCTTGTCTTTCTGTCTTAGACAGCTTTGACAAAAGTCGCTTGGCATAACGTAGAATTTAGCTTGCTGCATTAACACTTTTCTACAGAACTGAAAATGTGGAGTTCACCAGACTTCCTGATTTTGGCTTCATTCTATCCGTTTTATAACAACCAATTTGTAACAAAGCTTTCCTTACTGTTGACAGTTGATAGCATTTGCCTTGTTTTGAAAACTGTGATGTAGTTCAAACCGTTGTATTAATTTATCTTTGTAGCACTTCAAAGCTGCCAAATGATCTGCTTGATTTGCAGCCAACTTTTCATCCGTCTGTACATCCTATATCTGCTGCTCCACCAGTGGGAAGTACCTGGGGAGGTAAGAATTCTGAGTCAGATTAAGGTTCCAATTCCCATAGCCATGTTCCTGTAAATGTTTCCCCTAGTCTGTGGACTGTTTCTTCCTTAAAGACAGACATTTTGCAAAGACAAGCTACAAGTGAATGAAGGGAGTGGAAAGTCAAATCTGGGTATGGATTAAAATAATGTAGCAGCATGTGGTGATTACAAAGAATTTTGATATGAGAATTCTTAGTAGCAAAGTTACTTTAGTTGTTGACCAGCTCTGTCAGCCTCATAACTGCTGTCTTCAAGTTGTGTAACAGGTTACAGAAACTTAGCTGTGAGAAGTCAGTTCTGTGAAGATGTCTGCTGGATAGCCCATGTTGCATACATGGGAACTTGAATACAGAATTTTTTTAATGCACACTTTACATTTTGTTTAATGTTAAATCAAATTTGCAGGTGACAATAGAGCGGAACTTGTATGAGGCCTGAAAGGGGGCAATTGTGACAACTATGCATCGAAGCCAGAGTTATTGAAAACAAAACAAGGCACCTCTTCACAAATTCTTTGCTGTGTTTAACTACAAAAGCAAATTAGCAAAAAGCTGTTATTGGATCTCTTTAAGTAGAGACACAAAATTTGTAAGAAACTCTTCCCTTTGAAATTTACTTCAGAACACCCAAATTGTCATTCTGTCCAAGTTGCTAGAATGGATTGAATGAGGTATTAGATTATTTTACTGATACAGGCAAGTCTTTAAGCCAAGGAGGCAAGCGAGAGTGTTCTAGAAAGTCATGAATGTTACTTCCAGATTAGTTTGAGTGTTAGCGTATTTAGTCATTTACTCAAAGCCGCTTTTCTCTTTACTGCTTTGCAGTGTTCCAGAATACTTCTGATGTAGGTAATGTAGCCTGCTTGCACTGTTGGTTATACTGGTGGAGAAATAAAAATCTTCTAGAAAGATGTTTGTTTTCTACATAAATGGCACTTAATAAAATAGTAAACTTCTGAACTATGTGGCTATTTCCAGATTATTTTTTTTATAAATCAGATGCTTGCAAAAATGCTTTCTTTTATGATGTGAAAAATTGGCAGTTGCTGCTTCAGAAAGTTTTGTGGGCAGTGAAATAATCCTGTTCTGAAGTGTTACTTCACTATTTCTTTTTATGAGCTACAGCTTTTGCTAAACATCTTTCCAGTTATCTAATATATCTTCATAATAAGCAGTGTATGTGTTCTATTCCTTTTTACTTTTTGCTCTGTACTTTCCATTTCGTGTACTTTCTCACATCTGTTTATAGGGAAATAACACACAGTTTTGAGTGACAGAGGCAATACTAATATGTGGTAACTTCAAAAATAAATACAAGTATCTTACTTGTTCTTTAGCTTTGAGCAGAGCATCTTTTGAGAAAGATGCAGTGAGAGGAGCATATTGAATTATGCATACAGATTGCAGTGTCTAATAGTTTAGAAATGGAGAAAAATGTTTTGGCTCATCTTGTTTGCTTTGTGGAGAATATCTTCTGTTTCAGCTTGTCCTATTTGTTTCATGGGTGAGAGAGAAAAGGGGAAATTACCTTCCTCTCGAAGGTCACATCACAATCTAGCATTTCTTTATTAACCTGAAAATTGAGCCTGGAAGTCTGTGTTTGTTCGATGTTGTGTTACTCCTGGTAAGAATCTTCAGTAATAGTCATTGATATATTTACTTACTATTGACACATTTCTAAATACTTCTAAGATTTAATTAACTGTGAAGATTTAAGATTGTCTGCTAAAATTTTAGGCTAAAATTCTGGGATCACGGTTTTTTGTGTTACCTTTCATCAAAAAAAAAACCTCTTCAGCTTTACAGACGTGAACACTCGTTTCACACAGGTGAGGTAGATAAGAAGTGCTTTCCACGTTTTACAGATGGGGAAATCTGAGCAATTAACTGACTTGTCTGAAGTCATACGGCAAGTCAGTGGCAGAGCCAAGAATGGAACCTGAACTATTTCCAGTCCTGTGCTCTAACCACTGCACGGCATCCCTCCCTTAGGTAATTTTCTGACATGATGTTTGTATTTGGTGTATATGGTGACTTTGAGAAGAGTATCAAACCAGCTACAAGTTGCAATGGGCTAAAATTAGTTACTGTTAAAACTTTTGTGCAGCAGCTCTTAGGTGTGATAAAAGGATAAATTGTTACAAAGGCATTATATTTGGGTGGCTGCCTTTTGTCTTGTGCTTCCAAAAAAGTTAAAGCTAGCAAGGTTAAAAACTCCCAGAGAATGAGTTCTGTAACTGTGCGGTTTTGTTGTTTTGGTGTGTGGTGGGTTTTTTTTTTCCAAACTGTTAAGAGATGCCACTGAAAAACCTTTGTCATTGTTCTCTCGGGTAAAATACTTGTAGTTGGTTAACTTAAAGGTAGAAGTTTGCAAAATTCAAATTACTCTTAAAAGCACCTGAATCATTAATGCCTAATGATAGCCTGAGGGTGCAGAGTGATTCCATTGACACAAACAGATGCCGTGTGTATTCAGGGATGAAATTGGGCTTTAGAAACGCTGAGGTTTTGCTGTCAGAAGAGACAGCAATTTTTAAAATCTAAATATGCAAGGATATAAATTACCTAAACCCAATTAATTTTCAGTTACCTTTGTCACAAGCATTGGCAAGTTTTGAGACTTGGACAAGATTGAACACAGTGGCTAGAATTAGAATGAGGCAGATGAGTGAAGAGTCTGAGAACAGGTTACACTTCTGAGAAAATCTCGATAATCTAAAGTTGTATTGCATTGTCTTACTAGTCAAAACACATGAAACTCCATATGCAACCTTGGGATTTGGGAACAGAAAGTAGTATGTAAGTAATTCTTCTGTTGAGTGCATGTGTAAAAGAATTCCAGTGGACAATAGTTTCAGACAAATACAGTTTAAAAATTTTTGTCCTTTTTAGCTTTTTTCATATTGTTTTATCTGAGCTGTTTATTTGGATTGTTTGGAGACCATTCCAGCTGTGTATGTCTTTGCCAGCTATCAATTTGTATCTAAACTTCAGAAGCAAAACGGATGTATCCGTGTGGAAATAATGCTTGACCTATCTGTTAGGATTTTTTCCAATTACAAGGACAACCAATAGAATCAGAAGAATATGAAGAGGCAGCAGAAAAAACAAGCAGGAGCTGATTAAAGGATAACCTGACCTGTTTCATTGTCAGGTCTGTTTGTTCTACAGCTTCTAGAATAGCATTCAGAGCAGACTAGTTTTAAGCAGTACCTGAAAGCAACTTTCAGGTGTCTGGCTGATTGGCACATCCACAAATGTGTTCGGTGGCAATATGACTATCTAAAACGTACATAAGACGATAAAAGTTTTGTATTGCTGTTACATATTGAAAATACATATTAGCTTATTCTGCTTATCCTTTATTCAGTGTTTGACACTGTCAATTTGCTGACTGAATGATTTAGGAAAAGGCTTTTTAAGGTACTTCACTCTTGCAACGTGGCCAGGCAATTTCAGAGAGAAGTCAGGTCTTAACTGAGTAAGGTATCTTGAGCTTGCAGGAAATCAAAGTGTGTATTATGCCTGCAAAGAATAATGCAGTTACGGTTTTTAAATTTCATTTTTTTTAGGACTTGAATGTGACTGAAATCTACATGATATCAAGCTGTGTGGGATTTATAGTTTAGAATCAGGAGATCAGATTCAGGGAGAGAAAGTAACTTACACTTTGAAGCTGCTGCACACATCACTGTAGTATTTACAAGAGTTGTGGATAAATCTGTAATCTAACTAGGTTGGGGTTGTTTTTTAAAAAACAGGCCAGAAACTGAAGTACTCAAGAAATCTCTCCTATAATTATTCACACATTTCTTTGTAGTGGTTTTGCCTAGAAGATTAAGTTGCAGTTCTAGGCACTGTAATAAAACAAGTAGTGCTAGATGCAACTCTTGCTGATCTCACTAGTGAGTTCTTGAGTTTTCCATCAAGGATTCGTGTGCTTTGAAGCCAGACGGTTAAACCACAGCTCCTTCTGTCAGCGAGTATTGTAGCTGCCTTTCCTGTCCTGTTTATCTGTTGGATCCTGGAGTACAGGAGTATTTGGCAATGGTATCCATCCTCAGGAAACCTTTAAACTCTCATATATGCCTCGGGAAGTGACTCACGTAGATCCATGTTTCCTTCATTCCCCAGTACAGTCCGACAGTTTTTTAATAAGGAACATTTTCCTCATCTCTGCTCACTGGGTGTTGTCCCTCAAAGCAGAGAAGGTTTTTGCTTGCTTGCAGCTAATGGTGTATCCACAAGCTTGTTGCTTCTGATGCTCCAGGTAGTAGGGAAAGTGCTTTTGTTCTGTATGCTACCTTGGTGTGTTCATAGCTCTTGAAAATTGCATGGTTCCCAGTAAGAGAAAAAAAAAAAAAACTAAACACAGTTTGAAGAAGAAGGAAAAGTACAGCTCTGTTGGTTTTGTTTGTTTGGGTTTTTAAAACTATCCTCAGGATGGTATTGCATTGAATCCTTGCTTAGCACTTGTGGTTCTGTGATCCTAAGAGGCAGTCTGTGCTCCAGAGAATTTGTTGCGAGTATCAGGACATAATGAGTGAAGCAAAAAGTGATTGTGTTTAAAGAGGAATAACATTTTCAGTATAAAACACAGTGAGGAAGAAGCTCACTTTAGGACCAAGATGGTATTAATTTAAAAAAAAAGTAATAAATTTTTAGCTGACACCTGTAGTCTTTTTCTTGAGCAGAGAACAGATAATTCTGGACCATTTGACAATTAAAGAATTAGCTAGGTCATCCCAAGTTTAGAGGTGACAGGAGAAAACTATACTCCCTGGACTCTTCTTAACTCTTGCTCTTCTATACCTAGGAAGCAGCATGTAACTAAATCAATCTCCCTTTTCTTCTTTCTCTTGCTCTCTGGAATTGAACAGATCCTTTTTCTGCTACTGTTGATAGTGTTGATGATGCCATTCCAAACCTAAATCCTTTCCTTACAAAAACTAACGATGCTGCTCATCTGTCTGTGTCTTCTGATGTATCTACTTTCACCAGTAGGACACCCACACATGAAATGTTTGTTGGTAAAGTACCATTTTAAAATAATTTCCTATTTCCTAAAAATTTTTTTCAGTTTCTAAAGTATATTTGTGGGGCCTTTCAGAAACTAAAAGCTGATCATTTGGGGCTGATTTTGTGCTGTGTTAGAACTTGATTTAGTAATTATGCCATGAAAATGGTGTTAAACTCTTTGCTTGGCTACCTAGATGGGATTCTACCTGATGTAAAGGAACTTAGTTTTAGTTAAAGCAGGCGTTTGAGTACAGTTTTACACAAAGTCTCTTATTATTAGGAATTTTAAGGTAAAATACTACATATGCCTGAGAATGAAGAGAAAATGCTGCTGCTTTGTTCCTCAGGTTGAAATGTTCTTTTTAAACATAGGAGCTTAATCTAATTTTTTTGGCAGTGGGTGTTTTTTCCCCAGTCGTGTTGTCATTAACAAAACTGGTAAAGCCATGCACATTCTGGTGCGTGGTTTACTCAAACTGTTTACTTACTAGGCAATAAACTAATGACTCACCATTTTAAAACTGTTGAAATCTTACTTTGGAGGCGATTCAGCATGGCTGTCACATGAGAAATCCTTCTAAAATTTCTGTTGGTGCAGCTACATGGTAATTCAATTACTTTTCAATATGAAGAATTGTTAGCTTTCATAGACTAAAAATCAATTAATTACATGTCAGTTCTGTTCTTAAGCAAAGCTAGGTTTAAAGACAATTGTGCTGTACCACGGGCTTTCTTTTTGCAGGTTGAACTCCACTAGAATAGATCACAGAAGAATCCAGACTCATAACAGAGATCTCTGATATCTCTGATACTTGTTAACAGAGATAAAACAAAGGGATCTGTTTAGAGATATTCATACCATCTACACTTTGTCACCTTAGAGAACTAGTTTCCTAGCTTATCTTTGGTTAGTAAAGAGAGAAAGTAAGCAGGATCAAGCACAAGATCTCTTGCTGTGAACTTCTCTCCACAACTCCCCAGGAGGATTAGTTGGCCAAGGCAGTAGTATACAAATACTTTAAGTGGTACTACTGTGTAATAATCTGGCCTAGGCTTCTAATCGGTCTTTCCCACAGTTCCAAAAAAATTTGTATGGTTCATGTGAATGTAGAACGATCATTTGAAATACAGCCTTTTTTAGTAGGGTTGTTATTCCATCAGATTGATTTCTTCTGTGTAATTTGTTCTGCAGTCATGCAAAAAAATTGTGGCAGTTCGGGGCTGTGAACAAGGAGCCTGATGGGTTTTTGTGGCACTCACTGGTTTGTGTAGTGTTTATCACCCGTCAGCCCTGAAGTCACTGGAGATGGTTGGCATTGATACACTGCCTTCTCTCCTAATGTCTCATTCTCTAAAGATATCTAGAACCAAAGTGCAACCTCCTGACAGATTGATATGTGACACGTAAATGCGCAGTTTTAGCTGTAGCACAAGCGAGGTCCTACAATAATGTGAATGTGGATTTAAAATAACTTTTTCTGGTTCTTTAGATCATTACAATCCATTTACTGAACTAAATCCCTTTGTGGCAACCAAATATGAATCCACTATTGGGCTGTATCGTTATACTTCAGGTATAAGAAAAATGCCTTGAAGCTTTTACACTAGTTTCTTTTCAGGGTGTAAAACATGGCATTTGCTTGAGAAAAAAAAAATATTTATCCTAATATAGCTGTAAGTTTGAAACTGTGCTTTCCCCTTTTGTGTTATAGACAATGTAAACTTGTTTCTTGTCATGTGTCTGATGTGTGTTGATTTCATTCCATTGGTTCTATGTTATTAGAGTATATGTGGATTTATAGACTGACCTGAAATTAAATTTTTGAGTAGCAGATAAACAGTGTATCTTGGTTCTCTTTCTGTAACTCTCCCTCTTCTCCTTTCCTGGCTTTCTCTCTTGTATGACACGCCTTATCAGATTCTTTTTGTGGTCCTCAAGCTTACCCTAATGCTTCTCATTTCCGCAATGAGCCTTCTTCTGTAGCTGGTCTATTTGGAGGTAGGTAATGGGATACAGCCTTACCACAAACACAGAAATTTGAATGTGGCGTGTACCTAGAATTAGTAGGTATGTTATTGGCTACAGAACTGCGTTGTTATAGTGGCTCCAACCTTTATTCATGTGCTTGTGCTAGGTGCATTGTCACAAATGGTATATATTTTTTCAGTTTGTGCTTAACTAAGGCTTACTGAGTCTAAACATGAAATGAGTATCTCCCCATTTCAGGATCTCTTGTAGTTTACATGTTGCTACATACCACGCAAAAAACTTGCATGTTATAAGTATCTTCTCATCTTACTCTGCCTCATTGCTTTTAATATAAAGGATTGGGATGTTCTTGCTGCTTATGGCATTTTTGTTGTTATATTACTCTTAAACAGTGCACTAAACTAGTACAAAGCTTTGCAACAGAACATGAGAAAGAGGTACTTACTTCATTAAATTACTGGCTAATCATTTGTGCAGCTGTGTAATGGCTGTATAGTGACCCAGTACGAATGCTGGTTCTGGAATACCATCCTGACAGCTGCCAAACAGGCTGTGGACCGTGACAGGTGATAATCTGCCTAAACCAGGTGGAACAGGGAGTGTTAACATTGTTGTAATGCAAGGTTTAGGAATCCCTTCAGTAAATGGTTTGTGGAAGAGTTAGTTCTTAAAAGCTCCATAAAGTCACATTTTGGTTTAGTGTCTTTGAATAGAAATTAGCTAAATTAATTCAACGAAAGGTTGAATACTACTCATGACTTTCTTCCCTTTGTTCCATATCCAAAAAGCAGGATGATTAGTTTCCATCAAGTCTTGTTGGTTTATTCCCTCGAAGGAACTCCATTAAAAATACCGACCTTTGCACCTTTCAAAACATCCATGTTAGACAAAATGCCCTGGGCTGGTGGTTGATACTGGGAGTAGGATTTAATCTTTTTCAGAGGCTGACTCAGAGGAGTCCTGTGTATTGTTTTGTCTTCTGGTTTGTCTCATCTCGTTAGCTTCATACAACTTGGAACTTCTTAAAATGCAAGAGCAGGAAACTCTGCTTGTTTCAGTTAAGGCCATTTTCTAAAGAAAAATATGAGCTGTTGTAAGTCAGGTTTTCTATTGGTACACGCATGGTTTTAAGAGTTGCATGACATCCCATCAAAAGAATTCCTATCTGCAATGCAGAGTCTCTGAAATGGCTTGTTACACCTGACAGTATACTTGTCATAAAGATACTCATTTTGTTTTGTTATTTACTCCCTATCTTTTTTCCACATTACTGCTTCACATGTTTTGCTGTATGCTGTTTTCCTTGATTTAATGAAAAGTACATTGCTCGGGTTCTTAGAGATTGATGCTTTTGAGTTATGAGTTGTATGTTCCTTTAAGACAAATAGGAAGGGACAAGTAATCCATATTACTGTGAAGTTTATGTTCAAGGATAATATCCTATAGTTATTAATTTTTTAGGTGAAATGTGACATTTCAGGAGAATGTTAAGATTGAAATAAGGTGCTGTCACAGCAAGCTAAACAAAATCGAAGAAGTATTCTTGGTCAGTTATTTGCGCTCACTGCGATGTTTTACTGCTGATGTACTTGTGATCCTTTTAGTTCTCCATATCATCAAAATTTTCTTTTAGAAATGGGAATAGCTAGTTGTCAAGATGGCATCGCATTTTCTTTGGTCCTTTTCATATAAAGTAATAATTATTTCTGTAATTGCCTGAATATCAAGATGATGTACATGCACGCTTGTGTGCATAATCATATATAACATTAAAGAGTAAAATTCTAGAAACAAATCAGTACTGACTTTCATATTACTGAACTACCAGTACTGCTGAACATCATACACAATGCTTTGTACTGCAATAAATCTTCGCAGTATTGAAAAAAATTGCGTATTTGGAGAACACCGCTTTACAAATACATAGGAGACAAATGGAGTAAGTTCAGACAGAAATAGGAGTTGAAACTTGGCTTTAACTCCCCTGATGTTGCCATAATTACTAGAAACTTACCTGCAAAACATGGTTGCCTGCGAAGGGTGTGTCCAAAAATAGCTAAGTGCTATAAAAATTGTTAGTATTAAGAGTGTGGGATGCTTTGGCTCTTACTCTAGCTGTATCTGAGAAGTAAGACAACTAATACAAAACATGGAGGGAGTAATCTTCAGGCAAGTAATCTTGAAACAGGTTCTGTACCCAGCCAGTTTCTTTCCCTGGAGAAGCATGGTGATTATTTCCTCAATAATTTTATTGTAAGTATTTGGTAAAAGAATAAGGAAGATGTGAATAGTTAGTCCAGAGATTTAGCAGCTGCGGGGACGAGGAATGTCTTATGGCCCATCTGTCCAGTTTTTGAGACAAAAGCCTTCTTTGGAGGAGTAACTTCAAATAAACTCCAAACAAACTGCTTCCAGCTCTTTCTCTTAAATACTTCTCAGTGTCAGGGTGTAATCTGGACCTTTGAGGGATTCCTAGTCTTTCAGTGGTACTTAATCTACATATTTATTTGGTTTGTCTTGCATAAAGAAGATGGATTCATGGGAAATGCTGTATAAAAACATTCAACTTCTTTCTTTTTCCCCACAGGGTTCACTCCATCTCCTGTTGCTCAACCACAGCCATCAGCAGGCCTTAATGTTGACTTTGAGTCTGTCTTTGGAAATAAATCTTCTAATGTTGTCCTAGATTCTGGTGGTAAGACTCTAAAATAGATGATGTATGTCCTTTAACTTTTTTTATTCTTGAGGTATAAATCTCTTAATCTGTATTTACTCATACTGTTGTGACAGTGTTCCAGCTGAAGAAAAGAAAGCTGACTTTAAAAGGTCAATAGCAGCATTCTTCATCCAGTTTTTTCTTTATTAATCAAATCATTTTTCCTTACACACTGTTTCTGTGTGCACCCTGCTGAAATGTTTATTTATTTCCTTCACTTAACTATTTTGTGCATTAAAACTTCATACAGTGAACAGCCTTCATTTTTACATGCTGTCAACGGAAATTAAGTCTCTGTAGAGTGTGGTTGACAGATTTAAAGTTGCATCTTTATTTTATATATCTGTGCGACACATTTTTAGCACTTCTTTGCCTACCTGTTACTCTTTTTATGTTAAGATTATTTCAGAAAATGAGAAATTATCAAAACATACACAGTCTGCGTTGTAGTCATAGTTAGTACTCTTTCTTCTCTTTTGAGCATCTAGGAGGCAAATATTTTCTGGTCTTTTGAGATTGAACTCTTGACATTGGATTCTTTTTGGATAAACCAGTCATCCACTAAAAGCAAATACACATCTGTTTTTATAAGATTGACATACTTTAGATACTTATTCTTTATTTTGTTTCACACTTTGATTGCTTTGCAGTCATCATGAATCCATTCCATGTCAAATTGATGTCATGTAGATTAAACCAGTGAAATGTCCTTTCTGTAGTGAGTATCTCCTCCTTTATCAAAAGGCATAATAAGCTTTATCCTTCTTGTATAGCGTAGGTTAAATTTTGTATTTAGCCATTGTGTTGAACTTGCTGTGTATTTAATTGAATGTCACAACATTCATGAGAAGCCGGTGATTCAAATCACTTCTCTTATGTTTATCATTCCAAGGCTTTGATGAACTAGGTGGTCTCCTAAAACCAACAGTGGCCTCTCAAAACCAGAGTCTTCCAGTTGCCAAAGTACCACCTAACAAATTAGTGTCAGATGACCTGGATTCATCTTTAGCCAATCTTGTAGGCAGTAAGTATTGAACCACTATCATATAAATACTTACTTAATTCTTTTAAATGAATAGGATTTCAATAGTATCTTTTTCTAATTTGTGACAGATTTGGGCATTGGAAATGGAACTACTAAAAAGTGAGTATGCTTAATCAAGACTTGAACATTTTCATTTTCTTGATAGTAAAATTCCACGAGAGTATAGGTTCAAACCTGTGTGTAACAACACAGTATTAACCTTCAGAGCACATTTGGGACTGTACTTTGTTTCTCATACAAGGTATAATGAACTGTTGAGAGCTGTTGGAAGGTGACTGTAGTCTGAGTGGTACTGACAGTGATGTCAGCAGGCAAGATGTCCTCCTGTCTTGGATTCCTTTCAGGCTTTGTATATACTCAAGAAATGAGTTCATCAAAATGTTTCTTTGTAGGTGCAGGTAATCTTAGCACACCTTAAATACTTTGTGTGACCTGAGTGTGTGCAGAGCTGTATTAAAGATTGTGAAACTACATCGTCCGACTTGTGGTTGACCTTTAGACAAGTGAATTTTGAAACATGGCGTATTCTAGAATAGGCTCTAGCAGCAAAGTTGAGAATGTGATTAGCAAATTTCAGGCTTACTGGGACCATCTGTGTCAACTCTGAAATCATTCAGAAATCTAGTATGCAGTTGCTCCTAACCTAAACTATCTTGACCCAAGGAAAGATTAGTTTACCTGTGCTGGGGAACTTGACTCAGATTAGATAAAGCTGAGGTGGCTCATGTTAAACATCTTACCTTACTTTTCCTAGCTAAGCTGTCACAAGACTTTTTATTAACTCCTTTCCTAGAAGAGTTTCTTCCCTGACAAAAGAAGCCACATTTCCAAGAGAAGACAGTGTTGAGAGAGTTTTGTAACAAAATCCAATGTTTTCTAACAATTCTTAAAAAAATTTATTTAAAGTGATGTAAACTGGACTCAGCCAGGTGAAAAGAAACTAACAGGTGGTTCCAACTGGCAACCCAAGATTGCACCTACAACTGCGTGGAATGCTCCAACATTGGTAAGCAAATACTCATTTTAAAATAGTCAGTTCCCTGCAACTTAGATATGCAGGCTCATGTAGAACAGAGAAATTTGAGAGTAATCTATAATTGCAGTAAAAGGGTACTAGAAAATTGAAGGACTGGTCACTTTGAGATGTGTACTGCTTGGATTTGTTTTTCTGTGCTTCACGGTTCTAGTAAAAAGTTTGGGATGTGACACGTAGAGGTTTAGCATAAACTTCCAGTAGTGTTTGACCAGCCTCTCTCATGGCAAGGTAGCAGCCTTGGTGTTTCACTCAACTGATACAAAACTGAATCCCAGTGGTGTGGGGGGAGCACTTTGCAGTATAGAAAAGTGGAAGTGTAAAAACTCCGTTCTTCAGGTGCACTGATACGTCAAGTATGTATGTATAACATTACAGCTCAGCCTGCTCTGGGGCTGAGCATGGGCCGAGTGATTAATTCTCTTGATACTTGTAGAGGTGTCTGCAGTGATGTGGGCTATAGCTTTCTTAATGTACGTAACTACTGCTTTCCTGCCCTGATGTGTGCAATTTGTTTTTAATGCATGTCAATTTTAGCAATCAACTTCATAGTGTCTATTGTAGCAGGTAGTATTGGCAAGAATTTTTGGATAGAATGTAGAGTGGGGGTTCTTAGTTACATGCCAAAAAAACCCCCCCCGAGGTCGAGAGTTTATGAGTAGTTTTCACAATGCTAACAGAACATTTTTGCATGTGAATTCTACTCAACTTTTCACCAATGACCTGAAGAACTGTGCATGGACAGAACAGGTAACACACCACCCCCGAGGATTTATTGCATCTGACTAGAACTCACTGGGGGAGGTTGAATCTGCAGTGTAATAATGCAGCATTGTGGATTTCGAAAGAGAGAGCTTGTTTCTCTGGATCCACCACCTTCTTCCCTGCTGGGTGTCCCTTATCAACTCGCTACATTTATGTAGGGAGAAGTGTCTGTGGACCTTACCGGAGGGTGTGTAGATATTGAAGAAACCGTAACTACTCACCTGCTTTAATGACTGGTGGTTTGAGTTTACTTGTGTGCTTGAATCTGTTTAATAACTCGTGTCTTGTATATACATCTTCTTGTGATAAGTCATTACACTTAACAGCTTTTATTTAGAGATACTGTTGAGACAGTGCCTGTGAAACTGTTGTATTAACATAAAAATCTTGAAACAGAAATAATTGAGGGGAAAAAAGTTTATCTTCCTCTGCTGGTCTATTTATTGTGGAGTTGCTGCTGCTTGCTAAATAGATATGCTTTTGAAAATAAGGCTTTCTCGTCTTTGGGAAAAAGGCATATACCAAATAAATGGACTGTGCAACACAATTACAATCCTAATAACGATGACAGTGTCACAGGTGTATGCTGTCTCAGTAAATGACTTGAATTACAAGAATGTGTTGGGGTAAACATTTAATGTATTTGTGAACTAAAAAGCTATCTGTGTATATTCCATTGTGTAAGTATTTGCTTCTAATCCAGTGTTATTGCATTATGTAATTGTTCTCCCTGGGAAATACAGAATGGCATGCATTTTCCACAATACGTAAGTGAAACAACCCACAGCCTTTTTGCAATCGACTGGCATGCTGATATTAACCACTGCTGTTGCAGAATCTCATAACCTTCTTGCTATTTACACATTTCTCATTTTAAAATCTTTGGTGTGCCAAAAATTGAGCTTTTTCTAGCATACACAAACTTCATAGGTGGTCTGCAGGCTCTTGACTCGAATGATGGCATGGGAAATACCAAGATTATTTTTCCTTGCTTTAAACTGTACCATTTGCTGCCAGAGAGCTGGGGTGTGTGTCTGTGCTGCCTTTAATGCACTTGGTGAACTTTGAATGAAGATAAAAATGTTTGTGTTTGAATAACTGCATGAAACCTCACGGGCTTCTGTTATACTTGGCACTTTATCCACGTTTACGGTAGACCTTGATTTTAATATTTTTTTTCAGTTGGGGAGAGACCAATATGTCATTAATGCTCATATGAAAAAATAAAATCCATGCTGACAGTTTACAAAGGGCAAGCAATAACCTGTGCTTGCTGTCTGAGGAATGCAGTCTTTCATTTCAAAGTATTTTTTTTTTTTCTTTATGCCAATGGTGATATTGGTCTTTCCCTGTATTCTGTTTTTATTGCAGGGTAACTCTGTAACTAAAGGATGGTAGGTCCATACTTGAGCACTCAAAAATCAATTTAGTCAGCATGTTTGTGTGTGTGTAGGTGTGGATACATAAGCAAAGCAAAAAAAAAAAAAAAAGTAATTTTCAGGATAGCTTTGCCAGCTGTGTGAAGTATATGGATAGTACACAGTCTAGGTAATTCTCAATCAGGGAAATCTGATGGCAATTAAAATGCCACTAAAACTGGCTACTATCTATGAAAAGGCAGCTGATACCTTAGAACTGAATTCAGAAGCAGCTTTGCTGAATTTATCTACTTTAATTCAGTATTATTAATATTTTGTCTCTTCCCTATTTTCTGTATCAGTAATCTCTATACTAAGAAATGCATACAGTCTTTGTGTTGTCATGAATAGTAATCCCCACAGCAATAGCATGAAAATTAGACTGTTTTTTCTTAAAGGAGAGGGTAAAAGAAGGTGGAGTGGATAGACAGCAAGATCCCTGAATATTTCTAAGCACCGATTTATAATCGGGGGAAAAAAAACATTTTTTGTCTTTGTAAGAGTTAATACTGATTTAGAAAGTGGATAATGAAACTGTAGAACAAAGAATATGGTTAGGATATGGAGAACTGTCTTTAATGTGTTTTTCTAAGAGTTATCAGCTGTTTTTCTATGTGTGTGTTGCCAAGTTGTTTACAACACGTAGCTTCACCCCAGGTTTTGTCTGTTGACAGCAATCTTACTGTAACTTCAAAAAAGTCAAATTAGGTTAAGGGTAATATAAACATATTGCAAGGTACTAAGAGGGATTTTAACCTGTTCAAATTCACTGTACTAAGTGGGTGAGTGAGAGACAACGCAAGTCAGATATTCATGTTAGAGTTGAACTTATATTGCAGCATGGTAGGAGAATCCCCATAGCGTGTACGTCCTGGCTAGACAGAAGAGAACTCCTGTAGTGTCAGCAGAAGCAATGGCCATTTGGTCTTTCAGTCTTTAAAATTCTCTTAAGAATCCTTGTGCACCATTACTTCTGATACTGAAATATAAGTATATACTTCACAGGATTAAAAAAATGCTTCTGCTTCCTGAATATTTTCTCTCAAACTTCTGTGTCTCATACTGTGTTCTTCAAACAGGATGCTGAGAGAATGGTAGCTTGCAGTTTAGTCAGCCAGAATTGTAACAGGTTAAAAGCAAATACATAATCAGATTTGCTGCGATTGCCTAGAAACTTTAGTTTAGGTATTGTATTCTATCTGAAATAATTTGGATACAGTCTTAACACAAGATTGCAAATCCTATTTATTCTTTGCTATATTCATAGTAAGCTAAGTGCTGCAGTTGACCCTTAGAAAGCAATGTCTTGCCAGTGTGCAGCTGATCTCTTCTCCTCTCAGCTCACCACTGTTTTTCACACCAGGCACCACCTGTAATGGCATATCCTGCCACAACGCCAACGGGAATGATGGGCTATGGGATGGTGAGTGGAACTCCTGTCACTCAAGTCAGATGCTGTATATCGTTTGATTGCTTATAGCTTGGTAGCAGTTGTTTTTCTGAACCATTTTACTGAAGACTGAATTTCAGCTCATATTGGTTTATTCTTCACCAAATCGTTAAGTCCTGGTTTTCTGAATTACTTCAGTGGTTATTGTTCGAAATTACGACTGCCCTTTCTTGCCTCATTTGGTTTTTCATAAACTTTTTTATATTAAGACGTTCTTGGTGGGATGTGAGTATATCATGTGAGTATAGATAGCTGCATTCGCAACAGGAATGTTTCATCGGTGAAGTGAAACCTTCCTTAAATCTAATTATCAATGCTACAGAACTGCAAGTCTGTGACACTGCCATGTGCTGTGGTGTCAACTGAGAATTGAATCTCTTGGTGACACAGCAGTACTGGAAGGCTTTTGACGTAAATCTGACCTTGCTGCTTGTTGGTCTGAAAAGTTGTTCAAATTTTTGATCTTATTTCAAATTCTAAAATATTTCTGAAATTATATGCCTTAACTCTTCTGTATTGGTATGGTGTTTATGTAGCACAGCTCTGCTGGGTGAATAAAGGGGGAGAACTTCCTTAGAAGAATTATTCTATTAAAGGGCTCACAGATTAGTATAATGAAAATAAGCTAAATATTTCATCATATAATCAAATTAATGACTTAACATTTGTATATGCTCAGTAAGTGAACTGCAGAAATGGTCAACTATGTTCCTGAGGGTCTTTTGGGAAACTATCATATTCCCTATTTTCCATCCACGAACAACTGTAGTATGTTCTGTGCAAAGTTGTTGTGGTTAAACCATCTTTAGTGTTGATTCAAACTTGATCTACACAACTTTGCACTGACTGTACTGGGAGCATTTTCTTAGTTATTTTGTTTCAGCAGCTGGGGAAGGTAACATGTACATTATACTATATGTATTACTTCCTATGCACTATATACATATGGTTAACTATATATATAGTATAGAATGTAATCTTGCTTGTTTCATAAAGCAGCTTTCATCGCGGGGTTTAAATGCCAATGTAAAATGGAAACTGGAATTAATAGGAGCCTTAGCTCTGTTACCCTGAGTTGCTGTTACTTGTTCTAAAGCGTGCAACGCCTGGGCAGATGGGCAAGATGGGCCATTACAGAATGACCAAGTAAGCTTTATAACGCATCCTGAAAACCATCCTGGCTCATTCAAACTTTACTCAGGATGTTTACTGTTAGGAATTTCTGAAACGTTGGCCAATTTTACAGCTCTTGTGTTTAATTTTTCCTAAAAGCTGTAGTAGGTACCATAGTTTTGAGCATGGCTGTTTCTAAGCAGCAGCCTAGTAGCAGGCAGTGCCTTGGTGAGGGCATACTGGGACAGGCAATTTCACTAGTACCTTTACAATTCCTTGTCTGCTGGTTCCTGTGTCTTCCTTGTGCCAGCAGTTATTTTTAACTTTTTTTTCGTAGGGTGTTTTCATCAGGGAAAGTTTCTTGAATGGGTTCATGTTATTGCCCAGGCAGGTAGTTGGCGTGATGGGAGTACCACTGGGATTAGTCAAGGAAAAGCTGCTTGGCATGGGGATTGCTTCAGTAGGACTGCTGCTGGGTATCAGCCTGAGCCTGAGGGAAGGGCAAAAGCAGCACCAGAGATGGGCGTCTACCTAAACAAAAAAACCCCTCATTTCTTAGACCATTCATATATGTTAAATTCTTAATTTGGCTCAGCCAGTCACACTTTAGACTTTGATTGCATAATGACAACATTAATCATACGTATAGTTCTCAGTTTTCAATTTTTCTTGAACTCTGTCAGCTCTGCGATGATATCTGTAAAAATGTTCTTGTACTTTCGAAGGCAGACAGGGAAGTGTTGTCACACCTCGGTTTTGGGAGCAAGGGGACCAGCACAAATGCTTGTGCTTAAACAAGTATTTTATTGTTTTGGATCTTTGCAGCAAGAGATTAAATGGGCTCAGTTGTTATTGAGAGTGTTCCTTGAAATGGCTCTAATGTTCCTTTCTAGTGAGGTTGTGCTATTACAGCTTTTTCCTAAGTATATGTGGCACTGTGCTTTGACCTATTACACATAAAAGTATTACCTTTTTTTGCAGAATATTGTAGAAAGATCTTATATGATTGCATGTATCGAATATAACCAAGACTTTTCACCCATTTACCATTTTCATTTCTCTCCTTAAATATTTGCAGTGTATTAATCCTATGTGTGATTTGATGTTGTCTGGATTTTTCTAGCCATCACAGATGGGAGGCATACCAGTAATGACACAGCCAACTTTAATATACAGTCAGCCAGTCATGAGACCACCAAACCCTTTTGGCCCTGTACCGGGAGCACAGGTGTGTATATTCAAAATCATTGGTGCTAGGAACAGATTACAGCTGGGTCAGTTTCTTTAAAAGTATTTTAATATATTCTTGTGTTGGACAGATGTATTGTACAAGCCTGCTTCTTATGTCCGGGTTGGCAGCATCAAGTTTGTTTTACTGAAGCAAAGAGGACAGTGTTTTAAGGCATTGTTTTTCTGGGAATGTGTCTGAGATTATCCTCAACACCCCAGTGAAAGGACAAGAATAGTTAATGTCTGTGCTGTTTGCTGAAGACAGGCTTTTTCCCCAAAGTTTGTGTTCTCTGTTGCTTTACCTCTAAGTGTGGCTTTGAGATTGTGCTGTTCCAGCTTTTTCCTAAGTATATGTGGCACTGTTCTTTGACCCGTTATACTAAAAGTATTAGATTATAAAGTAACCAAGTCTGGCAGTAGCTGTAAACTTTTTAAGGGTAAACTGCATGCTTTTATGACGGCATTTAGGAGGGGACAGACAGGGTGCAATGGAGCCTTTTCAGTCTGTGAATGTTATAGATGGGTTTGAAAAGAACATGGTATCAAACCTGGTGAAGCTTCAACCCAACACCTGGTTGTTAGTACTAACCACTCTCAGTGGGGAGGCACACGGCATGTTCATGGCAGTTTTCACCATTGTGTTCTCTAAAGGTCTCTGTATTCCTCCATGTTTTAGCAGAAGACAGTATTTCCAGTGAAGATACTCAGTAGCTATACCAATCTATCTGGCCTTTCCCTGTTAAGTAAGGTGTTATGTTAAATGGAGTGTTCCCTAAATTGCCTGCTCTTCTGCTTCTTGTGATATGTTGCGTATAGATTCATTCCCTAATGTACTGGAACAAGAGTGTGTGCTGAAGGGTTACTCTGAACACTGAGAAGAACTGACTGGAGTTGAATCGTACCTTTTATTGTTTGTTTTGCAAACTTCTGTCACTGGGAAGTTTATCTGAACCCACTTTTTTAACCCAGTAGCCACCTGAAGATAGTTTTTTGCAGAGAAACATTTTTAAAATAAATGGAGCAGGTGGGGGACAGACAACCTTGAACACCATCATATTATTTTCAGAAAACACTGAAATCATTAAGACTTTGTTGTGCTTGTAAACTGTAGTTAGAGGCAGAGCCAAGTTTAGGTGGCAGATTGGAACTCCAGTATTAACATTGTGGTTTTACTTACCAGTCAAATGTTTCTTTGTCAAAGTTCACACTGTACATCTTAACTCGTTTAGAAAAATATAACACATTGGGGCTGTATTTTGATCTCGCTATGAAAAGCTCTCTTTAGGTGACTATTTAAAAACATGCATGTATAACTTCACTCAGGTGTATGTTGGTGTATGCGTGGGGAGTATACGCATGTTTTGGGACTGGAGTGTGGAGGGAAATGAATTCAGCAGTAGGTTAGAAGGAAAAAGAGCTTCAAACCTTTTTCAGGGCCTGAATCTGATCCTTTAGCAGGAGAGGCTGTGCTGTGTGCTGACAGTGGGCAGTATGTTCATTGTCTTCCTTAAAATGGAGCCTTGTGGAGAGATTTTTAAATTTTATTTTAAAGGCTTTATTTGAAAGGGATGCTGTTAGCTTTCTTTAGAAATGCAATTTTCAATTGACTTTATTTTGGACTTCTGAGAGCTGCTTTGCACATTCACTGTCGCTTAAGACAAGTGATTTGGTATCTTTCACATGAGTTTTATACTGTTTCAGTAGGAAAAAATGTGGTTTTGATGCTTCTTAACTAGAGAACAAGTTAAAGGATCCTCAAGGATAAGAGGTTTTTTTGTGCAATTCCCAAAATGTCCCTTTAAAAAAAAATATATCTGCCTACCTGCCCAATTCAGTTATAAACGGGTAGATAGGTCTGAATAGCCAGGTGAGCCTTTCTGCTTCATTTGACATTGCAGGGCTTGGTCTGGGTTGAATCCCCACTGGCTGTCATAACAGGAGAAAGAGCAATTGGTCACAAGTGAGGTGTGTAGAGCTGTATTTATTGTGCTTCTCTGACAACGTGTTTGGCTCCTGGGAGAATTAATTTGATGGAAAACACAGCCTCTGAATCAGCATTTGCTGTGTGGCTGGGAAGGGTTTTCCCTGAGACACACACAGAGTCTGTGTTGCTTGCAGGTGTTTTCAGAAGTCTGACATCAATAAAGCAACTTAAATGAAACAAAGGCTGCGTGTGAGAGCTTCTTCCCCATATACAGCAGAGGTGGCATTTGCTAATGTCTGGCCACGGAGGGGAATTACAATATTATTACACTAAACTTACTGTATGCTTAGTCTTGGGGTGGGTCAGAGAACATACTTGTCTGTTTAGGTTTAGTTAATACTCCCGTTGTGCCAGAAATAGAAATAGGAAGATAAAGAAATAAAATGTGTTCTTGGGGTAAGTAAACAAATCTTAAAGAACACATAATGGTTATCTGAAAGGCACGCTATTCAAACTGCCTACATCCCACCTGGATCACTCTGAACACCATTATTTTGTCCATGGTGTCATCACTGCCAAAAACTAAATTGTTTTTCATGTTTATGTGTAAAGCACCAGATTATATCACTTACCTCTAGTCTGCTGAAAGATCTTGGCTGCTGTCTGCAGCAAAGAAACTTGAAGGTACTTAAAAGCATAATGACAGTTATGAAGTTGCTGAAAAATTATATTGACGAGTTGTGTGTTGGGAACTCCTCCTGCTTTCTATACAGACTGGTAAAATAAGCATCCCAATGTTGTGCAGTTTCTTTATAACTTGAACTGGTGTTCCTAACTTGATAGTCTTAAGGATTTGTCTTAATAAATATACCTTTCCTCTCTCTAGACACACCTATTTTGCCTTGCTTTCAAGTGTTCTGTTTACATGCATGCAACTTTATTTCTACTTGTTGTGATCAGAAGCAAGGGTAGTTTGGTTTTTTTAAGGGCAAAATAATTTTAAACAGTTGGGAATGAGACAAGGACAGTTGCTTCTTTGAAAATCTAGGTGCAGAAGGTATTCGTAGTTTTAAAAGAAACTGGTGTGTACCTTTTTTCTTTGAAATCACTTATCTTGCATTAGGGTCAGTATTTCACGCTTGAGAAAGAATAGCTTTCATCATGATAAAATAGCAGACTTCCCTTACTGCAAGATGTTACATCGTGCTACCCAGAACAGTGAGAATGGTCATAGTTGTTTGATTAAATTTTAGCTGGCAGGGGCGGGGGGAGAGTGTGTGTGTGAGGGAGGGACAAGCTGAATCAATGGTCCAAACAAGGTTAAAGAGTAGCCAGAGTGATGGCAGATGTGATACAGTACTGCAAATGCAGAAAATTTCAGACAAACCACATTTGAATGATGTACAGTTAACTGGAATATAACTACCCTTTGTAAGACCTGAGCGTCGTAGTGCACAGTAGCAGTGCTTGAATGTTCACCACCACCAAAAACATTATTGTGTTGGCTAATATAAAATGGTACAATAGTGACAAACCGGTGGTATGCCTGCAAATGTTACATATTCTGGTCTGATTACCCCCAAAAGACATAGCCTTAGGAAGGCAAGCAGCTGGGTAGTGAAAATTTTAAGATTTAAAATAGAATAAAGAAATTACTCGGCCTGCTGCCAGCATCTGTGTGATTTGTAACACTGCAGTTGTTAATGTCACTGAATTGTACGGAAGAAGTAGTAGGAGTGATCACCTGGTGATGTTGAAGAATGGGTAAATGTGCAAATGAGGAAGTTGGTTTTGTGGGAGATATTGGCTTTGAGTTGTGGTTTGATTTTTTTTTTTGAAACTGGAAGAACAGGGTATGAAGTTCAGGACAGACATGCCAGAAAGTAGACTTTACAGGTACTGCTTTTGGCATATTAATCCTAAAATATAACAACCTGACAGATTTAATGAGAAACCAGTATCTAGCTAATGATGGGAATCAGCACAACACTCGCTTATGGAGGGGTTGTTCTGTGTTACTGTGACTCTGGGGAGTTTTTGTCTTTGTTGGAAGCAGCGAGAATTGACGACTGATGTTGGAGTCTAAGCGTTGGGTCTGATCCAGCACAGTACGTTGCATTTCAGATCACACGAGTGCTGGGCAGTAGGGAGGCTAAATCCACAGTCCTGGACACATTAGTGCTAGAGAAACTGATGGCCAGTGCTGTTGTTTTAAATGCTTCTCCCTAGAAATTGCTAAAGTAGGTTCTGGTTTTCAGATACATTTATAAGCAGTATTCTGGATAGTTGCAATGTAGGAAACTGGCTACCTATACTTTCCACGGGTTTTTTTTTTAGGCCTCCTTTTTAATAATTAGAGATATCTAGTTAAAATATGTTTTTACTGTAAGGTGCTGTCTTGTCTGAATTTGTCTGTGGCATCTAGGAAGTAGCATTGTCAAGTTTTTTCCCAGTATTTAACCTGAAAAGGCTTCCTGAAATTTCACCTCTGTTTCTGGTTACATGCTGATGTCGCACAAATGACAGAGCTCTAAACCTACCAGTCTTCCACACTGCTTTCAAACTGGGACATTACTTTGGACTTGATACCAATTGGAGATTTGCCAACTCAATTTAACAGAAGTTTTAATCTGTCACTTCAAGCCACTTGACCGTGAAGAGGCAGAATGTCTCATGAAGTCCAGTCGCAGCAGGCCTGCCTTGCTGAAGTTACGACTCAGGTGGACTTGATCCTTAGTCTGGCTCAAATCCTGGAGAGCGGTGGGGTGTGTTGAGCTACGGCTTTCCAAAGGGAACAACCAAGTTTAAAAGGGGAACTTCTGACATCCTGAAGCTGCTTCTCAAGCACTTCCCATTCTGTCTCATGACTCCTCCATAATCTGTTTATGGGGACTGGATCCGAGTGCCCCATTGGGAGTGGGGTTTCGGGAGGGAGATGAAGATTCCAACCCAGATAGAGAGTATTGATCCTGAAAGAACTCCTCCTCCTCACGTGGTTTCTGAGGTAGAGATGAACATGAAAAATTTAAATTTGCAATGACAATATTTACACTCTGGGCACTTCTGCAAGCAGTTCCCATAAGCGTGTTCCCTGTCATGCGTAGGTTGGCAGGCATTCAGTGTTTCCAAAGAAAACACGTCTTCATACGATGCTTTTTGCAGTGGGTATGAAGTGCAAATATGCACTGGTGATTAGTGACTCTGAGTAAACTGTTAAAGTGGTGGAATCTGAAATGGAGAAAGCTGACTTTCATTTGTAACTGCAAAAACATGCAAGCTCTGAGGGAGGAGAGCAAACAATTTAATAAAGCACCATTTATAACTGGGAAAGCACTAACAGAGAAGGAAAAGGGCTAAAAAAAATAACAAATAGCAGATACTCCTGCAATTACAGCCTGCAGATTATTGGTCCCTTTCAGCAGCAGCAGCTGGAATGCCAGTATTAGAGTAAATGATGTGCTTATATGGCTGAATTTGTAGTGCGGTGCTTTAAATACATGGCTATAGGATTTGATTTTTGTTAGTATGGACTACTGGTCTCAGTCTTAAGTTCTCACCTAAAACGGCAGCAGTTGACAAACTCATCTGTTTATTTTTTTCCACCCCCAGAACATATCCCATGTCCTCCTTCCAGGCCCCACATTGACAATTATCCGTTGTCTGCTCTCCAGCTTCTTTTTATACACATTTGATTTTGAGAGGAAAAGATGCTGAGAGCCATTTCTTCTGGAGAAGGCACCTGGAAAGCTGCCATGCTCTGGCCAGACCCCCAGTCTCATCTCTCCCTGCCAGGACGTAGTTTGGCAGTAAAGCAGGGAGAGTGCTAACCTGTTTCACAGGAGTGTCAGGCTTAATGTTTTGTATCTTCTTTCGAAGAAAACTGCTGTGAAAGTGCGAGGTTATCTGCTTATTTGGCAACTGCCAATTGAAGTTTCCTTTATGGAGGGTCATGTCCAGCTTGTTTCTGCATTACACCAACCATTGAAGAGGCTTTCTGTTTTCCATATGACCAAACACCTTGTTTTAATAGTTGATTTCTGCCAAGTTTGCCTCTTAGCCTCCCCTTGTCCTTTCATTACACGTTCAGCTTTCATATTCTGTCATTCTGAGACCTTTTTTCTTTTTCTTTCCCTTTCTCTGTCGTCTTTCCTACTAGCTGTCTGCAGCATCCAGCCCTTCCAGTCAGAGTCCTCACAGAGCCTCAGGAAAGGATCCCTTTGCAGAGCTCTCTCTCCAGGATTTCTTGTAGAACAACTTAGGTATTGTCCATTATTCTGGGGAGATGCTGGTTTTTGTGATATAAAACAAAATTAAAGTTCTAATTCAAGTTTTATTAACATGACTAGAACTGTTTCTGAAGAAAATAAAAACAAGTCATGTTGAGTTGGAAGCATTGTGGAAGTGACTCGGAAACTTGATGTACTTAACTGAAGTGGCTTATAGGCCCAATCAAGTCATTTTTGCTTCAGTCCATTGGAAATAAAGTTTAATAGTTCCCTTCTGAACTGCAAGAGCCAGCACACGTGGTACTTGCTGCAGTCAGGGGGAAGGAACTGGTACCTGTTATTTCAGGAAAATGTTTAGGGTTCGTGGTTAGCAGCAAACACCTGACTGCTGCTGGCAGTCTGCTCGTGCACTTCACCAGATTGCTCGGCCAAAGACTTTGCTTTATGCAGGAGGAGTTACTCGTTCCACGGGTACAAGGGTTAAATTTTGGTACAGACGTGCACTGGAGGAGTTCTGTTCTCTTTTATCAATCAGGGACAGCTGTGAATTAAATACTAAAATGGGTGAAACCATGAAAAAATTCAAGAATACATTGTGTAAAGAAAGAGTAGGGTTTATTGCACCCAGTGTTCTGCTTTTCTTTGTGCATTTCCTCTGGTTCAGCCTGAACAATGACCTTGAGTTCTCTTCGTAGTGATGTTGATCTGTGTTACGCTGCCACTGGTGACAATATCGTGTGGATAAGGAGAGGGTTTTATTGTTGGACGAGCCAGCTTAATGCAAAGAGGTGTTCCAAAGGCTGGTGTAGTTGGAAAAAACATCCTGATGGCTTTTGGTTATTTTCTGGCCCTGATTTTGTAAAATTTTTATTTCTGTTTAAAACTTCAGATCTTGGGGTAGCTTGGGCATTTGAAGAATGGAAATTTTTGAGGAAAACACAGGTTTATAGTGAAGTCCTACTTCTGTTGGATGTTAACACGAGGGTTTTTAATCTTTCCAGATTCAGTTTATGTAACTGTGTTAGACGGAAGAGAAAGGAACGTTTCCAAAAAAATGTGCTCACCAGTAAACCCCCACTTCCAGGAAAAAATGAACTTCAGTCTCTCAAACTCTCCTCTTCCATTAAATGATGCAGTGAAATGATGAAGACCAATGAAGGAACCTGGGACATCTCTGTAAGAAAACATCAATATACCATAAAAAGCCAGGAATTGCAATGAATTAAGACTAAGATCTATTTTTTTGTCCTGGTGACTAACACATCGATACTTTCAGCTTCTAATCCATAATTGGTAACATACGAAGAGAAGCCTTTATTCTGGAAATTGAGATTGGTGTTTGGAAATGGTGTCTGGAATGGAGACGTGTCCTTTACCGTAACTCGAGACAAGACTTTGGGCAGGGGAGGGTCAAATCCTAACTCTTAATTCTGCAGTTACCTTTTCTTCAGTCCTCACAAACGTAGGCACAGCAGTAATGGAAATTAACTTTTTTTAAAAATTATATATTCAGTTTGCAGTAGACATTCCTTATGTATTATTGTTTGTATTTATTTATGATTATCAATTTAACATTAATATTGTATCAAAAAAACCTCCTTATGAAAATGAGTATGGATGTATACAGTATGTCTGATTTTTATCCACAAAGAATGAATCTGATTCAGAATGCTTTTCAGCTGACATACAGAGCACTAAATATTTTAAAGGTCTGAATCTAATGAATTCTCAGTATATATGGGAATTAGGGAAGAGCTGTAAAATGCATTAATCCTTATAGTCAATTCTGTGCCTAGGATTTTGCAAGGGAACAGTTAACTTGACTAGAAGAAGCACTACATTTTTAATTCAGCATTAGTGCATTGGGAAGGAACTTTATTGCTTTGTGCTTGGCATGTCATTATTTTTACATTTGACATTATAAGGCCTTTCCAAAATGAATGTGAGGAATTGCTTTCACTTTAAGACTTTCCTTCTTTTCTGTAAAAAAAAAAAAAAAATAAATTGAGGTGGTGTGTGTTGTGGGGGGGAAAGCCTTTTCATTTGGCTAGTGCCATGTTTATGATCATGTACCTTTTAAGAGTAAAAAAGGGAAAGTAGCTTCCTTACATATGTCTAGTGGGTATTTAGTTAACGAAGAATTAAAGTAGCACTGTTGATCGGTGCTTTGTGTAAATACATCATAACTTTTGGGTGGAGTGGGGCCTTCAGAGGGATAGTCGATGATATGAAAGCAATTCTGTACATGAATTAAGCATACTTGCTGCATTGTCTCTGCAGATTCTATTTTTGTTTAAAATATTAAAATGTATGTTAGCAAAAATGGGTGGATTTTCAAATAAAATGCAGCTTCCACAGAACTTTTGTTACGGTATGAAAGTCTGAGGTGCTTCTTTTCTTTTTGCTGCTTAAAATGTGCACTGATAATTGCTTTGTTTACTTAATAAAACACCAAATGTATTTCATATCTGCATATTGTATTACAGGAGGTGCAGTGAGGTGATCTATATCAGTGAGGTGCTGTAGTAGGCAGCCTTAGTCCCACTACAAATAATGACTTGTCTTGTTAAGAGCCAGATTCCTTACTTAATATACTTCACAATCTTCTACTTTTTCAAAATATTCATGGCAATAAATTTGTATGGTTTATAACTGAGCAAGAAGTATAAATATGCCCCCCCCCCCCCCCCGTTATTTAGGTATCTTCCCTAATCTTCCAGCAGAAGGTGATGCTGAAGAAGCTTTGAGCACTTTGCTGAGACCATCTGCAGTGAGACACTAGTTTTCATCACAGGGAGATTTGACAGAAGTGGAATTTTCCTCTTCTCAATTACCTGAGGCTTGTCCTGAAGGATGTACATCATTAAATGAGATCTAAAATTTCTTTTGAAAATCATGAATAAAAAAAAACCCCTGAACCTGTTATTTGTAGAGTATATAATGTACACACCTCCATCTGATGTTAAGATTCATTTAAATCTTTACATTCCTACAGCTGAGGCTTTCAGTGTGGGACTGTACCCCTAGATTTTGCTTGCATTCAGAATATCAAACATACGAATTGTCTAAACGTGGTTCCTTTTAGAGCTTTCTGAAGGAAACTAGTGCGTCAGAATTGCCACACTACCTTATTTATAAATTGGAGTATTATATTATTAAAACAACTGGGTTCACTTCTTGAGACAATTACTCTTGCCAGAACAAAAACCTGAACAGCTTGTAACTTCATATGTTTTCTACAAGCCCAAATGTAGAATCTTCATCTGAAGACAAATCTAAATTCTTCTGCTGCTTCTGTTCTTTGTAGGTTTGCAACGAGCTGAACTGTTCTGTGCAGTAAATTGACACTGACAATACCTCGGGAAATGTTTAAAAACTGTCTTTGCATGACTTTACATGACATCAGATGGTCCATTCAACCAGCTACTGGAATAAGTGACAGAGTGTCCCAGCTGACAGACAGCCCTTCAGCAGGAAGGAGGGACAGGGTCAAGCCCTGTATCTTTGATTAGACAAAAAGTGTCTGTTTTCAGAGCCTGGTATAAATTTTGCAGCGATATAAATGAATTGCAACTTGAAGGCCATGACATAATTGAGATAAAGATTGTGGTAGAAAAATGAGAATTAGGTGCCAGAAAGCACTGGGAAAGATAGGAAATGTTGGTGGGAGCAGAAGATTGACAAGATAATGTGAGAGGTAGTGAAGAAATGTGCTGAACACAGAAGAAGAAGCAACGTTAATGGGAGCATACATAAACTGAATAAGAGCTTTTTCCTTGGCCTGTGGGTGATCTTTTGGCTTGACCCTTGCAGCTCGCTCCCATTGCAGCGGAGGGAGCAGAAACAGTCTTTGACATCTTTTGCTGAATTTGCCCAACAGGAAAAATCAGTGAGTTAACTGATGTTTTCCATGTTCAAACTGGAGAATGAAGGGACTTGGCTGGTCAGTCGCTTCATCCTGCCTAGATCAGGAGAATGAGTGAGGAAGAGAACCTTGGGCAGGTTCCCCTGAAGGTGTAACATTGCTGCTGCCCACTTGCACCCTTTTGTAGCTGAAGGCTGAGTAAATACTATATCCACCTCACTTGTGGGACAGGACTTGCCCAGGATAACAAACCAGGCTATGGGGTGAGTAAAACACATTTACTTCTTTTCTTGTTTCTCTGCTGTTGAGGCAAAGATCAAAAAGCCTTGGAACAAACAACCAACTTAAAAGTTACGTTGTGTGAGCCAGTAACAGTCCTGAAAATGTGTTGGGTGCAGCGTATTGCTCTGGGTATCCGGCAGCTGCGCTATACGAGGAGAGCGGAGCTCCTGTGCTTATCTTCATAGCCTGGCTCTCTGCTTCGCTCACGGTGGTAACTGCTGAACTTCCCCATGCCAGCTACAGCAATTGCCCAAGTACTGTTTTTCTAGAAAAGCATTTGGTACAGTTTTAGCCTCTTGCTGCACTTCAATCGCTAAAAGTGAGGGAAAGATCCAGCACCATGTCCAATCCCAGTTTTCCATGGCTCGGTGGAGATGTTTGATGGGCCACATACGGCAACGGTTGTTGGCATTTCGTTACCGTGTCCTGTCCTAAAACAACACGGGGTTTGTGGTAGTCTGCAGAACATGAGCTCTGAAGTGTCGTGTTACAGAGAAACATCCTTCCTTCTACAGTGGACTCAGAATTCAAGGGAAAGTCTTTTTCAGAGGAAAATCCAGCTGCAAAACATCAGTGGCTTAAGACGCTAATACCATTAGATTCTCTGTTCCTTCCTTGTCACTGTAGTGTAACTTTTCAGTCCATTAGCTTCTGCCTTGACCTTATTCTGGCAAACTCCTTCTAGCCCACAGAAGCAGAGCGTTTAATAACTTCTCTCTCAGAAAGCAGCCAAACAAGAACAAATGCTGCAGAACAAGTCTCCTACCCTCATTTCCCAAAACACGCAGGTCTGAACCTGTGGAAAGATTGCCTTGTTATATAACCCAGCTGCATCGAGGGCTGCAAACCTCCCAACTTTTGGTTTTTAAGTAACCTACATTCCCCGCAGCTCAGGCTGGGGAGAGATCAGACTTGCACAGCCAGACTATAAAGCAATGTAATCCAATTGCTTGACTCTAGAGGGAAATAGCTCTGAGAGGGTTCAAACCAGCAGTGTGCTGAGGTAAGCAGCTCCTTTAATCACTTGAGTGGATCCAGGCTAGCAGTACACCCCACGCCATTGTGCTTTTTAGGCATTTGACGGATTGATGTTTCTCGGTTCCAGCAAATGGACTTCAGTTCTATTAAAATGGCTTTTATTACCACACACTTACATGCAACTTGGGTAATGATCATATTTCTTAAACTTTGAATTTCCAGTGAACACTTGTGAGGTTTTTTTCCTGTTGAAACTGCAAGTTTCTTTGAGTTGTGTGCCAGTCAAATACATAACTCCAGCTCAACCAAGGCTTTGCTTGGATTATAGTTGTGGGGACACATGGATGCTTTCCTGCATCTTGTAGCCTGGTGTTCTATAGTTGTCTTGCACAACAGAAACACGGTAAAGAAAAGGTATTTCATAATGCTGGGAATTTAAGAGTGACTAAGTTTTGTCCTAACTGGAGTAGTGAACCCTGGCTCCCATTGTTTGAGTTGGAAGCATTGGCCGTGCTGCCAGAAAGTGGACTGATCACCCCTCTGTTTTACAACATGTTGTTCATTGCCGAGAGATTTTGCCAGAAACAAAATTATCAAATCCAGATGCCTCATTTGCTGAAGACCTAGCTTTCTCTGCATAAAAGCCTCACACTGGCCTTAATGCTAATCCTATAGAAATCAAGGGGATTTGGGACACTTCACTAAATATGTTTTGCTACAGGCTGTTGCTTCTGGCTTGTGCAGGCTGCCTGTGGCTTGTACCCTAATTAGCATGTTTCAGATTTCTTTTTAACTCCCTCTCACCCACACAGGCATTTACGGTAAAAGGCTAAACAGTGACTCGAAGAGGCGAAGTTTCTTTTTTCTAAGGTACGTGTTTGTGTTGTCCTGCCATATGTCTGACACATGGTGGATGCGTTATGGGCATAAGCAAGGAGAAGCCCAGAGATGGGCCCTACATTTACATCACTAGGAAATGGAAATGCCCTCTGGGGGGTGGTGGGAAGGAGGAGAGGCTTTTCTTTAACTGAAAAGCTGTTCAGCATAAGCCATATTCTAATTCTGTGACTGAACGAAAAGCTAAACTAATCACCGAGCAGAACTAATCTCTCTTTCAAGTTAAGCCATTTCCTGGGGCTTGCACTTCGCTCAAAGCGACCCAGTGGAGCCGAGGGGAGGCTGCTGCTGCACTGAAAATATTATCACCTCGCAAATAGCCATCCCTGTTCTCTAGGAGAGACCTCAGCCTTGTGGTAACTCAGCTGGGTTACAGCAAGAGCATGTCCCAGCTCATTTGGCTGTTTACTACATGGCAACACAAGTGAGATGCAGTCTGAGGTGAAGGCTCCTACCTCCACCTGTCTCTTGTGAGCCTGGTTTCTGAGCTGCAGTCAGTGGAGCCCAGCGTTGGACTCACCTGCAACTCAAGAAGACACCTGCTGGGCAGGGACATCTGAGCTGGCTCGAAAATGAAAAATGTTTGCACAGAAGTACAGGATAAAATGAGACCCACTGCGCAGATACAGGTTGTTTAAAATGTTTAAGTTTTTTTTTTTAAAGCTTTATTCCAAGCAGCTGATTAACTGCTTGGAATGAATAAATCAGATTATTCGATGCTTTTACAAGTTTCTAAATAGGAAATGGATAGGTCAGAAGCCTCCTGTGCCTGTGGGAAGTAACTGCGTTGTGTTCTCCTGAGGGGGGGTCCAGGATGTGCAACGAGGGTGCGGAGAAACCCACTGGACCAATGCACTAAGATGTTCATGGAGACCAGCCACAAAACAAAGATACAGGGTCACACAACCTAGTTGGCCAGCTGTCAAAAGAAAAAAATAAATATTTAAGACTGATTATTTTTATGCTCTGTTTTTTTAAATTTTTTTCAGTTAAACTTTGGTTATTTCAATATATTTAAGTTGGGGGTTTATGGAGACAGATGAAATGCATTCAAACATTCAATGTCTAGCAACAGTTGGATTATGCTTGGATAAATTAGATTCTGCTTTAGCAGAGCGTAAGTATTTTGTAACATTTTATGTCAGCCCACATTTACCCCTTCAGTGTCTGATCAAGAGGGAATTACACATTTGACAGACTGCAAGTGGGGACCACAAAAACTAAATATTAGCTCAGATCCTTGATTAGATCTACGTGCAGCTACGTGGACTGAGAAGCCCAAAAAGTGCACAAGAGTTCTCACAGTGGTAGGGAAAGCAACCTTTCAATTAGCCATCTGCACACAGACCCACCTCTCATGAAACTTGTATGTGTAAATCATGATTCAGACACTCAAAAATAGTTTCCACAAAGCCCAGAGCCACACGCTCCTTAAAGAACAGAACAAATGCTTAATGAACTGACAATGTTACATTTCTGTGTTAGCTTGTTTATTTTTAACCAACCTTGTCTTTAGATAAGGCCTGGATCATCTGAGCTGTGATGTGCCTGTCTGATTTACCAGTAATGCCATCTTCTGTGGGGCTCCTGCCTGGCATTTCTTCTGGTTCTTTGTGAATAGGCATGGCTCTTCCAACCACACACATTAGATTTGTCTCCAGAGGGACCAGCTTTAAGTAGTCCTTAAGAAGAAAGAATATTATTATTCTGCAATTACACAGAAAAGCAGCAGTTCTTAAAAAGAACCCAGCAACTTTCCTTTTAAAAGGAACTGTAAAGATGCTGCCCTAGGGTTGCTATGTTTGGTAATGTCACTGTTAACGGGCTCGCTTTACAAGCCAGCTCATCTTAGGAGGCTGCAGCCCTGCTGCCCTTTTCTTTTCCTGTGTGTTTTCACCAATAACACTTTCTCTGCAAACCAAATTCTACTCCCAAGTTCAGTTCTGTGAGAAGAATTAAACTAATCCAACAGCTCACCACTGCCAAGAGAGAGAGGTCCAAGTCCAGCCATGTGCTTCCACCACATCTGTGCTGGCTCTGGTCACCTCCAAACCTCTGGGTCAATTTGGTTGACTAACCCAACAGAAAACTAATTCAGGAGGAGAAAAAAAAGGCAAGTTTTTCTGCTGGGTTAGTGAATGAATCAGCTACAGAAGAGGCTGATGTGCACTACGGGTTCGCTAAGGGCAGGAGCAGGACCGTTCAGCCAAGGCCAGGGGACGGAAGAAGGAACCCTACAGTGCAAGCTCTTGAATCACCTCTATTTAATAAATGCTTTCTTAATAGTTGTCAGTGCAGCTTCGCTGTCTGCAGTTACACCTTCGTTGTTAGGAAGTACAACAATGCCAGCAGCACCTATGGCCCTCAGTGAGGTGGGCTCTGCAGTGCTAACGGCAGGAAGAAAGAAGTAAAGCTACTGTTCCTCTCCCAAGGCAACAACTGCAAGGAAACAAACACCTGGACAGAATTTTTTTGGTTAAATGTTCAGCTTTTCTCTGTAATGACTCTTCAGGACAGAGCTGCTCCTTAAGTTAGTCTCTGATCAAGGCAGCAGGATGATTTCTCTGAACACAAGTTGCAGGGTATTAATCAAACTAATTCCAAATTTCTAGAAAAAAAGAGTTGTTGGGTTTGGGGATTTTGTTTTTTGAACTCATTATTGAGTATGATTGAATAAAATATTTAAGAGTAGAGAAATATTATGGAGAAGTATCTCTACACAGCAAGCCCCCACAGTCTGTGCCATGTCTATATCATCATCTTCGATTTGCTGTAGAAATAGATGATGTAGAGTCATATATTTTCTGAGAGAAATTGGTTTATTTAGAAATGTATTCAAGTTTTCATAACTCAAGAGTGTAGTATCAAAGGCATCCAGGAAACATCTTTGTGCAACTGAGGATCTCCTGAAGCAGGTGCCACTACCTCTTTCGAGAACCACACAAACTCTGTCTACTTCCATATAACCTGTACCTTTTCATTACCTCAACCCCTCTATTTTGCGCCCAGGAATATATTCGTCTTGGCTTTCTGTTGAAGGAATAAATTACTTATTGATCCTTTAATGCTACTGTGCAACATAAATTCTAAAGGACCAGCATCCAAGCCCACAAGTCTGGGCAGTACCATAGAAAACTGTCATAGGTGACATTGACAATTCTTTCTAGGGGGAATTTCATCCTGACACTCACATATGCTGATTTCTACGACACCATGCAATTGCCAGAACAATGTGTCTCGTGCTATCGGAAATGCCCTAAGGCATCCAACACACCCACGTGAGGCTGACCTGCATGGCAGAACCTACACTCTTCTGGTGTCTGAAGGACAGGGAGTGTCCTCACCATCTCAAACAGCACTACATCCCTATGATTAAGATCTGGATTGTGCACTAGGTAAAAGACATTGGAGTTTTTTCTGCCATAACACCACTGGGAGTAGAACACTCCCAGCAGTAGCTCATGCTCCAACCTGAAATATATTTGTGTCAGTGAAAGACTCCAGTTACTTTAACTCATACCTGGGAAACTTTTTTGTCTTCATACAACAAGCTGTCAAGAGTTGGAGTGAAAGACTTTCCCCGCAGCTCCTCATCACTGTCTTTAGGCTTCTCATTCTCTGTTTCAGACTGAATCTTTGCAAAGGCCTTATTTTTCTGACAGGGGACTGTGGCACTTCTGAGGCTTTCATCTCCATCTGTTTTCGCTTTTTAAAGAGATTAACAAAGATGTGTATGTAATTGCTAAGCTTTATGAAGATCAGAATTAGTATTTGGTATATATGCCTGTGATCTTTAATGTGGCTTGGCCACTGTGGTGTAATGAACAGCTTGGTAAGATTTTTAATTGGCAATGCAAACCAAATGTTCATTTGCTCACTGATTTTTCTATGTTTATTTCTGTTCACCATTTCTGATCAAGATCAGGGACTGACATTGATTGGAAGTTAGAGGTAATGGGTCTGTGGGACGGGGCAGGGGAAAAAAAAATAAATCAACTTTTACCAGTTCAACTTAAATCCTATATAGCCATGAATAGTTAAAAAAATAGGAAAGGCAGCAAAACCAAGTAAAAACCTTTTCAATATCCACATATGTATCTCTATATGTACATACATACAAGTTCTGAAACACAGCTAGTCTACTTACAACTCCCCACAAGAGCTCACATCTGCAGCTGACTAATTTTCAGGATGATAGAGAATTCCAGACACGGACTGTCAAGTTCTGTGTTTGCCTGGGACAGTGACTTGACCCCAGATTATTGGAACAAAACCTACTCCTCCCAGTAACTATTGTAAAGGTTTAGCAAAGGTAATAGAGCTGAACTGTTCAAAGTAAACATACATCTAATTCAGAAGTCTTAGTCAACATGTTTGATGATGCCTGATGGTTCCAGAAAGGCACAGCTATGGCTGGAACTGATCAGAACTTCAACAGACTTGTTCATGTATTTGTAACTGTATGACTTCAATTTCTGGAAGTTACCTCTTCGATATAATTTTGTCCTTTTTTTCCCCCTCTTTCTTCTACTCATACAAAGTGAGTACATAAAACATGTGATATTAAGGAATCCATACAAACCACCCTGAATGGATAAGCACACTCATATAGTCCTTCTTGCCTAACGGTATATCCTTTCCCTGAGCACACCTACCAGAACAGATGGAGGTTCAGCCCAAAATTCAGTACTGCTTACCAAGATTTTCAGTTCAGGCTGAGCTCCATGTAACTTCATCTTCTCTTGCTAGGACTTTATTTATAATTTAACGCCAGTGTATCTCTATGAGCTGAATGATTGTAAGGTGCAGTGCATGTACACTTCAAGTGAAAAGCCAGTGTAGAGTTCAAGAGTGTCCTCTCAGGGACAAGATATAATGAAGTTACGATGATACGGATCAGTTAAGAACTGATTAAGATATGAATCATATCTTCATAAAAGATGGCCGATACTGTTAACCACATTCAAGGTTAGCTCTATATGAGTAACTGCATTCAACAATCTAAACACCAATTTCAATTTTAAAACTCTGTTATAGGTAGATGGTGGTTTTGTCTTCTTAATGCAAACTACAGTCCATCATTGCTGTGGTGGCTGCAATTAACTGGGAAAGTAAGTGCTCACCATGTCAAACAGGCAGTCTGATAAGAAAAAAAACTTAAGAAATAAAAAGTATGTAAGCGTCCAGTAACTTATCAGTTCTTATAGGCTGCTGGCACGTGCATTACCTGCATACTCTCTATTCTCTGCTTTGTTCGTTTCATCCTTAGGAAATTCATCTTGCCAACCAGCTGCCTGGGTAAGAAGGAAATGCCTATGAAATTAAAAAGATAAAGTGAAACTCATATTAGAGGGCTGAATTTTCTCTCTAAATTGTTCTGTGCAATCTTTTGGGGTAAGGGGGAGAGCACACTTTCTGAAAGCCATTTGGTGCTTAACCACAAATGGAGAATAGCGCAATGGTTTAAAAATGCAACGGAGGCAGCCAGGTAGCTTAGTGGCTAATAAGCTGCTCTTTTTTATTCTTAGTGCCTAAGTTCAACTATGTCCGTGAGACTAAAAGAAAACAAATGTTATAGTCTCCAGTCAGTCCAAGATTCAAACCACAGCTGGCAGCTCTCACTTAAAAGCAGTCCAAAGTTTGGAGGAAGAGAAAAATGGTCACTTCTTAAGACTTGGAACTTTTTAATGCACTATGGCTAAAATCACTGAGCTGGAACTGGAAAATGAAGATGGACCATTCCCATTGTTCCATTGTGCTTTTGATAGCATTAGTGTTGACATTTCACAGCTAAATTAATCCTTCTCTAGGGGACAAGTTAAATAATTTCAATACAGAAGAAACTAATAGTACAGACACCTCTGCAGACAGACCTATCCCAAGGCCTCTTCCTTACTTAGTACCAGGTCATCTGTTTCACTTGAGATTGCAAAACCCCATATATTTACATAATAATCTTCACATCCTTAAACATTTTGCCAATAGTAAAGGAAAAATCTATTCCTCAGCACTTGGGTCTGAGAAGCTGGGTCTGAGACAATTACAACAGAAAGAAACTATTTCCAAGCCCCAATGGTATCCCCACTAAAAGAAAGTGAGTGTCGCTAGCTCTTAATAGGTTAGTAAATAACCCAGTTTCTTCCGTGAATTTTGGTATTTAGGAGGTTACAGTGCCAGTGTCATCCTTCAGAGACACAAGTGCCACACATACTCAGCCAAATCCTGCCTCCCCTCAACTACGAAACTACCTTAGCTTTGTTGTGGGAGAGCCCAACTAGCTCTAGAGGCAGAAAGCAGGATTATCTTTAAAAAAAAAAAAAAATTACTTTTGAGTCTGTAAAGACATCATTTTACCTGTGTAGTTTCAGATTCCGAAGTCTGACATCAATCTGTTCTGTCGTTAAAGCAATATTTTCTTCTTCCAGGAGCTGAATAGAGGCTTTCAAATCACTTATTTCCTTTTGGTACCTCTTAATCTTTTGACAATAAAAAAAAAAAAAAAAAAAAAAAAAAAAGGATCATCTTAGAAAGACTACACCCATTTTGGAAAGCTTTAATAGTAACTATCTGAATAGCACAGGCCTAGGAACAATGCAGCTATATCAGCAAGAGTGTGCATTTGGTGGAAGAACAGAGTGACACATTTTCAGGCAAAGGGAAGGCCTCTCTGGTTCCTTCACACCTTTATTAGAACCCTTTACTGGCACAACTCTCTCAATCACAGCCACACTTTTGGACTATGCAACCCCGATAGCAGAACCTTCTCATGTAGCCAAACAGGTCTGGGAGACAGAAGCTCTGGATTTTTCTTTTTTGCTTTCACATCAGAGCTTTGAGAGAGAAAAAACTTTGTAGAGTTAAATTCAGGCTCTTGCTCAGCAAGTGTTGCTTTTCTAATTCCTGCCTATACACAAAACCTTCTCACCCAGAATTAGTGAAGCTTTCGGTCCAAGTTAGCCGTGACATTGGCTAAACCTCAGGTTCTACTTTCTTTTGGACTGGTAATCAATCGCCTCATATTGCCATGAAGTTTTATTAACCAAAGGATACCAGTTATTCACTTCCCACAGTTCCTCTCACTTTTCTTGAAGCACAAGCAAGTTCTTGCCCCCTTCACTGGGAAGTGGAACATACTATGGGATGGATACTTCCCAGAAATCTTAGCCATATGCACATGCTTAAAAGCAGTACCTAGTGATCTGAATGTATCTGCTCTCACCAAAGCCCAATTAACCCAGCTATAATTATCCAAATTTGCAGTTAAAAACTAGTTCCCATTTCTCCCAGGGATTAAAAACAGTTAAAATGACAGGCCATTAACCAGTAACAGGATGTGGCTTGGCAGGATGAGGTGATGCAGCTTTGCACCATCTTGGTGTGACACAGTAACCATTGAAAAATGTGACTGAAGTCTCCAAATCTGTGTAAATACGGAGGTAACTGGTTCAGGGCTGTTTTGGTAAGTAATTTTTCAGTTCAGTGGACAAACTGAAGAAGTGATAAATTTTGAACCAGGGCAAAACTGAAAGTTTTGGTTTATCTTCCCAGAAGAAAATACCAGAAGAGTCTGTCAGCTACATACAAACATTAGCCTGAAAGAAAATATTTCATCTGTATAAGAAAAGCAGAGAAAATGAATGGGTGAATTCAGAGTACTGGAGAAGTTAGTGATAATAGTTTTGTTTTCCACAATAATTCAAAGCACTAATTCATGACATAGGAAACTAGTAACGTAGGAAACTAATTCATAACATAGGAAACTTCCAGCTGAGAGGAAAGAAACCCAAATCCCTCAACTCCGAGGTGAGGGCCTGTGGGGACGTGAGTACTCCAAAGAGGATCGCCCTTGTTGACGCTGCCTAATGCATGCAAAGTTCGTAAGCGTTCAGTGAGACAGGGAGAAAGGAAGGGAATTCATGCTCATTCAGTGATAGGATGTATAGATTTGAGCTCCTGTCTGTTTATACAGATTAAAACATTAATTCTGCCCTATTGACCCCTACCTCATTGCCTCAGAAGCTGTGGTTTGGACACCCTCCCTGGAAAATTAAAGATGTAAGCTCAGAGCTCATTAAGGGGAAGAAGGAAAGCCATATCCCTGCATGCTGGCAAGTATCTTAAACTAGTAAGTAAAATGAAGAAACCTCTGTTAATTTTGTTGATGTGGCACTGAAAAATAATGAGTTCATTTATTAAATTCCAAAAAAGTTTTGCTCAGTTTTAAACTGTGAGGTTGTAAAGGTGGGGAAGGGTACTTCCTCCCTCCAATCTCTTGCTTAGATTGATCACAACAAAGAACCTGTATTGATTGGAACAAACACAATCAAACTTTCACCATGGGAAAATCAGTTTCCTAAATTTGGCTCACAAAAAAGTTTTTTCTCGACAAGAAAAGTTACAACTATCTAATATATAGCTCTAAATTGCCATTAAAGTACAGTATAAAAGCAATCAAGTAATCAATTACAACTGTATACGATTTTGATTTTCCTCTCTTGAGTGTACTAATCTCCAGGGTTTCTTTATTACCTCCCATTTAAAGCTGTCCCAAACCCTTTCTCCAAAAATGTTTCCAACATCCATATCCATTTTCTTTCAATACAGCAACACTAGAACTTTAATGCAATTCAAAACTACACTCTTCAGACACTTGCATGGTTGAGCCATTACACTATATAGTATTCTAATCTCCACAGATGTAAATACTTATTTGTATATTTTTGTATATACAATTGCAATTATTCTATATAATGTACATAATGAATTATATACAAATAATGTACATATAATGTATGTGTTATTTTATATATTGTATATAATTGTATATCATTGTATATAAACTTCATATAACTGCTTGGGCAGGAAAAGGGCTCCTTCATTTGAGAAAGTAGATACTCGCCTTTTACCTTTATTCACCACATACACTGTTTGCTACTCAGGATTACAGATTAATTACAGGAAAATTGCTCTCCTTTTCCTATGAAAGTCTTCAGAGGCCCTTCACTGGAAACAGTTATGAGGGTAGGTCATGGTATTGCATACAGTTTATCATAGCAGTTCAGGTTTGAAAGTGATCTGCTTACCTCTTCTTTTAGCCATTCATTCTCTTCAATTTCTCTGCAACTGTTTTTGTCTAAGTATCTTACAGCATTCTGAGAAAACACAGTTTAAAATCATCTCGTCTGAAAGCAGGACTTTGTCAGTGCTGCATACTATAAAGAACAACCTTCTGCTGTTCAGCAGGAAATAATTAAGAAAAATCCACACAACAGACTGTAGCATCCCCCGAGGGATTACAAGGGGATTTAGCCCACAAGACCAGCTGTTTCTTCTCCATCATCCTGACTAGTGCAGTTTGTGTCAAGCAATTTACCAGTATTTTATAATTTCCCATATTAAAATAGGACATATCCTTTTGCCTAACAAGTTCTGCTATGTTCCCACTACTGCTCTAATTTTTCTATTTTCAGGAAATCAAATCTTTAGCTGTTAAAAAAAGCAAGGAAAATCACAAACGAGGCAGTACTGATCTATGACAAGTGACTGACTTAAACATGTAGAGGTCTATGCTAATGAGCCAAGGCTACAATTTAATTATTGATGTCAGTAAGTGGAAAGAAACAACTGGGAGGGAAGACGCCCTTGTAGATCACCATAAACTCAGTCCTTTGGATTATGTGCTCACATGACTGAAAATTCCAGCACTGAAGTCAAGGAATTTAAACACCTAATGGGCCCAACCAGTGATCTGTACTGAAGTATTCTTTACATTTTGGGAGTCTAAGAAGTTGTCACAATAAGTACTTCGTAAATCATATTTGTAAAGCAGAGCTGGCAGAGATGACAAAAAAATAAGCCTAAGTTTTACTGTGAACTAATTTGGCATTTTAAAAATGTTGTACAAGTACAAACCAATTTTTTTTCTTCAAATTGATGTTTATTTCCATGCAGACAATCTCTTAGTGTGTTATAGGTTTTTGAAGTCTATGCAAACATCAAAATCAAGGTCACAGCAAGTGACATGTTCTCGAACAAGTCATATCAGTGCATGGGGTGCCCCAGTTTCCTATACTTAGTTTGTAAAATGCCCTCACATCTACTCACTGTTAGTCTGATTTAAAACCAAAAAAAAGTACGTGTGTATGCCATGTTTAGTAAGAAAATTTACAGTTTATTTTACTTTCAATTTATTAGAAAAGTTCCAAGTCTTAATTTGAGTTAAAATAATTATTAATACAGAGTACATTAATTCTAACTATGATGCAGTTAGCACTTTTAAAAAAGGCAAAAGGAATACCTCACAGGCCTGTTCCTTAATTAGCTTCATGTGCCCTTCAAGCAGTCTGTCATTTTCTTCTTTCACTGCTTTCAAAGCATTTATATAATATTCTTCAAAACAAAAAAAGAAAATCAGAAATAATTATTTGACATCAATTTCTCCTAACAACAAATAGATTATTGGCATGTTGTTCCTAAACTGGAATTTATCAGCCAGCATCACATGCATAGATGCTTCTGTGCACATGCATAGAAGATTCAAATATCCTTCTCCACAGAAATTCTCCTCCTAAACTCAAAGGACAAAACTACAAAACTAGTAATCCGAAGTGGCTTACACAGTTCTGTTGGCAACTACAACAGCTGAGCAACTCAATTCTAATGGAGCAGTGAGCTGAGCAATTCTCTGCTAAAATATTGGCATCTTAACATTAAATTTTGTCTCTATCAATAGCAGAGCTCCTGGAGTCATGTACGAGATTTGCTTGGAAAACTTATTTTCTTGATATAGAAGCATATTGGATCATCTTACGCATATGGCATTTTTTCCAGACAGTTATTATACAGAACCTAATAAATTTTCTGACTTATCTAAGCCTTCCAGAGGGTTCTAATCTGACAACAGGACAAAATGGAGGATGTGGCAACTGCCTCAATGATTTGCTTTCATCATTACTTGTGGCCATTATTTAAAAAGTGTGTCTTACATCAAACTGAATTTGTTTGGCTTCAAGTTCTAGTCATTTGCTATTTAATTATTTCATCCCTCCCTTCAGTTGTTTTTGTGCTATTCTAAATAGCCCACTGCTGCTTGGAATTTTCTCCTTTTGAAGGAATGAATGAGATTGTAGTAATTTTCTTTGAAGGAAGGCACTTCATACTTTTTCCAGATGCTTGAAATTCAGCCTAGCTCTGCACTTGTGCTGCAGACAGTCTATTGCTGGTCTGGCTGTAAATGAGTGTGTGGTCATGGACCCACTGTGGAGTCAAAGGCAGTCAAACATGAAAAGGTGCATTAGTTGTACATTAGTTCTTAATTTAACACTGTGGAAGCTGGCCTGCCTTAATCAATCCGCCATCTAGACTTGGCAGAATGAAATGGAAGTACTTATATACTATAATTAATTCATCTTTTCATTCTTTCAGACAGCTAAACAGCCTGAGTTGTACTGGGAGAATGAAGAAAAGGAGGAACTGTTCAGACATACATACTGTTTCTAAGGAGACTATTTTCCCTAACTCTCTCACTGCAACCGTTTTCCCCACACCTCATATAAGTGTATGGCTCTCTTTTGCTTCCTCTCCCCTCCAGCAATTTTGTTTAAAATGTCATCTCCAGGCCACATGAACTGCATTAGTGTCAAGCCCTTCAGTGGTACCTACAGAAACCTCTTCACCTATGCTTATTCCTTAAGCCTCTTCCACATTCAAGGAGTGAACAAGCCCAATTTGTTGCCACATCAATCTGGAAGCTTGTTAGATTGACTTGTTCTAAAAAAATATATTTTTTTGTAGGCTAGAAGACTGTACTCCCCAGCCACTTTACAAGTTTGATTTTAGGAAGTTGAGTACTGCAGTACTGGCAGCATCATTTTGCAGTATGTTAATTAGGCAACTGCTATATGTACCTCTGTAGCAGTCCTTCTATAAATACACTTCCGTTCTAGCACAAATTTTCAGCTCTGTACCCTGTGACATGCAGGAGGTCAGACTGAATGTTCCTACTGGCACATTCTGGCATTCTACATAAAAGCCCATTCTCTTTTTCATTTCATATTTCAGCAGCTGTATAGCAAAGTTTTAAATTGATTAAGAACACAGAAAACACATAATGAAATATATCAACCTCTTCTGAATACAGAGATGGATACCTGACAAGCTATCCGGCAACGCAGAAAACACAGTGCAGATCGTAATCCTGGACAAATATGTTTCAAGAGACAAAAAGATAGCTAGCTGGCTCTTATCCACAGTAGTTGATGCCTGGTAATGGCTGGCACAGAATATACAGACCCTTAGAGCCGTGTCACTGCCTGTTACTACCAGCTGCTTGGCTGTGGTCATGCATACTGAGGGGGACATAAAGGAAGAAATCCAGGACATCCTTCTCCCATTAGAAGCATGGGTTATGTAACAGCAAAATATTTAAATTATTTAAAAATAAAGCAGTAGTAAAGAAATCTTTGTAAAGCACTCAGCAGCAGAACACATCAGCTCTCAAATTAATTACACTGTTGTGTCAGTATTGAAACAGTTCCCAGTGTTTGTATATGTCTGTACTGACAATTTTGCAATTTTGCGGGGCCTCGTACACGAGACTATGCAACCAGGAGGCAAAGTTCAGACCGCTGGCTAAACAGCTCCCTCTAGTTCTGCATTTAAACCAGTCCGCTCGATCGAAAGGACTGTTCCAAGAATGAGATCATACTACTTTCTGTCAAAGGAGTTTTCAACACGTGAAGTGCTTGCAGCATGATAAGAAGCAACAACAGCAGAGTCAACATTTTCAGGTATGACTGCTAAGGGACTCCTGTGTGTAGGTGACCTAAATGTATGTAGACTTATTTTTAGAAAAATTGCTGTCCATCACAGTAACATTTTTTAAAAATGGGTTGCCTGTATTTTACAAGAAAATCATCAGAAGACAAGCTTATCAGTTTCTGTAAGTGTTCATAATTTCTGTAACTTTATCAATTTGTTTAATAAAGGGACTTTCACAGGGATAGATAGAGAGAGAGTTCTTCCATTTTACAGGATTATGCAGCCCACATTAGGTGTACTGTCTTGGAAAAGCTGATAGAAATGACTAGAACTTGACCTCAAATTAAATTTATAATTTAATTAATTCTTGCAAGTAATACTCAAAGAGCCTATAAGATTTACATTACACTAGCTGTAAACTGACCTGCAGTACTGTGAAGGTCATCTTTTAGTGCCTTAATGTCTTTTTCCAGATTCATAATCCTGTTGGCCTGTGCTTCACTTCCTACATTTTTGTACTCCAACCAATAATCCCTCTCACTCTGCTTTTCTGAAAGTCTTTGGCCAGTTTCTTCAATTTGGGAGTGCAGATCTATTAAAATAAAAACATCAGAAGACAAGTACATTACCAATTTCTCAGACTGATCATTTGTAATTCTTACAACTTCATCAAATTCTTTAATAAAGGTACATTCATTGGGATTGGAGATAGAAGGGTGATTCTTCTACACTACAATACGTTACAACATGATGGCCTCACTGGTCAAGGGCCACCATCATTGCTGAAAACAGCTTGATCTTATTCTGCCAAGGGGAGAGAACAGTTCTCACTGAAATGTTGTAGCCAAAGACACATGTGTTTCCCACAGAGAATCTCAGGGATGGCAGCCAGAACTTTCAACAATCAGAAGTGGTCATTTTCGCTTCCATCGATAATTTTTTTTAAATCTTCCAGTGGAGCCAGTACATAGAAGTTTCGTGAGTTTCAACTCTATGGAAAAAATGAAGGGTCTGTACTTGCACAATGATATAACACCACCTGGAAGGAACAGATTTACTTAGAAGCCCTCCGCAATCTCTTACCATGTTGAGAGAGCTTAAATTTGGTGAGGAAAAGCTTTATGCTTTTTATGCAACGAGGAAGTTGAATTTCCATTTAAAATGAAAAAAAAAAAAAAAAGTACTCAATCCCAGCTGCGTAAACTGCAACCCACACTTCCACAACTCACAACATACCTTTCAAAAGCTGTTCTTGGTCCTTAACATACTGCCATTTTGCTTTCAGTGACTCTTCCACATCATCCCTAGTCACAACCTCCTTTTCATCTTGTTCTTTCTCCTCTTCTTTCATTTGCCTTAGTATGCGCTTGATGTGTGCCTGCTGTTCTTCCTTCAGGCGGTCATTCTACGAAAGAACAACAGAAGAAAAGACATGTATTAAAATATTTTCAAATTAGTTTTCAAAGTGACAAACTTAAGTGATGAAGTAAAGTAAAATCTGACCTAGTGCCCGGATGCACTGCAGAAACACTCAGCTAAACACCTGTTCTTCATATTCAAAAAGGATGAAGCAGAAGGGAGAGTTTGCAAGTCTCAGAAGTTTCTTGGTAACTTCAAGACCATTACAAGGAAATGAGAGACAAATGACTGCTGTACTTGGTGCAGCAGATCAATGGTCCTCCATTGCCTGGAAAGTAAGTTCCTTGTGCGTCAATTTAATAACAATATTTATTTGTAGGAGTTGTTTACTTCATGTCAATATTCTTCATGAGAATGTACCACCTTCATGTAGAAATGTCAGATGATCAAGTCATTTGCATGTAACCACAGTCTTGTCAGAGTTGGAATTAGTTCTACCTACTGATTCCACAACTGTGTTTGTAACCCTTTCCATGACCCTCTCAGGTGTCACTCAAATTATTTGAAATTACTGATCGTGTATGTTTGCTCCCAAAGGATACCATAAAGGAGCAAATAACCATATCAGCCAAACTGTAACAGTAACTGTGCAGTAGTGAGTCTCGAGCATTCCTCCCTTCTAGAAGGATTAACTCTAAACCACTCAGAAACATGAAGCAGGAAACAAAAGATGGAGCTCAAAGAACTGTCAAAACACGGGTAAATTAAACAAATAGCACTTCAAGTATGCCCTAAAGTACCTTGCACAGTCTAAAATATGAAGGAGTCCTTGTGAGACCATGAACTAGCAGCAAATTAGGGGGATAACCATAAGAGATTTCAGATGTCTGCAGAGAGAAGAGCCAAATGCCACTTCCACTGATAGTTAAGGGCACAAATGAAACACCATCCAGGCTTCAGGACTGAAAGGAACACCAAGGAAAGCTGAACAGATGGATACTTATAAAAGCAGGGCAAGTATCAGGCATGGGAAGGTTTCTAAGTTTCCCTTCTACAGAAAGTAGAGGCTGCAACATTGTTTAATCACATGATCCAGTTTAAGGATTTTTGAGCTATTTGAATTCATTAGGTGACTGTATTTATATCAACTTTCAAAGTTCACTGCTCTCAGTCATCAGATGCCATATTATGGTTCTTTATATACAGTTCATACATACGGTTCTTTAAAGTGTTGCTCGGGTGCAATTGGTAGTTACATAACCTTGTTCTAAAAATGACCCAACACAACTCCTAATCCTCAATAAAGTGAGTCTTCATCAAGCAGTGCTAAGAATTGCACCTAGACAATTGTGTGATGCTTTTTGATCAGTTTTCATTGTAACTAAGTTTGCAAGAATAAGTAAACTTTCATAGAAACCTGTGCAATTCTGTTACCTCAGAAGTGAATCAAAGAAGGTCAGCAAATCTCAGTGCTTGGTTAGATCTGCTAATACTACTGACAAAAATGAAGTTAATACTGTTTATTCTTCATGCGCTGAAATATTGAGGAGTATCTGAAGGATTGTTTAAAACCACACATCTGAATGTACCTACTGAAAGGGGGCTTGCTGTCCTATGTTTGCTGCAGAGTAAGATTAAATACTTAGGCAGTTACTGAGGATCTCATGTGCATTGGAAAACACCTTCACTGAACTCACTTTGCCTTATGGCTGTTCTGCAGTGTTCTACTCCTCCAGGTCCTTTTTTTTGCATGGTTATATTTAGGACATTTATGCTTTACGTCACATTTAATTCAGATAACACTTTAACTTTTAGCACATGAAGTGACTCACTAACTCTAGTTTCATTGACTGTAAGAAATTCACTGCAATGACTAGTTTTAGTGAATGTAGTATTAGGATTAAAAGAATAAAATTGAATCTGTGAGTTAAAACACCACATATCAAATGTGTTGGGAGAAGGATGCATAGTCTCTTACTCTTTCATGATATTCTTTGTTCTTTTTTTCCACTTGTTTCAGATCAAACAAAGCACGATCGATTGCTGCTTCTTTTGTCTCAATTCTGTGGAGAAAGAGTAAAGAGAGATATTCTTACAGAAACAGAAGAGGGAGGAATGGTATTTAAGCTAGATTAGATGTAAATACTACTGAAATGTTTATTTTCGTATCATATTGCTTGACTCATTTGGGTGGATACCACTGTTTGCTTTCTACACAAAGAAATGATTTCCCATATACATCAGGACCTTTATGTCAGTTTGGATCTCATATTCCTACTGAGAAACAGATTCCCTGATTATACTGTTCCCTTCTAACCACTAGAGAGGATTAAACTGGTTTATTCTTTCTGGATGTGGTTTAGCTGACCTATTGCACAGGTCTCTTTTAGGACAAGATTATTTGTGCTCCAGAAATATTTATTACTCACCACTGACTATAGAGGAAGCCTAGGCAACTCACTCAGGCATAGGTCTGATGAATCCCAAACTGGAGAATTAAATGAGATTCAATTCTTCTGAAAATGTGTTTTCTTGAGCTTCATAAACTGCATTTGTACACCAAGAACTTATTAGCTTTTAAGAAGCACCAGGGATATAGGGACTGCAGCCCAAGTAGTATCCTCTAAGTATGTTTACACATTGTTGTCAAAGAACTAGTTTGCTGCTTTCACAATTTTCATAGACTACTTGTCATCCGCCTTGCAACAGCTGTAAAATAAGTATTTTTTTCTGGTGTTCTCTCTTCTAGAATGAGAAAAGCTGGATTGCAAATGGTGTCTATTTGCAAAATTCTCTGTAATCTTTCCCTCTGTTCCCGGAACTCATTCATCATACAGCACAACAGAGGCAAGTATTACAATTATCACAATATCTTTTTCTGTTTCAACAGCTATTGTTCCTTAAGTTTTTGGGGGTTGTTTTTTGTTTGTTTGTTTCTGGGGGGCTTTTTGCCCCTCCCTATTGTATTAAGTTGTTTTAAAAGAAGATCATTTTTTTCCTGGCTAAGTTTGTATCACTCAGTCATGCAAATTGCAGGTTACTAGATCTGCATCCTCTGGTGTCAGTGTGCTCCAAGATATTCTTCAGGTTTTCCATTAAGTACAAGGATATTCGTTAGAGAGACTAGAACAGAGATACTGGGGTATGGTGGTGATGGCTACAGCAAAAATACATCACTTTTTAGACAGAGGGGACAGCTTGGCCACACAGTGTGACCTCCTAAATTACCTGCCATTTTAAATAATTTCTGTACTTTGAATACTGCTGTTAATCTTAATTTCTGCTACTTTAAGATTGTCCATGAAGTGACAGTCTATATCTGTCACTTTGTTAGCATCAAAAACATATGAGTAGAATTTGCTATTTTGCCTGCTATATATTGGAACTTTCCTCTTCAGATTATTTTTCTATGGTATTTGCCAGATTAAAGCTACAAAACAGCCAGATTGATGACTCCTTTGATACTATTTTTGAAACTATTTTTCTCAACTCTGTATACTAGATTTCATCTAAATTATTTAATCATCTAGAAACAACACTCCTCTCCAGTACCGTGACAGTTTTGTCAGTCATCTGTAGGATGTTACTAGGGCAAGTAATTCAAGGGATTGTTGTTCTTAACCAATCCTGAAACAGAAATTATACTGAAAATGCAAAATAACAAACTCGATATGAACGGCAACCATTCTTCAATGTACAGAAGAAACAGCAGGAGTGGAAGTTAAATAAATACTACACACTTGACTGATAAATCCTGAAGTGGAATGTGACATATTCACTTGTATGATTATGCGGCTTTGTTCAGTCAAGTGGTACAGAGAAGTTATAGATTACAGAGGTATAGAGAGGGAAAGAGAGAGGGAGAAAGATAAAGACAGAAAGAAAAATACTTTTCTTCCCTTTTCCCCCTACTGTTGCTGTAGAAACGAAATATCCTGTGTCAGTACAGCACCCATTTCAGTGGAAGACTCTTCAGACAAATGAGTCATTTGCTTGGATATTTGAATATGCATAACAATAATTTTATCAGAAAGTGGTGCGGGCTTTTTCTCAGCCTAGTAACACAGTTTGCTTATTTTTAGCAAAATAGATGTGTTGGCTTGCTGACTATGGAAACCTGTACTCTGTTCTTTGTAAAATGAAATAGAAAATCTCACATAAACCCTGAAAACTCCTACAGATGTCACTAGGTGTGATTGCTCTTCAGTTTTCTTACCCCACTTTTCATTTCTGCACCAAGGCACTACTCCTTGCTCCCTAAATGCTGATAACTGTTGAATATTGGATGCCGTTGAAGTTTCTCCCTTTCAATTTCTGTCTTTTTTATCAAAGTCACAGAGCTTAGTTTTTCTCCTTTTAATCATCTACTGAAGAGATTGGAGAGCAAATAAATTGGACTATTTTATAACTACTTCAGATATTCCCCTCTTTGCTCTTATTTTTCTCTGGTTGATTTTAAAAGGCCTTTAAGTTTTCCCTCCATTATTTTCAAAACAAAACACTTCCTTTTGTGCTCTGCTCTCAGCTGCACCAAGGGAGCAAACTGTAGGACTTGAGGTTCTGGCTAGTGACTACATACTTCTGTGAACACCAAGGAATTCTAAAAAAAAAAAACCCAGTCAAATGTGAGCTTGCAACTTCAGAGTATGCTCATCAAAAGCTTGCTACTAACAGACAAAAATGGGGGTTTTGTTTGTTTTTAATAAAACTCTTTCCCAAGTTATAACCTAATGGCATAAAAATATTTCTGACCCCCTTGAATACTCTCCTACAGCCATAGTTTAAAAAGTGTGTATTTCCAAAATAGCACTGAAAACCCAAAACAAGAACACAAAAGAACACAACTCCCACAGTCAATCAGCTCAGGCTCTGAATTGGACAAATCGTCTTTGTGATCTACTTTGTACCTTCACATATTCTATATGGGTGAAAAGTTAAATATATTAAACCTACTGAAATTCTAGTAAGGCTTCTGGGAAAGCTGATTCAGGTTCTGTAAGTTGCTCTTCTGGTTTCTTCTCTTTCTTCTTCTCTTCCATGCTTTTTGTGGTACTTGTGCTAGAAGTTAGATCTAAAGGGAGGGAAGGGCAAACAGAAAAGAAGAAAAGAGAAACAAATGATTTACAAAACGTCATATGTTCACCAACCTTTGTTACTTGTGACAAGTTCCTAACAGTTCTGAAATAAACAAAAAAAGAGGCTTTTTTGACAATAAACCTGCCCAGGGTAGCACTCGGCCCCATGTTTTTGGGACATCCTGAAGTGTTGTCCTGAGTAAAGATATGTTTGTGAACAGTGGCCTCTATCACTAGTTAACTTACTGCATCCCTTGCTGTGGGCTGTTTTACATTCTTGCAAATCAAACAAGCAGTTGTTCCTTTTCCAGTCTTTTGCCTCTGTTTCTTTATCAGGCTTCTTTTATCAAGTCCACTTGTTATTATGCATCTCTTTCCCTCTCCTTCTGTTCTCCTAGCACCATGAACATTTGCCTTTCACTGCAACTCTGATACCAGTTTTCACTGTCAGAGCTGGAACAAAACCACTCTCTGAAGGGATATGCATGTCAGCAGTATTCCCTGGGCATGTTGTCACAACTACCAACCTCAGAATTCAACTGACTATGAATAGTTCTGTAATGGAACTGGTAGAATATATTATATAAAATAAAAAAGTCACAAGAAGAGGGCACTTATGAAAATTCATCACTTTTAGCGGCCACATAATCAAATGCCAGACTAGTTCATATAACATAGGAGGTTTTATTACTGAATGAGTAGAAACATTGTATATAACCTGTTTTCATATTAAACTGCTTTTCTGAATTTAAGTTCTGAATTCTAACAATTATCACTCTAATAGCTAAAACTGATAACAACTTGTTCTGTGACTAAATACAGCAGGCTGGATATTTTTCCTGTTAAAACGAGCACAAGGAAATAGGGAAAAAAAAAAAAAAAAGGTCAGTGAAAAGCCACATAGCAAGCCTGCCAAACTGATGCAAAATCAAGGGAATGAAATTAAACAGACTATTGGCAGATGCCCTCTAATCCATATGCCAGCTCAGGCCTTCTCACTGCATTCACCATACCCTGAAGCAAGGCCATGTCAGCTTTCTGTATACAAAATAACTTTCTACCCCAGATGAGTTAGCTGATGCCTGCTGATGAAACAAGTAGGGTGCTGAGGGCAGGCAGTGTGCTGTGTATCGCAGAAAGGCATGTAAAAGGAATGCTCACTGTGTGACAGCTCTACGAGGTAAGTGAAAGAAAGGGTAAACATACCTTGGAGTCTTATGTCCCCATGCAAGTCCTTAGACTTTGTAATATCTTTTTCATAACGTTTTATCCAGACGAATTTTACTCCCAGAGTGTTGGAAACCTGCTTGTGAAGATTTTGTCTGTTCTGCTGCTGAAGAAAAGTTCACTCATAAGGACAATGGCCTAGAGCTGTCAATCACCATATTTGCACCACCAGATTATTTATGGTGCAGATACAGCTAATTCCATTCACAGAAACCTGGAAAATTCTGACTCCCAGATCAAAGTTTTAATGGTTGCTACACATCAGTAAAATATTTCTACTGTGGAACTTCAATACAGTCATGCCTGTGTCACAGTATCCGCATGACCGCAGTAAACCTTACTGACATTTACCATTCAAGAAAAAATCCTTTTGCACCTGAGCATCCACTTGAGTCTGAAGCCATATTAAGCCCTTAATATTCACACAAACCTTTGCAGATAGCAGCTCATACAATATTTTTCATGAAACTTTAAAAAAACCTAAACACATGACTGTTGTAAGATTGAGATTTTTAAAAAAAGACCAAGTGAATTAAGAAAACAATCTGAGACAGGTACTGAGCTTCCTTGACCCCTTCGAAATTTCCAGCCCAAATGCACAAATGCAGGGTACATTTTTTAAGTATAAAAAAGAATCTGTCATCCTTCTTCAGTGCAGAATTAACCTTCCACCTTCACTTGAGCATTTATTTCACTGATTTTCCTCAGAAATTAAGATCACTGCAGCAATCCCTAACAGGTTTTTTTTGTTTTTTTTTTTTTAAATTTCTGTCCCTTCCATTAAATGGATAATCAAATCCTCTGCTTAAAACTGGATACAAACTGAAACATTTTGAGCAGCAGTACTTTGAAAAGTTTTTTTTTTTTTTAAAATTCTTTGGGCACAGACAGCAACAAGAAAGCCTCCAAGCTGTACAACAAGGTAAAAAACCATAGTATAATAACAGATTTGCTGGATTTTGCAAACCACAGAAAATACACACATGAGAGACAAGGGAACATATTAAGGGGGACTGAGAGTTGACTCCAGATTTTAAACCAGCAGGTAAACACTTGCAGAAGGCAAGACCTATTTCTTCTCCCAAACAAATAAATTACGAGGTGTAACTCTTGACAGACCCCCATTATCGCCACCAGCACTTTCTCAACCACTAACTACAGTGACATTACATCCTTAGAAGAAACAAGCAGATCCCAGACATTGCGACACAACTGCTGTGCCTTTCCAGACACTCATTTGCAGGTACTGCCTATACGGTGGCTCACCACTCCCGTGAGCTCAGGCACTACCATCAGTGCCATCCACATCACCACTTGCACTCAGACTATTACCCCTGTACCTCAAGCAGGTGCATTAGCAGCAGCCTCCGTTCCCTCAGTCCCATCAATAGTTACCTCAGCAGTCTGCAGCCACGCCATAAGCCCTTCCCAATCTCCAAAGCAGGTTAACAATTCCCTCTGCCCTCAACCCCTTCCAACGTGTCCCTTGCACATATTCCTGCTATGTCCTTCATCACCAGACAGCTCAGTAGATGAAGCTGGGCCACCTCTCGCAGAGCCTCCCTGTCTGCAGCCACCAGACCCCACTGGTACTGTCACTCAGTGCCTAAGCCCCCCCCATACTGTCCCCCCCCCCCCCCCCCCCCCCCCCCCCCCCCCAAACAGTTCTCTCTACAGCCAAGCTTTGAAGTATCTCCCCTCACCCTGCCACCACCCACGTCCGCCTCACGGCCCTGGGCACCTGTACCCCCAAGGCCTAAGTGATCACCACACCCCCCGCCCCGCTCCCGGCACCCAGTCACCACCCAGGGCCTGGCTGCACCCTCACGCTCTTTCTACTGCCCGGCCCTTCCCCGCAGGCCCCGCCGCTCCCGGCCCCCCGGTGCCGGCGGCGGTCAGGCCGGGCCTACCAAGCGCCCCGCCCGCCACAGCGCCACCGCGACGCCAACGGCCGCCGGTCGCCAAGGCAACGGGAGGCCGCGCCCCGCCCCGCCCCTCGGCGCGTTCCGAGGGCCGGCGGCGCCCTCTGGCGGCGGCGCGGGAGCTGCCGCCGGCGAAAAGCCCGCGAAAAGCGCCCCGCCGCCCCCCGGCGGGAGAGCGCCACGCAGCCCTCACAGCCCGCGGGGTGAGGAACGCGTCGCCGCGGAGGGGTAGGGCGAAGCATTTCCGAGCCTCTCCTCTGAAACAGTTAGGTGCAGTGACACTGTGTTTGCTTTGTGATTCCAGTACTGGCAGCCCACCTTAGGAAACGGCCTGCAAGGAGGACTCAGGGGTGCTGGTGGACATGAGCCAGCAGTGTGCGCTCACAGCCCAGAAACCAACGTATCCTGGGCTGTAGGAAGAGAAGTGTGCCCGGCAGGTCGAGGGAGGGGATTCTCCCCTTCTACTCCACTCTTGTGAGACCCCCCCCTCCAGTGCTGTGTCCAGTGCAGGGGCCCCCAACATCAGAAGGACACAGACCTGCTCGAGCAGGTCCAGAGGAGGCCACGAAGATGATCAGGGGGCTGGAGCACCTCCCCAGTGAGGACAGGCTGAGAGAGTTTGGGTTGTTCAGCCTGGAGAAGAGAAGGCTCCGGGTAGACCTTAGAGTGACCTCCCAGTACTTAAAGGGGGTACAGGAAAGATGGGGAGGGACTCTTTATCAGGGGGTGTAGGGATAGGTTGAGGTGTAACAGTTTTAAACTGAAAGAGAGTAGATTCCAACTGGGTATAAGGAAAAAATTTTTTACTGTGAGTGTGATAAAACTCTAGAACAGGTTGCCCAGAGAGGTGGTAGATGCCCCATCCCTGGAAGCATTCAAGACCAGATTGGATGGTGCTCTGAGCAACCTGATCTAGTTGAAGATGTCCCTGCTCATTGCAGGGGGGGTTGGACTAGATGGCCTTTAAAGGTCCCTTCCAACTCAAACCATTCTAACAACAGCACAGGGGTAATTTAACTCCTGGGAGGGATTTCTGTGTGTCAAAGGTCATGGGATGGCCTGAGCTGCACCCAAATGGATATCTATGGTGGCAGGCTTAAAATCGGGAAGTAAAATTGCAGCTATCCTCAAGAAAAAGAGCATTTCCAAGCCTCACAGTGGTAGTGCAGTTCCACACCAAATGTGAGCTGGGTCAAGCATGGCTGCAGAGCTGCTTTCTCAGGAAAAAGCTCCCTAAACCATCCAAGGCACTGAGATGGAGCAGGTTCCTCCACCCGAGTAACAGGCAGCCATCCACTGCCCCTTACATCCCCCTTTGCCCCTTACAGCAGTGTTGTGCAGAAAGCCATGTCCCAGCAGTGGCGACAGGGCATAAGGAGATGGAAAGGAGGGCTGGAGGCTGATCCCAGTCTAATTCTGTTTCTCTCTTGCTGGCCAGCAGACCTGCATTGGTTTTGGATGGGCTCTGTACATCATCCTTATTAGGACTTCAGCACCTGAGCCATGTAACCCTGAGAGCCATACTCTACCACAGAAATAAACTGTAAATCACTAAAATGCCTTTGTCCTTATTTTTGGGTGAAATTCATATTTAGCTACTTTGTTCAGAGTTTCTGGCGTCCTGTGGGAGCTTATGTTATTCTATGACCAGTTCTGTTTCACGCAGTACAGCAGTCTCTATAACTAAGGCACATTCATTAAAGCAAGGACAAAACACTTTCAGTCCTATAGGCAGAGATCATAATTTGCAATGCATCTATGCTGAAGACAGTAGGAAGACGCCGTTTATGTTCATTCAGTGGCCCCACATAACTGCTCAGATGAGAAAGCAAAAAAAAAACCAAAACAAACAAAAAAACCCAAATCATAAAAAACTATAGTGACTTTTAATTTCCTTCTCCTATATTATGGATTGATTGATGCTATTAGGACACAGTAGCCAGCTGACACATAAGCCAGGCATTGAATAGAAGGCAGGGAAAAAATAAGAACAGTGTCTTAAGTCAGCTGGCAAAGACAAACACGGCCTTGACCTTTGTACTTTGTAACAGTAGATCTTTAACTTGGACATATTTAAATCCCACTGTGCCAAAAAATAACAGTATTTAAACTTGACTGCAGGCAACCTTTGCCTTTTTCTATTTGCATGGGCAGACAATACTTATATCTTTTAGAAAATCTTGTCTTATATCCAGAAAGAGAAAATATTATGATAAGTTTGAGTCCCTAATTTGCAGGTTAACAGCATTGCCAGGATCAGGCAGTGCTTTCAGCTCTTCTTTGACCCTCTGTTAACAAGCTTGAACACAGGTGCCAGGAACATCTCCATCAACTTCCTGGAGCCTGAGATTAGGCTGACTGCTCTGTAGTTCCCTGGATCCTTCTTCTTGGCCTTGAAAATGGGTGTGACATTTGCCTTTTAATGGTCATCAGGAACCAATATACACAATATATAACTTATATAGAAATACATATGTATAAAGGAGTTACCTAAAGGGATCTAGGAAGAGAAGATGGAGGAGAGAAATATCTCAACATTTCAAGGAAGGAATTTTAAAACACCTCACATGTGACCCTGAATCCAAATTTGGTTCAGAACTGAATGCCAATGAGCATGGGAGTGCCATTTGAGACAGACCGGGGTGATCATGCAAAAGACTCTCACTGGTACGTACTTTACATCGCGACCTTTCCCCCCGCCCCTTCTTTTGTTACAGTTCTGAAAAGGTGATCAAAAGGTGTAAATCTCAACTTCCAAGACTGGGAAAAATGTTCCTTCCTTCAAATGGGGGAAGATGAGTTTTTGTGACAAGATTTACCCTTTGTTCTGCTCTATGGTCAGAAATGTGGTCAGCAGCTGGCTGGACTGTGAAGAAGTGGTGAGAGTTGTTGCTTCTGTCGGCCCTCCAGCAGTAGCTGTCATGCTGGACTTCACCTGGCTTTCTGTGCAACAACGGCACGTCAGAAGTGCTTTGGGAGGAAGCAGCGTATCTATGAAAACGTCTGGAGCTGGAAGGTGCTGCTGAAGAGCATAGAAATGCTGTGTGGGTGGATTCCACCTTCCCACCTCTCCCACAAGCTGGGCCTGAAGAATTCCTGCTGAGAACTAGCTGAATTCCAGTGGCCTTTCAGTCAGAAGGGTTATGGGTACAAAAGAAAGGAAATACTCCCTACACCCTTGAGCAAGCCTTTTTCCTCCAGACGAATAAGGGAAATAATTATTTTTGGGAAGAGGCAGTTTATGTCTGGGGGATGCTGAGTTCAGTGAGGTTCATTTGGAGCAAACTTCTCCCTTCGCTGTCTACAGCTCAACCAGGCCATCATCAGGGCTGTGGTGACTACGATGGGCCTCCATCTTCACAAAGAAGAATTTCAAGGGCATGTATATGGCCAGATGTCCCAGCTGACAGAGTAGGGTATGAGTCTTCTGAGGATTTGTAGGTAGAAATTGCCCCTCCTCTTCTACATTGTCTCCTTGACTGGGGAAAGACGTTACGACCTTCTGCTGACCTACGCTGCCTCTTCTCTCTAGTGCCCTGTCCCAAACCTCAGCCTGGGTATGAGACTGAACCCACGGAAGGCTTTCAAACTTGGGAAGGCAGGGAAGGCGTGACCATTCTGACTTGGGATTTCACAGTCACTGAAGCATCTTCCTGTGTCTTTTCAGTCCTCCACTGACTGCAGGAAGACAAGCATCTTGCTGTGCAGCAGGCAGCAGCTCAGGTCCTGAGGGACAACTGGGCAGACCAGCAAAACCTTCAGAGCAAGGAAGAAGTCATCGAAGAGCACATCCCCCAGGAATGTGAGGAATAGGAAGACCACAGAGGCAGGGAAATAGCAGCTAGGCCACAAAGAGTTGGCTGGCCGTGTTACCACAGAGCCACTGCAGTCAGCGGAGAAGAATAAAGCATCGCGTGTTGAACAGAACCCAGGGGTGCTTCTTCGGGACACAGGGTCTCTTGGCAAGACCATCTGGAGGTGCACCCTGGGTCCACTTATGGGAGTTTCACCTCTGTTTTTTATGTTGTCTAACCCTCAGTGAGGACTTGCCCAAGAAGAGCCTGGGGAAGATTTGAGGAGGGAAGGAGAATCCCTCTTCTTTCTATTGCAAAATACCCAAGAGGTGTTTGAATACCCCAGTAAGCATTGGAAGTCCTGTTCTGCTCTTTTTAAAACCCGCACCTCTGTGAAGCCTGAGATGGGGTGAAGGTGACGGGCTGTTTCTGGTGAAGAAAGAGACAGCTCTGGCTACACTGAAGGAAGGATGGACCAAGAAGATGTTCTCTCACATGCTCCTCCTGAGCCATACAGACAGGACAGGGAGAATCTGAGGAGGCAGAGGTAGGACCGGGGAAGGGCTCTGAAAGGTACGGGACCTGGAGCAAGGCAGAAACAGAGCATATAAGTCTAGAAGTCCTGTATTCCACTGACAAAATGTCCATCACAAGAAAGAATGTAACACAGCAGAGAATTGCTAGGCCTGGTTTTGAACCGGCTAGTCCCGCTGCTTTCAATAAATATCAACATTGATAAAAGGGCAGGGGAAGTATGGGCCACTTGAGCAGCTGCTTATTTCAGTAACTAGAGAAATTAAATTAAACCTTTTGTGAACACCCTCTAGAACTGGAGGAAAAACCTTTGCTCTTCTGGGGCATTTCATTCCAGAATTCTCAGCCTTACACCCTGAGGGAAAGAAACCCAGAAAACGCAGACTGTGCCAAAAAGAGGCAATGAAGAGAATGTGTTTTCCTTCTCATGACCTTCTAAGATGGGCTGCGGAAGGTGCTGCTCTAAGAAAAGTCTTATAGCAAAGTTCACTCCAGAGAGCTGGTTCCAATTTTGACCCCATCCCTAATGCTGAGTTTCCCGCTGAGCTGTCCCGCTGACCTGACACTGGAAAAGAAGTTCTCATGTTTCTTTAAATCTTTTTTTTTCCCTGTTTGTTTTTTTTTTTGTTTTTTTTTTTTAACTTTGGAAATCTGATAAGAGAGGGTAAAGCCACAGTGAGATTGGAAATTTCCATGCAAAGTGCCAGACCATTTTTTATAAATCACTAGTGCATGAAACTTGTTTTGGCTCCATGTTCTGATCAAGTTTAAAACGGCAAATTCACCTTTTTACAGATATGTGCACACTCAAGACAATTGTCAAAGACTAAAACTACATATGGAAAAGACTAGAAGGCACCTAGTATAAAGGGTTTAATGACGAAGGACTATCTAATTAAACACAAGACAGCATTTCTCATCAATTGCAAAGCAGAAACTATCTTGATCAGTCCTTGAGGAAAACTGCAGTTATTCATAGATTCCTTCTTACCTCCCAGAAATCATCAAACAGTGAATTAGAGCCTCATGTCCTTTCCTTGACTGGGCATTTGAGAGCAATGTCTAGCAATGCTGCTTAATAGCACAAATTTAAAGATGCCCTGGTCAGTGGCAGCAGGACTTACATTTGCTTTGTCTTGGAGCAAAAGAGCAGGAAAACAATCAGGCCCTATTCGTGCACACTTGCTCTTTAAAGCCATCTCTTTCGTGATCATTATTATCAAGCCAATCTCTTTCTTACCACAGAGAGCATCATATACAGCTAAATTACCCACACTGTTTCCTTTCACAGTTTACGCCTTCGGTATACATTTTCTTGTTTTATTTTAAAAGAATTTTAGAATTATTTAAAAAATATTTTTGAAGGCTTTCTTTTTAAATATCTAAAGAAATGCCTACTGTTGGTAAGGTGGCACAGGATTTGCCTCTCCCATGTGACATGACCCAGCAAGGAGGTCAGAAGTAGTACTCCCATGTACACACATGCATGCAGAATAGAGAGCCACTTGCACCTCCACAAAAAAATGGTAGAAATGGAGTTTAATAGAAGACATGACAGATGATGCTCAGCAGGCGCAGGGCAGGGACAGGGAAGTGACTGACCAGCCCTGTTTACAAGTGACTGGCCCCTTTTATCCCCTTACCCCTCTGTTCTCCCATGCTTGTTCCTCTCCAAACTACATTTATCCCTTCTTTTTCCCATCTTTGCCTCATTCCCTGTCCCATAGTAAGTCTTGTGCAATCTGAAAATCCCCTTCCCTTGCATCCCACAGTGTGTCCCCCTGCCGGGCAGTGATCCCCCCCTGGTCTGTAAGGGACTGAGGCTCCCCTGGGACAGCCCTGGGAGGGGCTGTGTCTCTGAAGGGGTTATTGGGGCTCCCCCACCTGCCCTCGTGCCTCTGTGCTCCTTCATGTGTGTGGAGATGGACCTTTGGTGGGCTGACATCTCCTGTGGTGGGCTTGGGAGCAGCCAGGCAGGGTATCTCTCAGGCTTCTCCACCCACCATCGTTCCTCTGCCTTTCACAGTGTGTGCAGAGAAGAGTCTTTTATCGCATAACCTAAGAGTGCAGAGGGATTTAAAGGAAAAAAAGACCTTGGGGCCCAGGATCCAACAGAAGATTGTAAAGCAAGAGCTGATGTGGTCGAATCCACCAGCCAGGGAAACCACTACAGCGATGAAATTGGCAGCATCTGAGTTAGCTGTGATTTGTGTTAGTTCACCTCAGGGAGCAGCTGAGTGTTCCAAGGAGACTGAGGTTCTATCTGGATGAAGCTGGAGGAAAAAAAGCCATGTCAGGTGGATTTGCTTCTCTGGAAGTTACTATCTCCAGCCATTCTGTAACCACACCGAAGCACTCATTTGTTTTTCCATTAATGGGATAATTGGGATGACCTCTGTTGTAATTCGGGTAATGGCTAGAGAGAAAGACATGCTGAAGGAAGAGAGGTGATCCACTTTCCGAATCTGTCAGGAATACCACTACACAAAAATACATGCAGGGTTTTTTTTTTTTCATGATGTCATAACGCTTGGTGTTGCACTGCAACTAAAAGCATGCTTATATCTTTTGATTGTGCTGAGAATTTAACAACTCTGTGACTATGTATGGGGAAGATGAAGGGGAAAGTTGGTAGGGCCCATCCTTCCATCACAAATTTTTGTCCCCTTGGTGCCACCTTGAGAGAGTTCAGACTCAATTCGCATGAAAAACAACTGCTCCATGCTTACACAAAACCCCCAGATTCTTCATATCTACTACACCAGTGCAGAGCAACTGTGGGGACAGGCTGTATACCAGTTGCAAACTCTTTCCATCTGAAGTTACTGAGGAATCAGTCTGAGGGTCCTCACCATGCATGTCGTTCAGGTATTTTCAGTTTCTTCTTTATTGCAAACACTCACACTATGAACTGGTAACTGGTCTGAGCTGGGACAGCCTTTGCATACATAATCCCACAGGTTTCATCCAAATCCATTTCTATAACAAATCACTAAACTAAATGCGAGTAGGAGACAGCACGTATCTATTTTAACAGACACAGCACACGCCCCATACACTGTATTGCAGCTGTCACTTGTCACGGTGGTGGACGCCTCTACCACCTGGAGCTTCCTAGCACCAAGGAGCTGCTTTTCCCTAAGTTTGGGTCCAAAGTCTGTGATTAAGGGGGGAATTGGTTTGGAGAATGACTACACCAGACCCATCAGTTCCGGCTCCTTCCGGCAGGGGCCAGGCGTATCCACAGCCGCCAGCTGATACAGCCTGTCTGGTCTAAAAAGTCTCAGTTGTCTTGCCTGCCTTCTTCAGGACTGCTGTGAGCGGGGAAAAAACGAGATATTTAACACGATAGAAAAATATGTTCCATGCACCAAGAGTGCCAGAAGGGCCCCCACTTCTAATTAACATACTAAACTATGTTTCTTGATCCGTGCTGAACAGGAGTTCAGTGTGGGTTTGAATAGGTACAGCTTAGTGTGCTGCATTAAGATGAATAAATAGGATATGTGGATAAGAGATGCTTGAATGAAAATTACTGCAGGGAGAAACTGAGTTTTAAGCTTTCACAAGGTCTCCAATTCACTTTGGTCCTTGTGAACTGAATGGAAGCCTTATTAAAGGCTTATTAAGCCAGAATTTTACTGGATAGTGCATAAAGCATGCTCTAGTCCCTAATTTTGTCATCAGGAAGGAAGAGCCACATATAAAATACATGAAATTGAAAAGACACGTAATTTACCAACTCTTTATACCAATACCACGGATATGAAACTTTCTCTCAGAAGCATTACATTGTTTCACCATATTCAAGTTTGAGTAGAAGGTAAAACATAAGAATTTATGGTTAGCAGGAAGCCAGTGCTGATGATGTAGGATTTGGGGGGTGAATGGATTCAGGCTGGGAACACAATGGGGAAGGCATTTAAAACCAGGCTCCTGCAAGTGAGACCAGAGCAAGTGCCTCATGAGCCTCACAAGGCCCAGCAGGGCCCACTCCCTGGCACTCCAGTGACTGAAATCCTCCAGCTGCCCTGAAACAGGATTAAAATATAAAGCAAGAGCCGTGAGAAGAACACGCAGAGGAGGGAAATGCCACCACACCGGCTCTCCTCATGACAGGGGGTCGGTGCTGTCACCCTGCTCCTGCAGGGAGTCTGGCTTCAGAAATCACCTTGCTGCCTTGGCTGCTGAGTGCGAGGTGCTTCAAGGGGCAGGTCCTGCTGAAACATGCTATGAAATGCCGGCGTGTGTATTTTGTGCCACTAATTAAACAAAAAAGCACTTACCATGGTTTCCTGGACAAATAGATGACTGAAACCTCCGTTATTGCCGCCTGTATCTTTACTGCAAACAGGGGTGTATGTTCACACCCCGTGGGTTACCTGTCACCAGGTAAAGTGAAATACCGATCATTTTACCTCAGGGCAACTGCTCAAGTCAAGCTGATATTCCTGCGTGGACTTTATGTAAATACCCGCTCTCCGCTGTGGAGCTTCTGCCTCAGGAGAGCCCGCTCAAACCCGCCCCGGAGGCTCCTCCCGCCCCGAGGACGGTGTCCCCGCTCCGCCCCGGTCCCTCAGACGCCCTCCCGCTGCCACGGGGGACACGGACACGAAAACGGACACGGACGCGAACACAGACACGAAGGCGAACGCGACTCCGGCGGGGCGGTGCAGGGCGGCCCCGGCGCGGGGAGCCGCCCCGCTCTGAGGGAGGCGGCGCCGCCATTGGCCCGGCGGCGGCGGGCCGGGGCTGCTTCTCCGCGCGCCGCCGCCTCCCTTCCCCTCAGACAGACGGGGAGGAGGCGTGGGGCAGCGGCTGCCGGCGGGACCAGGTAACTGACGCTGTCTCTGGCCGGAGAGAAGGGCTGGAGGAGCCGCGGAGGGGACAGCGGCGTCCCGCGGGGCTGAGGCAGCGCTGCGCCGCCCCCGACCGCTGAGGCGACGGGAGGGGTGAGGCTGCCCCTCAAGGGGTTGGGGGTATCTTGCTAATGGAGGTGGCTCGGCGACAAAAAAAAGGCACCGCCGGTGCTGGAGCAACGTGAGGGTGAGTCTGTTGGCAGCTGAGGGGTCCTGGCTCCAGGCGTTCGGCGGCCGGGCTGCTCCGCAGGGCTGCTCCCGGCTCCAGGGGCTTTGGGGCGGTCAGCTTGCAGGGCCCGCTCGCCTGAGGCGGGGGGGACATCTCAGGGGGGTCTCCCCTGCCCAGCCCCTGTTATTGAGGGCGGAGGGAAGCGCCGCTTTCCTCAGAAGGGGTCTGGAGAGCCGGGGTGAAGGACTGGAGCCCCCCCGGCGAGGGGGCCGTGCGCTGGGACACCCCGCTGCAGCTGAAGGGAGCTCCTGGCTGCTGGTGCGAGCTGAGTAACTGTAAAAACCGACCTGCGCCTACCTTCTGTAGAGGCCGGGGTTAATAAAAGGATTCTCTCTATTTAAAGAGGGTGCTTAGATCTCAGTTGAGAGATGTTAATGACTTTAGTGTGAATAGTAAACGCTTCCATTTCAAAACACGAACTTAATTGCATCTTTCACGCTGTCTCTGGAATGACTTGCAGAATTGGACCTGGCCCTAAAGTCTTATGCACTCGGTTGTGTCTTTCCTATGTGAGCAGAAGGATCTGTTTAGATGATCCGTTGCAGGATAAAGGTCACTTAAATCTGGGGACAGATTGTCAAGTGGCAAGACAAGTATTTTTGAACTTTCTCAAAAGTGTAAGGGGAGGGGGCTTAAAACATGCTTGACAGGATGATCTGAGAAGAAACTTGATTTTCGCTGATAAAAGATGCGGTTGGAGTGTTACAAGAAAATATTTGTGTGTTTACATATATCGGAGAATTGGAGCTCTCTGGTGGTGGAGTGTTTCAAAGGCTGATGAAGCAAACTGCTTTACTAAATCTATATACACCAACAATACAGCTTTCCAGTCATTAGTTTTTAATTAACCAGTCATTATCACTACATTTCCCAAACAGTTCTTAACGATCACACCTGTACACAGTGCTGTGGAGCTAATGCCCTGTATTTAACGCTGATGGCTACAGTTGCCCAAGTAAAGCGCTTGAGAGCTATTTAGCAAGAGAAGTTGGAATCAAAGTGAGCATTTTGTGATTTTCATAAATTAACATCCTTCTTTGCTTATTGTTAGTGTTTTATGCACCTTGCTGCCTCCCTGGAAGAAAAGGGGGTGATTTCATCTGCCTTTGACATAGTTCATTTTATTTTAGGGAGTAAGACTTATCCTAGTTTTGCTAGGCATCTTTTTTATTTACTTTGCAGGATTATTCTGGCTCCATCAGACATATCTCTTTGTTCTTCAGGTTTAGTTTGGTTTCACCTGACATCTTTCCTGCCCACTCTACATCCTTTGCTCTTATCTTGGAGATTTTACTGTTTGCTTATGTTTTCCTGTGCATTATTTGGGCAAGTATACTGCAAGTCTCTGTCCATTTGCAGTTATGTGTTTTTTATATATGCATAGCTATGTTGTAAAATACTACTACTAATATTACAGTGTTACAAAATGCTTATACACTTCTTACAAATTACCATATTTTAGTGTGCTTGTGTCTAGGTTTAAGACAAGGAAATAATAAGCATCTTGCTTAGTCTGCTTCTACTGTATGGGTGCAGCAGGCCTCTGCTTTGTCTGTAAGGCATGTTCTTGAATTTTCTGAAGCTGTCATTGGACCTGTCTCATGTTAAAGAAATTTTCTTTCAGCATCTCTTGCAGCCCAGAATAATGTATTCTCAGTTTCACTGTCAGGCTTTTAAAATTCAGTGAAACAGGTATTCATGTTCTTATATACCAGTGATGACAAAGGCCAGAGTAAACAGCACTCTATTGCCCCCAGAAGTGAAGGTCGGAAAGGTGAATTTGTCTTTTGTCTAAAGCGCTGGGTAGAGACCATGGACAGATATATTCTCTGGAGTAAACTCCCATTATGTTGCAGGAGACCCTTGCCAGGTTCCCAGGTGGAAGTACTGCTCCAATTTAGTACTTGGAGAAAACCTTTGATGCTTGCACCAGAAGGTGAGATTTTAACTGTTGCATCTAGAAAAAAAGTTTAACCAGGAAGCTAAACAGTGGGATGAAGTCAAAGGAATTACTTATTTTCTACCCTGTTTTTCTCCCTGTGCTCATGACAGAAAGGAATAGAACAGACTTCAAACAAAAACCTGGTAAGAAAACATTATTTGCAAGGAACCAGAGTAATTTGTAGTCTCTCAGGAGGAGAAAATGTTTAATTTTATTTTTCTTTAATTAAAGTGATGGTTCTGTCCTATGAAGTCAGTCTTTAGTCAATAGTGACTTGTTCTGAATCATAGTAAAGAATTTTTTTCTCTGCACAGAAAGTGCTCTTCATGCAGGGTGGATGACTAACACGTAACTGCTAAAAGCAGTAGGTAACCCTCTGGTGCTTAAAGTCTTATGACCTGTTAGATTTAAAGTCGGCTTGTTTAAGTTGCTCATAAATCAGTTTAAGGAGGCTCCTTAGTTTGGTCTTCCAGTGCCAGAACACTTACGCTTTATGTTATGTCAAGCCAGTGATACTGCGTTTTCTGTATCAGCAGTCTCCAGTTCTTTAGCTTATTTGGGCATAAAGTGAGTGACAGCTGATTTTAGCAGACTTATTCATGCTTCATTCTTGTGGTAGGGAGTCATTCCAGTTCACCTGGGTACAGTAACTGGATGTGCTAGATTCATGTTTCATGGTATAAGGTTTTCTTGCTATATGTAACTTGACTGTTTATCTCACTGAAAGTGGCAATGGGAAGAGATACAATGTATGTGTGAGGAGGAGGAAAAGAATATTTATCCCCTCTTTTTATTTTGTAGCTCTTTCTCTGGATGATAACGCCAGAGTATTTTTGACCTGAATCCCGCTCAGTATCGAGTGCATGTACACCAAATTAATGAACAGCTTGACAATTTTTTTCCTCTGTATTACTATATGCCTTTTCCTCTGTACTATAAATCTTCTAAAAGTAAACTTTTCTTATCTTTCTGTCTCCCAGTCAAGGAAATTCTGCATTTCTGTCTCTGCCTGTCTCTCTCTATGTGTGAATATAAATAAAAATAAAGGTAAAAACAAAGGAGATGCTTATTTGCAGAGTAACTAGCAGAACAGTATCCTAGACTCATTGTTCTGCAAAAGTATCAAGCTGAATATTGGTAAATTCCATATGAAATTGCCTACCCAGTGCCTGATTCTGATAAATTGACAGTGATTTACTTCTGTACAGGTTGGAGGGGCTACAGTTAGACTGTGTCATCTCAGCCTTGTAACTAAGAGCTTCAGAAGTAAGTTGTCATCTTCAAGAACTCCTGGGTTAGAACTGGCTTTAGACCATCAGCTTTTTAGATGTTCAAATCTACTCCCATACTTCTCTACTGAATTTAAATGACTTATGTCCTTCAAAAATAGCATTAAATATAGAACATCAGTTATAAAGAATTAAGGGTGAGGTCCAAAAATCCTGTGTAATTGCACTTTAGGTACCGTAAGAAAAAGGTATGTGTCCAAGTCCTAGGCAGAAATCTATCACACAACCAGAAGTAGGGAGCCCTTGACCTTCTATTCTGGACCAGCCCATAAAAAACTGTTGCGATCTTTATTTTGTGCTGATTTTGCAGGTTGCCTGTATTCCAGCTGGGTATTGCATGAGCATGTTAACTCGGAGTTGTGGGTTGGGTTTTTCTGTTGGTTTTGCGGGTTTTTTGTTTGGTTTTTTATTTCTTTTTAAAGCCTGAGAAAATGCATGTTAGTAGAAACGTCATAAATTTTGTCTTGTTTCGTAGTGATTACAGTGCTTCTGGAGATTAAGAGACCTGGATTGAAGATTAATACCCTCAGGTTATTCTCCTATTCCTTCTGCTATACTAGAACTGGACTGCTGTGTAGCCAGGAGTGCAGGGCTGGCTGGATGAGGAGGGAGATCAGGAGAGAGAGCTTGGTCTGTGATGTGGTGGCCTGACTGAGAGAAAGCAGACTTGGGGTTCCTGTTTCTGCTTGCAAGGTTGTGACATCACTTTAATAGTCATTCTGAGATGGGTGGTTTAATCCTTGGTAGTGTAGCCCTAGGAAGGGTTAAAAGTGAACCAAGTGAAACCTTCAGAGACTGTCATATATTTTGGTAAACAAGGGGCTGTGAGTTTGAGTCCTCTTGGGTTAAGTGGTTCTGTGGGCTCTGGTTTTGGCTGCTTCCTGGGTATGTGCTGTAGCCATTGGGTAAGATGGAGCTGACACCTTGCATAGTTATGCTCTTAAAGAATGAGCCACTCCTACAAAACTAAATACCTGTTCAGGGACAGGCATTACACTCCAAACCTCACAAACCCTAAACTCCTGATTTTTGCTCCCTGTCTCTGAGAAACAATTTCAATCACAATCTTCTGCTCCCTCTTTCCCATCCCTGTGCTATTCACCAGCATTTACAGGGCAAATCCCATTCATACAGTGCGATTTGACACCACACCTCACCCCGTGCAACTGCAGGCTGCTCCAGAAACTCTTCCCTGCTCCTCACTTGTCATGTGCAGCAACTCAGTTTAGCTCTCACCGTGCCCTTTTAGGCTCCTTACATTATAGCGCACCTCACTTCTCGGTGCCTGAGTGCTCTGTTTGGATCTGGCCGTAAGTATTCCGTGAAACTGGTACAAGCCAGCGAAAAGGCTGGGTTTTGCATGGTATAGCCCAGCCCAGCAGCGCAAACAATCTTGTGAGTGAAGTTTTCATGGCTGATAGACTTCCTGTTATTCTTGCAATTTAATATCACTATTAAGGAGGAGTGACGCTGCTCGCTGGTTTCAACTTAGCCAGAATGAAACTGCTAGCAGCCAGAATATTCATATTATGGGGCTATCCATTAAAACATTCTCATGCATGGAAAGATGAGTGATTTTCCTCTTAATAGAGAGTTATATTAAGCTTTTAAAAAAATGTATCTATTAAAAAAACCCAACAATAGCCCTGAAATAAAAACTTCATTGCAAATGTTAAGTTAATTTTGGTGACTGTGATGAGACCCAATTCTGACTAGTCTATCTGCAGACTGTAGGCTAGCTTTTTTTAACTAGTTGGATTTTTACCTTATCTGGAAACTTCACAAAAGTGCTTTTTTTCCCCACCTCCCACTTTAGCTTACTGCTTCTATGACTGCAGGACTCCTAAAGAACATTCTTTTTCCTCTGGCATGTGATTTCTGCTGGTAATTGGATTCTGTGTAAGGCCCTGTTTTCAGGTAGGTGTGTGCCTCAGTTACTGTGACAAGGACTGGATTAAATGATGCAAACTTTCTTGGTAGCCTTTGGATTACATCAGTTATTAGGTGGGTAATTTTAACCTTAAAAACTTGCATGAGTGAGTGTCCAAGGTCAGTGGTTGGTCAGTGGTTATTCAGTCATCTCATGAGAAAGGACAGCCAAAGGGCTTGTTCTGTTCACTGGCTCTTTGTGCATGTTAGTAATCAGTTAAACAGGGCTGTAGTTACAATAACAACATTGATGCCTGAAAAGTAGGGGGTCTGCAGTGCAAATTGAAGTGATTTAGGTGAGTAAGGGATGATTTTATTTCCCAGAGCTACTTGTTTATACAGTTCATCCTGTCTGAGAATGATGGAGTGCCTTTTGCAGTGTTCTGCGTGAACTTAGTTTTGTGTTGGGCTGCAGGCAAAGCTGCTCTGGTGGAGCTGAGGTCGGTGGCCTCTCTCGGCAGAGGCAGGGATGATGTAAAATGTTGCCCTCTTGATTTGGCTGTTTTGTGCCCAACCTGTACCACAAAGCTGTACTGTGCACCCTCCTGCAGAGGAAATGTGCCACCACCAGTGACCTGAGCAGTTGGCTGACAGTGCTTTAGAGAAGATCAAAGTGATACATAAAAGGGGCAACCTATTAACCCACAGGTTCCTAGTTTTACAAACATAGTGGAGGAAAATCAGTCTGTCGGTGATGGTGGCTGTCCTTGCTCAACTAGCTCATCACTTTGACTCGAATGAGGAGTGAGAGTGGGGACTCTTAAAGTCCCAGGGATGCAACAGATACTGACTAATGGATTCCCATAACAATGCGATAAAAATCATGAGAGAAGTCATGTGGACAGGCTTTGAAATAAACCTTTTTCAAAGTTTCTTCAAAAACTGTATGCTTAAGAGTCATCCAGTTGGTATCCCAAAACTGAAACTGCTCTACAAAATGGCTTACTATCAGCTCAACAGAGTGAGCATCAGTCCTTGTATTTGAATGCAAATCCATCTTTGCTATTTGTAACAGGTATTTCTTTGCATCAGTGCTGCTTAGTCCTCTTGTTAGAAAGCCTGCAGTAGCAAAGAGTCAGGACTACACAGTGACTCTGAACTGCACCTCTGTTCTTCACTGTCATACAGAAAAGATTATCTAACCAAGACTGGAGGAAACGTGTCACTTCCCAGTAGCCACTGATAGGAAATACTGGTTAATAAGTCGCACTGCTTTGCACACTTCCATTCTTGAGAGGTACAATTTCCAGAACAGAGTCCCAGCTAAAAAGTACCCAAGTGCTTGCTAAATAGTAAGAGAGCAAGGAAGCAGGGTAGAGATAGGATAGTTACACTGCAGTCTCCAATATCCAAACTTGTCAACACCTCTACATTGGGAGCAACTTCGATTTGCTTAAGACTAAAATTTGCTAAAACCAAGAACAATATGTTTGACAACAGGGATTTTCATCAATTCCACAGCACTGGTCTTTGACCATCCATATCAAGGGATTTAATTTAGAAAAACATCTTACAAGTACAATGAAGACTTTGTGAACACCTGCCTAGGAAGAAAGCAAAGCACATCACTAGTTACATGATTTGCTCTGTGAGCTATAACTCTGAGCTATAACTGCTCACAGAATCTGAGATTTTTTTTTTTTAAACAAAGAGGAGGGGAATATAGGGTTAGTTGCCTTTTTGAAATTCCAGTAGCACAGGAAAAATTAGAAACCAAGCAGAGACTCCTTGTTGTCCAAATGTTTTTTGGGGAAGTTCCTTTCCAATTTCTTATAGGTACAAGCATCTAAGTGAAGGAAAGCTTAAGCTGAATGAGGGAGAAGTATACTCAAAACACAGTCTGTCTGGGGGAATTCTGCCACTTTAGCCTTATTTATAATTTTTTTGTTTTACCTTTTTTAACGACTACCTAGTACATAACAGATGTTTTTGTTTGACTTACATCAAGAAACAATGCTCACTGGCCTAGCACAGGGAATGCCAAACCTGAAACTACAATAGGAATATTTTTTTGGAAGAATGGGGCAAGGGAAGAAAAGGAGAGGGATTCGGCAGCTCCTGGTTACATGCAAATGTTCTGTATGGGACACTGCAGGTGAGAGGAAGAGCAGGAGCATTTTCCACTCTGCAATAAAAGTTTGTGAGAAAGGGAGGGAGATGCTGTTGGCCCCGTCTCACTTTTATCTTCCATACTAAAGATTTAAGTTCATGCAGACTCCATACATTTAAGATGGCAAGGCTCCAGAAGAAGAGGGTGAGCACTTCTTTCCTCTAAAATGAAAGGAAGCCATTGGCATCTTAACAAATTTTTTGAAGGAATCAATTACTTGCATTATGAATTTCAAGTTTTTTGGGAGGGCAATCTTTTAGCTGTTTCTTGTGAAACTTCCTTGCTAGGATTTGAATCTGTCTTGTAATTATCTTGGGAAAACATTCAGAAAGAGCTAGTCATTAAATGCAGAAGTGTGTCACATAACTTGCCACCAAGTAATTAGTTTTCTTCCAATCTCTCTTAAACCTTTGAGTGTTTTACTTGAATCTGTTTTCAAACAAGACAAAAACACTCTCTTAAGCTGGACCCTGCGTGGGTCTAATGTCGATGTTGTCATGAAGAATAAGAAAGTGACAATGGGAGTTTGAGTCTTGTGAGCCCCCCACACTTCTGCTTTTGGAGGGAGTCTAGTCCCTCTGAAAAAGGAGAATAATTGTTACAAGATACAGTGCTCTGCTTTCAGAGATCTAGAGGATTGAGCCATCTTCATTATTGTATTTCAAGTCCCTTACCCTGAGAAAATATTCTTAGTGTTGCAACTCTTGATGAAAATAATTAGCAGCTAGAAGAATTAAGTTCTTACAAACGAACTATTAATAATTCAAACAATGTGCCTACTGGGATTAAACCACAACAAAGTGACAATGGTATGATGTGCAAGAAAATAGAACTAGATTTTAAGAACCTCAGAATTTATAATGAAGTATGCTGATATTAACTTGATGGAATCTGTAATTTTGAAGCTGCTTCAAAATTCTTTTTTATTTTTTTGAGTAGTTTTATACCTATGACAATGTGAAATAAATGGCATGGCATCTATAGTTAGTCCAGCAAACAGTGGTCACAGGGAAAAGAAAAATTTAGGTGTGTGTTTCTGAGGCTTCCCTTTAATTTACAAACTTCTTGTTCCAGAGACCACATCCTCTTGAAACCACTGGCCTAATGGTAGTAAACCATAATAGGTACAGAGATTGACATTCTTAGGCACTGCTGCCAGTATCCAAGCCCTATGAAAGAAATGGCAAGCTGCCATATGTGATTAGAGGGATTAGGCCACAACCAAAGCAAATTATTCTTTTCTCTTGCAATTTTCGGTTGTTAACTTTTATCCTCTTTCTGTTTTTAACGTTTTGCACTCTTGTTCAGAGTAAATTTTGTGTAAAACAGAACAATTGCTTGTATGGTCTTCAAAGCAATGAAGATCTTGACTTCTTACCAAACGAGTAAAATTAAATCAGGCAGAGCCGTGTGGACTAGCAAAGCAGATGTTCCTGGAGAGAAGTGGAATTTTCCTCAAGTGCTTGTATTACTCTAGCTGCCTTTCTTCCTCTTCCAGCTGGCTGGAGATCATTATATAAGGCTGTCAATTAGAATATTTTAAGATTGCAACTATTTTGCAGGTTAAAACCAACAGGGATCATTTCGGTTCTATTGGGGAAGGGTAAAGTTTGAGCAAGGCTTGTTGTGTATCGTATTTTTAATTTTTTTCCCCCACTATGGCTGTTTTGAGCTGTTACCTGGTCCTATAATTGCAGATAAGTAGCTTCGTTCACTTAACTGTATTGTAATGAATATTGCACAGGAGAACACGTAGGTTTATTACTGGAATAAAATGAAGCATTGCTATAAGACCAACTTCAATGTTGCCTTACAGATGTCCCACACTTCTACAAAGGTCCCTGTTCCACCAACACTTTCCACTTCACAATTAGCTAGATAAGAACTTCTACCTCCCATTGACTAAACATGCATGTTGGCAAATACTGTTCTCTAAGTTAATCTCTGGGACTGTTGAAAATATGATATGCTCTGTAGACCCAGCTGTTATCATCTTGTAAATGCTCTGATAACACCTCTTGAAAGAGCAGCTGGGTTAGCTACAGATATGCATATCTTACTGGGTGATCACTTCTGCCCCTTCAAGAACTGAAATGACAACAGGCCTTCTTGTGTTTCAGTTCAGGTCCTTACCATTGCAGGCAGTCATGTTTAAAACTCTCTTGGATGATGACTTAAAGCCCCCTTGAAAGTTAATAGCTTTTCTTTCTCCACTACTCAAACTGAAATCCATAATCCTCTGATCTTCTGTACAAATATGTTCATGCCCCTCTTAAACTATTCGTGCTTGTGCCAACACTGGCATTTAGCTTAATTAGCTGTTCTCCCTTCATGGGATTTGCCTCATGTATTTACAGAAAAATTATATTCTCTAAGCCTAGGATAGTGCTGAATTGCCTATGACTGTGAAAGGGAATGAAAGGGCTCAAACAAATGAATTTCTAACAGTTATTAAGACTAAACTGTGAGGTGATGTGTGAAAGCTTTGCTTGTGCTTTGCTTCATTTGTTTCTCAAGGACTCCTGACTTCTCAACTGTTTCCTGAGGTCCCTTTGTCTGTTCAGGTAAGATTGAAACACTCGTTAGGCTCCCTACGTAAATCACTGATAGCAGACTCAAGGCCTTCAGTGGACACTTGGGCAACCCCTAGAATGAGATAAGGGGGGCTCTGAGAAAGAGACACAGAGACCCTGTTATAGGGAAACTGATTTTGCTGACTTAGGAGGGAGACACCTGGACTTTACTTCACAGCTCATGCTCCGGAAAGAGGGTCAACTAGTGAACACTGTGAAGAAGACTACTTACTTCCTCCCTTGACCACCGAAGACCCTCACCCTATTTTCACTACGCATGCTCGGATTATGCAAATGAATTCTGGGAACTCATTATCATAAGACACCCCTTTCTAGGAAATCTAATGAATATGTATGATTTGTGTGTATGTAAACTGATGTCCCTTGCTAATTCTTGGGAGCCCTTATGGTGGAGAATCCCCAGGGCGACCCCAGCGCTGCCAATAAAAGAATACCTGCTTAACAGTTCTATTGGATTCGGACTGTTGAGTTAATTTCTTTGTTTCAACTGCTTAAAAGTCAGTGGAGAATCAAATTTGTTTATGAGTGTGATTGTTGTTGCAAAGCTGTTGCTTGTAGGACTTGTAGTCAGAGGTACTGTTACTGCCTAATGTGACTTCCCAGGGTGGTAGGGGACAATTCTGCAAAGCTCTTATTTCTCTCAGTGTTCTTCTTGGCTTCCTTGCTTCAAAATAAAGGTTTATTATTTCCTGAGCGTGGGTGTAGGCCAAACTTAGTTACTTCTCTTCTGAGAATGAGTTTCTCCGCAGATGCAAATTGTTATATTAGCAATTCCATTTATCTGTCTGCCTCAGCTTCCTGTTGCCTTATGTCTGGACTTCCAACTCATTCCGCTTGCTAGCGCTAATATGTTGTAGCAGTGGAGAAATAAAGTTAGGAAAATGTGTAGCTTTCAAATGCATAAAACCAAACCCTCTCAGTTTTAAGAGCCAATAGGTTACTTGTAACCGAACGCTTTATGTGCTGAAGATGTATACAGATGAGAGTCGCTGCTCAGCCAGGCCTGCGGGGTAATTGTTCGGCTGAAGGAGTTGGCACAAATAGGGGTGGGGTGAGAAAGCAGCCAAAAGTGTGGAGTTGGCGGTCACCTCCGTCCTCTTGTTAGAAGGCATTGGCTGCAGGACAGATTCTCTGGAGCAAAGCTCTAGCAGCTCAGGTCTGCTGTACAAGGAGCACTTGAAAAGTAATTTTGCAATGTAAATATAGGACATTGAGGTTTCTGCATGCAAAAGGGAATCTTGTTGATTTGGATGGAACAGCTGACTGGGGTTTTGCTCTTTGTTTTCTGATCCTGTTGATGAACATGTTGTCAGTCATGACAAACTACTCCAGCCTCTTGCTTTTCCCTCATTACATCCCATTTTACTGAGTAAAAACTTTAAAATCTAAACTATGTTTGTGATACCTCTCAATGTGATATCTCATAATGTTTGGAATGCAGTATTTGAATTAAGATTCCCTTTTGGTACATGGGAGAAAGCAGCAAGGGGGACAAACAAATCTCTCTGTAAACAAGTTTGTGGACAAGGTTGTCTTTCTGTTATGACTTGTGTTTGAGAAAATTGTAAAGCCTTACTTAAAGGAATTGAGGCGTATAACTACCTGAGAAGGTTTTGAGAAATTTTATATGATAAAATTATTAGATGAGTGCCTGGCCTAAAGCACTTGAAAGCTGTGAGTAGCTTAAGAGTAGGGAGGAGAAACTACATCTTGTGTCTCCTTTCTGTTCTTTTACTGCCAAAACATGGAACCTTTCATGTGTGAGTTGCATAAAACATAATTTGAGTTACCGTTTATTACAGGGATTAGAACTCTTTTATGAAAGGGAAGATCTTTGTGTGGTTTCAGTTAAATTTAAGGTTTAAGGAAAAAAAAAATCATGCCAAATATCCTAAGACTCACAAATGTTAGTCTACAGCATATAACAGCCTTTTTCCAAAAATCAGTCAGCATGGTATTTGTATCAATTTCTGTGATTTAATCAGTCTGATACAGATCTTTCAGTCTTACTTGAGACTTAGGCCTGAAAACTTTCCTTGCAAAGGAAAGCTTCTCATTGAACTTGCAGTGACATCAGACAAACTGTTGAGACCTCTCAGTTTTTTGACATCTATTACAGGCCAGAAAAAGAAAGCAAAAGGAGTCGTGGTAGTGGGTGACTTGAAGGGGAGGAAGGCATTGGGTGGCTTGTTTTTTGTTTTGGGGTTTTTTTTTAACTTTAGCCTTAGGTCTTTTAACAGGTGCTATATTCTAAGCCAGCAGTTTTTACTATCGGTGCTAAGAGTCTTCTGCAGAAAGCCAGCATTGCAGTAACTCGTACCAGTGGGTCTCATGAGGTTGGCCCAAGTACATCACAGACAGAAAGAAGATTTTTTGTTTATGTAGAGACTTAAAAACCTAGTTTGTGACTGGCATGGTTCCAGTCACTAAAGACTTGTTATCATAATGATGTGATACAATTTGCACTGTATGGATTATACACATTAAAGGGGAGAAAAAAACCCCAATTGATTATTGCTATTTTTTTTACAACTGTTTATCCAGTGAGATCAGGGGCCAGTTTTTCATGTACTCATATAATGCTTCAGTTAAGGCATGTTTGTTAGCTTTGTAAAGGAACCTAAAGGGTCTCAGCTGCACAACTCAAGACTGGGGACGCTTTTTATCATAACCTAGGGTGGGAGCAAACCCAACTAATATGATGCCATGTAAATCTGAATACAGGATGAGTGTAAGTGGTCAGAATTCATGTAGGATTCTCTTCTGAAGAGCTGGAAGGAGAATGTGCTCCAGTTAAGCTAGACATAGTAAGTTTGTTAAACTTGGCAAATCACAGCTTTGAACTGTGGAACCATGTTGTATGATATCTACCAGGAAGGAAAAATGGTTAAGAGCCTGCCAGGGTTGGTGGTATCTTGCACCTGATTGAAGACAAAGTGGGAATGCAAACTGAGTTGCAGAAACTGCTCCACAGAATGGTGGTATCTGGGAAGTTTAGTAGCAGTGCAGCTTGCTGTGAGCTCCCACAGCCTGTGTGGATGCTCAGCCCTTGCAAACTGTTGTTCATTTGGGGAGGACTGAAGTTCTGCTTCCACTAGCTTTATTAATTTGTATAATGAGACATCGATGAAGCCTGCAGCTTGTTTTGTAAATGCTGTCCAACTATTTCTTTTAGATTTTAAAATTAATGTAACAGACAATATAACATTTCTTCCCTCAGCCTTCTTTAAACACAAAGACATGGTAAGATGTCATTCGTCCAACAGTTTTCTTAAGGCTTGATTGACCTGAGGCAAGAAACTTGCCTGCTTTACATGGAAAAAATCCTTGATAATTCCAGTTCAGAGCTCTCCAAGTTTTTGTGGTTGCAACATAAGCTTCTGAGAGTGCCTGTTGGCAGTAGCACACATGCCATCCAGTCAGCATCCAGGGCTTTGGATTGTATCAGATGCTGTGAAAAGTTTCCATGATAGTTAAAATAGGTATCCATACCTGTTTGTAAGCGGAAGGAGTGCTGTTGTAGGTCCTCAACAAATTCAGGTTGATGTTTGTTGATAGCTCTATAATAAGCACTTTTTACTTCTGCCTAATTATAAAACTGTCATTTTCTAAATATAAATAAAGTTACAGATTGTTTGAGATACTGTTATATCAACCTCATGGAACAAAAATCACAGTGAGAATCATGGAGAAGATAAATATGGCAGCCAAACATAATCACATGCAGGTTGTTGAGCTTTTTTTCTTTAGCAGGGAGGATAATCATTAACCGGGCTGCAGCTGCCTTCCACATCTGTAAGAAATGCTGTTATCTTCAGAGATGAATTTCTTATTGAGTAGTGCCAGTGCCAATATTTTGTTTTAATCTCTTGGTTGAACTCTGTGGCCAGGGAAGCAAGCTCAATGACTCGTTGCATAATTTTAGTGCTCGTTAGACCAATACGATGCCAGCATCCTGTCTGCCAGATGGTCGTGTCAGACTGCAGGGGCCTAAGGCAGACACACACACACAAACCTAAAGTGACGGTATCTGCCTAAGAGACCTGTCCAGTAACAACATCTGCTTCTCTTCTATCTCTCACCATATTTGTGACCAGGGATGCTTCTGAGGCTTACATTACATTCAAGCTATATATTTATTTTTCTCTGGCTTCATTACATCCATGGTGCTGTAACCCTGAGGCACTAAGAGACTCTACTCTAGATACAGCTGACTTCCTCCCTCCCCCCCCTTATTCCTCTAAGGTTTTTTTGAAGAAGAGGTTTTTGTCTTTGACAGTTGGGATTGCCTTGTTAAGTGACTAGTCCTCTGGAATCATGGCCTATAAAACAGAGACAAAGCAGTATTTTAAATTACTGCTTGTAAATGCAGTTTGTTTTGGATAAAGCAGTGAGGTTCGTGTTACTGCGTAACTTCTAATTCCACATACTCAAGATGATTATGTAGAAATTATTTCACATTTATTTCATGTGTTCTGTAGGACAGTGATTGGCCCTACATGCAGTCATATTCCTGATGTAATTATATACTATTAGTGGTAAAATGTTGTGAGTAAAAGTTACGTTTATATCTTGTAAATTAAGTTGTATTGCAGCCTATGGCTACCATGGATACCCTGACTTCTTCGCAAAGCAGGGGCTGGTACAAAGGAAAGGGAAATGACTCAAATGGTTCCCTTCCTCTTGACTTCAAGGTAACTCGTTAGAATGACATAGTGGCTCTGACTCCATCCAGCAGCTATCAGCAGCTTCTAGAAAGTTTGAAAGGTTTACTGTAAGGAACTTGACTTTGCAAACCTGGTACCTGACCTTTCAGTGAGGAGTGTTGTGCATTTTGGGGGAAAGAGTATTTTGGTCAAAAGTCTGTTTATAGAATTCCCATTTGAGGGTATTCTGATGAAATAATCTCTAAAACCTGTTGCTTTTAGTTCTGAGTAGCATGTGAGAAGCTTTTACGAGCAATATGCATTTTTGTTACAAATTGAAGACTAAATCCTGCAGAAAGAGGCATTGCACCAGTTTGAAAATATGATCCTTAAGTCTTGAACTGGAGCATTCAGATTCCTCTAACACATTCCCAGCCTCCTCCCATCTCACTGCTGCAGCATGTTGCATTTGGCAGCTTTGATGACTTCCTTGGGGGTTTTGCTCCAGGGCTTGTGATGACTGCTGCCTTTGAAGTCTTTGAAGACTTGGAGTGGGAAGACAGGTGTGGAGGGCAAGGCACACAGTTTGGTAGGAGTGCAGTAGGGTCCAAAAGTTCAATGCCTTGTCCTAATGGGATGGTTCTTTTGTGCTTTGGTTGGTGACTTGCCAAAAATGGTGTCCTAGAAATGTGCTAATGATAAGTAAACCAGCATGGCAAGCTTGTGAGTTTTAGCCCAAGTGGTTGTGGGTTTTTTTTTTTCACTTTAAGACTTCTGTTCCTGGAGTTCAGGCAATCTTTCTTTAAGTAAGCAAAATCCAGCTTCCAGCCCTTGTGAAGAGAGTTCTTGGACATGACCCAAGTCTATGCTGTCAGAAGGTGAACACTGCGGATGTGTGTTGGGCTGTCTCGCTCTGTCCGCTGCTTTGCTGTGAATCGGGGCTGCAAGCAGCAGTGGATTTTTCTTCAGAGATATCTATGTATTGATAGCCATAGACACAGATTTCTTGTGTGGTCTTGATTATAATGTTAATGTGACTACGTGTTGTGTGGGTTGCTTTTTTTTTTTTTTTACTTTAACATAAGTAGTTTTTATTTTTTGGGTTTTTTCCCCTTCCCTTTTTTCCAAATTGTTCTGCTGACTTAAAGGACAACTTAAAATGCACTTATTTGAAAATGTTGTCATTTGAATGACACTTGATTCTGTGTTTTAGGGTGTGAGTTGTCATATTGGATAGGAATATATTTTCATGGCCACCTTGTTCAAGAGGCCTGTAAAACCGGTTTGACTCGAGGTGACCATTTGAACTTCACAAAGTAGTTTAATCACACTGAAAAACTTGTTTCTTTTAATTAAAAATGCATACATAATCTACTTCCCTGATCCCTGATATTAGAGCTTGTTCTTCCTTGTCTCTTTTTTAGGGGATGTTTTGTTTGTTCCGAAACACTGGATATGCTGGGTCACTGAACTGTTACTCCAGGAGACATTGCTGAGAGGACAAGCTGGGCAGACATTACGATGGCAAGCAGGAATGCAATGCTTTCCCAAAAATCTCTCATCTAGGGAAGCATGCACATACTCTACTGCAAGAAAGCAACATTTGGGGCTCTTTAAACCCCTGACTGTAACCTAGTCCAGCTTTCTCTGTGCCTGCTGAAAAAGACGTATCTTCTATACCTTTAAAGCAGACTACAAGACTGTCCTCCCCAGCAGAACTTAAGATCTTCCTGGACACTTTAGCAGCCCCTACAGATGCAAGATGATTGACCTAAGCTTCCTAACAGAGGAGGAACAAGAGGCAATAATGAAGGTGCTGCAACGGGATGCAGAGCTTAAAAGAGCTGAAGAAGAGAGAGTCAGGTAAGGAAACTGGGTTGTCCTGGGAGGACCTACACAGTTCATATACTGAGTTACTTGGAGCACAGAAGTAGGTCAAAACAATTGTTGCTGAGGGCCCCATGTTCCACGGTATATGTAGTTTAGAGATTTTTACTCTGTACTAGATTTAGCATAGTCTCCAGATGAAATGCCTCTGCCACACAAATGATTCATTGCTGGCCAAGACTAACTGCTGATTTGAACCCTTACAATTCCCTAAGGGGCCAAAGCACGCTTGGTACACACCTGGCTTTATATGCATCTGGCTTGGTTTCAAGTTGGTTGCAAGTATCAAAACCTTCACAAACTGAACTAATGCATAATAAGTGGGGGCATTTGATTCATAAAGAGCACTAGTGCCCCAAACAAGCAAAAAAGTCACTATAGATGCAGTCAGCAATATGTCTGAATGATGAAGTTACACCTCAAGCATGTGGAGCGTTGGGGCTGCAGTCCAGAGGAGGTACTTAACACTAAGCTCCATTGTCAAAAGAAGTCCTTGCAATCCATGGCTAAAGCAGAAGATTGCTCCCTGTTTAATTTGTGGTGTCACAGACAGAGTAATGTGGTGTTATTCTGGAGCGTTTTTTGTGCTGGGAGGTTTTCCTAGAGCTACTATTACTGTAACTGCCATGAATAGAGATGTATGCATGGAAAGCAGCATTGCACCGATGATGACTTTGAGAGAGCCATCTACACAGGTACAAATAGCACTTGAATAGTGGTTTCAGCTAATATGGATAGCTACCTGCTCAAGAATGAGGATTTTGGTAGTCAGGCTCTCTTTTTTTTTTTTTTTTTTTAGTGTGAAGGAAAGTACCCATTACAGAATACACAAAATGACAACTGCTGGAATAATGAAAGATGAGCCTTAGATGCTGAAAGGTCAAAGTGCTGTAACACAAATAGATGTTTACAGGTGTCTGATGAGGCAGGATTTTTCTTTCATTGATTCAGGAATCCTTAGAATTCTTTCTCATTGTGATGTTCCTCATGAAGATATATGTTTCCTATTTAAATATTTTGAAATTATTCCAACCATGATGCATCAGTGATGTTTCTCTTCTACTGAGAAATATTTTCTGACAAATGACCTCTGTGTAGGCATACCCCACAGCCAATGAAACAGCAGCCTGCTCCTTGCCCCAAGAGCAGTGTTCATTTTGCTGCATATGCTTGTGCAGCCTTGAAGTTGTTTGGTCAGCATGTTGTTGAGTTATTCCTCTTGCTCCTTTCTGTGTAAGAGCAATAAAGGGCAAGCCAGTAGCTTCTCCTGGTTAAAAAAGCTTTTTCTCTCAAGGCATTTGCTTCACTGAAGTCTTACATTCATGAGCGTAATGAAATCAGTCATTACAGGCAATGTTCCCAATTTTTTTTCCAACTATCTTACTGCAACCTGAGGAGGAGATGTTTTCACCACATAGTTTTGTCTCCTGCTTCAAAAAGCATAAAACTGACTTTGCTGTAACAGAATGGGCATTTTCTTCTCTTTAACATAGGTAGAAAAATACTGACTTTAATCTTGGAATGGTACAACAGTGCCAGTTCTGAAAGTGCTCAGGGAAAGTAATTGTAGGTGTGAGTTTGAAAACAGTATCTGGGCAAACAAGCCCTTCCTGGAACAGAAGATCAAAAAAGCCACTCTCAGCAGTGGTCTGAAAGGCCTGTCGACAAGTATTTTTGTCTGTATAACTTCACTTTTGCCATTTGTAATTCTAGTTCAAGAGGGTGTGGTGGAAAATGCAAGGGACTGCAGGTTGTTGCAGCCTGTAATCAGCATGTTTGTTTCTACAGTGAAATGTTTCTTCTGGTTTCTGAATATTATAACTTCTGAGAAGCTGGAAGCTTACATCTGAAACTGATTTTTTTCTTCATAGTTGTGGCACGTTGAGCTTGCATTTTATATATTATATATTAAAACAGTACCTGAATTATATGTCCAGCCAAGGAGATACAATATTTTAGTTTGAATTCTACCGCCTTGCACGCCTGGAAGATTCCAAGAGCTGGGATTGAATGTCATCATACAAACATCACACTGTAACAAAGTGTTTATATAATAGAAGTCTTTTAACGTAATCTTTTTCCCTCTAGAAGAAATTCTGGGGTGTGAAGGTGTTCTAATAATCTGTTCCATCTATGGAGTCTGTGCCTTGTGCCTGGAGTGTGGACAAACTGGTAACATAACAGAATCCTCTGAGCAACTCCTAGTGGAATTTTACACATCACCTGAAGTCCCTTCTCTGCTAACAGCTCCTAATATTGCTTATCTGTAGTAAAACTGTGCTGATTAGACTGACCCACACAGCCTCCTTAGGCAGTCTGCTTTAATTCTTGGTTTGTTGAGTGCTGGAATAGGTGTTTGCCCAGTCCTGTGCCTCTTCCTGTGTTGGTCTGAATTGGGCTGATAGTTTTGGGAACAGCATCATTTTGGGAGCAGCATGCCTGCTTCCTCCCTGACCTCTGCTGAGGTCTGTCCCAAAGGAAAGGGTATACTGATGTTTTCTTTTCATGGGCAAAAAGGGTGAGGTACAAGAGGGTGTGGTACAAGGAAATGGAAAGACCCTACATCCTTTTTTTTATTCCTAGGGCAAGAAGATGCCTCTCACCCCAGGAGCTACTGCCACCTCCTGAATGGCAGTATTACTTGGGAGGTGAAAAATGGTGCAAAATGGAAAAGCTGAGTGACAGCTTGTCAAGACCAGAAGCTGGTTTTCAGCAGTAGCTTCAGCATAGCCTGTAACTCTTCTTACAGTTGTGTAGCTCAGAATTAACACAGTTTCGGCCCCTTTCTGGAGACAGTAACGAACAGATTTAGACCTATCTGAAGTTCTGGATTGTAGTTGGGTGACTCTCCAGTGGTGGAGTGGCTGGCCCCTGGCACCAGCGTGTCTGAGGCAGAAAGCCATTGTGGTTGCCTTTGCGACAGGGTTCCCTGCTGTGGCTATCGGCCCTTCCCAGCAGAACCTCCTGGCAATGCTGTTGTGGGCTGCGCTTGGGATTGTTTGCTCATTGTGCAAACTGAAGGAGGCTAATGATAGGGGAAATTCTGATGTGGAGTTGTTTGTGTGGTGGGTGGGGGCCGCTGTGTGCCAAACCCCTTTAATACATACATTGGTGTGGCATTGCAAAAAAAGAGAAACCTTCAGAGATCTGATTCTGCTGGGTGCTGCGTACACTTAACCTTTCTCACAATGTTCAGTGGGAGTTCACGGCTGATAAAACCCTAGTGTGAATGTTTTCTTGATTCTGGTCAGCTTTAACAGATATCCTCTTCAGTCACTTTCCAAGGCAGTTTTCCTTATGTTGTAGACTGTTGGGAGGCTGTTTTTTGTTCCTTAGGATGGGATATATCTAAAGTGTTGAGGTGAGCTGTATATTGGCATTGGGGGAACTGGATTTACCACTGTAGCGTGAAAATGACATTCAATGACTGTCACCAGAATACATTCTTAAAATCTTCATAAAATGCTTTTCTGTTAGATGTAACAGTTTTGAGTGTGTGCTTAACAGAGGCAAGGTTCCTGGTGGAGATGATTTTGAACATAGGTGCCAGTTCAAGTTTAAAGGGCTGACTGAAGAGTTTAGAGATGCTGTCTTAGAGATGCTGTCAAAGCTAACCTTCTTGCTTCTGAAAAGAATTACCCATTTTTCCTACTCTGCCTCCAAGGTATTTCTTCTGAATGTTCCAGAAATTTTCAAAATGTCCTCGGTATCCACTCAAATGATTGTGGCAGCTTGGTAGTGTCTGCATAGCTAGGTAACTAGGCACCAATTATAATTTCATAATTTTGAAGTATCACTCTTTCTTATTGCCATACAGGGACTCTTTCTAAAGCTGAATCTCTGCAAAAATATTCGTTTTGCCGGTTCTCCACCCCTTTTTCTTATAAACTCCTTAATATATATAATCTGTACTACTTCATGATAAAAGTTTGGGCAACTGTTAATGAATGGAAAAATAACATGTGGAAGAGTTGTGGCACACAGGCAAGGCAAGAGCACAGTATGTTTGTATGTGCTCTGCATTCTGCCCTGACCAGGAAACAGAACGGCACTTTATGTGTCTGATATCATCCCTTCTGATCCACTCTGAAATTCTGAAAGCTTGCTTGTGCTCTGAATCAGGGATGCCACAAATAGCAATAACTTTCTCTAAATTTAGAGCTAAGGATATGTTAAGATCCTGTCAGAGCATCCCCTCTAGCAACATGATTCTGAGATTCTTCTCAGGGTACTGATGTTATCCTGAATTCTCGGTGGGTTCAAATTAGTCTAGTAATAAGCAAGTGTGACTAATAAGAAAGTAAAACCTACAGTTCTTGTGGAGCTGATTTTAAAAACCGATTAAAAAAAAAAACCCAAACTGACTTTGCAGCGTCTTTATTTCTTGTATTTTTAGGTCATACATTTGTGTCAACAAGTAGCTTGCTTACAATGTAATCAAAGTGGGGTTTTTTTAAATCTGAAATTAACTCCACCCATAGTGATAAAAAAATCTCTGTAGGCTCGTTTATTGTAAGAGACTAAGAATTAGGTGCCTTGAACTCTTTTGCTGAAAATTCAAACTGAGAGATCTTAGCATCTCCTTGTCAAACAGAATCTGCTTTCACACACTGCTCAGACATAGGAGAAATAGACATTAATGGTTATTAATTGACACTCATGCTATTTTATAACTAGTTCTGAAATCATTGTCTAGTGCTCATACCAGGGACTTCTGAATAACTTTTAACAGGTTTACCTGTTAGTAATTATAATGTGTTACAATGTTAGTAATTATAATAGTGTATACACGAGTGTGTGTGCTTAGAGATTGCCTTCAGCCAAATCAGGGACATCCTGTAAGCTCTTTCCTCATGCCCTTAGTTGGCTGATTTCTTTCCAGCTGTGCAGATCTGCTGAAGGAGAAGGAGCTCTATCACACTCTGAACAACCTGAGTACTTCCCCAAAGGAGCTTGAGGCTAAGACTGTGCTTGCCTGCTGCCTGTACTTGCCTGCCTGCCTTTGCTTGGCTCTGTGTGGTGGTTGTGTAGGATGAAAGCAGCTCAGAGGCATTTCCCTTTGTCAAAGACAGAGGGGATCCAGCATGTCAATTCAGCAACTACCTTTTTTCAAATAAATGAAACTTGGTCCATATTTTTTTATTTTTTTTTTTTAGCTTTAGCAGTTTAAAAATAATATTTTGGGTTTTTTTTTTTTAAATGCTTGGTTTAACATGTTAATGGGGCAGGATTTCTGAGACATTTGGCAATAAAGTAGCACTTACAGTTGCTGATTTCTCAGGTATATTAAATACACCCAGATGAGAACGTTCCTCTTTGGGCTGTAAGGTGCACCCGTCTGGGCGGAAAAGGATAAGCTCATGCCTTCTGAATTAATTCCCCCTTATGGACATTGCTTAGCACCAAATCTGACTTTCCAAACACAGTGACTGTTCAGGAAATATTCTCTAGCAAAATGTGCATGCCATAATTTATCCTTTTTAACAAAGCCAACTGACATAAGAATACTGTGGGTTTGGTGGGGAGGTTGGTTGTTGCCCTCCAGCGATATGGGGGGGGGGCAGAAAACACAACAAAAAAACAAAACCCAAACCAAACCCACCCTATTCTGAGCAAACTTCTTTTTTTGACGAAGTCTCCATTTGTCACTGGACAGACAAAAAAGTAAGGGGGCCATATATCTTCCAGAAGGCTTTCTGCATCCTCTGTGGTTTCTACCAGGTTTATCAGGCCAAAGTGACAGTGAACTACCTTGGTCACAGCCCACCTTATGAAGAGCCAGTAAGAAAAGCAGGGCTGTTCTCATTTTCCTCTGGTGAGGTAACTGGGGGTAAGAAAGAGACTGTACTTACTGGTTTTGGTAACGGACATGGCATTGGACTATACTGGGAACTGGACTGATAGATTTTCTTCCCAGTATTGATTGCTAACTTGTCTACTAGTAGCAGATGGATTATTTGACTGGATGATGCTTGTCTGGAACAGTTAGTGAAGCAGGGTGGATGGAGTTTTTGTGTGGTAGAAGAGTGCGCTTTAGCAAAAAAGTGGATACTAATAAGGCTTTTTAACCTTCAAATTAGGTAATCCCTCAGTAAGTATGGTTTTCCCTACAGTACAAAAACTGTCTTGGTGAGATCTATCCCTTGTGCCTGGAACTGTGTTGTATTATTGAGTGCCAAACCGAAGCCTTTGTCTTCAGAGTAGATTAGCTTTCATTTGTAGCTTGCCTGAAATCCTAAAATGCAACCTGTTCTTCAGCACAACATCAATTTCTTCGAGATGCCCTTGCTGGTAGTGTGAAGAAAGCTATGATGCAGGCTCCTCTGTTCACTTACAGTTGCTTGTATGTGTCCCATAGGCTGTCACTTGTTCAGGGTCGTTTTTATGCTTTACTTACCTACTTTTAAAGCCTATAAAGTACTGGGAGCACAGTGTTTGAGCAGAACCTGTGAGTGAATGCACATACTTTCTAGCAGCCTTTTCTCCCCAGATTCAGGTTGTCCTTTACTGCTGTCCAGGCTGACTCTAATACCAAATGTGTATTGTCACAGGATAGCTGTTCCTTCATTGTGAAGGTTTTGCTGTTTGTTTGGATTACTTGTGGTTTGTTTTTCGTTTTTTTTCCATGGCAGGTTTACTTGGTTTGTGTATGAAGAGGGAGGGGAGGCCATTGGGGAGCCTCTGTGCAAATCCTTTAACACAAGCAGACAAATGAAACAGTAGAAGGCTGTTCTAGAAATAAGTGGAAGCTAATAGAAACTGTGAAGGCTGACAGACCTTGAAAGACTCCTAACTCCTGTACTCTGTAGCCTCAACAGTCTTAATACAGAATTCCTGAATGGAATAAAGTTAAGCTTCCATATAGTAAGAAATGCCTACACAAATTTACATATTCTGTGTGTCTGCCTAGGGAGTATTTAATTACATGATTTATAACACATTACTTGTAAAATGAAGCTTACTTCAAACTTGACAGTGCAACTGCTAATAGGAGAATAATTCTGAGTGCTAACTGCAGGTGACATAGTAGAAAAGCGTATAAAAATGAAGGACTCCATCTTCAGTGCAGAATGTATATATGGATTGAATGATGTATGGGGACAATGTGCCAGTCTGATGCCCCATGTGTGGCCGTCTTCTAGGAGAGAAATCACGTATAGCAGGGTTAATCTGCTTAGTGTGTATGTGTTACAGACACTTGCTCAGCACAAGAGTTGGGATCATAGTTTTTGTTCTGGATTCTGGTGGAGACCATGTTTCAATGGGCAACAGAGCTGCCTGCTTTCACTTCTTCCTCTCCAAAATCAATTGACTTCTCACACCTATGAGCGTGTAACTCATGCATTCTAATGTTCCGGGCCTGGATGTGTCTGTCTTCCCTTCTGACTTCAGAATAAATGTCAGTTTTTGTTAGTCATAAAGACTTGTGCTGACTACAGTCTAGTTAGTTCTCCAAGGATCCAAAAGCAAGATGCTAGTTTAAATTAATTCATCAGGGTATTGTTTGTAGACTTAACATGTCCAGACTTCTGAATAGGCATAAAATGGAAGAACGTGCGTGACTACAAACAGAAATAGACTGCCTTTTTCTCATGTTTCCACCTGCTTCTACCTACCCCAAACCTCCCTATCTAAAGAGACCCCAAAGGCAAGAATTAGAGGTGTTGCTGATGAGGTATCGTGATGACAAGGATGGGGAAATGTTGTATAACCCCATTGGCTTGCTTTTATTCTTCCTAGTATAGCTCTCAACCACTTTAAAATTATATTGCTTTGTTGCTTAAACCAATCAAATAGTAACAGATATTTTTGAAAGTCATGTGTGTGCAACTACCGTGCAAAAGGAATAGTCCATATTCCCAATTTGGGACTGCCCGTTACAAATGTTTTGGGTGTAGTTCTCTAACAAATGCCAAACCAGACTTTTTTCCTACACCTTATCTAGATATGTGCAGATTAAAGAGGCATGCTCATGCAAAGTGGAATGTTTAAACAATTACTCCTTTTGCCTTGTAAACATTTTATGGCTGTTTCCCACTCTCAAAGATGAAAAAGAAAAAAAATCTAATCTGAAAGTTTGGCACTTACAATGCCTGGTCTAATATCCTTTTACTCCTATTCTTGCATGAGTGATACCTCAAAAAGTTTATCTTGTCTATTTTTGGAAGGTGACCCAGAACCTAAATTGTTTGTTGTCTTTTTGTTGGTTTGGGGTTTGTTGTTATACTTGCAGCAAATAGAACTGAGGATAAATTCCTCAAAAGTCTCTCGCCTTCCACTTTCTCTACTCATTTGGTATTTCATTTGCGGGAGGGAGGTTTTGGAAGTGAATTTGTAGATAAGATGGTGGTATCAGGCTTTGAAGGGCCTTTATTTTGCCACCAGTCACGGGGGTGCTTTTTCCCTATGTTCAGAATAGGGCATGTGAGGCGCTAATGAATTTGTCTCTCTGAGCCAAACACCCTGATTTAAATGCTGCTTGGTTTGTCACAAGAAGTCCCAGAATGTGCTGGCACCACACAGACTCTCCTGTCCAAAAAGCTCAGTTTAAGCTGTTGATTGAGGAATAAGGCAATGAAAGAAGTTCTTAAGATGTCAGTTGCCATATCTTGCAAATCCTGTAGTGGTTTGTAATATGGACTATGAATAAGGGGGGTACAGGGGAAGGAATTAGGAGGTACTGAGGAGGTGTAGCTGAACAGTTTTAGATACAGGTATGTATTGCTAGGTACTGTTGTTACAAAAAAAAGAAATAGAAGTCATTATCACTTTGCCCTAACACGCTATGAGCTATTACACTAGCCTACAAAGCATAAGATAAACCATTCTGGATTTGTTGATAGGACGGTTGACAGGGGCTGATTATATCAGAGTAGATTTTCTGCCTTGCAGTGGTACCATGTGATTCAGCCCACTATCAGATGTTCTGGAGGTGGGGAGAAACAACCCAATTAATACACATGTAGATTCTGTTTGCCTGTAGAGTGCCAGACAGTCTTTGTATGCCCATTCAGTGTAATTCTGCATGTACTTAATGCCCTACTGGGATGAAAAGCTTATCGTGCCATCAAAAATGTTTCATCTAGGCGTAGTGGAAAAATCAGATTGATTAATGGGGAAACTCAGGCTTATTTTAAAAGAGGATTTTAGAGTGAACTCCTTTTAACTATGTACCTTCATTTTTCTTGAGTTTGATATTCCTATAGAAGAAACAGGCACTAGCTCTATTATAACTTCAGGCTGTTTCACTCTGAAAACTGCAACATATGGTAACTGGCATTTTAGCAGACCACTGAGGGACTCCAGAATACATGCTTACATCATATGTAAAGCTGTTATTGCATGTTCTCCTAATTGCAAACTTGCAATCTGAATCTTAATCTGGATACCTACTAGTTCTTTGGTCACCAAGAGGAAAAAAATGTTATGACAACTTGGTTAGCCTTTCTGTTGATTGGGGAGCTGGCGTAGAATCAAGTGTTGGCTTCTAATCCTGTTGTGGTTTGCTGGGAGGCATATGTAGCCCTGGAAAACCATGGCTGCAGCCTGATTTCTCCACAATTCCTTTCAAGGTAAACCAGAAGCCAAGATCTAGAACTATTTGTCTTTCTGATAATAGAAATCTACTTCTTTACTTGTGGCTGGGGAATACCTGGGAATAGCTTTAATATTTAGGTTGCTTTTGGTTCCTCAAAAGATGGGACTGAGAGGCTAAATACTTCTCTCAAAGAGACGAGTAAGCCGAGCTAACAAAGATCAAGTGCTCTCAAGGTGAGAAGAGAAGGCAAAGGTAATTTGTAAGTCAGCTACTGTGAGCTTCTGACGTTTCTCACCATACAAGCCCTATCAGCAAGGTGAGTTGTTTGTAAAAATAGTAGTCTAAATTGAGAGCACATCTATACCTTTGTCAGCAAGCATAATTATCTCCCAAAGTCTAGAAGGCTTGTTGAGCTGGTGGAAATAAGATACACTAACTTCCATAGGCAGCAAGCAGGGGTGGGAGCAAGGTGCTGACATTCACTGCCAGCCAAAATGACAGCAGCATTGGCCATGGGTGATATTTAATGCATCTAGAACCATGACAAATCCATGCATCTGTCCTGCTTATGTTATGTTAGTCGGTCACAGATCTGAGAGTCCAACAAGCAGGTAAGTAGGCTGACACAGTTGAGAGGCCTGGGATCCTGTCCACTGCCACACTGATTTATTGGTTTGAGCTGACTTGTAAAGGTCTTGTACCACACCCTAGTTTCAGTGGTTGAATACAAAGGGGAAGGGAGAGAGCAATGTCTGAGGTAAAAGGGTTGAATCAAACAGGGTGAGGGCATTGAATACTTGTCCTGTGACTCAGTACCTTCCCATTAGCTAACCTCCCTTGGCATGTGTTGTCATAGTGCCCTGAAGCACTAGCTGGGGTCAGAGCTCTGCTGCCCTGCAGGCTGTATGAAGAGCTGAAAAGCCAGTCCCTAGCCCTAAGGAGCATCTGGTCTGAGAAGACAAATAACACCTGGGAAAGGAGGTGAAAGGGAGAAGCAATATGTATAAAAAGTTCTTGCATGCCATATTTTCACTATTCCTGCTGGCTGTGTTCATAAACTGGCTGAGCAATGAGGAGTTAGCTCATACTTGAGTAATATATTTGCTTGAAAACAGAGGGAAGTTACTGCTGTGTTCCTGCTCCATATGAGAAGTGCGTATTTTGGCTCTTAGAGAAGCACAAAGTTATAAGCCAGAGGAAGGGCCCAATTTAAATGGCACAGTAATGCTATAGAAGGTTGAATCTTGGCATTAAAAATGCCAGTGGTGACCTCAACTCCTGGCAGCCTCAGCTGTGTGTAGCTGATTCAAGACAGAAGTTGTTTACACACCTAGGAGGAACTGAATGTTGACAGTACTTTCAAAAAGAAGTCTAGGTATTCAAATTCTAATATAGCTGATGCATTCGAATAAGCCTTTTAATTTCTGGTCATACAAGGATGAAGGAGAAGTTGATTGATAGATGAGAATGGTCAATCTTAGTGTGGGGTTTGGGACTGGCTCAGTGTCCTTTCTCTGCTGTGAATGGTTGTCTGTACTTGACAGTTAAATTTGCCAGCTATAATAAAAGGGTTGTCATCATAGCTAATTGATTGCACTAGAAGTTCCTTCTCCTAAATTCCTGAGCAATACAGAACTGGCGTGAACCTCCTTGGGGTTGGACTAGATGACCTTTAAAGGTCCCTTCCAACCCAAACCATTCTATGGTTTGCCATCAGGCCTGTGGAAGATAACACCATCCCACAGCAATGGGACTGTGTTAGCCTTAAAAGTCTCTGAGTAACTTGATTTGTTTTGATTTCTTCCTTGGGCTCTATTATTAGCTTGTTTGCTGAAGGAAAGGACATAAACAGAGAAAGCAGACATGACTTTTTGATTAAGTCCTCTCTAAATCTGTGTAGTAACTTTCCTGGTCTGCAGGTTAGTCTCCAGGCCATGTATAAGCATATGCCTACTGTGTTGTGTTATATGCTTAATGAGAAAAGAAAACAATCTCTCAGATTGCACACAGCCAGTCCTTTGTAAAAGCAGGGTGACTCTGAAGCCTGAAAACAAATTATTGAACGTTTGCTTCACAGTATTTAAAATTGCCACGATGCGATGGATACGTATAGATTAATAAACTGCACAGACTTATTTGGTTGTTCCTTCCATCTGATGTTTCCTTCCCTTATAACTCACTGTATTCATATAAGGATTTTTGTGTAACCTGTGGAAAAAATGGCACCAGCTTTCCAGTGCATTTTTGGAATGTGTGTGTAAAAGTAGTGCCATATGAAGAGCCTTAAAAGGCATCTTCTGAGTCCCAAAACAGCCATGGACTTACTTTTGGCACAGATTTCTTATGCTGCCCTGCTAGCTTATCTCAATTTTAACCTTGGAAAACTGGTCTTTGGAGGTAAGAAGTCAAGGTCTGCAGTTACTGGAGACTTCTGCAGAGCTGTCTCTGCTTGAGAGTTTATCATAGCAGAGCATATGATTTTTTTTAAGAGCTACTTCAGCTGTTGCTCTGAGGGTAACAGGGCTGAGGCTCTTCCCTCTCCAGCTCATTGTTATCCTTTGTAATTAAATAAGGAGAGTAACAGGTCAGAAGATGGAAATAGTATGTGGAGACAGCATTTAAAAAACCAAACCAAACCAACCAAAACACACACGCCCTGCCAAAAACAACAAAAAAATATGTTTTATTCTGTTCACACAGGTAAGTAGATTGTGTATCTCATTTTTATTTTTTTTTTTCCCCTAGGCATTTACCAGAAAAAGTCAAAGATGACATTCAGCTAAAGAATATGAGTGGGCAGTGGTTTTATGAAGCAAAGTCAAAGAGGCACAGGGATAAGATACACGGAGCAGATATTATTAGAGCTTCCATGCGACGGAAGCCTGCCACGCTTGGTAAGCATTTGGTTTACATTTTATTTTGGGAAGGCTGGCTCTTGGCTAACTTCAGACACTGTTGTCTGTGAAATACAAAAATATTGGTGATCTACAAGGAGAAAATTATGCAAAAAAAAAAGAGATTTCCCGTGTAGTTTAGAGTGTAAGCTTTCCTTCCTCCCAATGCTATGTATTAAAGAGAGATTTCTGTGTGATGACTCCTAAGAGGAGGGACTGGCTTGTGTTTATATTGTAGGACTAAAAGCCCTCCACTCCTGGACTGCGTTCTCATTTCTATTTTTGAGGTCCTATAAGCTATCTTGGAACATGCAAAGAATCGGAGATTGAGGAAATTGTTCTTTAGTATGGATTTCCAAGATTTTGGGTGCTCAGTTTGAGACCTCTGAGGCTTAATTTTTTTTTTTTAAGGAGACCAAAGGTACTTCAAGTTGATTTGAAATGGTAGGGACCATGAGCTAGAGCTAGTGGTTATAACTACTGAAATATATGTGCTGGGAGTTCTGGCGGCTAGAACTGGCATCTTATGTCCAGGTTACCTCTAAATGCACTCACCATCCCCACATCGTGGTGGGTGCTCTCAAATGATCTGTTAAAAATGTTTGTTAAAGCCAATGGTGTTCATGTGCCAGATAACAGTTGCAGACAATAATTTAGTAGTACAGATAGGTAGTAGTATTTTGTGTGTCAGTTGAGTAACGTTGAGAAGCTTGGTGCTTACTTGATAATAAACATTATATTCTGAAATGCTTATTTAAAAAACTCAGGTTGTGGGAAGATAATGCATTGTGTTTAACATCAGAAGTAAATACAGTGTTTTGTTTTGGAGAGAAACAAAACAAAGGAGTAAAACATAAGAGCTGCTCTACTGGATGAGACCAAAAGCTCATCTCCCAGCACCCTGCTGAGAGTGTCTGACAGCATGTGTAGGCTCCAAGGCCAGGACTAGACTGCAGCCAATTGTGCCTCAGACTTTTTTGAAATAGAGGAGGTATTTCTGAATTATTTTTTTCCCCATTAATTTGTCCAAGAAATTCTTTAAAGCCGTGCCTCTAACATTCACATGTCCTGTCTCGAGGCATTTTAGAACGAAGGTTTTCCACGTAAGAAGTGACCATTTCCTTTTCTGGTTTTGAACTGATCACCATTAACATTATCTGGAAAGGGGAAACATAACCCCCATTTTTAAAAAGGGAAAAAGGAAGACCTGCGTAACTACAGGCCAGTCAGTCTCACCTCTGTGCCCAGCAAGATCATGGAGTGGATGGTCCTGGAAACTATGCTGGGGCACACGGAAAATAAGGTGATTGGTGACAGCCAACATGGTTTCACTAAGGGAAAATCATGCCTGACAAATCTGGTGGCCTTCTACGATGGGGTTACAGCATTGGTGGATAAGGGAAGGGCAACTGACGTCATCTACCTGGACTTGTGCAAAGCATTGGGCACTGTCCCACATGACATCCTCATTTCTAAATTGGAGACATATGGATTTAATAGATGGACCACTTGGTGGATAAGGAATTGGCTGGATGGTCACACTCAAAGAGTTGTGGCCAACAGCTTGATGCCGAGTGGAGACCAATGACAAGTGGCATTCCTCAGGGGTCAGTGTTGGGACTGGTGCTGTTTAACATTTTTGGTGACATGGTCAGTGGGATCGAGTGCACCCTCAGCGAGTTTGCTGACAACACCAAGCTGTGTGGTGCGGTTGACACACTGGAGGGAAGGGATGTGCCATCCAGAGGGACCTGGACAGGCTTGAGAGGTGGGACAGTGTAAACATCATGAAGTTCAACAAGGCCAAGTGCAAGGTGCTGCACAGGGGCTGAGGCAATCCTAAGCACAAATAGAGGCTGGGCGAGGAGTGGATTGAGAGCAGCCCTGTGGAGAAGGACTTAGGGGTATTAGTAGGTGGAAAACTGACTATGAGCCAGCAATGTGTGTTTGAAGTCCAGAAAGCCAACCGTATCCTGGGCTGCATGAAGAGAAGTGTGGCCAGCAGGTCGAGGGAGGGGATTCTTCCCCTCTACTCTGCTCTGGTGAGACCCCACCTGCAGTGTTATGTCCAGCTCTGGGGCCCCCAACAGAAGAAGGACATGGACCTGCTCGAGTGGGTCCAGAGGAGGTCACGAAGATGATCAGGAGGCTGGAGCACTCTCCCTGTGAGGATAGGCTGAGAAAGTTGGGGTTGTTCAGCCTGGAGAGGAGAAGGCTCCAAGGAGACCTTAGTAGTGACCTCCCAGTATTCAAAGGGGACTTCTAAGAAAGCTGGGGACAGACTTTAGTAGGGCCTGTAGCAATAGGGAAAGGGGTAACAGTTTTAAACTGAAAGAGTGTAGCTTTAGATTAGATGTAAAGAAGAAATTCTTCCCTGTGAGGGTGGTGAGACACTGGCACAGGTTGCCCAGAGAAGCTGTGGCTGCCCCCTCCCTGGAAGTGTTGAAGGCCAGGTTGGACAGGGCTTTGAGCAACCTGGGCTAGTGGAAGGTGTCCCTGCCGGTGGCAGGGGGGCTGGAACTAGATGGCCTCTAAAGGTCCCTTCCAAACCATTCTGTGATTCTACAATCCCTGGGGGAGAAAGTAAACAGTCGATCTATATTTACGAAACCACATATAATATAGTATACAAGATTTTATAGACTGCTTTTCTAATTCTTTCAGCATCCGACTTTCTAGTCTGAACAAAGTTCTGGTTTATTTTGTTATCCTTTGTACAGAAAATGATTTTTTTTTTTTTCTTATAGAAATTGGCCCCCATCTCCTCTTAACCTTCTGGAGTTCTACAAAATCCTTTTGATTTAGCAGGGCAAGACTCTTACGATTCTCACCAGATTGTACTGAAATTTGCAATCTTTATTCTTCTAAGTTCTATTAAGGCATTTTACTTTGCACTAGTAAAGCAAGTAAGGTACTTCTCTCAATACTCTAAATGGACTACAGCTTGCTACTTTTTATAGGTTTTGTACTACAATTTAGCTTTGTTTTGCTGTGTCTAATCCTTTAGTGTTACACCTTCTCAATTCCTATATTCCCAGATAGGAGTTTGGATAGTGGCAGTTTAGTCAGTTTGAGGTTACTGTGTGATGGTTTTGCATTTTTAAGTTAACAAGAAAAGGCCTGAAACAGAAAAGAATGCAAAAATTCAGAGGTGGTTAGTGCAGCATGTTTGTGGTTTTGGCTGGTTTGGGACTTGAAGGTTATGAAAATCAGCTGTAAAATTCTAACTAAATTTTACAGTAATTTATAGCTTAAAGGAAAATACTTAAGGTATATTATCTTAAAGGAAGATAAATTACTCCTAATCTTATTAATTGAACAAAGGACCATACTGGTACATTCAGAACTATGTGCAATTACTTGGTTTCAATGGCTCATTAGATGTCCAGATATTTTTGCTTGCAGTGATGGATAGCAAAAGTGAGAATAAAAATTTTGCTTATTTTACATACTAAGAAATTCTTCATTTTTAAACTGTTGAAGTAGTACAAAAAGCAGTAGAGGAAATAATGTAAACTAATGTTTTGACTCTGAAAGGGGTTATCAGAATAGATCCTGTCCTCCAAAAAGATATGCAAATGTATTTGCATTTGCTGAACGAGTGGGGCTTTTTGGTTGCTTTTTTTTATACTTACCTTCTTAGCTTCTTGTGGTAATTCTATCCATAAGGGGTTAGCCACCTGCTTCAATGACAGTGATGATCAACTTCCAGTTTACTGCTGTAGGAAGAGAATAATTGACTTGATTAACTGAACTTCAACATGTTTTCTGTTTTCTATCATTTAATTGTTTTTGTTTCCTCAGGATGCTGAGGTTGAATTTTTGGTGTTTATCTAGGTGCAAGAACTACAGGATCAGTCTTTACCAGGGTTGTGGTAGAAAACTTCTCCATTTAGGATCACTTTAAGGTCTAAAGCAGATGGTCTAAAGCCTGGAGCAGTACATGAAATTTCTAGTAGCATTAAAAAACCCATTCTTCAGAAAGCACGAGATCTGCTCCTGTACATAATTAAAGTATAGTGGACTTCTGAAATAGCTGTAGGGCTGAATACAAACACTTACATTTGCTTCTTAAGAAATCCTGTATGGACATATGGGAGACGACAATATTCTTGTTTCATGTTTTAGTTGAAGTGAGTCAGAACAAATCAAACAAAGCAAAGAACAGCTGGGTGAGCAATGTTAATAAAGAAGTCTTTGTGCCACCAGAACTACATGGCATTGTGGAACATCAAGAAGAAGAACAACAACTGAAATCTAGTTCAAGGTAAGCTGTCTGTTTAATCATACAATATATATAATATCAGGACTGGTGAAACTTGTGAGCTGTAAGTTCCATCCAAAATACTGTACTTGCCTCTTATTTCAAAGGTCATCAAATGTTTCCCCAGAATCGCCCAAGGAATTCGTGCATGTGAAAGGTTGACAGATCATAGTCATGTATTGTTAATTGTTCTGCATTCAAATTCCTCTTCAAGGAAAAAGTTGTCAATGATGTATAGAATGCTGCCACACATGTTCTCTTGTCACAATTTGGTCCGGTTCCCAGAAGCGAGATCAGGATTTTCTGCTTAGAATGGCTGGCCATGATCAGTCCCTCTGTGCAGGGGGACAGTAAACTCTGCGTCTCTTCATTTGGTCACTTAATGAGACCAGACTATTGATTCAGCCTGAATTTTAAGCTTGGATCATGTGAAGAATCAGAGACTAAGAAATTGCTCTTCAGAATTTTCCAGATTTTTGGGTGCACTGTTTAATGCTTGTTTTAAGGAGATCAAACTTACTTCAGGTGGAAAGAACCTTGGATACTTACGGAAAATAATTCAGACTCTACCAAGAAAAATAACTGTCTTTCTGGAAGGCTTCTATTCAGAGTAAGGCAAGATGGTCAGCTTGGATATGCCTGAATGGCTATAGTTGTTGCAGGAAAGTTGGATAAGTAGTTTCTGAACTACAGAACATTTTGTATTAAATCACTCTGAGTCAAGTCTGTATACATCCCAGTCAGCTCCATTTTGCTTTGAAATATCCTGAGTTGATTTCCGAGAGAGACATGTCTTCTTTTTGAAATACCTACATGTAGTAATTCATTGGCTGTGTGAAAAGCTTTCAAAAAGCCTGCATTTGAAAAGGAAAGTGCTGATCTCTTAGCTAGGGTGACTGCAGGTGGAAATGAAATGTCTGTAAATGGCCAGATTCCTCAACGCCATTGAGGAAACAAGAACCAGGGTGTAATACAGATAACTGTTGTTTGTGCTTTCTGTGAACAGAGTGAGGTAAGAGCCAGAGTTACTTCTTTAAGGTGGCTGTTTTACTTCTGGTTGTGCCATTGATCTGCTCTGTAACCTTTTGCTTTCTTTCTATCTTCTAAGGCCTTCTCTGTATGTCATCTGTTTTCTCTTTGCAGCAAGGCTTCTCTCCTACTATGCATTTGTACAGTATCTAGTAGCAGTTGAATCTTTCACTTTTGTGGTCTGCAAACTGGGCACACATATTCACGATGAATGGCACCAAAGGTTTGTGTAAGTCTTAACAATTGTGGCTTGCATTGCTGGTCTTTCTTATCCTTTAGGTATCGTTATCAGTGAACTCAAAGGGGTATTTGTCTTACCCACATCTGAAACCATGCTAAAAAAGGTCAAATAAACTGCTTTGTTATAGACTAGTACAGTAAGGATGATAAAAGGTTGCTTATCACAAAAAAGAGCTTAGCTTCTCCCCCACCCCCAGGTTGCCTGATAAAGCTGACAGAGTTAGTTGTTACTGAATGTATTTTTTTAACAGGTGGCTTTTACCTTCAGGAGATTGTTATGGAGTTATTTCTTTATGGACAGCACAAGACACGCTCCTGTTTAATATATCTTTTAGAATATTTTGCATGTCATCTTGCACGTCAGGAGAAGATGATGATGATACTTTAAAAATAGCACAGCCATATAATGTTATTCTTACCATTACAACTTCACAAATTGTGTGTGATTGATAGAGTAATACATTTCATAAACTGCCAGGGCAGCCTCTTTAAAAGTATAACATAACGAGTTTAAGAACACATAGGCAATTGTTTGGAATATGACCAACTTGGTAGTGGTGTTTAAGTTAAAGTGATTTGATGACTTATTTCAGGTCACAGCCGTGCAAAGCTTGATAGTTATTGTTCTGGACCCTCTGCTGCCCCTTGCTCCAAATTGTGCCAGAAATTAATCAGCCTGTATGCCTTGTTCATGTGTGCTCATACTCTCACCAATACCCTTTAAAGCAAGCTCACACAGTCCAGGATTTATGAGGCAGTTGGAAGTGGTCCTTAGAATATGTGGACTGGATGCTTACTTGCATTTACTTTGCATAAATACTTGATTAGGTGTCTCAGATTATTTGCTTCTAAAATGTCAAAAGATGAAGCAAGCAAAATGGCAGGACTATGTGCAATTCAATGCTTATGATTTCAGTATGGGCTTATTTCACTGTGACTGAGCTTAGTTTACACAACGTGTGGGGAATTTGCAGGAGGTGCACTATGTCTTTAAAATACTCCTCTTTTCTATTCTCTTAATACTGGACTTCGAAAGAAACTGGCCTGACATGGCTGTGGGCTTGTCTCTAAGGGCAGCAACTGATCAGGAATTGAGTAGAAACACAATTCTGGGAAAGCAATAACCCCACCAGTTGGGTGGGAAGGGAAAACCTAGATACCACAAACATTTAATTTGGCTGTTAGGATAGCAGAGCCACGACGAATTAATTGACTCTTCCTGTTGCAATGCAGTAGTCTCAACATGGCTAGAATTAAGAGGATGAGACAGAGTATCATTCTGGAGTTTAGGACTGCACCAAGTGAGTTCACAGCTTCTAGTGCCCAAATGCTACATGTGGTTCGAGCACTTGGACTTTTAAAAAATTTTAAAGTGCTGCTTTCAGGGTAGGTTTGTGGGAGTTGTGGATTTTAGGGTTTAGGATTTTTCCCCCTTCTCTAAGAGTGGGCTTCAGGCCAGCACTGGCTGGCAGGCTTTGCATAAACTGAACAACTGCTAACCTGAGGATAGGGACCAGAAGATATGTGATAAAAAATTACCCAGACCTTTTTTTTTGTTCTGGATCCTACTCTTAAACCAAACCAATTCTTACTGAATGTGAAGAAAGTTCAGTTCTGGTAGATCTGTTTGTAAACTGCTCAGGATCGAATCCAGCCCTGGGGCCAGTTCAACTGCTGTTGAGTTAGGATCCTGCTATATTAGGTGGGACAGAAATCAGCCCACAACTATATTCTTAAAATTACCATAGTGATCTTCATCCCCACACCCCAAATACCTAAATTTAGTAATGAAGCTATGATTTTTTTTCTTGGGCATTTTATCACTGTGGTACTTTCCTTGCATACCAGAGTCTTTACAAGCCAGGTGTGTGAAGTGTCTTTGAAGGTGTAACCTTGCACAGAGCAAGTTTTCCTAGGGTGACTCAGACTGTCAATATTACCTCTGTTCAGTGATACCATCTGTCTATATGCTGAAACTCAAAAAAAGGGCAGTGTTAAAGGGGTTTTACCTTTCAAATTAAAATTTGTAGGTTGTTTTCTTCCCTAGGCTAGAAAATATTCTTAGCCTACTTTGAACAGGTGACAGTTGTGGGTTCTAGAGTTCTGCAAGGTGAAAAATTTGCACAAAAGTCCTAATTCCTAAAATCCATGTAGTTTTGCTGGGATACCTAGATAAGGACACTTTTATGGAGTACCATTAAATTGCATTAGCTTTACTCGCACCAGATTCTCTACTGTTCAGGATGAGCCCAGGAAGGCTTTTTTTTTTTTTAATGGGAGGCTATTTCTGAGTAGACTGTATTGACAATGCCTGCAAATCTATAACCCCTTTCTCCATCTTTGCTCTTGCCTTTGCCTTGTTGCCTCTTGGTTGCTGTCCAGTGCTGTCCAGTCTGTGTGGAGTTTGGGCCTTCACTGTGGTTCTCAGCTCTTTGTTTTGCTGAATTGCAGTGCAGGAATTTTTTAATCAGGGTGTATTTATCAGTTTGGCTTCATACACTCTCTTAGATTAGCCTTGTGAATGCAGCATATCTGGGAACTGATTGTTCCCAGATTGTTTGCCATCTGTATGGGTTGAGGGTAAACTCGTATTTTCAGACCATTTGTTGTGGAATTTACAGGATCCTGGGTGTGGTTTTCTTTTCTCTACCTTGTTTTCTTTAGAGCAAGGTTTTCAGTATGTAATGCCAAATGAACAACTCTTTAATTTTTCTGTGGTAAATCTGAAGCAGCATTGCATTAAAATACTGTGGGATTGTGTGTGTGTTCAATGAGACTTAAAGTTACCTGCCTGCCTGTAAAAACTGCAGACCAAAGAATGTCTTACCAGTTTCTTGCAGCCCAGTGTACATAACAGTATTTTCTTCATTTTACATGAGCGAAGGCTTGAAGCATTCATGACCTAGACCTTAAAAAAAAACAACAAAAAAAACCCAAAACAAACAAACAAAAAAAAAAAAACCAACAAAAAAACCAACAAGATCATGTTTGTCTTGTTGGGTAGTAGATGGTGTAGATGAGACACAAAGTACAGGAGCACACAGGTGCTCTTAAAAACAAAACCAAACTCTAGTGCTTTATAAAAGCAAGAACACAAAGTCTAGTTCATCCGAACAAAGTTTCTTTAAATACATGTATTTTCAGACTAAAAAAAAAAATGAAGTATTAGAACTAAGGTTAAAAACTAATGTGGAATGCTATTTTTTGAAAAGAAAAGTTGCAGTACTGAGATCTTTGGGAACTATTTTTTTTTTTCTTATTTAGGATCAGAGAAGAATAAAAAGAACAATAATAATCTGTTATATATACGTGGTGTGTACATATAAGAGTCTGCTGCAGTTAGTGCTGAAATGAGAACAGTTTATTTTTTTCACCCATGCCATAGTTTCCATTACCAGATCAGCTCATACCTTAAATTTGTATCACTATGCGTGGTGGTATATTTCTTAAAGGTAATGTTAAACCAAAAGAGTGAGGAAGAGATACAGAAGTTTATAGCTGAGATTACAACTGGTATTTTTTTCCTAGCCTTATGTTCAGGCTGCTTGTTACTGTGTCATCTTCTCCATAATGATTGATGTTTTCCCATTTGTAAAATGGAAGTGATGTCACTTCTCACACACACTTAGCAGTCCAGAGGCCAGTAGCCTTTCAAGTGTGGCTCCCAGACATTTTTTTTCTAAACTTTGAGGTTAACTGTACTGCACCCTGGAGAAGATGGGAAAGTTCTTTCCTCATCAGGGCAGACTGTTGCCAGTTACCCGACTGGAGAGATCTTTGTCCATGTGAGGAGGCAGCTCCTGTTTGAACCTGACCCTTGATGAGAGCTGGGAGCTGTTATCTTGTCCTGAGGTACCACATCTGTCCTCAAAAGCACTGTCTTGTGGCTCTGCTGCTTACCAATCAATATCTGAAAGCCTTTTCACCCATACCAATGATCACGACCAAAGAAATACTCAGTATTGGAATCTCCTTGTACATCTATAATGGAAAAAACACAGGAGTTGTTTTTCTTCCTAGCATGAGGCGCTGTTTCCTACCTTGAGAATATTCACTTTTCCTGCCTTGTACTGTTTCCCCCATTCCCAAAATCATAAGCACATAAGTTGGTTTAATGACAGCATTTTCTAGATAAAGTTAAGATGCTGAATGATGTTGTTCTATAAAGATCATATTTAAATCCACATCGAACTTCCATCTTCAAAAAACAAATGCTTTTTCATATCTGAGATGTTTAGATAAACTCAAATTGTAATAATCTATTTTGGAAATGGTTTTGGAAAAAAACCCTTGCATCGTTCTGCAAATAGATGAAATATTTCTTGATATAAAGTAGGAGCTGTCTCTTCTAGCTGTTTTAATTTCTCCTTATTTGGGCTATAATTAGTCAGGATCACAAGTAATAACTTCACTTATGCTATCAAACAACAGATTTTATGGATCTTAATTGGAAGAGTAGCTTATAAGCTGTACCTCTGAGGGAATGTGTTGTCATCTGTGGCGTGTCATGTATTTGCCGTAGTGCTGATAGGGCTCCTCTGATTTTTCTTACTCAGAGTTTGCAAAACTCTATTTTTATCAGATTTTGGCACTTTCTTCCACTTTGATTTCAGTCCTAGAAGTATAAATGTAGGGCAAGGATGGAGATGACAACACCGATATTGTCTGGAGAGCGGCTATATTACATAAAGCTTGCTTAAAAATCTAAAAGATATAAAAAAATTATTTCTGTCACACCAAGAAGAAGTTGTATTGAATTCTTTAACATGCAAAGAAATTTTTGTAAGGAAACAAAGCAGCAAGAATATTCCCTTGCTATGGAAAGGAGAAGGCTTGTTTCTAAATGAAACCTCATCGTCCTCTACAACTACCTGAAGGGACGTTGCAGAGAACGGGGGATGAACCTCTTGAACCAAGTAATAAGTGATAGGACAAGAGGTAATGGCCTCAAGTTGCACCAGGGAAGGTTTAGACTGGATATTAGGAAGCATTTCTTTACAGAACAGGTTGTTGGGTGTTGGAATGGGCTGCCCAGGGAGGTGGTGGAGTCCCCATCCCTGGAGGTGTTCAAGAGGCGGGTTGACATAGCACTTAGGGATATGGTGTAGTTGGGAACTGTCAGTGTTGGGTTAACGGTTGGACTGGATGATCTTCAAGGTCCTTTCCAACCTAAATGATTCTGTGTGATTAAATCTGATGGGAACAGGCTAAATAGAAAGCTTTAGGTGCCAAGAGGTTATATGTGAGTATATATAAATGAATGTTTGTTTTGCTTTTTCAAAAAGGCTTAAAGTAATGTCCTGTTTGCTGAAGTTTGTTATATGCTTTTTCTTTGCAGTTCTAAAACAATAACCTCTGTGTTAGACAAACCAGAGGAAAGATCTATGAAGGCAGCAATCTCACAAGTAAAGGTATGGCTGGTATTAAATATAGCAGAAGCTATCTTTTACATTTTGTGTGTTTCTTTGCTTCGGTGGTAAAGACAATTAAAGATTTGAGGAAGAAAGATAATAAGGTGGAAAACAAATGAGTATTGTTTTTGTTTGTTTGTTTTAGAGGGAGACAATGGAAACCACTCAAAGTTCAGCACCGAAGTGCTGTTATGGCTATACTCAGTGGCTGTCTGTGCTTGACATTATTTCTAACCACTGAAAAGAATTGTCCTGCTGTGTTTCAATATCTCTGAAGTCACAGAACTAGAGATAAAATTATTTAACTTGCAACAACTGGGGATTTTCAGGTGTCTTTAAGTGGTGGCTTATCTCTGCTGTTGGTGACTTCAAAAAGAACAAGATGAGGCTATCACTAGCACTTCTGATAGTTCCCTGGTTCATATTGTTTAGGTTTTTTTGTCATGTATCCAGTTTGAGGCATGCTTTCAGACTCTTTGCTGACAGGGGAGTGAGGCAGAGGAAATCACTGCACTTTTCGTTTATTTTGTCAAGACTGTACTGATGCAACAATTTGACTGCAACTATAATGTTCGTTCCTTTTTTAGCAAAGGAGAAATCCATTTAATACCACTGCACCAGGTGATAACTTGAACAGCGGGGAATCAGAAAACAGACCAGCCACTCTGCCTCAGCTATCAAAGGGTAAATATACTTATTTAGCATATGACTGTGAATTTCTTGGTGGCTTATATGGAAATTACTTTTACTTTCATTGCTTCTTTTGTAAGATATCAAAACCTGTTTTATCTTAACTACTTGGACCTATCAGCTAGTTCATTTCAAACCCCATGTTTTGGAAATGACTGTTTACATGAGTAAGTGGGTTTTGCTTCCTTTGTTTTACTCACAGTTCCAGTCAGTATTAAGCACTCCATCTGAGAGGGCTGTTTGTCCTGAATTGCATTTAAGAGAACAGAGAAACTTCCTTGAATTTGGCATAGCTGCCTTTATGACCTTCCAGTCTTTACTGCTATTGGCTCAACAGAAGAAACCTAACTCTTTGATCTTTATTATTTTCCTTTGTTTTCTCAGTCCTGTTTATTTTCAAATCCTCCCTTTCCTGCAGTATTCTCCGCAAGCAAGTAGATGAGTGCTGATATATCACAATACAGGCATTTGAAGTTGTAATTTGCAGGTTTATATGTGGAAATTACTCTCCTGTCTCTGTCATAAAGCTTGCCAACAGGAAAAAGGAAGACTTGCGCATTAGGAATAAAAAAAACCTTATCTCCCTACCAGGAGATCACTTCTGAATTTTACTTTGTTCCGTATGAACATGGAAATAGCCTGATTCAATTTCTGTAGGTTGCTGTTGATGTTCTGAACCCGAAGAAGCATATGCATATTCTAAAGCTGCCTTTCCCTGCAGACTTTGTCCCTTGCAGGAATAATGCTGATCAAAAATTTGTTGTGCTCTCTATCTTTGGAATCATCAAATAGTTAATATTTCTAGAATAAGAAATAACTGCAGGATTTACATCTGCTAAAACATCCTATTACATACAAATGAAATCAATACCAGTGTTGAATTTCTGCATGTCTTTTACTGCAGATGTTTTTAATAAACCAGTATAATCACTACATTCTAGATCTGCACTGTCATACCCCTCTGTTTATGCAGATGAATGTCATGTAAACTCATGATTTATTCTCTATATGTCTTACAGAAATTTTGTCACTCTCAGAAGAGAGCCAACCTAAACCAAACTTACAAAATGATGAAACAGAGAAACATAAGAAGCCTTCTGTAGAACCTCCTGATGAATCACAGAAGGGACTAGTTAAGCGTCCTGTCCCAAAAGCTAGAAAATTAATTCATAAAGCAACAGGTCCTGTGTCACAAAGAGAAGATTTTGTTCCAAAACCAGCCAAACAGACTGAGAGGATTAATGGCATTGGTACACTGCCCAGGGGCATTCTGAAGCGCAGTTCAAGTTCAAGTTCCACTGACTCAGAAGTTCGTGTTAGTCAGATGTTAGATGTTCCAAAAAAGAATGGTCTTCCTACTGCAACTATTTTTGAAGGAGAAGCTGAGAAGAACTCTCTTATGGAAGAAGCGGGAGACTCCACAGAAATTTCACTAGAAAAACTAAAACAAGTGAGGTTCTCATCTAGCACAGGTAAAGGAGAACCTCTGCAAAGCCCACAGCTACACCGTGGTAGAGAAACAGGAGAGTTTGATTTGTTAGAATCTGATGAAATAAAGAGTAGTGGAAGCAATGCTATTAGATCAGATTCATTGGGGAATAAGCAAATTCCTGCTGCAAAACCTTTGGGAACCTATTCATCAGCTTTACAAGTAAAAACAAAAGATGGCTTACGAGAAGATACATCAGCATCTGGCCCTTGTGACACTAATAGGTCAGCCTTCCTGGGTAATGAAGCCTCGCAGACAAAGACGGTTACTCCTAAGAAACTTGAAAGTCTGCAGAAAACCTCCAGCAATAACCTGCCAAATGGCAATAACGAACTGAGTGTTGATGAGACACATGAAAATAAATCCAACCAGATCTTGAGCCATGAATCAAAGTCACACAAAAACTTTACTGGTAAGAGACTAATAGGAGAGAAGAACAGAATGCAATAGCATATGGCACGTATTCATTAATGTTTAAATCACTTGTATCTGAGAATTGACAACTAGGAAACAGAAATAGTAGGAATGTGCTACATACTGCAGAATTAAATTCTAAATCACCTTTTTGTATTTTAATGCTCTAATGTAGTCCAGTATTTTTTAGATTATCTTCTACTGGTATTCTTAAGAATTAACAATCAGATCAGAGCCTGCATAGGCACCTTTATTGTGGATGATGAAGGTGAAGTGATGGCATTTGGATAAAATACCTGTCATAAGGCCTGGTAGATCTGTCTGCATGGGAACTGAAGAAATTTTGGTGTACTGCTGTTGACTGTCTGTGGTAGTAATCCAGTTGTGACTTGGCGATTTGCTCATGGGACTAAAACACAAGTATTCTGGGTTGTTCCCCCTGCTGCCTTCCTCTCCCCACCCCCCCCTTCAATGTAACCATTTCCTTTAGAATGGGGATAACCAATCTTATCTGCTTGCACCCTCGAAAGTAATATGATTAATCTTCCGGTAGGATATATCAATGCAGGAATTTTACTTTTTACTCCATTGCCTGCAGTATGGTTCTTTCCAAAAATACAAGGACAGAGAACTCTTTTTCTCTGCTAACAGTTAAAAAAAATAATCTGAGAGATTTTTCAAGATAGATCAAACATTTATAGAATTGTGTGACTGATTCCTAACTCTGTTAAGTTTGTTTACCTTATAGATAAACATCAGCTTTCTGCTAAAACAGAAGCACATGAGGTGTCAAATACCAATTCTACAAGTCTTCAACAAGGTAAGCCTGATCTTGTTGAGGAGCAAGATGCTAAAACCACTTTCAAGCCTGACAAACATGCTGATGAACTCAAAGTGGCTGATGAATCTGTATCAAAAATTTTAAATTGGTTGGAAAGAAGTTCTGGTACTGAAGATAGGAAACATGTATCAGCCAGATCCCAAGGCAGGGAACCCAAAGAGGAAGTGGACTTCTCATCCAGAACAGCAACTCTTCCTCCAGAACACAGTGGGCCTAGCATGGATGGAAAAACAAAAGTTACAGAAGAGTTACTGTTTGGAAAGATTAAACAACAGAATAGTATTTCATCTGCATCACTTTTTTCAGAAGATACACAGCTGATAAAAGAGAGGATGAAACCTAAGAAAGGGGAAGAGAATGAGAAGCAAAATGGCAAATTCCTAACTGAATTGGAATGTACAAGAGATGAAGAAAGAGAACATGGTCAAGAAATCAAGCAACAAAATAAAAAATCAAATTTCTTGGAACATCAAGAACACAAGCTACCAGCTCAGAAATGTGAATCAGAGAGGGCAATACGAGAAAAAAGAAGAATAAAGGAGATCAGAGCATTCTGGGAGAGGGATAAAACTATCCTCAGTCATGGGGAGAAAGAAGTTAATATCAATACTAATGCATCAGGTGGTGGTGCATTGAAAGGTCTCAGAGAAAGTGACAAAATAAACCCAACTGCAGTATACCTACCTAATGGATTGGATGATCAAAGCAAGAATATGTTAAGAAGTGCTAAACTAAGTTGTGCAAGCCAGACTTCAAGAAATGAACATCAGAACTCTTTTGAGTTTGGACCAGGCCACACGGTTGAAAAAACAGAAAGAAGATTTCCATCTGATGAAGTTCATGAATCCACAGAATTGCCAAAAGCCAGTAACTTGGAGTCAAGAGTTGGTGCCAATTCAACTTCCATAGAAAGTGAAGGCAAAGATGAGAAAGAAACACTTAAAGAAAAAGCTGCTGCTTGTTCCCAACAGAAGCCCCACTTCCAGGTTTTGTCTTTAAAAGAAAAAATGAATGAAAAGTCCAAGAATCAAATTTCAGATCCTTCACAGTTCCAGAGTTTGAGAAACTTCTGGGATACTGGAGTTAAATTACAGAATAGCATTGATAGGGGAGATGTTTCTTTGCCAAACAATACTAGTTCAATAACCTATGAAAGAAAATCAAAGGAAGATAAAAAGGGCAGAGAGAACGTGAGCAAGCAAGAGTTAATTCAACAACAAACCCAAACATCTGAGAGAAAAAACACACAGAAATTAGATTCTGTGGTATGTGAAGTGTTTCTAGGATCACCTACACTGGAAGGTCTGAATGTGACACACACAAAAAATATAGACTCTGTCCAGCTGGACAGAAAACCAGTTATCTCAAAACTCCAGGAAAAGATGGGTCTTCCAGAGCAAGAAGTTAAAGAATGTATAGAAAAAGGTATTGTTTCATCAAAAGAACATCATGTTTCCTTGCATTTGCTCCAATCACCCAGTGATAAAGATGTTTTAAAGGAGACAGCAGTAGATGATTGGCAATGTTTACCTATAGAAAAAGTGGAGAACAAGACTACTCCATTAGATGTCAGTCTCCCTAAAGAGGAAGCTGCAGAGACTGTGGATAAGGTTGTTCAACCTAAAGCTGGGCTTGATGCATTCAAATTAGGCCTAAAGAAGTTAGAAAAGGAAGCCTCTGAGTTGTCATCTAATTTGAACCTAAAAGAAAACATTTTGAAAGAGACAACTTTTCACTTAAATCAGTGCAGGGTTTTTGAAAGAACAGTAGAACAGAGCCATGACACTACTTCTGCTGATCAACAAAAAGAAATAAGTAAAAGCTTAGGGAAAATGTATGTGCCATCAATAGATGAGCATGAAAACAAAAAAGGGCCCAGGAAACTGTTTAAGGAATTTGAACCTTTCTGTCTACAACGTCAGGCAGCAGACAATGATGATACTCTTGAGGGTTCTCAGAGGCCTCAAGCTGGTTTTCAGAACCTGTTCAGGGAAACCTTTGCATCTCAACCTTCTGAGTATAGGAGGGTGGGAATGAAAACATCAGATGACACAAATAGTTTATCACAAACTAATTGCAGCATAGAATTGACATGCCAGGAAGATACTGGTCAGCCTGAAGAGGTCAATGAGATCATAGAAAAGTCTCTTGCCCCATCCAAGGTCAGTGGCTTGAGATCTGCTTTAGAGAAGCTGCTGGAGGAAGTCTCCGAAATGCCACCTCCTAAACCAAAACGTGCCATTAGCACGGTACCAAGGCCTGCTGAGATGGAAGTTAAAAGCACAACCTATGAACACGATGGAGACTTGCCACAGGAAATCAGTGAGACTATAGAAAAGTCTGTTGCCCCATCCAAGGTCAGTGATTTGAGTTCTGCTTTAGAGAAACTGCTGAAGGAAGTCTCTGAAACGCCACCACCTAAACCAAAACGTGCCATTAGCACGGTACCAAGGCCTGCTGAGATGGAAGTTAAAAGCACAACCTATGAACACGATGGAGACTTGCCGCAGGAAATCAGTGAGACTATAGAAAAGTCTGTTGCTCCATCCAAGGTCAGTGATTTGAGTTCTGCTTTGGAGAAGCTGCTGGAGGAGGCCTCAGAAATGTCACCGCCTAAACCAAAGCGTGCTGACAGCACAGTGTGGAGGCCTGCTGAGGTGGAAGTTAAAAGCATGACCTGTGAGCATGATAGAGAGTTGCTGCAGGAAATCAGTGAGACCATAGAAAAGTCTGTTGCTCCATCCAATGTCAGTGATTTGAGTTCTGCTTTAGAGAAGCTGCTGGAGGAGGCCTCAGAAACGTTACCGCCTAAACCAAAGTGTGCTGACAGCACAGTATGGAGGCCTGCTGAGGTGGAAGTTAAAAGCATGACCTGTGAGCATGATGGAGAGTTGCCTCAGGAAGTCAGTGAGACCATAGAAAGATCTGCAGTGTCCAAGGCTGAATATAAAGTATTTGATGTTAATTTGCAGAAGCTACAGAAGGAGGTTTCTGAAACACCAGCTTCTGTGCTGGAAAATATGGATAAGAAAATGCAAGGTAAAATAGGGACTAGTCAAAGTGTACATGCTCCACATCAACAAGAGAGAGATCGTCCTCAGGAGATACAAGAAATAATAGAAAAAACTTCTGTTTCAAATATTGCAAAATTCAGTGAATTCAGTAGCTCTTTAGAAAAGCTTCTTCAAGAAGCATCTGAAGCTTCATCTCCAAAATCCAAAGAGTTACATAAACACGAGAAGTTTGGGGATCATACATTTCCATCACAAAAAGATACTTTATTTGTGACAATGTCACAGCCATATGATGCTTTACGTAGCTATCATACACAGATGAAAATATCTATCAAAAGGGGAGCTCCAGAACAAAATATCAAAGCCTCAGTAAATGATCTTGCAGTAAGTGAAACTAAAGCTTCTGATCTTCCTAAAAGAAATGGAGCTATTAATAAAAAAGAAAAGAGAAACTTGGCTCCCGCTGATCATCTTCCCTTGGAAGGAGAGACCAGCATGACTGCAATCAAGCCATTCAAGATAAATGAAAAAGGAAGGGGAGATGAAAGCACATCCTTGGATGCCTCTGAAAATAATTCGGAATTTAAAGCACTGTTGAAATTCAGAAGAACAAGCACACCACTTAAAGATGAGAGCAACTTCCCCCAGCCAGAAGGAGCTCAACTCTACCTAATGTCTCAGCATGAGGATAATGATGAAGAGGAAGGGGATGGCTCAAATTTGGGATCCAAGTTTTCAGATGAAAACTCTGAGTCCCACTTTGGAACCAGAAGCTCAATCCGTGAGCCGTTTGATTGCTAAAATTCATGGTGATGGGTTGTTAAACATGGCTACAATTTTTTTGGTAGCCAAGTTGAAATATATTAACCAAAAGTCTGTGTGATACTTATTTCTTAATTGGATGCTTTGGATGTTTGTTTGGGAAGGATCAGAAGAACTAATTAAGTCCTTTAATTGGAAAGTGTTTGACAAACATGTACTACATTTGGGTAAGCCTCTTCGGTAAGGGGAGTTTAGCAGCATGAATCAATCACATCAGTCTTCATGATTTACCCTTTTCTTCCTCCCCCATGACAGCTCCTTCAAATTAATAACGTTGTAACACTTGAAATCTGGTATTTCTTTTAAATATCCTGGATTAAAAAAGGGGAAAAAAAAATATCAGTGGCTGACTGAGTTCATTCTTTAGTTTGACCAGCTAGTCTTCAAAGGTAAATACTTATCAGTGGAATGGCTAGATATAAAGACAATACCAGTACTTGGTGCTATTTTGTTTAGCATTGCTGCCTGTTGCACTAGAAAGTGGCCATATAAATGAAGTGGTCTGTTTGCTGGGATTCTTATCAATTGGTTGAATGACAGCTCTAGTCAATGTATAGAATGTGATCGTCATTGAAGAGCTTAAGATAGAGGAGATAATTTAACCTTTTTAATCTGTTCCTGAGAGACTAGGAGTGTTTTCTTTATCTGGAATATCCGATTAATTTGTGTAGTTTCCAGGGCCTGCCAATTTACTCTTGAGCCTGTTTTGAAAGTGAGATTCCAATAGAAGTCAGTGAAAACTCAAATGAGAAAAAATGAAACATAATTTGTTTTTACCCATAATTACAGGCAGCAACACTGTAAGGCCTGGTTAGTTGGCTGATGGGGAAGAAAGCGCAATAGGGAGGAGAGAGGGTCTTAAAGTTTTTTGAAAGAACTAGGTTTGTGTTGATTCTGCCTTTGGAGACAACTGCATAATTTCAGGGATCCAAATATCTCCACCGTTGGGGTTTTTTTTGTGGCTGTTGCACAAGTATTGAAACAAAACTTCTTTCACTGGGGAGAAAATATAATGGACAAATTTACAGTGAGGAAAAAACTAAAGCTATTAACTTTTTTTTGTGCTGATTCATAACAAGATGGTTACAAAATGGCTAAAGTCTGTGTTTACCCTATAATTGTTTAAGAACAATAATTGCCATAATTGCCTGAAACCCACTTATTAGTCAGTACAGCCAGAGGTACCTACACAAGGCAAATCAACCAACCTGCCTCTCTCTACTGATGGTTGAGAGAATTTAGAGAAAGCAAATGGACACTTAAAATTAGACAATTCTTTTGTCTGGGACTTATTTTGTATCTTCATTGAATATTCACTGTCTTTGTTAACAGTCAAAAGAGATTCTCATGGGAAATCCATGGTTGTTCTTTAGTGACTTGCTTAAAAAGGCATGTCTGTGTGTGCAGTGTTCATGTGTTTTGTCTCGTAACAGGTTCAGAAGAAGAATTAAACCCTGTTTTGATGGCTTTGAAAAGGAGTGCAGATAGGAAAATGCCTTCCAAAAGTCTAGAGGACATTCCATCAGCCACCTCAAGTGAGCACAAAGCTTGTGTGTGTCTCCCATGACCCTCAGTTTGGCTTAAATGTGTTCATGCTGGTCCTCCATACAGCTTTGTCAAGTAGTGGTTTTGTCTGTCTTTCTCAAAAAGCTGTATGGAGCTTGTATTGTAGAACTGAGTTCTTTTCTCGTACAGTTTAGTTTTCAGTTCTTTTGTGTTAATTTTGAAGCAACACTGGACTAGGAAGGAGACATCTTCCAAAAATACACTGTGTTCATCAGTGATGAACTGTTTCTTGGATAGTGAAAGTATTGGCAACTACCCAAACCAGTAATGAGCAGCAGCTGCCACTGTCTCCTGGCTGCTTGCTTGGGTCTAATTAGTAAACAGTAGAATTATGAAAAAATCATCTTAGTTTAGTAGTTTTACCTGTGTGCTCTAGCAGTTAATATACCAAACTTACTTGAAGAGAATACAGTGAGACAAGATTGTACTTAAGATTCATTCCTGACTTCTCTCTGTAGCCTCCTAGGATTATTTTTTTTAATTTTTATTCCTGTCTCCCTTCACCCTGCCCCCGACGGTTTTCCTGCTGATCTCATGTCTAACAGGGAAGACATAAACTGAACTTCTGTTTGTAAACTGAAGTGTGGAGGTGTAGATTTTGAAATATGTTGGCTATTGTTGGCAAATATTACTAATACTACTTATGCTATTGCTTGCTTCTAGTTTCTAGGTATGCACTAACATGGTTGCAGCAGCACACTTGATAGAAACTGTGTCAACACGAGTCCGCTGCTTGGATGTAGGCTTGAAGTAGTGTGTGACATAGAAAGCATCTCTTGAATTTAACCATTCTAATGGCTCTGTTTGGTTTGGGTTTTTTTTGTCCTCATTACTCTTAATTCAGTGATTACCACTGCCATCCATTTTATCATACTGAACAGCAAAATTTCTAACTATGTGTTACTTTTTTCCTGCACAGATAAAGGAAAAATAAATAATCCAAAGGAAGAATTAGCTCTTAGTGCTGAAGATGGTAAATATCTTTTGTGTCTGCATGGAAGTTTATTGTTTTCTCAATGGCTTCTCTTTGCTAGTGAAGGATTTTTTTAAAACCAAGAATTGTATTGCACTTTTAGATTTGATTAACTTCAGCATGACTGAAATGCTTTTGTAGAGTTTTACTGTATTTTATTCTTAAGGAATATACTTACGTTATGTCCTGCTATATCTGCAGAAACTCTGTGCCACCTACCAGTGTGTTACTTTGGCTGTTGGTCATTCAGCCTATGAAACACTTACTAAAGTCATTAAGAGCTTTGAACATTAGCTCAGTTGAAAGACTTGGCCTAAGTAAATATTGAATTTGTCTGTTCCTCTGTTGCATTATAAGATGCAAGATGGCTTTTGCTAGTGTAAAACACCCTTCAGAATACATCAGTTGAAAAGGAACCTCTCTTACAATCTCTATCTCAATCCAGCAAAGTAGAATTACTCTAAGCAATAGATGAACTGCCAGATCAGCTACTGATGATATAGCATCAGTCTGTTAGTGCATTACAGATGCCTTACTGTTAAATTTTTCTATATACCTTTTGAAATTCCGAATCTAACCAAAATAAAAAGCAAGCCTACTCCAAGAATAGGTCAAGATGAACACAATAGAAAACCATCAAATAACACTGAATATGGTGGAATATAACACAGAACTCTCTACTGCATTGAAGCACTACAGTTTTAAAAAAATTGTTGTGCACAGATGCATTTATTGTCATGTTTTAAATGCTTTAAAGCATTTTGCTTGTTAGTGGCCTACAGTATAAATAGGATGATTGTAGCATAATAGGATGCATGCAGTGTCCAGTAAATTAACAAGACTTAAGTACTGCACTGCACTTTACTTTCACATGGAGGCCCCTACTGAAAGCATGTTTTACATTCAATATGGAATGTATCTGAAAAGGGTGGTGGGGGTTTTCAATTAAATTTATTGAGTGAACTTTTGAAAAAATGACACACACAGCCAAACTGATAGCTGCACAGACAGAATAAGGCAAGCTCTCTTGGAAATACTATTCATCTTTTTGCTGTGCTTAGCTTGTACACTCATGTTACCTTTGTTATGATCCAGCTCCTCAAAGGAGAACAGTGATGCAAAACACAGAAACATATGGAGCCTGGGGAAGTAAAAAACTTCCCACATATAAAATATGTTGATGCTATTTATAACATTGCAAAGCTGTTTGTGCTGCTGAATGACTGTTGTCAATACTGCACTGAGCAGGTCCGAAAGCTGATCAGCATCGAGAGGGGAATGAAAATGCAGCAGGAAGTGAGTAATAGGATTCTTCCAGCAAACAATGGAGAGACTTCTCCACTTATGTTTAAACTAATACGTTAAAAATCCTTTTTTATTTAACAACTAATAAGTTATACATCTGGACTAGATACTTGCTCAGTGGGGAAACTGCATCTAACTGCATACTGATCATAACTGATATGTTGAGCGCTGTTTGAGCTTCAACAGCAAAAGCTTTGCAAAAGCTTAACTCATGCCTTGCAAACAATCCCGTCATGTGTGCAGCATTTCATTTTAGGCAATAGATGCCCCTGTAGCTGGCTGTTTGTTGCCAAATAATTCTCTGTCATACAATATTCAGTATTGGTGCATTTTACAATGTGTATCGAGTCCAAAGATACAGAGCTTTAGTGCATTATTAAATATAAGTGGGGTTAGAGCATGGAAAATTGAGACTTGTGGGCTTCCTGCAAACTGGATTTTTTGCAAGGCTGGCTTGTGCAATTAAGCTCTGTACAGTGAAAGAGCATAGAAGTTGACTTCAGTAGAGGTATACAAAAGTTGAAGAGATGGGCTGCAAAGAAGTGCATCATTAATGATATGCATCTTATAATTAACTAAGAATAGTTGAAACTTCCTTGTTCTGGTCTAAGAATTGCTTGATTTACACAAATGTTTCTATTGCAATTAATTAGACTGAGTAAATAAAAGAACAGGGTTTGGCTTGTACACTGACTTCTTACCAAGAACCTTATGATGACTTTAATGCCAATGATGGTATGGTTAGTGCATGAGTGCACTTAGCCTTGTTCTAGGAAGAAAATCTGGAAGGTAAACTGAAAATGTTTTCTTCATTATATTTGATCAGAATTTGCCTGCAGCACCCAGGCTTGTACATCATGTCAAGCAATGTAAACATTTCTGCTCCTGCCAGACAAAGTTCTTTGGTCAGTGTTAAGGAGATGTCAAAGTAGATTATCCTTCCTAATGATAGCTTCTCTGAGTCCTGGGGGGGGGGGGGGGGTGTGTGTGTGCAAATCTTGTATCCAAGTTGTAAACTGGTTGTGCATGTGCATGTATTTCATCTGAAGTCGTTTAACTGTGTCCTGTTACGGAATCTCACTATTTTGATGTACAAACATATTTTTGAAGCCTTTTGAATTGCTGCTCTTCAGTTTCCACAGTGCCTTCACAGCCTGATAAGCTATTTTCCAATCCTGAAAAACTCAAAGGACTGAGCAAGTCAGTACCATCATTCCTACAGGAAGAGGTAAGTTCCATCTCTGAAATATTGTAACTAAAACTTTTGGTTACTGTGGCATTTTGCATTTGTCAAGTAGTGCCTTCCAGGGTCTGCCAAGCTAGTTGACTGTTGGACCATGGCATGCAGTTGAGCTTGTGGTGTAACAATCGAAGATGACCCCAAACAACCTGTGTCTAACCTTTCCGAAGCTTTAGTCCAGTAACTAGAGGTTGATTCTTACTGTATAGCTCAACATACAGAGCATGTTTTATCTAGGAGGTTGAAGCATAGTGAATGTTTGCTGTGTATTCCCAAAGGCAATCTCTATCCTTAAACGAACAGATCTCTTTTTGTCTTCAGAACATCCGTATGTGCATATATTTATTTTCTTCAGAGCCTAAAATCTAAAATAAGCATGTAAAACTATAAGAAAGTCACCATCTGGTAACCCTTCTCAGAGGGGTATTAGCTTGGTGTTCTGCTTAGGGATGTAGGTTCAGGAACTGAGCTGTTAATTCTGCGTGAATGAAATTTCAGAATTTCCAACAACATACTGTGCCTGTAATAACAATAGACTGTAAGACTATTTTTATTGTTATTATCATCATGGTGTGGGCCTCGGAATAAGCTCTGAGGCCGTATTGAAAAGAGGTAGCTCCATTGGTCACAGGGAACAGGAAGCTTTAGAGAATAGGAAATACCTTGTCATTGTTGAACTTGGATATCCAACACCATAGATATTTTTTTTCATTCCTTCCTGAGTGCCATATTATGAATGTGAATGCCAAACTCCCCCTCCCACAAGCTGTTAGCAAATGGTGGTAGAAACGCCTGAGTCCTGTCAAATGAAGGATGTGTATTAGTGGACACAGACTTAAATGCGACATGGGAATTTGGGGCATAAATATCACAAAAATACCTGTGTCTGTGCTATAAAATGAGGAGCTGCTGCTTACCCCAGCCCTTATCACTGTAAGTGCAGCATAAGCATCAGTATTTTTGATTATTTTTCTAAAACACATGTCTAAAAGTACAGAAGGGCCCGAATCAGGAATATGCTGTGCCCTGTCTTAGCCTACGCCCTACTAAAGTCTGAAATAAACAAAATGTGGTGATACAGGTTTGACTAATCTTACCTTAAGTGCAGAACTTAAAACCATTCAGTGTCTATGAATTACACCTCTAACTAAAGATTCTCTAAAACTTCACTATCCTAATGCCCCTTCTGAGAAGAATGCAGAGGAAAGTTTTCTGTTAGTGTTGCACCATGGACAGATGAAAACATTAGTATCTCAAAGTATTAGAGGTGGGATACTCATTTCAGACTTGTTTGGTATCTGGGCACCTAAAAACAACCAGTTGCAGCCTCTGTAAGAAGCCAATTAAAAAGCTTACTCATGTGGGCTTTGAATGAACGAGTCTGACAAATACTTGAAAGTCCAAGGACTATATGTAATCAGTCTGGTCATGTAGAAGGGGTTTGGGGGTGGTTCATATTGATACTATAAGAAATTTTCAGCACCCAAGTCTGTTTATTCTACCCCCAAAATTTATTTTAAAAATTGTGATTAGTCCCAATACTGTTTTGAGTTATGAAGCTCACAGCACAGGTTTTATTACAAGACATATGCATATATAAAAAATAGTGTATATCTATAAAAATAGCATGTATGTATACCATGGGCTTGTTCTGCCTTGGAGTTTATCATCACTGCAGTACCATCTGGCCAATACAAAGCATGAAACTAATGAATGGATAACATAAATCTGGTAGAAATAACAGGTAGAAATAATCATTGTAGACACCATGTAGTCACGATAGTATTAACACTTATTTCTATGTGCTACTTCAGTTCTGGAATTAAAAATACTGAATTCTGATAATAACAGACTTTCTAATTAAAGAAGAAATACAAAGAAATATATCTTAAAGTACCAGTGTCTTTTCCTTTTGCTTAAAAGAGATAACAGCCTAAAAATTTAAGGGTTCTCTACTTGTGAATAGTAACAATATCCTTATTTAATATTTGGAAGTAACTTTAAAAAAAAATTGTATGTGTACTGTGTTCTGGAGGCATGCAGTCACCCAGTGCTTAATTCCTTGTCTCTGAACTTCCAGACATTCCACAAACCTCCACAAGAAGAGCTTTGATTGTTCCCAGCCAGAGAGCAGGCTTTACGTAAATTTAAGAACAGGGTTGAAAGTCAGCAGAACTGGGTTCAATCCTGTACCTCTCCTGCTGATCCGCTGTGTGGACAGCAGCTAAAATGGTCTTAGGGAAGCCATGTATCCTTCCTCTATAAGAGGGCTTAGGATATTCCTGTCTTTCAAAGAGTTCATGTAACAGGACTGATTATCCACACTGCTTAACTGTTCCTTCACTCCCTGGATTTATTTTAGACAGTCCCAAACAGTGCTCTCCGAAACAACTTTTCTCTTAAGGAGCCTTGCCTTAGGTAGGGTGGACATTAGTCAGTCCTTACCTTTGGCCTCTGAACTGGGGAACAATCCTGGCCTGCTTTTACTCAGCAATATAGACAGCCAGAGAAGCTACAATCAACGGATCTTTATAAAGACTTACTCAGAATGCTTATATGCTAGGTATTTATTTCTGTAAATATTAATTTTCTTAATGTGTATAGAAGTTGTTGTTTACTAATCTTGTATCTGTTAGTAGAAGATCTGTGACAGCAGTTCAAAACTGTATAAAGGAGCGGGGGGAGCCTTGTAAATTGTTCGTGGGTGGAACATAACAGGGAGAGAACATGTTCTGTAACAGCTTGCAGAGGAAGATGCCGAGGCACACGTGGGAACAGTGATAGCATTGAGACAGAACGGGGTTGTAAACACATAACCTGATGATGACCAAGTCAACCAAAACTGCAGTTCCCTGATGGAAAAGCAGGGCCCTGCTTGCCTTCATGTAAGAAAGGCTTTTTGTAAAAGCCATTCACTTGCATCCAGTGCTGTTCCACTGTGCATGTTACCTTCCAGCTACCTGCCTTCAAGGTAGAGGGCACAGAATTGATAGGATTTTCTATATAACAGAAAGGGACTGGTAAGAGACCTGAGCATTATCACTTGAATATGTTTATGCATAGGGTAGTGAAGTAGGGAAATTGAGTTTAATTGCCCCAGTAAAGTTAACTTTGTTTTCATTGCTATTTAAGATTTAAAAACCAAAAAACAAACCCAGTTCCATTACTGCTTTAGAAAACTTTCAGTGTAGTTTTCCATCAGAAAAATTCCCTTTCAACTTTTTAACTGCATGACCTAATTCAAGAAATATTAATTACTTGTGTTGCACTACAAGGAGATTTAAATTCAGGTTTTCACTGAGTCTCAATCTATATTAAAATTGTTTGCTTTTTTTTTAATGTTCCTTGTGATTATAAAGAACCTACACAGACTTTCTTTCTGTGATGTTTTTGTAGAGTGATGACAGAGAGACAGATACAGCATCAGAAAGCAGTTATTCCCTTGGCAGAATCAAGAAGAGTCCCAGCTCTCTAACCAATCTTAGCGGCTCTTCTGGCATGGCCTCCTTATCCTCTGTATGTAAACCAAAGCCTTGTTGTAATGGCACTTTGCTTTTGCTAATCTCTTCAGTATTGTTTTGTCTCCCTTCTTATTCCTTTTGCCTTTCTTCCCTTGGCATCTGTCTCCTTCCTTCCCTCTCTGTTACGTGAACCCTTGCATGGAATTGCCTAAACCAAATAAAATCTGTTTCACTTTTTTTTTTGTTTGTTTTCTAGTAATATATCAGAGCCTGTTCAGGACTCCAGTGTGCAGCATACTCTATAAACACTGAACAGAGACATGGCTTTCACCCTAAGAGCTTACATTTGTAGCTGAAAGTGGGGGATAATTTATATAGAACAAACATTTAGAAAAGGAGAAAGTGGGGAGAAATAAGTGAAAACAAGAGACAGTATTGGTATGTGGTGTATGTAATTAAATCAGTGAACCAGCTAACCAAAAGTCAAGACTTTATGGGGAGAAGTAGAATTTCGGGGAAGGATATTGAGATTAAAAAATTGTACATCCTTCTCTTTCTATATAAGTAGCGTTTAATTTTCAGTGTTTTATTTAGGTACAGAATTCAGCCATATAGACTTTATCACTAATCATTTTGTCGGTATTTTCAGAAGGCCTGTTGTCCTAAACCCTTAGGCTCTGCTTTCTGCAAGGACGATCAGCTGAAGAGATATATAAGTAATACTTCAAGGGTCTGATTACAGGCAATCTCCAATCTACAGTATCCTATCACTTTATTTCTTCGATCTCAATGCAATAAACACATTCAAATTTTTTTTTTTGTAGAAAACTTGGCCTAACACCTTTGATTTACAAATAACTTTCTTCTGTTAATCTGCTTGCTAAGAAGCTTGTATAACAGTGTCCATTACATTTTGTTATTACATCTAAAGGGACACGGTTGATTCCTTTACTGTCTGAATTCTAAGCATAGCTTCTACCCTAATCTTGAAGTATCTGGGAAATTCAATGCCTGGAAAATTTTTCTCCTCTTGTATGATACAGGTGAGCGGAAGTCTAATGAGCATCTATAGCGCAGACTTTGGCAATGTGGATGTGAAGGGGAACATTCAGTTTGCTATTGATTATGTAGAACAGCTGTACGAGCTCCACATTTTTATTTGCCAGTGTAAAGACTTGGCAGTGGCAGATGTTAAGCGACAGCGTTCAGACCCGTAAGTACAGAGAATATATTTTATTTCTTAATGGAAGTTTTTCTTTTAGTGTGAAAATGAAAACTGATGTTTTTTTCCAATCTCTATAACCCATTAAATAGAAGAAGAGGCTATAAAATGCCTTACGTGGCTTTCCACTCTGAACTGAATATAGAATTGCCACTGGAAATTGTACATATATTAACATGGGAAGCTCAAACTTTTAAGAATATGAAATTCTCTTTTAAAATTCAACTTTCCAGATGCTAAATCCTGCTTTAAGTTTTCAGTAGGATTAGAGCCTGTAATTATGATATCTAGGCATACTATAGTTAAATATTCTGTGTCTGTCTGTTTTGAGGAGACATTTCAACAGATTTTGCCCTGGTAGAAGGAAGTTAATGTCCCATTTTGGAAACTATTGTTGTAGTTCACCACTGCTGTTCCATTTCTTACATGTAACAAGCTGACCAACATAATGGCTAGTTAAGTGGATTTCTTTTACTTTATAAGGAAATACCTGTGTATTTTGGAAAGGGAAGTTGGAAAGAGTGGGGTTTTTGTTCTTCTAACAAGCCTGTCTAAATTTTAGGTATGTAAAGACCTACCTGCTTCCAGAGAAGTACAAGCTGGGCAAACGGAAGACTTCTGTCAAAAAGAAAACCTTTAATCCAGTCTATAATGAAATACTGCGGGTATTTATCAAACTATTACTAGATACGAAATACTGCATGCATACATGAAGTACGAGGAACCTTAACTTCTACGCACAGGTCTAGCTGCTCTCAGAGACAGTAGGATGAGATGGATTGGTCTGTAGAAGTACCCATGTCCTTCCATGGACAGGTTAACTCTCCAGTATACTCTGGATACGGCATTGAGAACACTGGTTGTTGTATACTTCTTGTAAACAAGCACAAGCTAAATATGAGTGTAAGATGCTTGAAATAAGAAATAAAACATGACGAGTTTTGTTCTGAAATGGAAGAAGTGAACAGTTACAGATGTATAAACCCAGACATGTTTTTTTTCTAACCTTGTCACTTTCAGACACAGCATTGACAAAAATCCAGTTTGTTTTATTTTTTCCTCATTTCTTCCTCCTGGCAGTATAAAATTGAGAAGGATCTCCTAAAGAACCAAAGCCTTAATATCTCTGTCTGGCATAATGATACCTTCGGGAGGAATAGCTTCCTTGGTGAAGTGGAGCTGGATTTAGGAACTTGGGACTGGAATGATAAATCCAACAAGCAGATCAACTGGTTTCCACTCAAGCCAAGGGTAGGTTACTAAGGGTGGGTTAGCTATTTTGTGTTTTTCACTGTGTAAGTACTAAACCAAGTCGTCATTTATTTAGGCCTGGTCTTGTGTGTTCTGTGGTTTGTGTTGGTTATAATCATAAATAGCCCTTTACTGGTAAATGGAACATACAGTTCTGAGGTTTCTATTAGTCCAGTAAGTAGCTAGCTCTTATAGTAGGAAAAACTTTCTCATAGTCTAAGGAGTAGGAATTTCAAGGTATTTTTCACTTATGTCACGTTGCTGTAACAGATCCCTGAAGGCACTTGTTCCCTGAACATGAAGCAAACCTCCCGAGAATATGGAGCAAGTGCAGTATCATTTTAATATCAGATATAATGATGACTTCCATGTCTGCGTGCCTCTTGTTTGTTAATGGGTTTCAGTCAAAATCTAAACTTTTAGCTAAGCCACTGCTAGAAGTTCTGGTTTCTTCTGTTTTCTTTTTCTCTTTCTTTTTTTCCTTGAGTTTACTCCACTAGTTGATTCCAAAATTAGCTCAATCCAAAATTCAATAATTTGTAGAACAAAACAGAAATGTCATGGTAGTCTTTTTTATGGTAGTCGAGTTTAATTCGACTGACTTTAAAACTGCTCTGGGTAGATAAATGTAACCAAATATTAACAGGTGCCATGTTCCATCTACAGATGGTCCGTGACTCTCTGAAGAAGTGACATATTCTTCCACCTTTTTGCAAGATAACTCTTCCTGAGGCTGATTTTTAGATTGTATTAAATGAGACAAAACATTCCGATAGAAATAAGTTTGTAAAAGTGCACTTTCTGTTGCACAAAGAGTAAGTTTCCTGAATGAAAGAGTGTGTGTTCTGGTTTTAAATAAGTGTGCAGCAGTGGAAAAGATGCACCCTCAATGCCTTTTGGCCTCTCCTGGGTTGTCTTTTCTGCTTTAGTGGAAGTGCTATGTATCTGAGGCATGTCAAGTGATGAAACATGCCCTAAAATCTCATGTCCTGTAGACTGATGGAAGACTAATGGATAAGGAAACAAGGGGGCGGGGGGGAAGCCTCGAGTAGAAGTCAAGCTTCTTCCAGTGAAAAGCTTTGGTAAATTCTGTGCATGAACTGCAAGGTTTGAGATTTGTGGGGTTTTTTCCTTAAATTTCAGACTTCGACAATGGCTCTTAACCTAGAAAACAGAGGGGAGATGAAACTAGCTCTCCAGTATGTCCCACACCCTGTTGGAGGTATGGATTGCTTCTTTGTTTGGGTTTGTTGGGCCTTGGGGGTTTTGTTCTTCTTTAGGGGGAAAAAAAAAAAAAGAAAAACCCAATAATCTTTTAAAATGTTTTTCAGCCAATTCAGACATCTTGCTTTAACAGTAGATTTTTTTTTTTTTTCTAGAGGAGTAAATCACCGTGGTAATGAATTCAGTTTAGGATCCAAAGATCACTTTAGGATCTTTGGTTGTTTTTAATGGTACTACAGAAGAAATGACCTCATTGCTGTAATCTTAGATGTTTAATGCAGTCTGTGTGTAACAAAACTCTGTTTCTTGCTAATCATTTTAGAGATTATAAATCATCAGGCAGGTGCTGTGATTTGCTAAATAAGCAATGACAACACACTAAATTCAAGCAATATTAGAAGTAGAAAACAGCAATAAGTATTTAGAATGCAGCAGTTTATAGCAGTACAATCTGTTTGGTTTAATCTTGTCTGGCAACTGATACTGGCTGGTCTGACAGTGAAGTTGGGTCTTTAATCCAGCCAGTCAGTCAATAAAAATCAAATATATTAAGAGCACAAAAGATCTTATTTGAAAGTACAAGTGGCAATAAATGCTAACATCACATAGACTGAAGACAAGCTGATCTCTTTATCTAGGAGGCTTGGAAAGAGAAGACCAGTAGCATGTATTTGTTCAGTTGTTACAGAAAAAATGTCATTGTAGGAATACAGATGTGATGTGATCTTGCAACACTTTGGGATGAAGACTGCAGCTTCAAGAGTACAGAGAGGAATGTTGGATTAAGATGTGCGATAATGAGAGTCTAGGCTGAATATCACCTCTACAACTGGGCAGGAACTGCTGCATCATAGAAATTACCCTTAAAAGGGATCAGTAAGGCTTAATCAGATGTTTCATTTTATTTTTGCAGGAAAGAAGACTCTACCTACTGGTGAGGTCCACATCTGGGTGAAGGAATGCCATGACCTTCCTCTTCTGAGAGGCAACAGGCTCAACTCTTTTATTAAGTGGTAAGAACTGTAGTTGGTCATCAAACATGGTGGCCTAATAATGCTACTGATGTGCTTCCTAATCTTATCTTAATATTTCTACATTCAAAGTAGAAAACACCTAATTACTTTCTGATTCTCCTTTATTGTAATGCAAATTGTCCTGCAGGGCTTACACCTTCAAGCTGCTAAGTATATACCACCAAGTAAAACATACTGGGAAAACTTCCTGTGTAATCACTACTCTTTCATTTTGCTCAGTTACTTGGTGGAAGACCTAGTCAAAATTGTGTCTGCTTTTATTTGCATTTAAACAAAGTATGTTTGTGCAAGAGTATGGTTTAGCTTAGCAAATCGTGGGAGGAGACAGAAGTGAGGAGCATAGTTGTATTTCTTCCTCCTTCCTTTCTGCATACAGACTAAAAACATGAAGAGACAAGAATAACAAGATGGTTGGGAAATCTCTGGCAGCAACAAAAAGGTTTCAGCGCCATTAGTGATAATACAGCAAATAAACTCACTTGTGCTTCTTCCCCACCAGACTTCTTCCCTTCCATCCTCTGAAGCACAAGGGTGGGTACGTGCTGCCAGTATTTCTTGGAGGGGACTGACAATATGACCTTTGACTTCATGATGCTAAAGCATCTTCTCTTCAGTCACATTCTAACAAGCAAAGGACAGTGTTTAATCAGCATTTTTTGTCTGTTCAGTGTGTTTAATGCAGGCTATGCTGTGCAAGTGCAAACTGACAGTGTGGTTTTTTTTTTCTGAAGTACCATTCTTCCAGATACTAGCAGAAAAAGTCGCCAGAAAACAAGAACAGTGGCGAAAACTACAAACCCAGTATTCAACCACACCATGGTCTATGATGGCTTTAGACCAGAAGATTTGAAAGAAGCATGCATAGAACTCACAGTGTGGGATCACAACAAACTAGCCAACCACTTTCTAGGAGGTCTCAGGATAGGCCTTGGAACAGGTACTGGACAATCAACACATTAATCCTTAATTTAAAAAATACAGTCTTTCCTGTTTTCCTCTTCCATTTCTTCTCTTTTTTGCAATGATCACTGAGCAGCCTTTCAGTTATTTACTGAAGAGTTTCATTAATAACTTACCTATTCTTCAGCACAGACCATGAAATGTAAATAATAGCAGTATTACGAGGGTTAGGATGACTGACAAGTAAGGAGAAATATTAGAAATAAACCTTTGTCTGGCCATACATTGTATCTGGTACTGCTTGAAGTATAAGAATATGCTACTCCTGCACCCAAAATCTTGATAACGCTTTATGAACTTAGACATGCAAAAACTAGGCATGTGGTGTGAAGACAGTATTGGGTGGAGATAAAAAGATAGATCGGGAATGCATGATAAGGATTGAAGATATTGGCTAGAAAAACTTATCAATGCAAACAAGTTTTTAGCATAAGGGCAATATAAGATGTGCAGATAGAAAAATTGTATGTTTTCCTTACTATATTTGACCCTTTCATTGTCCTGTCTCCTCTGAGGGGAGGATGTGTTTGAGTCTTTTCAAGCAAATACAATAAAAAAATCACTTTTTCCCAAATTAATTTCTTGCATGGTTCACCAGAATAGCTTAAAATACAAATTAGTATAATAAGTCTCAATTTGAATTTTAGAGTGCCCAGGGCTGTATTTCAGGACAGAACCAGTGTTCTGTTTTATTCTTAAACCCTCTCAGATGTTTATCGCCAATACATCTTTCTCCTTGGGATTGTGACAAAAAGACAAAGGATAACAAGGAAAAAAAGCATGGAGAAAGATGACAAAGTTTCCATGTGAAACTGTTGTTAATTGTATTTGACAGAATTGTTCAAGTGTAAAAATGCAGAACTGGCTCTTCAAAGTACTAGGTCAGCTACCTGAGGAGGTGCAACCGTTTTGGAAGATGGGCAGATTTGATTGTCCACTCTCAACTCTGTAGCGTATTAAGTAATGTTTCTCTTAAAACTAACATTTTTCTAGGGAAAAGCTATGGGACTACAGTAGACTGGATGGATTCTACTTCAGATGAAACTGCTCTTTGGGAGAAGATGATGAACTCGCCGAACACGTGGATAGAAGATACGCTACCTCTCAGGATGCTAATGGTCGCAAAATTGACAAAATAAGGTGGCTTTTTAATTGCTAGTGTCAAAAAGAAACCGTGGGAATGAAATTAAATGTGTGGTGGTGAAACTTGGAAGAGGAACACAATAGCTCTTTTGAAAGTCTCTGCTCCGTTGCTGTTCTGGTTTTGTGCTGTCAAATGTCACTTGGTATTTCTAATTAAACTTCTGCCTGCAGATTATTACATAAATTTAAGGGATTCTTTAATTTCTTAATCACTGAAAATGACTTCAAGAAAGAAGGCACTCACAGAATTCAGTGGTAGAGGTAGCTGTGATACTTGGATGCTGGTGTTGCCTACCTGAAGCGTTGCTAATCCCTTAAGTAACCTAAATTACTAGCAAAAATATAAGAGCAACTCAACTCTTTCTGTATACTTCTAGGATTGTTCATTAAGTGTTATTAATAAGACAAGAACAGGTTGTATTTTGTTCGTGTTCATTACTATGTGTTTGTATCCTCATTATGCTGTGTCGGATCTCTCCAGTGAGGAATATGTGCATGAAGAATTTTTTTTAAAGTCCCTTTATTTTTAGTTGTACACTTCTAGGACATGAAAGAAGCATTACACGAAGTGGTACTGTCGATGTTCGTTCTATTCTGCAGAGTGCAGAGGACTGTTAGTTCCAATGTACTATAAAAATTCAGGGTTATAAAAAGTTTGCTTATGTATGTGTTAATGTCTCGCTAGTATACAATCCTTACTCTTAAATGCTGAAGGCATAGAGGTGAAACATTTTTTTATTCAACAGTTACTCTAAAGGATCTAAACCTGCCTATTTTAGTGATGACAAGTATGTTGGGTATTTATTCTGTAAAGTGTACTCGTCTGTATCTGTAACCAGTAGCTTTTTTTTTCCAAAAAGTAATTTATCTGTGCTACAGCGCCACCATTAGGAGAATGTTGGGATTACGGTGGTCTTGGTTTAGATAGCTTTGCAGCAGAGGAAATAGGACTGGAATTTGTAACTTGTAGAAATGCATGCTACTAAAGAAAGGTAAATGCATAAAAATACAAAGTGTATTACTTTTTTTTTTAATAAAAGCAGCCTATTAAAGCTAAATAGGAATTAGTGTTTATTAAAACCCAGTGTTTTATGTTAGCAATTCAGCATGCAATATAACAAAATGCAGAGAGAAAACATTTCTGAAAATAAATGCACATTCCTTTGCTCCAACTGTGTAGGTCTAAAAGCTGGTGAAATCTTGCACCTCGCAGTAGAGAGGAGAAGGGAGCTTTTCACAGCTCCAACTCAACTGCTTAATTTAATCATAGAAATTTTAAATGCTACTTGGTATTTATTACACACTATGAATGGAAAAAAGGAAAGGTGCTATTCAACCTGCCAGGGAACCCACTTTCATCAGTGAGGCAGGCTGTGGTGTTTACAAATGCCAAAAGTCATTGCCAGTCCTCATCTCTTACTGCTTCGGGTGTTTTGGATGAGACGGGTAGCTGCTACAGATTCCACTTTGCCAGGTAGATACAAAACATTCTTGCATGACTAGGGAACAGTGTGCGTGTGACACTTCAGAACAACACATCCGTACTTAGGGGATACAGAGCTACTTTGCTTCTGTATTCGTAAATAGCCACTCCTGAAAGGGTGGTGATTCTGGGAAGGCAGAGGCACCCAGCTTGCTTATATTCACTGCCTAGGTGAATTCATTTTCACCTGACAAGGTAGGTGGCTGTGAACATTTCACTGGATTAAAGTCTTCGTTGTTGTGTTTCCCATGAAGCTCAAATCCATCGCTATGTCAAAATAGCTTTGGGGATGGGATCTTGAGGCTCTCGGTTTGCAGGCAAGTGTCATGTAACCTGCTGTGTTCTATACTGTACAGAATTTTGATAGCTAAACTTGACTGCCATCAGAATAAAACGTTTGGTTTGTGATAGTGTGTCTCCTTGTCATTTGGTCAAGCAGAACATCTGTCTCACTGTTCTTGAACCATTCTAGAGACAGACATTGCTTACCACTACACAAAATAGATCAAAACTCAGTTTAAATTTTGAAAAGCTACCTGAACATGAATGTAAGATTTGCTTGTGTGCTGCGCTTTAGTGTGAGTAATGACACAGCAGTGTTATGTACTCATCTAGATTAATCAAGAAACTGAGCCAAGTAACAAAAATGGACCCTTTAGTACAAAATCAGTGCTCTTCCCTGGTTTTTAATACATTTTTTTCAGCACGTGCAGAAAATGGGAGACAACTAGAGGTAAACCTATAAGGACAGTTGTCACCGCACACAAAAGTGAGTCTTCCTTACGCTTCCAAATTTACAGGAGGTCATCAGAGGCAGTCACAGCAGTGTCTCTGAAAAGTATTGTAGTGCTTAAAAACATTAGATATTTTAAAGTCATTGTTATTGTTAGTCTGCCATGGAGTCTGCATCAAGCTATAGATCTTTAAGTTAAAGATTTTTCAGCAGAGCTTTAACAGCTGTGCTTATAATCTTCTTACTGTTTTACTATTGTCATACAGACGAAAAATCAAAGCTGTCCTGGTGAGATGAGCTTCAGTAGAAGGGAAGATTACAAACCAAGCTGTTTCATCAGTGGAAAAAGTACTTTGATTACCCTATGCATGCTGTAGGATTTAATTGCAGAGTAGAAACATAACAATTTTGCCTCCTGCTAAATGATATTATGTTGATTTATTAAAAGGTGCTTGAAAGTAATGGCTGCATCTAATCACATAAACCAGCAGGAATTCTGTATTGAAAACATCTAAAGTCATGCTAAACTTACTACTTAAAAAAGATTATTGGTATTTTTTGACATTCCTCTGAATGTGGTTCACATAATAAATACAGCTTTCCACCAAATTCATAGTCACTACAGTAGTGTGTTTAAAATCGATAATATGCTGATAGAGAATGCAAGTTTATGAAGTTGATTAGAATAAAAAGTTTCAAGAAATGACTTTCTTTGTGCTACAGTCAAAAGACTTGTCATCTGTAACCAAAACTTTAAAGGTGTATAGTTAGTTATGAACTGGGGAACACTTTGATAAAATTAATAGCTATGCTTTAATTCTTAATTCCAAGTCACCTTTATGACAAAGCAGCCGTAATCCTAGAAAGTCTTTATATTCATCCTTGTCCAGAGAAACAAATGGGAGAAACACTTTTTTTTTTCCCCTTCACTTTGAGTTCATCTTTGCTTTAGCCTGGAATGAAGCTTTTTTGGCACACGTACATATGTATGCACATATATATGTGTGTGTGTGCTCTGAATTACACCATCTTTACTTCCTATAAACCCGGCTCCAATGCCCCAGCTCTCCTTTCATGCTCTGTGCTCAGAAACCCCCTCTTCCTTTTTCTACTTCCCATTTCTACAAGTAAGCCTGCAAACCTGAGTTGGTGTGGTGACCCCCATCACTCTGACTTTACCCATTTTGGAAGATCTGGGCTTGCCCCCTCCTTGTCTTGTTTGCTTCATAGCCTTTACCCACATTACTCGCTCCTCTGCTTCGTATCCTTTTCCAGTGGAGTCAGCAAAACCTGCACCAACTTTTTCCTTCCAGCTGCATTGTTTTCCCGTTCCCTATGCTATCTGCCAGATCTGGCATTAACTGCTGAAAAAATTGCCCGTTTTTAGGGCGCGGGCTGTGTCTTTACTTACCGTAGACATGTATGACCTGAGAAGGCCAGAGCCTGCCATGGTGATCTCCTCTGGCACACGAAGGGCACGAGCCGAGAGGGAGTTCTGCAGACTTGTGGAAATTCTCTTCCCTTTGTTGAATCTGGGTGCTTTTGAGAGTGTCAGCAGCATTTGTTTGCTAAGAAACCCTCCCAGCTCTTTCAGCTGCTCTCATGGGGCTGGCCCAGTTCCAACCAGCCCGGATGAAGGCACGAGCTCTGGGGTGACTGGATTCAGCCTCTTATCTCCACGGAGACAGAAACCTGCGGCAGGAGTGGCAACAAATGGTTGGGGAAAGAAAACACCTGGTAAGAAAACATTTTTCTCCCCTTAAACCTTGCTCTTCATTGTGTTTCCACTGGATGGTCTAAACCTTTTAGTCCTTCCTCCTCTCCTCTGTTATTTCCAAATGTGTTGGCAGGATCCAAGGTCGCAGCAGTGGCAGGGGAGCGCAGGACGGTGGAGGCGGAGGTAGCGTCCCTACCTACGGTCACTGCTATGCAGCTCTGAAACCGTCTGTGCTTCGCAGCCGTTAATTCATTTTTGCTGTATGTTATTTTTTTATCCTTCCTTTAAGCTGACTCCTTCCCACAGCCCTGTCTTTACCTCCAGTTAAAGCCCAGGAATTCACAGAACCTGACCATCGGCATGCTGTTTGATGTGCTGTGTAGGTCCAGGTCTGGATCTAAATGAAAAACTCATACATGAGTTTTAGGCTGACTTTTCATACATCTGGGTAGCATAGCCTATGATTAGGCACCAGTAATGATTTGGTGCCAATGTAATATAAATATTTTCCTTATTTTTACATGAGGAACCAGACTTCTAAAATTACATGCCTAAAATAATCCAGCAAATCAGTGTCAAAACCCAAGCAATGAACCATTTTTCCAGGCACAAAGTCTTTGTATCACAGGGCATTCAGTAATTAGCATTGTATAGATCTCTTATTCATAAATTACTAAGCATGGTGTAAGGCTAATTGGTTATTTTTAATGAGCAGTATAGCATTAAAATCTTATAAATCAATTAGAAGTTTGATGTAACTCTCCATGTTTTACTTGCATTTATAATACCAGATCTGGAGGAGAAAATAAAGGGAAAGGAAAAGGATTGCTTAAGGAATTTACTGCTTTATCACTTACAAGCTTTTTACCTAAATATAATAGTACTTCTTGTAGCTACAACAACAGAGCCCTTTGAGAAGGAATAATTAGCAAAGCTAGTAATCAGCAAATGAATAGGCTTGCATAAACACTAAGCCTAGATTCTTTGCTTTTGTATCATGGAGCCTGGCATCCCTTTCACCAGCCCGCCTAACTCTGAAGCAGGGTGAAGCAGGTGAGGAGGGCTGCAGGACCACGTGGGCTGTGGGCTGCCATCAGTTGTGGGAGGTCCTGTCCCCCCACTCTGGTGGATTCCCAGAGAAACTCCACCAGCCTAGCGCAGTGCTGGCCACATAACCATTGGGTACTGTTTAATTATGCTGAGTGTCATTAAGAGAAGTGGTCGCTATGACATTTTGACTCATCTTTGTGTGAGACAGGGGCTCCATGGCTCAGGATGAGAGGCAGGCAGGGATGGCCAACCCCACGAGTGATCCAGAGACGAGCAAAGACGTGGAGGATATGACAAAAGGCCTGGAGGAACTCTGTGAGAGCCCTGAGGAGGAGAAGAGTGAGAAGGCTCTGCTGCATTCACACCTAGAACAGCAGCATCACCTTATCTGTATACTGGAGAAAAAAGCAGATGATGCACACAAACGCTGCAGAGGCCTGGAGCAGCTCAACATGGAGCTGGAGAAACTGAGGACAGAGGATGCTGTGAAAATGAAGACCCTGACCCAACGGATTCACCATCTGGAGGGGCGCTTCATGGATCTGGCCAATAACCATGAAAAAATGATCCAGTTCAAGAACGAACACAAGAAACGGCACGTGCAGCTGTGGGAGGAGAATAAGTGCCTGCGGCAGAAGAACGAAGCGCTCTTCAGCCAGATGGTGAGGGAGAAGGAAGCTGAAGTGCTCCAGCTTGCTGCCCAGGCCAGAAAGCTCTCGCAGCAGTTGGACTCCTTGCAGGAGAAATGCGCTTATGAGAGTCGCAGAGCCCAGGAGCGGGAAAAGGAGCTACTAGAAGCTCAGAGCCTCCAAGCAAGCGCCTATGCCTGGGAAATCGATTCATTAAAACACCAGCTGCAACACCTCCAGGAGAAGCACCAACAAACTGCTGCGCAGGTGGAGCGCACTGAAAGTCAGCAGAGGGCTCAGGGCAGCGAGCTGCAGGCCAAGCTGGAGAGGGCGAACGAGGAGAAAGAGCGGCTCCGGAGCCTAGCCATGGAGAGGGGCAGAGCTCTGCAAGATAAGCAATGGGAAATTGAGCAGCTGGGGAGGAAGCTGGAGATCGCAGAAAACGCCAGGCAGAGAGCAGGAAAGTGCCTCGTGAAAGAGGCGGCAGCAGCAGACAATGATCTGAAGGTCCAAGAGCTCCAACGACAGCTCGAAAGCAGCAAGCAGGCGTGCAGCAAACTCTCGCTGCAGTTCGATGCTTACAGAAAGCACAGCATGGATTTACTGACTAAAGAAAAAGCGCTGAATGCCAAACTCCGTCATTTTATTGTGTAACTGCAGCTTCCTCCTCTGTTCTCGTCTTGGCAGGTGCCTCTACTGTAACTCACCACTGCATTTTGTTCCTCGCCACGAGACCCTCTTCTGGCAGAGACCATTTTCTGATTTCTCCGCATTTACCAGCTTAAATCCTCCTACAAGGATGGTTCTGTAGTCTGCTTTTTTGTTATGCTTTTAAAGAAGTAAGAGTTCTACACTGTTAAATCTGAAGGGGGATTGTTGAACTAGTCAAACCTGTGACATGAAAGATTAGGGTGGAAAACATAAAATATGAATTTGGTTTATTTGGTCCTAACCTCGGTTGTATCGTACATTTTCATTTTTTTACAGTTAAAATCACATTATTTTCCAAGACAGACCAAAGCTCAAACCCTTAGCCTTTTGCATTTGATTCTCCCTTGAAGTTGGGCATGTAAGAGGTAACACGGAGGATCCAAGAAAGAAATCTCACCTTGCCCTGTGTTGTGAACAGTCATGATTCAGCAACTTAACGCGTCAGAACACAACACCTGATGCTCAAGCAGGTGACTGTGTACAGTTGCCTAGTAGTCTTAGGGGTTTCTACAGTTGGTTTAGGTTTATTTAATGTCATAGCATTATCTATATCCCTGTTCAGCTCAAAATAAATTGTCAGGTCTTTGGGTGACTTCAACAGTCTTTGGAACAGGTTGAGGTCCTGGATGTTCTGATAGTTTAGGTGTCTCTTAGGTAGAGAAAATAGCGATGATGCACAAAAGGGAAAGGGTGTATGTTTGGCATTTTCTGACAAGGGAATCTTTCCCTTTCCTGTCAGCACTGGGGGATACAGAGGCATCCCCCTCTCTCTCAGCCTCTCTCCCAGCCAAGGAGGAGGTTTTTGGCTGCTGAGTTTCAGCTCCTGCTATTTAACTCTCCAACAAAAAAACCCCAGGATGGGACAACTGGCATTCCCCACCTGGGCTGTAGGCAGCTGCCTCGAGAGCTCTCCAAGTTCTTTCCTGTGTGTATATCAGGGGCTAACTCACCGTTTTAGCTAGCTGTTGGGGCAGCTCTTACTCTTGAGCATCTACAGCGCCGCAGCACTGCGTCAGACTTGGTACCTGTTGAGCCACGTGTTCAGAAGTGTACAGAAATGGCCAGAAGATCCTACAGCTTGAAACCCGTTCATCTCAAGGATGTACCTAACCAGATGTGCTTTCTAAGTAACAGCTGTCAACAGACTTGTCATCTGAACTTCTCTGGACTCTCCTTGGACCCACAGAAAGCCAGGTGGGAAGTACTGCTCTGCTACTGCACAACAAACCACAGCCTTTCTTTTGATCTGGCTCCTACAACTGTCGTTTCACACCAATTTTATGGACCACATCCTCTGACTTTTCACCCATCTTTTTCCCACTGACATGCCCATGCTGCATGTGTGTGTGAACACCCACTGACCCAGGCTACAAACTAGGCCTGTGGTCACAGGGGAAGGAACACGGTAGGACTTGAGTCTGCTGCTCTGTTTTAAATAGTCAATATGCAGCAAGGAGTGCCCGTTTCCCTCCCGTGACTGTGAGCCTAAACACAGGTGCCTAAATAGTCTAAATCTGTGCACAGGACACCCACTCGCTGGGTGACAGAACAGTCCCGCAGGCTTGCAGGAAAGCCCCCCCCACCCCAAACACTGCTGCCGTCGGGGACATCCCTCCCCTTTCCTTCCCCTCGGCTGTGTCTGTAGGCGAGAGACCCACCTCCGGCCCCCAAGCACACCCTTACACACGCACCCATCCCCTCAAGCACACACCTCCCTCACAGACGCCGTCTATCACACATGTACCCCCTCACACTCATACCCCCTCACACCCCCCCCCCTCGTCACACTCTCCCCTCACACACACCCCCCCGTCACACTCCCCCCTCACACACACCCACCCTGTCACACTCTCCGCTCACACACACGTACCCCCCCTCACACACACGCCTCCTGTCACACTCCCCCCTCACACACACACACCCCCCCGCCACACTCCCCCCTCACACACACGTATCCCCCCTCCTCACGGCCGCCGCTTTCCCGCGCGCGGGCGCAGTGGCGCGGCGCCCCCTGCCCCTCCCCGCTGAGGGTGCCGCTTCCCGACAGGCACCGCGGCGGGAGCGCCGGGCCGCAGCCGCGCTCCGCAGGCTCCGTCCCGTCCCGCCGGGCCCCTCGCCCGCCGCCGCCATGCGCCACAGCCTCACCCAGCTGCTGGCGGCCTCCTCCGGCGGAGCGAGCCCCTCGGGCGCCGTCTGGCCGCTGACCGGCGCGGGGCAGGCCCCGAGAGGGCGGGATGGCGGCGGGGAAGGGGATCCGGGCCCCGCGCGGCCCAAACAACAGCAGCCGCCGCGGCGGGAGGCGGGCGCCTTGGAGCCGCGGCGGCAGGAGAAGGAGCCGGAGGCGCCCGGTGGCCCGCTGGAGGTGTGGGAGCAAGAGGACTGGTTCCCGGGGCTGGAGCTGGGAGACCTGCTGGAGGCGGCCCGGCCGGACTGGGACCTGGACGCGGAGCTGAGCGGCTGCTTCTGTGGGGACCCGGAGCCGCTGCCCCCGCCGGGCCAGGGCCAGAGGCCGGCGGCGCCCGGGCGGAGGAGCGGCGGGGCTGGCAGCCGGCTGAAGGCGGCGGCGGCGGCGCGGCTGAACCGGCTGAAGAAGAAGCAGTACGTGCTGGGGCTGGAGAGCCGCCTCCAGGGCCTGGCTGCTGAGAACCGGCAGCTGCGGGACCGCAACCGCGGCCTGAGCCGCCGCCTGCGAGAGCTGGAGCGGGAGAGCAGCTACCTGCGGGCCGTGCTGGCTAACCAGAGCGCTCTCGGGCAGCTCCTGAGCCGCTTAGCCGGGATCCGCGCCGGCGGGCTGCAGCTCAGCACCAGCCTCTTCAGGGACACGGGCAGCCCCCGCCGGCATCACCACCACCTCCAGCCTGCCGGCGAGAGCAGCGACCACGACTACGCCCTCCCCAGCTCCCGGCATCCCAGCCTGGAGGAGGCGGCGGTGGTGACGGAGACGGAGGAGGAGTGGGCGGCCCCCGGCGGGATCTGCCTCCACGTGGACCGGGATCAGGTGTCGGTGGAGTTCTGCTCCATCTGTGCTCGGCGAGCAGCGGCCTCCTTCAAAATGTAGGGTCAGGTACCTGCTGCAAGTACTCGTGGGGTTCTCGCCCCTAGGGGCCTCGCGTCGTGGCGGAGGAAGCAGGCGATGGTGCGGAGGAAAAGGATAAATACAGTGGTGATGGGGTGGTATTGGGGGAGATGCAGAGGAGGGGAACCTGGTGCTTAAGTGGCCAGGGTAACAAAAAAAAATAAATTCTCTTGAACGGCACATTGGGAGCCAGATGGTGGCCTTGGTTAAAGGTCGTGTAAATCTGGCGTGTGGACGGTAGTGGTCTGAGCCTGTTTTTTGCGTAAGAGTCGTGCGAAGCTGTGTACAGCAGTGCGATAATTATCGTGCAGACTGACACGCGCATACACACGCAGAGGTGCCGCCAGAGCCCGTTTGCAGCACTTGGGTGAAAAGATCATGCCGACCTGACGCATGAAGGTGTGCTTGGTTCAGCTTCGCAGTTACCAGTAAAGATAACACTGACTACCCGGTCTTGAGTCAGATAATGTCTAGCCTGCTTATCCTGAGGAGCCGAAAATGCTTGCTTAGAAAACCAAACCAAAAACTTCATTAAGACATCGTCACTGGACAGACTTAAGAAAATAGTAATGATCGGCAAAAGAAAGCATGCATATAAAATTGTACTGCATCTCAGTTATACATTACTATTAAAACCTCTCTGACAGTTTCTCTTTTAGGTGCTTGCCCTGCCAGGCTCCGTTGTGTAGGGGTTAAAGAACAGTCGTTTTCCACCTCGCAACCTGGTAAGGATCAATATATTCCCATAATGCGGTATCAGACAGCTTGCTTTGCTTATGCCAGTCTCTTGTAATGACTGGTTCAGGAAATGATTTCTCTGGTCCTTGGCCTACTCTGCCAAAATGTTTCTAGCTCTAGATGATAACTAATAGTGAAAATTACAGTCACATCATTCTAATTAGCTGTTTTCTTCTTTTCATTTTTTTAAATGAATATGCACATAGTAGCCAATACATGAGATACGCTTTGAATTGAAAAAATAGATGCCTATGCCATTTGAAATATGAATTTTCTGTTAAACTAAGTATCTGATGAGCTGAAAAGGGAAAGTATGCTAATAAGGGGGATGTGACACTTACAGCCTTTTATAGGGGACTGTCCCAAAAGTGTAAGTAAATTGCTTTTTAAATGGAAAAAAAAAATAATTTGTGACCTGTTGATTTAAAATACTGTCTAGTGTTAGGGATGCACGGTACCTTTATAAAGTCCTTCTCTAGCTTGCTCTAATTCATGATGCGGAGTTTTGCCTGATTAAACAGAACCTGAACACTGGTTATATCTGTATATGGAATCCTAATGTAGAGGAGTCACTTGTTTGCATGGACCTCTAACGAGAATTGCGGTTTGAAGAATGCAGTGCATCGAAGTAACTCGTTACTTTAGCTTCCCATAAGTAAATACCTGTGCCCACGCACACTGAAATTCCTACGTTACTTCAAAGTAGCTTTAAATTTTAAAGATACTGCATGTATATGCATGTGCTTAAATTTACTGTAGAGTTCTTAATTTAGCCTCTTACAGTATCCAGAAATCTATAACTTTATATAATTAAGCACAGTTTGGAGATGAGCAAATATGTATCTTGAGGCTAATGATTTGAAAAATGCTCCATAATTAACTGAGATAGGAGGAAAAATAGTTTGACCAACAATAGCGTGTGTTTTCTTGTACTAGTCAGTGTTTCTCCCTATCACAAAAGACGAGTGGGTTGTTTTTTCAGTTGTATTATAATGTCCAGGTTGTTTATATGTATGTCAGTTGGGGGAAGAAGGATTGTGAAAATTATAATATGTAAAGTGAGGTTTCACAAAGAATAGACTTTCCTAAAACAGTTTCATTTATTAACTTCTTTTAAAAAAAAGATTCTATTTAGTGTTTCTGAAGTCTTGTTCTTTAAAGCCTTAAATTTTGTGTTTAAGGCTAAGTAGAAGGTGAAAGCGTTTTCTCCCAGTCATTTGCTTTACTGGTGCTAGACCCTGTCAAGTGTTCATCACTATAAAAGGAGTTTGATTTTTCTTTGTGAAACATCACTGTGTGATAAAGTATATGTGTATTTAGCATCCTTGTTTTTCTTTATGCTAAAGTGGATTCAGCTGTGTTGGGGCAGAAGAGACGGGACCAGCTGCTGGCCACATTTCCTGCTTTATTTTAAAAGGTAGTATAAGAAATGAGAATAAAGAGGTAACAGGGCTTTTGCTGTCTTTGGTAAAAAAAAAAAAAAAAAAGGTTGAATGCTGGGATCATTTACTGTCATCCAAGATGTTTTTTTTAGGAGACAATATCCTATCAAACAGGTTTTACTCCACTGTATACAGAATTCCATCTGCTCAGGGTATATTGCCAGCACAAAAGAGACTTAGTGGGGTATGTGTTACCTTACACCTCTGTGGTGGCATCAACAGGACTGTTCAAAGTTCCAGTCTTAAAATTGTGTAACCCTGCTGTAATTGATGGGTTACGCCAGTGCCACAGGAATCAGTGTTGACCATTGAGACCCGTACTGACTGATAGAATGAAAATAATTGAGTTAGATTCAACCTAGGCTCAATCTGCCTAGCTCAGACTTCATGAACGTGGTTTATTTTGAAGTTTAACATGCCTGATGAAAAGAGAAACGCTAATGTAGCAAGTATGGGATGTTAAAACGGCATTTTTACAGTTACTTCATTGTAGAGGTGTTTTTTAAGTTAACTTAAATATGCATTCTTTCTTTTTGCATCACTGCTAAACGGTAGGGGTCAGGGACGTAGTTCTGCTCTCTGTTGTGAACCTGCACATCGCTCTAGTCATGAAACTACCTGTGAGCTGTGTCTGAGAGTAGCTGATTTTCTGACATGCAAAATGATATATACCGGTACAAGAACAAGGTCAAGTCCCAAGAAAGTAAGTGGCTGCAGGCATTTCTAGTGCCTACTGAATCATATTTAAACCAAATAGAGGGGAGGAAGTTATTTGAAATTCTAACCGACTGTACTATCTGTATGGTGTATTATTAATGTAGCTTTTTGAAGTGGAAGCCTTGAAATGACATAACTTAATACTTGAAAATATATTGTAAATGTTTCTTTGTATTAATGTGCCATCCAGATAAAAATACAATATCATAATAAAATCAGACTTGTTGATCTTTCAATTTATGGGCTCAAATGTTTTTTCATCTTTTTTCTCATTAATGCCTTGCTTTAATTCAGTGGTTCATTACACAGAATGGGAAACCAGAGAGGCAAAAAGGCTGTTGCTGCTAGATATCTGTGTGGGTCATCAGCTAGAAAACAAGATGAAATGGATCAGGGTGCGCAGGAGAAATGTACTTGCTCATCTGTCTTTCAAGTTAATTTTGTGGTGAGGACAAAGGCGTTATTCCTTGAACCAAAGATAGAGTTGTACTTCTGAGAATCACCACTCCTTGTGTTTTACAGTTTTTCTTAGTATTTTATTAATGTGGATGTGTTTGATCAGTAAACCATGTGTAAGGGACTGTGTCAGCCATTTTGTCTCAACATTGCTGATACGCCATTACCCCCCCGCCCCAAGCCGCAGGGCGGTGTAAGATGGCAGCTGTCTGTTTCAGCCCCATGCCATTTCCTCGGCCAGGCCTCGACGTCCCGTTGTTGGGAGGACAAAATCCGCCCGGAGCTGGAAAAGCTGCGGGTGTGCGCGGGGCCGGGGGACAAGGGGGACGTGCGGAAGCTGAAGGCGTCAATGGCCGATGCCCGCCCCGCCCCGTACAACCACTGTGGACACCTGGGCATGTGCACGTGGGGGAACATGGGGCGGGAATATGAAATGAGCTCAGTGGCCACGAGCGAACTAGTGATGGGGACTGGATAAAAGGGGCTGCGTGCTGCTCTCTAGGGAAACTTCTCGCTTGTGGTAGATTTTTCGCTTGCCTTCACTGTATCGCTCTCCGAAGCTCTCACCTGCAGAAGTTTTTCGCTTGCTTGGTTTCTCTCCATCACCTGCCGAGCTTTCTCCCCATCACCTGCACTGGGACCAGAACAACGGGACGCGACTGGACTCGTGGTGGTGGTAATTAGTATTGCTGCTTCTCCTTTTTGTTTGCTTGCTCAGGTGTTCTGACTTTTCCTTCTTCCTTCTGTCCTATCGCTGTTAGCAATTATTTCGTTAAATAAAGCTTACAAGGTTGTACGGCATCTGACCCTGTTTGCGTCTTCATCTCGCTCTTGGGATCGTTTAAGAACCCTCCCTGATATTGGATGGGGACATTTTAATTTGGTGTCACAGACAGGATCCCTAGAGGCGAGAGTGCTGTACAACCTTGCTGTGTTCAGCGCAACCCTCTCAGGATGAAATAACCCCCTTTGTGCTACGTTAAGGTGTGACCTCCTGAGAGTGAATAGGGGGCAGAGTGGATAGTAATATTGCATTTGTGTTAGGGTAAGGTGTGACCTCCTGAGAGAGAAAAGGGGAAACTTGGATACACAGGTGTGACCCTCTCAGGACGATAACCACTTTGAGATACTTTTGTGGTAAATTACAGTGTGACCTCCTGAGAGAGAAAAGGGGAAACTTGGATACACAGGTATGACCCTCTCGGGACGATAACCCCTTTGTGTTAGGAAAAGAATGACTGCCCAGAAGGCAGCCGATGCTTGTGATGATGTGCCCTCACGGGTTGAAGGAATAGATAAATTATATGATCTTTTGGAAGTGCATTGATCTTGTCTCTCGCTCCCGGGACAAGATTGGGTGAAAAATCACTGGTTTGAACCACAGAGTGTGGTGGATAGGACAAGACTATTGCAGAAGGAAGCTTAGGAGAGGGAAAGGAAAAGCTGTAATTTGTGAGTGTTAGGAGTGAGTCTGGCAGCTGCGGTGGAAGAGAGAAAGCAGAAGTCTTGTCAACCTGATACTGTAATAGACTCCCTGCAGATGGTCTTAACAGACCCTGCAGGAACAATTAAAAGAAAGCAAACAATTGCTAGAGGAGGAAAGAACCAAAATATAATACTAAAGGACGAATTGAGGAATCAACTTTTGAGGGAGGCGGCTACACTGGCGGAGGTAGAAGTGAAGCTTTCGGAGAAGGGGATACGGCAAATTTATCCTCAAGGAGATTTACAGAAGGCAAAAGAAACCGTAGAAAGCTTCCCCCATATGTATCCGCTGGTTAAAACAGAGTACGTGTACGAGGACGATAGCACTAACCATCCTCAGGTTATCACCAAAGAGGTCCCATTTACAGCAACTGGATTAGCAAAGTTGAGAAAAGATTTTGCAAGGACTGCAAAGGAATCAGAGACGGAGTATGTGTGGAGAGTGTCTCTGTCAGGAGGGGATGGAATTTTGTTGTCAGAAAAAGAAGCAGAAGGATAGTGGGGCCCGGGTGTGTTTCTAGCTACTGGTGATCGCCGAGCCCCATGGTCGTTGACTCAGAGAGCTGCCTATTGGGCCAGAGGGCTGAACCCCTCAGAGAGGGGGGATCCCCTTGTCATAACAGGTACGGTGGATCAGTTAGTGGAAAGTGTGCAGAAGGCAGCCTGTCTCCAGATGATGTATGATCAGGAGCTCAAGCCCAGCCAGGGCTCCCCGATGATGATGCCTGTGGACCCAGAAAGGATGTCTCCCCTGATACGGGGACTTCCCAACTCCCTGAAACCCATTGGGATTCAGTTACAAGGGAGGATTCAAAACACCCCCAACGGAAAGAATTACGGCCGGAGGGGATAGTGACCCCTGACCATCGGCGGCAAGGGACAAAAGTATGGACATGGGGAGAGATAGCCCAGGAATTGATCAATTTTGGGAGAAAATATGGCCCCATTGGTGGATTGTTCCAAAGGACTGAAACCAGGGTCATACGGGCTGCAGAGCAAGTTAGTGGGTGACAACCATCCATGGGGAAGGGCCAAGGCTTGGAGTCGCCCCAAGGTCAGAATTCTGGGAGAGAGAGGCCCCTAACTCGACAGGGACTGTGGCAGCCAGGGCTTCAGGAAGGCATTCCCCGGGACCTGATGGACGGACTCCGACCCAGAAATTAGAACTTGTGTAGAAATGGTTGTTAAAGCACTTCCTTAAGCCACACAAATCAGGATGGGCCGAGCGACTATGGGATGCAGTGACCAGCGTTAGCAGTCACTGGGGAGTAAATGGATGCCCAAAGATCACAGCATTCTGCCCAAAAGCTCCAACAATCATTCCAGCCCCACATGGCCCTGATCACCCCAGCAATCCGTCTCATTTTCCAGGACAACCTGACTTGGTTGAACTCCCCTCAGTGGGTACAGTGCCACTGGTGTTGGACACAACAAGTATACCTGGAAAGCCAAAGATGCTCATGGAAAGGAGCACAAAATTAATACAAGGTGGATTATTCCATCTTTCTAACTAACCCACTTCCGGTTCTCAAAATGAACCGAGAACACTTTCCTTTTCTTTTGTAGGTAAAATCCCATGGAGAACAATATCCTGAGCCCCAACGGGGGATCCTTATGTGGATTTTGATTTTTTGTATAGTATTCATGTCCATTGCCTTATTAATATTTGTAGGATGTATTATGTACCATCATCAAAATTGTTTTGGGCGACCGTTCTCCTCTCCTTTGGTTCTGGGGGAAGCTCCAGCTCTCTAAGTCGGGTCGACATAGCACTGAGAGATATGGTGTAGATGGGAACTGGCAGTGTGAGGTTAATGGTTGGACTAGATGATCTTCAAGGTCCTTTCCAACCTAGTTGATTCTGTGATTCTGTGATTCTGTAAGTGTTTACCGAAAATGGGGGGAAAACGAATTTGTGGCTTTAAGTCATTCTGTTGCCAGTGTATTTAACCTTACTAACTGCTGGGTCTGTGGAAGTCCAGGAAGATTTGAAGATTGGCCTTGGCTAGCCCAACCGGTGCAACCTAAATGGTGGGTCAGAAACCTGAGTACAGTCCATAATGGGGTGGGATTCTGGACTGAGGATGCCAATCCCTGGTGACTCCATTTTCCTGGAAAAGGTATTTATTAACTTAACCAGACAAAAGAGGGAGGAGTACAAGTTGGGGGGAGTGTTTGTGAATGGACTTTATCTCTAGGCTTTGATTGTTATGACCCCTGTTGTAGACCCTATGATTGTTCTAAATACCAAGGATGATTGGGGGTTGCAACTGTAAATGGCAACCCAGTGCAGGAGCCTGGAAATGTAATTATTGTGACTTTGAAGGGGAAACAACTGTGGTGGGAGGATCTCTAGGACCTGAGAACCATTTATATTATGAACAACCAGTAGACACTGAATCATGGGAAGGTCCCTTGCTAATGGGGCCTGGGCTTTAAAAGGTCATTATTGGATTTGTGGACAATATGCCTATTGGAGGCTATTTTTAAATTGGATAGGAATATGTTACATAGGGTATGTTAAACCATTGTTTTTCTTACTATCACAAAACCAGGGTGAGGCATTAGGGATTAAAGTTTATGATGACCTAATTTGAAATAAGCAATCTATTGATACCGCCCTGACAGGAGGTAGGGCCCAAACCTGGGGCAAGGATGAATGGACCCCACAATGGATCATCCAGCATTATGGGCCTGCCACCTGGAACCCCAATGAGCTAATTAGTGGTGCTCAAGAACCCATTTATAAATTAAGTTGTATTATCTGGCTATAGGCCATCTTAGAAATTATTATTAATGAAACTGCTCATGCCCTGGATTTATTGGCAGACCAGGCCATGCAAATGTGGACTGTAATATTCTAACATTGTATGGTTCTCGATTACCTGTTAGCCGAAGAAGGGGTTGTTTTTGGCAAATTAAACGATTTTAATGCTTGTTTAAAAATTGATGACAATGGTCAGGTGGTCCAAAGAATAGATTTTGGGATTAGAAAACTGGCCCATGTCCCCATTCAAACATGGAATGGCTGGAATGGTGATTTATGGTCTTGGTTACCGGGAGCACCATGAGTAAAATAGCTTTGATTTTATCTGTTATGTGCATTTGCTGCTTTGATGTTTTTGCCATGTATTATTCCCTGCTTTATTCAATTAATCCAACATGTTGTATCGAACATGCAATTCATATCTACTGCCTCGCCTGATGGTGTAAAGCAGATTCGTGTCATTCGCCAATCAAAGCCTGCAGCTGTATCCATTATTTAGACTGCCTTCTTTTCCATCTATTCTTTTAACAATATTGAGCAGTGAATTTGTAGTGTTATTGCTTATCTGCCTTTGTCTAAATTTGGAATAGAAGCTTCTAGGCCCAGATGACACATGCACTTTAGGATAAGGGGGAGTGGAAATTGATTTTCCTGCTGCATATGCTGATCCCAACTCGAGCAGACCAGGGCAGCAGACCGTGTGGACTGCCAGGGAAACAATGGATCACCTGGTAGTGCTGATTCCAATTTACTATGTGGCCTTGATTTTGTTAACTGTTACCTTAATTGTTCTTTTAATACTTGTCTTTTATCCTTGCAAATGTCCACCATGTAAACTGCTGTCGTCTTCTTCTACTGATTCCTCACAGCCTTAAAATTAGTTTATAGAATGTTTTGGTTTTGTAAAGTGAGTTAAATTTAAACATGACATATTTGTTAAAGATGTTGGTAGTTATATGTATTCTGACTTTTCCTTTCTTCTTCTGTCCTATCGCTATTATCAGTTGTTTTGCAAAATAAAGCTTACAAGGTTTGTGCGGCATCTGACCTCGTTTGCGTCTTAATCTCGCTCTTGGGATCGTTTAAGAACCCTCCCTGATATTGGATTGGGACACCACGGACAGGTAGAATACTTACATAAACTCTTCCACGGTCTATTGGCATCTTTCTCCTTTCTGTCCCATTTTCAGGTTCTGAAGTTTGATGACTGGTTAATAATATGCTGTTAAATCATAGTCTTTCATCGAATTGTTATTTCCATGCCAAACACTGGAGTTAGTGTAACAAAAGTTTTGCGGGTGTTGAAAGGAGACCATTTTTAAAGCTCCAGAGTAAGCCAGGCACTGTACTCTTTGATTTCTGTTAATCTTAAATGCTTTATTTGTAGAGAGCAGTTTAAAACAGTCTGCCGGCTTTCTGGCATCCAGGCATTCTAGCGAAAGTAGTCTGCAGCTTGATAAAAAGAAACATTTCACAAAAAACATTGCTTAAAAATTTAAAAGCCACACGGGCATGCTCTGCCTTTTTGGCCTCCAGTTGTAGAAAATACCCTGTTCAACACTGAAATTTGTGTTTGTTAGACTGTATGTACCGCAGAACCAAGCGCCCTCAGTGTTAAACTGCCTGGCTGTGCTACCTTCATTTTCCAGTATTTCTCTACCCCACAACCACTGAAGACTATTTAGCATTTAAATAAGAAACAATTTCATGCTCAGTTCTCTGTTAGTCCTTTACAGTTTGATTCCAGTGCTGACTCTTAGTAGCGTTCTAAATTAACTTCTCTGTCTTTTCTCTGAAGAGGTTAGCAGCATCTGGGAGGAAAAAGCAAATCTGTGTTTCTGCAATCTCTAGCTGCCTGGAGAGGTGATATCAAAGTCAATGTAGGGAACTGTATTCCAACACTTGGCATCTCTTGGTACTTCCAGATTATCAGATTTCTCATGCCACTTGTCAAATCTGTAATTGGTTTTCCCTGCAAAACAGATATTTTGCAAAACAGGTCTTTTGTAAATTTACCTATTTTTTCAAAACTTATGTTCTGTACAGCTTGTAGTTAGAGGTTTTCTGCTAGAACCAACAACATTCTGTTTATAGGGTTGTATTTGCTATTAGTTAGACTGTAAATGTCTGGAAGATATGTTGGGTATGGGAGTTGTTCCAACGGGCTCTGTGTTTAAAGAACACCCTGTGTAAAATTGCACACTGACAGTAGCTGATTCCATAGTTTTTCAGCCAGTTTAAGTGGGATACACAGATCTGGAGAAATAATTTTGCCTTTGCTCATTAGCAGGAGGATGCCAGGAGCTGGACTGAGGTGGGTACAGGGGAGATTTTTAGACTGGATATTAGGAAGCATTTCTTTACAGAACGGGTTGTTAGGCGTTGGAATGGGCTGCCCAGGGAGGTGGTGGAGTCCCCATCCCTGGAGGTGTTCAAGAGGCGGGTTGACATAGCACTTAGGGATATGGTGTAGTTGGGAACTGTCAGTGTTAGGTTAACGGTTGGACTAGATGATCTTCAAGGTCCCTTCCAACTGAGATGATTCTGTGATTCTGAGATGCAGGTAGCATTTGCACGGAGCTGTGGAACTGATTGTGATGTTGAGATGCAGCATCAAAAATGGTACATATAGAAGATAAACTTAGTGCTTTTTTTAGTATGTCTGTTGATTCTTATTAATAGCCAGTCTCTCAGGTTTCTTTTGGTGGTAGTTCAGGCTTTGAGCAAAAGTCCATCACTAGAGGTTGTAAGACACACATTCTTCTAAGGTGGCAATAAAAGCTATTGCTGATACGTAGCCTGTGCCTGGCTTGCTTTTATTAAAATGGTAGAAGAAGGGATACAACTCAAACCTGTTGTAACTCAGATTTTCAGGCGGGGAGGCAGCGTTTGCAAGGAGTCAGTTGGTAGGAGGCCAAGAACTGGTAAAAGCTCGTCCTTTGGCTTCTTGAGAGTTGTACAAGGTTTGTTGTACCCCCCGTACAAAATGGAGAATCGAAGGAGGGTTTCCAGATTTGCACGAGGTCGCGTGCATGCTAGAACAACTGACAGCATTTTGGTGTTCTGCTGAGTTTTTCAGTCTTTAACTTACTTTTGAGAACTCTTTTTTTTTCCTCGGTTGTTTAAGGAGAAGTACCCAGCGTACAACTGAAAAGTTCTTTTTTATAAACACAACACCCTTCTTGCCTAAGGAGTTTACAGCTGACCTTTAACATGAATGGTGCTGAACACTTAAAATACATATTAGCAATTTGTGTATTCATCAGTTATGCTGGAAACAAGTATGTCTTTGCAACTTACTAAAAACCATTAAGGAATGTGATTTGTTTTTATGTTATGTACAATCTTCACCTTTCACCCTAAGAAATTAATATCTAAAAAAAATAGGGTTTGTCTAAGATCATTAAATATCAGAGCATGCATTTTAATTACTGAGAATAATTATCACTTGCATTGATACCAAAATGAAAACAGTACATGGAATGGAAGTTGGTTTTGAATCTCACACTTTAAAAACCACTAGGATCTGTGTACAATATCTTAACTATACCTTGCTAAACACCTGCAGTAATCGCTGAACCATTCGTTTTCATCCTTAGAGATACTACTGTAAAGTAATAGTTTTATTTGATGTTTTGATTGTCACAGGTAAGAGGTTCTGTGGGTTGAAATCTGATGACTTCTGGAGATGGTACTGTAATTCACTGGCTTGTAAAATACTTGCTCTGTGAGAATCTCTGAGGTGGGGGTGATGAAGGCAAGGCCAAGATGTCTGTTTAGATGCAGACCAGTATCGGAACACCGCACGATACAGCAACACATCGAATTAAGGAAAACTAAACTAACTTTACATAGCAACTGTTGCTGAGGGAGTCGCTCTTTGCTGCTTCCCTGTACAAATCAGGCCCCTACTGGTGGTTAGAGAGAAACCGAGTACATGGTTTTCCTCCTGTAACAACCAATTTGTTAGGAAAAAATAGATAAAATATGATGACACTCCTTTAATACATTTTTCAGCAGCGCTAAAGCATAAGTTTTAAACCAAGCCAATTTAACATCTCGGTGCTGAATTCTTAATTCTCATTAATAAATACTTCCATTAGGGGATACTAGAATTTTGTTGAAGTGTACATGATTGTTGAATCATCCGGGTTTTACAGTTAAGACCACACATCAGGTTGAGATGATTGCTTCTGCAGAAAAAGTCCTGATTTAGTTCCAAAACTGCAGAAAAGACTAAAGGTATCTTACGTAGTAGGAAAATTAGCAATTTCTGTTTCTTCAGAACATATAGTCACTGTGGGAATACAACGGAAGATTGGCAAGGAGGATTGTAAACACGTTGTAGTGACTTGCAGCTGGGGTGTCAAAAACCACATATATCACACTAATTGTTGTTCAGCTTTGTGTGCTTGACTGCGCATAGGTAACACAGGCCTGTGGTAGACTCAGAAGCACCTTACTGAACATCCTTGAGCTTCCTGCCCTGCCACGGGAAAGATCAAAGCACAGTGGAAAACTACACCTACGAAAATCCCTGATGTATACAGGCGAAAGCAGCAGGCTCAGGATCTTTCCTCTCTTTCTGCCTAGCAAGGACCAAGCTCCACAGTGCCTGCGTCCCCACTTGTGTGCCTCTGTGTGGGTGCTGCTGCAGAGACCCCCAGGACATGAGGTAACGAGAATAAATTTACTCTTTACATTTCACCCATGATTTTGTGGTTGTTCCTGTGTCCTGCTCAGAGTCACCAACGTGAAGACAAGCCTGACGCACAAGTGAATTACTCCACACCACTAATCTTAAAACTAGAGGTAGCTGAGATACCACAGTAACAGCACCAGCCCTTCAAGGCCTCTCAGCACCGCTCCTTGCTTCAGGAAAAGACTCATTTCAAGTCAAACTGGTTACAAGGACCAAGTGTGTTCTGACAAGGCTCTTTTTTGGTCGATACATATGCTGGGAAGTCCGACCCGAGTACCCCTCCTGATTGCTCTGTGATAGTAGTGTTCTCTACCTTGTAACAGGGTAATCTTGAGACACAAATTCTGTGCTAGGAGAATGGAAAAAAGTTCAGGGAGAAAAACATTCTGATGTGGAGGAATCTCTAGAAAAACCCTGCCCTGCCCTGCCCCCCCCCCCCTTTTTTTTTGTTTTTAAATCGCTGTGGTTTGCATTATGAAGAAAAAAACCTTTTCCAATAATACTAATTTATAAAGCTTTTGAAAGATGTAGCATCGCCTTAGAGCTGAACACTAAGCAGGCAATATAAATGCTCTTTTAAAATCCCATTTCCAAAGAAAAACATCTGTCCTTACAAAGCTGTTATTCAGCTGTATACGCTAAGCTGGACATAATGAAAAATTTAACTTGCATTTAAGTTCAGAACTGAAAAGAATGCCAGTGCAAAGTCTTAACTTTGTTTTTCTATTAAAAAAAAGACAGCGAGCAACAACTTATTTCTTTTATTATGTTTACTTATCCAAGGCAATTGAAAAAGTTGCTTAACTTCATGCTTGTAACTCTTCAGTATCTCTGCTAGTGTTCATCTGCTGCAGTATTTTGACATATATTCCGTGATGTTTAGTGGCAAGATATAATCCAGTTAGAACTTGTACAAGTACAGCCCAACTCATCTTTCTAAAGACAGGCTGAGAAACTGAGAGCCAGAAGCGTAATAGATTTTCTTTCCCAGGCAAGGGAGATGAAGAATACCTAAACAACACAAACACCGGTAGAAACTTACTTTTTTTTTTGGTTTTGTTTTTCATCCAATTTAAGCATCAAGGTTGAACATTAAAGTCATTAAAAATATTTAGGTAGATATTCATTGTCACCTTCCTCTCCTAAGTTAAATTCACCTGGTGGTACTGAGTTCTCAGGATAAATCCTGACCACGTACTGACATCTCGCCATCCCCTCACCATGCTCTGACCCAACCCCAGAATTACACCTGCCAGGATCAGCAAGGTCTCTCGGCCACGGAGCCAAAGGGCACCAAGCAGCAACCTTCACCGCTTGGCAGGACGGCAGCCACAATTTCACACACCCAGGCACATCGTGGGCAGCTTGTAAGGCTCCAGCTAAAGACAATTGCTTTACAGCGTATCAGTTTGCAGATCTTGTTTCACCTTGGAGGCTCAGTGTAGCTCTTACGAACTTGGCCTTGTAATGAGATGACCTTATTGTAAATCCCCTTCCATGTACTAAAAGCCTACAAGAAGATAGGCGTGCATAGGCTAAAAATCCACAGAACTTAAACTTCAGAACTGAAGATTTGACCAACAAACACATTTCTCTTACTGCAGGTTAGTAAGACGTACCTGGCTGCAAGGCTTGCGCTCAGGGGGAGAGCCAGGAAAACAGGATAGAGACCACCCACAACAGCCCCTACTAATCCTCCTCTGACCACAGCACAGACCTCGCAGTTCAGCTGACCTGCACGACAAACAAAATGTTTCACTGGCAATATCCACATCGCTCCAACATAACAATTTAGAAGCTGCATGCAACATGGAAACAGGCGCTCGACACAAACCAAGTTGTGCAGGTATGCAAGAAATTTTGAAAGAAGGACTCTTCCTTTTGCAAAAAAAAAAAAAAACCAAAAACCACCCAAAACCCACTCTCATTCCAACCCATGAAGAATTTATCACTCCAAAGTTTACCTTCAAATGAAATAATACAGACAGGGGAAACTGAACTGCTTTGTTGCAGTCACTTTTACATGACTTTGAATGAAAAATGCTAAAAATCAGTGATGCATAGCATAATTTTTTTTATAAACATATATAGATATACATATGTATCTCCCTTCCCACTCAACTTCAAGTACTCACTGCTGCACAATGCATGAAATAATCTGTTTTTCAAACCCTGCTCTACAAACTGAGGTTTTTCAAGAACAGTTCAAGACCACTGTTCTGCAGAGAGGAAAAGCTCCTCTAGTGTTGTTACACTGTGTACAGAAAGCAAAGCCCTTTCAAAAACAAGGAATAATGAGTTTTTTTACCTGAAAATAAAGGCTCACGCACAAAAACCTCATAAACTGCTGCTGTTGAAAGGAATGGAATAACAGCCATTGGCAGAGCTGACACTATGAAAGCCCTTCTGACATGCAGGATGTTCCTGAAGAAGTTATTTGCTGCTAAGCCACATATGCTTGCATTTGCTGCAAGGAAGTAGGATCCATGATTACAAAGGTTCCTGTGAAAGAAGGAAAGTTGGTTCAGTAATTGAGAACTGGAAAGAAGTTTGGTTTACTCAGTGCTACAATTCACTGCTGAATATCCTACAATAAGAGGTAAGAGATGTAAATCTCTCACTGGCGCAAACTGGAGAGTAACTACTTTCAAAAGCAACCAGTACAGCATTGCTGAGTTTACATACACCTCAAGAAAGAAGTGGCAGAAAGGCTGAGAAGCCTTTTCTACATTTTTTTTTTTTTTTATTATGGCTAATGGAAACTTCATGGAATTTGCTCTCCTAATCAGCATGTTTCTAAGGAGAACGTTTTCTCAAAAGAAATTGAAAATAAATAGATAGAGGAGCTAGCTGTGATTATAATCAACCTTGTTTCTATCCTGCTTACCCAGTAGTATAGATTTAGTTTCAAACTAAGCGCTTACAGGGCAGATCAGGCGGGACAGCTATGGCCACTGAGACCTCGCAATAAGGATCTCAGCAGCTGCTGGCAGATCACTGCAGCAATCCCGCAGGCTGAAGGGCTGTAAGCCTTCCTTGCGTGCATTGAACACGTGAAGTTCAGGTCACAGAATCACAGAATCATTCAGGTTGGAAAAGACCCTTGGGATCATCGAGTTCAACCATCAGCCCTACTCTACAAAGTTCTCCCCTACACCATATCCCCCAGCATCTCATCCAAACGATCCTTAAACACATCCAGGGATGGTGACTCCACCCCCTCCCTGGGCAGCCTATTCCACTGTCTGACCACTCTTTCTGTGAAAATTTTTTTCCTGATGTCCAGTCTGAACCTCCCCTGTTGGAGTTTAAAACCATTCCCTCTTGTTCTGTCACTAATCACCTGTGAGAAGAGACCAGTACCAACCTCTCTACAATGTCCTTTCAGGTAGTTGTGGAGAATGATGAGGTCTCCCCTCAGCCTTCTCTTCCTCAAACTGAACAGTCCCAGCTCCTTCAATCTCTCCTCACAGGATTAGTTCTCCAGGCCCTTCACCAGCTTCGTTGCCCTCCTCTGCACTCGCTCCAGCACCTTGAGATCTCTCTCATACTGAGGTGCCCCTTGCTAGGAGGTCACACTAGTTAAAGGCTGCAGAAGTCCAACATACTGGTTTACAGAACTATTTTTCCCTTGATAACAGAGGGACTGGATTCTGTTATCTACCATGTTTTTAAAATAACGGTTTACAGCAGCTACTCCTGTTGCAATCTGTAATATGGTGAAAGCAGAATAGAACAAATTCTGGTCCAAGATAGTCAGCATTTAATATCTTGACAAACAGTTCCCATCTGAGCACATTCCACCACAGCAGGTAACACAAGACAGGGAATGGAAAAGTGTGCCAATTTTACGAGCCTGATGAGCAATCTGTGAGTTATTTTGACTCACAGGAGGAAGTTGTGCATTATCTTTAGCATTATACCTGGCACAGACAGTTGATTAGCGGAAACAACCCTTTGCTTTAGGTTTCCACAAATCTAAAATTCCCCAAAAGACAACTGTTACCTGGCAAAGCAATTAACTGGAAGGCACTCTGATTCTGAGGCCGTGCCAGTATTATTATGTTAAAAGTGTATTTTTAAAACGCGTCAGAAGTTGGATTTACCACTAAAGCCTCAAAGAAAATAAAATGCTTGATGGGTCACAAAATTTATGCTAGGCCAAATGTCATATTTATTTTCAAAATTATCAAATGGTGACAATCTCTAAACCATTAGCAATTAAAATACATGATTTTTTTAAATCCACCTCTTTAAACTCTTCCACATTTTAATGCTTAGAGTAACATTAAGCACTGACAAACCATACAAAAAAGGCTTCAGAGATGTAGGTACTAATTCTGCAAAACCTTGTCCTGGTTTAGCCAGGATAGGGTTAAGTTTCCCCAGCAGTGGGGGGAAGCTCTAGCCAGGTTATTCATATATCATGCTGATGTCACATCCTGGCGCGAGCGCAGGAAGAATCGGTGATCGAGTGGGTTGGCGCAGCCGGTTCTCTCTTTGCTGTATCGGTATATACTTTGCTCTGTTCATTGTTATCACTGTTATTGTTATTGTTTGTTGTGTTGCTGTTGCACTGCTGTATTAAACCTTTCCTTATCTCAGTCTCGGGGCTTTGTATTTCACTCCCTTTGTGGGGGAGGGGCAGCGGGCAGCGGCCGCGTGGTCTCAGACCCCGGCAGGAGCTAAACCATCACAAACCTAAAATATTAAAAACATCTGACATCTGTGACACCAACTATTTCTCATTTTAAATAGGAAAATACTTTCCTCTCGGTACATACCAAGTTTTCAAACATGAAAATAAGCTACTAACAATTCAATTCTGATGCTATACAGCAAAAGTACTTGACCAGTCAGATCTCTCTTGCCCTCATTTAGGAGACCTGTTTCTTTTTTAGTGTTTTTAAAGAGTAAGGGACCTATTTGCTTTTCAAATCACCATTTTTCCAATACTGGGTGTCATTCACAGAAATGTCCCCAGAGTACAGATTCTGCAAACCAACCATTTCATCCTGTTGGTATGTTTAAAATCACAGGCAGTGAAATGCCTGTGTGCACATACACACGTGTAGAGGACCAAGATTAATATTTAGCAGTGCATTTGCAAATCCAAAATAGAGCACATTAACGTACCCAGGACCAGCAGAAGCTACTCTGGCTTATGGATGTACTGCTACACTGCATGAAAGGAAAAAACCTGAAGGATGGAATGGTTGGGTTTTTGGTTTTGGCTTTTTGGGGTTTTTTTTGGTGGGAGGTTGTTGTCTTTGGGAAGGGAGGGTCGTTTGTTTGTTTTTTAACACTAGTTCCCTAGTGTTAAAAACAAGAACTTTGGTGAGCAGGAACTCTCTCAATCTGACTGCAGGATGCTTCCCCTTCCCTTCCAGTCATTACTGACCTCCCCTCTGGACATACAAACTTTAAATTCTGCCCAGGCAGTTTCAAATAAAGGCGCACACCCTGGCAGCTATTTCCTCCCAAGGCCCAGCAGTCCCTAGGTGCCACAGTTTCCATCGAGACATTACCACACCACCACTGAGGCATCTGCCTCGCTCTTGGCAACTCAGCTCTTCTGGGGAAGGAGAAGTCTTGTAAATTGAACGTGAGCACAGCAGATCCTACACAAAGCTGCACCACTGACTGTAACAGAAGGGATAAAGTCTTGGTATTTTTCCTTCTCACCAGTGCGGGGAGGCCCTGTGTTACTACCAGCAGTTTCTTTAGCCAGCAATTTAGTCCTATTAAAAATAAATAAATAAAACAAGCTTCTGATCACTGTCGATGATACATATGCAAACGGCTTCTTACAGAACCAGCTCAGGTCCAGTAAGGTTTTGCAGTGAAATGCAGTATCACAAACCAGAGAAAGGTTGTTTCTGAGGCCCAGAAGGCATTTAGCTGGTTTTCTGCCACATGGAACCCTGCTGGTGAGCCTGCACAACTCTGGCTGACTCGTCCACCACCACCACCTGGATACCTCAAGTCTCACCTTCCTGAAACCGGGAACAGTGCAGAATGAAATGGAGAAACTAGCAGGCTGATGCTCACTCAGTTCTGTCCCCAGGCCAGCCCTGTGGGACACAAGATGACTCCTGAAGAATCACAAGAGTATCTGCCTTATGCTCTCCAAAATTTCAGTTTCCTAGAAAATTTATTAGCTCTAGCACAGAACTGTGTGAATGCTCCGAGCCAGCCAGGGCTGATCAGCCTTCCCAGAACCTTAAGCACCGGGGAGCACATGCCAGAAACCAGCTGAGCAGGACCAGAACTAACAGTGAACTAACCATATTTAAAAAACACACAAAACAAGTTTTCTGTTCTGGACAATAATAAGCATCTTCACAATTAAATATTTTTGTAACTGCAAGGAAGATCTGCAATACAGGAGTAAGGGAAAAGAAAAGCCTTCAAAAGACTTGAAATGTTTGATGCACTTATCTTAATTTATTTTACCAGCACTTACTGATCTGCTTTAGGAAGCTCATTGAGTATCTTTTGTATGACTTCCATCTGCTTAAATCTCTCCAAATATAGTCTTTGCTGCGGAGAATATGGTTCAAGAAACTCTCTTCCTGTCATCTTGAAGTCCTGGATCATAAGGAACAAACAAACAAATGTAATCAAAATTACACAGCCCCAGTATGTATCAAATAAACATTTAGACTCTCTTGGCACTATGCAGTCACAAATGCATTTCCTATTTTTCATGGCAGAGTTTTCAGATGGAAAGGGCACAACGCAGCTACAGAAGTCTGTGATATTTATGACTACATGAACCCTAACAAACTGCTTGATTTAGTGATGTTGCAGCTGTGGTTTGACAATTGCTCTAAGCCAAATTAAGTACTCGCTGTGATGAAAATGGACCGTCTCACACTCCAGACACTCCTGCCCGAGGACCTCCAACCTTGGGGCCATACAACAGCCTGGATCAGGAAACACAGATGAAAGCTGCTCAGAGGAACAACAGGAAGCATAGTTGTTTTTTCCAGCTGGATCACCTTCTAACACAATGATCCCTACTACCAGCAGCATAAGAGAAGACACTAACTCTTGTTAGTAACCGTGTTTGGCAATACTTCACGTTTAAATTGACTTCACTGTCAAACAGAACTACAAGGAAAAAAACACAAATAAACCCATACTTTGTAAAGATTTAAAGAAATCATGAAGATATTTACTCTGCTTTTTATTCCACACCTAAGGATGCTATTTATCGGTATTCTTAGCCAGAGACATATAAAGTCAGAAAGCATACAGTTGTTTACATGGCCAGGTTTTGGTACCAGGGGGCTACAGGGGTGGCTCCTGAGAGAAGCTGCTAGAAGATTCTCCTATATCTGATAGAGCCAATGCCAGCCGGCTCCAAGATGGACCCACCGCTGGCCAAGGCCGAGACCATCAGTGACAGCAGTAGCACCTCTAGGATAACACATTAAAGAAGGGGGAAAAAATGCTGCACAACAGCAGCCAAAGAGAGGAGTGAGAATATGTGAGAGGAACAACTCTGCAGCCACCCAGGTCAGTGAAGAAGGAGGGGGAGGAGATGCTCCAGGCCCCAGAGCAGAGATTCCCCTGCAGCCCGTGGTGCAGCCCATGGTGAGGCAGCTGTGCCCTGCACCCATGGAGGTCCATGGTGGAGTAGAGACCCACCTGCAGCCCGGGAAGGACCCCACACTGGAGCAGGTGGGTGCCCAAAGGAGGCTGTGACCCCGTGCCTGCTGCAGCAGGCTCCTGGCAGAACCTGTGGCCCCATGGAGAGATGACCCCACGCTGGAGCAGGTTTGCTGGCAGGACTTGTGACTCCATGGGGGACCCACGCTGGAGCAGCCTGTTCCTGAAGGACTGCACCCCGTGGGAGGGACCCACGCTGGAGCAGTTCATGAAGAGCTGCAGCCCATGGGAAGGATTCATGTTGGAGAAGTTCATGGAGGACTGTCTGCTGTGGGAGGGACCCCACACTGGAACAGCAGAAGAGTGTGAGGAGGAAGGAGCAGCAGAGACAATGTGTGATGAACTGACCTCAACCCCCATTCCCAATCCCCTTGCGCCACTTGCGGGGAGGAGGTAGAGGAATCAGGAGCAAAGAGCTAGGGAAGAAGGGAAGGGTGGCAGGAAGGTGTTTTTAAGATTTGATTTTATTTCTCATTACCCTACTCTGATTTGATTGCCAATAATTAATTTCCCCAAGTCAAGTGTGTTTTGCCCGTGACGGTAATTCATGGGTGATTGATCTCCCTGTCCTTATCTCAGCACATGAGCTTTCCATCACATCTTCTCCCCCTGTCCTGTTGATGGAGGGGGAGAGAAAGGGCAGCTTGTTGGGTAGCTGGCAGCCAGCCAAGGTCAACCCACCACCACAGTTTTTGTTTAAACCTGGTATTTAGTCATCCAAATGCTCTTTCTAGATGTTTCTCCCCAGAGGACAGTTTCCCAGACTTACTTTCCTAGTCATACTTACCTCAAGTTTCTTTCACAAGTCTACAGCCTATCTATTGGACTGTGCTTGTTTTGATTCCAGCCTGGCGGGGTGCAGGAGCAGCAGAAGCAGGGAGAAGCAGCAGAACCTCACCAGGGATCAGCGGGGCCGGTGCCAGCCCTGAGGTCTCTCGATTCCGCTCCGTCTAGGAGGAGGCTCTTCAAACCTGTTTTTTAGGTAAACCGCTGCCATTACCTCACGGAGCTGCCATTACCCACTGACGTACAAACGACCCTCCCTGTCCCCTTGCACGCAGCCGTAAGGCAGCTGGAGGTCCCCAGGCCCCTCCGGGGCCCGGTTCGGGACAGACGCCCTTACGCCGGGAGGCTGCGGACACCCCCCAGGCTTTAAACCCCACCGAAAGCCGTTAGCAGCCGCCGTTAACCCCCTCGGCGCTGCCCCCGCACCGCGCTCACCCTCACGGCCTTCCCGCCGGGGCCAAGCTCCAACCTGCCCGACCTTGAGCTGTCCCCGCCAGACACCGCCCCGCCGGCAGCTCGCCCGCCCCCATTCCATTCCCACCCCCACTCCCGCCCTTACCGAGCCGGTCCCGCCAAGAAGGCCCCGCCGCCTATAACATGGCTCCTCCCACCTCACGCCCCCCTTGTGGGCGCCGCCATCTTACCCACTCACATGACCTAGGGCTTCAGAGGAGCCCTTTGATTGGGCGTTCTCCGGGGCCCAGCATGGCGGCTTCCGATTGGCTGCCAGCCGGCGGGCGGGGGGTCAGCGCCCGGCCCGGTGCTCGTTGCTAGGGGCGGCGGATGGCGGCGGCGGCGGCGGCTCCTCCATGGAGACGGGGCTGAGCGGGGATCCTGCAGCCGGCGGCCGGGACGCGGGGACTCCCCCTAGCGGAGCGAGGAGCCTTCGATGGGGGGAGGCCCCGTCCTCGGGGTAACCCGCTGACCCCCTCCCCTCACCCAGGCCTCAGCACCCCGCACTGGGCGCTGCCTGCGGCCCCCTCCCCTCAGCCCTGCGCCCCTTCTCGCTTTCCCCCCTCAGCCCCTACATCGCCCGCTCCCCTCCCGCCTTGTCGCCCCCTTCCCTCTCCACCAGCTCCTTTGTGCTCCCCGTCCTGTCCCCATCTAGCCCCCCTCGCCCCGCTTGCGTCTCGCTTCGCCCCACCCTCATCCCCTCCCTCATCCCTTCAGCTCCTGCCTCTTGCCTGTACCTCAGCAACCCGGGGGAAATCGTCCTCTTCCTTAAACCTAGCTCGGCTCTTCCAGTTCACCTGCACCCCATCCCAGTCCTCCACCGACCAAGGCAGCCCTCTCTGCCTTGTACCCCTTCAGAAAGCATCAGACGGTCCCCTCGTGGACCGGGAGAAGCGAGGGGGGAGGTGACAGTCCCTGCTTGGAGGGAAGCGGGGACAGACAGATCCCAGTTGTGAACATTAAAGAGCAAAACAGAGCCGCCCCCTTCACAAATACAGTTTCCATCTCCTAAAGAAGACGATGCAAAGCAAAGCCCTGTCATGTGCATCAGAGCTCCTCATGCGGGGAAGGGAAGCGTTTGGAGCTTGTCCATCTCTTTCATACTTTTTCTTAACGAGCTAGATGAGGAAAATCTACCCCGTTTCTGTTTCTCTCTTTTTGTTTTTCCAGAAAAAGGGAGAGAGAGAGGCTCATATTGAAGCCAACCAGCTGCGCTTCTGAGTGGGGAAACTCTGGACTGATCTCATGGCTTGCTTTTGATTTCATTAATACTTCATTATCTCTGAAAATGAACCTTTTGTGAAGCTCTTCTCCTAACTCTCCTTATTCCTCTTTCACGAGGTGGCTGCTGTGCAAGGGAAGAAATGGCATGAAGTAAATGACTCCAGTATAAAGCAATCTGCTTTGCCAAAGTGCCCAGTGAGCAGCACTGTCACTTTAATAATTCCAGGTCAAGGGATTGCTTTCCTCGTTTTCAATCCTCTCTTTTAATACATGGGAGGATCAGAGGGACATTAAAGACCGTAAGGCTGGGTGGCTTGCAGATAATAAAAATGAAAGTGACTGGCCAGTGACTTCCGTTGGGTAAGAGGGTGATATTTGAAGGCTGTTGTCTGGTGAGGAAAAAGGGACCTTTTCAGTCTGCTGTGTAGTCACCTAATATAGCTAGCAAAATTCGTTCAAGAAGTGAAAGAAGTTAAAGAGTCACTTTGGATTGTTTTTGTCTTCCTCCATATTTGGATTATTTGGGCATTTTTGTCCTGCAAATAATATGTTTTCGAGCATGTACAGGTGGAGTATTAAGACAGCTGCCTAGAGATGGACTGTGCCTTAATTGTACTACATAAAATCTTTTAATTTTCAAACTTTGCTGCCAGAAGAGGACTTATAATAAGGTTTTGTATTGCCAAGGAGCATTTACCCTTGTATTTTTGTAGATTCAAATATATTTTAAAGAAATTTAAAGAAATTCTCTTTAAAAAACTCAAAAATCTTCTTTTTTTCCCTTTTTTTTTCCTTATTTGTGGGAAGCATCGGAAGTCCAATACAAGAAAACAGCAAGTATTGATAGAAATGAAGACTGAAGCTACATTTCCTAACTGAACTGTAAAAGTGTTTTGCAATAGCTAGCCAGTTCCTGACCTCGCAAAGTGTTTCAGTAGCACATCGTTAATATCTTTAAATAAGTGCTTGCAACCAGATTCAGAAGTAGGAAGAAGAATGCCAGTCAAGAAGAAAGGTGGGCTATGAAGCTTCATATCTCATATTGCGTCTTCATTTTGTTAGATTGTTGATTTCTAGTACTTGCAATTTCAAATTAGAAGTGTTTTAATGGGGGGTTGAAATTGTTTTTCTTTTGAGCTGAAAATGGGAGAAAAATCTGTGCACTTACAATAATAATTTTTAAAAGTATTTTTATGCCATATTTTAAGACTTGCATGTCGAATTTGGCCTCAAATAGTCATTTTGTAAAGCTCAGCCATCAGAGATCTTGGAACAGACACCAAGAGAAAAGCTTGGCATTTAATTTTGTGAGAAGCCTCTCTTACAAACGCTAATGAATTTTAAAATCATAGGTTTAGTCTATTGTCTATTCTTTACATGTTTGGCGGATAAACATCAGCCATCAGTAGCAGCATAAATAAATAACAAAGTTTCAAGGCTAATTTTAAATAAAAGTTATGAGATTTGTGTTTTAAAGGTGATTGAACGTGGGGTTTTTTTCAAAATGTGATTTCAACTAACTGATTTTCATGCTTTAATACAATATAAAGTATTATCCTTATGAATGTAGTGTGGCACCATTTAAGAAAAGATGACCAGCCTTTTTGCGCTGTCTCTCCTAAAGTTGGTGTTTACAGCAAATATAGAAGCAGCTTTGTTAAATGTGGTTTCCATTGTTCAAAGAAGAATTAGGGAATATATGAGAGCAAATTCTTGCTCTGAAAACACTTGTAGACCTTAGGTTATTTCTGGTTCCTTTCAAATATGACACCGATTTAAAATTTTAGAATATGCTAATAAATAAATGGTATGTGAAACTTTTCTGTTTGGCTCATCTATCCAGATGTCCCTGGATCTGATATATCCCTGGATATGATGATACCAAAAGAAGGGGGAAGGAGCAAAAAGTGAATGTTACACAACCAAAATGGGAGTATAGTCGATGTGGCTGTGGATCCTTTTCCTTATAACCCTTCAGTATTAGTTATGAGTTAACAATTACTATGTAAATAATGATAAAAACACGCAGATTGCTAGAATTATTTCCATACAAAAAACAATAAAAGGGATTTTGTGTTTGTATTTTAAGGGATGACGGTGTAGAAATGAATTTTAAAAACTGAAATGCTTTAATGAATCGTATTGTCGTTCATGTAATTACTTACAATTATGTGTAGTAAAGATGGGAACGTGTATGGAGGAGTACCACCCCTTAATAATTCATCCTGCTGTGCTGGAAACATGTCACCCTGATGTACTGGTGAGGCTTGCATACTCTACCTGTTCACAGAAGGAAAATTAAGACTGCCTTTTCATATTTTAAGTCTTAATCCGGGATTAGGTGATTTACACTAAGGATGTTTCTGTGCTGGATGTTCAACTGTAATTCAGTTTCAAAATACTTGCTGCAGGATTTTTTGGGTGAAATCTTACAGGCTTCTTTGTGCAGGAAGTTAGATTGGCAATCATAGCGGTCCCTTCTGGCCTTAAAAATCTGTGGATTTCCTGTTTGTCTCAAGTCAGTCTGGATCAGTTTTAATGTACATCAAGGCTTTAACTTCTTCTTCTGTTTTATGAGGATATGTATTTTGACAATTTTACAATATAAACTCAAGAGACCCAAATATCATCCTCAAAATACTTTGTCACATCAGTCAGTGTACTGAAGTTGCCAGTGTAAATGTATTTGAGTATTAAAAGGATATTGTTAAAAATGTATTTAAGCATATAAATTGCAGGATTAAAAATGTTAGTGAACCAGCAACTTTATTATTGTTATTTTGAATTACTCAATTTGACTACTTCATGTAGTAGACTTTAACTTTCTAAATGCAATTAAAAGCATGCTGGCAACTTGAAACACGCTACCATTTTTTAAAAATTCTGCTATTGTTACAAGTAATCCCTATTATTCTCATGAATATTAGGGAGATTGAAGGGATTTTTCCCTGTTGCTTTTTTCCCCCTTTATTTGCTTTATGCTTTTGACAGCTCTTTGTGTCTTAACTAGTTTCATATTTCTGTTGATGATTTATTTTCCCTTTCTGATCTTCTGTATTTGGGAGTTCATGTCTACTGTCTTTCCCACCCATGCCATCTGTAGAAATCTTGGTGAGATACTCTCTTCTAGGCTGTGAAAAAGTATGTATTTCAATAGCAGCATTAAGGACAGGATTATCCTTCTCCCTTTCAGCACTTCTTTATGTATTGCTATTTTGGATTTGATCAAAATATTCTCCTAAAATTGGTATTGAGACCTGTAAAAACAAGTTTTAAAATATCCTGATATTTATCACTGGAAGTTGTTACCAAACGCTGCTTTCTTTGACATTGACCGGTTCTGGGTCTTTCTAAAGAACAGTGAATGCATTTTGAGAATTTGCCTTTGAAAGAGCTCTCACATCTAGTACTGGTCTTCAGATTTCATGTAGCTTTGGACCTAATTTACACTTTACTGCTTGATACGATGTCTGCCATCTTGCCTTTAAAAGTCTAGGCCTGTTTAGTCAGGAAAAAAATAGTTTGCTTAATAGTAAAAACCATATAATTTAGAGGAAGCGTTGATTTCTTATGGATGTGGAAAAAAAGGCTTGCTCCTGGTTCTGATCATGTTTGTGTCAGTATGTGATTGCCTTTGCCTGACGTGCTCGAGTGAAAGGATTTTGTTTTCTCACTTTGTTCTGGAGGGAAATAAGGCTCCACATTCCCAGGAATATTCACGGAGAGAGCATGCTTGCTGTCAGTCTCAGGGGAAAAAAAAAAAAAAAAAGCAAGGTTGGAAAGGAAGAACAAAGTACCCTGGAGGCGTTGAATGTGCTCCCTTTAGATAAGGGGTGAGACATTGTATGGATTATCGCACCACTGCTGCGTGATGAAACAAATGGCTATTCTCTTTGGCTTTTGGTTGCTCATCTTTCACTTCAGTACACTTAGAATTTTAAATCAAACCAGACATTTGATTTTAGTTACAGAATTATTTGTTGGCCAGTGGCTTTTAGAGATGATATGGGATGAACAAATTTGAGAAGTAAATAAATTAATTATTTTTGCTTAATTTTTGCTTTACTTAAATGAACTAGGATATGTTTGAATACAACTATTCATAAGAAATTTATGGAGCTTCTTGAGGAAAGCCTTGCTTCAAAGTAAAATGGTACTGCCATACAGAGGTGAAGCCAGGTTACTAAGGGAAGTCAGGTTTTTGTGTGGTTTTAGATGTCTTCTCTCCCTCCTTCCCTGAGTTACTTAGCTGACTTGATTTCTGTTAGCTGTGAGAGACTATATTTAGATCTGTAATTGCATGTATTTTGGATTCATCTACGGAATGGTTAAGAGCGTAAACTGTTACAGTAATTTCATTCATGTCTTTCACAGTGACGGAAAGAACTAATTAAATCCATGCTCCTCTGTGATGGAGACCAGATTCCAGTTTTGGAGCCCTGCTTGTGATTCACACAGAGATGGCAGGAACCCCCACATCTAGATGCCTGGCTGCACATGTGCTTCTAGACTAACCCTGTCATCGTCTTTACACATCTAGCTATGGCTAGGCAGTAAGAGATACTTAAACGCTGGGATTTATACTGCCCTCATTCCGCTTTCTGTCTCTGAGAGTGAGAGGAATTGTATCTTTAGCCAGATGAAACCTGTGGGCTGCTATTACTATCATCTTGACTCCACCTTGTAGCCAGTTTATAAAGGCATGCTCAATCTGTTTGTCATGGAATAACTTTTTTCATCATACCTCTTACATAAATGCTTTCAAGAACATGTGTTATTAAGCACATCAGTGTCAAGAATTAAAAAGTCAATCTGATCCCACGTGGACCACTTCTGTGTCGTTTAGAAGAATCTGACAGATATGCTTTATGAAATGCTAGATTTTGTAGTGGTAATGCTAACTTTGTGTGGCCGGTCTGTCGAAAGGAAGGGGTCTAGAAACAACTCGGCAGGAACTCTTAAAGCAAAGTTCATAAAGGACCAGACAAACGGGACTCCCGTTAATGCTTTGGAGTTCTTCGTGCCCTAAATCTCTTTAGAACTGGCAACTTCTTTTTAGATAACAAAATTTAAATTTAGGATCATAACATTTTGTGCTCAAAAATCTTAGTGAATATAGTTGTAGGCTCCTTACAGCTTACAGCAGGAAATCCAGCACACAGTAGAGATTTTTGTTTCCCTTTTACTTCTAATAGGTCATTGGTATTACAGGCTTTTTGTCCTTTCAGTTGCTGAATAAGTATTCTGTAATAAGTACATGGCTAAAAGGCCGCATTTTTCACTCCCAAGTTCTGTTCAACTAGCTCTCAGTTTTTGCAGCGAATTGAATGGCAGCAGTGCAAAGTTGTAGGTTATGTTTACTGACTGTGGAAAGAACAATTTTGTTTTCCAAGAGTTAAACAAACAAGTGGCAGAAAATTGCTATCTAAACTTTGCCAACTTTCACCATAAAGCTTTGATTTAAAGATGTAGCTGCTTTTATGGCAGTAATCTTTTTCCAGCCAGACATTGTTTCCTCTGTGAGAAACAATGAGGTATTTTGCACACAAAAGGACTATAGGAGCAGGCATTATGCAGAACAAGTCTTTGTAGTATAAATGCAGGCTGCAAAGCTAAGTGGGCTCTGGACTGGGAATAGAGAAATTTATATCCTTTTTCCAGCTCTACCTGTTCTGGTATTTGTCAGATGTTTAATGTAGATCCATCCCTTTTTAGTTGCCTCACCTACCTAGGGTGCCCAGCTTGTCCTGGAGGGCTGCTTTGGTCAGCAAGGAGGGATCCACCTTCAAAGGGCATTTTAACCCACCTAAGATCTGAATTGTCTTCTTGACAGTTGTCATCTTCTCTCTCCCCACAGACCGCAGAGGGAATGTAGGGTAACCACACTAACTCACTTGCCTCAGTTAGATGATGTCTCAGTCTCTCATATAAATTTTAGTGGAAAAACCATCTCCTTATCTGAGAGATTTATGAGAGCTGACGTTGTGTGTTCTATGAGTGCTATAAATTAACACTATTCATTATTTTTGTGGGGGAAAAGTGTTATAAATTATTGTACTGTTAGTCACTAGAACTGGAGGCAACCATAGTGTTGATAGAGACACAAGAGGCAGCTGTGCATCCTCTTCTCCATTCCTGTTAAGTGCATATTGCACTCAGTAGAAGTAATGGTGTCTTGCATTATAAGCATATTTTTTTCCTTCTCATCCTCTCTTCTTTCCTTCTGAATTTGTTCCAGATGGCCAAGTTAGATGTCAGAGGGTGACCATGGAGAAAAAGCTGAATTTGTAATTAGTGGCCAAATGTGATAAAAGATGATTTTGCACTCCCTGCTTCAGCAAAATGAGAAAAATCTGCCTTATGTACCAGGTTTTTGCTTCTTACAAGTATTTAAGGTCTGTTTCACTATGGTATCTTCTTGTATTTACTGTAGATTAAAATGGTGCCAAAGAACATCTTTATAAAGATTATGTTTTCCTCTTGCAACATCAATCCAGAAATAGCTAGTGAGGCTGCCTTGACCTGATGGGTGATGACAGTAGTAACCAACATACAAAATATGTGAAGAAAACATTTGCTTTTTTAATGGCTGTGGTCCAGAGAGGCTTTTGGTGGCATTAAACTCTCTCGCCAGGACAAGTTACTGCAAATGTCCTTAAGTCTGTCTTCACTTTTGGGATGAAGAGGTCAACGCTTCCTTCAAAACACATTTATCAGGGAATTCAATTATGTAGTTTCCTGGAAAGAGGGAATCTGGACAATTTATGGTTTTACAAACAAAAACCAATATTTTATGTTTTACAGTGCTCTTCTCTCCCCCGGCGGTATGGCATATATCCCATTATGCTGTAGTGGAATAACTCAAGTCACCTTCCAGTTCAGTCCTAGGCGTGCACTACATAATACTGTCTTGCAGATGGATGCCTGCTGAGCTGTTGCTTTTAACAAAAAAAACCAACCCCAAAAGCACCACAAACGAACCCCAAACCAAACTTTGCAGATCTACAGATTGGGTTGTTTAATGTCCAAAATGTAGAATTAATTCTCTGTTGTTGCCTGGAGGCATGTGTTTTGTTTATTAGCTTAGAGACTCTAGTATAACACAAAGGTTCTTAAATTAAAAATTTTAATGTGAATGTGAGAAAATGTAAGATGTGTATTTTGGTAATAAATAAAGGCAATTTAATCTCTCTTTTTTTTTTTTTTTTTTTCCCTCACTAGAAAGATGTTAGTGTTACTGAATTAGATCTGAAATTTCTTAATTCCAGTTTTCTTTCATGTGATGTAATACTTTTGTATGAGTTTGGAAGTTATTTATTCCTGAACAGACATCTTTTTGTTAGCTTTCTGTCTCATTCCAATTTTCACATTTATGTTAATTTTGATGTTGAAAGTTCTCTTAAAGCAAAAAAAAAAAAAAAAAAAGAGGCAGCTGTATTAAGTGTGTAACTCATGGTTTTGACTCTTGCAACTATACATCAAGTTCCACTAGTTTTGTGCATTACATACAATTAGATTGTAAGCTCTTCAAAGCAGGGCTCTTTAATAATTTTACACTGTTACGATGTCAATTTACATTTATTCTGCTGCATAAATGAGAGATTATCATTCGGTGCTACATCATTTTGGGGGTTTGTGGCTTCATTTTTCATTCTGTCTTCATATTTGCATTGTTGATTTAAGAAATTCAGGTGAAGATATTTATATTTGCAGAGTTTCTGTAGTTTTAGGAGTCTCAGGGCACCAGAATCTGCTTGCTCTAGTGTCTGAGACACGAACAGCCTGTGTAGCGAGGTCACAAAATTTGAGAAAGGATCACTAATGAGCAGGCCCCACATTACCTTCAATGTGTTTGGGAAAAAAAAGCTCACTGAAAAAAAAGGAAAGGCCCCGGTGGGATAAGCAGCTGATATCAGCAGCTGGTAAAGCCCTTCTGTGGTCCCTGAAAAGAAGTGATGTAGTGGGAAGGATCCAGGTCCCAAAGTGAGCCACTAATGATGAAGAAATAAGTGGACTTTTCCTTACTATGGTAAAGCGATGCATAAACAGATTATACACTAAATACTAAGGTTTTTTTCAAGATTTAATTGTAGTTTACAGGAAGGGGTAAATAGAGGAGGGATATCTGTGGGACTGCAGGGGTCAGATACTCCCATCTGAGGGCACTAAGGAGGAATGCAGCTTGGTTTTCAAGCAGAAATGCTGGAGAAAAGTTTGTGATTTTATGCTGAGCCAGTCACTAACTGATCTTTATATAGTTGTCCTATTCATTGGGTAAGTACAGTTAGTCACATTTAGAGGAATATATTTTAAAAATACAAAAGGTAGCAGTTCAACAAAACAGATGTGTGGTTACATGTTGTAAAATCAAGTGTGAAGATGTTTAGACAGCAAACTGCAGCTGATCATCATTGATAACTGAAACTTTTCTTAAGGAGCAGTTTTCCCTATAGTAAATTAGATAAAAAGTCTGTTTCTTAACAAACAAGCAAAAAAAGAAACCAAGCACTCTTACTATCATCGCTTCCCTGGTCATTTGTGTGTGGTTGTGGTGGTTTATAAAGCTGATGCTACTTCTGTCCAGCTTCATCCACCGGTGTTCTGTGGCATTACTGGTTCTTCAGTCAGAGTTTAGAGATTGTGCTTTAAGATAAATTTAGTTCCAGAAAAGAGAATAAGAGGCTTTGGAAATGTAAACCCTATACAAAAGTTGCAGGGGCTGGAACTGTTTAGCCTGGGAAAAAGGAGACTGAGCAGGGGAGGGACATGACAAGTCACACAGCATAGAAGAGGCTGTAAAGGGAATAATGGTGGTTTGCTTTCCACATCGACATCTGGAGGGCAAGAAGTAGTTGTCCTGATTTATAACAAAAAATACGGAAATTATATAGTAGAAAAAAACCACTAGAACCTTCAAGTGCTGAAATCAGATGGTGAGGGATCTAGTGGACTGTGTAGGAGGTTACCAGTGCAGTTAGACAGGCATCTGTGGGATGGGTACAAGCCCGGGTCCTTCTGCACAGCAGGGCGGTAACCTGGAAACCTAATAGTAAACTGGAAACCTAATAGGGCTCATCCAGGCTCTATGGGTCTGTAATTTCTGTTTCTCAGAAAATTCAGCTGACACATCAGAGCATAACTCCTGCCCTTCAAAACAATCTGACTTGCAGAGCATTTAGCCCTCCTTCGTTGCGTCATCTGCACAAACCAATGTTCTGTAACAAGAGACTGCTGTGCAACTTGTGCTGTTTGACTGCAGCCGTTTGCACTAGCTGTGTGGAGCACAGAGACCTGCAGCAACACCACTGCGTGTTAACACCGTTCAGTGCAGAGCTGCCTGTCCTCCTTACTCTACTCCAGTTTCCCTTGGCGTTTGGATGCCTGGTTTCCCCTTAATATACCTGAGCATATAATATTGCTTTGCTCTGTGAAATTTGCTGTGGTGCTTGCGTAGCAGTTCTCACAGAATATCTGGCCCATTTTTTTGTCTGCTAACAGCATCAAGGTTTGGAATAACTGCTTCACAACTAAACCGTTCCAAAATTTGTGTTTTGTGGGAAAACAGTCTGTGCAGAGAATTCACCAAGGTTAGTTTGGGGAGGTTGCACTTCTTTTTACAGTTAACGGAGAGCGAGGACAACTGCGAATGCAATCTTAACTTTAATATCATTCCTTGTAAGAGTGTCTCCACTGGCCCAAGATTAATCTTCACAGACCATGTGTCAGTCTCCTCTGTATGCTGGTCTGGTTCCTAAAAGCTGAAACCCCAGAAGTAAGCCTGCCTGGTAATCCCTTAAATGATTAAACCCGCCTTTTTCTCTCCACTTGTTTTCCCTAGTGGGACAGAAGATGGGTTTACGTGTCATGCATACTCTCAGGAGCTGTTATTTTTAACCCTTTTGCTTGTTTGTTGTGAGTGCTGATCACACTGGGTGATAGTATTTGTCACATACGTAATGCCTTATGTTTCCTCAAGGTTGCATAACCCATATGCTGCCTTATCTTCATAGTTCAGTAAAGTCCTATTTTGGATACGAGGGGCCTGAGATGCTGAGAGCTTTCTGGTTTGTACAGGGCCACATATTCCCTGTCTGCTCTCCCTCTGTGCAGTCTGCTAGATTAATTTACATCTCATGTATGTAAATATTTTATGTTTATATTGTTTGTTTATATGTAAATATTTTATGATTGTCATTTGTCTAGTAGTTCTCAAGCCTTTTGAAGCATTGGAGCCTACAGCTTGTGTTTTTCTTAACCATCTTAGTGTACTGTTTCTTGTGTTTGTAAAATTTAACTGGCTTGCACCTCCTCTGTTTATACAGAGCATTGTGTATTAACAGGATTTATTCCTTTGTGTTTGCTGTTGCGTGTGACGATTTAGAAAGTTAAATGAGTTACTGATGGCTTGGATCAGTCCCAAGGCAGGTTGCCTAGAAATTTCTTATAAACTGCTGCATCTCCTCCCGTTCATCTGTGACAAGTAATTTTAATTTTTTGAGCTTTCCAGAGCAGAGGATCAAATCAAGAGATCTTAAAACAATTGAAGCAGAGAGTATTGTTGCTCAGACCTCTGGCTCTTTTGTCAGTGGTCACCTAAATGAAGGTGTGAACTCTCCAAAAGTAAAAGTAGTTTTTGAGATCCTTGTCTTCTAAAGTTACCAAAATTCACTGAGAAAACTTCCTTGCTCTCTTTACTGGTGCTCTGATTCAGTTTCTCACTTCTATTTTGGGTGCTGTGTTTTTCCTCCCACATTCTTCATGCCTTTTCCAGCTTCAGTGCCCTACATTTTCCCAATTCTAGTTGTCCGAAAGCTGGAAAGGATCTCCTGAAATGTGTTGGCATGTTTTTCTTTAAAAAGTCACCTATGCCACAGACTTTGCAAGTCAGAAAATAATCAAAATCCCTCTTAGGAAATGGAGTAGGTACAATTAGGGAAAAAAAAGAGGAAAGAATAAAAAAATCCCTTCATTTTATAAACTCGGTTAGGGTTAGATCTCAACTACTGTTAAACATCTCTGATGAAACAATAATATTTTTCATTTAAGTCAACATTCTTCTATACTGTTGCACCCCAAAAGTCTTTTTGTTCACAAACTCTGATGCCAATGGGAAGAAAGAAATGCAAGTATGATCCTAAACTTACCAACAGACTGTTGTAGGCTTGGTGTTGTGACTGCCTATCTACCTTGTGCTGGTGCAAGGCACTGTTAACCAGCTGCCTGTGATTTCTTGCATGTGCAAGGCAGAAGTTTCCAGTTCTTGCTGAGTTTGGAATCATATTTGCTTTTTTTCTCTCCATCTTCTGATCTACCTTGCTTCATAGCAGGAGTTGGGTGACAGGATCATACCCCTGTGGAAGGCAGCAGGAGCTCTCAGCAGGCTTGCGGGTGTTCAAAGCATAGCAATTTGTCCACAAAACCAGGGATCGGTCCTGAGCAGTATTGTATATGGGTCCATATAGAGTTCAGCCTGTATGACTTTATTGTGGCCAGAAGGAACTCTAAGGGCTTGAAAATAGGTATATAACTACATCTATCTGAATTATCTGGTGCTTCCATCATCTGTTTCTTTGTTTTGAGTTCAACATACCCTGGTTTGAGGAGTTTTGAAAATGGAGCTTCTTGGAGACTGGTTTTGAATCAAGCTTTATCTTTCTTGTGTAGTTTCAGTTATTTCTGTTAGTCAAATCTTTTTCAATTTAATTATTGAAATTCATAGATATTCCTAAATTATCTTCAGATCTAATATGTTTAGTTCATCTAAAGGGTAAATGGTTTGAATAACATCTGGGAGATATTTAAGAAAACCGCTTCCCGTATCCTATAGCTGTTCCCATAGACATCATGTTGCGTCAACTGTGTCATCCTCTGTCCCATATGAAGGCATGGTACGTATCAAAGACTTTTTAATCAACACAGCTGTCTCCACACCAGCAGAGCTGCAGTGCTTCAACTCTACCAGTCCTGTACTTTAAATGCTGCAGTGACTATAGTTAGATGAATTCAAATGGTGTATAAGTGAAGTCCAATTCTGCTGCCTTCAAGCAAGCACAACTCCCAGGGTTGTTTATATTTTGGTCAACTATTTACTTATATTTACTGAGGGCAGCAGGATTGGACTTCACTTACATGCCATTTGAGTTCATCTAATTATAGAAACTATAGTAAATAGTTGAACACTGAGTCTACACGGTCAAGCTAATGTACAGGTATTTCAAAGTACACCATGGAGCTTGTTTCTCCAGAGTGCTGCAGCTGTGTAGTTGTTTAGACCAGTGTAAAGTGTACTTAAAATAATGACATTTTAATTTGACAGCATTTACGTGCTTTTCTTTGCTCAGCAGTTGTATGGGTGTCCTCAGAAGCACCGTGCACCTGCACCATGTAAGCACATAACTCAGTTTTTGTGTACATACCTCCCAGAAGATTTCCAGTCACCTAAACACATTCAGGTATTCAAAAGCAGAGTGCCCACCTGTTACTGAAGCTCAGATTTTTCTGTGTCTCCATGCCTATATGGAGTTTCAGTGATTCTAAAATTGCTTGCAAAAAATGGGACCATGGCAAAGACCCAGAAATAAACCAGAAGAGGAAGGGAATCCTTCTGCTTTCAAGTACTGGTTAGTATTGCAAGTGGCATCCAGATCTCAGATATGGATCCTGAGAAGTAGCTAATTGATTTTGGCATCATTTTATCAAAGTGGATGATAAATTAATTGCAGAATTTCCTTTCTTTTAAATATGTGTAATTATGACATTTAGTCTTTCATATGTGTAGCTTACATTTTAAGAGCAATGCTTTAGGAAGTGATTTTTCATTGATGAGAATTTAATTTCTCCTGATATATAATACACATTACTTTGTACCTGCTTATATGTATGGCTTCATTTCTTGTTGACAGTATCCCTGGAAAACTTCTTCCTCTGTAAGTTATACTGAAGCTACGTTTTGTTAAAATATAACTTGGGTTGTATTAACAATGAATTTTCTATATAATTTTATTATTTGTTTCATCAGATGTATAAGCATTGCCCCAACATGTTTTTTAGCTCTATACTAAACTGTCTACTTACAAAGCTTTAAAAAACTATATTACATAAAAGTGTGTCTGTATAGTGTGGGGACTATAAAGTGTGGATTATTCTCTAATGATGACATCTAGAATAATTCTAAGGAAAGGATTTGCCTTTTTTTGATTCTTACATAGATCAGTACATTACATTAAGCAGAGACTCCTTCTGTAGAAAAAAAAATAAATAATTTCATGTGTGGTAGATTGTTTGGGGGGGGGGGGGAAAGTTTTTCAAAGAAATCCAGTAAACAAAGCCATTGATGTACAGTTTTGTTTCAGTATCACATATCTCTGATTTGTTGTATTGTAGCAATTGCCCATTCCCTGATCAGTAACATAAACCACAAACATTTATGAACCAGTTAAAAAATTATGGAGTGATAAAGTAATAAAATTTACAGAATTATTAGTTTGGGTTAATTGATAACCTCTTGGACAAGATACTGTAGGACCCTAAAAGCTGTTTTATCCTCAAAGAAATTTTTCTTATTATTGCATTAAGATGTTCTGAGTATGATTTATTTAAACGAAACAGTAATACATATACTATGTAGAATATATGTGAGTTTTTGTAGGATTGTATCTTCTGAATGGTTCTTGTCAAAGTCATATTTCAAAGCCAATAGGATCAATTTAAAAAGTGTCATAATATGCAAAGAAACAGTAAGAAAAACTAAAACTGTGTCCAGTAGACCTTGTGGGGCACAGCTGACACTGACTTTCAGTGGTCTTTCTTTTGTTAGCAAAGAACCTACTCAGGATCAACATGGAGGCCCACAACTTGGGATATTAAATTGTGTGTTCAGTGGATTTGTGGTCTTACTCGAATTTGGTTTTGGTATCAGCACTGAAGAATAGTGGTATCATAGAACAAAGGGTTTTTTGGTTGTATTTATAATATACTCTGACTGTAAGGTACAGGATTTATTTTGGCTGCTAAAAATTTAACTGTGTGCTCCGTTGGATATTGTAATACCATACATACAGTGATCCAGTCTTTCATGAAAACCACCAGTCTGCCATTCTTCTTGATGAGAAGAATGTGTGAGAATTCAGCTTCGGAAACTGGTTTAATTTGGGTGGCAGGGAATATGGTTCTTATTTGACTATTGGGCTGCAGTCCGGGCAGTCAGTTCTTGCAGCCAAATATTATTTAAGCTTTGTAGCTGTCAGACAGCCCCCAAAGGCAAAGTGCTGGTTGTCCTCATCTGCTTTGGGTATAACTGGGACTTGAAGATGGTTATTATCTTGGAGAGCATACTTGGTATTCTTCAGACTTGCCATATTATTGTATTATTTCGTGTTTTTTTGATTGTTGTGCAGAGGTATGAATGTTGTGTGGCAGTGCTGAACAGGATTATGCCCCATCGTGCTAAATACTGTACAAATCCATATGAAGATCTAGTTCCCCCAAGTAGTTTATAACCAGTAAAGTTCATCAAAAAGGCTGAAAATTACTTTTTTGAAAGCCTAATCTAGTGCCAAAATGACTGGAGATTCGAATAGTCTTCGTAAACCCCTCAGCTTTTCAGGAGTGCTCCAGTAGCAGTAGTTACACAGCCCCCTCCCTGACATGCTGAAATACTCCTGGTCAAGAAATGTTTCCAGTTGATACCAGGACATCAGCGGTGGCTTTCAGCAAAAGCAGGGCAGCCTTGGGGGTGACTGGATCTCCCAGCCCATGCAACCCACCACAGGTTATTTGGAAAACTAGATACACTGCTATCGAGTGCAACTGTGCGGGAAAAAGCTGCCACTCCATTCAGGAGCTTAGGGAGAGAGTAAAAATGAATGTATCCTATTAAAGCTAGAGAGGAAAATTAGACAGGAAGATAATGACTTGATCTGGGATTTAGTCAGGATTTAGATTTAACACTAGAACTGTGCTCTGCTGGTGGTTGTTCAGTTTGTAGTTTAGGACTGTTTTGGGGTCAACTGGAAGCAGGCTTTTTTCATCTTGATGAATTGAAAAATAATAATCTAAGTGAAAATAAAAACTCTGCTCATGCCCACAGAGGATGCTACTTTTTGCAGCTGTTTTTTAAAATAAGAACCATACACTTTAGGGAAGGAATGATTAATGAGGGAGGGGATGTCAGCATGCTTCGCCATGTGACTCAGAGAGTGGTAGGGCATCTCTCTGGTGTGGAATCTCATTTTCCTGATTTCTCAGATAGTCCACTTCTGAAAAGTGTCCTCAGTACTGGATACTTTGCAGTGGTTTTGCACCAGTGTCTGCTACTTCACTTCAATATAAATAATCATGTATTCATTGCATATGCCTGGCTGTACTGGGAGGAAGGTGAATGCCTGATTCCAATAGATGCTTTAAGGTATTAACTAATTATTTTATTGAGGGCAGCCAGAACTATCAGTGTATAAATGAAACCACAGGCATCACAGGGTGTCAGACACAGTCATAAGGTCAGCGAAAGGTGTGATATGATTGGGGTTTTCAAGGCAAAAGAAGCTGAGCTCACATGTAGAATTAATTCTTTATTCCCAACCATTTGTTGGGAATATCCTAACCATATCCCACTTGGACCCAGAACTTTGTTTTGAGGCTGTGCTTCTGATTTGGGTGATCTGTGGTGGGAGCCCAGCCCAGGTGTTGTGACCTGGCCTTTAAAAGAGCTGATCTCTCACTCTGTAGGTTCTAAGTGGGTCCTAAAGTGTGCTACTGGCTTTAGGTGAAAACAAGTCAATTGCCTAACCCTTACCTGCCCCAGGGACAGCTCTTAGAGAAAGAAGGAGCTCCTCTTGGAGACCCCCTCAAGGTGGGATTGCAGCAGAGAACTGTGAGCTCCTTCATTGTATAAATGTCTACACTGCTCTAAAATGCTCCCTAATTTTCATATATATGTGATATATATGTTATATATATATATGGACAGTGGGATAAGGCCAACTGTATGAGTTTCAATAAGGCCAAATGCTGGGTGCTGCACTTTGGCCACAACAACCCCCAGCAGTGCTACAGGCTTGGGGAGGAGTGGCTGGAGAGCTGCCAGTCAGAGAGGGATCTGGGGGTGTTGATTGACAGCTGGCTGAACAGGAGCCAGCAGTGTGCCCAGGTGGCCAAGAAGGCCAATGGCATCCTGGTTTGTGTCAGAAATAGCGTGGCCAGCAGGGACAGGGAAGAGATTTTACCCCTGTTCTCGGCACTGGTGAGGCTGCACCTCGAATACTGTGTTCAGTTTTGGGCCCCTCACTACAAAAAGGACATTGAATGACTCGAGCGTGTCCAGAGAAGGGCAACGAAGCTGGTGCAGGGTCTGGAGCACATGTCGTACGAGGAGCGGCTGAGGGAACTGGGATTGTTTAGTCTGGAGAAGAGGAGACTGAGGGGAGACCTCATCGCCCTCTACAACTACCTGAAGGGAGGTTGCAGAGAGCTGGGGATGAGTCTCTTCAACCAAGTAATAAGTGAAGAACAAGAGGTAATGGCCTCAACTTGCACCAGGGAAGGTTTAGACTAGATATTAGGAAGTATTTCTTTACAGAACGGGTAGTTAGGCGTTAGAATGGGCTGCCCAGGGCAGTGGTGGAGTCCCCATCCCTGGAGGTGTTTAAGGGTAGGGTCGACATAGCACTTAGGGATATGGTGTAGTTGGGAACTGTCAATGTTGGGTTAATGGTTGGACTGGATGATCTTCAAGGTCTTTTCCAACCTAGATGATTCTGTGATATTTTTATATATGTGTGTGCTTATATATATATACATTTAAATACCATTCCTTTTTATTCATTATGTTTTTTATTTCTCTGATAAAATGCTTGTGACCAGCCAGAATTTCTGTGAGGAGAAAGAAGAGAAATTGCATCTTCTTAAACATTAATCATTGATTAAGTATTTCCCCCTTTTTAATTTGAGAATGTTACCAACTTACTGAATACAAGTCATGTCTCTGCCCCTACTGTGCACTCATCTAATTGTCACACCACAAGGGCCACGCCATAGGGATCATGTTCAAGATCCTTGGATGAACAAAGATGATTAATTTTTATATAATGAAGAAAGAAATTTTCTTTCAGTTATTTAGAAAAAAGTATGATAAAAGCAGTCTGTTTTGCTTTTCAGGCCTTTTTACAGTACTTTATTGAGTTTAATCTAACTAAAGACTCTGAACCTCTCCTGGTAATGAAGCTTGCATTGAACTCTACTGTAAGAGATTTAGATTGAGGCACTTGTTTCACTACAACTAGTAATTTGGGGTTTTTTTACTGTTTGGTAATATTATTGCAAACTTGATGGCAGTCTAATTACAAATGTGTGCAGCTGTCTCAGTGTCATGTATGTATGTGTGTGGACATTTCTGTGAGCTAGTTAGGATGGGGAGAAGGAAAGGTGAAGTCCGATTCTCCTTTTTCCTCTATTTTCTTATATGGAAGATGGTGATGTTTGGATTTCATACAATTTTATATGTCACTCATGCTCTTGGCAAATGACTACACAAAGATAATAGCAGCAGGAGAAACAGAGCTCTCTTTGGACTCTTACAGAAAGGCTGGATTGCTACATTTGAGCCAGCACATGAATGAAAGTCTGCTATCAAAGTCTCATTTTTACCGGAGGTAGATAGCAATTTTATGTATTGAGGGAACAGAAAAAAACAACCATGCTCTTGGACACCTGCCTTTCAGATACACACTTGGTATTCAGAGAACAGAGCATTGAGTGCTGCAAATGTGAAGCAAACACTTTCATGTCTTCTCTGAATATGTTTTAAGGCCAGTTTTTCTGCATGGGTATCCGTAATGGTTATTGTCTACAATTTTGTAGCTTCTGCAAATTGTGATTTGGTCCAAACCCTATAGTTTCCAGCTGGTTCTGGATAAATGAAAGCTGGACACTTGTTGTAGATGCCATTCAAAAGATTGTTTTCCCTTTGCAGGGATATCTCAGACACACAGTAATCTTCCTCATTTGGTGTTGGGTTAATCTCTCCATTATGTTGCTTATGTCATACAGCTAATGACAGAATGTGACAACATTTGTTGTAAATGTTCCTTACACATGTGAACAATGCCTTTAGAAATGTGAAGTTGATATTTGATCATTTAAGTACTTTCCAGAGCCAATAAAAGACTTTTTTTTTTGTACTGTTTGTTTTTAGATACTGACCGAGCTTTAGTGCTGTTGGAAGAATATTGTAAAAAACTAAGGAAGCCAGAAGAGCAACAACTGAAAAAAGCCATCAGAAAGGTGATGGGCATCTTTAAGAGCAGCTTGTTTCAGGCACTACTAGGTAGGTACTAATATTTAATACTAGATGAAGGCCAGAGCTAGGTCAGACCTAGTAACTTTCTTATTGGTCACTATTTGTGTTTACAATGGAACAGCATGTTGAGATGATCCTTCCAGGTTCTTTGTGGGGAAACTCATTGTCCTGATATTTCCAAGGTATTTTCTTATTTATAGTGTAAGAAAGAGTAACAAAAAACTCATGCAGGATAAGGCATTGAATGGTTATTTGTAAACCTTGCTGTTTTCCTTTGTTTAATGGAAGTTACTGAACCAGAGTAGGATATAACTGTTTATGCAAAGTTGAGTATGAAGCCATCTCCACACAGGTAAATGGCCAAAGTTTCATTGATTTCACCGGCATGAAGTAGCATCTAAAATCTTTGTGTCTTTTGCGTTATGTTTTTGTGAAAAGTGTCAGCCAAAGAAACTTGGAAATGAGTCAAGAAAAATGCTCAGGAACACGGTGAAGGTTTGGCAGAATGTTCCCATTCAAGCGATGTTGCAGTGTTCAAATAGATATGCTGGCGTATCACTCAGTCGTTCTTCCATTTACTTGAAGGTCCCTGTTTTACCTTGTAAATGATGGTATTTGTCAAAATCAAGCACTTGGTGTTTTGGGACTTTGTATAAAATAACCTCCATAAGTTGTTATGTATAATGGTTTCAAGGTCCTGAACGTACCAGGTTGCTGTAGCAGTGCTGTTGTCCCTTGTGCCGTGCTGAGCCTGTGCTGCCAGTCATGGGAAGTGGGGACAGTAACTGTGCATCACCCTTGCTCTACTTCCCTCTGCCCTCTTGCTCACATTGCATTGGCCTCTTGGTGTTTTATTCCTTCACAAACATCTGTCCATTTTGTGCACAACTAGTCTGAAGGGCACATTTCTTGACACAAATGATGTGTGTGGAAGCACACGTACCTTCAAGTTATGGTGTGTGAAGCCAGAATACCAACTGTGCTCACTGCAGAGCTAAACTCAGTAGCAGTTAGGGAAAAATTTTGATTATATATCATAAAAGTAGAAGTACATCAATGCTGCACTATTACTGTGAAGATGATGGAGGTCCAGGAAGAGTTTCAGCAATTTCTGTAGCATTTATGAAAAATGTATGTTACCAGTCACTAACATTTCCTGCAAATGGAAGTAATTAACATCAATGCTATTTTACTTGTGATTTCTCTCAGCTTCTTTTAAGTGATTAGCTTTATTTTATAAACACTACATAATTTTTAATTGCTGTGTATTCTTCAAAAATGGAAATAGATTCATAATTGAATGGTATTTACCAAATAGTTATAAATAGATTTGAACTAAAAAAATGAAAAAAAGATGGGACGCTTCTATGTTATTTTTATGAAGATGACTATGGATATAGAAGTATGTGCTGAAGAAACACACAAGTCACAGAAGCAACATTAGCTGTACATTTACTTCTGCAGTACTTTGAAGTAATACTTCAAGTGTTCTAACAACACGTGTGCTTTGTGTGTGGCTACACTGCAATATTTGTTGATGTATTACATATGCCACAAATAAAACAGTGATTATAGCTACATTAAGGTTGAATCCAAAGAATAAATGAAATCTTTTGATTGCCACAATAACAGATTGAGGAGTGTGGTGTTACGGAAGTTAGATAGCATTTTAATTTGTAGGCCTTTGGATGTCTTTTCCTTGTTCTTAAATGCTTCTTTTTATAAAAGAGATTTGGGGATTGCAAGACGTGTTCAAAGTCACTCATTATTACATTTGGTTTGCTATTTGGTTGGTCTAGATTCTGGACCACAAAATTTTGGATTCACAAAAGAGTGACCTCTCATCAGTATTTTAAGTGTGGCAGATGATGTTATTACACAATCAATAATGAGGTTCTTGCATAATCGGCATTTCAAAAAAACCCACTTCCATGACATCTGTTTTAGCTTCCTGTCATAGTTTCTTCCATTTACCTCTAAATCAGACCACCACACAAACAAATACCTAAGGCAGAGCTTCTGGTCTCTTTTTAAGTTCTGTACTGCTAACATTCCTTTGTCTTTTATATTTACAGAATGTCTAATGGTCTTGAAAGCATCCATTTTTGAGTGCCTAATCTTAATTAGACTTAATTTTCAGAGTCTGAGTGGTCATCATTTTCCAAAACTTGATCTCATTTAGAGCTGTCAAACATTGGTTTTGTCTAGAATTGATTGACCTTTTGAATACTTAGGCTGTAACTACCAATGAAAAGTATTGTTATTGTACAGAATCATTAACCTGGATGCAGAAATGCACATTCCTACCAGACATAAAGTTAACATAATTTTATGTGCCAAATTCAGTTTTTGTAGCTCCTACAGCTTCAGTATTTGATTAGAATTTGATTCCTTTGCAAATAAATTCAGCTGTTGTAAACATTATTGTCCTTTAAGTATGTGTTCAATTCTTATTACCTTCCAAAATGCTTAAAAAATCTGTAGGATGTCTGAAATAGAGTATAACAAGAACAGATAAAGAAAAATAATTATAATTAGAGGCACTTGTCAAATCTAGTGTTGTCTAGTTCCTTTTGTTCTCAAAGTTATGCTTGTGTGATTTGATTCAACCAGCCATCTTTGAACCTGGGCTCTCACGGAACATGTGATTATTTTTATCTTCAGTGTGTTTCATAAATATTAATTGTTGACTACTGAACGGGGGAGTAACATGAGAAAAATGAGGATTCAATATTTTTCATACATATATTCCACACATGCAAGAAATGACTACAGATACGGAAGTAAAAGTTGTATAAGTGATTTACAGAAGGATTATTGAAGGATTAACCTCCTACATTTTAATTCGGATTCAAAAGCATCTCCTTCTCCCTTTGGGCTGTTCTTGTTACTGGACTTCTTGTTAGAGTTTTTGTGTTTAGTTACAGCTTAGTTGCTAAGAGCCACATTTTCAAAGCAGTATGTGGAGCTGCAGCCTCTAGAGTCCCATTTACACTCCAGTGGCCCCAACACAACGTTTTGAAAATCGAGCCTTAAGAGGAGGGAGGAGGAGAAACTCTTCAGAAGGAGTGTGCAAGGGGAAGAACACATAGTTAGATACTGACATTACTCTTTAGATAATTCCAAATTATTTTCACCAGAAGGATGGTACCAATTCTCTTGCACAGTGAGGAACTGTTGTTATTATTCGCTCTTAAGGATTTTTGCTTCTTGTAGGGTCATCCATAGCTAGATGATATTAAAATCACAGGGTCCTCTCAAATTGTAGCACATGTTCTGATGTGAACTTTTATTTTTTTAAAACCCCACGAGGAGGAGGAAGTGAAACCTACAGAACTCCAAATGCCTCATTTGTTGGGATCGTCTCATAAGGGGGCATCTTGGAGGCATTGTGCAGAGATAGAAAAGGAAAACCATGAAAGAGAGTAATAATAGACACCTGGATATGTCAAGATGACCAAACATTTATTTTTGTACTTCTTTATGAAATTTAATCAGTTTTTATAATGCAATGCATAGTTTAGTAAAATTTATTTCTAAAAACCTCTGCTCTATATTTGTCTAGCCTTCATTTCATTAAGAAAATTGCATGACTTAACAGCTTAGAAGGCCGTTCTGTGGAATGAGAAAGGATGAAAGAGGTTTATGTCAGGGTTGGGTATTTTTGTAGATACTTCTCTATAAAACATCATTTTGTTTCTAGCAGGAATTAAAGTGCCACAAATAGCTGTAATCATCTTATGCAGTATTAGGTAAAAACTAATCTCGATAGGTTTTTCTAAAATTCAGATAAACCCAATCTGCAGTGGATGACGTATTTCCTGAGGACTTTGAAGCCATGTCTTACGGTTTTTTCTCATGCTTGCGTAACTTTGCCTGAATTTTAAAATGTCATATTTTCAATTGAAATCTGCATCATCTTCTTTTTTTTAATGGTGTTGTACCATAACTGCAAAATAATGTGGATGTCTTACATCCTTAAGCCTGTCTTAAAAATTGCTGTAGTAGACAGTACTGTAAGGATTACAGAATTTACTGGTCATCTGTGCCACAGCATGTATTTAGAGACTTAGGCTACAATTTTGCGGGTTTAGTAAGAGGGATTTTTTAGACTCTTTACCTCATTCAGCTCACTTTTAAATAAGGCCTGTTATAACAATCCATTTTAAAAGAGCGATAATGTCTTTTAAACCAAGTGAAAAAAGGAAGACAGACTATTCTTCTGCAGTCACATACTGCTTTTCTATTAAAAGTTTGTATAAATTAAGTGGCAGTATAACTCAATAGTGTTATATTAGTATCCAGACTTCCAGGAATCTACTTATATCTTGTGATCCTCCATGTTACTGGAGAGTGCTATGGGACAGATGGGGTATATAAGTAGGACATAAAGTACAGACATTTAAGAGAGCCAAAGCAAGTCCCCCTTTGCTCTTAATTATTTTAGGATGTACATATCTATTGAAAAATAGCATAGCCATTGACAAATGCAAACATTTAGCATAGTAAGCATGAAGCCACTCAAGAGCTTAGATTTGTCTTAGTTTGATTGACTTGTGTGTCTACAAAGCTGTGAGCTGGGACTGAAACTCCCCTTGCACTTAGAGCAATGGTTAAATTTCAGGATAGTTTAGATATAAAAGAAACTGGGGAGGAACCTATCATAGGAGCAATGAAACATGACCCTGTCACAAAAGGAAAATGCTAAGAATGAAAAATGAGAAAGATTTTGATAGATGTAGCCATGCATGTCAACTAAGAATAATGATATAAAAGTCCCTCCATTTCTAGGCCTTAATGCTGAGAATAATAATTATGCTGTTGACCATATAGAGAGAAGAATGTAGAGGCAATTAATGGAAAGACAAGGAATTTGTTTAAGCGTGTTGTGTTTAAGAAAAATCCTTTTAAATAGTGATACAAGGAAATTTGAGACTGGAGGGAAGGGTGTGGGTCAGGACTGGGGAATAGATCTGTGAATAGCAGGATAAATGGTGAGAAAAGTAGGAGACCTGCAACACAGTCCTGGGCTGGAGATGAAGCTTGAACCAAAATAGGTGTTGAGGAACAATTGTAGATGTCAAAGTCAGGATCATGTAACACCTCAGAAATCCAGTGCTAGTCATACATGGTAACGCTGGCCTTTGGTGTTAAAAGGCTTGTGAGATTTGCACAAAAGGCATAGAAATAATCTATAAAATACTGCAGGTTGTTACTGTCTGCTTCTATGATCTGTCTTTAAGAAAAACTGCAGTCATATTTTCAGGCTTTTCTCCACAACCACCAAGACCTCTTGTACTTTTTCCTTTGAGCGAACCTAAGATTTGACATTCATGGCATCACAGAAAACAAGGCAACACCAAATTTCACAAGGGTCCTGCTAAAGCTGTTAGAGTTAAGGATATCAAAATGAGGAACGTGATTGACAATAACCTTTCTAAGGTGATGGTGGCCCTCGCTAGTACCAAGCTTTCTCAATTTTCAGGGAGAAGCATGTTTCAGCACTTATTGTGTCAGTGTTTCAGGGACCAAAAGGATATTAAATGAATTGCTGTACTGGGAAACTTTTCAATAGAAAAGCACAACCGGGTGTTATCTATTCATACTTGCCAAGCTTGCTCTTGTTAGATGTTTTTAGCCCGCTTATGTGTTCAGTGTGCTTAACTACTTACAGTGCTCGTGAATGTAAGGTCACTGATCTCATGTGTCATTGTTCTCTAGACTTAATCTCAGTGAGCTGGTTTCTGATCATGTCAGGCTATTTCAACTCCTGTAACAACACTGAATTCCTCAGGAGTTAATCCCATGCAGCCAAGCCTGTGTCCGGCCCAGGGACATTAGGCAATCCTCTCGCCGAGGGCCTGAGTCCAGCATTCACAAAGTCAAAGAAAAAAACTCCCATTGACTTGCTTGCATTGGATCATGTGTTGGAGTGATTCTTCCAGAGATTTATATTCAGACCTACCCTGACTGAGGAATAAAGATTCTTCAATAGCTGTATCTAAAAATATTGAAACCCTCCCTGACTGTTACAAATGTTGAGGAGCAAAAGAAATGTGCAAAACCTCTTCAGTGTCTGTCACATTTGAGAGGCGCTCATATGACATCTCCGACAATGGGAAAGCCTGTTATTACTTCACACAGAGTCCTACTTTCCCAAACTGGCATCTTTCTTTGTTGCAGCGTAAATTACAGCAGAACTGAAATTTAAATTCAAGGGCAGCTTTTGTTTTGCCTGAAGACAGCTGCAGCTGCTTTTATTCTTGAAGTCCAATTCTCTTAGTAAGCAAATTTTCTCTTTCTCTCAAAAGAGCTAAAGGTAGCAGTGCTAGATCTTCGGAATGGTTTGAAGCTGTGTGATTTTTTTTTTTTTTTTTTTTTTTTTAAGAGCTGGGGGCTGGATTGCAGCCAGCTCAAGGATCTAACTCTTGTGGTTCTTCAGTGAAAGTCTGGTCACACAGAGTGAACCAATTGTTCCAAAAAAAAAAAAGAAAAAATCTAATGTAACTGGCTTCCAGTGGATTTTGACCCACCGCTATTTTTGCTTCCATGGCAGTGTAATTTCCCCTGCATTATCGTCATTTCTCTCTGGCTTTTCTAACTCTCCCCACCCCATGGTATCTGCAGATCCTTTGGTGAAGGTGAGGCTTCCTCACTTCTGTCAAGTTGCATTGACATTGGGCAGAGGGTTCAAAGTTAGCTGGTGAGAGCTAGCAGATGGATGCACATGCAGGAAAGACAGACATCACGTTACTATAGGGAAATCACGGTGAAGATATCCAGAGAGGGGAGTTTCACTGAGGTCTGAAATGTTACCCAGTCTTTCTTAGTTGTGTCTGTGATGGAGGAGCTGAAATATTCCTGTATCTCCGAAAATCTCAGAATTGCTTTTGCCTTTGGAACTTATTGGGTGTTACAGTGATGCCTTACTGGTTATTGATGAGGAGCAAACAGAGCCAGGGCATGGTGCTCACTGTTCTTGCTGGCCAACCTGGAGATGTGAGTAGCCTTCCCACAACAACTTAATATTAAAGTAATCTGGTTATTTTCCACTTTGAGAGGAGGTATGTGTGCAAAGATATGGGAGTCCTCTGTGGGTACCCAAATCGTGTTTTGTTTGAAATAATTTAAATATTAAAAGCTTGTGAATTACCAGAAGAGACCTCAACCTCTTACGTTTGTGGGAATGTGGATTGGGATCTCATCCTTGATGTTGACCTTTTCCTTAAAGAATTGCACAAAAATGCTGGATATGAATGCTGATGGACTCTGAAAAATTCAGAATCCCACCCAGGTCTGTAGTTGGATTCTGAGCCTGTGTACATGAAGAAACCGCTTACAGCACTGTTACAACCTAGGTAGTACATAATCACTTGTAATCCTCATGCAACCCTCTGCTCGTGCTTTGCTGCCGTTTAACCAATGAATGATAGCATTTACATCTCAGACAAGGAATTCAGAAGCTTTGTGGACCTTCCTCATTCAAAATGCAAAAGCAGTGCATTGGAAATAAACCATTTTTAAGATGAGTTTTTAATATGAGCAGTGTGATAATTGTTGAGCTTGTTAGTTTTCAATATCCAGCAAGGAATAAAAGCCGTTTTTTGTTCCTGTAGTGTGTGTGTGTCTTGGCCATATGGATTTAATGTATAATTAGAATTAATAAAATGCTGTTGCAGCAGCTGTTGCTGTGTGGCTGCCATCCCAGTGTGAAGCTTTTCTTTCTCTTTGCATTAAATAGGGATAGCCCTTTATTACTGGTTTGTGATGAGAGCTAGAGATTTAAGAGATGCATTTAGATAATCTGGTTTTATTTTGAATAATGTATTGTCCTTTTTCAAGCTGAGGGAATATAAAAGAACAATGAGATGATTTTGCATTAAATAAAGAAAGACTGGATTTATATCTTGCTAATACAGTTTATACATCTACTAATAAAATGGAAGAAAATAATCTGGAGCAAGCTGTTCCACCAGTAATCCCAATGTTTATTTTTGTCTCTAAAATAGCAGAACTGTTCTCCCTCTCTAATGGTTTGGTCTGTGGAGTCATTTTAGGCTAGTCTGTGATGTGGTTTTTGTTTAGTGAATATAACTTTTTAAGAAGCTGCACGGTAATTTTGAAATCACAGAAATATTTTAGCCTTGAAGAGTGTTATACCTTACCGTTTTCAAAGCTGTTATACGTGAGCCAAATGTGTTGCTTGGTGCCACCTCTGTGGCTCTTCTGGAATCTCAGGACTCTTAACCCTGTGCTTCCAGTATCTCAGGAGTCAGTGACAAACACTGATTTAAGTGATTTAAGTGCACTTGAGATTGAGCACTGAATAGTAAGGTGCATGAAAGTAAACTAGTTAATTCTGCATATACATATATGTATATATTTGTCTCTATATATACATATATAAAATACTTATATAAATATATATATATATAGTATCAGGTAACTGTGGGCATCGTATTTATCTCAAACTTCTCAGGTATGATTCTGTACTTTGGAGCTCTGTTGGGTATTAAAATATGTCTTGACAAGAAGTACTGTAGGCTGTGTTGTTCATTCCCATTGTCTGTTTATTCTGTCGTGTGGTCCATTTCTTGTGACTACGTTTGTGCTCTGTCACCCTGATCTGTCACTGAGATAATTATGAGCTCTTTTCATAGAAGACTGAATTTATGTCTTTCATTTGTTCTTTCCTGTCTCCATTTTGTCATCATAGTTGTGTGGTTTTGAATTTCTGCTGATGTAGTTGATTAAGGCACTATTGCATAAAATCCCAGGCATTAGAAATAGAAAACAGCATTTATAATAATTAGAATTCTGTTATGTTACACAGAAATGATGTGGTATTTCAAAACAATGTGAAAAGAAGAGAATTAGGTCTGTGGTCAGAGGTAGGGCAGTGCTGTAACTAAGGTAGCTTCTGTGAACTGAGTTCAATTCCTGTACATACATACACTGTGATACTTCTTACTTATTTGACCTCAAACTGTTTTCCTTCAAAAATCCTGCTTCATTCAGCGTGCAGAAGGGGCAGGACTCAGCTCATGAGCAAGTATTATTTAATCCATTGCTTTCCTGTTGTTATTTACTGTGTGATGAGGTGACTGTAGTTCTGTGCTACGGAGGTGATACTGAAGCCCTGAGAAATAGAGGTAAAAATATCTACTTATTTTAGAGGCCTGATTGGAGACAATTCTGACCTGATAAATCACCACGTACACCACTTTTAATGTCTGACCACAGCTCCAGCTGCAACAGGGAGCAAGGCTGTCCCAATGTCTCATTTTGGGCACTTAAAACATGAGGATCATCTGATGGGTGATGATTTTGGAAAAATATAGTGTACGTGACTTCCCAACCATCACTGAGACTCTCTGTAGGGGTCAGAGGTAGGATCTAATTCCTGGGGTGGCATTTAATGCTCTTAAACTAAAGAACCTTCAAGAAGTCTTCTTACCACTCTCAGCCTTTCATCTCCTGAGATAAATGGTTCAAAGGTTGTTCAGACAGCTTCCCCAGAGCAAGCCCATTCAGTATACTGAATAAAGTGTCAGAGCAGAGAGAGAAATGGTATGTAACCATATACTTAAATTGTGACACTTTCTAACTTGGGGAGTTACCTTTACAACCCTATCAGTGTTTTGAAGTTAATTTTACATGGTGATTTCCTAGACTTTAAGGATAGAAAAAAGAGCTTCTCATCGCAAATTCCATTGTGTGATGATATTGATAACATGCATGTTTAAAAGCAAGGTCAGAACTGTTGGACACTTCACACCAGCCTTTGCTGCTTGAGCTAATGGAGATGCTGACACCACCAAAGGTACCTTTTCCTTTCTCTTAGATCTTGTTTTTGTCCCAGTATCCCAATAGTTAGATGGTTTAGATTAATTAGATATTTTTCTTCTGCAAAATAAATATTTTGAAGTCATATTTCTTGGAGGTACTGTGTTTGGGATGACCATCATTTTCAATGTCCTACTGATAATGGGAATGTCAGAGCAGATGGTGTTGGAGAGGCTTTGCTCGGAGGACTCAATTCCACATTCTGGCTCTGCCACTGCCTTGCTGCACACCCTGAGCCAGTCCTCTGCCTCCACCACAGATAGATGGAGATGTGGCTCAAGAGTGCCCTTGTGGCCTTCTCCCACCAAAATTCTGGTGTTACATATATATCTATATTTACAAACAACTTACATATATTCACAATATTATGTATATATATACATGCACATATATATATACACATGCATGATATAATTTCCTATTTTAACATATATATTTATATATATTCATAGATATTCATACATATGAATGATCATTTTCATCAGGGAATTTGTTAGGAGATTCACTGTCTTCCCAGAATCCAAGTACCTGCAGGTAGTAGGAGGAATTGTTGTGGAGGAGTATATTTCAAAACAGATAGGAATTAGGTAGCAGGACAAATCCGACCTGATTACAGTGAGATAGAGGGATAGATACAGAGTTGCACTGTGTACTGGATATTTTCTCCCAAGTCTTGCTTTTTCTTGAATTATTTTTAATCTCCAGTGTTGAACTGCAATATAGAACTGTAACTTCATGCTTTTTCTTCTTTAACCTCTAAAACCAAAAGACTGCTCTGTTTTTGTTCTCGTCATCATTTCATACCCAGCCTGCCTTCTGAGGATTTACCAGTGAGTTTTGGTGTGGTGGACTGTATTTCTCATGTTTGTTTAGTTGTTTTTTCCTTATAAGCAATTAATTTATGTTTTAAGTTTTGTAAAAGCAATTTGAAAGAAAATAAATATACTTGGAAAAAAGTAACTTTGATCTCTTTAAAGTTGTAGTCAAACGCTTTCTCTAAATAAAGTTTAGAGTGACATCTTGTGGTAACATTGATTTCAAATATACATATCTGTTGGTATTTTATTTTGTCCACAGTAAGTCTAGTGTTTTCAGTTTCAAAATGTTATGGATTACTTAGCAGAAGTGTATAATGACTTCTGAGTATCACTAGGGCTCTTCTAAGATCAGAGCAAACATTGTTACGTGGTGTAAAGGTCCTACGGGTATGCTTAATCTTTTACCACATGAAGTTTATCCCATGAATACCTGTGACTTCCCAGCGTTTTGAACTCCAATTCAAGATGTTTTAATGCTCTTCCAGCCATTGACAATCTTTTGGAATTGCTCAGAAATTTTCAGCTGGCCATGATGCCAAAGCAAGCAGGAGCACAACATCTCTCCGCAACATCTGTCTGTGCTAATTCATTAGCTGTCCAAAGATCTGCTTAGTTTTAGGTAAAGATAAATATGTCCAGGAAGCTATCATGGAAGATTTGTCAACACAGAAATGAGTAAGCCCATTTAAGATCCATATTGCAATAGCGTATATGCTTTCTACCTATGGATCAGCCTCCAAGGTGTAAATGCACCACCAGCAATTATCCAAATGCCTGGCATGTGCTCAGACTACAGTTTTGTGCAGTATATCGAAATGAAATACAAATCTCTTCAATGCAAGGTGGGGATGTAGAATGGTTTTGTGCTCAGAAGCTTAAAGAATTTGAGAAAACGTGTAAGATTTGCTTTCTCTTTTGGGAAGCTCTCTGCAGAAATGCAGGAGTAGTCGCCCTACAGAGAGTTATTGTCAGGTCAAGCAAAGTACTGCCTGATACGACCTCTCTCACATCAGCCATATGAAGGTCTGTTCCTGTGCTTCAACACTGAAGAGGAGAAAGATACTAATATTCTGCTAGGTCAAGTTTGAACTATATAAAATGGTGATGAATGTTACCATAACGTGCGTGTGGCAGGTTGAAAAATTAACTGTTCAGTAAAAGATGCTTGACCTTTCTAAGAGATAAATTCTTTTTAGGGGAATGGATTCATTAATGCGTGTCAAATGGAAAGTCCCCCTACCACTGCTCCACTCATAATGTGTGGTCCCAGGTCTGCTGTCATGTGTTGTGAATATGGGAGACCTGATTCAGGAGAATATTCTTTGCTTGTGTAATTCAGGTTTTTGTTGGAGGTATTTTGGTCATGCGAAAGTGCCAGTGCTGGACAAATGATTCATGTGATGTGCTGGCAATGTTAAGGATTTTTAGCTTTGTGGTAAAACACTCAAGGAACATTAAGACCCAAGAAGCCCAACTCAATGATCCTAAAAGGGCCATCTGATGACCTCATTTATTAATTTGATAGAAAAATAAAGATGTAATGTTTTCAATTAAGATGAATGTTTGACTCACCTGCCAGAATTGTTTCTGGTTAATAACTAAACACAAATTAAGCTGTTAATATAATCCTAATACTGAAACTGGAAGTGCTGATGTAGATTTGGTGGAAAACTAAGCAAATAATCTGGATAGCCTCTCAGAATGGGCTAGCTGGTTAAATTTCTCAAATATAGTTTAGGAAAAGCCTGAAAGAATTGTATTTGAAGTACACAAAGTGTGTTTAAATGACATATTTACAGGGATAAGTCTGGAGATTTCCTTGGCAAAATGCCTCCACCCATTCCAACAAAGACTATTTAAATAGTAAAGAAATTTGTAGATACAATTAGGTACCAAACTAATCCAGATCTTGTTTAAATGCCCTCTCTTTTTGTCACAAGAAACAACTAGTGATGGTGTTTCATGGTAAAGGAAAGTTGTCTGCTCTTTCTCTTTGGTTTCTGCTGCACAGACAGTAACATCCCTGTTGCAGTTTTCGAATGGCTGCTTGGTGAATTTTGTCCTGTTAGGAATCTGAATCTTCTCTAATAATTTTCACATGCCTGAGCAAGAACTTAAGTCTTCATGCTGAGACAGCTAGATATTAAGTAGATGATGCACAGTGAGACTGTAAAGAGGTTTCCCCATAATGCAGGACATGAGGCTGAGATGACATTGTGCAAACCACAGTTTTTCCCAAAACTGTGACTTCTAGGTGGTGACTTCTCTGCGCTGGCAGGAGACGTACCCTGCCACATGCAACCCATTGATGCAACCACCAAGAGAAATGGGGCAGAAACTCTGAGCCAGCCGATGACCATTGCTCCTGAGTATGGTACTCCATCCTGGGTGGGATGTGTTGAAAACAAGGTCTCATCAGTTAGTGTTTGGGTGGAAGGAATAGCTGTTTGAAGGTTTAATTATTGAATCCTCTGAACTCCAACTCACTATTCATATGCGCTTTCAGCAGTATAAAGCCAAAATCTTACTGTGCTCTGATCACTTTATTTCCCTGGCTCATTTTGTCAGAATAAAAGCAAGATTCTACCAATTCTGGCCCATATTTTGTGCCAGCGTTCCCCTCTCTGCAGCTCAGAGGTGACAGGCTGCCTGAAAGATCCTCCAATGTTATTAATAGACACAGCAAATTTGAATTTAAAACAGAGGTGGCTGAAGGAGAACAAAGTCACCCATGGAGTTTGGGGGCCGTTGCTTTAAGTAATTGCTTTCTACCCTTGTAAATCCCCCTCGGGTTTCTTTTGGATTAAGTATTCCTTATTTCTTCTCTAAAACTCGTTTAATATTCATGTGTGGTGTTAAACAGCTGCTGCATCCTGCTCAAGAGTGGGAAGGGGGAATACATTTCAGTAGCAAACAAAGTGATACTTAAATATATCCCTTGCCTACTTCAAAGCAGCAGCATGGGAGTTAATTAATATTTATCATATGCACTAAAGTCCTTGGATGAGAGGCGCTATGGTTGTGCAAAGCACTGTTTGTTTGTTTAGAGATCTTTTACCTGGCCATTTTGACCGTTTGCTAAATGTACTTGAGAGCGATCACACAAAACTTCCTCTAATGCTGACTTGATTTCTCTTCACATTTTTGAATGGGAGCAGAATCAGGACAGACTTTCCAACGGTATAATTATTGCTGAAATGTAGGTGCTCTACTTAACCTGAGAAAAATGCTCTTCACTTAATTAGTTGCATGCATGGCATTTTGCAATAGATGGTAATATAAAAAGGTTGTATTAACACAATGCAATATAGAGAGACCTTGTTAGATTTTACTACATTTTCTGTTTGCTAATTTATTATGACTAGAAAGCCTAATTCTTTGGCTTATCTTGTAATTATAGCAAGGTGTTTATGAGCAGGAGCTCCAGCTGCTTTTCTGTATAGAGTCTCATTAGATGAGGAATTAGAAAGCCCTTTTAGACTGTTAATTTTTGCTCATAACCCAGGGTGTATAAAGCATTCTAAAATGTATGTTATGTGAGGTCAACATTATATTTCGTGAGTTGACAGCTGAGTTTTCAACAAGGACAACCAATCTGAGAGATTTAGATGGTCTTCAGAGGAATGCCTCTTTATTTTGAAGATCACACCTTCACAGCCCTACTCTGGAATAGGGAGGTAACTAATATTCCCCATTTAATAAAAAAGAAGTTTTAGGTGTCTGTGTGTACAGAATCACAGAATCATCTAGGTTGGAAAAGACCTTGAAGATCATCTAGTGCTGCCTAGCCCTGCATCTGGCTACAGTTCAGTGTCTCCATTTGACACCTAAGCAACATCCCAGTACATGTGTTTGGTGAGAATGAGACATCTAATGTCCATGTCTAAATACCACAGAAACCCCCAAGGAGTCCCATCTTTGTGGCATGGTGTCCAGCTCTCCATGGCACTGCTGGGACTTTGTTTACAGATTGCAAAACCCAGCTGATCTGAACAAAGGCTTTAGTGACTGACCCAAGACCTCGTAGGATGCCTGTGACTGAACACAGAGCTTAACCGAGGAATCCAAAGCTTACATCATACCATGAGATCATCCGGATTTACATTGTCAGGCTCAAATTATAATGGAAAGCATTGTCTGGCTTCATTCTCTTGGGGAGAATTTAGACCCAGTCAAAGCCCCATTCTTGTTCAGTTTTGTTACCTTCCCTATGGAAGATGGGACAGGATGTCCACCTAGAGCAAGAGTGGGTTAGAAAATGGCAAGCAGTAATTAGAAATTGGAACATATGAAACAGGAGGGGACAATGAACTTTTATTGGTGTACAAATAATTAATAAATATGTAGCTGTGTAATTTTTCATTGTTCATGGTAAATTGTTATTTTTACAAATCTGTTTATTACTGGAAATTATTTGTGTTACAGTTTGGACAAATGTATGTCTATCTGTGGATGGAGCTGCCATCTATGAGACTTTTTACTGCCAGTCTTGCTTTGGGTGGTACTTGCTCATAACATGAAATCTGAGTGCTTATGATTGAATAAACTAGCTTCATGGACTCTTAATGCAATGAGGTTCAATATTTTAATGGGAATACAAATTTAAAACCAGATATTTTATTAATATTCTAGTGTCATGACCCGGACTGGGAGCCCAGGGAGTTGTAAAGGTTCTGTGATCCCCTCGGGTTAAATTAAGGTGAAACGACACCAAATGACTGGTTAAAATGTTTTACTTGCAGTAGAATTGGCTTAAACTTAGAAAAGGATAATAAGCAATGTGGTCTCTTATAAATCTATAAGAAATAAAAGAAAGGAAAGAAGAAGAAAAGAGAGAAAGAGTCGGAGAATCCAGTCACCACCCCTGGATCCAGCTTTGTCTCAGGTCCCATAATCTTGGGTGGTGGGTGCACACACAGCAAAAAGTTTTCTGTCGCCTTTTAAGTTCATCTTATCAGCTGATTGGCATACTAGATGGGAGAGGCAGGTATTCCATGAACTAATTTCCATGAGAGACAAGGAAAAGGTAGAGCATGGGTTCTGTGCATACACTGAGGGAGAATGGGGTGCACCAACCCCCTTGTCCAGTTGAGTCGGTGGTTGTGCTTCCCCCCCCCCCCCCCTTCATTTTTATCTCAATTCCCATAGATTGTTTTCTGACTGCCTGCTTATTGAACAACCATCTGGCTTCTGGGGCAGAAATGCTCATCTCTTATCAGTCCTTATCACCTCTTCAGGCTTATGCCATGAAGCCAGTGATTAGAGCTTGATGAGAAACATTTGGTTTCACTCAGTCCACATTTCCCGGCCTTTGAGGCTTATTTAAGGGGTTTGACAATGCAACTGTGAGGGAGTGGGGACCTATGTCCTTTGATACACTCTGTGTTGCCTTGGGTGACATTCCTTAGACTAATCACAAAGGCCACAGCTTATCTTTGTGATTTTTCTGTGTCGATGAATGTTTGAGGCATTACTTCTTTTAGTTCTTACATCTACTAAACTTGCTCTTATGCCAACCACCTGCGAGTGAGGGTCCACTGATCTTGTTTAGTTCCCAGTCTTCCACGAGCTGAGCTAGGAGCAGAGGTCAGCCTAGATGACTGTAACCTGCAGTTGTGTATTATCCACAGGCCAAAAGAAACTGCAGGCTGAGACTCAGTCCACATAATTTGCACCTTCATTGGGTTGGCCTTTGGAATGAGAGTTATAACCCTAAATATAAGTGTATAACTCTCTGTAGGCAATGGAAAGAGGTGGTGCCTTTGAAAGCAGGAGATCCTGTTTGCCTGAGCTGAGATGATCTGGTTAAATTGGCTGAATTGTGTACTAAGAATCTGGGCAAAGCAGAACAATAATAACAGCAAATATACAAGAACAGTGGAAACAACTAATGCTTTAAAACATGCTTTAAAACCCCAAATCTTTTTCTGGGTGGAGTGAGCATTGCTTCTGAGATATTCTTGTTTTTCTGAGGAGGTACTCCTGAAGGAGAAGGAATCATCTGTAGTTGGGAGGTTATATCAGTTATGGAATTTTTTTTTGCGCAAATTTCAATATTCTTTACTTAAAGAGGCTGAGCTGGAGACATATGAAGCACCAGGCTAAGAAAATCTGTCCTATGTGTGGTGCAAAGGTTGCATGTAAGTGAGAAGGACAAGATCTCTCAAAAGCTTTGTCAGTGGTTCCCAAGGATTAAGGGACATGTCTTGGTGACAGAATAAGAATCCCAGTTAATACTCCACATAAATTAAAATATATGCGTCGTTCATTGACTACTTGTTTGGGACTATAACAATTGTTCAAGTAACCTAAAAACAGGACTGTAAATATTGGATAAGAACATCCAGTGCTTTAATAAGATAAAGTCACTGCCAGGGCTCTGGGGAGGGTAAGGGACAAGCGCTATTTGTTTAGCTTTGTTAAGTGTTTTGTTTTTCATGTAGACTTTTTGGTTTGGGACTTACTTCCAAGCACCACTTTCCCGTTGGAGTGACTTTGTGTTCTCTCTTACGTCACTCATGACCTTTTCTTTCAAGATAATTTCTTCCTTTTAAAATTTCAGTTGAAGGAGAAATTCAATAGAACCAGTTAGTGAATTTAAAAAGGAGATTGTGAATTAAGCATCTTCTTCACTCCACCACATTTTCACCTTTGGCCTCTGCAGTTGAGATGGAAGGGAGGAATTAGTGCCTTTTTGGGGGAATCACCTCTTTGACATATTGCTCCTCAGCCCTGGGATGTCAACTGTCTCCTGAAGTACCAGAGTGCTGTGGGGTTTCCTCCAGCATTTGCCTACAGAATTTGGGCTTTCCTGGTGTAGCATTAGAATACTTGTGAAGGTCCCTGTAATAAGGCCATGCAGCCGGAGAACTGCTGGGTTTCTCCTATTGTACCCTGTTTTCTTGAAGGTTGGCTTTAGTTTCACTAAAGAGAGATCTGAGAAGTGAACTCCTTTTGTCAAACACCGGATTTGTATTTGTGCTTGTAGCTTTGTGTATTGATTTTCAGGTGATGAGGAGATGGATCTCTGGGGAAATAGGGATGGGCTTGTGAGACACAATACAGTAATATGCTGTAATGATGTTATGTCAGGTGTATTTTGCATTTAAGTGTGGAGTTGACATTAAATCAAGATAACCCTAAGGTAGTGGAAGACATCTGAGTAAACAAAAGGGCTGTTCCTGAACTTTCGCTAAGCAGTGTGGGTGGTAAGTAAAGAATTAGAGATGAAGACACGGGAATGCTAGGACATGTATACTCAGTTCTCAATGGGATAAACACATTTTCAAAGTGGATTACAAATTTGAATAGACTTATAAATAACTTGTAATAAGAATTGTGTCATATAGTTGCACCAGGTTTGTGAGACAACCTGTGCTGGCAAAGTGCTTTCATCCATCACCACTTTTAAGGATAAATACAAGAACTGCAAGATTTTTCAGTCAGAATATTCTGCAAGCTTTGTGCTCAAATAAATTTGATGTGAAAGTTTCTGAAAGAAGCTTCCTTTGAAACAGGACTTGGATCATTGGGGAAGGCAAACACATGCTAAGCCCTGCCAAAGGATAGGAGATATAGATGTTCCTACATAGAAATCTTGTCTTCATAATTCTCAAACGCATTTTTTAGGATTGTCATTCATTCAAATTGTCAACTTCCTCCAGCTTCTTCAGTGCCAGTCCTCATCATCTGTTTGAAAAACAGCAGTACAGAAATAGTCATGATGAAAAGGAAAGTGTTATAGCTTGAAGTAGTTGCTCTGCCAGACTTCTTTTCGCTGCAAAAGAGCCTCAGATAATATTACAATTCCTCTTCATTGCCTTCCATGAAAATCACTGGACATGAGAGACATGATAGTCATCTATCTCAGGCCCATTGCTCATCACATATTGCTCTATGCTAGAATTGTGTCACAAACTGCAATGCTTCTTCCCAAACTGGAAGCTATTTGACAAGTGTTGGGCAAAGAACACGGTTTTGGGGAGGCCTTTACTAAACAATAGATTTACAATAATTCTTGGCTGAAACACAGTATTTTGTTTTGAAGTACAATTTCCATAGTGCAGCGAAAAGACTTCAAGAATTTTCTGTCCATAGGTTATATCCTTAAAGGCTCTCATAGACCATGAGTGAATTTGAAACCTTTGGTGGGTGACTGCACAGCAGAGGGTGACGGGGAATCTCTGCTCCTTCTGAACCGGATAATGTTCTCATAAAACAGCATCCAGTAAAGTGATGCAGATCTCATGTGCAAGCAATATATACAAGTGCTAGGGCTGAACAGATGTCTCACGAATACAGAAGAAGCTGCAGTCAGCAAATTCTCAGTAGTTTGCTTCAAGTATGGTTACATGACAAAGTCACTGCAAAACAAGCAGGAGTGTGGATTTCCAGCAAGTTAACTAACTACCCATGTGCACACTCTCAACATCTAATAAAACACTGTCTGAGAACATACTGACGGCTAAAACCTATTTGGAAATGTCTTTATTAGTGAATTAACCTGGAAACAGGCATGTTTCCACACAGTGGAACTCAATCATCTATACTGTAAAATTGCTTGAATGGTTTCTGACAAGGTTTTGGCCCATCTGACCAGCATTCTCCCAGACAATTCACAGCCCAGGGATCATCCCCATAAATCAGAATATGTGTCTGCTCTGTTTTGGAGGCTGAGAGTTTTAAAGTATGAATCCCAGCTCAGTGCTACAAGATGGTCCCAAGCATGTGTGATTTACATAGCATAGCTTGTGTGTTGAGGGTGTTGGGAGACATCTCACAAGCATTGTTGGAATATAGCTTCAGATACTTTTTCAGATGTTGCAGACGTTGTCCCCATTGATTTTATATTAAGTGTGTCATCTTTCGTCTAGCCTAAATAATATGCCTGATAGCAGTCACCCAAAACCTTGCTCTTGTGGCTAAATTGGATTTTAGTGGATCCAAGTAGGTCCACTGGTCTGTTAGCCTCTATGGACGAATATCATGTTGTCTGTAAAGAACCCTGCTTAACTGCTAGTCAATGCATACAAAATAAGGCTCATATGTTCTTAACAACTATGTGTGTGGTGCGGTTGACACACTGGAGGGGAGGGATGTGCCATCCAGAGGGACCTTGACCAGCTTGAGAGGTGGGGCTGTGCAAACCTCATGAAGGTCAAGTGCAAGGTCCTGCACATGGGTCAGGGCAATCCGAAGCACAAATCCAGGCTGGGCGATGAGCAGATTGAGAGCAGCCCTGCAGAGAAGGGGTATTAGTGGATGGAAAACTGACTATGAACCAGCAATGTGTGCTCACAGCCCAGAAAGCCAACTGCATCCTGGGCTGCATCAAGAGAATTGTGGCCAGCAGGTCGAGGGAGGGGATTCTGCCACTCTGCTCTGCTCTGGTGAGACCCCACCTGCAGTGCTGTGTCCAGCTTTGGAGTTCTCAGTATGAGAAAGATAGGGCCCTGTTAGAGTGGGTCCAGAGAAGGCCACAAAAGTGATCAGAGGGATGGAACATGTCTCTTATGAAGAAAGGCTGAAAAAGTTGAGGTTGTTCAGCCTGGAGAAGAGAAGGGGAAGACGTTATTGTGGCTTTTCAATTTCTAAAGGGGGCTTATAAGAAGGATGGGGACTGATGTTTTAGTAGGGCCTCTTGTGGTAAGACAAGGAGTAATGGTTTTAAATTAAAAGAGGGTAGATTCAAACTAGATATAAGGAAGAAATATTTTACAATGAGGGTGGTGAGACACTGGAACAAGTTGCCCAGAGAGGTGGTAGATGCCCCATCCCTGGAAGCATTCAAGGCCAAATTGGACGGGGCTCTGAGCAACCTGATTGAGTGGAAGGTGTCCCTGCCCATGGCAGGGGGCTTGGACTAGATGGCCTTTAAAGGCCACCCAAACCATTCTATGATGTGAATATTTGCCATATTCACCATGAGAAAGCTCTCTGGATTGCTCTGAGTATTCTCTGAGCTTGTGCAAACCTCTCCTTCACTGTCAATCCAGTGGGTGAATAATTTTGACAGGCACTGCATTTTTCTGATCAAAGGATGTAGTGAACAGCATATCTTTAGAAATAGAACCTCATCTTGACTAAAGTTCCTTCTACGCCACCTTTGCGATATTGTAAAAATCTTCATGTGACCTAACAATCAAGTCTTTCCTGACTGCATTATCTCCAGTTGATTGATCCAAGAAACACCAATTATTTCTATTAAACACAAATACTTTCAATAGGTATTTTCTACATACCTATTGAATGCAAAAGGTCAGCATTTAAATATGCGGCATTTTACAGATAATTTTAGTGTTCTATAACATTTTGATGATCTTTCCTCTGTTTATTTGTTGTGTTGAGAGCAAACATGAAAACTGGCTTTTTCACAGCATCTGCCCCACTAGAGAACTTGAATTATTTTACGGAAGTAAAATCTTCCTGTCCCAAACGGCAGTAAAAGTCCACTTTGTCACAGCAATATCACAATGATGAATGTTCAAGGGCAAAGCTTTGATTAATGACAGCTGCAGTTTGGATTTCACTGATGGTGATTTTGTACATCCTTCCAGACAGCTGCACTCTTACTGCGAGTATCTAACTAGACATATTTATTATGCCAGTTCGGTTAAATAGTTGTATAAATTAAGCATATGGATACTTGTATAATTTGCATATGCAGCGTGTGACTGTTTTATGTGAAATAGGCTTCTAAGAGAAGAATATCCATAATTCAGCTGAGATATTCCTATTTTGTTAAATTAAGGAGGTCCCTGATTAGGTTCCATAGCAGGGAAATCCCAGTCTAAAGGGTCCTGAGGGTGAAGGGATGCAGTTTTCCTCTGTTCAAGAGTACATTAATACACTTAAAGTTGTCTGGTATTTTCACATGCCCTTCCAAAATGCTGAGTTTAGCAAAAAATTAGCAAATTTTGGGTGAGCATGGCAAACCATAAAGCAAGTACACTGCCTTTAAATAAGCTTTTTGCTATTAAAAGTCCCATTTTTTATATATGTGAAGAACTAGTCAGCATTTGTGCTGCTGAAGCTGTTGTGCAGGTTTGCAACTGTAAGTGTTAACTAGGATACTGTGACAGCTGGGTAGGAGTAAAGCTGCAATGAGATTCCTAAATGACTGTTTTCACCTGTAACCATTACTGTAATGTAATTAAACTGGTGGCTGTGCAGTGATTGTTGGAAACTTGTATTTTGCATATGAGCAAAGTTGTAGAAAAATCACCAATATGATCCATAACACAAATCCTGCCTATTTTATTGTACAACTATTATGACAGCTGTAAGCTGGGTGACATGATATTAAGTTTGTCTTTCTCCATCTTATGCCCAGGCATCTCCTGCAAAATACAAGCTCCCATCTCCATTTCTATTACTCTCTTCTACCCATCTCTTTAAATATTAGTAGTTTAAAGCTATCCATATGTAAATTCTTTGCTATTTTATACATATGCTGGAAACTAATAAGGTTGGTTATACACCTCGGCAGATACCAAACAGGCTTCAGGTCTTTGCTGTGCTCCATCCCCTGACCGTGCCTCTGTCTGAGCAAGATTTCCAGCCCTGCTTGGCATGACCGTGCTTGCCCCTTCCTTGCCCCAGATGCTTGCCCCACCTCCGTACTGTTACATGCAGTGTAAATCCCAATTTACTCTGAGGAAACAGGGCAAGAGTCTGACCCCACAAAAGGAACCTCCCCTTAAACTTCTTGTGATCGTATTCGGCAGTGTTGCAACGCAGAGCTGCACAGAGCAATTTATGACTTCAGAGTTAATTTCTCATGTGAGTTATTACTGACAGGTAAGGTGCAAAGAGTACATAGCTCAGACACTAATAATTTTTTTGTTTAGGGACTGCAGTCGTAGGGGTAGTAAAATCCTACCAGGTGGTTCTAGAGTCTCACACACCGCTGCAGTGAACAAGAAGTTTTTGAGCTAGACAAGCTGCCCCATCATCAGCAGATTCAGATAAATCAGTGTCATTTCTCCCTTTTTCCTTTGTGTACTATTAAGTGCATTCTCTTCACAAGCTAATAACTCAAAGTGTGTGGTAGTGTCTAAAATGAAAGTCTGTAAAGAAATATTTTCTTTCCTATTGTTTATTCTTTCTATACGCTATCTACACTGTTTCTATTGTACATTGTTCTGTACAATACACTACACTCCTTAGGACAAGTAATTATTGCAGGTGATGCAGTTTTTGCAGGGGTTATTCTTGAGGGGAAGATTTATATCACATGAATTTCTTTTTTCTTGCTTGACAAGGTATGGGAACAGCGAGTAAGACTTGTCACCAGGTGGCACCATTAACCTAAGTTATGTTTCAGCTAGGTGAATGCAATGAAGTTTATGTTCAAAAGGAATTTAGTAGAAAGATTGCTCTTTTCACCTTTCTTCAGACTCTAGGCAAATACACAGCACAGAGAATAGGCCAAATTCTTCTTCTGTTCACTAGCACATTTAAAATTATTTCATGCATTTGCAGTGTTATACTCTGGTGAAGAATCTTCCACACTTTGTGTATGGTAAGTAAAATGCATGCCTATATTTCTCCATAAAACACCTTCCTGCTTATGTATTTTGCAATATACTGCACATCTGGTGCATCAAAAAGCTACGTTTTCCCTAGGGAAATCCCAGAACAGGACCAGGGAATTCTCATACGGAAATGTTTGTGTCTAAATATTGTTTGAATGTTTTTAGACTATATTCTATGAACCCAAACAATAGGAAATCGATTTTCCTTACTTACGGCTGAGTAGCAGCATACACATTGCAGAACAGATGATAAGTCCCATCGCTGCTTGCTCTTCAGAAGTGGTGGTGGTGGCCTCCCTCCATCAGAACTGCCGCAGCCTGTATCTGCTGGTGCGGCTTTTCTGCACTCACAGGGTGGTGTAGCTGTCCTCTGAAGCAAAGAACAAAACTTTTCCCATAGCAGACGTTTAAATAGTTCGAGTCAAAAAGTTAGAGTTTCTTTTGGTAGGGTTAAATTCCCCTCTAAATGGCTTTTGGTGAATTTTATCAGCTTGATCCTAAGACGGTAAACATTATTGTGATTTTTTTTCTGAACAATGACATTAACCTAATGATAGGAGACTGGGGTGACTCCTGGGAAACGGCAAATTCTTGTTCTTCTTTTGATCAGGTATTAAAGCTAGTTCTTTCTGAAGATGCTGGAATATTTAAAGTGAGCAGTGTTTTAGCTAGCAACCTTTGGGATTCTTTAAAACATGGTTGTAGGATGCAGCTTGTAGTTCCTACTTAGCTCATAAAAGTAAGCAGGAAAACAGAGATTTATACTTGGTTATTTTATTAAATTTTTATTAGAGTGAAACCATGATATGGATATTGTTCATCTGCACTGTGAATCGTAAGGTGACATTAAAACAATAGGCTGATTATACTAGAACATTAAAACAATAGGTTGATTATACTAGAATATATACTCTGGTTTCAGTGATTTCTGGGGCATTACTAGGTAGGATTGTATTGTACTAAATTGCAAGTCATGCTGTAATTTAAGTCATACATATTTTATGTGTTTTCTTGCCTTTGCTTGCTTCTCTGGTCAGCTGTGAAAGTCAATGATTATGCAGTCTTTGTGTCAGTGTCCAGCCCTTGGGTGCGTGGTTGAACAGAGGCAGTGGAGATATTAAATAATATCTCTGTCCTTGGAGATACTAAAAACCTGAGTGGACGCAGCTTTGAGGAGCTTGATCTGGTTAACCCTGCTTGAGCAGGGAAGTTGGAGTAGGTGGTCTCCAGAGGTGTCTTCCAACCTCACCCACTCCCTGATTCTGTGTCTGTCAGAAGAAAGGTCTTGGCACACAGAACTCCTGAATTCCTCTCATTCAGTCTGCAAAATGCCCCGTGGGGAAACTGCAGAATTGTTCTCAGGTAGATTCCTTGCTCGTAAAGATAAGAGCAATATTCAAAGCATTTGGAAAGAACAATTCTCTCGAGATTTGCATTACCATGCAGTTTTTTACTGATGTTTACCCATTACAACACAATAGATAATGTAAATGCCTATTTATCTTCATCCCCTAATGAAGCAGAAAATGTGCACAGTTACCTAGTGAATAGAAAGTAGAAAGACTCAGCAACACAGTAGCTTAAAGAAAGAAGTGCCATTATAGCTTAAAGAAAGAAGTGCCATTAAGCGCCTTGCAAAAATATTGTCAGTTATAAAAAATCCTGTATGTACATACATACCTTCCCAAGTTTCAGTGTGCTGACTCGGAACATTTTAAATAGCAGCAATAATAGTGTTATTACAATGATGGTCTAAGGAAGAAAGTGAGGCAGGGTTTGCAGAGAGAACAAGATCAGGCAAGTAGGGGTTTTTTTGACTGAAGAGGGGATTGCCTGGAAGAGTGCCTCTTTAATTCTGATTGTCTTGGTTTATTAAATAAAGGTAATCCAAAACAGTGACATTATCAAATGCATATCTGGTCCAAAAAATGTTTTATTTTTTCACTGTTTGAAGGATCCGAATGGTGTATCGGGTAACAGGAATATCCCTCCTGAGTCGTGCTATTGTACTTATGGTAACACTTGCCTATGTTTTTCCAGTTTCTCACTTACAAATGGAGACATGGACATGGTAGAAAAAGGGAAATTAATCTGATGTGTAGGTAAAACTCTTTATCTAGGATGCAGCCTTCAGTAAAATCCTCGGCACCATAAAACCTAAATTCCATAATAACATAAATACTAAATTACACTCATAATACTTTAATCATTTTCTTGTCACTATTTTCCTGTTTTTTACATTTTTAATTTCCTCTTTATTTCTTCGTATTTTTTTACATCTCTCTGTGTGTTTTTTGATTTAATGTGGTTTGCTTTTTTTTTTTTTTTTTTAGATTTCCTGTGGTCAGTAACAAGTTATTGATTTTGTACAGGGACATTGTCTGGATTTCCAGCAAGTACCACACGGACCTGAATGTTTTCTTGGGTGTGATGCTGCAGGCAGCTGCCTGTGCTTATAGCTGATTCTGTTCCTGACAATTTTAAATTATTGCAGTTTGCGTGCCTGCAAGCCTTTACTGAAACTGAAATTCTTGCACAAGCCCTGATATGTCAGGAAAACTGTGGGCAAAGCATATGAAGAAAGCAATTTATCCATCACTGACAATCTAGCAGTGTATGACAATCTTTCAATGCCTGGTCAGTGGTGAACTGTGGCAGTTTCATTAGGAGTGATTTCAGGTCAAAGTGTCTATATGACCTGTAGGCCTCCTGTATGCTTTCCAGAAGTATATCTGCACATGTATAGACAACCCATGAATAGTTTATATCTCTTCTGTTAGGAGTTTGTATATAGGTTATTATTTATATATTACTTGCCTAAAACGTAGCAGAACTGACAGGTGATTTCTTTAACTGAAATGGAGTAGACTGACCATAAATTTAAATAGTGGGTTTTCAGGAATCCTGATCTGGATGAAATTTTTTGTGAGTGATTTTTTTTTCTTTTTTTTAAAATAAATCCAAAATAGCCAAAATTATTTAGAAATTACATTCATATTTGGCAAGGACTGCTGGCTGAAAAGGAATCATAGACTCATAGAATATCTCAAGTTGGAAAGGACCCATAAGGATCAACAAGTCCAACTCCCTGCTCCTCACAGGACTACTTAAAACTAAATCATATGACTAAGAGCATCATCCAGGTGCTCCATGAACTCTGACAGGCTTGGTGCTGTGACCTCTAGAAGAAGGAAACATTACAAAGATTTTTGAAGTCAATGTTTTCTAAGTCTGGCATTTTGCTTCCTGTCAGAATGTAGCTAAATATGTTTCAAAAAAATGACACGCCACCAGCCCTGAAATAATAGAAACATCGATTTTGAAAGCATAAGTGTTTTTCCATTTTAAGGTTAGGTGAAGCAGTGAATTAAGCACAAAATAAATTTTAGCCTACTTTCCTAAGAAACCAGAGCTTATGAGTCTGTACGGGTAGGGTATGTGCTGATGTGTTGCCTCCTCTCATTCCCATGCCATTCATAACTTTTGATAAATTTTAACCAATTTAGACTCAAAAATAGTACTCCGAGAGGTCTCCTGAAAGGGTGCTGCCATTGACTGGATTTTATAGATGAAGAACTGAAGTTCAGGAAAAGCAGATGTCAAATTTGTTCAGGCATTCAGAGATCCGCACACATAGCTAAGTCATCCTACAGGATATTTAAAGGCTTCCACCACTTCTACATATATTTTGAAGTCTACCCTGAGAAGACTAGACCCAATATTATTAATGGAGTCTAAAGAAAAAAAACCATAGCCATTGGATTATCCTTCTTTTAAAATTTTCTGACCATCTCTTTGGTCATACCTGTGCTGGACCTGCTCCCTGCCTCGCTGATGGGAAGTGGGAGAACCACTGGGCCATTCTGTTTCACGTCAGGTTTTTCGCCTCTCCCTGATGCATCCTCCCAAAGTCGTTCCCAGCCCAGATACCAACACCAGTGTGTCCATCCAACATTGGACATTAACTCCCACAGCACCCACAGTACTGCTCAGTGGGTATTTCAGTCCTGCTTCTGGCAAACCCCTTTGGGAATTTGTGTCTCCTCCTTCACAAGAAGTGTCCCTGTGCTAACCAGGGGAGCTTTCATGTGCACTTTTATTTCATATTGTACACTAGAGAGCAGCATGTTAGAGGGTTGTTTTGATGCTGAAGGAAAGCAGGCCCTGGAAAGATTTCTTTTTTTTTTTTTTTCCAAATTCCTGTGGGAAAATATAAAGGCATTTTATATATCACTGATCTAGGCAGTAGCTGACAAATTGTTTCCTGTTTTGGGGAATGGAGATATATGTACCCACTTGCTTTCCATACGTGTTACTGACCAAGCTACCAAGTGAATAGCACAGGTTTTCCATTCTGCCTGTGTTCTGAAATCTGAATTTTCAATCATCTCCTTCACTGTAGGTTAATTAATCCAACTTAACTGAATTCAGTCAACTGCTCTACACTTTCTCCAAGCAAGATAAAATGCAACAATGCCTGATTCATGCTTGTTTACAAAATTTTTGAAATAGGTGTAAATTATAAATTTGTATATTTTTCTGCTTTGTTTTACTGGCTACACATCAGAGAGATCCAAGAACTTTCTGGAAGAGCAAACTCCTAAAATCTTCACAGGCAGCTCTGTGACTCTAGTACCATTGACTTGCTCTGATTCTTAATTGATTAAGAGCCTAAATCAAATTTGAAAAGGATGCTGATCACCCAAATGATTGTGAAAGCATTTTTTCCATGGCTATAGCTAAAGAGGTTTACAGTATAATGTAAGGAAAGATAGACAGACCAGCAAAGGCAGGCTCTAAAGAAGATGTACAGAAAGGTGGGCATAGTGATGTTTGGCCATGTTTCACAAAATCTAAATAAATCTAGGCTTATCAATATGCCAAAGAGCTGTATCTTTCAACTATCACAGAAGTTAGTAGTTGTTTTTGAGTGTTGTGAAATGCAAGTCCAACTCAGATACAGTTGTACACAAGAATTTTCAGTGTGGTTACGGAGCACTGACTCTGCACCGAGAGGAAAGGGACAATGCAAAGTCAGTCTCTGTTCTGCTGGTGGTGTTCCTTGTACCCCTGAAAACTGTCCTGGCCTCCTACACACGTTGAGCAACCCCTGGAGCTTGTTCTTCAGAAAACTCCTGTGAATTTGATGCCTTCCTGTGCCAGCAGATATCCTTTTGACCAAGAAGAATATTCCTTAAACTATTAATTTGTGAGATGGAACAGCCAACTTGATGTGTTTGCGTAAGTCCACTTCTTTACAGCCAGAGGTTGTTTGCTTGCCTCCCAGTCAGCACGACTGCTTCTCCTCCAGTCTCTACCCTATTTATTTTGTTTTACTTGTAGCTCTGCTACAAATTAAAATTTCCATGAGTTTAGCTCTGTGTCACTTGAATACACAAACCTTTCTGGGTGTAGTTCACAGGGAAGGTCAACACTATAACTGAAAATAAATTAATTGGGCATAGGTGCCTGTGTCTCTGTCTCTGCATGGGTGTGGGCATCGTGCTGGTGAGGGTGGCTGACGTGCTGTCTGGGTGGGAGCCAGGGGCAGGTAAGCATGTTCAAGGGAACAAGTTCCTCTCCATATTGGATTTGTTAGTGTAACCCTAACTATGATGCTGTGCTTGCCATATAGGTAGCAAGTGGATAATTCTATAGAAAGTTGGTAACAACGATCAGATCTGTACAGCTGTGGATGCTTTCTGTGCGTAGTGTTTATTTGATTGCTTTTTTTCCTCAGACTTCTCTGCCCCCAGTACATCTGTACTCAAGACCTTTTATTTGGTCAACACAAACCTATGAAATGAGAGGGGAAAAATTTTTCTATGTGGTTAGTTGGTTCTAATGTTCAAACATGCCATATTTAAAGGAAATATGTCACTTAAGCATCTCCATTTTGAAACAACCTGTCTTTAGCTGAAACACTGTTGATTCTTCATGAAGAAATCTAGAGGATGAACACAAATAAGCAGAATAGAAAAATCCTGGGAAATAAGAGACAGTATTGCTCTCCTTTTCATTCCTGTTGTCTACTTCCAGAAATTGGTTAGATTAGGATTTAAGTAAGCCAAAAAGACAGGAGATCAGAAAGAAAATAAAATACATCCAAAATTCACTCTTACATTAAAGGAACAATACCCTGAAAGGGAAATTCTGCCAATAGTTGCATCTGTGCCTTTTGCAAGATGGTGATAAAAAAGCAAAAGAAATCTCTTCATTTTCAAGATAGCTTCACAAAGAAAGCAACCAGACATGGAACCATCTCCCACCCTTCACCGCCAGCGGCTGTTGCATATGATGTCCTTGGATGCCCAAAAGATTAGGCAGTCTGATCCACCTGGCCCATGTAACAAGGATCAAAGAGATTTCTCCATCTACAAACTTAAGCTCAGGGTAAGTGCATACTTTTACTAAGTTGCACAATGTTTTCATAATAAACAGTGTTAGAGCCTTTTTTTTTTTTTTTTTTTGTAATTACATCTGCCAGTTGTTGTAAATGCATCTGCCAGTTGTTATGAATTTGGTAAATGAAGGAAAGTCTGTAACACATCATAAGAAAGGTATATTTGTGAAGACTATGTATCATGAATTGAAGAGTTGATATTCCTTTCTTTTCTTTTTCAGCTCTCTGGAAATGAAGAGGACAAATGGAAAGTTGTAGTCTCAGAAAAGTAATAGGGACATCTGGCTCTTGAGGGGGCAAAATTGTGGACCAGTCCTCTCATGTGGCAATTCATTATGAGCAACAAAACAGGTATCATTTAAAATTACTTCATGTTCTCAGTATGAACAGACAGAACATGTGCCAGTGGGAACTTTACATCCAGTTTTTATTTTAATAAATTAGAGCTATGTTCAAAAAAACACCAAAAGCAAAAAAACCAGATTTAATCTTGCCAGTGGGAACTTTACATCCAGTTTTTATTTTAATAAATTAGAGCTATGTTCAAAAAAACACCAAAAGCAAAAAAACCAGATTTAATCTATGACTTGATGGTCTCGATATATTCACCAATCTGGAAGTTTCTTCTGCAGTATTTTTATTCGTTTAATCAACTGATAGTCTTTGCATGATAAGCAGATTTTCCTTCTCTCTTGAGGAAAAAGCACCTCTACTCCCAATTACTAAATCTCAGTTACAGTTCATTTACAGCAGAAAGTCAGAAATTAGATGAAGTTTCAGCATCTCAGTGGTCATTCAGTCATGACTAGATTGGGCAGAGAATAAGGTCACGTTTTGACAGCTGGAAAGGTGTCTGATTGTCAGCTGCAACATGTAAAAGATCAACTCAAAGACCTGAAACCAAACAAGTGTTTTGCACTTGATTGGTGTGAAATTTGTGTTCCTGCTTTGGTCTGGTTCCACAGACATTAAATAAGAGTCTACATTTGTGGTGGCACATACTCATAATTGCTGTAGGCCAGCTGGATGCCACATGCCTGTCTTGAATTCAGAGAATTATTACACTGGATCATTAAACTTCTAATTTAATGCTCATTATACCTGAAGAAAGTATTTTCTTCTCTTAGTGCTATGTCTTTATCTATTTTTCTTAATGCAAGTTTAATAACTACCAAGGCTTATCTTCCCCTTAAGAAGAAACAACTGCTTTTAATCTAATGGAAAACATGTATTCTTGAGAAATAGATAGTTATGTCATCCTAAATACATTGTCATCAACACTAAAGGTTAAGTTTATCACATTTGGATTCTGAATTACTGAAGGCATTCGACACCAAAATGTTTTCTCTAGAGATCAAAGAAGGTGGAACATTCTTCGCTGGGCTTTTCTTACTGACCACTCACAAGATTCTTTATGGCCAGGAAACAGTGAGATGTCTGTGCTGAACCTTATTGACAGGCTGTTAGCAGGGTACAGCAGCTGTTTCTGAAGTTCTTCTGTATCTTTTCTAAATTGTAAGGCTGGCATTTTCTGGATGTATCTCCATGTAGGCACATTTATATCTTTGCTAGCTTCCCAGCTGAATTTCTGCTCGAAGTGGGTTCATATAGGTGGGCATGAAACAAGCACACTTCAGAGCACTCCTCATACTCTTCTTCACCTCTAGATTTAGTAGTCTGTCATTGTGAAGGGACTTCATTATTCTTTGCAGAAGAATTAGCCTGTGCCAGAAAAGGGTCAAATTCTCAGTAATGAAAAAGGTGCATCTGTGTGTGGCAGGAAGAGTGACATGAAGATTTCAGGGGTTCATGCAAGCATTGCTGGAAAGTCATGGGAGCTTGGGAGGAGTCTGAAAATAGGATTAGGATGCATGGAGATGGAGAAGGTTTGAGTGCAAAGAGGCTATAGGGACACTCTTACAAAATTCATACAAGACTCTTCTGGTTTAGCTATGCTCTGTATTGCCTTTTTACATGTCTTTTTACATGTTCTGCTTACCTTGTCATTTTAAGATACTTATTTCTTTCCTACAGCACTTAAGATGTCCTAGTGCCTCAGGTTACATCCTTGGGAGAAGAATGCTCTTGGATAAAGTGAAAATAAATCTGGTTACTTAAGACCAAATGGACTATATGTTACGGAGGCTTCCAAATAAGCAACCCACCACCAATTTAAAAAAATAAATAGATTTATTTTTTCCATAAAACCACCAGTCAGCTCTCCGTAGATTACAGATCCGGATGTCCACAAGAGGAGAACAGAATAACTTTCTGGGGTTTAACAATAACCCAAAATACTTTACAAAGCCCCACTCCCCGGGGGTTTAACGACAACCCCAAACGAAAACTTCACTTCCTGGGGTTTAACGGGAACCCGAAAAAAAAAACAAAGCCTCACACCCCAGGGGTTTAACGACAACCCCAAACGAAAACTTCACTTCGTGGGTTTAACGAGAACCCAAAACGTAAAACAAAGCTTCACAGCCTAGGGGTTTAACGACAACCCCAAACGTAAACAAAACTTCACTACCTAGGGTTTAACGACAACCCAGAACGCTCTATCACTCACCTAGAAAGTGAGGGCTCTCAACCTCGAGGACCTGCTCAGGGCAGCGTTCCGACCCAAAGTACCTCAAGGAGTTTCCTTGGGCAGCGTCCTGACCCAAGGGGAGAGTCCTCTGACCGCAGCGTGCAGCTCCAGGGGACGAGCTCAAAATGGCTCCCCCAGGGGACTCTGTTTATACCCAGGCCGAATCTGACCTGTAGTCAATAGCGGCTCCCATTGGTCAAAGGTCTCAGCTACCGCGAGACCCTGAAAACAAAGACAGCCAAAAGCTGCCACGTTTCAACAGCCAGGAAGCTCTGTTTTCACTGGGCAGATGCACCTGCCACACTATATAGAAGTTAATATTTCTACAAGCATAAGTAAAGAAATAAAAACCAGACTGATTTACTCTTCTTACACCCAGATTAAATCAGAAAGGTCTCTGTCTGCCTTTATCTTAGAGACTTGCTCTAAATGCTTTCCTGATGCACACCTTCTAAGGAATTCTTTTATCTGTGCATGTTTTACATTTCAGGTTTACATGCATCAAAGGGAACCTGTTCCTAGCAGAAAACATTAGTTTATCAGACCTGACCTTTATCAAGTCCCTCAAAAGGATCTGAAGGGGTTTAATCTTTACCCTCAACATATGTACTTCTTTTTCCCTCATACTTCTTCAATATATTTTCAGTCATTTAGCTAAAATGAAGGGTCTTAATATTTTAGACCAAGTATCATCTCCTCCAGCATACGGGCTATTCAATAGCTCTTTGACTGAATGAAGATCACCTTCTATCTGATTCAGTGTCTCCATCCATGGAAGTTTATCTTTTGTATTTTATTATGTTGTATTTTATTACTGTGCATCATAATATAAATACGCTTAGTATAAACATCTAAATGCTGAGACCAGTTAGGATAGTAATGGAATAATATAGATAGATAGAATAATAGATTTTGGATAACTAAATCTTACTAACTTTCTTCTTCTATGTAACAGCAACAGGCAGGAATAACATTGGGAGAGATTCCTGGGGAAATACTCAGAGTCTTGATGAAGGGTACCAGGAAATCAGAGAAAATGGGGCAGAGGAAGAATGCAAAGAAGGCGGCAGGGCAAAAAGGTAAAGGAGATGGCCTGAGGAAACTGAATTTGAAATCAACCCACTGAGGAGGAGAAGAAAACATGGCCAAAAAAAAAAAAAAGTGAAAAGGAGGAAAGCATAGAAAGTGAAGGAGAGAAAAGTCATAAGATTAAAACTTTGAAGAGGAATCTCCAAGAGAAGTGCATAAGTGAAAGGAGGGCATGAGAATGATTGTACATACTGTCTCAATTTAGATGATACTTTTTTTTTCAGATTTTTCTCATTTTTATCTGAAAGGAAGCAGAACTTTGCAAAGTAAAGATTGAGAGTGTAGAGAGACTCTGAGTATGTATGCGTATATGTGTGTGTAAATGGTCTAACTGTCTTTGGATGGGGTGGAATGATGATGGATAGTGAAGGGGAAGAGTATCATCCTGCTACAATATGAGTTTACTGGTGACTGATGGATTTTGAAGTCATAATGGCAGGGTAAGCTTCATCATTCTAGATTTTGGAGGTCTGCAGTGACCTTCTCTGAGCTGGTTGTCTGAGAGTCCTTTTATTATCAGTGGAAAGAAATAACCTCTTTTAGGGTGTGAATCATCCAGTCTCCTTCATCCTCTCAGGATGAGATGAATCCTATCACAGAAGAGTCTATTTCTCTCCACTGGGTCAAATCTTATCTACACCACTAACTCAAATACATTTCACTACCCTACAAAAGTCTTTCCTTGCAGTGAGCTGAGTCCTGTTTGAAAGGTGTACCATTAATACATCTTCTGTTTTACTAAGGGTACAAGAATATTCATATTTTTCATTGTAATTGTTCTATGCTGACTATGTAAAAAGGAAATACTGTATTCCCCTCCCCTGAGACACTCTTCCTGACTTCTCTCATGCCTTTCTTTTAGCATGGGAGACACATTAGGGTTTCCATTCTTGACAGTCAGCTCAATGTAAAGGAGAACTAGGACAGCAAAACTAGTGAAGACACCTAGGATAGTATTATATGATTCCCTTGGCATTTAATAGCATTCCAGGAGATATTACATATACCCATTTGTCTGACTCCTGCAGCTGCCAAAACCAGTGATGCAAGACTCATAAGCTCCTGGGTTCAGGAGGACTGCTTCTTTCTCAGTGAAAACTTTCATTAAAAAATACACAAATACTATGATAGTTAAAGTTATCTAGGGGGTTTCTGTAACTTGGTACATTTGACTGAGAACCTGCTTTGGACATCGCCAGAAACTGACTGAGCTTCAGAAATGCCACTTTCCTTCCCCAAAGAGTCTGAATGGGAACTGTCTCCTGGGAACACCATCTGACCTCCAGAGAAGATCTTTGGGGCATCCATTGCAGCTCCTACTTGACTGGGTTGCTGAACATCTAAGAGCTTTGAACAAATATTGAAGGTCAATGACAAAATAAAAAAGGAGTAGGGGTATTGGCTGCCAGCCCCCCCCCCCCCCCCCCCAACAGTAGGATAGACAAGGATGTGAACCAGACACTATTTTGTACCTTATTATTTCTGCTACAAATCCTTACATCCAGCCCTTCAGAGAAAAACGCATCTTAGTTACGAAATAAGTGAAAGCTGAAGTTCTACATTTGCTTGTGACAGAGTTCTGTGTGTAAATCATTCTGGCTTACACTCTTGCTTGCTTTTAATGCCTCACTTCAGAGTTGTTACTTTTTGTGGTGGGTAAAATGCATTTGGAAGGTACACCGGATTTTCCTCAGTTTAACACAGGTTGTTTGCAACTGCAGAAAGAAATTGAATGTTGCTTCCTCACATGACTCCTTGAAGTCAGTGTTATCATTTGTCATATCCATATTGAGTAGCTGGAACATTCATGTCCCCCTCTCCTAGGTTAATATTAATTCATATCATACAGAACTGAATGGATGCAGTGTTTGTAGATTCTTGCTTATCCCTGTCCCCATGTGTCATATTGGACTCTGCCACAAACCTTCAGGCTGGCAAATCCTTGCAATGCATGCCTCAGCTTCCCTAATTGCAAAGTAGAATCCACGAAACCTGCCTACCACAGGCAGTGTTGTGGTGGTTGCATGTAAGTAAGGAAATTTTTATCCCTAGAGACATATTTGGAGATATTTTTTCAGCTGTAAGAAGGTTACTTTTTGGAGAAACCCCTGTCTGAGGAGAGTCAGTGATGGCCTGTGCTGCAGGAACTGTGAGGAGGGAGTATGGGAAAAGGTATTATAATAGTGGGGCTCTGAACTGGGAATTCAGAATTGTATCTCCACCTGAAGTGATATAAAAAAACATGAACAGTCAAAAGCGTCTAATTTCAGAAGTGCTAACATGAAATTTTTTCACATTCATAAGGTCAGAATAAAATGCTTTGTGTAAAAATTGTGAAAACATCCTATTTTATTTAAGATGTTTTATGCAAAAGCATGGAAAGGATCAAACTGTTTCATTTGTAGCATTCAGTACATCATTCAGGGCAGGTAAGGGAAGAGAATGTGCAGTCAGGAGTCTTGGCAAATTTGTGTGGTTTGATATAAATGGAAATGAAACAGAAAACTAAACAATTTGAAAAATCAGAGAACAAAGTCTAAATGATATCCAGTTCCGCTTTCAATCATATGGCAAAATTTCAATGACTTTTTCAGTAAAATAGGCACATTTTCACTACTGTTTTCTTTTTTTATTTGAATTTTGCCTTTTTGATTTTTGATCCTAGTAAAAACTGCACTTTCCCCCAGTTTTCAAACTAGTTGTTAGCATTGATAGCCAGGTTTTGGGGGTTTTGGTTTGACTGTGCTTTTTCTCTGAGATAGGTCACAGTTAAACACAGTGTTTGGATTTACGGAGAGGGTGCCATGTGTGGAAGAATTGCAGAGGAATTTTTTGGTATTGCTAGTGAACCAAGCAGTGCTTCTTGAGCTGACTGCCCCTATCCCAGATCCTTCCCTTTATCCCATGCTTTTGTGACTGTGCTGATAACTCAGTTTGACTGTGAGCTCCCACTAAACTTACACCTTGGATCTCTGCTGACTTCCCATGGGCAAGTCCATGTTCAACCCTATTCACTTCCTTGCCCTTCCCTCCTTGAGTTATGTGATCTACTTACTATCAGGGAAAATCAGCCAGCTGCAGTCTCCCATCTGTATGTCCCTGCTTTCTGTAAAGGGTCACCCTGAACTTTGGTTAAGTATAACCTCGTAGGTTTTGGAGTCATCACTTGATATGGGTGGGATGGCTTATCTGCCTTGGGGTTGGCAAGAGTAATCTCAAAATCAACCCCACATGTTGATATAGCTGTCCATTTTTGCCTCTGTGATTATTCTTTTCTGTGCATATGTAGGCTATGGATACTTTTAATTCCAGTGCAAGTGGCTTTGAGCTGATATTTTCACTCTCTGGTTGTAGCTGGAAATAGTGGAACAAACTCGTTTCTACTCTTATGGTGATATAAATGTGGAGCAACTTCCCTGACTACAGAATTACTTGTCCTAGTTAACACTGGAGCCTGCACTTGTATCAGTTTGTACTGATGTGACCTGCTCCTGTGGTATGCGCTGTGCTCTTCTCACCAGATAGTCAACATCTCAGCTTTGATAACTTCTTTTTCTTTTGCGTGTGTGTTGCTGAATGCTCCAAATGGATAAGACCTTGACATTTTTTGTCATTTAGAGGACACCAAAAATCTGAAAATGCTTTAATTAGCTTAAAACACTTTCTGATTTGAGATATTCCACTTACACATGCGTGCCCCACAGAGACACAAAGCTCTTTGCAAGCCAGCTATTATACTTGCGCTCTGCTATTGAATTTTGCTTTCCACGATTGCTTTTTCTTCCCTTCAGCCATCCCCTATGTTCAGTGAGCCTATTAGCCTTATACTTACAATTCTGAATGTATCCCTCTGTACGTTGTAAGTCAAAGCTGTACAAGTAGCAAAGTGGCTACACTCTCACTCTTCAGATGTCCTTCAGTAATATATTGTGCTTGCGTTCTTCCCGTGCCGCTCAGTACATTTGCAATAGACTGAAACAAAATACCACAAAGCCTGGACCAGCATCTTCCTCGAGAGATCTTGGAACTCAGTGATAAAATTTGTGTGTGGGAAGATTTAGTTCATCTGTTTAGTTTCTCCTAAAAGCAACTGAGAACACTATTAGCCACTATTTAAAATGTCAGCATTTCCCATAACTACCACACAATAGTGCCTTACATTGCTACAGTTTTGCTTTGTATTCAATAAAGCATGTTAGTTGGGGAAAAATGGTACTATTTGGCATATGTTGACTTTTGAACACTTCTTACCTTATCTATCCTGAGACATAGCTGTTTGCCAGCTGATCATCACTGCCTACCAGTGCCGGTCTTCAGATTGCATTAGACAGATTTGTGCTTCTGTACCGTGTCACGGGGAGTGTTTTTCATATCACACCCTTGTCAGAGCATATGGCTTTGACCCTGAACCTGTTAAACTGGAGACGCTATGTTGAGTCAACAGTTTTCAAAGTTGTAATCAGGGTAACCAAACCTGACAAAGTTTTCAGTGACAAAGGTTTCTAGCAGTGTCATTTACATCTGGGATGAGGGTTTGTTCTTTTTGAATCAGTCTTTTATGAATGCTAGGAATTCTCTAGCTACTAGTAGACACGTTGGTAGCAGTGGGCACATCCTATTGCTTCTTGAAGCATTCTGTAACCATACGTTATTTCTATGTCTACTGAAAGGCCCTGCTTTTACATCAGATTTACATTAAAAGTAATCTGTCCTTTTATAGCCCCAGCATGTTGAATGCCCCTGGAAGGTTTCAGCAAAGGTGGTTGCACTGCATGGAAGACGTGTTTGCTTATGAAACTCCACTCTGAAATGAGTTAACAATGAGGGTTGATTAAGTTCTGAAATTGGCATAAAACCAGTGGTTTGCCCTTCTGGAAGACCTTGGAAAGCAGAGGATAAAAATCGCAGATTAAATATTCTGGAAGAGCTTCAGTTGCTTGGGTGAGGCACAGAGATGAATCCTTTATGAAGTTCACTCAGGGCCAAACAAATGGATCAACTTTTCCATTCTACATCTCATCTGAAAAGATTGCAATGCGCTCCCTCAAGCAGCTGTTTGCTACTTAATCATATAGAAACCATCTCACCACTCTGAGAGCATCTGGAAGCAATGATGGTGTGACTCTGTTCAACCTAGTTCAGACTGGATCTGAACAGAAATGATCCATAAACAAGACAGAGCATCTATGAACTTGGTCAGTTATTAACTAACCTACCTGATACTTCACACACATGTGAGAAACAAACTGAGGACAGTTCTCTGTATTTGTTGATACTTTGTTCTTCCGGTTTTTGTTATGACAAAGAACTTCGGAATGAAATAGGAGTTTTAGGCCAGATGCATAAAAATACATATGTCCCTAGATGCCACTAATTTCAGCTTAACTCAAGTGGATTTGTGGACCGAAGACTTGACGTCTTACATATTTAGAGCTTCCAGATGTTTTTGCCTTATAAGAAATCATGGTCTGGTATATATTGTCTCGTGGCAACCTCATGGGGCCTCAGTGCAGAATGACAAAGGTGTTTAGGCACTTGTATCTGCAGGAGAGCACCTACTAGGATCTATAAAATATCTTTGCACACACTGACTTCTGGTAGATTTTGAATTCTTAAGGTTTACATATGCTTTGGTAAATCCCACTAGCTATATCGCTTGCTTATTTATGTGCCTTCAGGAATCTGGCCCAAGGATTACTGGTGTAGCGAGGGTCATAAATCTCTTCATACAGATATTTCCACACATGTAAATATAATAGTAAATACCACTGAGTCCTCCACGTTGTTCCAAGCAGATGTCAGACCCTGTTCAGCCTTGTGACTTGGGTCATCGTTTACATCAATACAAAGCAGGCCAGCTTTTATTCATTCATAGCTATGATTTGGCTGCTTAAAGACACTAACAAAGAAAACCAGCTCAAAATTCAATTTAGTCAGTCAGTCAAGATGCTTTTATGGCTGTTTTAATTTTGTTGAAGTGCCAAAAAAGCTGGAGCATTATCTGCTCTAATCACGTGAGTAAGAAGTAGGTGAAAAATGCTACTTGGACAAGTAGCTGAGAATTTTGATATAATGGTGTCTATCACTCACTGCACGGGTACGGTACCACTGGAAGGAGATAGTGAGGGCATAATAATTCTCTTTGACTAGAAGTGGAGCCACCAGTCAAAGGAGTTTCCTAAGCAAAGTAACCACTCCTTTAAAGCCTTCTAGTGGAGCTGTTGGAACAATGGTCCTGGGCAAACTTTCCCCGTGGTTTCATCCACTGTACTCTTTTTCTACATTTCCTGGCTGTGGAGGATCAGTTTTGTGAAGGAAACATCCAGCCAGGCTCTGTTATAATCTTTTCCTCTGTAACTTCAATGCTGTTCGCAACTATGGCAAACATTTCCTCTCCTGGCTTTTCATTGTTGTCAAATACTTGCAGAATTACAATTTTGTATGTATTAAATTGCTTTCACTAGTGTTTATGCAGCATTGCATATCATTCAGTAAAGTCTCATTCCCATATTCTTAACCGCTGTGTATTACTTTATTCTGTGAGTGTTATTATTACCTAAGTATTATTGCCTGTTTTTTGCTTTTTTCCAGTCAACAAAGTTTTATCCTAAGTTTCAAAGTTGTGCTGAGCCTACTGGGTCCACAACTCAGTAAACCAATGTAACTGTTCCCATGGCCATGAGGCCTGCAACACACTGCACTTTTAGAGTTATTTCAGCAGTATGGAGGACTCTTGTGCATGTGTGCGTGTGTTTGTGTGTGTGTGCTCTGTGTTTCTGTCACCCAATAGTCCTGTCCTATGGCTAGGGAGCGTTGGGCTTAAATTGAAATGAATAATGTTAGGTTTTATTTTTTCTGTATCATCTGTTTTATTTATTTTTTTAAATGAAAATAAACTTGATTAAATGTTATCTCATTTAAGATTCAGCTTCTGCCATCAGATGCTCAAGCAGAATTCCCAGTAAGACTAATCAGAGTTGTGTGCATGTACTTTGGGAGCAGAATCCCCATTTTCTCCTTTTGTTCTCTCTCACTGTCTGGTATCTGCTCTTCATTTGGTAACTTCTAAAAATTTAATTAAGGTACAGGTGACTTATCTTTCAGATCATCTGTGAAAAAGTAGTATGCCCTAGGAACATCCAAGTTCATTCATCTAGCTATACTATTTTTATATTCTTTTGTACAGAGCTTCTCAATCTAGTGTTAGATCAACCAGTAATTCTTTGGTCAAAATCTATGGGTAAATTTTATATGCTTGTTGCAAGTCTTTCCAATTATTCTATACATTTTCTCTGCTGAAATGTCAAGTTTAAAATAAGCCTGCTGGCTTCCTTTCCTTCCTCTGCCTTGGAAATTTGGCTCAGAAAAGCAGCATCCGTCAATAGATTGAGCTGGAGGTGAAGTGCCAAGAACTTTCAAAGTCTGCTCTTGGCACAGCCAAGTGCTTGTGGTGTGCAGTCATGAGCAGGGCTCTTCTCCACGCTGAACTTTGAAGGAGCCTCAGGCTGAGCTGGAAATTTGCAGATATGGTTTTGCCCTTTTACTTAATCGCATCCGTGTTTTGAAGCCTGTAGTGAATACTGGCTTGACTGCCAGCAATAATCAAAGAGTGAAAACTTCTCATTTGTGTCTGCATCTACAAAGCTGCACCTGCAAAGGCATCTACACAGCTTTTTTTGCAGTTTCCAGCACCACGTAAAAGAAACAAAGCCACTTTGAAAAATAAGCTTTAAAGGATGTTTCTGTTACGTAAATTGCGGGTACAAAGAAGCATCTATTTAATAGAGATATTGTGAAGATTAAGTAATTAAATATTTAAAGATCTTTGAAAGCATCTGTAATTATGTTCAGTGAGTACAGCTTAAATATTTTTCTTATTACAAAGAGGAAGCAGAAACTCAAAGTTGTGTGTTACCTTCTTGCAAAGCCACTTTCACTGCTCCCACTGCATTTTGGAGATAATGCATTACTAGTTTTTCCCAAGAAGAATCCTTGTTTTCTTTCTGTTATTTATGACCTATGAAGAATAATTGATGTTAAATATCTCTGTTAGCTCCTGTTTATTACAGTTACCAATTTGGCAGTGTTTAATAAAAGATATTTTACTTTAGTGAATAACATATTGCTATAAATTAATTTTTTTCACTCCCTTGAGCTGTGCATTATTCTTAGCTATTGCTTCATGGTTAAGCTAAATTGTTTACCTGAACTTTCTTGAGCAATGATTATCAACACATGCATGGGTCAGACGGTGTTGGTGTGCTATCCAGAGGTATATTTGCAATTGCAATCTCTTCACAATCCAGAAATCTTAAGCCTTACATTTTTTACTTTTCTGTCTCACTCTTGCAACTTTTAATCTTTTCTTTCTTCCTGTCTCAAAGCAGACTGGAAACATGATTTTTTTGCCTTGTTCTCTCAGACCAAGTTATTAACATGTGCCCTGCAGTGTCCCTTTTTCTTGTCCCTTCTACACAAGTTGCATTAACAGTTCAGTACGAACAATTCAGCTATGAGATTATCTTGTGATTATCTTGTGATTGTTTGTACTGCATAGCTAAGCATAACTCTTTCAATGTTTCTCATCATCCAGGCAATACACAACATAAAGACTCATGGTTTTTTTCTTTCCTATAGTGTCACTTGCTTTTTCTTTCTTTTTATGTTTTCTGATAGAAATTGCACACTATACTCTTCTGTTAGGTCTTTGCTTTAAATTCCACCTTCTAGCTGTTTGTCTTCTACATTCATTCAATAAAAGCTGTTAACTCTGGGTCGTCTTTCCCCCTCCCTCCATAAAAAATCAGAAAATTATTTTTTTCAGGAATTCAAATGCAACTCTATAAGAGGCTGTGGTACATCCTACTTAGATGACATCCTATTCACTTCTTAGAAAAGACTATGTGTGAAATTTTAATATTCATAGAATTAGAAGAACCTGCTCCAGGAAACAATGTTCTTTCATTTTGTCAGTTATTATTTGCTTAGTGGTCTGACATCTTGCTACAGTTCTTGGAAGACTTACTGGAACTGTAATAGGATTTACAAGTTTGCCAAATTTAAGTCTTCCTATTGCACTGAAGAGAACAGAAAAGGTAAGATATGCTCCTTCAGGGATGTTCAGCAAAACTTTCATAGGCACCTTTAAAAAAAGTCATCATCTCATGACCACTGATCAAACACACCGCCATAGAGAATCATAGAATCATGGAATCATTCAGGTTGGAAAAGACCTTTAAGATCATCCAGTCCAGCTGTTAACCCAACACTGACAAATCCACCACTAAACCCTAAGCACTACACCTACACGTCTTTTAATTACCTCCAGGGATGGTAACTCAACCACTTCCCTGGGCACCTGTTCCAACACTTGACAACCCTTTTGGTGAAGAAATTTTTCCTAATATCCAATCTAAACCTCCCCTGGTGAAATTTGAGGCTGTTTCCTCTCGTTCTATCGCTTGTTACTTGGGAGAAGAGACTGACTCCCACCTCGCTACAACCTCCTTTAAGGCAGTTCTAGAGAGCAGTAAGGTTTCCCCTCAGCCTCCTTTTCTCCAGACTAAACAACCCCAGTTCCCTCAGCTGTTCCTCATCAGACTTGTGCTCTAGACCCGTCACCAGCTTCGTTGCCCTTCTCTGGACATGCTCCAGCACCTCAATGTGCCCAAAACTGAACACGGTATTCGAGGTGCAGTCTCACCAGGGCCGAGTACAGTGGGATGATCCCTTCCCTAGTCCTGTTGGCCACACGGTTTCTGATACAAGCCAGGATGTTGTTGGCCTTCTTGGTCACCTGGGCACACTGCTGGCTCATATTCAGCCGGCTGTTGACCAACACCTCCAGGTCCTTTTCTGCCAGGCAGCTTTCCAGCCACTCTTCCCCAGGCCTGTAGTCTTGTGTGGGGTTGTTGCACCCAAGTGCAGGACCCAGCACTGAGCCTTGTTGAACCTCATACAATTGGCCTCAACGCATTGATCCAGCCTGTCCAGATCCTTCTGCAGAGCCTTTCTACCCTCAAGCAGATCAACACACCCGCCCAACTGGGTGTCATCTGCAAACTTACTGATGTGTGCTTGATCCCCTGCCCAGACCATTGATAAAGATATTAAACAGAAATGGCCCCAATACTGAGCCCTGGGGGACACCACTTGTGACCGGCCACCAACTGGATTTAACTCCATTCACCAGCACTCTCTGGGCCTGGCCATCCAGCCAGATTTTGACCCAGCAAAGAGTTCATGCATCCAAGCCATAACAGCCAATTTCTCCAGGAGAATGCTGTGGGAAATGGTGTCAAAAGCTTTGCTAAAGTCTAGGTAGACACATCCACAGCCTTTCCCTCATCCAGTCAGTGGGTCACCTTGTCATAGAAGGAGATCAGGTTTGTCAAGCAGGACTTGCCTTTCATAAACCCATGCTGACTGGGCCTGATCACCTGGTTGTCCTGTACATGCCATGTGATGGCTGTCCAGTGACTGATTTGCAATTCTTAATGGTTTGATGTCCACACCACTGATTCAAAACTGGCAATAATAGGACAACTGCAGGCAGAGAAATCAAAGATGAAATTTTCTTATAAATTGATCTACTGTTGCAAGTCTTTTTCTCTTAATCACTGCTAACAGACATCAATAAGGCAGGATATGGATACTTAATCCACTTACTGTCTGATGTATTCTGTGGCAAAACAAGATGAATAGTACAATTTTTCCTGGATTCTTAAAGTACTGAGAAAGTACATTTGTATCACAGGACAAGAACAGCAGGGTAATGAGAGACACAGAGATGGGAGCAAATGAGGTGGAGTGTTTTAGGCACCCTACTATTGTGGGAAAAAGCAGCAGAAAAGGATTCTTGGAAAAAAACCCCACCCTTCTGTTACTTGCCAGTGCTTGATTTTAGGTGGAGCTGTTGCTCAAGGAAGACTTGTTATTCAGTATAATGTGGATAGGAAAACATCTTGCTTTGTCTCATTGGTTTGATTAGCTTTTAAACCTTGAATTCAGTTCTTAGTATTCTTAGTAGAATGATAAGCTATTAGGGGAAAAAAGCTTGCTTTTCACATGTCTTATAATTGTTAAACTTTCCTCTGTAATGCACTGTGGCGTTAATTTGGCACTTTAGACATTTTACTTGTGGTGCTATCTTAGGTTATTTGGCTGGATTATGTCAATATAGTATCTGAGCATGCTCAATGCTAATTTATCTGTCAGTAACAGAGTGTTAATGATGTTATTGTAAAACTCTTTTTCATGTTAATTTGGCCAAACTTTCTTCACAAATCCCACAGGAACAGCAGAGGTCTCTGGCTGTTCTCATGGTGTTGTGGGAAGCTCTGCTCAGAAGAGTTGTTCTGGAGGAAGACGGTTGTGTGTGGTGTGTGTGACTGTAGTCTTAGAAAGAAAGTGTTATTGGACAGGTTGGTTTGACAGGTTTTCCGGAAGGCAGCCATGCTGGTGTCACCCAGTCTTCTCCTCTCTAAGATTTATCGGGTTCTCAAAGCAGGTGTTGAGTTTGCAAGATAAGATTTCGCAAGGCATGTGAAACAACATTGCTCAGGAGCTTTCATTCCTCTTGGATCAAATATACTTACTCTCAGAGCAGGCTGATTAAACTCTTACAAGCTCAGAGAGACAGAACATCTTCCCTCCTCCATGAGTGGACTTGCCTGCCTTAGATCAGAAGCACCCCTTTTCCATGACATGCATGGGTGCCATGCAGATACCTCTATTCCATGACTTGTAAAGCCAAACTCCACTTCAGGAGGCAGAAAGATGAGGTTGTAATCCCTCTCCACCATTAAAGGGGGTGCAGGTAGAATGGGAAGAAGCAATAACAGCAGTCCTTTTCTCTCACAGCCATGCAGGAGCACCCAGCCCCATTCCTGAGGTTTCATGCTTGCCAAATGATCTGGTGCTTTAGCATGGCAATATTGTCTGAACTTTGCTCTTTACTTGAGGATGAGAAATGAATAATCTAAATGGGAAGAACTTTTACTAGCAACAACAGCAAAAAAGGGTGTGGTCTCTGTTTTGCTGGTGCCGTTGATTTCAAAGTCTACTAGTTAGAGGAGAATATGCAGAAAAATGTATATGGCTTTCCAAATGATTGATGAAGGTCTAAGAAGGAGGGAGAAGGATCTGCTTCTCATTAGAGCTGTTTTAAAATGGCATAAGTCTTCCTTTACTAACTCATGAGCATTAGTCATCTATTTAAATATGAAATTGTTTTCCTCAGTCAAGTTTCCTATTTTAATTGAGTAGTTTTAGATATGGCCAGTATGGAGGGATGGGCAACTGGTTCAATAGTCTATAAAGTCATCTCTGAAGCAAACTCAGACTTTTATCCAGGCTGTTTTCAGCAAGAATTATTATGTTACCAATTCTCTTTCTCATTCTCATGTGCTACACTGCCATAGTTTTGTTCCAAATAGGGAGGTGTCACAGTATCACATGATTTATTTTTTTTTCCTGATACTGTCTTCCCAAGTTCACTTTACCTAGTGTGACTTCTCGGGAAGGTGGGATGGTAGAATCTGCCTGTGGTTTTTCCAGCCCAGCTCAAAGAAAGTAACAAAGGAAGTTTAATTGGGAAGCAAATATTCTTTGGCTGCATAAGTCAAGGCCTGGGACTAAGCACTCTTAAATCCTATTAAAGCTAGTAGGCTATAGAGGGTCACAATAGCACTTGGCATGATCATCTCAGTACTTTGCGAGGTTTAGTTGCCTCTGGTAAGTATAGAGTGTGCCTGGGTTTGACAAGTTCTCCTATATAGCAATTTTTATGTCTTGAATTCCGAATGAATGTCTTTTATTTACATAAGAGAATAAAATATTTTGCCTAATATTGAATGTACTTATCATATTCATTCTTTGACAGGTTCTTCTACTCTGGTATTTTTCACAGTTCAGCTTCAGTCATCAGCTTGCACCATAGGACTGTTATTGACCACTCCAGTTTGCTGCATCACTTGCACCATGGCACTTTTCAACTTCCAGAAGAACTGAATACTTCTGCTATAAAGAATGTGGACATAAAGACCAGCCTTCATGTTTGTGTCCCTGAATTACTTCCACTTGAGGAAAAAGCTGTGTACTATTGGATAAAGTCCTGAAACATAATTTAAAAACATCAGCAGCAGGAAAAAAACATCCTGAAGTGGGGGGAAGACATACTTCTTGAACATTATTCATTTGAATCATGGAGCTATATAGAAGCAGATATTGATATGATGCAGTTGATGTGTGACAGAGTACCAAATGGACATTCTTCAAGAAGTCAGCTCCATCTTCCCTAAGTCATCACTATTCTCTTAGTAGACCATATTTTTTAGGGAATCACTCAGCATGTGTATGAGCTTTCCCAGTCCTAAATTCCTTTAAGCTGCATATTTCTTGTGGAGTGAAGATTGAAGAGAGTGTAGCCCATGAGTTGCTGTGAAGGCATCGAAGCAACATTCCTCACTTTTAGGGGACTGGTGTGGTGGCATGCAGGAATCTAATGTTCCATGCAATTTATGATTTTCCACTTTATTGAAGAAATAATTCTGTCTGTTTGTAGGTTTATGAACTTGCAGTCTTGAATGCACAGTACTGCAAATCACAAATCATTTTATCTATCGGCTGTTCTATCTTAAATGAAGAAATATTATGTATTGTTATCACCCTGATCTCCAAGAGTTTGTGAAAAAATTAATGATTTTTGAGTTAAAATGTAATTTTAAAATGTTGAACATGTATTATTAAAACTTTTTTTTTTTTTTTTTAAAAAGTATCAGTTTTGTGGATTACTTCTTTTCTGACAGACATCAGAGAGGGAACTGCTATGATGTTTCTCTTGAAAGAGGAATACCTTTAATCACAAGCCCGAGGAAATGACTTGCACTGTAGATGGATGGATGCTTTGAGCTTGTTTGCACATATCTAACTTCTTCCAAGAGAAAAGTCCTATCTGGAATGTAGGGGATTCTGTATATAACTATTACACACATGCCTACACGCTCACACTAGCAGGAAAACTGGTCTGCTGTTATCTTTGTGTCCACAGGGTAACTTTGAAGCTTTCATCCTTTGTTGTTGCTGGTGTTGGAGTGGCTGGAGCAGGAGCCTGTAAGCCCTAGGTTCAGTTCTCAGATCCCCTGCTGACTTATTTTGAGACCTCAGCAGGGCATGTAACTGCTATGTGCTATTTTCCAGTCTGCCATAAGAGGCGGATAGCATCTATCTTATTAACACACTGTGGGATTTCATCCAGTCATGTTTGTGCACTGCTTTGAGATTTTTCTGCTGAAGGTGGTAGTACTATTTCTTCCAATTCCCAATTCACCTGTGCTGCAAAGTAAGTAGGAGCTTCTTGAGATCACAATTACTTCCCTGAAATGGCTGTTTATCTCCTGATTGAGATTTAGTGATTCATTTACTGATAGCCAGAAGTTTTTGCAAGCAGGTTGTCGTAATAACCTACAGGTCTAGAAGAATTGTTTTTACATCTTTGTCAGCCAACGGTAGATTATGTGCATTCCATATATTTCTGTTCATGTTTTCATAGGGGAATTCAAAGCTTAGAAATGAAACTTGATTTATTTTCACTCTGATTTGAGAGAAATACGGTGTCACAAGCTGCTACACTTGGTGAGGTAGGCTGTTCTCCTTTCCCTAGAGAAAGGGAGCTGTTTGGGTTTGCCTTGTGCCATAGCAACTGTTTTCTTTATTGCAATGAAGGAGGGATAGAATTTAGAAACTACCCAATTAAAAAGCTGTGGTAAAATAGGAGTACCATTATTTCTGTCCATTTTAACAACAGGAGGGTCAGCGCTGTAACATCTGTATAAGAGCTAGGCTTTGGGGCTGGTTCATTAGAGGACGAAGAGACTATTTTTTTAATATGTATGTTTTTAACCTTCCTCTCTGCCCCCCAGAATGAACATATACATAATGACAAAGTACAGAAGTTAATTATCTATATTTTAACTTATGTAATAACTTTCATAATAGACCCTAAAATGGTCTATTTTGAATTTGTAGCAAGGCAATTAATCAAAGACAGTCAGTACCCCTAATGATAAAAACAATTTTCAGTCTTTATTAGTTTCTGTCCCCATGCTGAATATATGAAAATCCTGATAGCTTTAGAGTAGAGGCAATGAAATGAGACTTCTCTCCCTGTAGTTGTGGTCCTGGGGGTTGGTGAGCCAGTTTGAATCCTTGTGGACACTTGGAAAATCAGAAGTACCAGAGATGGGAACATGAGATGATAAATCACTTTGCTTCTTACCAGGGATGTTCCATTAGACCTTCCCAGGCAAGATCCTATGTGTGAAGGGACCTTGCCTTTAGGTACAACGTCCCTAAGATGATAAATCGTAATCTGCAGGAAAAAGCCATTTGCTACTGAGTATTAATGTTGAAATAATTAATGTGACTAATCTAGCCAGTCTTAAATCTACTCTTTAGAACAGTAGGATACCTCAGACAACCCTGTCCACCTATTAGGTAGTCTCAGTCCTTTAGCCTCAATGGGCCTTTGCAATAGAGAATGCAGATTCCTAATATCTGTTTTCTCCCAGAGGAAGGGACTGGAGGGCAGCAATCACTGTTGTTTTTATTACGCTCAAGATCTTGTTTATGGGCCAAGACTAAGCACATGTTATGTGTAAGTAAAGTCATTGTTAGTATAACTGAAATCTTAAGAGTCTAATCATTATTAGGCTAGATTTAACTGTTTCAGAAAAAAAATCAGTTACAATAGTTTTTGTATTGCTTATACTTTTTAGTTTTTACCCCTTTTCCTGGTGTTGTGCTCACTCTTTCACTGCTTCTCTGGGTCCTGGGGTTGGTAGTTTCAGTCTGGTAGTGGTGCTGAGAAGTGCAGGATCTTATGACAAATCATCAGCATCTGGAATTGTTTGCTGGGAGGAATATGATGTTTGTGCTGATGGTTTCTTCTTTCTCCCTCTAGGATCCACATGGGCTGTTTCTGTGTTTTCTAACACACTTTTATGCCTTTGCTCATTCTTTATTGGTCTGCACTCCAGCTTACATCCAAATATTCTATATTTGGTGCCTTTTTTGTATGTTAGATATTATTTCTTTATTCTCTTTGTTACCTCTAAAACCAGGTTTGTCCAGCTTCAGGTCTGCATTTAATTTAATTGACCATAGGTGAGTTTTTTAGAGTGATGAAGTCTCCAGTGCCAGCCTGTGCCCCATCTCTTATCATCCCCTGCCTGTAATCCCCTATGGCATGTCCTGTGTCTCACTTTCTGAAAGTCTCTGCTATTGTGCCAGGCTTGTATTTCTCTATACCACATCATTGTATTAGAGTCATAAATATCTCACTCTACATGGACTATTTGCTTGTTATTTCTCTCTATATAAGACTATAGCTGTACCACATGAGTAAACATAAGTAAACATAAGTAAAACAAATTAGCCACAGACACCTGGCCAATCAGAGAAATTACTGTGTCAGCTAAACCAAATTAAAATAAAACTGCAGGCAAGTCAAGAAAAGTTCAGTCAGAACAAGCAACAAGGCTCAGTCCTGAGGCCTTGAAAACACAAAGCTAAAGGTCTGTTGCTAACGATAGTAATACCATATTATTACAAGGCTAGATAGTTATGGGTGAATTAAAACTCTGAGTGCTTAGGATAAATCTATCCTATCCTTTCTTTAGAGAACAGGAGCTAGGATTTTTGTAGCATAAGCCATGCCACAGAGAAATATTTTCAGGAAGAATGGGTTGTCTTGTTGGGCTGAAGGACACTTATCTGTCATCTGTCTGCATTTGTCAACTCCCTTCCCTCTTCCCCCACCCACATTTCCCTCCCATTGACCAATTTTTTCCAGATATGCCATAAGTGTTGACCTGTCAAAAATGCCTACAAACTCTGTGAAATTTGGTGGCTGGGTAGAGGCAAGAGACAGATTAATTTCCCTCCAACCCCCCACCTCGCCTTCCCAGAAAAGTTCATCCTCCATACCATTCATCCTACTGCTATCCAGTTACCACAGCCAGTCAGCACGTTCATAGCTACAGCTTCTTTCCCTGCCAGCATTTTGGGGGTATGACAGAGAGAGAGCAGTGCTGGAGGGGAAAAAGTGGTAAAGATACATGATGACAGCTGGAGCTGTTGATTGCTGGACACCTCTGTAGGAAACCAGGTCTTGATAGCTCTGTGCCCACAGCACTGGGAGCTCATGGGTTATAACATGGGGAACCGCCAAGGGAGCAGCTCCGTTCAACTCCTGCGATGAGAAGTATCCCTCAGTATTAACCTCCATCTTTGAACCAAGCTGAGGATGCTTTTCATTCATCCCTAGATGCTCTCCCACCTCTGCATGTTGGTTTTCTTTCCCATGTTCCCCATTTGTCTTTAGTTCTATGAAACCTATCATCTAATTTTCTTGGCCATCTAGAAGAGGGATATATACACCTATTTTCAAAGTGTCCAGGGCACAATGCATACTTTGGAAACATAACAGGAGATCAGTGGTAGTGCTGCCATTATTCTTGGCATCACTGGTGCGTGAGCATGGAGAGCACACAGTCAGCATTTTAAAGCCTGTTAAATAGTAATATTGCATGAGACACATATGATTATATTCATGAGAGCTCTAAACATCTAGCACATGGACTTTGCTTTCAGTTTACTAATGTCTGTTTACTAAGACCATTTTTGGTCAGGGTTTTTCACAGGCAGCCAAGCCTGTGGGCTGTTTCTTTATGTCTGCTGCATTTTGAACACTAAAGGAAAATTGAAGTTTATAAGTAAATTTATTCTGAGAGTTGGCATTAAAGAAAATGTTAGGACATTTTAAAAATATATATTTTACAGTGAGAGTAATTGACGGGTCAGCGATGCAGTTCCTTTTCCTGTGAGTGATTTCCCTTTGATTAGGTTAAGCTTTCCAAATAAAATGTTCTGTAAGATAACATGAGACATGTCAAATTTCATGTTGTTTGGTTTTGTTAGAAATGGAACAGAAAATGGAAGGTGGGTTTAAATTTGTCAGAGTTCAAGCCTATGCAGTGATTAGCATATTTCTTGTTATTTCTCAGCAGGTCATTGCAAAGATCTCTGTTTCCGTCAGGGCAACTGCAATTGAGTCTAAATTCTCTAAATGCTAACAAAGAAACAAGTTTGTAGATATTCATAGATTTAACAAGTAACAAATGCTGTTTCTCCCCTCTCAGCCTTCTCACCCTCATTTATAAAAGCCTTTTCCTTTCGTGATTTGTGGCAAGTACTGCCCGTACAATGGGATTTTTGCCAACAATTCCAAAAGGAACATGATAGAGTCCATGGGAACTGATTGTATAACCTCAATCACAGTTTCTCCTTCTGGCCCACTACTCTATAAATCACAAATTCTAGTTAATAGATTTATAAAGCAGAAGGCCACGAGGGACCATTAGCTCATCTGGCCTGATGGCCCATATATCACGAGCAATTGCACTTTATGCAGTACCCTTTACCAAGCCCAGCAGTGTTTATGTTTGGATAAAGCATGTTTGCCAAAAAGGCATTCAGTCTTGGCTTCAGTACCTCAAGGTAGGAAGAATCAGCAACCTCCACAGTAGCCTGTATCATTAATTTCTTGGTTAATTACTTTCCTGGTTAAAAGGTATGGCTTATTTCTGATTTGAAGTTGCCCAGTTACACCTTCCAGACAATGCTGCATGTTATCCTTTTGTTAAATAAGAATCACCATGTATTTTGCTGAAGAAAAGGCGGGGGTTAGAGGAATGGCTATTTAAATATAACAATCTCTTCAAGTGCCTCTTAGTGAGGCATTTCTTTGACTCAAGTTTTTCTACCGTCAGTGGTTGCTTTAGCAAACCTGGGTAATCTACCTGTGAGAGTCAGGTTCATCCACCCATGGTTGCTTATTTGCCAGGAGAATATCCAACATGACGTAAGACTTGCAGGTACTTTCAGTTGCACAGCTAGAAGTTAATTTACAGAAGAAAAAGTCCAAATCTACAATTTGTTTTACTCATGGGACTGGAATTATCTCAGAGAAGATAATCTGTTTTCCTTTTCTGAGATCCCTGAACTCTGCACAGTTTAGTTTTAGACTAAACAGGTTCCTGTTTTACTCTTCCAAAGACAAGACAATGCACTTGCTGAGAATTGGATAATGACTTAACATGTCCATGCAGACTGAGTTGCAGTCTGCTTCTCTTTGCCATCCTGCTTTAAATGTCACCATTCCAGTTCTTCGATTTCTGGTTTCTTTAGTTCCCTTGAGTCTATGACACCGGGCTCTGGGTATGCTTGTTTAGGAAATCTTTATTACATATATGGGATGTAGCACAAAACTATCACATAATTTTCTTCTCAGCTGGAGATACATTAAAATCAATGCAACTCAATGTGGGATTGAGCAATTCAGGTATTTCACGCAGGATCATTTTAGCCTTTTTAGTCCTTGGTCCTGCTGTTCATAAAATAAATGGCTTTCACATATAAAGTAACTTAGACTTTTCTCAGAATAAATGAATTAGTAATCATAAGCTATTACAAATAAAGAGAAATGATTTATCTCCCAAAAAAGAGAAATCACAGATGGGAGGAAATGTAATGGTTAACATAGCAACAATTCTTGAAATAAGTGAAGTGAGCAAAAATAAATGTGGAAAATAAAACCATTTTCACAGATTTAAAAGAGTAATAAGACAAAATTGCAGGGAAAAGAAAAGCAAATAGGAAATCAGGAATGATGGGAAGCATTACTTACTATCTATGAGAGATGAACTGAACTATTCAGACATTCTTTCAGCATCAAATGAATGAATAAGGACTTTTTAAAAAAAGTTGCCTAATTTGTAGTTTCCTATTTAATTTCAAATAAATTTTGTATTATTTTACTTTATTCTATATTAATGATTTGGATGCAAGAGTGATGTCATTTACGAGATACTGGGATGATTATGAATTCTTTAATATGAACACAGATTGTAGACTTGTTCTTGGAAACCAGAATTTATCCTGCTGATCTACTGATGATGTACTTCTGCCCAAGAATTGTATTTGTGTTATTGGCAATGTTATCTCATTGATAGGATTCAGGAGCTGCCATCCTGAATCACTGCAATGTCCTATGCAGCTCAGTCCTGTACATAAAACTCAAACAAATAACATTATAGAAGGATTTGTTTTAAACAAAAATTGTCTGCTTTGTTTTACTGAGCCAAGATATAGACCTCAGCAGTGTCTTGTAGCAATGAGCTTCACAGTCCAATTCTGCTCGCTCATGGAAGTATCCACTTCCAGTTGCATTGACTGTACCTGTGATAGGTTTACATGAGTCATGAGAATCCCAACAATGGCTTTGTCCACAGCCAAGAGGATATAGTTTTAATTTGTGTTACGTTTCCAGAGGAACTTGGGAACTTGCAAAGACATGAGCCAACAACACTAGTATTACTGTGGGAGTTTTATGCCTCAGCGCTTACAGTTTTGCCGTGCAGAGCTGCATTAGTGGTAGAGGGTTCTTAACCTGTGAAGTTGGAGTATTGGTTCCTCTCTGGGATATTGCCTTTCTGAGTCAAACAGAGGGTTCTGGCTATTCACAGCCTGCTAGCAGAAAGATGCAGATGTTCTTTAGTCTGATTCTTTTTTTGAACACCAACTGGTTTAGGGATTTTATATTGGCTAAAAATGTTGGCTCTGTTCTGGAGAGGCTGAGATGGGATGTCATGACTGACTCAGCCAACCTTAACGTATGCTGTTGCTGGGCTTGGGGGCTGCACAAACCTAAACTAAATTCCTGTCCCCTCTCTTCTGTTGGCAGATGAACCTGGGTAGGTGTGCAGGCAGGTGGTCTTGTCCCCAGTCCAGCGGAAAGCTAACCAAGGAAGGGAGGAAGGAAGGTGCAGGGAAAGGGGAAGGGGAAGAGGGAAGAGATGTCCATGAGATCCACTTCTGTAGTCCTTGCTTCCATAAGTTGGCTCACCAGCAATCATCTATCTCAGACATACTATATGAGCTGGACAGAGTGACCCAATCCTTCTTCTCCATCTCAGTCATTGTCTTACATATTTCTTCATGTATCTTCTTGTTTCTTTCCCTCCAGAGATGCACAGTTCAAATATTTTCATCCTCACCAGCCTTCTTTGAATATTCCTTTCTCTAGTTCTGCTATGTTCCTCTCGAGACCAAGTGATCAGAGTTGCACACAGTGTTCTAGAGAAGAGTGTAACAGTGATTTATATAAGGGCACTGTAATACCTTTGGTAGTATTCAGGGTGTGTATTATCTGCATCCAAAGGACTGTCCGTCCTATCTTAGAGTCCCTGAGAATTTCTCAGGATTTAATGATGCTGTTGATACATTGCCTGCTTAAATGTGCTGTAGCCCACAGCTGAAAGACAGAATTTGTATGAGTATTCTCTCTTCCTTTCCTTCTAGTTTCTCGTGGCTAATATGGATACATGGTTGGAAAAAATCTCCTGCTTGATTCTCAAGTTCCCATCCCCGCCAGCTCCCAGGCTCATGCCTGTACTGCCTTAGCCCTGCCCCATAACTGGCTGCTAATCACAAGATGGTACAACTCTGATGAGCCCTGAATGATCCAGGGGCAAATTCCCTGCTCTGCTGATGGGTCCATGTGTCATTATTGAATTATATGGGGTCTTTATTCATTCTGAGTAACTTTAGACATCTGCGGCATAGATCAACATATTCAGTGGGAACTCTTTTTATTGTCAGTATGGAGAAAGAGGCATTTTCAAGGTAACAGCCATCCACCATTTCAGGTACAGACTTCAGAATAAGAGTTGTGCTTCTGAAGTGCATCTCTTGGACACATCCACACTTTAGATGTCTACATCTGGTTAGATGAATCCTGCCCTAACTCACAATCTCCATCTGAATTACTAGTGTTCTCTCTCCTCCTGTTAGAGTGCAAATCTTTATTCCTGCCCAGCTCTGGTGTTAAGGTGCATTGATTTTCATTAGGCATATCAGACATAACAGAGCAACAAATAAGCAATCAAAGCTGACCTCGTAGATTTTGCTTCTACCTTCTGTTAATCTTTTCCTTCATGACATCAGAAAAAAGAGATAAATGGCCACTGTTGTCTCTCTTTGCATCCACTTTCCAAGTGATGCTTGCAGATTTCATTAACCTTCCCTTTTTGAATATTACATCTCACTTTCTGTTATTATAAAAGCAAACGATTAAAGTAGTGTCTGATATTTTGTATAAATAAATATGTATACAAAACATATATACATATATTTTGCTTTGCATTACTGTCATGAAAAGGGGGATATTTTATGTTATGTTGCTTTCTTAGGGCATTAATAGCATAGTTATTATCCTCATATGCCTGACACCTGAGGGTTTCACTGGCGATTTACATTCTCTTTTTCCCCAGGGGTAGGGAAGGCAGTTCCAAAGACCTGATGCTAGAGGCATTCATCCATCACATTTGGCTGCAGAAGTAGCTGGCTATTTCTCTTCAGAGCTGTAGCTCTTCAAGGAGTCTTACACCATTAGTTTTCATTTCAGAGCAGCATTGTGTCTGGAAAAAGGAGACAGGAATACCTGAAATTCATAGGAAGAAACACATGGATGTACATGGTCTGAGCCTGCAGTGCCATAGGTATTTTGATGCCCAAGCACATTTCTTGATTTCAGCCTTTTCCCTTCCTTTCCCCAACTTTTCCAAGCTTTGCTCTGACTCCTCCTCACCCCTTCATTTACAGGGGTTCTTTCTAGCATTGCAGTGGACCTGCATTCTCTTCTTTCTCATCAAGAATAGTGCAGCAGCACCCACAAAGATACGTTTGCCTCCAGTGTCATCCCCTCTCATATGACTTGATCAAATGCCTTGGGGCTAATTTTGGAAGCTGAGATTTGCCACTGCTCCTACAGGAACCATAGGTTAGAAGACCCCTGTAGCCTTTCACATCAGGTTTGTAGGACTCTCACATTTGGTACTAACAATAAATAATAGTCCCCCCAAAAATTTTGTTGTTAATTTTTCTGGGCAAAATTCAGAAATACCTCTGACTGCTTCTGGGGGCAGCAGAACTTCAGAGGGGAGCTTTGACATGCCTTGTGCTTCTGTGTGTTGTTCTCCTCAGCTGTAGCATGGGGATGGCCATCTGCTTCCACTCTAGGATGATGTGAGATTTAAAAAAAAAATAGGTAAAAGTTTAATACCTGTTCCTTGACATCAATGCTGTACTTCAAGGATTTAAACTTTATAACTTTTCTTGTCCACATCTTTATATTGGTCTGAATAAAATGCTGTCTGATCCATCCTGAGAGCAGCTGCTAAGAAAAATCTCTGTTCCCTGGGTAGGAAACATATAAAGCAAGAGAATGAAAAGCTACAAATAGCACTTGAAATCGGTATATCCACCCTGTCTACCAAAGCATTGACCATCAGTGCTGATGGGAGTTAGATGGCAAGAGGAAGATTAGAAGACATCTGCAGCCTCATCGACTCCAATGGGAGGTTATCTAGAAATAGTGAATATTTCTAGAAAAAACTGTCTCACAAAGGAGAGGTTTTGATTCATTGAATCACAAAAACAAGTTTAGGAGTTCTTTTTGGCTGTGAGTACTTTTACACTGCTTGAGACTGGCAAGGAAGGTGATAAACAGAGGGAGAAATGATAAATGGGAAAGAGTCCCGGAGAGAGGCTGCTGGGATTTGTGTTTTATTTTTGTGGAGTTGCTTCCCTGGTGAGCTGTAAGGAATGGCAAGCAGCACAAGGAGGGCAAGATCGTCTCTTCTTCCATGCAGATGACATGAGTGAGCGTCTACAGTTAGGAGGAGGAGGATTAGCTTCTGTGGGGCAGCTCTGCTTCCTTCGCACAGATGGGCTAGCAGCCGTGGGGAGTAAGGGTTGGGAGAGGGACCCCCACCTTTAGCCCTCTGTTTCTCTCCAGCATGCCAAGCAGAAGCAAGGATCAAGCATGGAGGGAAAAATAATCTGCCATTTATCTATAGATGCTAACAGATGCCTCTCACAAGGGAACAAATTGTCAACTTCAAGACAGTGTGTTCCTAGTTTTGCTTTCTGCTCAGGATATACTATATCCCTAAATGAGCAGAGGATGCTGCCTTGCAAGGAGCTGGGAAGATTAACAAGAGTGGAAGTGGTAGAAGGTAAAGGTTAGAAATAGGGAATAATAGTAGCAGAAAAGATCCATCTTGGAAAATGCAGTTTCATACATCTGGGGAAAAATAATCAGAGACTCAGCTGTTCTGCAGGAGAGAGATACTTAGAGAGCACTAGAAATGAAAAAAACCCCTAGAGATAGCAGTGGGAAACCAATTAGATGTGGGCTTGTATTGGCACTAAATAGTATGATTTTGGGGCTACACACAGAGGCAAAAACATTATCTTCCAGGGAGGTGATGATCCAGCTGTATATGTCACAGGTAGAACAGATCTCTGGCTCTGGAATATCAATACCAGACTGACATGGATGAATTGGAGGGAATTCAGAGAAAAGTGTCATTAGAAAGGAAAGGGCTGGAGAGAATTTTTTTATACAAGAAAGATTAAAAATGTATTTTATATGGCTTGGCGGTGATTTGAGTTGGAAAGAATAACATTCTACAAAAACCTGAAGGAAGTAAGTAGCAAGGAGGAAAACATAAATTTAGGGTAGCAGAGTAGGTATACGTATAAAAGGTAAAAAGGGTCAAGGGAACATAGGCAAGAAAAAATTCTTTGAGGACAAGACTGATATATATGATTGTGAAATGGCCCTAAGAGGGACATGGTGGATGCCCATGATGAGCACATTTCAGTATCATCAGGAGCATGCAGAGTCACCCAGGGTAACTCAGGTGCCAGAGGAAGTCTGGCCCAGCAGCACAGAGCTACAAGCAGATACCTCCAAGCAAGACATCTCTGTTGGTGGGCAACAGATGTAATTTTGGTCCGTAATGGGGCTCTGCCCCAAACATCTTCCAGGTGTGGCTTGCTTACCCATTCATGCTTCCTTACACAAATAGAGTTCTACTGCTCTTCTTCAGTGTCTTTCGAAGAAAGCCTGGTTTGTAAGAGGACACAGAGGACAAGGGTGTCCTCCTGCTGAAGCTACCTCTCTTCTCTTTGATCCTGGGTCACATTCAGATCCCTTTCTGAGTTGTGCCTGACATGATCCCTCTTCTGCTGCTACAGAGAGCAATCCTTTCCTCTTTCCCTTGTGCTCTCTCTCCTGGTCATACTAAAGCCCGCAGAGGTCCCCTGGTTTTCCTACCACATGGCTAGTCTTCTCTTTCTGGAATAAACAAGCAGAATAGCAGACCTGGTTGCTGCTGCAGTCTTTGCCCTGATGAGAGCTGTGCCTCTTCCCCTCCAGTCTCCTCAAAAACAAGTGTGAGTATGAGGACCTGATTACACTGTTCAGGGCTCTGTATTCCTTGCACTGATGCTGTTTGTCTGTGATATTTCTGCTTTCCTCAGAAGCGCTGCAGGCATGTGTTTAACACCACTGCACAAATTCGCATCTCCTTGGCACCGGCTTTACCTCTGGGGTGGAGCTGGAGACCAGCATCCTATGGCATCACTGGGACACAGACTGGTGGACACAGGCTGGGCTGAGAGCGGCTCCTGGGTTATGGGGAGGGTGGGGGAAGGCCCTGGGCTGCACCCACACTTCAAGATTTCCAACCAGAGCCCTTTCGGTTATTTGTGATATCTATGGAGAATTTTTTCAGTTGTTTCTATGGAGACTATGATGCTGCCTTTGATTGCAACTTCTATAGGGGGATTAGTAAGAGAGTGTGGCCTTTCACTGCAGCTCAGTGTTGAGCTCCAGAGCAGCACAGTAAGTGAAGGTCATTAACGTCTGATAGCCATGTAGGGACCTTTGTATTATTCAGCAATTTGTATTCTTCACTGATATCAAAACCACAAAGAACAGTAGAGTGTCACTAGGGGGGATGAGCAAATTAACATCACACATACTTTAGTGTACTGTTTATCAGTGAATGGCAACCCACCCATGTTTATGAGGACACAATTATTTGGCTCTGTTCCTCCCTTGCTCCTTTCAGTTTTATTTCATAAACCCAATGCCCCACCCAAACAAGGATTTGACTTTGGCTATGAACTTGTGGGGGGCTCTGAGCTAAAGCTGTTCATGGTGATGTGTCCAATTTCTCAGGAGAACGAGCTGGGGTGCGGGGCTCAGCCCCAGCAAACAGATCTAACCTCATTTTGAAAGAAACTGCACCCCAAACCTGAATGCAGCTCTGCAAAGCCCCATGTGTTCACTAGCAGCAGTGACGAAGCTGCTCGTGACTATGGAAAAGTAGGAAATGGTCAGAAGATACTTCACAATAGAAAAAAAAAATACCTCTGGGGTACATGTAATGTTTGTTTCAGAAAGCGTTGCCTAGCCACTACCAAACAGACCATTTCACTCACAAAATCCACAGGGTGGAATTTGTCTGTTAAATTTTAGCAGTGACACATCCTGTAAGGCACAAATGAGCAACACAATTATTTTGAAGCATTAAATGCTGAAGACCAGAGTCAAAAAATCAGACCTATCTTCTCCTTCTTCTGCTTTTGTACATTTAAACTCCTCTTCTTCCTGCTTTCTCAGCAATGCAAGGACCTGTAACACTGCAGCACGCTGTAGATGTGCTGTACAGAGAGGACAAGATGAGATGGGAGGGTGACACATCACCAGGATGTCCCCTGTGAGCCAGCCATGCAGTCACTCCTCTCTCTTCTGGCATAGCTTGAGGAGGCACAGGTGAAAATGTGAAAGTTATATCCACCTTGTCCCATCACAGAAACAGCACCTGTTGGTGGGCTACAGCATTCATACCACAAGGATGGGGTCAAAGCATCGCTGCTGGCAGCAATCTCCATCAGCCCCCTGAGGGCAGTGCCTGGATTTGCTCTGTGTGACATGAACAACACATGTGGGAGAGCCCCATCTGTGCTGCAGCATCTTCAGCAGCCCCTCAGCTGGCAGAAGCAACTATACCACTGGGTTCGTGAAACCTCGAGTAGGTCATGTCTGTTGTTGCTGCTGTCTTTAATTTGCAGTTCAGGGCTTGACAAGAAATGCACCCTTTTTCTGCTGCATATGGGAACAGGCTGTTGTGGTGAGTTTGACCTTGGCTGGACACCAGGTGCTCACCAAGCTGCTCTCTCACTCCCCCTCCTCAGCTGGAGAGGGGAGAGAAAATATGAGAGGCTTGTGGGTTGAGATAAGGACAGGGAGAGATCACTCAGCAATTACCATCATGGGCAAAACAGACTTGACTTGGGGAAAATTAATTCAATTTATTATGAATCAGATCAGAGTAAGGTAATGAGAAATAAAACCAAATCTTAAAACCACCTTTCCCCCACCCCTCCCTTCTTCTCTGGCTCAACTTTACTCCTCATTCCTCTACCTCCTCCCAGCAAGTGGTGCAGGTGGACGGGGAATGGGGGTTGTGGTCAGTTCATCACACATTGTCTCCACTGCTCCTTCCTACTCAGGGGGAGGACTCCTCACAGTCTTCCCCTGCTCCAGTGTGGGGTCCCTCCCACAGCAGACAGTCCTCCATGAACTTCTCCAATGTGAGTTCTTTCCACAGGCTGCAGCTCTTCACAAACTGTTCCAGTGTTGGTCCCTCCCATGGGGTCACAAGTCCTGCCAGCAAACCTGCTCCAGTGTGGGCTCTTCTCTCCGCAGGGCCACAGGTCCTGCCAGGAGCCTGCTCCAGCACAGACTTCCCATGGGGTCACAGCCTCCTTTGGGTGCATCCCCCTGCTCCAGCGTGGGGTCCCCCATGGTCTGCAGGTGGGTCTCTGCTCCCCTGTGGACCTCCATGGGTGCAGGGCACAGCTGCCTCACCATGGGCTGCACCACGGGCTGCAGGGGAATCTCTGCTCTGGATCCTGGAGCACCTCCTGCCCCTCCTTCTTCACTGACCTGGGTGGCTGCACAGTTGCTCCTCTCATATTCTCACTCCTCTCTCTGGCTGAAGTTGCACAGCAGTTTTTCTTCCGCCTTCTTAAATATGTTATCCCAGAGGTGCTACCACCATCACTGATGGTCTCAGCCTCGGCCAGTGGTGGGTCCATCTTGGAGCCAGCTGCATTGGCTCCATTGGACATGGGGGAAACTTCTAGCAGCTTCTCACAGAAGCCACTCCTGTAGCCTCCTGCTACCAAAACCTTGCCATGCAAACCCAATACAGCTGTGAAGAGCAGATGTGTTTTGGGAGATATAATCTTAAGTGTTCATGGCAAACTAGCAGCAGGGCAGGTCCTAAATCATGTGATGACATGGTACACCTTCATTCAACCTTGTGGGATTCATTGCAAATTCCTTAGACTTTGTTTGGTTTTTCTTTTTTTAGTATTAGTGCATATCAGAGACCTGCTGAAATGTCAGGTGTGTGTTGCAAAGGCTGGAAATCATAAAACTAGAGATAAAAAGTAATTCTTTAAGACAAGTAAAATCCTGTACTTGCAATTGTAGCCATTACTTTGTAAAAAACCCAACCAGCCAGTGGTCATTAAATAGCAGCTTGTATAACATTTCAGAAAGATGGAAAGCCTCTTTCTTCTGAATTGTTGAACTAGGTGTTGCTTAGGTCTGTGGTATCAGAATATGCAACCTACTGCATCACTAGTGATACTGCAGTGGGAGAGCAGTGGGGTTTGGGAAGTAGTGGAAGAGGAGGACCTGCTACAGACCAAATGCTGCACTGAGTATAAGCTGAGACCCTCAACAGCAGCCTGTAGGTCAAGGAGGTGCTGATAGGGGTTCCCTGTGTGCAGGCTGCTGCCAATTGCAACCATCACCTCCGGGGAAAATGCATGCAGCCTGCTTCATGCTTGTAAGCATACTATATAACACTTGATTAATGAGGAGGAGGTGAGGAAGAGTGGTTGGAGTTGGATATGCTCTGGAAAACACTAGCCAGGCTTCTTGATCTTACAAAGCATGATGTTGTTCGGTATTTTAAAGAAAAAAGAAGGTTTAAAAGCTTGTATCTGCAATGACCAAAGAAAAAGTTTTATGTCAATAGTGGCCTCTGCATTGGAATAGCAAATAAGTACTTTCTTAGTCACATTAATTTTTGTAACAGGAAGTGTACTTGTACTCCTAGATCAGGATGATTTTGGTGACAGGCAGCTTAGTCTTTTTGTTCTATTTGCCATGTAGCTTGGGGCAGCTGACCCATGGCCTATTTCTTGCTTAGATAAATCCTGTCCCTGTGTTCCTCTCTTTTGAAGACAGATATAAAAAAGGATAGGCAGTAATTTAATAAACAGGAACTGTAAAGCAGAGCTAACAGAAGGAATTACTTAAAAAGGTGGCATTAGTAGCATCTCTGTGGCGAAAGGGTTCAGTAAGGATTACAGCTGTCAAAGCAACAGCCAGGATGGACTTGACTTCTTACAGCCTTTATACTCAGGGGCTGGTAGTTCTCAGATGTTTCTTACCTTCTCTTGACCATCCTTTGGGCTCCATGAGATTTTAGGGATATTTTAGAGATAATTTGTCTTGTCTACTGCTGGTAGAGAAATTCTGGATACAAACAACATATTATGTCGGGTGCAAGATACAGAGATTAGTGTGGCAAGTGTGACATTGGCCAAGATCCTTCAGCAACTGCATCTATGTAAGGACAAATGCACTGAGACTGCTCGTGCAATGCTGACACATTTACATTTATGTTAGGATTTGCTTTATGGAGTAACACTAAAGGTTGGCAACAGATAAAACAGGATATAAATAATTTCAATTTAAATTCCATTCACAGCTTCACACCATAAGGTCTTTCCCCTGAATCTCCAAATGATCCTAAATTCTGTAGTTTTTGGGGAAGTTGGGAACTGTATTGAAACTTTGCAGCTGAAGATCATCCTGCTTAATGTCTACTATCTGATTGCACAAATAGTTCTACATCCAGCACTGGATCTCTTCTGCGATTTTGATCAAATTTTTGAGAAGCGATTTAAATGTTTAATGGCTGCTTATATAAAAATCAATGGCAACTGTATCAAATTGGGCCAAATGTACTTAAAACCCCTTAATATGGATTTGGATCTTACTCTGGGCTCTCGTTTGAAAATGTTGATCAGTAATAAAAGTGACTAATAATAGCTTTTATTGTGGATTCCAATAATGCCTGGGTACACAATCATCAAGTAAATGGATTTTTTCTTCCCATTATCTTCATCTGAAAGAGGACTGAGCCGTTAAACCAACCTAAATAATAAAGAAACATATAACATTCCCCATGAAAGTGTTTGCAGCTGTGTTCTTTCACCATGCGTACCATGAGGATTCCATTATAGTAAATTGGAGCTGTTAGTGTCACAATATTGCCATCATTACATGTTCAAAATATGACTCAGATCCCCAGCACTCCTTGATGTTCTAATATTGTAAATGTGTGTGGAGTTTTACTTTCAGTTCTGATTTCTAAGCCTTTAGAGGGGAAACTGCCTGTCCCAATAGAGTGTGAAATTTTAAGGGTCACATCCAGCCTGGAGTAGTGATACAGCCACACTCCTTCTTCCTCTTGGCCACTCATGGGGACTCCATTTACTTTCTCCTTCCAAGGTTAGGAGGTTTTTCTCTGAGCTCCTCTGTTTCCCAGCCTCATCAACACTGCCTGCTGCCTTTCACTGCTTTCTCATCTTTCTTAGTCTTTTCTCCCCATATCCTAACTGTGACTCACTTGATTTCCTCTGTGCATCTCTTCTGCCTGTGGTCCTGATTCGAAGTAAGAGGTGGTGGTTACCCCTATACCTCCTGCTGGTGGTCTCTAGAGAATGGTAACCCCCTTTCTGGCATCAGCTGTTTTAATGATAAAGAGGAATGGTCGTCTTTCTGAGTGAGGAGCAACTATTGAATTGGTAGCCCTTCATAATGGTATATAGTGAGACATGTTAGAAAAATCACAGAAATATGCAACATCAGGGGCAGTGAACAAATTCAATGATTCCTTTTGTATTAAAAGACTTGACAAATGCAACTTTGAGCAGAACAAAGATATTACATTTAGCAGATACTTTTACATGTCTTCCTGACTCTCTCAAACTTCCCACAGCAACTGTTTTCTGTTGCTGCTTCTCCTGGTTGATAAGTAAATTAGTTCTTTTTATCCCTCTGAAGAAAGGGCAAGTCTTTTTGTTTTCCTGTTGAAGGAATTTCTGTGCCATTTTCTAATCTATATAAATTAGATACATTGCACATATCTATGGATACTATATATAATATATATAGATTAGAAATATAAGCTAGATACTAAAGTCTACTTCTTCTGAATGTTTCCTGCAATAATGTACCAGTGTATATATATCTTTTATAAATCAATCAATCAATGAAACAATCAATTAGGATCAGCTCTGGAACTATGTCATAACCATATCTGTATCCCAAATTTGCTCTGAACAAAGTGGGAAGATTTTCACCAATAGGACTGCAATGTGGATGTGATTTAGTGCACAGAATATCTGAGGGTGACATTGCAATCACAGATAGCTCTATGCAGAGTGCTAGAGAAGAAGGGATTGGAGCAATGAGCTCATGTTAGTGCTTCCAAGAAGCCTCTGCTGACAGTTTCGTACATATATCCCTCCAAGTGATTGAACTTCCAAGCCTGTCATCCTGCTTGGGAAAGAAAAGGACTGAAAGCAATGGAAGGGGATGCAGGAGATATTGGGACAGCTACTGAGATTATATCAGAGTATTTGCAAACATTATTTTGTTTCCCATGAAAAAATTTCCATTTCTCCATTATTAGTATCTGAGAAATTAATTTCCTGTTTACCCCTCTGACCACTCCCATAAATGGAGATACACATGGGATTTGTCTCCCTTGACTTTGGTAATAATATTTAGCTTTCTATAAAGTACAATAAATTTTCAAAGACTTTGCAAATGTTATGGAACTAAGTTTCATTCATCTGTTGCCTCTTGCTCTCTTGTCAGTGAAATCTCATACCTATCTGATAGAGGTTCCCACAGCCACTTTATGAGTCTTTTATGGTTTTATTATGGCAGGGCTGTCTAAGTGAATGGCTTGTCAGATTTAAGAAATAACTTTTAATTGCCTATTTGTTCTTGCAATATTTTTTCTTTAATATTTCATTTTTTCTGTCTCAGAAATAGATTTGTTTGTGTCTGCTGTGAGCACCCATGCTGCTTTAAGAGTGTAGTGAAGTGAACACTTATTTCTATGAACCATTAAACTGTCATGACGAGAATGTGGTTATAGGATTGCAAGGCATTTTCTGCTGGATCAAAGCAGTCCCAGGGGCTCTGATTCATGATCTCCTCAGGTGCAAATAGGATGCTGATGTCGTTCCTACCTCCAGGTTGCAGCTGCTGGAAGAATGGCTGAACAGGACATACATATGAATGAAGTATATAAACTGCAGACTCTAGCCCCGCATACACTTTGCATTAACGCTCAGCTGCAAAGCGAGGGGCCTGAGCAGTAGATATCCATACTGTTTCTGGCCATATCTGCTAAAGGGACTTTAACTCTTTACAGCTACCTGAAAGAAAGTTGTAGTAAGGTGGGTGTCAGTCTCTTCTCCCAAATGGCCTCAAGTTGCGCCAGGGAAGGTTTAGACTAGATATTAGGAAGCATTTCTTTACAGAACGGGTTGTTAGGCATTAGAATGTGCTGCCCAGGGAGGTGGTGGAGTCCCCATCCCTGGAGGTGTTCAAGGGGCGGGTTGACATGGCACTTAGGGATGTGGTGTAGTTGGGATCTGTCAGTGTTGGGTTAACGGTTGGACTAGATGATCTTCAAGGTCCCTTCCAACCTAGATGATTCTGTGATTCTGTGAAATAACCAGTAATAGGACGAGAGGAAACGGCCTCAGGTTTCACCAGAAAGGTTTAGGTTGGATATTAGGAAAAATTTCTTCATCAAAAAGGTTGTCAAGCATTGGAACAGGCTGCCCAGGGAAGTAGTTGAGTCACCATTGCTGGAGGTGTTAAAAAGATGTGTAGAAGTGGCGCATAACATGGATTAGTGGTGGACTTGGCAGTGTTAGGTTTATGGTTGGACTTGATTTTAAGGGTCTTTTCCAACCTAAATGATTCTATGATTCTAACCTATGGGAGAAGGATGAGACCTGTTGTCCCTTATGCCACCCCATCTCTATCTTCCTGTGATCATGAGCAAGAGTCCTTACAGTTTTCATCTTGAGCTTTTTGTTAATCATCACAGTGCTCTATTCAGTGTATCTGCATACCAAACACTTGCTACCTTTGCATCTCCTTAGGATATAAGGTTCCTGATCCCTAATAATGTCTTGTAAAGTAAGCAGCTGATTCTTGCATTAAATATGCATAAATGACAGTAATAGGTGGGCCTGTGTATGTATGAGCATGGTAGATGTATTGCACTGGGACCCTTTCTGCTCTCTCTTGTCCTTTTTACATACACATTTCTCCACTGACTTCCCTGGATCCTCTCTAGGTTTCAACACTGCCAACAGCATGCGTACCATTGCAAATTGCATGGATTATTAATAGAAAACCAGCTAAGAACTAAAATAAAGCTCTATTTATGTTGCACTGGGAGATGATTCTCAGCATTTCAGTAAAGTGTAACACACAATTAAAGCTCCAAGTTGTCAAGACATTAAAGTAGTGGTGTTTTAAAGAGGTACTGAATATAGCAGGGGATCAAAGCTCTGTGTTAAATTACACCCATGCAAGTCTGTACTAACTTTAAATGAGGTCACCTGTACCAGATTTACACTGCCAGAGCTAGAGCAGGATCTGACCTAATCTGGTGCACATCACATGTCGGCATAAAGACAATTTAAAAAATGATTGGAAAGTAGCATGAAGTATTTTAAAAAGAAGTTTCTGAGCTGCAAAGGTCAAAAAACCCCTCGAATGTCAGAAATATGTCTACAATCCAGGACAGTTCTATACAACAATATGAAGCTTTACCTTCTATACAATAATATGAAGCTTTACTTTCCTCTTAATATTTACAAAAGTTGTGTAACTTTCTATTTCTTTTTTCCACTTCAACTTACAAATATATTAGTTTGGGGAAATATTGTGCACCACACTAATATATGAAAACTGAGGTGTAAATTAAAGCTGTTTGGAAAACTTTGGCAAAACACTCATATTTTGTCCTTTTTTTTTTTGACAACTACAGCTTCAATTTTCACCATTGACTTAAATACAAACATACTCTAAATAGGTACCAGTACTTTAGATAACTGTGTAGCTGCTGTTGAAGTAAATTTTCTCACCATTTTTTTGATGTGAGTTTTATATAGGAAAGGGTGCAAATTCAGATTCAGCACACATTCATACAGACAGCTCAGGACAGGGTTTGGATCAAGATTTAGTTGTCAACACCTTTGCTTTTACTTTTTTTAATCCAGTGTAAGAGAATGTGTTAACCCAAAGGAATTACAAGGGCAGTGAGAGTACAGAGCCAGTTTTGGCAGCCAGTTTTGGCATGCATTTTTTTTTTTTTTTCCTGTAGACTGATACAGTTACATTAAGGAATTTGCTTTTTTAACGTAGTTACTGAACATCCTGTTGTGTCTTAATCTACTTCTGAAGCATATAAAGCAGCTGTTCTTCATTAGCTTGAAGTTATTATGAACGTAGAATATAGTCTTGTTTTGTGAGTGGGAATACTGAATGTTCAACAAAATGTGATGCCTGTAATCTGTTGTTTTTTTGATTGGGTTTTTTTTGATGTAAAATTATATTCCCATTCTCATTCTACCTCTAGACCTTGCTGCAGAAAATTAATACACAAGACCTGGTTGCTGTGCTCTCAAATGGGCCTCTTCTAAGATCTGCTAACTGCACTTGCTTTGCACCTCAGCATTGTAAATGTTGAGCTTGTCTATTAATAGAGCCTCCATGTCCTAAAAAAGGGGTTATATTTTAAATAAACTCAAGTTTTTAGGCACACTTCCAATGCACCATGTGCCAGCTGTCAAACAACTGGCAGTGAGAGAAGACAGTTCTGTTCAGAGTGGGAGTCAGTTAATGGACGTTACTGGGAGGAACCCATGAAGTCAGTGCAATTTATATCTTATCCATGGCAAAAAAAAACAAGCGGTGGGTATAACTGTTGTGGCTTGCAAATTAGTATGAATATAGGTTGCTTAGATGTGGAGGTACAGTGCTTGTCATGTACTAATTCACTCTGTCAAAAAGAGCTAAAATACAGCCAGGACCAGAGTGACCTCTCTCTAAGGTAACTCAGCACTGTTACTACTGCACTGCATAATCTGCAGTACCAAGTGTTACATGCAGTCCCCAGTGTTGCCAACTATTTGTCAGTATTCTGACAACCCTCATGGTGCTCTTTCTTTCCTTATACCAAGGTGAAATTTCCCTTGCTGCAACTGTTGCCTCTTATCCTATCTCTTTACACCTCTGAGAAGAGTCTGACTCCATCTTTTTTGCACCCTCAACTACATTAAGTAGCTGTAGATCGTGAGATTTCCTCCTTCCTTCCACCTTTTTTTCTTAAGACCAAGTAAACCCTGTTCCCTCAGCCTCTTCTCGTATCCCATGTCCTTCAACTGCCTGATTATCTCAGTGGCCTTCCCTGTATTACCTCCATTATATCAATGTCTTCTGTGCTGGGGAGCCTGAACTGGACACATGAATCTAAGTGAAAGTCTAGAGCTAAACAAGACCCAATTTCCAATCATACGGGCTGGGATTCTTCTCTTTGAACTTCAGGACTGTCATCTACGCCTAAATGGGTCACTCCATTCTTTTTACACCCAGTGGAGAGAAATAGGTTTTTCCAGACTGCTATTTGCCTTTCTCTTTCAGCTATCTACCTTAGGATGAGATGTTTTGTGTCCCAGAAGGACCATTTCTCTACACTTATTATGAAAGCAACACATTCGACTGTTTGTATCTACACTGTATTCCTCTAAAGTTAGGTGAGATAATTCTCAGTCTGAGTCTTTGTGGGCAAGAGATGGTAAGTGGTTTAAGTTATAATATTACAGCTAATCATCACAATCTTGCACCTGAGCAAAATGCATGAACAGTAGTTCATTCTTGACTGCATAAATATTGTCTTTGGGGTTTACTGATTTTTGTCACTTTGGAGGCATAAATAATGAAGGATTAAGATGGGTTTTCAGTGAACAGTTGCAAGGTTCATATCCTAAAAAGGTATTTGTTTAAATTAAAGCACTCTCATTTAGTCAGGAATTCTGCAAATTTTATATTAGCTATGCTTTGAACACTCAAGCACTGTCCTTCATGTCAGTGTTAGAGAGCTAAGCCATGGGATGTCAGAGGGCAGGTAACTGGATCTTGGCTGAAGACGAGACATGTGGGTGAGCCGGTGGGGTGGCTGGAGAAGGAGCATGGTAATTCTGACATCTCTGCTATAAGGCATCTTGAAGTCCACCATACATCACTACTGCTTGCATAAAACTGCAATACTAATCAAGCATTTTGGAATTAAATTGTAATTAATCTAAGCAGGCACCATGCACTGAATCATGAGCCATACCCTGAATCCTTGAAAATACTTATCTCAGCATTCCTACTGGCAACTGAATATTTCCTTACAATAAGATTCCGATTTAATCAAATATATTGGTCGTGTAAACAGCAGCTTTTACCAGCCTTCACTGGTCAGGACATTTCCCCTCCCTTTCATGGGTTATTCAAAACAGTCTTCCACCTGTAGGCTGTAGGATACTGGAAATGACTTGGTACCTTTTCATAAAAAATATCTTACTCGTTCAGGCTGCCAAATATACAGGGAATAACAGTTTATTTTACCTGATACATATTTGTTGGGCTGAGTGCAAGGATGAGATGGTGAAATATAATGGCCTGTGATATACAGCAGGTCAGGCTAAATTATCTAATGGTCTCTTCTGAATACATGAATTGCTGGGCTGTGTGCCAGAAGCCAGACAGACTCCTGGTGTTCCCACAAGTCACTATATTCATCTACCCCTGCCCTCCTGAACTCTGTGGTGAAACTCCCATTTGCATCATTTAGAGCAGGATATTGATGTGGATAGTTAATGTTAAAATGAAAAGTACAACGAACGTTTTTGGGAACCTCTGAAGTGCTGGATAATGGAGACACAGCTAAGGCTAAATAGATCCCAAATCCTGTTAAACTAACAAGTTCATGCGAAAGGACTTAGGCTCCGTGGGATCGGTGCCCTTGGTTTTTACTTCTCAGCTGCCAATTCCTGGCAGCTCTCTGGCAAGTGACTGCCAGCTACGTCTTGTACTCTGCAGTGCACTGCTGAGAAGGGCCCCTCAGCACTGCTTAGAGGGGCCGCTCTTGACATTGCTGTTTGGCACTGAACAGTATTTGCGTCACAAGTTGCAGTTTCAAATTGTAACTCAGCTGATCCCTGAATCCCTGACAGTATGGTTTGATCCCTGAATCCCTGACAGTATGGTTGTCCTCTTCTGCCTCCCTGCTCTTGCACCAGCGCTGCTGCTCATCTGGTTCCACAGTCAGATGAGTTAGTTACAGTCAGAAAAGTATTCACTTTTGCTCCAACACTATAGGTCCTGTGTCAGCTCACCCTAGGATTAGATCTGTGCCAAGGCTGGCGCAAGGAAAATAGCAGAAATACATGACTGTGACTGAGAAATAGGAACAGGATTGCCCCTTTTGCAAAAAAAGCAGTTGATTGGGCTAATTGTGACATAAAAATGTATTTTCAGGGAGGCAAGCTAGTGGTGAAATTCTGCGCAGCAAGACTCATGGTAAAAGCACTGCCCCAGGCTGCATTCAACTTACTTGTGTCACCTAGTTTCCTAGCTTCTAATGAGCTTTTCAGAGTTGGACTTGACTTTTATTCATTAATGTATAGGGAAGGAGGTAGACTCTTCTATTGACTTGGGTATTTTTCTCCACTGGAAGCTGTGGTACTAATGGTGTCAGTCCAGACACCTCAGATGTACTCTGAATACAAAATTTCAGCTTTGTGTGTTTGACTTCAGACTACTGTGGTGCAATCTCCCTTCTCTTCTGGTGAAGGTTCTGTGACAAACTAGGAGCTTTCTATCAGGTATATCTCCTTAGAAAGCTGTTGTAAAACACAGGCAGTTTCCAAACACGTGTACTATCCAGGAAACTGGTGGGAAGAAGAGGACAAGGTTTTCTCTGCCCCCTTTGATGAGATAGAACCAGACAATAGTTTAGGTTGGAAGAGACCTTTGAAGGGCTCTGGTGCAATCCTTTTCTCAAAGCAGGGCCAACTTAGATCAGGTTGCTCAGGACCTTATTAGCTGGAGATTTTGTAGCCTCTCTGGTTCCCTTTTTGAGTATCTGACCACCATCATGGTGATTTTCCCCCCCCTTATATTGAGTAGGCCTTTCCCATGATGCCTGTTGTGCTTTCACTGTGTACGTCTGAGAACAGTCTTGATCCATCTTCTTTATACCCTCCAATAAAGTTGTTGAAGGCAGCACCGAGACCTCCATTTAGCCTTTTCTTTTTAAGGCTGAACAAACCTGATTCTTTCAGTCTGTCCTATAGAGAAACTTGCTTTAGAGATATTCAGGAAATAGTAAGCCAGACTTCAGACTGTCCAGTGTGCTTCAAGGAAAACCTCCAGTTTTATTGGAGGTTTCTGATTCACTCAGTACCTCTGTTTTCCTGGAATTAACATCAGTGACACCAATTTACAATTTTTTAAAAAATTTATTAGATTTTATAATTTAAATTTTTAAATCAAATGCCCTGTCCTATCTTTTAAGTTTTGTTTTGTTTTTGTTTTTGTTTTTTTTTTCTTTTTTTTTTTTCCTGGCACGTATTTTAAAAGAAACACTGTTTTATTCTGCACAGAGTAGCGGATACAGTATACTAGGAAGACGAGCATTTCTCCTCTTTATGCTGTTCAGAAGACTTTGATCGAGAAAGAAATTACTTTAGGGTTCTGTTATTTTTTTAATTTTCCAACAGAAGACTTGAGACATTGATAATCTGAGGAGATGAGACTTAACAGGCATATTGGGTCTTTGCCAGCTGTTTCTTGTGCAGCTGCTGTCAGGGCTGGGCTCTGCTCTGACTCAAGTCACAGTAAAAGTTTAAGTTTTGCTGTTTTCTAGCTTGACAAATGTTAAAAGGCTCGACCTCATGTGACACAGCAGAAATATCTGGATCGCTACTATGATTCACTTTCAGATATTGCATTTTTTTCCTCCTGAAAACATTTGATAAGCCATTCTCTCCAGATATGTTCACACTGGCTTGAATGCCTCTGGCTAAGAGCTTAAGATTTTAACCTGCTTCCAGGGCTTGTACACACAAACATTTATTCTCGGGTCTCTGTTTTTTCTCCCCAGTTGTCTATTGTTTACTGGATCTTATTTTCCTTGGGAGCCATATATACTGCTGCAGCAGGGTGATGGATCAACACCTCATCCACAGCTTAACCGATATTTTTTGCCACTACTTCTCCCTATTGTTCAGTGAAATAAATATTGTAGATGCTAGTTCTGTTTCAGCTGGGCACAAGGTAACTGCAAAACCAGTCACTGTCTATGATGCCTTGGGTTTTTTAGCCTTTTATATTGAAGGATATATTTATCTGTATGTAGAGAAAGGTAGCATTTTTCTTAAATAAATGAATAATTGTATATTCTATACTACTCATGATGGTCTTCTAAGACAGAGAAAAAGATCTGCTATGCTGAATAAAAAATGGTAGTGCTAAGCAATGCATTGGTAGAACTAACATATATCAATCTTGTATTTTCCTAAACTGAAACATGTGTTTCCCACAGCACCTAAGGGACTTAAAAGCACAAGACACATTGAATGTCTCACACAGTCCATTTAATCAAGTTAATTCCAGAACTAACTCAATGACTAAAGGCAATAGAGAGAGGTCTCTCATGTGTTAAAAGGACTTGAAAAAATTGGAGTGGCTCCAGCACTGTGTAGAACTGCAACTTTTGTTTTTTAATCTCTTTGCTTGCTGCAGAAGTTAGTTTTGCAGGTATTTTTAGGCACAAACTGAGGCTAAATGTGGACTTGTGTGATAGAGTGCTGTAATGAGTTAAGGTACATTTCAGATATACAGTTGAGGCTCTCTGCTGTTGAGGCAGTCACTCATTTCTAGCCATACATGTTGGCTTTGGCATTTGTTGGTCCCTTGCTGGGGTAATTCGACTTGCTGAGCTACAAGAAAAGTAACTCCCCCCACCAAAGTGTGTAATATTCTGTCAAATTAATGAGTTGAATTACCTCAGAAAAATGCCTGACAAGCATGAAAGCTGGTGCAAGGAATGAAGCTGGAAGAGGTGTCTGGTGTGCAGGCAAAGAAGCATATGGAAAGACAGGGTGGAGGAGCAGGTCTACTCCTTTGGATAGCAGTAAGGTGTTAGGTCAGCTTCCACTCAAACTTTGGCCAAGTAGGACTTGCCTCTCATTTTCTGTTTTGCCACGTTTCTGCCTTGAATGGGCCAAAAAATTAATATGTGCATGAAATTTGCAGTTTCATGTCACAAATGACTGAGTTTTATTAGTTGTTTTGTAGCAATATTCATATACATTTCTTCCCTTACAAAATCTCTGAAGACACCTTCACCCTTTCCTTGCAACCAGACCTACAGGCAAGACTTGCTGTGCATTAATGACTTATTACATACAGTCTTTCTGTAGCAAACATGAGTATTAATATTTTAATAGCGATCCATCGTAACTCTCCAGCAAATAAGGCATGAATGATCTCATTCTGATCTTGCTTACCCTGGGATAAAGCAGGAGTAATTTCAGTGGATACAAGCATTACACCAGTGTAAAATTGCTGGAGTTAGATAAAAACAGAATGGCAGAGAGTAATTATAATAGAAAGGTACCAGATTGTCCTTTGAATTGTAGACTTTTAAAAGGGTCTATTGTTGACATGAAATTTTTAGATAATGAGTGTGCGGGCTTGGTGGCTCCCCCCTGCTCCCGTCATTGTGACACATATTTGAGAGGATCTTGCTCAGTCTGTGCACTGGATTAGAAATCAGCTGTCATTAAGGAGTGTTTCGCAGTGTAAAAGGTTGCTGGGTGTGATGGTGCGCACAAGAGGCAGCCGTGGGGATTAAGCTGGCTGGTAACAAGCATTTGTATTTACGAGTCTGGTCAACTTCAGATCAGCCTTCTAAACATTTCCATGGAAACAAGGGAAGTTTTGGTTCACTGTAAGTGACTTAATTTACTTTCTAACTGTATTAAAAATAGATTACTAAACAGATACAAAACTAACTCTGAAACGTACTTTTGATAATATGATTTTAATCAGTCATGCCATTCAGTGATTGATTTTCCATACCTCCTGCCTGCAGTTACGGGTGAAGCTTTCATTGAGTGGTTGCTCCTTGAATCTGCAACGGCATGAACAAAATAAGTCAGGAAAAGAACTGTGGAATAGTTGAGGGTCTTAAATCTAGAGGGATTGGAATCTGCTTCCATCCTGGGAACTTCTTATATATCTACTATTATACTGAAATGTCACATGTAAATTTTGATATGGCAGAATAGTCAGTTGTCCAGTCAAAGAGATAAAATATTGGTGTAGTCATAGAGAAAAGCACTAAAGCTCTTTTCCTTTTGCATTGGCATCTTTAAAGTGACATTGTGGAAGACTAGTTGTAAGTAGATTTTTTCCTGGATTTCTAGGAAGAAGTTCAGATTTCCGTACAAGGAGAGGTGCATCAGAGCGGAAACATCCTAAATGGGTTGTAAAGGAGCAAAGTGAGGGGAACTGTAAGCTGACTCACGTCGGTGAGGTTGTTGCTCAAAGTGCCTGTCTGTCTCAGGATGTATGCAACCAAAGGCAAATTGTTCGTATGAGTCAGGAGGTGTTTTCCAGTAGAAGTGGTTCTTACTCCTGTAATGCTGATAATTGGTAAATGTATGAACCGCTTGAACAAAAACAGCTTTAATTATGCATGAATGCCGATCAGTCTGGAAATCAATTTGGCTGACTCACACTCAAAATTTAGCGTTATTCTCTGAATTTCAATAAGTGAGTTTTTATCTTAAGTTATATTCTAAGAGCAGTCAGAGGCAGCAGGGAAATTGGCCTTGATGTTTATCTGCACATTGGAAATGAGTATAGCCTCGCATCAATAACATCAGGGAGGAGATTTTCCTTCCCCCTGTGGTATCGAGCTGACAGTGCTGTCCGTATTAATGCTCAAGTCCTCACAGTGCACTGCAAAGTGGGAAGGTCACCATCTTATATGTGGGAAACTGTGAGAAAGAAATACTCCATGGTTAGTTCAATGTCACAGAGGCTTTAGCAGTTGAGGGAATTAAGTGTGTGTTACCTGAAAGCTTGATCTCAGTCTTAACTTTTCACACTTTTCCCATTGCTCATCATTTTCGCTCATGACAGATGAGCTCCGTCTATCTGGCCTACCTCGAGAAGCAACGAAGTGTCATCTACTAAACTCTGGGGCATTCTGATAATAAACCATAACTAAGAGTTTCTCTTTCTATAGAAAATAGAGTCAACCTTAGTTATTAAAACATGTTGTAACAGGTGGCTGGGTGTCCGGCTGGGTTCCATACCTCCCAGTTCAGGAATGCGTGCAGCTGACTGCAGGCAGCTGTATGTGCACTTGGCGAAGTTGGGCTGACACGCCTGCAGCTCTGCAAGTGGCTTTAATCAGCAGCAGCAGGCAGAGAAACGCAAAGACAATGTGACCGAAATACTCTCCTAGGTAACTATAGTATTTGGAAGAGAACTGTGTGCGTATATTGGCAGCGTGGTGGTGTTATTTTAAGGAAAAAAACCTGAACAAGCTGGGCTCTCACCCTGCTGATGTATGCTTGAAAGCAAGCTTGGAGTATAGGGCTTTAAAATGTTTTGAGTTTTTGTGTAAACTCTACTCCAGCTGCTAGAGTCAGATAAAATAGAAGAAGGACGTTAAGTTTTGTGCAAACTAAAAAGGTACGATGCCTGTCCTCGCAAGTGCAAAGGAAAGGTTTGCAAACAGGAATGCAGTGCAGAAAAAAGCTCAGAAACCAGAAGTCTGTAGTGTGCAGTAACACTGTGGGTTTCTCGGATGGGACCATTCCTGTGTTTAAAATACACAAGCTTACAGGCTGAGACCCATATTTTTTGAATGACACCCCCTGCTTCTCTTCTCACCACAAAATATAAATTTTCCTTTTTAACGCATGTTGCTATAGTGACTTGTTTCTTTGTTAAAGCTTCTTTATGTACTTACAAACTGAGGTCCTAAGCCTTCCCTGATAAGTGTGTGTGTTTGGCCTGGGGAAAATGATTTTCTGTCTGCTGCAGTCATTTGAGTAGTGCTAGTGAGGTAAAGGAGATAGTCAAACTGTAAGCTTTCATTATTAAATTGTAGCAGGAGCAAAGCAAGCTGAGAAAATACTCTGAGTGGAACAACAGAGCACTAAAAAATTGTAATGGTCCTCAAATGGTTTGGAAATGGAGAGAGCAACTGGAGAAAGCTTAAAATGTGTGGTTTTTTCTGTGTCAACAACAGGTGTGAGCAAAATGCAAGTCAGTCAGAAGGTGGCTTTGTTCTTGACAATCACTTTTGGAGGCTCTCGTGGTTTTAATAATATCCAGATACCTCAGCCAGAGGCTGGTTATGAAACTATTATATAGAAATCAGAAGTATATTAAACTCCAAGGAAAATGATACTGTCACAGAAGTTGCTGCAAAGAACATTTTCTTCCTCTTAGCCCAGGCCATAAGGTGACAACAGCAGCATTAGAGCTGAGGGCTTTTCCATATGGGCAACGGGCAAGTTTGCAGTCCATTCAGTGAAGAGATGGAGCTTATATTAATTTTAAATTGAACAGAGGTGAATACGCGAATGTGTTGGAATGATAAAAAAAGAGCCTTCAAAGGAGGTGCACAAAGAGCAGTTGGGTACTGGTTTATGACCTCCTTCCAGCATGACTCTCTAAGCATCTGTAGTCTTCAGAGATCTTTGAGGGGTCCAGTGACACCATGAGAAGTTGGACAAGGAGACCTGGGTGACTGTGAGGTCTGCTTCTTCGCTTGTCCTCTCACAGCTCTGGGCAGCACACCATGGGGCAGCACCCACCAGCTCCTTGGAGACATTCAAGGAACAGGAGGTGCCTTGTCCAGTATCTGTGCTCTGGTCTCCCACTAGGCCATTTTTGAGCCTGTAATCTGACCTCTTCCTTTTTTTTTTTTTTTTTTTTTTCCTAGTTGTTTCCAGTAGTATTAATTATTCTTTCTCCTCATGGTTTCTCTTCTATTTAGCCTTCCTAGAAGGGCTTGGAGGTTTTTCTCTGTGAGAAAAATATCTGCCAGATTTGCTAGGCATTTGTAACGAAGCAAACTGCTGGTTTGTCCTCATTGTTGATCAAATCACTAGATTATCCACAACTAAATAGAAGACTGAAACATCTCTCTTTTATAATAAATTGGTGTCTGGGATTTTGTCTACTACTGGAATTAATTTCTGATGGCAATTATTGTTCCACTTGAAAATAATTAGCTTTATCTTCTACTTAGAAAATATAAATTAGGCAGTTCTCTTTGACTAGATATTCTCAGGAGCACAGGGAAGCTAAACTCACTGGTACTGAGATTTCCTATTTATTAGCTTAAAAACTGCTTTTGTAATCTGTCTAGGAATGTCTGGGCAAAAATAACAACTTACGCTTATGGAAAACCATATATGTCATTTTCTAACAAAATGCATCATTTAATTGAAACTGATCTTAAGCATGGGATCCCAGTGCTTTACTTCCTTTTTTTTTTTTTTTTTTTTCTTCATTTAAAAAGGCTTTCTGTTGTACGCCCCTTGTCATCAAGTGGAAACACATCTCTTCTAATCCCCTGCTTCCAGTATCAAACATACTCAATTGTACAGGTCCCTGAATAGGTACAAAGTAAGCTGTTACAAAAGCTGAAAGTCATGTTCAGGTACTTCAAAGACTCCTTTCAAATGTGTTTAAACATTTTGAGAGCTTCTTTAATACAAAAGTAACCTCTGGCAAAATTTATTAACCTTTGATTTATATTCCTCATTTGATTTGCATTCCTCTTCTAAGTTATCAGTTTCTAATTTAGTTTTTCAATTTGAACCTCTGAAATAGAGATACGGGCCCAGAGTCTCAGCTGATGCAAACTGTCTTGTGTTTGTTCCCAGCATCTGAGAATCTGGCTTCTTACACCTTCTGTAGATTTTCCCAAATGAGATGTTATTGTTTTCATTTTAGAACTTTATTTGCAGTTGTATTAGTAACATCTGGCATTAACTTCATCTTGCTGTGACAGGCAATTGCTAGTTCTGAATGCAGCTGTTAACAAGCACAATATTGTTCACTTCAGTTGAGCTACGTTTGCTTTCAGCATGGCAAACTGTCAGTGGAGGGTCCAAAAATGATTTAGATTTAATGTTAACGAGGTGATGCTCTGTGTTGCTTCACAGCTGTGGTCTTTTCAGACAGTATTAGGAAGCTCCTACCTTTGCCACTTGTGTTTGCAGATCCTATAAAGCAAAACAGCCCATCCTTCTTTCCTCCGAAAAAATGGACTAATGCCAAGAAACAGTGAACTAATACGAATCTGACAAATATGGAAAATCTTTTCACTGGAGGTCTGTCTGTATTAACCATTAATCCTAATGGTCTCTGCTGGCAGGAATGGATCAATGTCTCTTTAAAAGGCATGACTATACTCCGAAAAATTGTTTTAGGAAAAAAATCAGCCAAGCAACGCTTCTTCTTCATAGTTCCAATTTTTGTATGTTGAGTCATATCTGCCAATTGTAATGCCAGTATCTTTTTGTCTTAGAGGCCCTGCTGAGCTGGAAGCACTTTGAGAGAGGGAACTGAGTTCTAGTCTTTTCCATGTGCTGTTAGTGGAATATTTTACTAAGTGTCAGGTGTGAGGCCAAGCATCGCATCTGGAAATAGACTTTGATGGCGTCACTGACCTTGTTTCTCTAAGAGCTTTTCTACCTGGTCAGAGTTATTATGGAAGGGACTGTATACTGAATTTCAGGGATGACTTTAAAACCAGTGGTACAGAGTTGTGAAAAGCAAAATGGAGGACAAAGATGAAGGAGCTGAAGAAACATATGAAGTGATCCTACACCAGGCACTGACTGCTATCCATGAAGTTTTGCAGAAGCTTGCTGGGTGAGGCTGAGATGGAGTGAAAAATGAAATAAAAAGAGCAAGGAGAAAGCCCAAAGGGTTAGAGAAGATGATCATGTTTTAGGGGACAAATGAAAACTCAGATAGGGAACATGTGCCTAATTTTGTAATATTATGTCCAATATAGCACTTGAGGTTTCTTAAACCGAAACTTCAGAGAAAAGTGATATTGTAGTGTAGCTGAAAGCTACAGAACAAGAGCAGATGCTGTGGGTGAAGCACCACCACTGGAGCTGCAATGTTTAACAAGGATTCAAGTTTCTGTGACATGAAGTTCTGTGACATGTTCTGTGGTGGGCTTATCCTTAGCAATGTGGGCTAACCCCGGAGCAGCTGAGCCAGGGTGACTTTTGCCACTATGAAGGGAGAGAAGAATGGGGCCCATGCAGTTGCTCTGCAAGTTCGAACTGGAGGTTTTCAGCATAAAACTTATTTTCCCTTTTGCAATTAGAAGAAGGAAGATGAGTGTCTCTTCAAGCTGGAGGCCTGGTTTTGTTCAACAGTCGGTTTAAATTAACCTCATTATAAGTGGGAGCTTGATGGCATTTTTAGTGCGGAGATTTGTCTGTTTAGTTAAGATGGCTTCTTCTGTTCAACTGCTGCTAATTAGCATCCGTCATTAACTGGTCCAGAGCTTGCAGCTCTATTCATTTAAATGATTGTTAATGGGAACTACACCCATTGAGACACTGGGTTAAATGTCAGTTTAATGAGGGTGTGTTGGTTATTTCACTGTAACTGAAGCTCTGATCATCTGTTGAGAGAGGTAAAGGTTTCTCTCCTTTCTCACTAAATAATTTGCTGAAAATGTGATCCTGTGTATATTCAATTAAAAGAAAGCCTATCAACACTAGTGGAAACCATTAAGAAAGTGGGAGTAATAGAGAAATAGAAGAATAATCTTACACATTAAGTTAGGTAAGAGCACAAATATTTAGCTATTAAAGCCAATCTTTGGTTTTATTACAAATTTTCAAAAAGCTGGTTTCTTCTAAAAGGTGCCATTTCCACAGCTCTAGAAAATGAAATCTTTATCGACTGAGGCAATGCAGCACAGAGGAGCAGCGCCGCAACTGTGACCACCTCTGTTTTTGAATGATATCTTGCAGATTGAACCAGGGAGCTCCAGAGTTGAAAGCAAGAGTTGCTATTGCATGAGCAGAAGACATTGCCAGGTTGCTTTGCCTGACTTTGTAGTGCAGAACCAGCAAATTATGCAAGCTCTCAACCCTCCCCTCTATGACGATAAGCCTTCCCTTGGTGGTGCGCTCCCATGGAGAGGAAGGACAGCGTCGCTGGCAGGCTACTTTGGCTGCAGTGTTTCTGTAACAAATCCTAACAAGTGACAGTGGGCACATGGCAAATGTCCGGTAGCATTTATCGAGCCATAGGACCACAGTCCCAATAACTCTTCTCCATCTGTACACTTCCTAGGAGTTATATAAGTAGGAAATTGTAAGTATACGAAGCCAAAAATATGAAAGAATACAGAACAGATGAAGTGAGAGATTTTGTCTTAAAATAAAACTTTCTCTTCTGATTCTGATTTAGACTTTCTTCAGTCCAACTGGCATTCCTTACCTGCCTTCTACAAAGTCTGCAGTGGCTCTTATCAAGCCAACTCTTTGTATCTGCCTCTGCCCACACTGACCTTCAGCTCCTCTTGAAGCCGTTGACCATACCCTTTTCCCAGGATGTTCTTCCCCTTTAGTGACTCTAACGTCTTTTGAATCACATTTTGTGATCTTGTCACATTTTATCACATTTTCAATCACATTTGTCACATTTTGTCACTTTTTGTCACATTTTGAATCACATTTTGTCATCTTCTGACCCTCCTCCAGCTTTCTGTGAGAATGCCATGAAGACCTGCCCTTGATCTTCCTTTACTCCTTTTCTCCTTGTTTCTTGGTACTGTTATCCACAAATACAAATTTATCTTACCATGTCTATGTCGATGGGTCACAGACTTGCCTGCCTACTCCAGGCGATTTTTGTTCCGTCCAAACAGTGGTCTGGGATTGCTTTTCTGATAGGTCTGACTGACGTCTAGATATCAAGCCAAGCCACCACCGACACATGGCTATTGTTAATATTTTCCATTGCTGTCTCCTTTGGTCTCTTTTTGAGGGCAAAGTCATGAAAGTGAGCTTTTCTGTATCCAGTTTGGTTGGATCTTGCAAATCCCTCTGCATACTTTCTTTTAAGGATGTGGTCTTTTCATAACTGTAACATAGCTAAAAGCCTTATCCAGGCTCTTATCACCTGGCATTCTTGCAACCTGTAAGATTCTTTTCTCCAGCTTTCTTCCATTTAAATTAATTCAAAATTCACACACAGAGGCATTTTCCTACCCCAGTACCTTGACAATATCACCTCCATCCTGCCTTCTTCGATTAGTTCCTCTGTTTCTGTTTATACAACATAATCTTGTTTTCATTTTGAACAACCTTCTTGTCTCATCCCCACATGGCTTGTCATGTCTTGTTCGTTTTTTAAATGTCAGCTTCCATCTTTGATGGGCTGATGACGCCAGCTCCCTTCCTCTTGTTTTTACATCTTCAAATCATCACGTTTCCTATGCTTACCCTCACATTTGGAAGGAGCTCCCTGAAACAGCAACAAAGCAACTTTCAAGTCATTTTAGAAGTCTTTTTTTCCTGTGATGCCCTACAGAAACCTTGACAAGTTGATAGTGTGCCAAGGAAGATCCTTTTCATGCTGACTGATATTTCTTGTATTCCCTAGCTCTCTGGGAGCCTCAGATGTTTTATGTTTCAAACAGGGATCTTCTTTTTGAGTCACCTATCTCAACATGTCCATGATCTGAGGGACCCTGAAATAAATTTTGCTTCACTCTAGGCACACATGAGGAACCATCTCAAGACTTGTCTTTCTCCTTTCCTCCTCCACCTCAACCCACACTACAGTTCTGTTCATCTCAGCTTCATAATATTGGTGGTATAACCAAGACGAGGCCACCATCTCCTAGTAACTAACAAGTTGGGCATCACCTAGCAGTAAACAATATCATTTGTTTCATTACTGTTTGCCATGGTTTCTGTTGGACCTGAGCCAGGTAGAAGTAAAAAATGGTTTTGTACAGCAGCGAAGAAGTCTTTGTGGCTTAACTGGTTACAGCAAATGATTTATGAGGTACTCGTTCCTGCAGAGGTGGTTTTCACAAGTACCTTCATCTACTTGCCCTCCAGATGTGGGAGAATGGGACCTGAGCACTGGGGACATTCTGTGCAGCTTGAAAAATAAGATTCTTTTCAGAAGGTCTGTAGTTGTGCCCAGCAAGCAGAAGAGCACGAGCATGAGGCAGATAGATGGCATTCACCTTGAAAGGTTTATTGCAGGACCAGAATCCCTTTATATTCTTCATAGAATAGAATAGAAGAATATAATCAATGTAAAAACCTTGCATTTTGTCTTACGTACAATTCAGCTAATCTTTTCCCTTAGGTAGCTCTAGCCAGTGATGAATCTGTCCATGGGAAACTTGTAGCAGACCCCCATTTCATGGCAGATGACCTCAGCTTCATGGTGTACTCAGAGCATTCGTCCAACCACATGCTGGTGGCTGCTGTAACTGGGGGTGTCTCATAAAGATGCTGATAACAGAAGGTCCGAGACTGAATGTCAGTATGTTGTATTTCTAAATAAAACAGACTTACAGACTTTCAGAGGGAGTTGGTTTTATAGAGGGTGTGAAAGAAGGTGAGAGGCCTTGATTAGGTTGTTTGACAAAGGAATTAGAGGCAAAAATCTCTGAAATTGATACAGGAATACAACACATGAATTCTGACTGAAGTCAGTGGGGAAGAGTCTAAATTTTGAAATGAAAGGCAAATGCTAGTAAAACTGAATTATAAGTCCTCTTCCTTTTTTAAAGTTAAGTCGTCTCTTTTTTTTTTTTTTTTTTTTTTAATCTCCAGAGTGACAAAGCCATTTGGGTTTTATTGACCAGTGTGTCTTGATCTGCCTGATGACATTTCCAAGATTAATGTGTCTGTTTCTTGACAATGCATATGCTTCATGATGCATCACAATTAACCACTGCTACTTGGTATGACAAGGAGGGACTCTTTTTATCTGCAACTGCATGACTTCTATCTCCATTTCAAATGGCAAGTAAACAGACAGGTTCCCTATCCACTTCTCTCATCTACCTTTTTGAAGTGAAAAAAAATTGAAATTCATGCTTAGGTTCCCAGTAAGGTGCAGCATATTTTGGAGAGCAAATTGGACTGGAAATATAAACAATGGAAAAACACTAACCAAATCCCACAATGTATGAGATGAAAAACACACAGGCATCTGCCATTATTACAGATACTTGACTTTATAGCTTTTATTTATTTGTGTTGGTAGAAATGTCAAATTAATATTTATAAGCTCTCTTTAGTGCATTTGCTAGGCTTTTTTTCTTTGTTTTCAGTATAAATTGTCAGGTTAATGCTGTTATTCAGGATTGTCAAAGTATGTTTTTTAAACTCAATGGGATTTTCACATTTTGACCCAGTTCTGCAGGGATGCACCATTGTGCTTAACTTAAAACTGTGAGTGATCCATTTGTCTTTAGCATGACTCTTCATGTGCATAAAGTTAAACTTGTGTGCATTTGCCTGAAGCTACAGAGTTTTTGTCATAATAACTTTACAAACATCTCAGGAGCAGGGTCAGTTAGAAATTTATTACTGTTTTAATTAAACTCAGTAGCTGAACATAAAACATTAATACAGATTCAAATTTACCTAACCATTGTTTAAATAAGTTTGGCACAATTCTTTTATTTTTTGAATATCACATGATGTAAGATGAATTTTGATTTTATCAGTTTTTGGTTCCTCTGATGGGATTGCCAGCAGAAGCAGTGACCAGAAAGAGAAGTGTCCTTGGCATATACGTCTATTTTCTCATAGTGTTTTGGATGCAGATTCCTCCACCCATGTTATGGAGATCTCCCATAGATAAGAGGTGATGATGACTAGATATCCCTGTTATTAAACTGGAATAGATATGATTCTTTAGAGTGATCTAAAAATGAAATATACTTGCATGTATGTTGAGAGAGAATCCAAATTTGCAATCCATTTAGTTCTCTATTGTAAATGTAAAGACAGAATTTAAGAAATGCTTTGAACTTCACTTTGTTAATTTATTTTCTTGCTTTCTTCTTTGTTTCCTCTCATATGTTCCCTACTCCCCTTGTTAATTTTATTTGCTTCTGGTCTTTATAAGGTCCCTTGCTGACAGCTAATTTTCCCTTCTCCAGGGAGCATTTTAGCTGAACCTTGGTATTCTGAATGTGTGTAATGTATCTGAATAATATAATCTATGTCACAATAAAAACAAAATAAATGTCACAACTAGTATATTTTTAATAGGCAGGGACATGGCATCTTTGTAGAAGGTACAGTGAAGACTTCTGCTCCATGCACATTTATAATAAGAAAAGTTGACAGGATGTGAGAATTCCTAAAGAATGGGATGACAAACAACACAAAGGTTTTTATAAAGCCTTTTACATAAATCAGTTGGTGAAGCCTATTTTAATACTGTTCAGGACTGGCCATTTTATTGAAAAAAAGAGATATCAGAGCTCAAGGAGTATGATAGAGCTGAATGAGGTTAAACATTCTCATATGAAAAGGAATTGAATGAATTGAGATTTTTCATTTAGGAAAGACAAATAAGAGTGAAATGGATAAAAGGATCCAAAACCACAAGAAAGAAGATGAATTCTTTTTCATTTTGGCGTGAAAAAGGCTACTTTACATAATTAAGAACTGAAAATTGTGAAACTATGGATTTATAGAATATATTATAATGGAAAGTGGCCACAGTAAGAAATCCAAGACAGAAAAAGTAAACAAAAATGAGATCGCCTATTTTATGTGTGCATCAATAAATATCCAGCGTTATTATTGAGGGAAAGGATCTGCAACTTCATGCCTCGTGCTTGAGCCTGCCTGACAAGGATGGGTACAGACCATGCCCCATCTGCCCATCAAGAAGTTCTTATGCTTCTCCCTAATGAGTCTCTGACTGGTCACAGTCAGATCCTGTAGAGTTGGGACTGGACTTGCAGGTTGGTGGCCTGATAATGTATTGTAGTCCCTGTGAATGATTGAACAAAAAATCCTTAACGTGATGTGAAGCTGCTTTAACTGAGTGCTGAAATTTATTTTCCTGTGGTATAAATTAATAAGGTAGATTTGAAGTGTATGTAAATTATTTATTATTTTTGGTTGGGTGTCAGGGTAGCCCTCTTCTGAAGATAACCAGAAACAAACAAACAATGGTCTCAAACGTTCGGTGCGATAAATTCACTAACTACTCTATTTAACGAAATATTAAACTCAGAAAAAATACTCTAAATAATTAAAGAATTTATTTGATGTATATTTTCTCTCTGTGAGAACTGGGATACGAAGGCAGGAACTTAACCAAGAACTCCTGAATTTCACTTCTAACCCTGCCTTTTTTATGCATCTTTTTCTAGGCAAATTGCTTAGTCTTTGGGCCTGTTTCTATCATATGGCTAGTACTCTGAGGCCCAGAATCAAAGATACTGCTTTTTAATTTAGGCATGCCAGGTGGAAAACTAAATTTATATCCATGGGCGGGTTTTTTCTAAGCATCTTCTAAACAATTTTGATGATAGCTTTTCCCACAAAACCATTAGATTGTGGATGATCTGATTCAAGATAATGTGCTTAAATTTTTGCAAAGCATTTAAACTCAACAAACAAATTGTGACCCATTATTTATCATTAGCACATCTGGTATGCCAGGTCCAGGATTTTGTATGTAAAGTCTTTTACATGCTTATATGCGTATGTAAATCTTGAGATTTCATTTCCATATTTTCTGATAGTGTTATTTCTATATAGTGGGAAGAGTCATTCCAAATCAGTGCATGAATATTTCTGGCATGGACAGACATCTTAGTATCTACACAGATCTGCAATTTCTTGAATTATCATCATGGGATGCATTGTCAGATTGTTTTCCTTTCTTTTCAAGTTTCAATATTATTAAAAGGATTGTGGTTATAATTTATCAAATAAGGTGTCAATACCTGGTATTATTTTTGGAAACTCTCATCTTGTATTGTAGCACTGGCAGACAAAAGCAGCTGTGATAGGAAAGTTTTCTTGACCATGATGCATACATCAGACTCTGATGTTTATTCCACTTGTTGACATTTGTGTCTGAGCGCTGCAGGGACATTTCTAGGAACACTTATGACAGGACAATTGAGTTTTGTCATCCTTATCTTATATTCTGCTGACAGTTTTCCAATGCCGTTAAAGACATCATAGAATTGATTTTCTACCTTCGTAGGCTTCTGTCCTGCAGCATAAGCTCTCATAATGAGCCTGCGCATTTGCCATGTTTTCAGACCTTGAATCAATACACTCTTTCCCTGAAACAATTACAAACCTTATCTTTTCAAGATTTTCCTTTATCCTTATGTCAAACTCATATAAACCTACAACTAGAACAATTTCTCCACAGCATTATCTGTGGTTACTCATCTGTATTGAGTGCAACTATGTTTTCTCTTCAGATGGTTTCCTGTAGCTTCAGCTATCACATTGAGCTGTCCAGCCATAATCAACTAATCAGTAAAACTCACTGAGGGCATTGGACGCAAATGCCTCTTCAACAATGCCCTGAGAGCAGTTTGCTTCTTTTTAGTACATTCTGGCTTCTGTTTCTTGCAAATATGTGAAAGGTCTCTCCAAAGGTGACAGATAGACCTTAGAGTTGGTTTTGGACCGTTCTGGTTCAGCCCTCCACACTGGTTTTGCAAATTCCTTCTATTTGCAGTGTGCAGATTCCTCTGGAGAGATTTTTCTGATCTTGTACACTTTGTCTTGTTTTCCTTCCAAAACCTGCACTTAGGTTTGTTTGGGGTCTGAAATCTTGGAAATGTTATCTTTTTTTTCCTGGAGTTGGGATAAGGAATTCCTGACATTTCCCACACACACACACACACACACACACACACACACACACACACACACAGTTTGGGGCTCTTATTCCCAATACAATCTGATCTCCAGAATTAGGAATTTCACAAGCCCTCCAAAATTGCACATTTGCCTCAACAGTATCAAATCTGTTATAAATTATTCAACTATTTCCTCTTTTCTCTGAGTTCTCTTATGAAATGTATCTCTCTCAACAGCTTCATTTGTGTCTAGGAGCTCAATATTCATGTTTGTGCTACACATTCTGATAAACGATTTTCTTTGCCTCAGTCACAGGCTAATGTACAAATCTAGTACATCTGTGACTGAAGTAATCCAAAGAAAATCTGCCTGTTCTTATCTATGCTTGCCAAACTCTTGCTTTAACTTTTCTGTTTCCTCCTGCGTTTCTGGAGAGGTCTAGCTGCTCAGGAGTTTTTACTGCTCCTTTTCTTATTCACCACTTGTCTTAGATGTAATCTTCAATTTCTGTAGCTGTACCCCCAGTGTCAGACTGTTGGGGGTGTACATGTGTGTGTGTGTGATAAATTTTAAAATTTGCTGGCTCTTAAGTACTGAATCTTAAACAAATAAAGCAAGAAAGTTAATAGATACTAGAGAAAAGAGCTTCTGGAGAAGAAAAAAGGATTATGTATGGGTTTATACCATACACTGATCAGTCTGTATCAGAGTGTTTCAGGGATGTAATTTCTAACACTGAGAAATTAAAAGGTCTAATTATCACTACAAAACTGTAAAACAACAAAAAGGCTATTTACTCATATTTTTAATTTAAATTTTATGAATGGTTTTATGCAAATGTGTTCATAGCACCAAGGCTGAAGCTCTTATTCTTACAGAGAGAAAAATTTAGAGGAAAGGTCAATAATAGAGAGCAGAGTTACTAGGAGTTTTCAGGAAGGAATGTTTTTTCTTGTAGAAAATGCTAATTAGACAGGATCCAGATGAGCCAGGTGCTTGCATGGGATCTGCTCTTAACTCTCTGAAGCTTGCACAGCACCGACCTATGCACTTACCTCCTTCCTTATCTTCCACTTAGTTGGTACGCGGCAGGTTTCTGGTTTCCTTGTGTCACTGGCCTGGTTAATTGGCAAGCAGCTCATCTGCTCTATGGTTCCTACCATCCTGCCAAAGAGGCATCAGAGGACTTCAGGGAATTGTGCATCCCACCTGCAGGACAGCAGAGAAGCCAAAAATTACATTTCAATCCTTTACATTTTGATTTTCTTCTCCTCCCAGCGTTAATCTGGCAGTCAGATTTTTGATGCCATTTGTGGTGAGAAAACATTACACGTGAAGATAGATTTCCATTTTCCAGACAGCTAAGCCTGTGATTGGCTCTTGGAGGCTATATTTGTGGTCTGTCTTTGGGGAAATATTTTGGAAACATCTGTAAAACTCTGTTTCAGATGTCTGGGTTTTGGCTCATTAAAAATGAATACATTCGCCAAACTAAACTGAAAAAAAAACCTCAAACAATTTAGGACTCATAATTAGGAGATGTGTTTGCAAAAAAGCAAAAAGATTTGCCTCTATTGGTTCCCAAAAATATTCATGTGAGTTTGGGGAGAATGAGAGCTTTTTACAGGTATTTCATAACAAAACAGTATCATGTGAGGTTGAATCATCTTGTTGAATACTTCCATTACATAGCAGAGTGCTATTTGAGTTATGGACAGTCAGTGACATGGCATTTAGAAAAAGCTGCTAAAGAAAAATCTCTTTTAAAACATGAACTGATGGAAACTTTCAGGCCATAGGTTCTAATAAATGAACAGTGTATGTCAAAGATCATGAACTGTTAATAATATCTTGTACATAAACTTTGCTATTTTTTGGCTGAGCATGTTTCCAGTGCTGTCAGTTTATATTTAACAGAGATTTTTGACAGCTTGTCTTTTAGATCACATTATTCTAGAAGAAGCTTATTTATAATGAACATGATCTGAAATATTAAAGGCGTGATAACACCAGGATTTTTGGAGATTTTTGAATCGGGTCTTCAATAATGACTAAGGAAGCAAATGAAGTGTTATGGCATGCTTCTTTTTTTAAATAAACACTTTTCTCCAGTCTCGGACAGGTCATTAAAGGGCTACATTCTTTGTCTGTTCTATGCAGGATCAAGGAACATGAAATAAATGCAGATATTCAGTATGAACACCAAGGGGAGAGAACTGGCCACTCATCCCCTCAGTTGACTCTGCATTTTTTGTTAAATGCTTGATTTAATTCTGCCTTAGCTCCCTTCCAAAGATTCTTGGGTTTATGCGGCTGCTGCTGTAGCAGTGACACTTCAAGTTCAGTTTGGAAAAGCAGAATCTAGTGTTAATTAAATAATTGTCATTCCCATACTCAGTTTACAACCCCTTCCTGCCCAATTTCCTTCAACCCATTGTTAATGCATTGTGAATGTAATCCATTGTTCATTTTTTCACTCTGGTCCTCTATAGATGAGTTCTTCTGTGCTGAATGTACATAGCACTAAGAAGACTATTTATTTTTAATCTAAGTAGAACAGCTTTGCAACCCTTTCACAAGTGGCAGGGTTAGCTGCATCCCTTATGCATACAAATGCAGTTCTATGTGTGTTAGCCTAAGGGCATAATATAAAGATTCTCCGTGGTTTTACCCAGACACCACTCTCTTATCAATATACATCCCCAACATGATGGGTTTCGTCAAACTAAAACAAGATTCTGATCAAAGAACAAATCAAGATTTACTTGTCTATTTTTATAAGTTTAAGCATCATGAGCCCTTTCCACAAATACTGAATATAGTTCAAAGGAGCTCCCATAATCTTAAAATTTATGTCTAAAGCCATAAGTTAGTTTGCTTCAGCTAGTAGAAAACTTCTTAAGGATTTAATGTCATAAAAATGAGTTCAGGCTGATAATATTGCTCAGGTACACAAATATCTCTTATAACTGAGCCCTAAGATAATATCATATTAACCAAATGTGAAAGTTTCTGTGATTTATGTTATTTATTATGTCTGCCTTGTGTGGTGTAGCTCACAAATATACTGTGGAAGCAAGGGGCCCAGACTGTGTTATGATTTGCTTAAACCAAACCCACCCCCCTCCTTTTATCAGTTTTAAATTTCTCACTATTGAGAATCACAACCTATTCCCTTCTCTTAGCAGGGTAAATCCATCACTTCATTAATCATTCAGCAACCTGAACTCGGTCATGGCTGTGGGCAGGCTGCTCTGTGTCAGACTGTTCTCTTGCTGTATAGCAGCAATATAACCCTGCGAATATTTGCAGGGGCTGAACTGCTTCCTTATAAGCATGAAAAGTCCCATTCTCGGTTGTAATAGAGCAATCTCTCCAGTTTGGCCTCTCTGACAAAGTTTCTCAGGGCTCTGACCTGTGCAGGCAGGGAGAGCTGGTGTAAATGAAATGGTTACAGCCTGCAAGCATGTTCTCCTAGCTTGTACCTCATAGTTTGCACCTTCTGATGAACACCCATGGGGCAGCAGGATAGGATCTATTGCTTGTGGGCAAGCCCCTTCAACCTCTCTGTGTAGATCTTCCCTGGTTCATACCAGGAAGGTGTGGGGTTTTCTGCCAGACTTGGTATGCATGGTCTTCAGGCTCGGAAACTTGCTTAGCAGCTACTTTGCTTTTCTGTCACTTCAGTCAAGGCTCCTGAGCAGCCATGTGGGTTTTGCTGATTGATCAGCTGAGCTTGTTCCTATGACTTAATGACTGGGATTATGTCCTCAGCGTTTGGCTCACCAGCATCAACTTTCAACTGTGGCTTTTTTTTGGAAACAAACCGCTGAGAATAGTGGTCCAACATAATGCACTGCTTTCTGTAATGTCCATTAGTTGTCCCTGCATGCTGGTGGCTCATGGGTACTTTAATTACATCTTCTCAATTAACAGCGGCGTGCTCTGCATGCATTCATTGAATGGAGTCCCAGATTTCCATATTGAACACAACACTGTAGCACACTTTTGCTTTGTGCAAGAAATTCTCATTACTTGGAAGAACTTGTACACTTGCAGACCACTATTTGTCAGTTGCTGTGTCTGAACCTTAATTAACGTTGCATTTGTAAGTAGATAATATATACAAAATGGTAATTCTGAGCCCATAACCACCTGGCATGTTCTTTCCTACCACTGTGCAGCTACTCTGTTTGCAATGCAGAACAGTAAGAGAAATTATAAGTAAATTAAATATACAGGCATAATGCCATCTTTCAGCTTTGTTGTTTGCAGCCAAAGCCGCTGCTGGATCCCTTGTTAGAGCACTAAGTTTTCTCCAGTTGTCTAACTCGTTCTGTCCTGAGTTTGTAAATGTGTCTATGGATTATTTGCTGCCTGAATCATTATCCTGCAATTTGACAGAGTCTCACAGGGAGAATTCAGCCTCTTGCAACACCAAGGACAGGGTTTTCTGGGCATGGGTGGTTAGTAATAGGAATAATCTCAATCCTCTCCTTCCCTCCTCATTTTTGTGATTGCTTGGCCTTTACCATTGCTAGTGTTGACTAGCACCTGCAGGCCTCCTGGCAACACCACACTTGCACTCTTCTAGCCTAACTCACCTTTAAAGGCTGGTTTCATGTGGCAAGCCCCATTTTTAGTGGTTATGATAGACCTTCAAGTTAAAATGACAAACCATCACATCATAAACAGGTGAATTAATTAAATCCAGACTAGGTCCCATTACTAGAGCTTGCCCTCATAATCTTCCATGCATTTATCTGCACAATATACCTTTGAGACATCCCCTTTTTGAGACACATTGGCACGAAAAAGACTTAAGGTCTATCCTGTTTTTTTTTTCACATACTAGTTCAGTAAGATCTTGTAGAGTACCTATACACCCAAGAAGGTTTGAGAAGTAGGTGAGAGCACTCACCCAGGCAAGAGGAGGTGAAATATAAGTTAATGCTTAAGCAGGTTTAAACATGAATTCATGTCACTGGGGAGAAGCTCTTGACTCCCAGGCTAAAGACAGTTTCTGAAGGAGGCAGTCTTGTAGGGAACCGCTGGAAAGACTTCGTCAATGCATCTAGTGACACAGTGACACCACGCATCTAGTGTCGAGGGCTTGTGCCTTGAAGGAACATCTACACCCTGCTCCAGCTCCAGAAAGATATACTTAGTGTTAGTACAACAGTCAGGGACAGTAACTCTGTCCTCCACCCCTCCGAATAGTCTTTCAATACATGAAGGGCACTCAACACCGCAGAGGTTACCACTGAACATTGGACTTGACTGTGAATGGAGCTAGGACTCTCTTGACAGCAGGGAGTATTTGAATGCTTCTCTGTAGGCTTTTGTGTGTGTTTAATGCCCCCTTCCCAACCCTCTCTTGATACTTCTTGAAAATGTTTGGTGTTGTAGTTATAGAAGATCTACCTCTACCAGTGTTAACAAAGGAGGCAAAAATCTGGTGTTACTTTTAAAATTTGTAACCTACACGTAGTGAATTTGAAGCCACTATCTGGAGACAGGTTTGCAAGTCCTTGTTATGTTTGTCTGCCTTCAGAGAACTTTTCAATAATTTATTTCAGATAATTAGCACTTATTAATTCTCTTCATACATCCAAGATATAATTTGAAATCTTTCCTCTTAAGTTTAAAAAATGAAGTTCACTTCCTGACATGATTTTAAATAATGAATTGAATTGTACTTTCTGACATGATTTATCATTCCAAGAACTGATAGAATATCATTATCTTGTTAGAACAATGCCTGGCTTTTTCTTACAGCAAGCATAGCAAAAGGAGTATAGTACGACAGCTTAGCTGATCATGTTTGATTTCATCAAAGCATGATAGAAATACTAACAAATTGATCTTCACAGCCTTAACATGCACTAAATAAGTGCTTATAACACATTGAGTGAATTACCAAGGGCAATACAGTGAGTCAGTAACAGAATCATTGTTGAGGCTCTGTTTCCCTGATATCTGTCTGATTTCGTTTTTTAGGGACAAAAAGTATTTTTTGTATCAATGTTTGTATTTTGTTAGAAACAGCACTCAAGCAAAGCACATTGTCTTTCAGTTTTTATGAGCTTCTTTATGTTCCACTCCACTATTTAAGATTTCTTTAACAGCAAAAAGAATTAGCAGCAGACTTCTGGTGGTGTGTAAGCACCATCTTTCTGTACTGTCCTCAGACTCTAACTGTGACTTCAGATCATTCATTCAGAAGCTGTCTGCAAACTGTTTTGAAATAAAACTTGCAAAATTAATTTTGTTCAACCATCTTTACTGAAATGTTGATGATTCTGGAAGGCTCATTAATGATGTGAGTTCTTTAAAAGCTAATCCTGTATTACTGGAGAACTATGGATGAGAAAACCTATAACACTGAAATTGGTCCTAGATCTTTATCTACCAACAGAGAAAACAAACCAATAAAAATATGAAAAATAATGCATATACAACCAACAGGCTTTTGCCCAAGAATCAGTTCTGACTGTAAGGAAAGATGTGCCATCAAAATTCCTGGAGTCTGCTCAGTTTTTCAGTATTGCCTTCTCGCATGAAGGGTGCTTAGACTGAGATGTAGTTCCAGGTTAGACACCTCCTTTAGGTGTTGACACATGTACTGTCTCAGCTCCCATTATCATGAATAGATGTTGAGTCAACACAGTTGGTGGAGCATCTGAGGTGGCTGTGTTCCCAGAGACAGCTGGTTCACCCTCTACCCTCCGTGTAAGTCGAGTCTCATGTCATCTTAGATGCCTGCCCAACCTTCACTGGCATCTCCAGAAAGACCCAGCTCTCTGTAAGTCCTGTGCCATATCTGCCAACCCTCTGGCCTTAGCACATAAGAGTGCAAACCAATCTCTGCTGCTCCAGCTGTCAGCTTCCATGATATCCAGCCCAGTCTTTGCAGCAGATATGGCAAACTGACTTTATCTCCAGAACACATCTCAAATTGTAGAAAGACTTGATAGGAATCCCTAAGTTTGCCACCTATATTTAACTTTCCAGCTATTTTAATGTTAAGATATTGACAATGTTAGCCTTGTATGTACTATCTGAAGCCAGCTTGATGTAGCATTTCTGTGTCTAAGATGGTTTCTCTGAGCTCCTGATATGCCATAAGTTAAGATGGGATCTTCCTCTGCCAGCAGCCAACCATTATATGGAGCTGTACTCATTTTTTCTTTGTTTTTTGTGATAAGACACAGAATTCACGGGCTGTGGGTCACTTCCTTCATTAGCATTTATATAATGCCTTTTAATTAGCATATCCCTTTCTGCTTCCTTGGGTTTTGCTGTCAGACGTTTTAAAATATGCTTCAGTAAAACTTTATGAATTATTTCTCTTGAAAAAATTATATTTTGTTAACAAGCACAGCACTATGCTTATAACATTAATCTCCTCATGTGAAAGATCAAACTTGGTATAAAAAATGATGAATTTGGGAACCTAATTTTTTGTAAAACATTTCCTCCTGCTAACCTGATGCCTACTGTAATTTTAGGGGGTGAGAGGCCCTCTTCAGAACACTTCACAGAATTTCTTTCCTGGAAGAGTCAGTGAAAAAAATTTGCAAAATTACTTTGTCCCTACCCACAGCAGAGAGATTGGACTAGATGATCTTTAAAGGTCCTTTCCAACCCAAACCATTCTACGGTTGTATGATTCATGAATAGATACATAAGTTCATACTGAGTGAAAACCTAAATTAGTGAAGTTAAAAGAACTTGTACCGAGTCCATAAACCAATCAATTACATGACAATAAAGATAATGAGAGCAGTAAAGATATTCTAGACCTGCAAGGACTTGTGTAAGGGATACAAGATTTTCTTCTTCCAATGGAGACCAGCAAATGTCAATGAGTTTCCATGAAGTCTCGTAACTGTTACTAAACCCATGAGAACATAAAGTGAAACAAATTCAAGCATGACCAATGAAGTCTTTTGATGTTCATGGAAACCCACAATACAAGGTTAGACCAATTAGTCCAATAACTGTAAATGTTAAGTGTAGACAACTAAAGTCACAGTCACTCCAGTGAAAGGGTTCATTTAAAGTATAATTTATTACTCAGAGTAGCAATCTTGAGGATTGCGCTAGACATTGTAGCAAATATGTTCAAGGGTCACAAGCCAGAGTTTATAAAAGTACAACCCGTAATAATTTAAACTTGTATAGAAACATTCTTTCAAAGTGTTTAACAAACATTAATTAATTAAGCTATGTAACACCCCACTGTGAGCCTGTGGGTAAGTCAAAGCATTCGTATCTCAATTTTACAGAAGGTTAAGCTGAAGTGCAGGGAGATTGATTTGCCTGAGGTCACACAACAAGTCAGTGGAAAAACTGCAAATAGAATCCGCAGTCTGAAGTTCTCATTTCCCTGTTTTTACCACTTACATTACACTTCCCACTAGTAAAATGAAGGGGAAGAAAGAGGCGGCTGAAGTGGTGAGACTTGGAATATAGTTAACCCAGTTTTCTACACGTGTTCTTGCTTTTTTCTGCAGCTTAGGCACATATCAAAGGGGTAGGTTGGTTTTAAATTATTTGGAACTTTATTCCTTCTCCATCTATCCTTTGCATGCTTTCTTTTAAGTGCAAACACTGAAATACTTGATATCTTCAGAATTAAATATAGCTGGGCAGTAAGAGGCAACCATCTTGAGTTTCAGGCATGTAACACTACACAGTCAACCTCTGTCCCCTGCAGCTCATGTGATGCTCTGTTTGCATGGACTCTGCATGGACTCTGGTGTGCTTATAGCCCTTGCTTAGCCTGGCTTATTGGCACGCAGCCAGCTGCACCAGGAGTGTGGGTGAGAGATGAAGATGGAGACTGCAGCCCCATAGTTGCGTATGTTTGTCTTTGCAAAGCACCTCACCGAAAACGAGGACTGAGTTGTGGCTTAGTGCCTGTCACGTTACGTGACGGGCATATGATACCACATACAAGAGAAACTGGGGCTGTGTGCTTTGATATCAGAATAAAGTTGGTTGGTTATTGATTACAGAGGGTGGTGCCCCGCTGAAAAGCAGAGCCTTGGGCTGAGCAGATATGTACTGTTCCACTGAAAGGAGACTGTGGGCTGTTTGCAGTGAAAGGGTGAGAGACATGCAGAGGGGAAGATGTTCCTAGGTGAGACCTTGAAGTGGAGAGATTAAAGAAGGTAAAGAGTCACTCTGGTAGGTGAAAGATTTGGGAAGGAAGCTTGTGTTTTAATGCTTTGTCTTATCTTGATATTTAAAGTGATGTTCAAAAGGGGTTGGGTGTGAAGATGCTTCTTTGTAGGCTGGAGAAAAAGGCCAGGAAGCAATTATTACTAATTCCTCATAGATTGCCATGGGGTTTTCTTAAAAATGCTCTTAGATTGCAATGAGGAAGTGTGTCTGATTTGGTTTTCTTGCTCTTGATGTTCCCAATGGAGCACTCCCTGAAGCTTTACATGAGAAGAAACCAATTTACCGTTAGTGCATTTTTCAGGTATGGCTCATCATAATTTCTTTAAGGTAACGGCTGGGTATCTGAGAGTCTCACACTACTCAGTGACAGACTTAGTGGGGTGAAAGAGTAAAAATGCTGGTAAAATGTTGGGAAAGGCATGAGACTAATGTGTGACATTTCTTATGCATGGAGGTCACATCAGTTCATCATGATGTACTACATGTCCAGCCTATTCTCAGAATGGACAACATCAGTTACACAAGTGTCTTTCCCTTGGAAGCAATTGGAAAAAATATAATATAATGAAGTACAAGCCCTGTGCAGATATCTGCTTCGTGATGACAAGTTCTGCATGGTATAGGGTTTCAAATTAGTTTGGGCAAAGGAGGAATGATGTTGTTAACAATCCACAGTAAATGGGAAGGCAGAAATTTGCAGTGTAAAGAGTCCGATGCAGATGTTCCCATGGCGAGTTTGTTATCAGGTGTGCTTTAACAGAAAAGTTGTAATTCACTATATGACTGCAAGTGTTGGAAAGTAAAATATGCAAGTGCCTTTAAAAAAATCACGTCCTTGGGAAATAAATGTGCATTAGACAATCATCTCCCTTCCTGGCCTTCTCCTCTTCTTGGGGGGCAGGTAGGGCACTGTGTCAGGTAGGCTGGAGGGATGTCATAGAGTCATAGAATGGTTTGGGTTGGAAAAAAACTGACAAAATTTGTCAGGTACAATCTTCTCTTAGTGAAGCCATGTTGGCTGTCACCAGTTACCTCCTTATTTTCCATGTACCCTAGCATAGTTTCCAGAAGGATCTGCTCTGTGATCTTTTACTGAGCACAGAGTGGAGACTGACTGGCCTGTAGTTCCCTGGGTCTTCCTTTTTTCCCTTTTCAAAAATGGGGGTTATGTTTCCCCTTTTCCAGTCTGTGGGAACTTCACTGGACTGTCACAACTTCTTAAATATGATGGACAGTGGCTTAGCCACTTCATCTGCCAGTTCCCTCAGGACCCGCAGATGCATCTCATCAGGTCCCATGGACTTGTGCACCTTCAGGTTCCTTAGATGTTATTGAACCTGATCTTCTCTTACAGTGGGCAGTTCTCCCAGTCCCTGCCTTTGCCTTCTGCAACTTGGGTGGTGTGGCTGGAGCACTTGCCTGCGAAGTCCTTGCTATGCAGTTTTAAGGGCCTTTGCAACGTCATCTATATTTTAAACTGTTTGATGTGAAAGAGACTCTCAGGTTCATACCAAGCTATTAGTATCTCATCCTGCTTTGGAGCTGTGGTGGTCTTCATGCTGGTACTGCGTTGCTGTGTGTCTGAACACTCTCCTGCAAGGACAAATTCATCTATTTGTTCTGGCAATGGCCATGTCTAATTAGAAGAGGCATATATATAAATATGTATACACACACTCCATGTACCCTTTCTCTTTTCCTCTTCAGAAGTTGATGCTTTAGTTCTTCTTAAAAACTAATTACTTTCACCAGAAAATATTAAGAATTCAGGGAATTTGGAATTTGCTTTACAGAGAGACTTGGATAGATTGGATCGGTGGGCCAATGTTAATGGGATGAGCTTCAACAAGGCCAAGTGCCAGGTCCTGTGCTTGGGCCACGACAACCCCATGCATTGCTACAGGCTTGGGGAGGTGTGGCTGAAGAGCTGTGTGGAAGAGAAGGATCTGGGGGTTCTAACTGACAAGCAGCTGAACATGAGCCAGCAGTGTGCCCAGGTGGCCAAGAAAGCCAATGACATCCTGGCTTGTATTAGAAATAGTGTGACCAGCAGAAGTAGGGAGGTGATAGTCCCCCTGTATTCTGCACTGGTGAGGCCACACCTGGAGTATCGTGTCCAGTTTTGGGCACCTCAACACGAGAGAGATATCGAGGTGCTGGAGCGAGTGCAGAGGAGGGCAACAAAGCTGGTGAAGGGCCTGGAGAACTAATCCTATGAGGAGGGATTGAGGGAGCTGGGACTGTTCAGTTTGAGGAAGAGAAGGCTGAGGGGAGACCTCATCATTCTCCACAACTACCTGAAAGGACATTGTAGAGATGTTGGTGCTGGTCTCTTCTCACAGGTGATTAGTGACAGAACAAGGGGGAACGGCTTTAAACTGCAACAGGGGAGGTTCAGACTGGACATCAGGAAAAAAATTTTCACAGAAAGAGTGGTCAGACAGTGGAATAGGCTGCCCAGGGAGGGGGTGGAGTCACCATCCCTGGATGTGTTTAAGGATCGTTTGGATGAGATGCTGGGGGATATGGTGTAGGGGAGAACTTTGTAGAGTAGGGCTGATGGTTGGACTCGATGATCCCAAGGGGCTTTTCCAACCTGAATGATTCTGTGTGATTCTGTGATTCTGTGAATGCATAGGAGGGGTTACAGTCAGTGAGCTGAATCTGTGAACAGCTACGATTTATCCTGAGGTGACTTAATCACTTTGTTCCTAATTCCCCCAGGATTTCTGTGCTTGCCTTAAGGCTGCTTCAGCCCAGCCTGGAGGAACTGCTGGCACATGTGGTGTGTGAAGCCACTGGCCAGTGCTATCAGCCTGGGTTGGCACCTGGGGGCTGCAGATCTGGTCAAATGCTGTAACTTGACCCCTTTGCCTTCTAAGCAGCCCCAGCTGCTTGTGCTGCCTCCTGCGTTGGAGCAAAACACCTGAGGGAGTAAGATGGGGAGGCAGATCTTTCTGGTTTTTAGAGTTTCAGCAAACTGAGTGCTGCTGGGAGGTATCTGATGGGTGGCCCTTGGCTGGGCTGCTGAGTATCTGCAGCTACCCCAAAGCCTGCAGGTCCCAAGACATGTGCTCTAAGAACTAGATCTTCCATTTCCCGTACCTACGCCCAACATATTTATGCGCAGCTGCAGTGGAAAAACCTATATAAAACCAATCTGACTTAGAAAGGATTATAGAATGATGCATCCTTTTCTGGGTCTGGTCTGGTATACAGTATTTCCCTCCATATTTTGTGGGAAATGGGCTTTGCAGCTGGTTCATTTCCAAGATTAAAAAAAAAAAAAGTGAGGAAATATATAAGCTATTTTTTTTCCTATTGCTGCTGCCTCAGATATGAAAATATACCTGCATTGTCGATATTGTATATTTACAGTCAAATTATGAAAAATTTTCCTAATATCCTTATTTAAAGAAATCCTATCTCGAGCACTTGAACAACAAACAAAATCACACAATAAACAAATTATATAACTGAACAGGTTTCTGGTATTGACTCTCTGTTACAGTTGTTTAAGCGCATGTTGGAACGATTCAGATGAAAGTCTGTTCCTAAGTTCTGTGACCCACACTGGGGCTGCATGATCCTCCGACAGGATCAGAAATGCACAGTAATAACTGTTAACTGCTGCACAGAAACAAGGGAAAATCTCTCCAGTAATGGCTTTGCATCTAATGCTCCACACAGTGAATAAAGCTTCTTCCCGAAGGTATATGTTATTGTTGTCCGTAAATAACTTTCACAGTCTCTGACTACTACACGCAGAGCGATACACAGTGCTGAGAAAAGCTGAAGGTGTGTATTTAAGCTTATAGGAAAAGAACTTGATACAAACCATCCTTTTTCAAAGGAAACTGTCATTTTATGAAAGGTCTGTTCTGAAGCACAGAAAACCTTGCCTTGGCCTCTTAGTGCTTCCTTAGCTGTCACCTTTGAACACTTAGTAAAATTAACAGCACATTCTGTGTACATGATTTTCTATGGGAAAAAATCCTGGGACAGGTTCAGTTATATGCCTGGTTGTCTGGAGGTGCAAACAGCCAGCGTGTGCTTGTGATCCTGCTCTGATTCTCGCAGATTGTGCATTGGTCTGCAGGCCCTGGCTAGCATGTTTAAAATGAAGCCTCACCTCAGGATTTGGGGTTTGCTGCTCTGCTCTTCTGCAGCTTCAGAAACATAATGAGAAGAACTGAGTGCCACATTTACTAATTTAATAGTAAATATATATAATAATTTACTAATTACCGTGCCCGCTTTCAACTGTGTTTCTGTGCATTATTGAATCTGTCTTAGTTTCTTTTCTTGATCCATTGGAAACACGATTAACAACCATAGATGTTAATCATAACATACCACCTATGGCGAATGCTCAGATCCAGACTGAGATGCTTATTTATGAATAAGAGGTTAAAATATATAGGCAAAAGTGTAGTAAGACACTCAATGTCATCACTGAGCAGGCTTATATACTGACTTTACTGTCTGACTTAATGGTTTCTAGTTTTCACTTGTTAACATAAACATCGCTCACATAGAGAAGGCTGCAGCAATTATTTTGTCTTCTCTGTGCACAGCAATCTGTGCTGAATATTTTATTCTCTCTGGATTTTGGACAGCTGCCTTTGAGGCAGATATTCCTAGCTGAGAAGTTTGGGAGAGCTGTGATTGTATTTTGGGTATATTACAAAAACCAATCATGATACTATTGTACAGCAAAGCCAGAAGTACTCGAGAACATTTTTTTTTTTTTTTTCCATATATCTAAATAACTATTGCAACGGTCATTAATTACTAACTATTAATTGCAGCATGTAGAGTGTTTCAGAGCTTTTTTGATAAAAAGATATAATTTTGCTCAGGTATGTACCTGCTTAGTAATGGTTCCTGCCTCAAAGAGCTTACAACCTAGATGCACAAATGATCATAGGATTGTTGAATAATTTAGGCTGGAAGGGACCTCAAAAAATTATCTAAGCCAAATAGAAGGGATTTGCTGAAGCTCAAGAATCAAGACAGTTTAATAACAGAAACTGTATTTCTTGCTGCCTACATTGGTACATGTTCTACTGGAGTATGCTGCTTTTAATAGATTTAGGAATATTTATCAACTGCAGGCATTTGGCAGAAGACTGCTTCCCTGGCTTGCACTGCACCATTTCACTGCCTGATTGCAACAGAGAACCTGTTCTCTTCTGCGGTAACTCTTGCTGTTGGGTTGGCATCTATGTTTCTCATGCACCAAAAGCTTATGTTTGAAAACCTTGCCACAGGGCTCCAAAATTTCATTTTGACCTGACATATCTTGCTGTTATCCCTGCCAATTGCAAAAATTCTTGAAAAAAAATGTTGAATCTCACGCCACCTTTATTAGACCCAAGGCAAATATGTGTGGAGCCCTGGGGATGAGATACAACTGAAATGGGAAAGGCATTTTTGACTGCTGCTGCACTGAGGGATGCTAATGGGGACAGGTTTGAGCTCACCATGACTGTAAAGCTATGTATCAGCTTGATAACTGGAGATCTGCCATTTCTCACATAGGGTCTGTGCCATAGTCCTGCTTTAGTTGAAAACTCACCCAATTTCAATTTAAGGCTTTTTTCTTCTCTTACTTTTAATTTTCTCTCTCTTATAATGGCTATTTTACTCAATATGGAAACATTTTACTTGAAAAAAACCCAAAACATAGTTGTGTTTGGTGAAGTATGTTATTTAACCTCTCTTTGGACTGCTTCCCTGGGCAGGGCCTTTAAAGCTCTACTGGCAGGCTGGTACGATCTCTGTTCACTTTCCTGCTACTTCTACTGTGTGAATCAGTTTTCCTTCTTGAACAACATCCTGCACAATCCTCCTTACTCCTACCTAATAATTCAGACCAGATGGCTGAAGCTGACCCAGCATAATCTGCTCCCCAGGATATAAAAGATGCCATTTAGACGTACGCTGTAATGTTCCCTTAGTTAAAAAAAGGACTTGCAGCAAGACCCTGTAACAATTGACTTTATTTTGATTTGTAGCATTCTGCCAGACGGTAGCCATTTGTGCTGGGTTATACAACATTAAAAGGTACATATCAGACACTATCCTACACATAGACAAAATCACTGCCCCAAATTTCCCGGAAAGGAAACAGCTTGTGTTTTTGTGTTGCCTTAGACCCCCATTCCACCTTGTCCCTGAATGCCCTGCAAAAACAGATGGGAGGTATACCGCAAAGCAAGTCAGGGCACTGGCACAGCACAGGAAAAATGAATTCCATGGCTAAGGACCTCTAGAAGGAGGAGAAAAAAAACCTTTTCTTTTTATCCTACAGAATTTTTTTTCCAGTTCCGAGTTTGAGTCTACAAAAATATGATGCACAGAGAACTCATTTCTTGGGTAATGAGATTCTACGTTAATGATGTTACAGTTAATTGCAAAAATGTACAGCTATCTGCAGAAGCAACAGACAATTACTGCAGATACCAGAATATTGGTGCCATTTCTAAATGATCTCAAGACATCATCTACACAGAGTGAAGAGGGGTGGCAGCAAGATGTATGTCACAAGGAAATCCTCTCTCATTGCTAAGCACAGATGAACATAACAGCTTTTGGAACAGCCATCAGCACAGTGTACTCTCTGGAGGTCAAAGTATGCTGTGGTGGGTACGTGTCTGCAAGTTCAGTGGACTTTGGATAAAGTTTAGTGCATGGAATAGTTTGCACTTCTCTCTTACAAGTGGCCACAGGTACCATCAAGTCACCGGGAAGGCAGCATTTGCTGACACATGCAGTACAGCTTCAGGCTAAGCGACGTACAGGATTATCCTTTTAAGCCTAATTGTTTGTGTTCTATAAAATATAGATGGTATCAGAAAGCCTGGCATCAGCTTGTTTATTACTGGAATACAGACTTTCCTCTTCCTCCCCTTATTTTTTTAAATGCAGAAGAGGTACAAGAGATTTTTCTCGCCGCTCCACCTCTGGTTTCCTTTATGCCCCCTGTCTTCTGAATCCTGAGTTTGGTGCCCCGCAAACCTATCCTCACTGTAAACCTCTACCAGCTCAAGTTGAGCCTCTGCATTTTGTACCTTACTGCCTTGAAAAACCCATCTTTGGATATTCTCACTTCCTAACTCTTTGCATCCATTCAGTACATGCAAAGTGCAGCTACAGGTTAGCTGGTTTTAAAGAGATATATTGGGGTAATCCCAGCTGCTCGGTGCACTGGGACACATGTGCCTTGATAGCTAAATTTCTGAATGTGTGTGAAAGTGCTGACATGCTTTTGGTACCTGCCAGTGCTTCTCTGTGTAGGTGAAAATCATACACATGCCAAAGCTATCTCATATAATTCAGCCTTGGGGCTACCAGCTGGATTTTGCTGATTTACACAGCTGAAGATAGGTCAGTAGTAGAGAGGGCACCAATTGCATAAATAGGAGCAAATGCTGGCCACCTGTCCCTTCTGACTTTAAATCAGACTAGCAAGTATCTAGAATAAGGGAGAAAGTTTGGAGGAGTGAGGGGCTCCTGCTTCGTTCCTAGCACACCAGGGGATTGTTCCAGATTTGCTCGTGCAGCTGCATCTAGCCTTCCCTGCCAAGAGGACTTTTTAAAATGGAATAACGTTGTCCTGAATCCACTGGTGATTCTGAAGCCACTGTAAGTGGGTTATTGATCACAAAGGAATGGACACACCTGGTGTGCTCATTTGTGGGCTTCCACATTTCAACCCTGCTGGTTTGCTTCTCTTTGAGGCCTTGTGCAATTTTCTCAGCCAATGCTATATGGTTCTTAATGTTTGTTTTGCTTTGAAATGAAAGGAAGTATGAAAGTGTATGTTATTATTATTCTCTTCCTTTAATCTTTGCTCAAAAGTTAGTCCTCTCAGACCTTTAATCATCTGTCTTTGTCTGAATTCCCTTCAATTTACTTCTATCTTTCTGGTGCTGAAGTGCTTACAGATGAATGAGGAATTGTATTGCTTTATCTTACTTCTCCTCATTAGAATGCTGGTGAAAACCCATGGTCACTGAAGACAAAGTAGTTTAGGCTATTCAACATTTTTGTCTTTTCATGTTATTTAACCCCTTTGCTATAAGATTTGTAAAGTGTTCCTATAGCAAATGGATATTGTGATGCATATAAATTGGATCCGAAACTCCACTGGAATAATGGTTGCAGCACTGCAGCACCAATCACTCACAAGTCAGAAAGTGGCAGAGTTTAGGCAACCTATTCAGCTTTGTCAGATCATACGTTTTTCTTTCTATGTGGCTGCTGTCTGAAAGAAAGTTTGCTCTTCTATGTGAATACAACAATGTGTCTTCTCCAGTTCTGAGTCTTTGTCCAAATTTTTTTGTTTGCATTTTCTTAAAAAAAAAAAAGGTAAGAGGGTAAGAGTGAGCACAACTCAAATTTGAGCCTAAACAATTTTTTTTTTTTTTAAATGGTAGTAAGGAAAACAAGACTTCACTGAGAAATGGATCCAGCTTTAGTAAAAGTGCTCCCTGAATATCTATAAAGGTTAGACCTTGCTCACTGTTGCACAGGTCTGTAAGAAAGGAGAAGGGAAGTCCTTAGAGCTTGCCTGCAGAGCACAGATGCAGTGATGTATGGTATACTTGTCCATGGGCATTTGTAAAGTGATACTGATGTGTTCTCTACCATGCTGATGTAAAGAAAATTTGTTTTCCCACTCCCCAGTGATGGAATTACCCAAAATATATCATGATATCTTTAGGATTACTTCATATTAGAATATATAAAATTTTGTGTGTGCAATTTATCTTTATACAGCAAAACTGACAAAACATTTTTTCTAGGCTAAAGGAAGAGCAAGCAGAGTTTATTTAATAAAGTAAGTAATCTCTTAAGAAGTAAATGAACAAATTCAGTTGGACTGAAAATCCAGTGAGATTCACAGACACTTTAAACAAACATGAATTCATTGCTTAACAAAATGTTTGGAGTGGTACAGAGATTTGAACAGCTCACCGGGAGAGGTGTTTTGTGCGCACAGAGTTCATCAATAGTAATATTGCCATTTCTAAATGAAATCTGAACTTGTTTTCATGGAGGAGAGGGACTATAGTGCCAAGAAATACTCAGGACAGATTTAATTTGTGTAAGATCTTAATCTCTTTCTTGAATTATCTTCCTGTAAGCCCAAACTAGGAGACAGACTGTATTTTGGTCATTTTAGATAACAATTACCATGCTCTCACAACTACTTTTTATGACCCTGGCTTCAAGCTTGATTCTACATCTGCTTGATCACATCACCTCTTTTCCCAGCCTCAGTAGTATTCATCCTTTTTTCCTTCCTAGTATGATTGCACCTCTCACATAATGGAGATAACACCATAGAGCAGGTTTTACTCAGAGCAAATTACAGATACTATTCTCTGCTAACCTTGATTGACTGCAAGTTGCTGGCTGCCCTTGTTCCATAGAAATGGCAATTTTAACTTATGGAATAACAAAGCAACCAACTAAGTGAATCCTCTGTGCTTTCTTCTGTAACTTCATAAGTACATTGAAATGCTCTTCTCTTCACACCAGTGATCATTATTCCAGTGAAAGCAACCCACGGCCTCCTCAGAATAGATAAGGACCTTTACAAAGAGACTGAGTTTTTAATATTTATTTTGCACACATGCATACACATGCAAATGTGGCTCACATTATTTTTAATGAAAACACTAGGGCAAGGCAGTCTTTAAAGTTAGAGTGAAAGCACTGTTCTGCTACTCCTTGAGTGACTACTGTCAACCCATTAATACTCTGATGATGACAGCTATGCCAGCTGAATGCCACTGCCAGAGGGCAATTTCTGGTTTATTTCTGCAAAGTATTTATCTAGAGATAATTACATATTAGCCTGGTATGTTTTACTTGCAGTTGCAATACAAATTGACCTGGCATCAAACCATATATTACAACTGTTTGGAATTGTACTATGAGTGTTCAAAATGACCATAAAAAAATTCCACAGATCAAGAATGGAGAAACTTCCATTCTCATTGCAACTAACCTATAGTTTTTAATTTTAAAAGTAGGTCCTAGTTTTAATCGTGGAATTAAATGTTCTTAGCAATATGAAATTCCTGCAAATGAATGTGTGAAATAGAAGTTAGTATCTACTTACTATGGATCACAGTTATTAATGTTAAAATTAAAATTTCTGATTAATTTTTCCCATTGTACATGAGAAATAGAAACATAGAATGGTTTGAATTGGAAGGCACCTTAAAGACCATCTAGTTCCACCCACCTGCTAGGGTCTCACCAGAGCAGTAGAGGGGCAGAATCACCTCCCTCAACCTGATTGCCACCGTTCTTCTGATGCAGCCCAGGACACGGTTGGCTTTCTGGGATGTGAGCGCACATTGCTGGCTCATGTTCAGTTTTCCATCCACTGGTATCCCCAAGTCCTTCTCCACTCTCAATCCACTCCTTGCCCAGCCTGTATTTGTGGTTGGGATTGCCTCGACCCATGTGCAGGACCTCGCACTTGGCTTTGTTGAACTTCATGAGGTTTGCATGGGCCCACCTCTCAAGCCTGTCCAGGTCCCTCTGGATGGCACATCCCTTCCCTCCAGCATGTCAGTGGCTGGAGGTTGACATAATGATTGGGAAAGCTGTAAAAGGAGTTAGAAAAGTTCATTTTCAGTTGTTACTAAAGAGGGAAATGTGACTCAGAGATCTGGCTGGAGATTTAACATGAGGACAAGCACAGACCAAGTTCACTGCTTTTGACTGGACCTTGAAAGATGCAGAAAATCAGGGTTTCTCTGCTGTGTGCCTCTCTGTGCCTCCTCCTGCTCCTTCAGTTCTGCTTGTCATATGCAATCCAGTTCAGTCTCCTATTGTGTGTGACAACATGCAACAGAAAATGCAGATGTATCTCATGGCAGGTTATTTATTATAGTTAGAACCGATGTCTTCCTGGCCCAGATGTGGTATCTGGCCCTGTATGACAAAATCCTTGGCTGCCTCTGAAGTTCAGACACAATTCCAATATTTTCCTCTTTGCCAGACAGGCTCTATAGTTAATGCTGGAAGTTTTTTCTCTTCTGATTGAAGAAGCTTTCCTGGGGAACATACTCTTTATTTTTAGACATGCTGAAGCATCTTGGGGTGTCTGGTCTCCTGATATTGTCAGGTATGGGTTTATCACAGCTTGCATTAAGGAATGCTTTCTGATTGTCTGCTTACCTTGGGGCTACTATTAATTCAATCCAATTTCAGATAACATGCAAACAGAACATTTCTTCACAAAATAGAAAATAAAATCCACAGACACAAATGTTTATGAAAGACATTTTGTAAGTACAATAAGCTTGATTTTTCTCTATAATTTCTTCACCTAATACCAGCAAGGTTTCTCTGTCCTTTTCTTTGCCTTTCCTGACACCTACTTGTTGAGGGTCATGCCTTCCCACATTCTTTATGCTTTAGGTAGCACCCATTAGAGACACACTCATTGAAAGCATGATAGTTTTTATAAACAGTTCCTCCTTTGAAGTCCTAGGGTGTATTCAGGAAGATGCAATCTTTCTCCCTGGAATGGTTTTCTTTCTTTCTTATCCATGAGAAAGCCTGCCCATTGTTCTTAATTAAAATGTGATGGTTTTTTCTTCTTTGGTGAGTCAAATATCTCCGTTAGATGATATGTTACCTCCTACATGTGACTATCTGACTAAAAACTTCTTGCCCCAAGGAAGGGAAACACTTTTTTCCCCTCTTCTTAGGTCATTACATGCGCAGGTTTCAGTGAAAGTAGTTTTGCTGCTGGACCTTGTATGTCTGTTCATACCCCATGAAATAAGTGTGATAGAAACATCTGAACAGGATATTAAGACCTGGCTTGTTGCTTACTCTTGGTTCAAACCAAACATTAACCAGTCACTTCTGAATGACATCAGTTTGAAGTGATGATCACAAATGATTCCTTCAAATTTTGCATCCCACTTGAAAAAATTCCCAAATGCACCTGCAGATATGGCTGGGAGTAGCTCAGGTGCCTGGGATGGGTGTCTGACAAGAAGCTTCTCTTAGGGTATTTTACATCTGCAAATTTCTAGTTTGCCAGTTAAAATGATCTGTGGCTTACTTTTCTCTGTATAAGGGTCTGTTCTACATATATTGTTCAGGTGTGCATGTTATGTGTTTTTTGAAACTCTTCTTATAAATATTGTTCCTTTACTTCTTTGAAATTATTTATAAAGACCTCTTTAAAATGAGAGTATACCTCAAGAATCTCATTGACATTTAAAAACCAAATTTGCATATCGGTGCTTTCTGATAGAAATGTAATATATGTTTATCATTATGATGGTAATGTATAAGTATGTATCAGCCAAAGAAAAACATCAGGGATTCAAAAGCCAACATGTCAAATAATGTCGTTTACTTGTTCCTTTTTACAAACAGATATTCAAGAATTTTATGAAGTGACACTGCTAAATTCCCAGAAAAGCTATGAGCAAAAAATAGAAGAAGCAAATCAAGTTGCAGAGAAATGGGAGAAGACAACATCTGCTACAGACCATGAAAATCTGCAGAAAAACCAAGAGGTAATTTAACAGATTAAGATTTAAAATACATATAATCAGTGAGATGTCTCAAGCCTGAGAAAGGCAATGCAATGATTTATAAGATTGAAAGAATGTCCTCAATTAAGGAATTAGATAAGGATATGGAAGATGTATAGTGTTATCCCTCTGACCTTGAATATGTCACTCACTTCTTCATCCTTTCAATCACCATCTGCCAAAGGGGGAGTAAAAAATTTTCTTTTTCTCATCCTTGGTGTACTTTACCTGATACTTGGTGTCTGTGATTAACCCCAAAAGAGAATGTATCTCCTCCACTTGCTAATAACCATTGAGGTTATTACTACTCCAGGGATTGTATCCTGTGTAAAAATTTTAATAGGACTTTTCATATTTCTCGAACCGACATTGGACTGAACTTTTCCATAGCTCAGGTACGCAGAGATACCAACCAAAATGGTCTCTGTGTTAGGAATAGATCTGTAGAAGAAGGTTATACACCTTTGCTTTTCTTCTGTAACCAGTGGAAGGATTCAAAACCTCGCTTTGTCACCACTGGCTCTAATCTGCCTGCCTCCAGATTATTATCAACTAAATTAGCAATCTAAACTAATTGCCTCCCACCATGTTTGTACTTCAAAGACAAAGCCAAAACCCACAGAACCAAGCAATGAATTTCTCTGTTCTTAAACAGTGAGACAGAAATAGAGTGGGCATGGACTGCAAACTGCAAATCTCCAGACCAAAATCAAAGATCAGGGAAATGTATAAAAATTTCCATTGTTGTTATGGTTTGAAAGGAATTTCAGGTTTTAAAAGTTGTTCTAAAGCACTTTCTACAGGCATGACTATTTTTAAGAGCTTTCCTCTTTTTTTTTTCAGATGTAAAACCCAGAAATAAATTGTAGTTCTACATGACATTTTATATGTGATTCTTTAAAAAGATAAATCAGAATTGCAGGCATCTAGAGCAAAACTCTCTGAAGAAATGAAGACATTTACTGTAAAAATTAATTAGCAAAAGAAGCTTGCAGAATTAATGAGAGCAAGCATTCTGATATTGAGTGAAATCAGAACAAATGAGTCTCAACATTAGTGTAGGAAATATCCCATGAATGATTTAACATTTGAGTCCCAACTTGAAGACACAGCTAGCTAGTCTCTGTCTTTTTTTTTTTTACAAAGCTATACACTTTTAAATGGTGAAAATGTATTCCAGCATGTTATCTCTTGAAGCACCTGAGAAAGACAGTGGATCACATACTCTCTTTTCATTCTGGCCTCATCTGACCCTCAACCCCATCTTCCTTAAACTCATCGCTGTCTAAGAGGTGTGCTGCTACTCTTGTCCAGGGGAATTTAAACTCCAAATTCTATGATGAGAATAATAGAATATATAGGGCTAACTCCAAACTTTGCCCATCTTATGAAAATTATGTTCTGATTTAAAGCAAAACAATAGAAAACTATTTCATAGAACATGGAATAGTCATTTTAAGCCAAGGTCCTGGCAGTCAACATGATTGAGTCCTGCATTTTCAAATTTGCTGTCTATCCATAAATTTCATCAGTCTAATGGGTGCACAAGATGTTTAGTCCCTTTAAAAATCATATATTTTTTAAGGGTCCAGCTGCATGCAAAGCAGACTGGAAGTGTAGGCTTTTGGTGTTTTTTCCTTTCAACAGCACAATGTACTATCGGCAGATCCAAGTCAGAACTGATTAACACATGCTGAATGTACCAGCTGCTGTACAAATCCAATACAGTACTTTGCTTTCTATGAGAAATTGCCTTATGAAAATGTAACTGGATAATCTAATACATCACATAAATTCTTATTCATGGTCTATTCCTTATGGGAAATGATGGTTTTGTACTTTCCTTTTCCATCCTCAATTGCACGTTCCAAATGTGGAAAGAAAATCCTCCTCTTTTTCATGCAGTGTTCCTCTGCAATAAAAGCCCAAGTATGATCATTCAGTCCAGAGGCCACCTCCCTTTCATGCCTTCCACTTGAAACCTTCCTTCACTGTCTATATGTTAATTTTCTATATAAATTGGGTCTTTTTCTGTATTTTTGTTCCAATCTTAATTGTTGATAAAAAAGGAAAGCTGCTTTTCCTGTCCGGGTCAGATATCCTGCAACCCCTCCTTTGTACGGATATATTTGCTTTTCCAAAAGTGTAGACTTCTAGATAACAGAAAAGTTTTTAGATTTTTGTTTGCAACACTGTACAAATTTGTCATACAGAGATGGCTGGCCTCTCAACTCTCTCACCTGCATCTGTGATCAGCACAGTGGTTTGTAACAAACTGATGCTAGATCTTACAGCGTACTGAGACTGGATCTTCATCAATTAAGAGACATGAAAGGGTCATGACCCATCCTATAACCTCCCATCATTCTGCCTGAAAAGAGAGACGTCTCCCAAACTCAGAGACTGTAATTTTGAATGGCCTTTGTAAAAGCAAGTGAAAAGTCAGGGGAATGTATTAGCTCACTGTATGTGCCAGAACCAATTGCATCCAAATTTTCAGCATGAATGACCCCACATAGCACCCCGTGGCTACAAACAATGGAATTAACAAAACACGTTTGTGTTCAGTGATAATTACTGATTTCTTTTTTTTTTTTTCTCCCCAGTTTTTTTTACTTGCATTCTTGTAGTTAAACTCTGTCCTGTTCAGGTACTGACCCTTAAGAAGCAACTTGTCCTCATGAAATCAATAAATGTTTTGGTATGGCCTATGTATTTAAACACCACATCCTTGTTTTTTACTCTACCATTAACAGCTTTGTTGGTCATTCGAATAATAGGTGACATCAATGTTTCCAGATGCAAAATGCAATATTACCTACCATCGTATTATTATTGCATTTCACCCTGTACAGAAACTAAATACATGTGGCAATGTATCTGGCAGAGATGTAAATATCATAGACCAAAATAATTTCAGTGGGTGGGTATTAGTGAATAATAAAGAAGAACATATATGATTTTTTTTGTGTACGTGAATCTATTCCCCTTGTTTTCCCTCCTGTAAATCCAACTTGACAAAATCAATTTAAATGGGTGGATATTCAGAATCAATGAAACAGTGTTTGGGGCAACTTCAGTAGTCACTAAAAATGCTTACTAGGCTCTACTTGTGAATGCTCTTATTCGTTTCATATATTCATACAGCAAGCAGGGAATGTGACGTATCAGGTAATAAATGAAAAAGTCCAACATGTTAGTCATGATGTAGGAACTCCAGAATATAGCTCTGAAGAAGATCTAAAAAATGCTTGTCCATTCTCTTGCCCCAGGGCAGATCAATTCTATTTGAACTGTTCCTGACATGTTTGTCTAATCTGTTCTTTAAAACCTCTCATTGTGGAAAGCCAACAACTTCTCCAGGTAACTTATTCCCTCACCGATAGAAAGTCTTCCCTGATGACAAACTGGAGTTTCTCTAGCTGCAGTTATAACCCACTAGTTTTTGTTCAGTTCACAGTAAAACAGTTTATTCAGTCCTGTTCCAAAAAGCACTTAAACGTATGTTTAACTAGTCATATATAATAAAATGAGCTTCCCGTTTCTCTGCCTGTCTTTCGCTCTTTTAAAATTACTTTTGTGACCTGCTCTTCCTCAACAGTGTTGTCATTTTAGGTAATATGCCCATGTAACAAAAGTGCTGGGTCCTAATGAAAAACCTGTTTTTTTGGGAAAGAAAATATTTAGTTGGTTTAGACTCTCCTCAAAGGAGCTGTACTTAGAGGTATGGAGTATTTTAGTTTCCAAAACAAAAAGTCTTGTGGCACTGTGGAAGGCAATTCATCTTGACAGCACTGGCACTATGTGTCTTTCTGTATCTACATGTATATAAAAAAATTTCCTGGAAACTACCCTGCAAGATTTGTTTATTAATGAAAACACTAACTCAGGATTCGGTAACTGCAGGTTTTAATTCCTTGCTCTTCTGGGTACGTCTTGAAGGACTGTATGTGAGGTTTGAGAGGAGAACTTGAGAACTGAGTCACAAAAGGGAAGTGGGAATTATAGTGTCTGAGGTATTTCACTGTGTCCAGATATCAGTTAAGGACCATATCTTATGGTGCACTGCATGGGAAGAAATTGTTGTCCAGGATTAAGGTCCACAAAAAAGAGAACACACCTATAAACTAACAAGTAATGAACTCCAGAAATGGGGCAAGATGTCGTTCTCTTAAAATCTGCCTCATTAAGACATAGATAACTTATTCCGATTAAGGTTCAGGACCACGATCATTTTTCTGTAAATAAGACCATCACTAGAATTGTCTTGCAACGTGTGTAAAGGCACTGCTGATACAATTTTCCTTGTGAAGAAGTTATTTGGTTAGTGTGTTTTCCAAAGATGTGGAAATCCATATTCAGCTCCCTTCTTGACCAGAGAGGAGCTGATAGTGCTCTTCTCACCCATGAGAGTGCACTATGCATTATGCCAGCAGGTATTACTTTGCTTTTTCTTGTTGGGATGTTGCCAATTTATATGGGCTAATTAAATATTTATTGGGACAGAGTGCTGACACATGACTCAGTAGCCTAGAGTTTATAATTACTACTGCTCTGATGAGTATTAAAGTATAGCATATATTGTCATCTTTGGCATACCCAAGGGTGGAATCATCAGTCCCCAGCAAGTGTCCAAACATCAGTGTTGAAGAGTCATAGATACAAAGCCCTTCTCCCTGTTTTCTCTCAACTCTTTTCAACCTCCACATTGTTGCCACCATGTATATGCAAATATGGAAGGGGGAGAATTTAACAGAAAATATTAAGAACTCTACTCCAAAGGGCTAGAATGTAAGGCACTGTCACAGGAGCCATATGTTCATTGCTCTCAAACTGCATTGAGGGGATTCAGGATGCTGCGTTCAGCAGGAGGGCTGGTGGCATATAGGGGAGGAGATACCTGAGCAGGTTGTGAAGTTATGCCAGGAATATGTACTTTGTGGATGCTGATGGTGCTTAGGCATTGAGCTGATTGATATGGTACAGACAAGCTCATTTGGGAACAAGCAAATGCCAGGTAGCTACCTTGAGAACATGGTTGTGGAGAGCTGACCCTACAAAGATAATGTGCCTTTGGAGTTTCACAGGATCTCAACTAATTTTAAGCTGAGTCATTTCAAGTCACAGTAATAAAGCACCCATATTGGCTTAAACCAAGCAACAATTACCTTGCCCTTGTACCTGACTTCCAGCAAGGGCCAGGAGCAGATGCTTAGGGAAGAGTAAGAAAAGGGCAAGCCTGTATAATGGGTGCTTTAGCTGTTTTGCAAGTCTAATCTTAATTTGTTTGGACTAGAAGCACAGAAAGTGCTCAGTGCTGGGAAACTCAGCATTAACTTATTTTGTAAACATTCAGCATGGTATTCACCTCAGCTAGCATGCTGACTGGGGATGTGTCCAATCTGCTGCTGAAAATCAGGAAGACAGGGTTTGTTTGTAATTTTGCCTCTGCCAAAGAGCTTCATTACTTCTTTGGGGCAAGCTTTATAAGACCAGTATTCACACCTTGAAAGCATTTTCTTGAAATTAGGGCTCTTAAATTGTCTCTATTGGAGAGATTTCTTTTCACCCCTAGAAAATGTGAGATAGGAGTTCAGCTGGAAGTGGTTTAAATTCAGGTCTTCCACTGCTCAGAAGAGTGCTCTCACCCTACCATGTTCCAGATAAGGCTGGGGAAAGGCACTCTCCATCTCTGCTGTTAAAGCTTTGCAATTGTGCAGCTGAGTTAGTGGGTTATGGAGTCTGAGAGCAGGTTTGTAGGTCTGAGCCTGGCCCCTCAGCTTAGCAAGTGGTCACTTGCCTGGGAAAAAGCATTCTGCCCTCACAGGGCTCTGCATTGCGTTAAACAGTCACTAGATAAAGGATGCCTCTCGATTAAATGTTGTGTGCATAGATACAATTAAAACTGTGAGATGTTCAGAAAATACAATAATGGAGAACATAAAAGTACCTAGATGGAGGTATCCATCTGGTAAAACAAAAATTGAATTGCTCTTTAGCTATGACAATAGTAACACTGCTTGAAGCTACAGGCTTGTGCTCAGCTCCAGACACTCATTAAAAGACATAAATTTGCCCTTGTTTTAACCTCTATTTTCATTAGTTTGGTCTCCAGTGCTACTTATTTCTGGTCAGCAGTGTTTTGACCTTTATTCAGATGGAAAATTGAGGTGAAAGAAAAGAACACTCTGCTGTCACGCTTACATATAAATCTGGTAGCCGAAGGTCTGCTTGTCCCTGTATCATAGCATGAAAAGACTATTTACTTATAGGGCATATGGTGCAGATACTTCTAGCATATTGAACAAGAATAATTTGCAATTACTGTGCAAGTTTGGTCATCACATACCAATCTCACATGCACAGCCTACATTCACTGCAGTGTGATATCATTGCTTTAAGATGGTCCCCAAAGATTCCAGTTCTTCATTTAATTCCTGTTGTTCCATGCATTTCTTATGTTTAGAGGCTCATTTTGCAAAGAGTCAATTGCAGAGTGCAAAATGAATCCTATTTCTGCTTGCTTCAGGAATGTCTGCTATCCTTGTACCCAGCTATTATAAACATTGTAATTACTTCTCTGTCCTTTAAGTGCTGGCTTGTTAAAAGTTCCAGAAGTAAAACCCTTACTTAAAAATCTTCTGCCTGGAGCAATTATCAAACCATTAATCTGTTTCACACTAACAGCTTGTCTAAAAAACATGGACCTTCAAGACCCTTCTATATGTGCCTATTAAAATTCAGTCTCTTCTCTGGATTTTTGTTTGTTTTCTCTGTTTGTAACTGGCTACAGTTTAATGTGTATGGCTTGGTTTACTCCCAGGAGCCAAATCTGATTCTGTTTAAGTGATTATACTTAATATGCAAGAGTCATTAGGTGTGATCAACCATAATGTTTCATTAGAAGGTTTCAAAACATTCAGATTTATGTGTCTGTTTCTTCACTAGATTTAGCTCCTACAGTATACATTTATCTGATCAAATGCAGTTTGTGTCTGTGGGTTGATTTTGTACCAGAGCCAATTCCCTTGTAATTCTATTTGGCACTAAGTTCTCCTTCAAGAAGGCAGCAGTCTTTTTAAGGGGTACAGTATAAGTGACATCTTGGTTTGTGTTTTGCTAGTTGTGTTTCTTTTGCACCCAGGGATGTGTAACAACCATAACAAGATAATCGTTTAACAATACTGAAGCTTGGCTTCATGTTTTTTTTTTTTTTTTTTTTTTTTTTAAATATACAGTAACTTGGCAATTTTATTTTCTGTGCATTAATAAAGTATGCTTTACGTGCGGAGATTATTTTATACACTTGCCTTCTCAAATGGTTTGACTAATGTTTAGAAATGGGTAACTGCAAAGACACTGTGTTATTAAAAACCTTATTTATGACTAGCTGCAGCTAAATGTCTTATCCATACTGGGTCTCTATTTATAAATTTGTTATTTGTTCTGTAGCTTGTCAATAACTTGAGTGCCAGTGCATCTGTTAAATGTCACTTTAGAGTTGCTTCTGAGCGTGTTTTAATCTGGTCAGGCCAACGTTTCCATTTTAAACCAAGTTGTATGTATGCAGAACAGTGTCATCCTGTGGACAGAAATGCTTCAGCCAGAGTGCAGTATTCTGGCCTCCACATCCCTCATCCCTACAGGAGAGTTTTCTGATGAAGTTGTGATGCCGAGAGTAGGGCAACATGCACGTCGTGCCACTCTCTAAACAGACAATTTCTGTCCCACTGGGCAAGTCTTGGAACTAGACATTGTTCTGCTTCTGCTATCTCCTTGTGTTTGCATAGATTTAGACATGCTCACAAAAAAAGACATTTCCTTTGTTTCCTGTCACTTTTATTTTAATATCACCATCGTATTGGTGTGCCTTGTCTGATAGGTTCTTTCTGACCGGGAGATTTGATTTAGTTTAATAATTGTTTATTTAGTTTAGTAATTGTTTTCTACTGACATTGGTGGGAGGGGGAACAGAACTGGGATCTCAGCATTAAACAAACTAAACCAGATCAGCAATGATGAAAGAGTCACATCCACCACAGCAGGTTTATTTGTTTTTATTTTTTTTTCACATTTATATAATATGCCTATCAAACAACCTCTAGGCAGTTTTCTGATCTGAGATTTGTTATTACATCTGCAAAGGATTGGGAGCAAGCCAGAACAGCTGCTAGGGACCAGAAACAATAATTTTTCCCAATGAAAGTGTGCCTGAATATTAACCAGCATACAAAATTAGACAAACTTTTAATTAAGCAATGGGTCTCTATTGCGATAAGCATTGAGGTCAGACTGTTGTGTAAATTCTACTTCTGTCTATCAAGGTCAAAAATGATAGATCTAGTAGTTAAAGATACTGTGAAAATATTACTTAACAAAAAGTTCTTGCAATTTTAACATATTTTTTCTAAAATAATTTTTCTAAAAGATGGTGTGTTTTAACAAGAGCATACCAGCATAATCTGAAAAAACTACCTCCATAAAAATACCAGAATGTCCCAACAGGCTTCTACCACAAGTTAGCAGTTGCTCTGAAGAGTATGTGATATAATTCATTGTTTCTAATAAGATTCTGAGAAGTTATATTTTAACCACCTGCAAAAACAAATACATCAAATCTTTAAAATATAGTTCTTTGCCCTATAAAACTGTAAGAGTTCTGTAAAATTGATATTCAGGGACGAATGTACTCTAGTTAAGTTTCACTCTAAAAATATTTCAGAGTGATTTGTCTCACTTACACGTTTATTAACTCTGATCATTCACCAATCTGAGCAACTAAGCAAGAGAATTCTCTGCCCTCCACGTGCAAAGGACACAGGTCTCCATAGAGAGGTTTAAGAGCCCATTATATATTTCTGCAGTCTACCAATACTTCTTTATTAAAATGCTTCTTAAATAGTTCCCAAGAATAAAGGAAGATATCACCCCAAGACTTCTGGATCATATAAAGATCACCCTGGGAGCGATTTCTTGGATAGGTGCATATATCTTTGCTCAGTGAGATAAATATATATGAAAGAGAAAACATCCTTCCTGCTTTGTTTAGTTTTTTTATAAACTGGGACAGGTACTTGCAGATTTTAACAAATAGTAAATACAATCCCAAATGTAACAACCTGGGAAATTAAAGGGAAGATGTCAGCTTGAAAATATCATTTCTCTCCACATTTTTTATGTATAATATAGTTACAAATAACACGGCTAGAACCACAAGACTATGCATTTTTGGCTTGTACAGTTTACACATTTGACTGTGGTTAACTATCACCCCACTTTAATCTGTAACAGGCTATAGTGAAAGTGTCCCTGTTTTAGAGAAGAGACAATTTACTGCTTATTTGTCATTATAATATTTAGGTGGATCATGAAGAAAGCATTTGTCTATATCTTCATGTACTGTGAAGGAGTGAATTTCACCCCTAGCCATTCCCTTCCTTCTTGAAAAGAGCCTTTAGGAGCATGTCTTTTTTGTCCTTATGTAATCTTGGTCCATTTACCCATCCAAATGGCCTTGTAGAGAGATCATTTTCTAGGCTTATTTCTCTAACCATATTTTCCTCACTGTTGGAAGCCTCTGTTGTCTTCCACCTTTCCACCATATCAACACCATTCTATTTCTCTTACTTTTAAGGGCTGTCATGGCATGTCTCCTCTCTGCACGTTTACTCTTGTACTTCTCTAGCGATTGACCTCCACGTCTGCTTCCTCAGCTCTTCATGATATATTCAGTGAGGAACTTTCCGGGTATTGCCACTTCCAGTGTACAGGAGATCCTCAGAAAGATCTGTGAGACTATCATTTCATATTTAAAATTGTCTTTTGGCCCAAAAGAGAGTTAGTTGCAGCCATAGCACTCATTCCTGATATGACATTCTCCTCCTGTTGATCAATATTGTCTCACTATTTGCTCACGTTTCTCCAATTTCTGTCATCTTGATCCAAAACGAACAGTTTGATGGAGCAGCACCCCCATGTAGCAGCACAGAGACGTAATCTGTGGCTGGATCTGCAGTCTCATGTCTCTGTCAGGTGCCTATTACCCCCCAAACCCAGAAGACTAGTTTTACAGATGAGTTGTGAAACTGAATTTTTAATATATCTTCAAATATCTCATGTTTAAAAAATGTCAGGTCAGCTGAATCTCACGCTTTCATCACAATGCCAATGGGGAAAAATGGTTGACCCCACTAAATGGCTCTCTGTGCCTGTGAATGATTTCAGCACTTCAGCCTCTGCTTGGCTGATACATGTAACTGCTTCTGCTTTTCTGTCAGGAGGTCATCCTTGTTACTATGTAGTTATAATCCCAATAGTGGTGTTCAGTTCATTGCTGCAGCTGCATAAAATTTCTTCACTGGAAGGACAAACTAAAGCGATGAAGGTTTCCCAGGCCATCCAATTCTTTGCGGAAGTGTAGGGGAGCCTACCTGCTTTTCTGAAATGATGTGCCCTGTCACTGTATATTTTTGGTTTTTTTTTTAGCTCAGCACTTTCAGGTAGTCAGGGTGTCTCTTTCTGAGAAAAGACAAACAACTGCTGTACAAGCTGCAAAAAAATTAAATTAGGAGTAACAGACATAGAGGATCTGAAGTCTACTCAGATGAAGGCTTTTGGAACTCTGGTGGAAACAGCTAATGGTAACTTTTAAATCGTTATTCTTTTAATGAACCACTAAAAGAAGTTTGATCTGTGTGTTGTGGAATTTAAGTACAACGAGAAGGACTGAAAGGATCTTCTAAGAGATTTCAGGTCATTCATTACGTCAGACTGGTGTTTTCTGTCACACGTTTTTTGGTGTTGTGGTCGTTTGTAGAAAACCAGAGGTAACAAAACAGACAACTTTGTCTCTTCCTAAGGAGTAGGAAGATTCATGACAGACATATGCCTCCACTTATGTAATCAGTATTCTTTTTTTGAGATTTCTACTTTTTTTTTGACAGTAAATGATCCCAGGGTACCCATATTTGCTAGGTCAGCAACAAGACTGTAACTAGAGTTTTCAGTATTCAGGATGCTGACTATGTTGCTGTCTGAAACAGTCCATCTTCTGCCATTATGGGTGTATTAATGCTGTTTCTTACTTCAGTATAATTTTATTTCTTAGTTGGCTTCCTTGCTTTTGTTTCCACCTAGGGAATGTGCCTGACACACACACATATCTTTACACTCAGAGTGGACACTTCTGTTACCTTTGAGGATTAGAATTGTCATATATTGCTCTTCTCTTGCAATTTGTGATGATCTCCTTGCCCTTGGACAAGGACCAAAAACCTCCTTATATTGATTCTCTGTTCTATGGAGAGCCATCACAGGGAGGGGGGGACTGATCTGGTATCCTTACTCAGTGCTGAGAAGAGGGGAGTGCCACAGCTTTCTGTTCAAATTGTAGTAAGCTTGGAAAAACAAGAGAATTTGTGCCCAGCTTCACAGTGTTTTGTTGCAGCCCAGCCAAAAGACAGTGAGGGCTTGGATTGTCTTTGTGAATTGTCACCAGGGTCTTGGTCACAAATACATGGAATAAGATTCCTAGTTAACCACAGCTAAGAAAACAGGCATTGTGATGTTTCCAAACTGTGAAGTGACATCACTGATTACAGATACTTGTCTTAATTGTAGAAACTGCTTTTTTGTCAGTAACCCTGAAAAATGCAACGTTAGAATTGTCCATTGCTGTTCGGGGTACCTCTTGTGAATCCTGTTTTACTAAGTACTGCAGAAACAGGTATTAAGAAGATAATCTTTCTTAACTTCAGCTTTGGTTATAAGCTCATGAAATGCAAAGCTGACTTCGTAGTAATAATGCAATAGGTTGTAAAGAACAGGCTGCATATAAAGAATAGCACACAGCACTGCATGCTGTTGACATTAACAAGCATCACTGTTTTTATGAGGCTTCTGAATACAACCAGAATTGGAATTTGAGCCCCTGCTAATGAGAAGTGAGGTTGTGGTGATTGGGGGTGTTTCAAGCAACTATTCATCAACAGTGAAAATATTTGAAAATATTTTCATATAAGTTTTTCATGTGATATTCCTCTAAGGCTATATGTACACCTCTATCCAAGTCAACCACCTTGATGGTAGATACATCCCAACAAAAAGGAGAAAGACTTATCTAAGCTGCCTAGACACATTTCAAATGCATAAAGTGGCAGACAGCTTTAGTGAGAGGTGTTGCAGAGTCAGAGACAGTTTTCATGAGACTGAATTTATTGCCTCATTCAGGCTCCCCTTTTGATAGTGTCATCTGGGCCTTGCTGTCAGTGAGCTGTGACAAGGGCACTGTTTCTCAAGTAAAGAAATATCAGCTTCAGCTGGCAGCTCTGGAGGATTCCTGGTCCCTGTAGAAACCCAAGGGGGACACGCATGAACCATACGGGCTATGTAATGTAGTATGCATGGCAGGAGCATTACATGGCTTAGGAGAATTCCTCCCTACCACCCTTGACATCGTCGGGTACATGAGGCATTTTCTCCTTTCTCACCATGCAGTTGACGGTGATGTTTATTTAATGCAATTACAGTTGCCCTTACATTTCTATGCTTCTCCAACCGCAAGCTCACAGAACCTGAAATCCCTGCGTGGTCCATAATTTTTTAATAACCTCAGTCAGTGGCTAGTGTTAACAGTCCTTGGAGTTCTCATATAAAAGGACAGGTTTTTGCCATCTCCATTAGGCAGTGGCAGATTCTTATCCAGCATTTAGCGCATGACATTTGTCACAAAGTAAATTGTCTGGCAACTCCATGGAGCCTCAACCTTCTGCAAATATTTAGGGAATGTTTGTTTTCCCTTTCACTTTACATCATTGTCTGTTTATTAACATTTAGGGAGCGTGATGACATATTCTGCAGTTTAATGACCTGAGTCATTCCACTTAACTTACCTTTTGAGCCCTTTTCCTTTTTTATATATCAGTGCAAAGAATTTTGCAATGCTCTGTAGGAGTGAAGCTGAATGAAGAGAAATGGCACTGTGTTTTGCCAAAGGTTTTGTTTAGCTGCAGTATTTTTGCATGTCAGCATGAGTATATATGATTGTGTAGCTCAGCAGCCATGACTTAGCAAGGCAGCCTGCCACTGTAATGACAGCCGCTGCTTACTTCCTCCCCCTGTGGCTCTGGCTGAAACAAATACTCTTGTATACCAAGGTTTAGGATGCTTCAAGCAAAACTATCTCAAGAAGTAAAAGTCGTTACAATATTCCCCAGGGTTCTGATTTCATGTTTTTTGTTGTGGTTTTTTTTGTGTGTTTTTTTTTTTTTTTTTTTTCCTTTTCTTGCCTTTAATACTAGCTTTATATCCTTGCATTAGTGTAAAACAGCTTTGGTCTTCCTAAGTATCACTTTATGACGTATCAGTCCTTTTCTCAAAATGGGACTGGTTTTATTACTGCTATTGAGTAGATTGACTTAAATTCACCATTTCTGGCAAGAGCGGGCACAAAATTTCATCTCAAATGAAATGTGGGTAGTTTCCTCCTCTGTAATTTCTCTGGAGGTGTGTGTAAATAGGGAAAGACGTGTGTGGGCCAGTGGTGGAGACAGGAGACTAGATTCTATTCTTGGATTTGCTATGGACCTGCAGTGCATCATAACATAAATCAGAATTCAATCACATTATCTGAGTGACTTCTTATTTAAATGTATTTCCTACAAGGTTATCATGCAGTACCTAGCGCTGTTGGGTTTTTCTCCTATTTAGAGTTGTTATAATTATTTTTTTCTTTTTTTCTTACTCTAACATATTACATGTAATTTTTATAATAAGGAATAATATGATCAGAAACAAAAAGAGAGGTGCTTGTCATAGTGAAAATATACTGCTAGAGCTTGTCCTAAATTGTGTGTGGTAACACACATGCACACTCTTATTCTGAGAACTGAGAGGGATACAGTCCTCTGAAAGCAATTGTCGTAGCTCTCCTGACTGAAGTAGAGGCTATTATAGTTAGCAGTAAATGAAGAGCTGCCCCAAAGGCCAAAGCAGTCCATGGGAGCCACTACACTAGTTCTTTTCCATCAAAAACTCTAACCTTACATGCATAAATGCCCTATTATCTCTAATCTGAAGTCACTCCACGCCAGCTGCATGGAACAATGGTTACCGAGCAGTTCCTCATCTTGCACCTTAATATAATTGTTATTAATTAATACAGTCTCTCTCATTATGGTTGTTATGGGGAACCAGATAAAAATGCAACATCAGCAGTTAGGTAACTGCAATTTAATTGAAATGGGTTCATTTGCGGGGGTGCAGATCTGGGAAGGGTGAACGGGCAAGAGCAGGCTCCACTATGCTGCACAGCTAGCTGGAGGTAGGGAGGAGAAAGGCCACCCTCAGCCCCTCTGTTCCTCCCATCATGATACCATTTGATTGCCTTGATTTGTAAAAAGATTTGAGGCAACTCCTTGGAGGCCCCAAGAGTTTAGGAATCAGTTCTGCTCCTGGATAAAAGTGAAGTCTAGCTCATCACGTGCTACACCAGTGTGTGTGAAATGTGGAAACTGCTCTGTAATATCCTCCTGGCTTGGAGAGCACTGCAGTGATTTACTTAAATGTTTTGCATCTCTGCAGCAACGTTTGCTGCCACTGCCGCCTTAAATCTACTATAGCTACGCACCTTTCTGAAGAGTCTAGTGCTCATTTAATTTATTTCTGGTTTTTAGGGGAAAATGCACTAACTGGAGACTGTTACTGTGTAGGTCTCCTGTTAAGATCTTGACCTCAAGCCATATGACTAGTGTCCTAAGGGGGACCACTGAAGTAGCAGTTTGAGCTAAAGGGCTCTACATATCCCTGGGATTTTTGGCACACCCAGCACTGAGGCCTGGAACTGGTAGTGCAATTCCCACACTGTGCTGTGAACATCTTTGGAGGGAAAGTATATTGGTTTCAAAAAGAATTAAATGTGAAAAGAACAATTAAACAATATTGTGTTATTGTAGCAACCAAAGCAGCTGGGCTTTTTTTGTTGTTGTTTTTTTAAAAAAAAGCCACACTGATGCAATAAAAAATGACACAAGAGAATAAATGTATCGAGTTGTTATGGCAACTGAAATATGTAGGTTGGAATTTATGTATCCAGAACTTCTATGTAAGTAAAATAAACATTATCCTTTCTAATTAAAATATCATGCAAATATTATTTATTTAAAAATTATTAGTCATGTTTTCTGTTACAATTAATGACTTTCTGTTTTCTGTTTCCAAGTGTTTGCATTTGCTTCCAGCTGTGGTCTGCTTGTATTTTCAGGGCAAGATTGTGATTTCACTAATATGGGCTTAAATGTGGAGGGACTCCACTGCAGCTAATGAATAAAATGTATGCAGATGGGCACAACTGGAATCAAACCATGTGCTTTAACGTGTTACTCTTACTGTAGCTGACCTCTCTGCTTGGAGGGGCTTTTGGCAGGTGTCATCACTCCATGCTTGAAGGGACCTCCTTGCCACCACAGCACCCTGTCTTTCCCCCCAGCTTGACACAGTGCACATGGAGCTCCAGAGTCTGTTTCTGCATACATCCTGCCCTTTTCAGCTGTAAATTTAGCTTCCAAGATGTTGTATGATAGCCAATTCTAAATGAGCATCCATTAATTATGTTCAGCATTTTAATTTTTCTTGTCCTTTTCCCCCAGCCTTCAGGAGAATTCAGTAATAGCTTCTGCTTTATTTGAAAGAAATAGATCTTTAATATACCAAATTACTCTTCATATTTCATCTTCTTTATGTGCAGCAAAGTGCAGACTGGTGACTGAAAGGTAGGAAATGGGAAGAATGATCATCAGGATCTGACTGAATCCCAGTGAGCTGAGGGAAATGCATTTATTTGTTTAAAGTTTTCATCTCATTCATTCTGATGTTCAGTGGTGTCTGAATTTGCCCTACAGCATTTGGTAACACTGCAGAGAATGTTTTGGAAAATAGTCTGTCAGGGTAAGAACTCAGCCATACCTAAGTTAATTGTCTCCATTTCTTATGTGGATAGCTGCCTGGCAGGCAGCTACAGCAAGGGTGGGTCTTTGCCTGAAAACTGTAGCCAATCTGTCCAGTCTCATGTTTTGAGTCTCATGCTCATGCCTCTGAACGGTGAATCATTTATCTCTTAATCCTTGCAGCAGGGTTCATCTTTGAAATGCTCTTTTTGCTCAGTTTTCCTCTTTACCACGTGCAGCAGGGCAGCAGATCCTTCCAACCATCAGTATTTGGTGTGCCAGGTCTGAGCAGGGGAGAGACTGTACCCGAGCAACAGCCCTTGAAGGACTTGTGTTTTCAAGGACTCTGGTTGCTGCACAGTGCCATGGTCCCTCCCCACTGCAGGAACCATCACACTTGGCAGAGTCCACCACTGTGTGACCTTAGTGACCCTCTGCTCCCTGGAAAAGGAGGCACAATGAGTGCCTTGGTTTGCACCCCAGCTTGAAAATAAAGCTCTGCACAGGTGACACTGGAGATGGAGACTGGATCAGCAAGATGAAGCTCCTGGGTGTGTCTTCTGGTCAGTCACAAGGCTTGAGTTTGTTGTGCCAACAGACTCCAGCCAGCTTCATCTGAACTCTGTCTGGGAGGAGAAAAACTGAAGCATAAACTAGTGTCTCCTCCCTGCCTGAATTTCTTGCTTGAAAGTCAGTTGTCTTGCCCCAGACCAGAGTCACAATGCACTGGATAATTGTGTGATATAGATAATCGGGTTTGAGTATAGGCTTTGTGTTAGCCCAGCCAAAGCAACTACTGAGTAACTGGTAGCTTGAGTGACAGCTTTTAGATGGGTGGTCAAATCTGTGTTGGGGACGAGCAAATGCAAAGTTCACTAGTGTCATTCTGACATCCAGAAACACTCTGAGAGCAAGACTTGCTTTTGGGAGGGTGGAGCAGCATTAAATCAGATCCTGACCTTTCTGAAACACAAGCCCACAGCCACGTAATTGTTCCTGAGCTCTAACACCCTTTTAAGTCTGTCATAAAATCTTCTGAAAGGTTGAATCCATATTAGCTAAAGTGGAATCATAAAAATCCTAGGGTAAAATAAATATTATTGTGATATTTATGCTAACTTCTAAATACAATAATTTTTTTTAAAAATTCAAACACTTGTGCGATTTGTACAGTAGAATCCATGCCCAAATATATATTTTGCTTTCCTCCATTCACATTTACTGGTCAGATTGGGAAGACTGGTGCAAAAAGAACTGTGGTGACATTCTTACAGGGCATAGCTATGAGACCTTGTAGCAATCTGTAAAATCACCCTGACTTGATACAGCTGCAAAGACTGAGCAAGTGCGATGTGATGTGGGGCAAACCTTGATGTCTTCAAACAATGAACCAGAAACCCTAACGTGGAAATAGAAACAAAATCCTTTCTGACGGCTAAATCATTCGACTGGGGATACTGAACTATGCTTTTCTAAAGGGCTTCAGAAACACTTAATTAGGCACCTTCTTTTTTAAAGGATTTTGTGGACAAGAAGAGAGATCTGCTACATTATTTCAGGACTGGAATTTAGGCCCAGCTGAGACGAATGAAACTCTGCCTGGCTTCTGTGGGATTATATTTCTGATTTTAGCTTCTAGCATGGCCTGCTCTGGGATTGTCTGAGTTTTCAGTCATCTGTGATATCGGTGAAAGTTAATTCCTGCCAAAAAATTTGCTGAATGACATTTCTTCCTGTAATAAGGACTATAAGAGGCATAGAAATAGGACTAGCAGGGTACAGAAAGAAGAAAACACATCTTATGGTTTCTAGGCTTATTTCTTTGCATGGCACTGCACAAAAAACTCTTCAAGTCCCCAGCGATGCTTTGACCCTCACAGACTGTCCAAGATGTACAACTCTTTTTTTTTTTTTTTTTTTTTTTTTTGTAGTTCAAGACTCTCAGTAGTAGGAGCCAAAACTGAGATGCTCACAATACATTTAGGAGAGCTGTCAGCTCTGCCTAGGTACAGCAGAAAGGTGCAGCCCTTGGTGGATGGATCACAGACACAGAAGGTGTTCTTGCTGTTGCTGGCATGTTGTAAAGGTTGAACTTGACTTGAGTCCAGTTTTAGTTCACACATGGCTTGAGCAGAGTGCAAGTGGGGTTGGCTGTACCCTGGCGCAGAGGTGTGCTGTGTTCTTTGCTAGCAGCAGTACCCAGTTCAGCTCAGGTTGCTTCCTATTTCAGCATAGCTGCTAAATGAATTAATTTACATCAGTGTCCTGTAAAATGGGTAATTCCAGCATATATCATGTTGCATTTTACTTCCCCCCTGTAGCTTTTTAAATAGTCTAATGATTTTTTTAAAAATGCTTACATTCAAAAAAGTTAATTAAATAAAAGCAGTATCTCTCAGCAGTGTATGTTCCTGGGAGCATTTGATTACCAAGATGACAGATTTCTTGACAGATATTGGCATCCAAAAGTTAACAGATCACTGTTTTTTATACCTTTCTGCTCTTAATGTAAATCATTTGGGGCAAGCTGCCATTTATCTACAGGATCTCATGGGACTGCAGCAGAGCTACCAATTCGTGAAACAGAACCCCAAAAGAGGTCTCAGATCGGCTTCTGTTTTGAATTTCTCTCTCTAAAAGCACACAGGAGAGCATTCCCTAAACTGCTGGCTGTAGGAGAAGGTGCATTAGCTCTAACCCTAAGGCAGTTGCAGATTTATTTAGGCTCATGGGCTGTAGCTCCCCCATGCTCCCACCGGCACTCCTGGTCCCTTTGCAAAACTGATCAGCATTTTCTAGCCACGAAGGGGTATATGTGCCCTAGAAAATATACCATACAGGGTTGTGTGTAAATAAATTCAAAGTCCTGGCAGCAACATCCACAAGCATGGAAGAGCAGAATAATGTTTGCATGTATGTTTTTTATTTTTAAATATTTTTTATATTGCCAGTGTTGGGCCTCACTCCAAGAAGTAAATGTGGTAACTGTTGTGGATGGTTACAAGTACCTCCTATTGATATATTAGGTATAAATTCTGGAGCCGTACGATAGACTGGAGAATTCACCCACTGTTGCAGGATTTGGCTGCTGTAGGAAGGCCTCCTGTAGGAACCCTTGGAAACCCCATATGCCATAATTGCCTGCTCCCTCTGGCTGGTTGCTGGCTCAGACATGAACTGGAACATGCTGCCTGCTGAAAGTGGAACCAGTGACAAGTCTTTCATAATTCAAAACTGTGTACTTTGGCAAAAAATAATCAGCAAGAATTTTGTTGATGCTTGACTGTGACAATTGTGCGTGTCCTAATAAGCTACCAGAAAGATGTGTTATAAGCACAGAAGGGCTTTTCTGAGCACTGTTAAAATGAGATAAAATTAACAAGGTATCTAATGTGATTACTATTTTATTAATAAACATTTAAATAATGCTCTAAGTTTGCACAATGAGAGAGACATTGCCCTGAAGAGATTATGGTCTAAAGAGTCCCTGTTAATTAAAATCTAAATAGATTATCATTAATTATACACAAAATTGGAAGATCACTTTTAGTGTGATCTATGATTCTCATGGTTACTACCCATGTGAACAAAGTTACCAAATGAAGTTTTAATCTGCTTTTGCAACATTTGCTTGTAAAACCTCTTCTCTTTATCTGACCAACTTGAAGAGCATAAAATAATATTTTCTTCTGTGAAGAGGAAGACAGAGTTGTTCCAACTACCAGCCTTCTAGATACAGGGGTCTGATAAAAAGTGTAGACTTTTGTCAGTAGTTTTAATTCAAACTTGAAGTAATTATTTCCAGAACCTTCTGCAAGGATGTATGAGCATGGTGCATGTGCTCCACTGCATTCGTACTGTGTGACCCTGGGGCTGCCAGTTCTGCTACTCATGGTGACCTGAATGGATCGGGAATAATGAGGTGTTGCTAAAATCCTCCTTTTGCATGAGCAGGCAGCTTTTGTATATAAAGTGTACAAATAATTTTAGACACCGTAAAGGAAGGATTGTATGTAATCAAGAATAAGAAAAGACTCATATCCAAGAACACTAGTTTTTAATAAATCTGTCACAATGCGCAGCAAGTGTCCTTTTTTGCCTCTTGCATTATAGAGTCCTGTTTATTTCATAACACAAAGTTAAATGACTATTGGTTTTCAGATGGATTGTTAATGTATACTTTGTTCAAGTTTGGGAACCATATATTATTCTGCTAATGCTTATTGAACCTTAATACCCTGGAACAGAGAGGTGTTCCAGATACATTTACTTCTACTTGGTCTGTTTGTACACTCCTTATGTCCTTGATTTGCTACTCTTCACAATTAATCTGTGACCCATTTCCCTAAGGAAAACAATTGGAACGTTTCATAGCAACTTATGGCATTGTTTTATGTTCTTTCAAAATTTTTGAGTCAGCTAATGGTGAAAAATTTGAGGGAAAAAAAGTATGTAATATATAAACAAACTAGAGTTCCTTATTCAGTTTTGCAGCTGCACTCATTTGATAAATGCTACCATACAGTCATAGTTTCTGCTGAAAATTGTCAAACCGCTTTTGAGAAGCTGCAGAAGCTTAGCTCCTTTAGGACCCAGGGAGAGTTTGGTCTTGATTAGAGCAAATAAATAATATATTGATTTACATAGTTTATATTGTTGCCTGTAAATAATAACAATGGAAAACACTTATGTCATGTATTCAAAGAAAGCAAAGACAAAATGAAAATTTGTATCCATGCTTTTTAGCTCCTTGTAAAACCAATTTTCCCTTCCTGAAAGAAACACTTAGGGAGTTGCTTGGATTTTCTGTAGGCTCTGAGGAAGATCATAGAATCACAGAATCATAGAATGGTTTGGGTTGGAAGGGACCTTAGAGATCATCTAGTTCCAACCCCGCTGCCACGGGCAGGGACACCTTCCACTAGCCCAGGTTGCCCAAAGCCCCGTCCAACCTGGCCTTGAACCATTCCAGGGAGGGGGCAGCCACAGCTTCTCTGGGCAACCTGTGCCAGTGTCTCACCACCCTCACAGTAAAGAATTTCTTCCTTATATCTAATATAAATCTACCCTCTTTCAGTTTAAAACCGTTACCCCTCATCCTATCCCTACACCCCCTGATAAAGAGTCCCTCCCCATCTTTCCTGTAGACCCCCTTTAAGTACTGGAAGGCTGCTCTAAGATCTCTCTGGAGCCCCAGCTCTCTCAGCCTGTCCTCACAGGGGAGGTGCTCCAGCCCCCTGATCATCTTTGTGGCCTCCTCTGAATGTAGTGAGATGCAAGACCTGGGTTCAGTTCCTTGCTGTCCTGCATAGTTTTGGCTTGGTTGCCTTGCTATCTCTTCGTCCCTTCCAGGTTACAAATGGGGGATATGCAACATCATTTGGTGACAAGAAACAAGGCAAAGGAATGCATGGTTCTCTGTGACAGCAAGCGTGTTAAGCTAAAACTCTAGAGAGGACATGCATGGAGTCCTGTGTGCGCAGCCCCATGTAGTGCTGAGCTGCTGGGCCTGATCCAGCATTTAAACACATTCTTTACCAGAGCAAAAGGCTAATGCCATTGGTTCCAGTGAAGTTAAAAGCACGTGTCTAAGTAGTTGCCTGGATTGGGGCCAGCATTCAGTCATTTGCTGGATGGTGCCCTAAATAAACAATCTAGTATCAGAGGAGAAAACATTTGAACATGTGGATGTGATTTGGCTGTTTCTGTGGCACTGGTTTGTTGTTTTCTAAGTTGTGCTGGCAATGGTTGGTCTGTTTAAAATGCTAACAATTTCTTGCCTATTGTGTTAAAATTGACTGCACTTCTGGTGCGCAGGCTAAAAAAGGATGGGTCTAAATCACTCATGGTGTCTGTGATGCTCAGTGCTGACAGATACAAGACACTGTACTCTGAATTCACTCTGCTTTCCTGTTCATGCTCTTGCAAAGTGCCCAGAAGTTTTGTGAAATCCGAGTTAGTGGCAGTCATCATGTTTCATTCAAAGGCTAACTCTTCAAGCACATTTTTGCAGGGCAGAGCGTTGTAAACAGAGATGTCATTTATAATATTTATTGTCTTAATGCAAAATTTACAATAATGTGTTAGATTTCCAGCAAGAAAATTGAAAAAACAAATATAGCCTTTTACTATATCTTCTATTAAAGATATTTGAAAAAATACTATGTGTTTTATGAGGGTTTTCTGTAAGCAATATAAGATTAAAATCTGTGTAAATGAAAGAAAGGTAACAAAAAAGGCATTTGAATTTAAAAGATTTGCAAATATGGCTAATACACAAGCATGAAACCTTTTCAAAAATATGTCATTTAGGAGAATGTAGTGAATTAGAAGTGAGAAATCAGGCCAGGTAATTCAGTTGCTTCTGTAAGAAGATCTTTTCCTGCAGCTACTGCGGATGAGAACCCCATTACTGTCCGCAGGCCTTTTTGGCAGGGCACTGATTTCCTTCCTTATCTCTATGTTCTGATGCTGAGAGCTGCAGAGCACCTTGAATGCCTTCTGAAGTCAGCTAGAGATTATGATAAGAATCATCTTGTAGATTTAGCCTACTAAGACTTTTACAGACTTCCATGAGGGCTATAAGATTAAACCCAGAAATTTTTGCATGACAAAACACTGAGGTGAAAATCTTATGTATGATCCACCCGATATTTATCTGAATTCAGGCTACCCTTTTGTACATGCATGCTAATCTTTACATTTAAGTGTAATAGAATTATAATGCACATATCTCAGCTGCTTTATTTAATTTTTTCCCCCCTCTTTAGTCTGCAGCTTCCAATGGATCAGAAGGATCTGGACAATGTGGTGAACACAATAAGGAGAATCAGACTTTTGAAAATTATGTGGTAGACATGAAGACAAAGGTATGGTCCACTCTTTTGTGATGGAGAAAGAAATCATTATTTAGTCAAGTTTTGCTGGAGGTGAAATGTGTAGAATATATTGAATTTGAGCTCCTGCAGTCATTTTTTTGCTGCTTAATGACTGCATGTACATTACCACATTCAAATGAAGTTTATGGCTGCAATTTATTGCTGTATGTTACTAGCCCTGTGCATTTTCTGCTGTTCTAGTCAGGATTTACTTTTTATTTTTATGTAAAAATGTTATTAATATCGATGATGGTTCTACAGGTTTGCTGATCTCAAGGTGGTTTCACTTCAGTGTATTTTTGAAGTCTGAGGTGTTGCACAGTTAGTAAATTTTATTCAAGGTGTTTTCAGTCTCCCAGTGTGCATTGTAGTTTATTTTTTGTCTGGAGTCAGTATGGAAGTATATGAATGTCAGCAAAATTATGATTTTTCTATGGGCAGTCTAATGATACCTACCATAAAACTACACTGAATAGTACACGAAGCAATATGACTTCATGGCTGTGGCAAGGGGGTATGTTACACTTCTCTTTCTAACAGTCTCGCTGCTTGCAGTGGTGAAGTTATAAGTGTTTCATTATAGTATCTCCGTTATTTTCATAGGTTCACAACTTGGCTGGAACAATTCTCTTGGGCTTAGATATTATTATGTAGACTTTCAGCCTTGAAGTCATTGTGTATTTTTTCTTTTCTATGTGAAAGAAAATTATTAAGTTTTCTTTTAATGTTAGCAAGCTGGAAATATGATGAAAAGGAAACAGACATTAACTGAGTTGGCATGCTTATGTGATACCTTGTAGTCTTCAGCGAAAGTTTTTCCTAACAGTGGAAACTTGCAGATTATTCTTCTTGTCTAAGGCTTTTCCATGGGCTTTGTTTACCTTTCTAGATCAATTTCTGTGTTCGTTAACTTTTCAAGATCTAAAGAACTAATTGTCTAGCATGACTTTCTGAGTTTCTTGTGTTCCTGTATTCAGTTGATCAGAGAAACTTTTGTACCATATAGGACCATGGTGCTACTTGAGAGTTGGAATACAAGAACATATATACTCATTGAAATTAGTCTCTATATTTCTGGAAGAAATTATTTCACCAAAGCAAGGAATTATCGGAAGCTTGATATATACCCTAAATACATTGTGTTCGTGAGGATGTTGTAGAAATCATGGGATGTAGTGGGTCCCAGCCCAATTTCACAACATTTCCAGTATGAATGCCCAGCTGAACAATGCACCATCTTCCCTACTCAGAGTTATGATACGGTGAACTCCTGGACTCAATGTATCTCCACCAGCAGTTCTATGTACTATATTTTCATGCTGTTTGTAGCTCTCCAGCACAAGGTGTACATGACAGTAAACTCCAAAAACTGTCAATTTCATTGTCAAACTCTTAAGATGTTCAGAGCTCTGAGTGGTATTTTCTTCACTTCCCAGTACAATGGGATAGCAGATAGCAGATGTTTTGTTTTCATTTCCTGGAACTTGTGGCTTAGTGTGTCAATTCATTTGAAAGAGTAATTTTGTCTGATTTCTTTTTCAAGTGACTGTGCTTGAGTGTCAGTGGCACGCTGCTATGACAGTGACACATAGCTATTTAGGACTGGCTACATGTTTAAACATATGCACCAGAGCTTTTCAGTTGCTGATGATCAATTGGTTGTTAGATTTACTTCCCCAGGCAGAATGCTCAGGAATTAAAATGAACTCTTCATTCACTATGGATCTTGAGAGCGGAGAGCCACTTCAGGACATACTGCCCTTGAGTACTGTGTGTTTCTATTGCAGAGCATCCCAGCCCACATAAAGCCAGTGGATCATTTGTAACTGAAGCACTTCTGTTTTATTCTGAATAAGGGATTCTGTGGGAAGCAAGAGAAAACAATTATGGCTTTGTATGGGAAATAATAGATACATAAAGCATTAGGCGTAAGTTTTAAATTAATGAAGGTTGCAGAGCTTTCAAAAGGCTAGCTTCTCCAAGGCCCTTCAGAGCTGTAGGATGGCTCAAGGACCTTTCCCCATCCTCTGCTCCACACCCTATGATTATGAATGTGTGTTTCCTACAACCCTACAAATCATACTCTGTTCCCAGTTTGCCTCACTGTAGACCCCTAAGCTGGTGAATTTGTGGGAATGAGACTACTAGAGAGGTTGCACTGTCTTCATCTTTGGACATTTTCAAGACCAGACTGGAAAACTGCCTGAATAACTTGATCATACCTTGCTGCTGAACCTCCTTTGAGCAGGAGGTTGGAATGAAGACATCCTCAGGTCCTTTCCATTGTCACTTATCCTGTGATCCTTTGATTACACTGACTCCTGGAGAGGAAGGGCAGCAACCACCCTGCTGTCCCACTGAGCACCCTTGAAGGCAAATGACTTTACACACCACCGGCTGCATCAGCCAAGGGCCAGGTATTACAATAAGGCCCTCAGCAAGCAGGGCCAGTGAAGTGCAGGTTGTCTGTTAAAAAACCCCAAAATACCTTTTTTTCTTGCTTTTGAGTGCTAAGGCAGTGCTTAGTTAAAGTGGTGTGAACACCCATGTATTGAATAAAAGGGTGGTAAGCTGGGCGTGTACTTGGGACAGGAAGAGAGGGAATCCCCTCCACAGCTGTGAAGCAGAAATCAAAATTTTCTGTGGCTGTTGAGCCTGGGTCCATCGTGGCCACTTGGGGGCAGAGTCCTTGTGATGAAGGATTGGAGTTGCTTGTCCAGCCTTCACTTTTCCCTGCGCCCATTTTACCATCTCCCTGCAAGGCTCAGAGTGGCGAGGTCTGTGCTTCCCTACTGAAAAGCAAATTGTATTTTTCCTTTTCATTGAGGAAGCTACCGGCCAGAGTAATTGGTCAAGGACTCCAACACTGATTGTGCTAAATAGCAATGAAACTTGCCATGCATGGGAGAAGGGAATGATTCTTGTTATAGACTCTGCTTGAGGCTCTCATGGGCCTGAGGCCAGTTGCAGGACTGCTGCTGTTAGGGTTGCTGCAGTCAGGAGGGGCAGAATTGCTAATTTGTTGATCTTTAAATTAACACCAGCACTCATGGGCTTCTGATTCAGCCTGGGAACTGCATTAAATTTCTTAGTGACTAAGGTATACAGAACTTCACGCCTTCTGAAATTTGTATTAACTTTTCTTCCTGACTGAAGCAGAATTTATTCTGACAATTCATCTGTAATATAACTCCTAACTACATATCCAGGATCTGTGAGATAGGTAGTTTCTCTTTTTTTTTTTTTTTTTTTTTTTTTTTTGGTGTAGCACAAACCAGTCCTAATAATGAGGTTGTCTCATGAGATTTTCCCTTCTAGCATATAATTAGCATATAACTTGTATCCTGGTGTTAACCAACTAACCAATTGTGATGCACAACAACCTAGCTGCACTCAAGTGGTATAAATGAGATCTGACTATAAAGACATAAGTTCATGACTACACCAGTTGCCCTCTTGGAAGAGACATAATCAGGAAAGTATTTGTAGCTTGTTTGGGTGCAATATAGGACCTGAAAAGAAGAAAGAGTATATAACCCCATGTGAAAGACTGGCAATTTAATGCCATCATCAAGTACTCTATAGTACACAATTTAAGATACATTAGGAGTAAATAAATCTTTCTCCACATTTGTAAGAGGATGTGTGTGTTTATGCGTTCTCTGTGTAGGTGCATAGAGCTCTAAATAGTCACTGGCTAAATTTTCCAAGATGCTGACGTTACTAATGCTGTGTTTCTTACTGTCTACTCCAAAACTTTGAGACCTAGTACTCTTGTTTTTCTTAATTTCTACTGAGAAATTTAATTAGAGATAATAATGAAGCCAGTTTTGCTTTTTTTTAAAGAATCAGTTTCTCTTTACAATTTTTGCTCTGTAATAGTTGGGTTTCAAAAGAATTTAAGAAATGTTTAAAAAGGTGTGTCATAAAAGATTTTAAAAAGTCAGAGAATCTCTGTTGTTCCTAGGTTTTACAGAAGCTTGCTTTTGCAAATACTCAGTTCAGCTGGATGTTACAGGCTTTGGTTCTAAATATAATGGCCTAATTAAGCTCTATGCTTTGGTTATCCAAGTGGAAGTACCTGGATACAGTGAAGATTTTAATGCCAGAAAGGAGCATTAAATTGTCCAGCCTAAATTACTGCATTATACAGAACATCACATTTCACTCACTCACCTCATATTGTTTGTTTGTGTATGACTTAAAAATAGACACCTTGGTAAAATTAGAGGAGAAGGAAGCAGTCACCTGGGTAAGTGATTTTCACATCGTGGTCCTCAGAGCCACTGGTATCTCAGTGGGAAATAGTTGTTATTCTTCCTGTATTAAGGCTTCCCAACAGTCAGAGCTCATCACAGAGGTTATTTTTGACCATCTAAATCAACTACGAGCAACTATAAACCATCTCTTTTCACCCCAGATGGCTGCTTCTCAATTTGTTTGGTTTTTGGGTCAAGTCTTTCTATAGTAGATTTCAATCATGATCATATGTACAGATAACATGAAGGCTGGAAGAGCACAGGAAAAAATAGAACTAAGCAGCAATATGACCTGCAGAAATTAGAGCAGAAAGAGGTGTTGCTAATGAAGGGTAAAGTGGTGCCAAGGATTTGAAAATCTTATACTTGGGGAGAAAAAGTGAATGGAAAAAGTACCTGGTTGGAGGAAGAAAATGAAGCAGCTCAGCCTCTTTTTTGTGTTTGGGATGGGTAGTTAATGAAAATGAGGAACTGTATCCTTGGGAGAAACACTGGACATCCATTGATAGTCATCTGTTCCCATACTGCGACCCTGACTTTGTTGAGTCATTGATAGATGTGTGTTAGAAGGTATGACCAGGAGCTCTGGCAACCAAAATGAGCCCATGGAAGGATGGAGCTGGGGTCTGTGTCCCCAAAAGCATGGGTCTCTTCTGTCTGGGGCTACAGGAGATGCTGAGGGTAAAACGTAGGTGGCAGCATTTCAGGGACGATACTGCTCAACGATGCACTAAGCTTGGGTAGCACATGTGCAAATCCTGCTCTGTTAAATGCTCATTGTTGCGTTTTATGGAAGGAGGTGACACTCAAAAATTGGAGGAGATCAGGAGGAAACTTTTAGGTACACTGATGGAGCCTGATTTTCCCAGATACACACGAGTCATGCTGTTCACATACGAAAGGGTTCAAACCCTCTGTTTTCCATATAAACTGTACATGGGATCATGAATTCACTGGGACAAGCTCACAGAAGTAGAGTTACTTGCAAGTAGAAACATTTACTGTTCATGCACTTGGAGACCAATTTCAAAATATATCCCCATATGCCAGTTTCCAGTATGATATGAAATTTTACAGCCAAGTCATTAGGTAATTATATGTATGGAAATATTTCACACCTTACTAGATCAGCTTGAATCTACCAATTGGAAGAGAACAAACTGTTGGATGCTTTACATCTAAGTGTTAAAATATCTCCTGTTTTAAGAGTTGACTGAATTCCCTTTTATCCTTTCATGCTTAGAGCACAAGCATGGCTTAGGTTAGACCATTTTAATGGGATAATTTTTTTTAAGGAGATGGTTAATTGGTTCATATTTCAAGGATGTTTGAAAGTTCCCTGTTTCATATAATCTACAGTTGTCTTGTCTGACTGTTTGGCTACTGGACTAAACCTCAGTAGGGAGAAAACTTGCAAGTTCCAGTGCAGCCTGTAAACACAAATCAAGTTTGTTTTGTGCACATGTGGTTGCTCAGAGTGAGTTAAAGTTTTAGACACAGTTGCAAGTGCGTTGGAGACTTTCTCTTTAAGATGTTATATCCACCAAGACTTTAATAGTTGGGGGAGGGTTGGTTGCTCCCTGACCACATATCTGATTCACTATGGATTTTGTAACTTTGGTAGCAGTGACCTCATTTTGGCAAAATAATGTGTGTCATTTACTGAGCCTCTTGCTGCTTTAGCAATCACAAGAATATTAAGGTTATAACCTGAGTAATTTATGGAAGAGAGATGACTCTTAAATATCCTTTTATTTTCTTGGAAAGGCTTATTTTATTGAAAACACATTTCAGCTCTGAGTGAGAATGAGAGATCCTCAGCAAAGCACCCAGGGGGAATTGTGCTGTCCAGTGTGTTGAAAAGGTGAATTGTAATGTATGGGTGTCTAGACGTTTCCTCTTGTTGCTGTCAACAGTCCAGTTGGCTGTATTTTTTTTTCCAGTGAATAGGAGCATTGATTTTCCTCTCTCTTTGGCCAGAGCTTTCATTTTACATATCTTTCCCCTTCTGTGTCTCTTTCTCTCTCCCTCCCTCTTTCTTCTCTCTCTCTCTCTTCCTCTATCTGTAAGAGAGGGAAGACTTTAAGAGCTGACAGCGAGCTTTCTAACTCAGAATGATTCATGTAAGACACCTGAAAGGCAAGCTCTGCACCAGCATCACTGCAAGAAAGGTAGGGCTTTGGGGGCTAAGCAGTCTGTAAAACTGAGCAAAGCATACAGAACATGAGATAAATGGATTAAGTCTGTGGATCTGTCAAAGATGCAAAAAGTTTGGAAGAGAACTTAGGGAGTTTTTAAGCTCTGTTGTTTGGGGTACTTTCTTTTAATTAAAACTCTGATTTATTTTTAATAAGTGTGAAAAAAAGGTGCCCCTCTGTAGCTTTCAATAATGTATATAATGTGGGGTTTTCTTTCCGTGGATGGTAAACTATAATTATACCACTTTTGTGCTTCACAGACCTGCGTGCACGTGTAAATATGCAATTCCCTTTTTGTTCCCCTGACTGATTATTTTCTGTTATACTTTCTGAAAGTTCGCCTTATCCAGCTGTTATTTATATTCACTTCCTGAATCTGAATCTGACCTAGTAATTCTGAGTGATTGTAGATGTGACGCATGAGCTCTCGCACACACCTTAATGTTTCAATCATGCACTTCAAGCAATATGTGTTTGTAGGAATCATGCTCTTAATAAAAACCCTTACAACCCAAAGCAGTTGTTTTGGCAGAGAAGTGACAGCACTTTGATAGATGGGCCTGATAGTTGTGTGTGTTGTGCTTGCTCGGAGTTAGTAGGAAAGAGGAGGGAGAGAGTGAGCGAGAGGGGGGAGAAAAAAAAAAGACAGGGAAGGAGAGAGCGAGAGGGAGAGAGATTGAGAGAGAGAGAGAGAGAGAGAGACTTGGCAAAGGAAATCTTATGGGTATACTGAAACAGCAGATCAGAATTGTGAAACCAGAGCCAGGGCTGAAATGTGATGCTTTTGCTCTTTTGTGCTTGTTGTGGTTCTCATCTTCCCATTTAGAAGGCTGCATACCATTCAACAGAATATTTTGATCACAGATTGAACAATGCAGCAATCAAGCCTGATAAGCCACCTGGAAGTTTTGCTTGAGACGATTTCTAGTGGGTTTTCTGATCCCTGTGAGCATCATGACTGCCTTTAGCATTGTGGAGGAGGACTCGAGTTTCTTATGAGGGCCCCACTTGGAAAAGCAGGCTGTGCAGATTCAAGCCTCCGGTTCTGTTCATGCTGTTCAAAAGCCTTTCCTCACCCTTGCTGATTTGTTTTTATGATTTACATACACTCCTGTGGAGATTTACAGAATGGATTGTCTGTGCATTGTCACGACCAAGGTAGGACTGGAAACATTGCTGTTATGTGTACATATTTCTCTGCTATTTTTCTGTTCCTGTAATTAAATAGATTGAGCATGTACTGTGTCAGGTTGCAAGATAAAGTGATAAATAAGCTTTGCTTCAGTGAGCATTTTGTTCTCTTTTTCTGTAGATTATGCAGTTTGTTTCTATATCACTTCCTAGATGATATGTAATTTACTTATTTTTACTACCAAAAGGAAAATGATTTAATATTTTATCTTAGCCTATGCTTGTGTCTATTAATATCTCTAGCTACTAGAGCACTTTCAGAATACATGGTATAATGCACATATTTTATCAGCTTATCAGTTTATTCTGTATAAAGAATAAAAAAAAAAAGGGGGGGGCATTATATGGGTCCTAGGAATTTAAAGAGGCCAATCAGATGTAGTTTAGATAGTCATGATGTTTCTGATTGGAGAGATATGAGTTTCTTGTGGCTTATTGTGGCTTTTGGGGGGAGAAGCATAGCTTACTTTGCATCTCTAGGCCTGAGGTCCTAGATGCCCTGGTCCCCATTCAGCACTCTTATACTGATGTTAGATCTAACCTGACTGTTTTGGAATGGTCCTTCTAAATAATTCCTTCCAAACGTGATTCTAAACAATTTTTTATCCGCAATAACGGTGGCAGGCTAGGGACTATAGGCTTAAGGACGCTTCCCAACTTAAAGATCTAGGGTAGGGATAAGCTGAATGATTCTTTGAGATGTCCCCAAACTTAGCAAACTAATTAATATTAAATAACAGGGAGATAATCAGAGAACTCCCTTACTGTTGTGACAGGGCAGGCAGCTCACCGCATGTTTGTAACCGCATTTGCACATGGTGATAGTATTTATAAGGAGCAGTTACCAGGGGAAGTCCAGACATTGGGGTTCAGCACAGTTGCTTCTTGTTCAGGTTTATTTTTGATGAATTTCATAATTTCCATAGGACTTGCAAAATGCCTGGGATAGCCAGAACACCTGAAGACTGCGTAAATGATAAGGCAAGCCAATGGTTAGCACTGCTGTCATCATTGCTGTTATTTTTTGTGTCATGGCCATGCAAAATAGGGACCCCAATCCGTGACACAGTGAAGGGCAGGAGGAGAGACCCCGAACACCCATGGGCAGCAACAAGGGGTGCTAGGTGGCCGCCACAGAGAGCAGGGAGCATGGTGGAGCCGTGGAAACAGATGCGAGCTGTCATTCCCATCTTGTCAGTGCAGAAAACCATATGGGAAAAGAACAGGAGGTGAATGAAGCGTACACTCCTTCTGTGGCCTCATTCACCTCCTGTTCTTTCCAGGTCCTTCTGGCTCCCACAAGCCATGCTGGATCTGAGAGTACATCCTCAACCTGCCCTGAAGCAGAGCGGAGGCGCCCACGGGTGCCCATTGACGCAATACCAGTGAAAAGTGCTCAGCGGTGGTGGTGCAGCACTGCTGAACAAAGCTCGATGCAGGATCATGCTAAACATCCAATTTATACTCCCACATGTTGCTCTTCAATTGAAAATAAGCTGGAAGGTTGAAAAAAAGAGCTGTGATTAGCCCTACTTCTGTGTGTCCAGTGGTGCAGTGGGGACCTGCAATCCCAACGATCCTTAGCCTTGAGAGTTTGGCAAGGATGTGTGTAGTAACTGGAGTTGGGACAGGGGAATAAGTCTACTTTTAAGATGGTATAATTGGGAGAAGAACGTGGCCCAGTGCCTTTTTAATATATATCAAGAGATACCACTTTATTTATTTTATGAATTGGTGATGAAAGTTTCCACTGAACATTTTCTCAGGGCCTTACGGGCATTAACAAATGTAGACTCACCGTCATCTCACTACTGCTGCTGCTCTGAGCAGGGCTCCCAACTCCATCTACACACAATATTTTTCCTCCCAGCTTTTCTGCCTCTTGAATCCGCCACTAAATGATTGAAATGATCTGAAAGTCAAGCATACGAGCCTCAAATATTCAACTCCAGATATTTAGTCTTTGCTGCCAACTTTGATGTTGGAATGAGATAGGATTGTGAATTGTAGGTGACCTGCTATTTGGATGCCTGTGGGAACACCATATTAACATATGTAATTGAGCTGAATAATGGCAAAAATCTAGTTTCGGAACACTTTCATATTGCAAAGGCTTGAAGCCAAATAAATTACAGTTGATGTTCTCATCTAGTTTGGTGCCATATTTAAATAGCTGCATCAGTGACATTATATCGTATTGATCCATAATCTGCTCTTACGTGCTTTATTGTGCATTGGACTAACTCTACTTCCTTTAAACCTACAAAATTTTTATGGCATCAGTTTATGCCAATTTTCAGCAATATAAGAAGAGCAGACCTTTTTCAGAACATTTGAGATTTTTTAAAAATTCATTTCAATAAGCATGACTTCTACAGCGCAACAGTATGGTCATTTTTGGCCTCAGATCTGTTAATTACCCTTATTTGAATATCCATTTGTCTGATTTGTGCAAATAATTGACATTCTCATTCTTGTAAAAGTGGATCTTAATGTCAAGAGGGAGTAAATACATCAGTTTTATTCTCCAGATCTTATAAATAATAAAAAGGGAGAAAAAGATGATTTAAACTGCAAAAGATGAACACTGTTCAAAAAGTTGACATTTTTAACACATGATCATTAAATTTAGTCTGGAATGTTCAGTATTTCCAATCTATAGAAAATGACATAAATGTTGTGGTGGAGTGAATATGCCCTTGTAGATTATGTACGATGTTCTAAATATCCTGCTTTGAACTCTATATGATGAAGGACGCCATCTAATAAAATTAATTTCTGATGTACCTTGCCAAATCTTAAATCCTACTGACATTATTTTTTCAGCCAAAGTGTAAGAGATATTTAAGATAGAATTAAGATATTAATTTGTACAAATTCTTCCTCTTCTTTTTTATTTCCTTCATGTTTCCATGCATTTCTGAACACAGGACTTAGAAAATACCGAATCAGTCAAGGAGGACTTCTTATGGTCTCCTAGTTTATTTTAATTGATCGTGTTCCCAGCATAGCTTCTTTCTTTCACTGTCCCATAAAGCATGTTATTTTGTGACATTATTTTATCATTAGGAAGAAATCAGTATAAATAAAAGCTTAGGTCAAGATTCCATCCCAGTGGGAGCACCAGGAGTTTTTGAGAAGGAAGAACATTCCCACTGTGCCTCCCAACAGTCAGAGGCAATATGCTGTCCTCTCCTCTAACTATCAGCTCTCCTTCCATCCCTCTGCCTTTTACAGAATTATGAATACAACAGGAGCTGCCGCTGGTGAAAAAGAAAATAGATAGCTCTATGTTGCCCTACAAGATTCACTAAAACAGGGGCTGCTTCACTGAAACTCCCAGTTCTTGGTGTCAGGTGGCTTAGAAAAGATGATCAGCTTTCCCTGGAAAAAAAACCAAAAAGCTTTCTGGTTGTTGTTGCTACAAAGGAGAGCTCAGAAGTGCAAACTCTAAACATCTAAAACCCAAAAGGCGAATCAAGGAAAATCAAAACGTATTTTTCTTTTTTAAATCTCATGATTTCAAGGTGTCAGATTCAGGCTTTTTGATACTTGCAGCTGGCAATCACAGCAGGGAAAAAAAAAAGACAATTGAATAATACCACAAGTGGCCATCCAGTCCTCTGTCACAAGCAGAGCTAGCTAAAGACCTTCTCCTAGGATAGAGATTTTAAAACTTCCTGGACAATCCAGTCTAATGTTTTATTATCCTTAACATTAGTAATGGCCCTAAGAAGTGTCAATGTTGGTTGCCACTGATGTCACCTCTTGTTTTGTTTGGGAGCTGTATTTTGAGTTTTGCTTAAAATCCCAGATGCTATCACCTGAAAGCTTCTGTGTTTTAAGAAGAGCTTGCAAAGTGTACGTATAGACTAGACACCAAATAAAATAATCCCAATGTATTCACAAAACCTAAACCACTAGCTGTTTGCTGCCTGAATCCCAAGTTCACAGCACTGAGCACTGGCAGCAGTAGGGTTCCTGTGACCCAGAGCTGTGTCCTCCAGCTTGTAAACTGGAGAACTGGCCACCTTCAGACCCAGGGAGAATGCCCAGCTTGAACTGGTTGGTTTTGTTAGCTACAAAAATAAATTTCCATCATCAAAATGTTGAAAATTCTGCAAAAATTATTCTTTCTTAGAGGTTCTTGTTGCCAGCTTTCACTTAACTCTGTAGTGGTTTAAGCCAGATCACTCACTACACAGGTTCCATTCTTAAATCAAGTGTCACTGACCTCTGTGGGAAAATATGATTATTCATGTGAATGAAAAAAGATCTTGTACATTTGGGGTTTTTATTTTAGAGTTAATGACTCAGTTCATTTCTGCTAGTGAAGAAGCTTGGGGTTTTGTTTTTAGTTTTTTCGGTTTTTTTAAATTCTGTGTTAGTCTAGTTTGGTAAATTAACAGTATGTCTTCATGGCTGTCCATCTAGCATCTTTTCTAACGATTTAGTTCAAGTGTTTAAAAGAATGAAATAAAGATGGAAGGAAAAAACTCTTTTGCAATGGTGCTGGGAAGCAGGGTGATATGCTTGTTTATGTTGTTAATCCATACCAAGGTTGAATGTGTACAATTCTGACTGGAAAAGTTGCCAGGAACCAGCAACATCTGTCTATCTTATTTTCTTCTGCTCATCCGGCAATGTATTTGTAACAGGGACCACCAAAGTATGTACTTAAGGGAAAACTCTGACACATGTGTGAGCAGAAGTCTCAATATGCACAATGGTCATGGAAAATAAGAAGCTATTGTGGTCAAGTACGGGACCAACATCTGGCTTAGAGACCCTGGGTATGGTATGACTCTTCTGTAGGTCTCTCCTGATCCACACTCTCATCACTCCACTTTGCAGCATGAATTTAAGAGTAAAGCAGAGAAGATCTATAAAATTGACCCCTTGTCTTTTTGTCAGAATTAGCTTTCCTTTCTCCATAGTTCCAACATGGAAGACAAGTCAAAATTCAGAGCTCATCCACTTCAATAGCATCTATGTGAATCTGAGTGAGGAGCTGCTGTGACTTGGTTAGTTGAGTTTGAAACAACCAGTCTACATTAAGTATGTCATTATAAATCCCTGTTGATAGTGCGCCACGCTTGGGAAAGATAGGGGCAGGTCTTGTATCCCTCATTCAGCATTTAGCCAGCACAATTGACTCCCACTGCCAACCCAGTTGATTTAAAGGTTGTTTTTAGAACTTGGCTGAAGAACTGAAAAATGTGAAGGTGGCACTACTGGAGGGACCTCACTCTTCCAACCTTTCTAATTTAGAACAGCAGCAAAACCAGTCCCAAGATGTTCCCAGAAGGACAGAATGGTAAATCAGAGCAGGTCATCTGCTGGAGGTGGAGAGCAGGTCCACACACTATATGCCAGCTGCTGGTCTTGCTTTGCAGAGGTGAATCCACTATGAGGACCTTTGGTTATGGTGGTCTGATGCCAATGCAAATAGCTAAAACTTACAACATTTATTTATGTTGAAATGCTTTTGTAATAGACCTTACTGTTTCATGCCCTCTGCCCCCCCCCCCCCCCCCCCCATTATATTGTGTTAATCTGAAAAAACTCTATGAGTTTTAAAAAGGTATATACTTCAAGAATGACATTCAATTTGTTTTGTGGGACTCCCTACAAGATCAGCTATATATGTCCAAGAAGCTGTAAAGTCAGTCCCAAAATTAGGAAATGATAAAGCTAGGTATAAATAATGAGGTTGAACCAGTGCCTCAGGTGTTGTAGACTAGTAAAATCTTACCAAAACCAGCAGAGCTGTAAAGAGCTACATGAGGATCTGATTTAAATTTTGCTGGATATGAAACAAGAAAATAACCACATTTCTACGTGCCCGCATATTGTTAATTGTGCTAAATAGATCTGGGCAACATTTGTTGTTTTTTCTTTGCAAGACTTCAGGCTTTGAATCATTGCAGTTTGAAATCATAAACTGGGTAGCTAAGTTTTTTGTGCTGAATTTCCTGGCTATAACTAACTCAAAACAAAGGAAACATAATGATTTTCCCCCCAGAGATTCACATTTAGCTAAAATCAAAATCTTTTTCTATAGTCATTATTAGGTGCTGATGAACACTTCAAACTGTGGTGTTTTCCTGCCAGACCCTAAAAGTGTAATAGTGCTGAATCCATGCAATTTACATGTAATTTAGTAAACTCTATTCTGAAGTGGTACTTGAGGACAGCTTTGATGACTATGGGTTGGCTGCTGGCTAAACTGCACAGTCTTAGAAGAGCAGGAAGATCCTTTTCATTGATTACCATTTATCTTAGCTGGAGAACATACTCATAGATGTCTGACAGATGGGGAGTGTATCTGAGTATTTATTTCAAATCTTTATTTACCAAAGTTAAATTTTGGAACAGTTATTGTAAGCCTCTAGCTTTTGGATTTCAAACATTATGAATGTAAACTGATGAGACACGTGTTGTCTTTTCTAGAAAAAAAAAATCATTTTGGGGGGGGAGTCTCAAGAAAATTACACAGAACAAACCAATGTGCATTGCATATGTAATGTCTTGTAATTATATCTTGTCAAAAGCTCAACTTTTTTCTCCTTTATTCTTTAGAAATATGGTAATTGTCCCTTTTCCCTTGTAGTTAATTATAAATTTCAGGAAGAATTAAGTCTGTTAAATCTCTTCTTCCCCCTCTTCTCCCTCCCTTGGTCTCTATGGCAGCAGCAGGAATGGAAGGGAATTTCTTTGATCTTCATTTCTGAGTGACATTTCGTTTCTTCTGAGCATTGACCTTGTTTAGTGCAACTGAAATTTTCGGTAGATTTCATTAGATTATAATTTGCTGATTTTAGGAAGATGTCTTTATTGTGATTGGTTTTAACTCTGAAAGGAGAAGGGTGATTTGTTTCATAAATCTTTGAGCAGCTCTATAAACTGAGAAAAGAAAATGTTCAATTAACTGCTCGGGCAGATATGGTTAGGGCTTAATCCTACTGCACAGCAGTGGAGAGCTGCAGATGTAAGGGAAGGTGGAAGATACTGAGCAAGAAAAAGAAAACAAGAGCGCCTTATCCTGACTCAGTTAATGATAGTGCTGTCTAATGATAGCAAGCTATACACCCTTAGCAGGTCCCTCCTCTAGTATTTGGAGGGCCTGGGTGAAGGTGGGAAGATCATTTCCTAGTGCCACAGTGAGCTGCATTTTTATGCATTTCACACAGCTGGAGCTGACCGAATGGATTCTTTGCGATGTCCAATAGGCCACTAAAAGCAGAAAAGATGTGTCTCCTGGCATGCATCCTCAACATAAACATGCATTTCTTTTGTGTTTTAATCTGTTTGCTACTACCATGCAAATTTCCTTCTGTCTCCCTTCACCTGATGCAAGACTTCTGAAAAATGAGAGGATGTGTCCAGTCAAGGAGAAGGGAATAGTTATTTATGAGTGAATCATTACTTCAGGGGTATGGCCTAGTATATGATTATATTTTACCCAGTCTGAGGCCTCTAGTTGAGATCTACAATTTTCATTTCTCCAGAAATCAATCACCCGCATCAGAGAAGATAATTTGCAAGGATATGTAGGAGTAGCTAAGTATGTTCCACTGGGTTTGACTTCAGCCGACTCTTTTGCTACTGGAGACCTCACTCAAGGACCTATATATAATTTGCAAGTCATATTCTTGGCTGTTCTAGTGGATACAAATGGAATCTCACCTGTGACTGCTTTTGACTCTGATCACCAATGTCTTCTCTGAGAAAGAATATTAAGTCAGATCTTAAAGAGTGCTGCAGTTCAGTGAGCACTGAACCTTTAGCAGATAAAATATTCCTAGATATCCTCTCTGGATTTTTTTACATCTTCCTGCAGAGCTAAGATCTGCTTCCAAAAATATCTCCAGCCACAGACACATTAGGCAATATTTGGCCGTCCAAACTGGGTATTGATGATATATATGTAATCTCTCCCTGCCTATGAGAAAGTGGCAATAAGCTATACGTACTTGCTCTGAAAGTCCTCCAAATACCCTTAGCAGTCACAATGGTTGATCACACAACACAAAAGAGGAATTCTTTGAAATCTTACCCAGAGCTTGCTGATGTGCAACTGTATCTGTCCCCTGAAACCTCTCATGCAGCGCCACAAAGCTCTCACCTTCCAATTCAATATTCAATGTGCAATATTTCCCACTGCAGTATTGCAGTGGGCACTGATGCTATCACTCTGCATTGTAGTCATGTATCTGCAAGACACAGTTTACTGATGTTTCTAACCAGTGCTAATAGCAGTGAGTTATTTCAACACCTGACTGAGAAAAGCATGTAGGAAAGGAGCTTGCTTAAAGACTGTATGCTAGGAGGTAGATGTGCAAAGACTCTGAAGGTCTTGCAGCCTGGTTTTGGCTTCAGAAGGTAGTGCTTTTCTGTCTCCTGGTTATCTATGAGGTCTGCATTTCTGGATGCTTGATAAACCTATTCATTTGGGAATTACATGTAACAGTGCCTCCAGAGAAGGAATTGCACTGTCTCTGACTAGGAGGTTAGCATCTCTCTCTGACTTTGGTCATCACTTCATTGCTTCCTGACTCTATTATTGCTATGCAATTTATCGAGGATTTAAAGCATCAACCCAGGAAAAAAGCTGTGACTGATGCTGAATTCAGCAATGAGAATGGAATTATTCTTTTGTGTTCTAAGGTCTCTCTATATAAAAATTACACAAGCTGAAGATCTTATTGCATATTTTGAAGGCTCTGATTGCATGAAGCTGTGATAAAGCCTACGCCTAGATAGCTGTGTCTATCACCACATTGGAGCTGGCTCAAGGGTGAAGCTTAGTGCAGGAGGCCGTGTAACCTCAAAGAAAGGGAGTAAACGAAGACTGTGGAAATCATTCATTCATAAGCTATGGAGAAACAGCCTCTCTGTTTCCATTTCAGACGGAGAACTCTTTTATTGGAACGTTTTCTCCCAAACAGCAAGGCAAGAGATATTCTTTTTCCATACAGATATTAGTAAACATGAAAAGCAGACTACAGATAATTCTGTCCTCCCTTGAAGGCTGCCTGAAGAAAAACGATTTCAAATTATGGATTTTCATCACTTTTCAGATTTTAAACTTTCTAGTGTAGTGGTGGACCAGGGTCTATCATCCTTATTTTCACAAAGCTTCTAAGCTGGAGAAAATGTTAGTAGTACTAATCAAATGGAATCAATTCCTTCTACAGCCCTCAAATAATTCTCAATATATTCCTATGCTTACTTGTATTGCCTATTCTTGCAGAATACTTTTTGTAGTCTTGACCTTTTGGGTAATTTTTTTTAGTTGGTGTCTCTAGGTGTGACGTGTTGGAGCTTTTGGCTGATTTTTAAAAAAAAAAAAAAAAGGAGCACTTCCATGAAGAAAAGCATTACCAGCAGCTGATATACAACCTTATTTCTTAGAACTGTTTCAGCTAGGTGAAGGTGTAAGATATGAAAGGTATGAAAAGCATTGCTTTTTACACAACAATACAAAAAGTAGTGATCATTCAAATAAGATGTCATCTGTAATTAAAAAAAAAAATCCAACTCCAAATCCCCAAAAAGATGTAGGAGAAAAGTGTTCAGTCCTAGCCTTTGAACTACATGCATTTCTCAGACAATACCAGTGCAATGTCATGTTTTCATCACCATAATTCAAATACCCAGCTGTGAAAGGCCAAACTCTGCAGGTTGCCTTACAGCCCAGATGCACGATCAGCCCAGCACTCGTGCTGAAAAATTGGGATCTCTGGAGAACTGCTGCCTACAAGCAATTCCCAGTTACCTCTGTCTTTCTGGCCTTTGAATATGCAGCATGTGTCATGTGATTCCAGGCCTTGGGACAATTTTGGTATAAAACTTAAAGTCAAGAACACTTGCAGAGTATTAGCCCCTCCTTCTATGAGATCTGGAGCTTTTATTTTGCAGATGCATCCTCTTTAAGAATATGAGGAGTCTTTGTGAGGAGTCTCCTGACAAACATGTTACATGGTTACCTGAGTTTGTAAGATCAGGCTTTTCAATCAGAAAAATGTTTCCTGACCAAAGCAAATTACTAATTTTCTTGCCTTTATCTTGCTTTGGATTAAAGGCTGAAGATGTACAATTGTTAAAAAAAGGAAAAAATAATTACCAATATTTCATGCAGTCTTTTGATCAAAATTCATTTATAGTTTTATTATTTTGATAGGATTACATAGTTTGCTGTTGCATTCATCCCTTGCTTAGAGGAGATAACACACAGGATATTGCTGTCATGGTAGCAGTGACTTTTTCAAATCCTTCTAAGCAAGACTTTCTAAACTTTCATCTAAAGGTACAACGCTTCTTGCTTGCTACTGTTTTTCTGAATAGTCCTTAAAGTTGTCTAAGTGAAAATATAAAAGATAACCAGTTTTTAAGGTTTGGGGAATGTAAAGCTGAAACTGATAAGCACAGTTTTTCCTTTTTTTTTTTTTTTTTTTTTAACTTGTAAAAGTATTTAGTATTGCAGTGCTTTACAAATGTTTACTTTTTGGAGATAAAGAACAAAACATGTTAGTTAATGTTCTTAAATCAGACTCAGAATTGTAAATCATGTGAAGCCTTATTGTCAGTGTTTGCTGAAGTTGCTCTCCTTTGCTCTCAGCATGGGGAAAAGAAAGGTGTAATGTGGCTTACATGTAAGGTTGCTTGTGATATATCTGGTTTAAATGAAAATAAAAGGAAGGAAGCTTTTTTTCCCACATTATTTCCAGCAGGAACACACATGGTTACAAGAGTCCTCCAACTCAAGGAGCTAAATAATAGTTTGACTCTTATGTGAAATGCTGAGAGTAATGGTGGCAGACACCAGAATTTATTCTGAACTTTTCTTCAGGGACTCTGACCCAATCTGCTGTGCAATTTGTTCTGATGGGCTCCAAACCTTTGCTAAAATGTAATTGAATCACTGCAAGGGAAATTACAGGAAGATCAGCCCGAAGGCCTGATGGTTGCATCTTGCACTGCCATGTGGAACACTAGACTTTAAATTAACCCCTCACTCTTTTGGTTCTGAAAAGTTTCAGGGAACTGCAGGAGTCTTGGGTACTTGCTCCATGTCCTCTAGAGGCCAATCTGGGGAGCAAGCAGAGCGTTCTGCTCAGCAAAGAAACACACCCTAAACATTTGGGACAGACTTACTCCTCCTGGAAAATAGGCCTGGGGTGGTTTAGGCTGCAGCTATCACTGGTTCAAAGAGGACATAATGGAAAAATGCAGCCTGTCGTGAAATAAGGGGGAAAAAGCCAATCTCTACCTACTGCCTAAGCTCCGCTGTTGTTCTCTGAATGTTCCAGTGTGGAGGAAAGCCAGATGGCACATGCTTGGGGTTCAGAGTGGATGAAGGATATGTTCACCCATGTAACTGAGAACTTCAAAGCAAAAATTAATGGATAACTGTTGAGGCCTTTTTGGTCCTGCGAACTGCAGATTATTTTTCCTACATGACAGTGGAAAATGACTTTGTGAGGTGTAATGCACACTAGCAAACTCCTAGATGCTCCATCTGGAATGGAGTCCATTGTGCCTAGCGACTGCAGCACATACTGTGTTATGTATAATGCCATTTTCACTTATTTGCAGCAGAGCCATGGCAGATGCCCATCGCACAAATGCTCAGTCGAAACACCTGCCTGGATACCCATTCAGCACTCTACCGTAAGTTTGAGACTTTTAATACACAGATTTGAGAGACTGAATGGTAAGTCTCTGTGTTTGGAGCAGCCCTGTCGGGTAAAATTTCCATATTCAGTGCATTTGAGAAAGAACAGACACAAGTCCTAAGGCCAGATCAAACTCCTTGGGAAGCCTGAGATGTTGAAATGTTGGGTAGTAGCTTAGCAGGGCTTTTTCAGAAGTTTAGGCCCTTTGGGAATTTAATTCATTCCATATGGAGCAATGGGGATCAGTGGCAAGCATGGTATAGTGGTTGTTGGTGTCCAGCTCAGAGGAGTGTGGAGTTACTGTTGATTGTTATTAACTCTGGGCTCCAGCTGAGTGTGATGACTGGGAGCCTGCTAGTTTTGCCTGGTCATGGGCACAGTTTGTGGTCATTCTTTCATAAGCTCTTGCGGGTTCTGCCAGAAACAGCTGATGTTTAGAGCACCAGGCTGTCCTGAGACACAGGTAGTGACCCAAGGAAAGGGAGATGCATCTTTTTGTTTCCACATTCTCATGGAAGAAAAAAAGACTGATGATTCCAAGTGCTTTATAGACTAATAAGTGGGGAAATTTGACCAGTGTAGGTAGCAACAACTTTTGAGATGATGGGCAGTGAGTGAACTTGTCTGCTGGTTTTATAGGAAATGGCCTTTGTAAATGCTTTCCTCCTCCTGCCAATTACATGACTTCAGTGAGATCTGCTTTTAACTATCAAAGACACAGTAATATTGGAAGAGAAAAAAGAAACTGTGGTCAAGTTGACACTTCATTGATTTATATCTTGTCTGAACATACACTGTAGATAGAGCCAAATCATTGGATGCTGGAAGTTAGAGGGCTAACTAATAGAGCTATGATGATTTATCTCAGTTGAGGAGTTGGCAGGATTTAGCTGACATTTTCATTGGTCCTGTACCACAGCATGATGCTGGTCCACAGCTATCAACTTGTCACCTTTTATGAGTAAATGAATGAGAAACAAATTCAAGTTTTCTTTCTTCCTCAGTCTCCTGCTAATCTTGCAAGTGATTGTAAACCCTGTGATTTTGGTTGTCCTCATAATATGTTAAAATTAATTATATCATTGTTGATCTGTATTAAAATGGACCCACTTAGAAGTATTGATTGAACAGTTGAGCTAAACAGTTTTTTACCAGGTGAGGATCTAGCCCAGTAACTGATTAGTAACTCTTCCTAGTTATTAGTTTCCATTCTCAAAGGCTTTGGATCGACTTTGTGATGTGGTCTTGTTGGTTTTTGTTTATATTAAGAGGGTTGCACCATAAGCACAAGTATAGTAGTGTGGTGCTTTGAGAAATGGAAGTGTACTGGGCATTTGTAGTAAGTCAGGAGCAGTTGCACTCAATTATTTCCACTAACACCAAGACCTGACTTTTCACATAGTGGCTTTAAATGCTTTGGGTATCTTTTAGGATATTTGTTTCTTAAACCATTAAAAATAAAAGCATTTAGCTCGAGTATTCTTTGTTTTTCTCTTGTTACACCAGATAGGTGTGCATTTATAGGTAATATCTATACACCTGCTATCTTGCAAATTTTTGAATTGTCACGCAAAATGTGTTAGCACTAGAAGAGGTCTAAGATCAGATAACTCCAAGAAGTGTTATTTTTAAACTGTTTTAGTGGAAACTTGTTCAGCGGCATATGCTAGTTAATATCTTAATCAACAACATAGACAGTAGGATTGAGTGCACCCTCAGCAAATTTGCAGATAACACCAGGCTGAGTGGTGGTGTTGATACCTGAAGGGAAGGGAAGTGCCATCCAGAGAGACCTTAACAGGCTTGAGGAGTGGGCCTGTGCAAACCTCATGAAGTTCAACAAGGCCAAGTGCAAGATCCTGTACATGGGTTGAATCACCAGTATCAGTACAGACTGTGGGATGAGTGGATTGAGAGCAGCCCTGTGGAGAAGGATTTGGGGATACTGGTGGATAAAAAATTGTACATGAGCCAGCAATGTGCTCTTGCAGTCCAGAAAGGCAACCGTATTCCTGGGTTGCATCAGAAGTGTGGCCATGAAGTCAAGGGATGTGATTCTCCCCCTCTACTCTGTTCTAGTGAGACCCCCCCCCTGCAGTGCTGTGTCCAGCTCTGGGTACCCCAATATAAGAAGGACATGGACCTTCTTGAGTGGGTCCAGAGGAGGCCACGAAGATGATGAGAGGACTGGAGCACCTCCCCTGTGAGGACAGGCTGAGAGAGTTGGGGGTGTTCAGCCTGAAGAAGAGAAGGGTCCAGGGAGCCTTTCAATACTTAAAGAGAGCTTGTAAGAAAGATGGGGACAGACTTTTTTAATAGGGCCTGTTGTAATAGAACAAGGGATAATGATGTTAAGCTGAAAGAGGATAGGTTTAGGTTGGAAACAAGGAAGAAATTCTTTATTATGACACTGCTGAGACACTGGAACAGGTTGCCCAGAGAAGTTGTGGATGCCCCATCCCTGAAAGTGTTCAAAGGGGCTTTGAGCAACCTGATCTAGTGAAAGATGTCCCTGCCCACGGCAGAGTGGGGTTGGACTAGATGATCTTTAAATGTCTTTTCCAACCCAAACTATTCTATGAGTCTTTGAAAAAAACCTCAACTTACTATTAGAATACAGTTCAACCATTCACTCAGTTGCTATTTTTTTGATTGTAGAGCACAACCTGTGGTCCTTGAGGTAATTGCTGGTTTGGATCTTGCTTCCATCTATATATTGCTTGATTATAAAAGTTGAATGGAGTGAAGGAGCTCAGTGCTACCCCACAAATAAATTGTGATTCTCAAGTACCTCCTACTTCTTTTCTATCAAACCATTTTCTATGCAGCCAAACAGATGTTTCTGTCTACCTTATCTTTATCAGATATTTATAAGCATTTTCTACCATATTTCAGTAGATTTCTTTTATTGGTAGACTAATGCAGGCAGTTGGGGAAAATTAAATCAGACAGAAACGAACTTTTAGGTGGTCAGTGGTTTTCACCATCTGATTTCAAAAGCATTTTTTAACTGCCTTGCTTTTATCAGAGAAGAATATCTGTGAAATGTCAGCATTTTGATGGAAAGCTGATTAATGAAATTAAAATTTCCAGTGACACATCAAAGCATATTACCTGCTATGAAAGGAGTGAAAGATCAGAAAAAAAAAAAGCAGAGATCTGGCCAGTTGTGACAACTCCATTAGATAACCGTAGTGTGTGTTTAGATGGCTCTCAACAGTGGTATGGGGAACAGTGTCAAATCATGAAGGAAAAAAAACCTGGTAGAATGGCTATCCCCTTTCATCAATTTTGCTGGCTGTGTCACTCAGGATGGCATGACTCTTGGCTAGGTTTTTCTCTCCTTTTTCAGCAGTTTTTATAAAAAGCACTGTGTCCTCTCTTGGGAGTGCCTTTCCCATCTAATGCAAGAACCAGGAGATCTGGCAGCATTGCTGTTATGTAACAGTCTGACTTTTGCAGTCCCTAATTTACCATCCTTCTTGAATTTGCTGATGATTCTTGCAATTAAGATCCTCAATTCTGTTTGGCAACTCACCATCTGCAAAAGAGGGCATAAGTGAACACTGCCTTTCTGTGCTTTCACAATGTCCTTAATTAGATTCATTTTAAGTCTGAGAGTTTTAATCAAGGGAATTACCTAAGGGTGGCTTTGTCTGAACTTGCACTTTTAGTCATGTCTTCCGAAGGATTTGTAGTGTTTGATTATAAAATACTCCAAAAGGAGTTCACTGTACTGCTCTTTAGCATACTAAACCTTCCTATCACTGGGGTTGCTTGCTAGCTAGATCCATTATGCAAAGATAATGAAGTATCACAGGATGCACCTGTGTTGCAGAAACATTTGGGGTTGTCTTTTCTTCTGGCCCTGTTGAGAGCTTTTCTTGAGTTTGGCATTCAGCACAAACATTCACCTTATCTAACCCTGCAGCATCAATAGGATCCCTCTACCTTTCCCTGCTACAGTCTCAGCAGAGCTCCTTGGCCCACTGTCCTAGTCCCCTTCCACTGAAAGATTCCCTTTTGGGGAGTCATCTGCCACTGAGAAGCAGCAGGAGAGAGTGGTAGAGGGTGTGTGGGCACAAAAGGCATGCCCTAGGGCAAGATTTGGTGCATGCCCTAAACAGAACCTCATGCAGCATCAGCTGTCCCCTCCATGTGAAGAAGGGGACAGTGACTTTAAGGGTAGGGAAGCCTAAGCGAGGGTCCTCACAGGGGAAATGTAGCAGCTGTGCATGCTTTGATAGCTCATGGGCTGCAGCTTTACATAAGGGCTACATTCTGTGGAAATTTAGTGCAAGTTTTGGCTGCCAGCCTGCTTGGCAGCTGAGACCTCAGTTGTTCTGCCCCTGGGTTTACCTATATCGATAACACAAGGAGAGCAGAAGTCACTTTTTGAACTCTGCATACATGTGCAGGATGTTTTTGCTCTATTTACATGGGATAGATCAGTGTACAGAGGATAAAGTTACTCTGGCTTTCCTTTTTCCCAGTTTATTGGGAGCACTGGAGGGACAGGCATGCACTGATATCCTGCTCAATATCTGAATTTAGCCTGATCTGGGTGTTAGACTGTAAAGATTCCTGGTTCAAACTAATCAAGGTTTTTTTATTCAGACTCACTTCACAGGAGTTGTTTTAAAGAAATTCATACTTTTGGAAGATGACTGCATGTTAGTTCTGTACAACGGAGCCAAGCAGAAACATATTGAAACATGCATATTCTGCTTTGTTTTAAGGCGATGAGTCTGGAAGAATGGTTTCTGAAATCAGTCTTGCTCTCTTTAAACACAAAACAAATAAATGGCTAGCTCTGGCTGGACTCGGCTCTCTCCCAGGACTTTGTGTTGTGCCTTGTAATGATGGCCCTTCCTCTCCTGTGTAGATGTACTCTATAAAATAAACAAATAGCCCTGCACTCCAGAAAGTGCCTTTTTCTAGGTCTCTCTCTAAGCTTTAAGTCTTTTTCTATTGAAACCCTGTTGGCTAATAAATTCCACAGACAACCTGGGTGGTGGGGAATGTTTTTTGTGGCTAACGTGAAATATTTGAAAACTGAGCTATTAATACAATGCTCTGTTCTTCTGTCTTTCACCTCGGTGCTAATGGTAATGGAAAATTTTCAGTGCTAATACTGAGCTTTATTTTTAAAGGACGTATTAAAGTAATGCCATGCATGTTTCTGCTGGATGACTATATTCCTGCAGGTCTTCTTCATTTCAAGGTCTCCTGTACTCCTTCTTGCCCAGTGCTCAAGGCAGTTTACTGTCCACCTCTCTACCGTTTAAAAAGTCTGCCTGTACCCTGCACTACCGAGTCTCTCACCAATTGCCAGCTACAAAGCTGCTTTTTAAAATAGCCACTTAAATTCCTCTTCCTCTTTAATAGCTCTCTGATGCTTCCTTCTCATTTGCACCACCCCTCCCCAGCCTTCCCTGGGGAAAACATGCTGTTCCTGTTGTTGTTGGCTGTAGTTCATGGTGCTGAAGAGTTGCGACATCTCTCCTGTAATCTGATTTATGGATTTAGTAGGGAAAGTTCCAGCTAGTCTAAAGAAGTGTTGGATTAGCTGCAAATTGCAGCACATCCCAGCAGGGCAGCAAACGCTTCATGCTTGGGTAGATAGAGGTAGCAGAGTACGTGTTAACAGAAGGGCTCAGGAGCAAATTTCGAGAGAAATAGGGCAAAAGAAGCCATTTACTCCTCTGTTTCATGAAAGAGTAGGGAAGAAAGGAGAGAGAAGATTTTTTTTACAATGGTAATAGCCCCTTGACAATGAAATATATATATACTTAATTTATGACATATGTGATCTTTCCTCCTATTTCAGTTCATGTGATCCCAGTGAAACAAGAGAGGGGTTTCATAATTGCAGAACAAGCTCAGAAACCCTTAAGGTAAAGTGATAATTCGTTTAAAAAAAAATAGTATGATAAACATTAAGCTGTACAACCATTATCTGCAGACTGACCCACATAGCTACTTGGCATCATCATCAGGAAACATTTCACATGAGTTATTTACAATGAGTAATCTCATTAAGCACATATTATGTATAAGATATTTGCTGTCTTTATTGCTTTATTTGTTTTATGGAGAGCACCAGTATGTTTCCACAGCAGTCCCAGTCACTGAAGTGTAGCAGTACAGAATTTAGAACAAAATATTTCTAACTTGGTTATAGAAATTTTCTTTAATCTGAAACTTGGTATTGATCTTTATGACAACAATTACTTAAAGGTAAACTTTCATAGAAAAACAAACATAGATTTAACTACTTAAAATCATAGCAGCTCATGAGGTTTATGACCAAAAAAATTTAAACAAAACTTATTACTCTTCTGGACACTATTTTAAAAATCTGTTTTAAGTGCTGATTTAGTCAGGCAACATTTTGACAGTGTCACTGAAGTTTAAAAACAGTGTGCACATGCAAATTCTACAGTGTTTATTATTTATTATTCCCAGAGGAAAAGCACTTTCTGGTAACATATACATAGCTTGAAGGATGTTGCTAACCAAAAGACACACTTTCCTAAATGGGAAATTCTATGCTAAGGTCAAACATGAGCAATTCAAACATTCTGCATTTATGGTGATATACACAAGAACAAAGTTAGCACCACTCTTTATTTACACCCTGCAATAACCCGCAAATATGATTAATATGACTGCTTAGGAGTATTTGTAGTTCCCCGTAAGGTGAGCTAAATTGTTTTCATTATTTTTCTCTTAGATGTGCTGCAGCGTAACAGGAGGCAATGATTTAATTTTTTTAGGAAATCGAACATGTTCATCATATAAATTAAAAAAGCATATATGTACGTAACCAACAGATGAAGCGGGGCTCAAGTGGAAGAGAACTGTAACTCATGTTTCAGTAACTCATGCCATGATGATATCTGGAAACTGCATGTTTGCAAGGAGCCTTGTTGTGCCTGGCACTATAGAAATCTGTAGAAGAAACTTGTGGCTGAAGCAGTTGTTCAAGACAAAGGATAGGAACTATGTCTTGTTCGGCAGTATTTGATAGAGATGCTGAAAGCGAAATTCATCTGTCTGGGCTTATGTCATTGGAGAGCTATAAACACTTTTGAGGCACAGTTCACCTTTAGACTGGTCTTTAAAGTATGAATTGGGCTATTGAAGGGTGTGTTTCTCTTGATTAATGATAAAGGAGACCTCGACAACCCGTTCTGATACAGGTGTCTGAACCAAAAATGTATCCCACACCAGGGGATTTTCCCAGTGTGGCACAACTCTGTGGCAAAGTGGTGACCTCATCAGAGACTCAGCTATGGGACTTTCCTTCTAGGCTACCCCAAACAAGCAGTTCATTATAGCTATCCTTTTGTAGATAGGTGGAACTGCCACTGACTTCCAGGCAAAATGCAAATGAGTACAGGGTTGGATCTGGGCACTGCCCAAGCTGTAGAGATGTTACAGCATCTCACATAACCTTCTATTATACCAACCCCGTTTTTCCTTAATACCTTGAAAAAAAATATGTTTTAGTGGCATTTTCATTTGTACTTTTAGATTGCAAGTCCTGTTATTCATTCAGTACATACATACTGTGTAATGTCATACACTTACAGGGCTATAGAAACCTAAAGGTCTGTCTTTATCGCATAAATGTCTGTGAATAGCCATCTTATGAATGCGTTCTCCAGAATTTATTTGTGAAAAGTTCTGAATGTCTCCCATGCAGTGCTTGGGGGACTTCCCTTTGACTCTGTTGGTATCACTCATATGCCACTATAAATGAGTGTGGGAATCCTGCCCTGGGACTGGGACGGCCTATATGTCATAAAGGTGTTGCACAGGCATTTCTGAAGAAATTAATATAAAAAGCTTCTTCAAAGGCTGATAGAAGTTATTCTTCTCTGCAGAATACTCATCCGCTGTTTGGGACTTTTTTTTACAGTTGGGAACAGTCATGCAAAATAGGATTTGTTTGCTTTGTTTGTTTGTTTTGGGTGCTCTAAGCAAGCAAGAAATATAAATGGGAACATGCCTGAAAACTACATAATTAATGAACTGTTATGTGTCACAGAAAGACTATGAATTATAGGTCTAAATATCTTGTGTTTTCAGGGGTTTGAAAACTAGAGCTTCAGTTGTCCATGCAAGCAGACCTGAGTTGTATCATCCCTTCCTGGGATCTGAGCCTTGCCAAAACCCAAAAGTGCTAGCTCATCCCTGTTTGTTGATGGCTCTTGCAGTCTGAATGAAGCTTGTGTATACATCTCCACAGGACAGTGTCCCTGTGTGAATTTTTCTGGGTGGACATCTGCCTTTTTTGTATCAAGTATCACCATTTTATGTGAAGTCACAGGGATAAATATTTGTTTGAAAGTGTTTAGCATTAATTATGGATTCAGATGCATCCTACTGGTCATCCCAACAGTACCTATCCATCTAACCCACAGCAGGCCCATCTCTTCTTCGTATCTTGGATAATTTACTGTGTCTGAGCATCTTGGTGTATTACTTTGTTGTCACAAGATCCTTGTGAAGAAGCTGGGAAAAGCTGCTATCCCATTTTACAAACACGGGGGAGAAGCAGAGAGGTGGAGAACATGACTACATTGTGTAGAAATACACTGAATGTGTCAGTTCTGGAATGAGTGCTGCACCCAAAGTAAGTAACCCATGATAGAGCTAATTAGACAAGCATTATGCAACATCTTTGTAAACCATTTTACTGTGCCATGCAACTGGTCAGCTCTTGGAACAACCTTGGGGCTTTGTAACAGAGCAGTGGATGACAGAACAGGATGTTAATCTTTTGTGGAAGGGGCAGAGACATTTTTACTAATATTTACCATCACATGTAATGGAGTAACTTCAGGAAAGGGTTTTGCTATGTTGTTTTGGCAGTCTGGGCCTTCCCTTTGCTCCGTTATTTACCTTTAGTTTGTGAGCTGTGCTCTAGCTGTAGAGCAATGGGACAACCAAAGTGTGTAGGAGCCGTCAGATCTGCAATCTGCTCTACTGTCACTGTCTTTGCTGAGAGCTGAGTTTCAGGGGCAGCCACATTTAGAGGCTACACGTTCTGTATTCCTCTGAATTGTTTATAAGGGATGGTGGAAACATCTAAAATAGGATGCGGTTTAATTAAAGAAAAAGCAAAACCACAGAAGAGCTGAAGCTTTTCCTCCTACAAATACATACTATGTATATGTATTTTTATACAGAAAATTCAGTACCTCCTTCTTTGTGCCTCTGGCACCAGCTCCTGAGCTTACCCCAGTTGTACTGATCTCTGCTGCATAAATAATTCTCTGGCCCGGTCTCCAGCTAATCTAAACCTGTTGATGTTCAGCTCCTGTCCTTTTTTGCTGTGCCACCTGCCTCTTAATCTGACTGCCGTGGAACTCCCTTTGCTGTCACCAGTCTGGGATTTCCTGAGTGAAGGCTGGGTCTTGAATTATTTTGGGGATGGAAGGAGGGGTAAGGGAGTGCTCTTCCTTATTTTGGTGCTCTCTGTTCACCCACAGAATAGCACATTTTCTTCTTCCCTGCCATGTCCTTACTTCTGAGGCACTTAGGGATATTCCTATTTGGATAAACATTTACTATTTTTAAACAGTGTATCATTGCAGAATAAGTAATCAGAAAAAAACAGTGATGAGTGGAGAGTAGTGATTTCTAACACTGGATAGTCACCTAGAAATATTTAAATCTCATGACAGAAGCAGAATGGCAATACTGGATTAAAGGACAGGGAATAAACCTTGGGAGATTGAACCCAGTCATCTGTTGTTACAGGAAACACTATGATGTAAAACCTCGCTTAAGAATTTGGAAATGATTCGCTGTCACACACTTCTTCTAACCTCCACCGTGGTCCTGTGTCAGTCTCTGCTACAGCATAAATATGATAAGATAAAGCATGAAACACAAAACCCCGCTATTTAAAGATCAGTCTCAGTAACAAAGCCAGGTGAATCACTCACCTGAGAATCTGTAGTCTCTGTGGATTTGAACCTTTACTGTAAAACAAAATTGCCTGTCCTGATCTGTTGCATCTCTGCACGGTGGAGCCTTTGATTCTAAGCTCAGTCCAGGCCTGCTTGCTAACAAGCCAATTTATGTCACATTTGGCATTAGCAGACTGAATCTCTTTAGATGGTTCATAAAACTTTAGACTGGCCATAGCAGATAGAACAAAAATCCCAAAGGACCTCTATAGCTCTGCAGCTGATAGAAGTCTGTGGTTGATGGTTAGAGATAAAGCTTGGTAAGATGTCAAGTGCAGAGTGATATTTCCCTCGGAATATCTTTCCTGCTTCCAGCAATCAAGAGTTTAGAGGCTTCTTAAGTTTGAGGATATGGATGGGCACTTTTGATAGACTGGAACTCATTAAAATAAGAATTAGTTAAGTGGAACAAAATTCTGCTGTCAGATATGTAAAGTAAATCTAGATTTGCACCAGTGTAACAGGGCAGGGTTTGGTTGCTCATTCTGTCTCTTGCTAGTAAGTGGTTAAACCTTGAAAGTTTGGATCCTCTTCTGGATTTGTTTTTTTTTTTTTTTTTTTTTTTTTAATAAAGAACTAGTTTGATAATAAAAGCTTGGCATTTACTTAATTCTTAACTGTTGTATAAAAGTTTTTACTTATCAGGTACATGCTTATCAGTTTTCTAGTGTGGTATATAGGCTTATTCTACTTGAATATAATCTGATCAGCTATGTATTTTCTTCCTCTTTAGATATGTGCATGAAGACTGCTTTTAGAGATTTAAGCAGTGATTTAAACAATGATTTTTTTCTGCTATCTTTCATGAAATTCAAATTGCACTAACTTTCTGCAACATCAGTTCTATGGAAACTCAGCATCCTCTAAAATAAAAAATGAGCAGATCTTTCAAATTTTCTCATTTATTTTCTGTTGCTTTTTGTGTATTGGTTGTTACATTGTGGCTGATACAAAGTTGTGGGCCTGTTCTTGTAAAGTTACTCACAGTATTTCTTTTCCAATTAACAGTAGGTCCTTGTATAAAACCTTTAATCTCAGTGAAATCAATGACAAAATTGATTTTGAAGTGAAAGTAGAAGGGTCTCCTCAGTTTATGACCTCTGAAAATGAAAAAATTTGAATTAGGTTTGTGGATTCATAGCATTCACCATAGTAGTTTAGCATATTGCATGTTTATTGGGTTCTTAGATGTGCTTAACTGCTGTTAAGCAGTAAACTCCCAGAAAAGGGAGCTTATTAAATGGTCTATTTACTAAACCAAGCTTGACATCTTTATTCATTCACATCTGATTATTTTACCCCCTCCAAATGGTATTTTGGACATGGAGGTTGGATACTATGTTTTATTTTTACTTTGTTTAGTAGTGATAATCTACAGAATCACTACAGCTTTGTGGGAGAGTGAGTTGTTTTGTGTGCTGGTTCATAGGGAATTAACAGAATTGTCAGCTAATTTCTGATTCCTTATTACTGGTGAATTTACATAAAATGCGTAGCGTCATGGCTGATCTGAGGCAGAATGGGATTGGGATAAAAGGATCTAGGAATTCTTCCAAAGGAACTTCTGAGTTCTGGCTTGCTCTCAACACACCCTAAGAAAATCACCCTGTCTCTCCCTTGGTTTACGCCAAGATAAATATACAAATACTTGCTGCTTTCCTAAATTTCTTTGCAATCTATTAATGTGTACAGTACTGCATAACAATGTGATATGATTTCAGATTCCACATTTAATTTTCCAGGGTCAGCATTAGAACCTTTTTATCTTGAAACTGAGGATGAAAGGAAAACTTATTAAAAACCACCTATTTTATTGTATTACAAAGCACCTGACATTTCAATTTTTTATTTATTTTTTTTTTTATTTTGGGCAAGACAGGACGTGGAAAAACAGCTTATTGTTTTGGGGGTTCAGTTTTTGGGTGCAAAACTGAAACATTGGCATAATAACATATTTTATAATCTAGTATTAGAAAAGAGAATGTTTCAGGAATCTATGCATCATACAGGTTGAAGCTACCAATATCCAGAGTGGTTTAAACATCTTTGTTTTAAAATAACGTGGCTGAAAATCATAGAAAGTAAATGTTACTTGTTTTTTTAACAGATGTTCCATAGCCTTTTATTCAGTCTTTTATTCAGCTGCTTACTACTGCGATCTTTATATCTTTGTTCTTATTTTTTCTGTTTATTCATCACTAACTAAAGATACTGTCACACCTGCAGAAGCCTCAAATTTATCTTGTTTTCTGAACAGGGGCCAGAAGACCTCAACTGTCACAAAATTGGAAAGGCTGGCTAATAACAAATAGCTACTTGTTCTTACTGCTACCCTCTAAGCAGGACAAGTTACTGTGAAACACCCTCTCTACCTGCCAGTCTAGCAGACAGGAATGCATCACAAAGCCCTGCATCCATGTAAGCAATTTAGTGGCTGAAGTGCAGCTTAGACAAAATTTAAGTTTCGAAGTCCAAGTAGGCAAGTCATAAAGCCCATGCCCATCCCCATCCCTCCCTTCCTCTCTGCTTAGATGTCTCCAAGATTTCAGGCACCAGAGTTTTCAGAAGTACATTTCCCATCCCTTGTGCTGAAGCTTCTTTCATTTCTCCATGTACAACTGGCCACCTTTTGCAGGTAGGATGGAGACTTCCTCTGTCTGAACCTTATTTGATGCTGCTGGTCATAGCACTCTCCTGGGAGGTGGAAATGTTGATTTGACCTCCAGCGTGAAGCTTGTGCCAAACTCTGAACTTCCATTCACAAAAATGCAATTATACTAAGAGCATCTCATCCTCCATCCATCTTTTGAGGGGAAAGAATGAAGCTATCTTCTCTACCCAAAGGGGCAATTTAGTAAGTAAGGTTGAGGACTTTAGGTGATGTATCATAATCTCCTTTAGGTGCACAGGTCAGGCAGGCACCTGCAGTAGGAGACAAGGACTTTCAGAAATATCCTTTTATCTCACTTCTTACTGGCATTCCCCCTCTGCTTCTAGCCAACATGCTGCTTTTTCTGAATTTTATTATTAGTAGTTTTTGTGAACTGCATTGCAGGAACCAGTACCTAAAGGCCAGATCAGTCATCTCTTACTGTCACCAGGCTTTATGGATCTGCAACTAATTCCATTGTGCTCTTCTCAAAGAAGAAATGGCAGAAATGTTGATGACAATATGCAGTGTCACCTTAGAGGCACCAGAGCCCCTCTAATGTAGTGACTTTTTCAGAACGGAGCTCAGAGAGACGCAAGAAAGTAGATACTGATTCCACTGAAAATTACTTAGATTTTGAATTAAGTCCAGAGTAGTGTATCACATCAACACAACTGAGCATCTGTAAACAAATAGTGTATAATGATAGCTGGAGAAGTGGTGTTGTGGGAATTTTTTTATTTTGTTTTTGGAAGAATGTAGTAAAATGGTAGGCAGAGGTAATGCTTATGGAATTAAGTTGCCATTTTTTTCTGAATGTGTTTGCTAGATTTTCTTTTGAGATACATTACATACAAAAATAAGGAGCAAACTCCACCTGCAACTACAAAGTGGGTGAGCAGCAAGAAACTGAGCTGTGACAGAGGCTAATGCCTATAGCCCAGTGTGAAGCTGCAGGACCTTTACCTAAGTCTTTGCAGATGGACATTTCTATGCTAATTTGTGGAAGGAAAAAGTCAGGAACTACATTAGTTAAATTTCATTGCTTAGTCAAATCAATGCAGAATAGTTAGAAAACACAGGTAATTTAAAATAATTCGGGAGGCTCAGCAAAGTCTTAACATGGAATTTAACTGAACTCTAGCTCAATTACTTTCTACTTTCTAAATATAGTAATATACATTGGCAAAAATAGTCTGTCTTACACTGACTGATCATTTGTTCATTTGACAGATTGGCCGTGAGAAAAGATTTAGGTGTCACTGTGAGTAGCTCATGAATTAGATTTCAATTCCTTATAAAATAATTGAATAAATACCCAGAGATGAAATCAGTAAAATCTAGAGTGTAATAGAAGTTTGAGTAAACAAGCAGCATGATTTTTATAGAGAACAAATCATGCAAGACACACTTAATTGTTTGTTTTGATAGAATTACTAAATTATTAGTTGCTGCTTATATTTTTTACAAATAGACTTTCAAAAACATCAAGAGCAGTTAGGTGCCCAACTCCTGCTGATTTTAAGAGCTTGCTACATTATCTCCTGACGTTTTGAAGAAAAGTTCATGTTAATTGGCTTGGAGTTTAGTCTTTCTACATGACTTTTTAGATGCCCAGGAGTGACTGTGACCAGACAGATATATACTGAGTTGCAGAAGGATGCTGGCACTGCTTCCAGAACCAATATTATATGCAGACTGGCTTTATATTTTCATTAATGACTGAGATGTTAGGCTCAAAGCAGCATGCCAATGAAATGTAAAGGCCAAAAATTCAGTAAGCTGTGAGCATTAATATGATAATATAATACTGTAGAACAAAGACTCCAAAATATCTTGTCAATCCTCTTGCAAAACAAAACCTGAAAACTGAAGTAGAACTTTTCATGAGAACAATAGATCTTGAATACTTTTGTTGGGAAATCCCAGATACGACCTGGAGAAGAAAGAAAGATTTGATGACTCTTTTGACAAACAGTGGTGCTCCGAAAATGTTACATTATGCTGAATATTTTTCTGAATTCTTTTAAATCATCTAGTTACTCTGTGGACTGAAGCAAATTTAGGGATTCCTAATGCAGATAGATCAAAGAAAGAATATAGTAGCACTCGCATTTAATAACACACCCTTCTAAACAGATCTTTTCTACTGGGAGATTGAAGAGAAGCCAATAATTTGGACAAATAAATGCAGATCAGTTAGCTCATTTCACCTGTCAGAACTAAATATGGACACTTTTTCTGCCATTGTGTAACTGGAAGCTCTCCAGAGGTGACATACATTGAATCTGTTCCACTGGTGAAAAACTGAATCATAGTTGATATTTTTAAGAGAAATCTAAAAAAAAGGGAGATAGTGCAGCTAAAGGAAATGACAGGAAGTGAATTTGTCTGAAGTTAACAAGATCTGATTCAAAACAGCTGTCCTCAGACAGCCAGTGGTCAAGACTGAAAAAGAGATGAAAAGGAAATAGGAAGGAGGTGGTTCTGGGATGTTCTATAGGAGAGCAGGAGAAGTATAGAAGAGGGTCATAGTATTGAACTGGGACCAGTCAGCCAGATATATTACAGTGGCAACATAGGGTATGGGGTGGAGAAAATAGGAAGCCCTTGAGGTTAAGAGGCAAATGGCCACTGAATGGGGACTAGTGAAGAAACATGTGTAAGTGCATCAAGAGTTGGATTTCACTGCCTGACAACCATCAAGGAGTTAAAGGAAAAAAAGAATGTGTTTGTAAGAACCACGGTAAAATCAGCAGCTCTCTAGGAGCTAATTAAAAAAAACAACAAAGAAACCCCACAAAATATTTAGGCAGTGGCTCCTATACCCTACTTTTGGCAGAATTAAAATATATGAAATCAAGAACTTAAAGAAGTCAGTGTGAATTGAGATCAGTGAGGACAGGAATGATACCACAGCTTAAAATTATTTAATGGCAAAGAAAATAAAGGAACATGAAACATCTTCAAGGCTGAACTTCAGTAAATTCAGACATTGAGCAAGATGTCTTATTCTTCATGCTTCTAGTCAAGGGAAAGTTAAAGAGCCTATGGAGAGGGAGAGCAACATAAAGTTTTGTTTTAAAGGATCATTTGAGTCAAAATAAATTAATCTTCTCTATCAGTATCATCTTCTTAATGAGCTGAAGTTTGAAGATGATGTTTATCAGCTGCCACTCATTGAGATAATAGATGTAAATCTAAGTCATCCATCAAAATCTGTATTAGCTTGAAAAGTGGTCTGAAAGGATAAACTGCAAGTAAATATTTTCACCCTGTGTTTGTGTAACAAAAAAAAAAAAAAAAAAAAAGAAGAAAAATACAGGACATAAAACAAGGTTTCTTATAAATTAAAAATTAAACTTATGTGGAACTATTTCTTGAATAGTCATTGTTCATTTAAAGCCCATTTTTGTATACCTGTGGTCAGGATTGTATTACTATATTTCTGTTACTTTGTATTAACATTTAATTTCACTGTGGATAGAACTGAACGCCTCTTTAGTTGCCCTACTGTGTCTGAGACATCCATGCAGGAGGGCTCAGGGAAGATGGTATGTAGCGCTCTTCTAGAGACGCAGCTTGTGGTGAGAAAGGGTACCTGAAAACATGGAAAATGACACAAGACACACATGATTAAGCAGGTGAATCCCACCCTTTATTGGCAGCAATTAGTACAGAACTACTCAGCAGCACAATATCCTTGTGTAGCTTTACATAGTTGACTTTAATTTTTGCTACTGTGGATAACTCAATATGCCCATCAAATGTTGTCAGGTCTCTGTTATCCTCTTTTTCGGATGATTTATGACTAGCTTGAATTACATAGGTGCCAGCAGAGATTCTTAACAGACTTCACTGAAAGCCTCCTTCTACAGTGAAAAAAGTATCTTTTTCTCCTAGCCTTTTTTTTCCAACTCTTGTCAAGCTGTTAATTCATTGAAGGATCTGTCCTCTTACCTCCTGGAAGCATAATTTCTTTAAGAGACTTAGATACAGGATAATTTGAATGTTTCTGGAAATTCAAGCAGAATAACCTACCTCATCTGTATGCTTGTTGTCACCTCTAGCGGAAGAGATTTCAAAAGTCTGTGGACAATGTATTCTATATGTTAAATCCAGCTTGATTTGTCTCTGTTTTGCCACATCTTTGTACTCCATCTACTAATTTATTCTATTGTATAGTTTCTACATTTTTTTCCAGAACAGAACACAGATTGTCTACTCCATATTTCCTTAGATCCATCCAAAGCCCTTTCAAAAGTTGATGCCACAGCATGGACTTGCCAATTTGCAGTCCCCTACCACAGAGGATGGGTTAAGTGATTGGTTGATCCTTCATAGTTAATACTTTACAGTGTAATATTTGAGTTTCTTCAAAACTCTTGGGTGAATATGACGGCTTGCATCAGTTGCTACTACTGATTTTATGGATCTGTCCTAAAATCTTTACTACCAGTACTTCAGTTTAGGGTAGTTCTTCTTAGATGTGACATGTAAAGAAATATGCAACAGGGACTGAAGATTTTTGGAGAAAACATTAATTCTTATTACAGACAATCATTATTAGATACTTATGAAATAAGAGATTACAAAAAATGTGGATGTTTTCGTAATAATGAAAGATTGAATAGTATTTTAGTTGTCTTATCGAAATTAATAAAGGCCAATGAGAAAAAAAATAATAACCAGGAACATAATTGAAGTCAGAATAATCCTTGGAGCATATATAGGAGGATAAATAAAAAGAAGTAGTGAACAACCAACACATGGAATCGAAGGCTGTACAAGATCAAAAAAGAGAGTGTAAAGTTATGACAGATAATAGCATTAGTAGTATACATGCTAATGTCCAGATTCTGCTATTTGGTGTAAATGTGCATGGTCAAGCCCACCAGGGTTAATTGCACATATTCATATCCAAGGGTGATGAAAGCACAATGAAATTGCAATTTTTTTTTTTTTTTTAGTGAGTGCTCTGTTATACTGGAAAAACTTTGACTTTCCATTCCTTTCCATGATTGTACTTCTGCTGAAAAACAACTTTTTGAAACATGAGAGTTACACATACAATTTGCACACCCAGACATTCACTGAGTTACTCTTAGTCTTGGGGTCCTGAAACCCCTTTGAATGTCTCCACTCTGATGTGTACAAATTATATCCACCTTGTAAGAGAGTATAATTTTTTTTGTCTATTCATATGCTGAGCACTTGATGCAAAATGCACACACATGTTATGCCAATATATGTTGAAATTGTAGCATCATTCTTGAAATCAGCCTCTTTGCAACTCTTACTTCTACACAGAGGGTTAAAGTAAATGCATAAAACCCAGTTCTGCCTGTAGGTATAGAGAAAGGATATCTGTAGAGAAGGTTTTATGATAACACATGGGTTTCTGGCGGCTAGCCCAGTGCTCTTGCACTGATTGGTGTTTTGGTGGGAGGAGAGGCTCATTTTCCTCAGATGTTTTGTCAGTCGTTAATTTTAAACTCTGCCTGTTTGTCTTGAAGTGCTGCAGCAGTGTTCAATGAGACCTGAGCACATGTGAAGCTGTGATACTACTTATTGATCCCATTGCTCTTAAGGTATGCAGATTTGGTTCAGGCCCTCTGCAAAGGTGTTTCTCCAACTTCAGCTGTTGTATTCCTGCCTCTATGTTTGTGCACGTTCTATACCAACTTTAAACTGGAAAAGGATTTTGTTTCTGCTTACCTAGGTGTTCCCATGGCTAAGTCTAGTAGGTGTCAACTCTACTGTTATCCTGTACTCTGACTGACCTAATAAAAAAGGAGATGAAGATACTTTGAAGGCATCTGTTAACTGTTTCAAAGATGCTTCTCTTCAGTGAAGGGGGAATTCACTAGATTCCTAAGGTGAAAAAGATGCAGAAGCAAGAAAGGAGGAAAGACAGCAAGATCATAATGAAAGAGAAACGATACTAGGGGGGAAGAAAACAGAAAGATCATGAGGGTATGCTATGTAAGCCTGCTCCTTGATGCTGACTTGATGCTGACTGTATCTACAGCTTAACAATATTATGCAGTTTAATGGCTATGTAAAGACTGTATTTTACCTTGGATTTTATTGTGCTAGCCTGCCACTGACATTTCTACTTGAGGATGTATTGCTTCATCTGGGAAAGATCATTAAAACCAGTTGTGGTCCTTTTTCATTCAGAGAGTTTTTCATCCTTTAATGAAAAGGATGTGCCTGTTAATATGCTCAGTAATGTTAAACGTGCCCATTGGAGGGCATTCTGCTGGGTCTCTTTTATATGGACAACTGAGCTGCTGAAATCATTTGGCTTCCCTGAAGTCAGATTTACATTAAGGATCTTTTCTGTAAGTAATACAGATGTACAAGAAGACGTAAAATAGATTGTAACTGTGCAGTTAGTGGTATTTTAACTATTGATTGGCTCATAATAGAATTTCAACAGTAAATGTTGGTATTTACAGATGTGAAGTATTGGTGCATTAGTAAAAGTTTGGAGCTCTTTTGCACCTGAAGACTCATTATACAGAAATAAATCTCTCTATGTGGACTTATTAATGATCAAAATTCATAGAAATAACACTCAAATTCGGCTAGAGTGAATTACAGATCAAATAGTGGATCTGTCCTAGCTGGGGGAAAGTGTGCTTTTATTAACAAGGAAACTTTTTTGATGGCAAATAAAAAAGCAAGAAATGGGAGCAACATTGCTGAAGTCATTGAGAATAGTCCACAGTCAATTCTATTACCACTCAAAAGCCTGTTAGATAAAATTGCAAAAATAACATGTGACCAAAAACTATTAACTTCCAGCATTTATATGAGTGAATAGTTCTTGGCTATTTCTGTTTTTTGAAATGTGCACGGTTGCATGCTTTATCAATATTGTTACTAATATTGAAAACTTAGGTAAGACCAATTTTTCAGATTTAAGTAATGGTGGGTCTTCTACAACTTCTTTTGGAATCCATTCCTGATTCTAATATTCGTCACTGGCCTGACAGTTCTCCCCAGTTACTCAGCCAGCATTTGTCCTTGTCTGATTCCTGAACCTCCACTTATGTCCTTTTCCTTGCCATGCATTCCCTACCGGGTAGCTGATAATTATATCTGTTAATCCTTATTTAAATATTATATAAAGATAAATCTGCATGCATATGTGAATGTGGGATTCTCTTTTTTTGTTGTGCTTTGTTGTTGTTCTTGGTGGACAACGAATTTAGATAGGGGATGTTTTTATTAATGACAGAATGGGTTATATCTGTTGGTCACCTCATGCTTTTGCATAAAGGAGAGTGCTTTAGAAATAAATGTATTTTTATCTATCTATTTCTTTCTTTCTTGTGGTATTTCTCCAGAAAATAATTACATTGACCATTTAGTTTATTTGTGCTTCATTTGTTAGGATTCTTGTAAAATTGGCAATGGCTTTTTGGAAAGCTGGATGCTTGGATCTAACCCTCTGCCTGTGTGAAGAAGGCTGTCACTTTTTGGTGACAGTCCAAAAGTGTGTACTGTGAGTACCATGAGTACTCAGTCCAAATTGTGTTATCCGTTTTATATCAATGCTTCACACTTACATCTATATGTAAACAGTGTTGTGAAAGAATCTGAAGGTTTTCTCAGAAAGATGAGATCATTACTTATATAATGATGAGAAAAAAAAAATATTTCAGCACATTTGAGCCTTAATGGTCAGATTGCATCCATTTTATAGAGAAGGACATGGCATCCTTGCTGTGGTCAGCACAGATAAACCACTAAATAGGTAATGTTTTGTGTAGGTTACATGTGGAAATGTACTAGAAATTCTCTTCAGCTGGTTTACTCAATGTCCTAAGAAGTGCCAGGCCCTGGAATACAGGAGAATATGCTGGCGTGGGCACATAGCCAACACTAGTCTATATATCTTGAAGAGATTGCAAGGAGAATTCTAGGACATATGTAAATGTAGCAAAACTTATTTGACAGACAGCAGGGGTCTTTTCATTATTAATAGAATCTTTAATCAACATTTCCTGGAATGTCAATAGCACCCTTTACTTCTTCCATGCAGAGTACACAGGAGACATTGTAAATACTTCTTGTAAAAAAACTTGGTATGTGCATATGAGACAAAGCTGATTTAGGGAAACCCATACACGTTGGCAGAGGCAGGATTAGACCTATTGGCTCCTGGGTCTCATTTCCATGCTTAAATACTGTAAACCGCTCTTCCTTAAGGATATCAGGCTCTTGAACCCTTATGGAGTCCTTTCCAAGCTTGGTAACTTCTCTGTGGGTGAAATAGTTTCAGGAGTTCTGTTCATTCTCCTGAAAGTAAACTAATTGAAGTGTTCCAAACTTTAGATTAGCCATTTAATGTACCATGACCCTTGAAGAGCAAGCCAAGTACACATTCTGTCCCACTCTTCCATAACTTATTAGAGACCCACTCGATTTCAGAGCCTCTCCAGGGACCACAGAACACTAGCTTCTGCCAGGGAAAACAAAGCAGGGAGTTCGAAGGGATCGAAAGATGAGAGCTCACTTGTCACTAGCCAAGAAATAGGAAAAGAAAAGCCAAAAGTGTGTTTGGGACTGGAAGGAAAATAAAATTTTTCTCACCCTCTTTACCTTTTCTCCCAAAGACTATCAAAACAGTCTTTAAAATAGTAAACCAGATGTGGCTACCCAGATTAATCTGAATTTCCTGCATAGTCATTACTACTCTCTGTAAAAGTTTTGCCTCTCTTATTGGTCTGGGAAGTGGTCTCTGGTCTGGTTTAGCCTACCAGAGAGGAGGACAGAACATTCTCCTAGATATATGAAGAGGAAGAAGTATTTGACAAAAAGACACAACACTGTTCCTATCAATAGGAGGCAGGAAATGCATGTGCCCTATTTTTTCCACAGGAGGTTACTGTTAGGATCATCGCATAAGTTGTTCAGGAGCATAGGCTCTCCCCAGAAATGAGGTTGGAAACTTGGGATCTTCATGTCTCAGCTCTTTGCTCATATCACAGGCATTTCTCTGCATTTGTGATCATAGTTATTATAAAAGAAGGAGTTTGAAAAAGTTCTTATATAAAAGCTTTTATGCCTGTTCCATTCTGATTAGCCCAGAAGTGCTCATATCAGCCTGCAGCCATGTAAAGAATGGGTTGCCATCCAGAGTCCCAAACACACATTATCTTGAGTTTCCTTCACTACAGTATTCCCTGCCAGCTCCCAGAGATGTTTTCAGAGAGGAGTTTCTGGAGAAAATGATGGAGGCAGAGTTGGGAGAAGGAAGGTATAACCAGGATTTCCCTGATACAAAGAAGCATCTTTATCATGCAGTGCAGCTTAATCAGGCATGTTCTGTAGCTGTTAGCAGAGCAGGAGTCAGATGCTAGAGGGAGCATTGTTGCTGCTGGCCCATACCCTGGAGTCAGAGGATTCTCTTGGAGGCTTGGAGATGTGGTCTTAAACTTCATGATAAGCACATAGAAAACTTTCATTCTAATGTCTAGGTGCCACATTAGAAGAAACCCTGCTGGTTTTGCTTCTAGACATCTTGAAAAGTGAAAATGAAGGATCAGTCGAGATGGGTGTACAGAAAGGAACATTTAGGCACTAGTTCCAAGAAGGTAGATGACAGCTGTGAATCTCAGTCTAAGGTGGACTCCTAGGAGAAGCTTAAATCTTAGGGAGCATGAGAGTTTGAATACAGCCTTTACAGGGCATATTGCCCTTTCTGGTTTCCTCTTGCTCAGCATACTGGTTGCTGTGATTCCCAGCCTCAGGTACTTCATTCGTCCTGATCACAGCTTGCGGATCAGGCATCTGATTCTGGTTTTGAGAAATTCGTGGTCTGAGGCCATGGTTGTGGCAATGCTGAGAGTCACCAGGCACTTTCTTTTCACAGGTACCCGTATGGTGCCTCGTCTCTGCTATATAAGCAGACATAACAGAAAAGTGGCAAAAGTAAAACCCAAAGCAACTCAAAATAGTACTGTGTATCAGTAGATCTATACATTATTTATCCATGCTTGAATTTTAATGATGAGGAATGGCATCTACTCATTAATTTAGAAGCCAAAAATACCCACCACTTACACGTTAACTCTGGGCTGTCTTCTGTTCCAGCTACTACATTTCTCTTCCATTTCCCAGACAGAAGATATTAAATGTCAGTGTTTGACAGGCATTATTTTTGTTACTGTACCAGTAAGTAATGCAGATCATCAGTTACTGTAAGGGTTGACTGTGATCCAGACAGAAGGTTCTTATTCATAGTCCTACTCTGATATAGTGAAATGAGTTGCAACATGGTGCGATGTGATGTTAAAAGTTTCTGCAGTCTAACTGGCCAGCGAGGGTGCTACAGGAGGGCTCAAGTTTGAATACAGTATTGTAGGCTGACAAAACCTTACCCTACTACATAGTCTGGTGAGTAGGAAAGATTCAAGCAGCTTCTTTTTCAGTACCCTGAGAACGGGATGATGAACATTTCTATAAAGTGCATAGAGACGGCCATGGATAATCTTGTCCTGGCTGAAATAAATAACAATATTTTATTTGTCTTCATTTCGATCAGCATGTTACCTTCTGGCTTCATTTCTTGTTAGGGTCATTCAGAGTATAGTTCCCTTAGGGCATATGAGCCAGTTTGTTCTGCAGCAGCAAAATGGCTGTGATTTTCCATGGGGCTATCCATGCTGACTTCTTATTGAGCACTTGAATAAAAGTTGTACAGGTAGAAGAGTCTTCTAAAGTGAGGCTGAAACACTTTTACACAATAATCTGTCTTTTATTAAGCAGATTTGCATGACTTTTGACAACCTGAATGTTTCTTTTTTAAAAATGGAGAAATCCATCGTGGGATCAAATGTGCTTGCCAAAGGTAGAAAAGACTTCTTCCTACTAACTTCAGACTCATTGTGTTACAAGAAGAAAAAAAAAAACACCTGGGATTTCTTTCATTTTATCACAGGAACAGAGCCAGAGTGGCGGTCATTATTCTGTATATATATGTGTAAGTAGAAAAGTGCATATTAGACAAAGCAATGGGGAAGCGACCTTGCAAGCTTGTAAACACACTCCAATCACTGCAACCTGCAAAGTTTAATTTGCTTCTGAAATTGAAATTTAAGGTAGGTTTGTGTCTAGTATGTTCAGCTAATTGAGGAAATATACTTTTTTCTTGGAATCCTTTTACTGATCTGAGCAGTTTTAAAGCCACTTGTTACTGTATTTTATTGAGGTACCCACTTAAAACACAATTAAAAAGGTGATTATTGCAAATGATGTAACATAAAAGTGTAACAGATTGGTCTCAGTGACGGGATGAGCCATTCCTACACTAGGCTATGCTGAAATTATGAAAAAATTAAAATAGAGATTGGTAGAAAAGGCCAAGATGTTGTAAAAAGCATCATGAAGAAAGGGAATGGAAAGGGTGAAAAAGGTGGTAACAAGCAGCAGAGGGCTGGAAATTAGAAAGGAAATGGTAGAAAGAGCCTGGAGGGGCAGGGAACAAGGAGTTACTATAAATAACCAATATCTCTTGGGAAGAAATATCTGTCATCTTGTTATATCCCTACAAATTGACACTTCTATCACAGTTACTGTCACTGGTGTTCTGCAAATGCTCCATTGCAAAAAATGTTAAAGACAGGCTGATGAAAATGTCATTTTTTAAGTGCAAGTAAAGATACCAAGGTTCAACTCCTAACTGCTTACAAATCCCAAGTCTTAGTAGTTCTCTGTAAATTGCAGCCCTAATATCTATTACTTTGGGGTGAATTTTGAAGCCCTAGAGTATCAAAGTATCTGCAGAAATGAATCCTGACCTTAAGCACTCCCAAGGTCTTCCCATTATAAGACTGTTTCCAGTTGTTTTTAACTGCAATACTTCCCATACTGAATGCCTCAAATAAAATTTCAGTGTTAGTGAATGTGCCGGTGAGGATGGTATTGTCCTTCTTGAGAGGAGGACTACAAGTGAGTACACATTCTGCATGGAAACAGTTGCTTGCGTGGAAACATGGATTTGGTAATCATCTGAGTATTTGACTACACAGCCTTGCTGTATCCTTAACCCAGTTTTTCAGTGTAATATTTATACCTTTATTAACTAACAACTCTTCTTCCATGGATTTCAGAAGGCAGTAGTTTCTTTTTACACCTCATTGGCAGATTAAAGGTGAAAAACTGTGGCTGTTCCAAAAGCAGTTTTGCTACCCAATGCAGCCTTACCTAAATGAAATTAAGATCTACTGCCAGAATTGAGGAGAAATTGTATGTGCAGTGAGGTCAGAGAATGTACTGAAGAGTTTCCATTTACTATATGATTACACATTAAAATGGTCTAACAATCATCTTCATATTAGGTATATTAAAATACATCTGAATACTGAATACTTTTGTATCTGGCTATCTGATCATGTAGGTTCATATTTCCATTAAGGAAAGCAAATGAGACAATGCATTTCAGCGTGGCTATTTCATGATTCAGATCATCAGCTCATTTCCTCACTGACTGTTCTCAAGTCAAACATAGTCTTAAATTCCATTGCTCAGGTTTTCAAGCAAGAGTTTTTTCTGGAGCTGTATCACTTTCATCTGTACACTTTAAAATATGTCAACCATCCCTTCCTCAATTATTTGCATGATTGCCTGTAGTTCTGTTTCAAGATGAAATAGATATATAAATAATTGTTTTTTAATGCTGGTGCTTTCTGACAGGCTTTCAGAAACATAGGATTTTTATTAATTGTTACAAAAAGGACAACATGCTTAAAGCAATTAAATTCAACGTAGTAAGTATGTGTAGATAGTGCACATACATAGGTTGTGTCAGTTGCCATTATGTGCTCTCAACTAGATATCTTTGAAGATGCAAAACAAGAATTGACAGCATTCAAGTATGTAAAGTATTTTGTTTCAGATGGGACAAAATCGAAGAAAAATCCCACCGTCAGTTATTATCAGCGAGTTTTTAATTTCTGCTAAAACATAGGAAATAAGCACTGTTACAGGGTTATGCTGATCTTTTTTTTTGTTTGTTTACTTGAAGTGAGCTTAAATTCTATTGATAAATTATCCTTTTGAATATCCTGAAGTCTGTCTACAGTGAATATCCATAGTGCAGCATATTAGAGTGAGAACAGTTTGGATCATTTACATTGAGAAAGGATTGCCAGAGGGAATGGATCCAAATGGCACTAAAATAGTAAAGCTCTTAAGAAACTTAATGGTATAGAAGACAAGTTATTTTACATTCCAGGCTATGTACTGTTCCTAAGTGCTATCAAGAAGCTGGAAAAGAAAGAATATAAAAATGCAGCAAAAATATAGATTTGATACTTAATTTAATTGGAAAAACATGGGCATCGTGCTGTGACTTAATCTTTCCTTAACCTACTCCATGACTTCTAATGGAAGAAGTAGACTGAATGCTGAAGTAGATTGAAAATATGTTAGAAGCTTTAATTTGAACTACTAGGGGAATAGATTGGATAGTGCATACAGCCCAGATATTTGCAACAATTCTCATTGTTGTCTATGCCAGCATGCCAGCAGTGCCTGGCCACACTGAGGAGGAAATTGATAGTCAGTCTGAGACTCTAAAGCCACTTTTTTGAGCACATCAACTCCTTCCAGCACACCACTGGCCATTTATCAGACATGAAGTTTCCAGTGTCTCCCTGAGACTGGTAAACATCATACTGGACTTAGGGACTGGAGAAGCAGTGCTACAAAAAGAGAGAATTAGATTTAGGAACTAACCTTGGCCTACAGCAGCCCTTCCTTGCTCTAGGACATCTCATTTTAGCTCATCATGCACAGACTAATGTATTCATGAAGTACTCAGTCTGATCTCTATTGTAAGCCCCAGCCCTGAAATCAAGCAAATAAAAAAGCTGTAGAGGAGACATGTATAAAAAGTGTTTATCTGTAATTTTATTGGAAGCAATATGACAGGAAGCACCTTGCTCTAGTAATACTGTTCTTTGTAATGTTTGTCCCACACCTGTGTCCATATCCAAGTGCTCTGGTGGTTTCTTTGACTACCTCTTATCTTGCTATGGACAGTTTTAATCTTAAATCTTAATGTGGATGAAGATAAGGGTGTAGGAGAACAAAAGCTTTAAGCAATTTTCCTATAGCAGTATCTCAGGTCACTGTGAGTCTTTCAAAATCTGTCCAAACCTTGTGCCTCTGGGAATGGTGCCAGGAACCATGGACTCAGCCATGGGAGATCATCACAACTGGAATAGTCTAAGATCACAGAGAACAGCTGCAGGAAAACACTGCAACAATTCAGGACATGGCTAAAGTAACCTTGTGTGTCCCTGCTAAATCGTACTTACATTAGTTCTATTCTACTGGCACAACTAGGAATGGCTCAGGTTGCTAATGTAGCAACTGGAGGAGCTGTGAAAAAGCAGTATCAGGTACCTAGCAGCAATTTTTACTTTTGAAAGATTTCAGTACCAACTTTAAATACATTTTACTGAATAAAGTTACTGCAACAACAATCCAAGGCACTTTAAGTCAACTATATTCAGGCAAACTCTGTTTCATAATAGTCTGTCGCGCGTCACTGAGGACTTTCACCCAAACATTTCTTCTAAATGAAGTGTAGGCATTATAAGATGGCACTGTGATACTGACCATTAATTCTAAAGATGATTGATTGTTACCTGGGCTAGTTATGCATCCTTGGTCTTTATCTTGGTCTTTTCTGAGTCCAGAGCCTTTTTATCATTTTTCAGGCATATTGACCTTCAATCATGCAGTAAGCATGCCCAATTTGTTCTTCTTGAGCTAACACGTGTCAGTTGTGCAGACCACTCTTCCTTATTCTTATTTCATAGAATCATAGAATCACAGAATGGTTTGGGTTGGAAGGGACCTTAAAGATCATCCCGTTCCAACCCCCCTGCCATGGGCAGGGACACCTTCCACTAGCCCAGGTTGCCCAAAGCCCTGTCCAGCCTGGGCTTGAACCCTTCCAAGGAGGGGGCATCTACAACCTCTCTGGGCAACTTGTTCCAGTGCCTGACCACCCTCACAGTGAAGAACTTCTTCCTTCTATCTAATCTATATCTGCCCTCTTTCAGTTTAAAGCCATTACTCCTTGTCCTGTCACTACATGTCCTTGTAAAAAGTCCCTGTCCAGCTTTCTTGTAGGCCCCCATTATGTACTGGAAGGCTGCTATAAGCTCTCCCCAGAGCCTTCTCTTCTTCAGGCTGAACAACCCCAACTGTCTCATTCTGTCTTCACAGGAGAGGTGCTCCAGCCACCTGATCATCTTCATGGCCCTCCACGAAGGGCTTGTAGATCAGCTTGTCCTCTGAGATGAGATTTGATGGCCTACTATTATTTTAAATGTTCTCACCTCTGTTCTGAAGTCTTTACCTGCAGTCACCCTTTGTGACTTTCAAACTAGACAGCAATCCTTCAGTTTGACATTTTGACATCTCATCAGCCAGATCATCTTGTCTAGAGAAAAGGAGGCTAAGTACTTAGAAAGATATGCTGGCATGACTATTCTGTGATAGTTAAACCACCAATTCTCCATGTGATTTGCATGGAATCAAAATATATTCTGGGAAGGCAATAGTTAACCATGTATGAAAAGCATGAAAAAAAATGTGTAGGTGGAGTTGTAGTCAATATATTCTTTTTGCATGTAATTTAGTTATTATTGACAGGATGGAAATGGTACTGTTCACCTGCAAAAATTAGGAAAGGGTGATAAATTTGATATATTTTCAACTCATGTAAAGTATGCTATATCTTTAGTCTTTATGACATTGAAAACTCCCACTATTCTACGTGGTGCAGTGGTGCTTGGCCGGTATTGCTTAATCATTCTAATGTTAATGAGGCTGTTGAGACTAAAGGTTTTATACTGGTGTTTTGGCTTCACTGTGCTAGTCTATCAATGCGTAATGATATTTTAAAGCCTTATACAAACCTAGAACAGATGCATTAAAAGATCATGTTATTAAATCACCAAATCAGGGGGCAATTAAGATTCCATAGTTTTAATTTTTATAAAACAGTGACATATCACTTTAGTGCTTTATGGCAAATCTGAAGAAGCAAAGTCACTCAGGTTTGTATTCAGGCGGCAGTGGGTAGCAGTCTGGGATGTAACTATTATAATATTTAACTTTAATAGAGTGCTTGAGGACACTGGCTATGCAGGGTCACTGGAGTCAGTGGAGGCATGTAACTGCCTCTGAGAGTTTCTTCTGTAGAAATTTATCCTGAATGGCATCCCTGCCTCCCAGCAGGGTGTAAGGAGCCAAGTTTTGTGGCCTTGAAAGCAGGTCTCTTGGTCTTAGATGCCACAACAGCATCTAAGTAAGCCATCTGAATATGACCATCAAAGACATATTCCAGACTAATCCAGCCAATCTTCCTCTTGCACAAAAGCAAAAGGAGGTTACAGTTGTTCATATGGAAAATTTTACCCCTCCCTTGCTATGTGAAACATGTTCTGTGGTGGCACACTGGGAGGAGAGCTGAGCCATCCCTTTGGCTGAGGGATCTGCTGCTCAATAGTCACTCAGAGCTGCTGAGACCCTGTACAGGAATTTGTTTTATTTAGAATCTGATTTCGAGGTTTGCATCATGTGAGATAATACCACAGAAAAATAACAAGAGCCTTTTAAGTGGATATTTATCAAAACTGGCAAATAATGCTGCAAGGAAGGATTAAGAATGTAAATACTGCATTTCCATCCAGTGCCAGGAACGTGAGAACAGTTTTATGACCCTTGCCATTGAGCATGTAAGTACTGTGTGCCCATTCCTCCATTTCCTTATACTTTTGGAGCTGCTTTACCTGTGCAAGTTAAATCTAAAAGTTATGGACGATATTTAGAATTGTCTGCCCATGTATTCTGAAGGGCCTCAGATATTTTGGATTCTTTCTAAAATAATTAAGCTTAGAATATTTTATGAATATTGAAGTGTAGGTAAGACAAGTTAGACTGCTAGACAATAGATATCTTAAATGCTCATTACTTTGGTTGTCAACACCAGCTTGACTACTCTTGGGCTTCACCAGGCTTAAGCTAGATATCTTTCACTGTGTCTGCCACTCCTCAGGATTGCATCTTCCTCAAAAAGTGTTAGAATTGATAAACCCATGGCAATAAGGGGAAAAGAGCTGAAAAGAGAGGACATAATAGGAGTTCTTCAATAACTGTCTCAGTGGCCTCAGCCAGCTGGTCTGGAAGAGTATTTGCACTTGCCTTATGTCTTGAATGCCAGCCTCTTCACACGTGAGCCTCTGCTGAGATATTCAGTGTTAAAGAAAATAATAGACCTGTTGAAATATTTCAGGTGCTGCTTTGTGAGGCAGAGTAGGGGGACATGCCAGGCTGTAGGGAACCTGGTACTGTATTTTGGTGACTAAAAGTAGCATTCAGTGGCTTAGCCTTGCTGTTGTTCATAGAGGAGGGAACACAGAACAAAACAAAGTCTCTGCAGATTCTGTGTGTTGTAGCTGGAGGACCCACAGGGTCAGAGTGAAGTGCTGCGTGTGTCCTCGAGGACTGCCCCAACACACTGTTGGTAAATGCATCTTGCTGGATAGGAGGTGGAGTGAAAGATGTAACCATTCTCTCGCTGGGAGAGAGGAAGAGACAGAGAAAGGGGGGGTTGAAGAATGTGAGAATAAAGTGGCAGATTCCCTTTGTGCAAACTAGATGGTGTGAAAGGAAGTCAAAGATGAAAGCACAGTTTTAAAAGTTCATTGTTCTCTGGTTGGCTGTTAAAAGGCATACTATTTTTTAAAAATAAATAGTGAACATTTTTGTGTGTAATATAATTTAAAATATTTTGTGCATTCTGCCTGCTTACTACATTATTTGGAGTTCTATAGGAGAATATGAAATTTTCATTCATACTTCATTGATCTGCATGATGCAGGAAAGAAAATAGAATTAAAAACATGGCCAAACCTGTCAGAGTCTAAATTTCAATAATTTTCATACTGCCTATAAAGGAAAATACATTCTTGATAATTCAGATTAGGGAACATCATCTGACCCCACTAAATACGTATTTTTGTGAAATGTCTTATAGCACAGTACAGAGGCAACCTGAGATACGCAGTGCAGTTCACAGATCCTTTACTGACTGATTGTTCTCTGTTAATTTGCATGGCTTGATTTTACATTGGTCTTTTTTTTCCCCAAGCAAACACACTTTACTTGCTAACAGGATACCAGCTGCTGTTCTAATTTCACATTGACTCTGTGTCCCAGTTTCACATTTGTGATATGCTAATATAAACTTAGCTGTGCTTCTCCAATGCTCTTAAAGTGGAAAGAAATCTTGTTCCTTTTTATTGGGTTACATGATATTATAGTCCTGCAGCCTCATACTACCATGAACATATATCAGAATGTTGTAGAGTATTTTCTACTGGATTTAAAAGCTAATTGACGGTGCTAAATCTCTTGTTCCATGTATTTCTCTTTCAAACAGCTATTTTATTTTGTTCTGAAGTGTTTACTAGAGATGGGGAAAACAACCTGTCATATTGATCTCTAATGTATATGATTATATGAATATACTTTACTTTCCTTAATTAGCACTTTGTAGATCTGTTAGATTTCATGTGTAGCTACAAAATTAATAATTACAGCTTAAAGACATATCAAAATCATTTAAGGCAGTGGAAAGAATCACCAGTATCAATGATTTGGCTTTAGCCCGTCCTGTCAAATCTTCATTTTGTGGTGCAAGTATATGTAGGAAGGTGGGAAAATATGTAACACACTTTCACTTAATGCCCTTTTGATATGCCTCCTACATCTATTCCAAACTTACAAGCTATGGCAGAGGAATGAAAAAGTCTAAGAGCTCTGAAGTCTGGCTTTAGATTCAGGTTCTCTCCCTTTTGAAAATCAAATAAATGTTATTTATTACCCTTGGAAATAATTTTTACCTATTCTTATGGCTATGAGACACTGATTGATAGCAGTGGGAGTGAGGCAAGAATTCATAGGGTAAGAAATAGATGAGGTTGGACAAGGTGGATGCCCAGAGATACATGGTCTGTAGTAGGGAATGCCTGCCTAGTGGTTGCATGTTGCAAGTAGAAGTAAGATTGGGGAAAAAGGAGGACTGTAAAGTTCTACAATGTGCATGCTAGCATGACGTTTGAGAGTGGCCATCACCTTGGGAACAAATGAACAGAGGTGTGGTAGGTTTGACCATGTGTGCTTCTCCTCCATCTTTCTTACCATGAATCCAAAAACTGGTGCCAAGTGATGCTTGTTTGTCTCTGACTGCCATGTATGTAACAGGCTGGTGGTGTTTGCCTGTAACATCCCAACGTGCTTTAGCAGGCAGCTTAATACCAAACTCAGACATAAGGGAGGTGGGAGAGGCTTTTGAAGAGCAGTTGTGAACTGTGAGCAGTCATCAAATAGGGGAGAACACCAAGCTTAGCTTTTGCTTTATTTTTTAGATTTTGTTAGTAAAACCATTGTGAAGAAGGAGGCTGTGATGGTAAAACTGATAAAAAGTGGGGGATGAGGAGTGTAATACAGGAAAAGCTTTCTAAAGGCCAAATCTGTCAATTATATTATTAATATGTCATATGTAGCCTTTATGGAAAGCTGACAGTGTCTTGGAACTAACAAATGTAATAAGAGTGATGTATGGTTGATACTTCAATGATCTATCATTTTCAAGTGTTGCAGCAGTCATGAAAATGTTGTAACTTCTAAGGAAGCCACTGAGACCAGAAAGAATGTGTTAATTATGGGCTAGAAATATGATTGAAAATTCAAAGAAATCTCTGGCTACACTGTACAGGGAGTGTGCTACTTGCATTTCATATCTCAGAGCTCAGTCACAGGGTGTAAAGACGGGGATGACCCTAAGATATCACGTGCATGCCTAGATTAAATGCTGATCGTGAAGTCATATGGGGTGAACAAATGAAGACAGAGGAAGATTACAAAGGTCTCAAGTGTATGCACAAAGAAATTCCCAGAACAATCTGAGGTGGGGGTAAAGCTAAATAGACAGCAGAGCATCTGAGTAGGAACAAACATTTAAGACATCCATGCTTAACACACAGGTTTAAGTATGCTCCAGGACTTACCGTCTCACTTTGGTTTGGTTTTTTTTAGTAGTGTGGACATTTGTCTTTGAACTAGTGATCTAGAATCCTTTACAGTCCACATAGGGAAAGTGATGCTTTTTGTGCCTAGGCAAACCTCTAAAACAGATCAAATGAAATATGTTCTAGAAATGCTCGTTTCTTTTACCGACCGTGAATGGAGCTGACAATGATCAGGTCTCCCACTTAGGTGAGAAAAATCCAAGCCCTTCTTATAGTTATATAATCAAGAAGTTAATTACTTGTTTTATAAAATAAATGCTGCATTATTTTATGCTTGTCTAATGTTTAAAGCAGTCTGAATTAAATCTGGCAGGCAGAGGGCACCCTATCTTCTTGAAGGCAGCACTGGAATAAATGAAGGCTGCATACCAAACCTTGGGGTGCCTAAACCCAAAAACTCATATTACTTGTTCTAAAGATAGAATTCTCATAATTATGTTGGACCTTGTGACTGTGGCATGAATTGTCTCATCAAACTGCATTTGATAAGCCCAGAAAAATAGAGTAGGACTTCTGATACCTGCTTCCTGCTGACCTGTGAAAATCAATTTAAGAACAACAAGAGAAAGTAGAGAGACCCACTGTGCCAAACACTGTTAAGTGTCCCTCTGCCAAAGAGCAGGCTATGAGGAGTGGGAGCCAGATTATCTTAGAAGTATAGGGTAGATTTATAATATGTGGGCTTTTTATTAAGAATATTTTGTGTCACAGGACTCCTTAGAGCACAGTATGCTCATGCTACGGGTCAGTTTGAGGTGGCTGGTATGAATTAGTAAAACATGCCTCAGTTTTTTGGAGGTGCGTTTCACATTCACTTTTGTTTAAATGCTATAGACACTTTTGGTCTGGCACTTACTGATTTTCAGTACAGTTTCTGATCGGTGCCTGTTTTGCCTTTGCTGAAAATATATGTGAGAGTGAATCCTGCTTACTGCATATAGAAAGACATCACTTGGCAGTTCAACCACAGGCCTAAGTGGTCATATTGACCAGTCTGAATTTTCATCAACTTTTACAAGTTTACTTTTTCAGATTATTTTTACTGAACAAATTGAAGAAAATACAACTATGACAAAATTCTCTGCAGTCATCTGATAGATGCACAGTACACACAGGACTTCACTTAGTTTCTCTTTAGCAAAGGGAATTGCAAAATTATTTTACAATACCTTAGATAAACAGTGGATTAGAATACAATACATACAAAAAGAAAAAACAAATCTGGTGAAAAACCATTGAGAAAAAATTACAAGAAAACAACTGCAAGAAAATATGAGCTTCTGACATGGAATGATTGAGTCTTTCACAGGGTGAAACATAATCACTGTTTTAACATGTAACAAGAAGCTTAGAGCTTGAAGAGAAAGTATCTTATTTTCTAAGATAAAAAAGATAGTGACTTTTACTGAGTGGTTCGAATAAAAAAGTATTTTCACAGAATTTTTCTTTTTTAATGAGTACTTCTGCAGATCCTTAAGTGAGAAGTACCTGAACTTCTTATAAGCTGTAATTCAGCCATGCCCATTCCCTTTGGAGTAGCATGATGGAATTTATACACTTCAGACACATGAGAAATAAATGGGTTTCGGAAAGGCGTACTAGAGATCATACAGTGCTTTATCTGTAGCTGTTGAAAACTTGCAGGAAAGTGAAAAGGGACTGGCTGACGTCTAACTCTTCAGACACAGAAGTCTTGGTAAATTAGGATGAAGTAGATCAAGCCTGAAACAGAGAGCAGGGGTTTCAGTTGTTCCTCCAGCCAAGGGAGAGAGATTCTGGATCAGTGATTTGGCACTTGCTAATGTGCTTGGTTAAATCAAACTGCTTTGGGATTTGCTTAAAATTTTAAACTTGGGCTAGAAAAAGTTCTTGGTGGCCTTGTGTGCACATGTGCATATGTGTGTGTGTGTTTTTATTTTTAAGCTTCCTTTGGGTACTGGCTGCATTGGGAAAGCAAAACTTTATCACTTTCCATAGTCTCTTTCAAAGTCTTAACCAGGCTAGACTCTCCAACCAGGCTTCCCAGAGACATTTCAGAGGATATCTACATTTTACATATCTGAAAATGAAGGCCAAGATGTTTCAATAGAAGGATAAAAATTTGTCTTTGCTTGTGTTTTCCCACTTTTCAAGACAAGTAACCTGATCTGGTATTTGACCCAGCTCTCTGTAATTCAAATCTGATATTTACACCATCCACTTCATTTTACCTTTGACACATCATCTTGTGACTGTGGCAGAAAATGTGATTTGTTAATAAGTTTTCACTGGTCACAACGAGAACCAGAGCAGAGGGCTAGACCTGATATCAACAGCAGACCCCCCACCTGTAGATAAACATTTGATGAAAGATTCTGTAGCCAGTTTGAAGGTACGCAACCATTCCAGGTTTTCAGTTGACATCAGAATCTGAGTGGAGCTGTGCCAAACTTTCTTTGGAGGAACCTATGTATTAAGCTAGTCTGCAGTTGAACATGGAAGATACATGCAACTAATAGTTTTTTAAGGACCGCATATTCATTTAGAGTCTAAATAGTTTGCATCTGGAAAACATTGGTGAGATGAGTCAAGACCAGTGGTTTTAGAACTTTAAATCTGAGCTCATTTTTCCCTGGGAATCTGCTGATGTTTGAGACATTTATACCACTTGCTTTCTTAGGAGCTTTATGCTGCCACCCACAATCATAGTATCTAGTCACAGATTTATCTTGACGTTACAGCATGTATTTATTGTATTTTAATGGGGGCAAAATAAACTCTGGGCTTTATCAGATGCATCTGGCAAGTTTGACAGAAATACCCAGCCACTGTGATTTTACAGATCCTCAGGTTATTGATTATTGCACTGAAGAAAAATGAAAAAACAGTAAATATGGGAGCACATTCTCCCACCAAGCCAACAAGAGAGTTGTGGTTTTCTGGCATCCTTTTTTTTTTTTCAGAAAACAGAACAAGATGGCTTGATGATTGTACTGTGACCAGATCCCTTGTACTGACCACTTTTGAACCTATATTTACAAATGTTCCTGTAAAGGGAAGGACTGTCTGACGCAATTACACTAAAAGGAAAACACAGAAGTGGGAAATTTATTTTTGTTTTGAAACATTTTCTACCAACCATCATGCCTTTTTGCTTTCATCAGTACCAATCTCATTCTGCTTCTTTTCAGAAATGTTTCTTTTTACCTTAGAAATCACTTTTTATCTATAAAAATGGAAGACAGGACAGAAAAGTTTCAGTTATTTATATAAATTTTTCATTCACATTAAAATATGTAGTTCAGTTGTTTAGCCTTGACATCCTCTAATCTCTATTTTTACTTTAGCAGTTGAGTGCCTTCTAGTGTCATGTACTTTGTGTTGCACTGTTGCATTCATCCCATTCATGTCCAGGATTGAATGGACCCAGGATGTGGCTGAGAACAAGAAGATGTGAATGTAACCAGGAGCAGGGCTGCCACAGGATGCTGGTAGGAAAGGATATCTCCTAACATGGTTTTTCTCCCCCACCCAGTAATCCCTGATGACAGATGAAGGTGGGACTTTCAGGGCTTGGCCACTTCAATCATTGTGCATAGTCCAAAACACTTTTGTTGCAGCTGGAAACAAGTATCTTTCTAATGGTATAGGTTTCTAGGTTTTGGCAATGAAAGATGAAACTAAAATGAATCGTGAAAACATTTTCTTGGATCAGTCATTTGCCTTTTCATTGATTTTACTTAGCCTTTTACTTTAAATAGCTTTTGTTCAAAGTACTACAGATGCTTGCTTAGTTATTCAGCATGCTTGTGCTCTGAGTGCCTCTGATGATTTCTGGGCTTCAAACTGTCCTCAGGAAGCTATTCATAGCAATTCACACATGGAGGCCAGTCCTTATCTTCGGTTAATTTGAACGTGAAAACAGATTCCAGATATTTTACCTTACATTTATTTATTTTAGTAGACTTTTCACGCTCTTCATATGTATTTATTAGGCCCCTCTTCATCAGTTCACCCACTTTCTCAACAAGTTCACGCCTCTTCATGTTACACACACACACACCCCCCCTAACACACACTCACAAATACATACAATGTATTGCTAATACAAAATTACTTTCTCAAGTATAGACTCAGAATCAGACTCTCCTGCTGATGTTCAGACCTCCCCACTACTAAAAATCAGGTGTAATGAAATAGTATTTCTTCTTTTAAACAGGCATTATTAGTAAGTGTGTTGGCATAACAAGATTGAGACCTCAAGACTCTGTGTCCTTATCAGAATAATTAGCTAAAGTTAATCTTGAATCTCCCTTGCTGTCTTGTTACCTATATATGTGTCTTATATTCAGTCAACACAGATAGCAATTTATTATTCCCTTCTTCCTTCTGGCAGCCGTTGACATTCTAAGATTAGATACAGAAGCTGGTGACGGCTGCTCTGTCACTACTTTAGATCCCCAGTTAGGTGAATGGAGTTACCAGCCTACTGACCATGTGTCAGAGAACAGTCAATTAATAAGTAGGTGGGAAGAGAGTTACAAATTAAATGTAATGAGATCAGTCTGGAAGTTGGTATTAAAAATACCATTTTAAACTGAGTAATTCAGTATTTGCCAAAATGTTTTCCATTGTTCAGAAGCTTTCTGCAGCCCCCCACATAACCACGCAAGTGTCTAGTTTTACAAAACATTGGAGCAGTCACATATTTTGGAACAACGGTGCCAATTATACTCCCTCTCTCTGAGGGATGTGGAAAAAAGACAACTGTGATTCCTGAGACTTCTCAAAGAAGAATATTCTTTAATCACTGCTTTAAATGAGTATTTTGTTATAGATTGCAGAATTAGGAGGCAAAAAAAACCCCTTATATAAAAAAAATACGATAAGTAATAGACTGCTAGAATGATGACAAAATGTTTTCTCCTTTTTTTGACTAGAAGCTTAATTGCATTGTTCTCACTCCCCGGGAAATGTCTTATCTTGCCAAGTGAGACATCTGATATGCAGTTTGCTACCCCCTCTTATACACACAGTCCTTCAACAGCATCTCGATGCTACAGAGTCAAGGTAGAGAGAAGCCCTTCCACTTTGCCATTGATCTCTCTGTGGTTCATGGCTTCCTGAGACATCTCAGTCTAGTTTTGAGCCACAGATCAGCATTTTCTTTGATTTCCAGGTGCTTTAAAGACGATTAATAGTAGGTTCCTTGCTTGCATAGGCACTGTTAACAAATATATGGAAGTATTTCTTTAAGAAAGCAACATCTTTGCAAGACATTGGTTTTTCTGAAATACTCGATGGGATCTAATAGATAGATCTGGGACTGGGTACTGCAGTTGTCTGTGAGGCTCTTTAATTTTATGTAGAGGATGAATTGAACAGGAAACTATTATTATATATATTAAACAAAATTCTAGGTGTTTAGTTTGTTTTGGTCCAGATTTTTTTGCCTCTAAATATGCCTTTTGGCTTCATGCCTCGTACTGCACCCAAGGTGTATTACTGTGGCACAATACTGCACATCCTGTCACACCGTATGTTCCAGCAGATGTTCTTCAGAATTATTTTTCCACCATTTGAAATTAATTTGTGTAGATTCTTTAATTACATAAGTTTCTGATTCTTCTGCAATTAAAAATGCAAGTCCTGTGATTTGAATATATGTATATTTTATACACAATTGCATGTTATTATTTATACCCAGTGTCTGCATAGCACATACACAGATATGTCTGTTAATATTAACCCATAGTCATGTGATAAGCAACAGGAGTGAAATTAGTGTTTAAGTCAAGTTCTGAAACGAAGTAGATAGAAAATATCCAGTGTGGCACATTTAGAGCTTCAGGGGAAATTTGTTATAAGTGATCTCATTTCATCTGAACCCTTGTCATCCTTTTTCATGGGTGATACTAAAGTGAAAGTCTTGGATGAATAGAGATCAATAACTGTTTTTAAAGGAATCTATCCTCTCCAGAAAAAATCTCAAAAAACTACTACCCAAAATTGTTTATCCCAATATAGTGATTCACATGTTGTTTTGTTACTGATTTGACAGAAGTTTTAGGCATATCTTAAATTTATTACTGCTTGCTCTTGTTTGTTTTTGTTTATCTTTCAAAAGAATTGAACTATTTCTTTATATCTCTTTGGAGAGATTCAAATGTTATGGGTTTATTGGCCAAAACCAAGAATTAATTAGAAAAATCTGTTTGGTAAATATTCCAGATTTTCTGTTTTAATAGACAGATGTTTATGAATGTGATTCTTTAAAGGATCTGATTCAAAACTCATGGAAGGAGATCAGAAGGCTCCCCTCTGAATTTGATGGGCTTGGAGCAGAGTTTAGAAAATAATGATCAAATCTGGTTCCGCTTAGTACTGGTCTTGCCTGTGTAAATGTTTTACTGGTTTATTACAAAGGAAATCTTAGTGAAATAAAATGAATCAAGATCTTTGCTGAGTCTTCATCTGCAATCAGTCTTTTGTGGAATGACAACTATTTCCATGATAATAAACTGAATCATTACAGATGGAGAATTCAGTTGGGCCAGCATACTCCTGAGACCCAAAACTGCAGAGAGGGTTGGGGAGGGCAAGGAGTGGGGATTTTGGTTTTACACAGACAGTTTTTCTAGCATCAGGTCCTCAGAAACTAAGCATTAAATCCCAGGAATCATGCAATGACAACATTCATTATGCCTTTTATGAGATGACACATTCCTTGTGTTTTGTCTTCTGGTTTGAAGCTTCTTGCACCTCTACACTCATCTTTTCCAAATATTTCTGTATAATCAGGAGACCTGGAAAATTGCTTTTATTTATTCATTAAGAGGGAAGTTGAAATTCTCATATAATCCATGACTCAAAGGTCTGGGGCTCTAAGAAAAACACCTAATATCATGAGGAAATTGCAAGACTTGGCAACTTGGCTCAGATGAATCATAGAGCTTGAGACTCAACAACTTTCACTCTAAATAAAATACATACCACTTACACTTGGATGTACAGACAGCTGTCAGAAATCTTCACATTTATTTCAGAAAAAACAGCTAAGGAGCCTGCTCTTACTCACCTCAACTATGTCTCTACACTGGACCAAAAACCTTCACAATTCCTCATCCTTGCACACCTGGGAGGCCTAAGGCTGAAAAATAACCTCCCAGAAGTAATGTTCTTTTTTGGAAAGCATCTCTGTCGGGTCATGCTTTGTGTAGCAATGAAGCTCAGAGGTGAGTTGTGAAGGTTATTCCAGTGATTACTTCCAAACAGTATAAACCAATGACACTGTCTGGTGTGCTGCATATTTCACATATATTTTCCAAGGTGGAGTATAAAATCCCCCAGTCTTTTTTTTTTTTTTTTTTTTAGTCATGGACATTGAAAATCTTACAAATGGCTAAAAATGCTTAAAATAACTTTTGTACCTGCTGGTGATGTCTTCCAGTTTGTGTTTCAGTGTCTCAGATCCTTTATTTGTAATGAAGCAAAGTCTGTATGTCCCATTGGGAAGCCAAATTTCTCCCTCTGCCATCTCTATTTCCGGTCTCCTTTCTGTAGGTGTTTGGTTTATGAGAATCAAACCGTTGCAGATTGCAGACTACCAAATTAAGTTCTCAAAATGCTGACAACTTAAATGCTGTCACATGTTAATGTTATTACATCACTGAAAGTCAGAGTTGTCTGTACCCAGAAGACACATTAGATTGTTGTTTGTGCTTTGCTACCCATCTGGTGAGTAGCTAATTATTTGGACCCCTTCCAACAGGGTCCAACAAGCACCTGGCAGAGGATGTGCATCTGTTTCATTCTACCATTGCAAAGAAGTGTTACAGACCCTTTTTGGTTATCATTGTTTGAGTATAAAATCATATCTGAATGGCAAGAGTGAACTTGGGCCAATATCTTGAATGGGACTGTGAAGGTTGGGTATCTATTAAATCTAATGTCCCCAGGCTCCCTGTATCAACAGCAGGAAAACAAATGTTTCTGTAGTCAGCCCTTCAATGATTTGTTTCCCTGGGCTCAAGTTAACATTTGTGAATATCTCCTCGTCTCCCCGTTATCTAATCAGCAGAATTTTCTGAAGCACTAGCTATAAGCATGTAGTGGTCAACACCTTACTGAATTTCAGAGAGACTTTGGTTCCTGGGTTTCATGTTAAAAGACGACCAGGATATATAAATTTTCAAGTCAGTTATGGAAGGTACTTCTACCTTGTTCCAAATTTTGTGCTGGAAGAATAATTTAGCAGTCGTTAATCCCTAACTATTATTTTGAGGATAAATTACCCAAAATGACAGCTATTCTCCTGACAGCCAAACCAGCCCATGTGATAATTCTTTCATTCTTTGGAAAATTTTTTCTGCTGTGTAGGAAGATGCAGACATATGTTGAATGCCTTCTAAGGTACCCATGCATTTCCACGTGCTTAGGTCCATCATCTGCAACCAGACTGACATAGAAGTGGATTGTTGGGGTTGTTGTTGGAGGGTCCAGTTTGCTTTACAACTGACTACCCATGACCTGACAAATTTAACATCTGGGAACAGAGCACTGAAAGGGGTGAACTGTGCTGTCTAAGAGAGAATGGATTGAATAATGCATGTGTCAAACACTGTTCATTCAGACTATGAGCAGCTTCTTGATGTAATCTTATTCATTGCATTTATACTTGTAAAGCAAGAAGGGTTTTGTTCACACTGTGTTTTGGGATTATATGAATACCCATATTTGCATGTGGACAAGGCCTTCTATCAGCTGTGGAATATTTGTGGCCTGTGGTATGCATAAGGTCATGCTAAATAAAGCTCCCCTTCTAGCCTGAAAAAAATATACAAAGTCTGTCCGAACTGCTTCAGAAATCCTGTGAGGCAATGGGAAGAACACCACGTGCCTCGTGCGAGCAGCTACATGCTGTGAATAGCAAGTGCCCAACGAGCAGTTAAATTGAACAGTATGTAAACAACCCGCAAGGTGAAATTTCTTTATGTAAACTGCACGCAAAATGATTAACAAATTATTTAGTAAATAGGCTGTTCTATCAGCATCAGATCTAATAAAGCCTGGGGTTTTTTTTTTGAGGGGTGACAACAGAGAAAGAGTTATTTTGATTTTATGGACAGGCATTAAAGCACTTCTGCTGCAATTAATCCAGGAGGTATTCACGGGCTGATGACCAGCTCATGTGCATGTGCTGGTGGAGAGGCCAGCTGCTGCCATCAGAGAAGGTGGACAGTTTTAGCTCTCTATTTTTCCATCGACCAGGGCAATAATAGCATCTGCCCCCTCTACGCAGCCATTTATCTCACTGGACTCTCAGCTGAGTGACAGTGAATACAATATCTTAGAGAGTGTGGGAGATGTATCATCAGTGGAGAATGGCATACAGCACATCTGTATTACAGCTGTGCCAGGCAGGCTGGTGACACATCACAGCTGAAAAGCAAATGCATAACAAGTCTCATGTGTGCCTGCCGTATGCCACTAATATTGCAATATTTTTTCACATTTGGGTTCACCATTTCTGTTTGTATTTGTGCCACCTGCAACATGTACAAGAAGCTCTGGTCTCCCTCGTCTCGTATGGTGCCATTTTGCTGAACCCTCATAACTGAGAACAGAATTATGCCATACGGCTTCACAAAGCACATGAGTTGAATGTGCCCCTGTATACATCAACTTTTTCTTAAGCTACATAAAGATTTTCTTGCCTTTCTTATGTAGGCTCTGTGTTGTATATATATATATGCATTGTGTATGCATAGATTATCCAGTACCACTGTTCCACTCAAGTCCTGATACCATTCACCCAAAACATCTGCTGGCATAGAGTATTTCAGACCTCCAAAATAATGTTTTCACCAGAGACACTGCATGCACTTCTTTGCTATTGTGTCAGTCGTACACCTTAGCATAACCTTGCCTGACTGACCTCCTGCTCTATGATCTGTTGTCTTCATCCAAAAATCAATTAGTGTCTTTCAGTCGTAAACTTGAAGCCAGGTTTATGTGAGTCCAGATATCAGGTCTTGAAATCATTTGGAGCCAAAGCCTAAAGAATACCTAATCCTCTTGGATCAACTTGAGTTTCTTCCCATCTGCTGCCGAGGGGGTGGAATGATAGTGAGTCATAAAGAAACTCAGACTGATGGGAGCCAAGGTGCAATTCCTTAAACCATCTCTCAGTTTCTCCTGACTATTCCTATATGTTTTCCTCCTTCCCAGTGCAAAGCCAAACAGACGGCTTACCCTGCTAGCGGAAAAAGGCTCACACATTGATGCACAGTCTGAGCTCTGAGGTTACCAGTGCCCCTATGTGGGGTTGATGTCTGCTCCTCCACTCCATTCCCATGCAAAGTCAAACAGATTTATTTTAACCCTTTATAAAATTAATTTAATTTACAGTCAGATTCAGGGATGATGAAGAGCTTGAAACCACTGGGCCATCTGAATTTTTAAGATAAGGTCACAGCTCAATTTAGACGTATTCACAACTATCCTAGGAAAGTTGCAGTCAATACCTAAACATGATCTGTCTCCAAGTGCTTCTTGGAGAAGCACTGTGTGTTTTTTTTTTTTTTCCCTGGGGGGGAAAAAAAAAAAAGTCTAAATCTGATTATTGTTTCCCTTATCTTTTCCGAGAGATATTATTTCTCTACTTTTTCTTCTTATCCTCTTTTTCACCTTCCTTGGAATCAAGAGCGATTGTTCTCAGATATGGTTTAGAACATTATCTAGTCCAATCTCCCCTTGGCAGCAGCTGAGTATGAAAAGACAGCAGCACTTCAGTCCTCTGAAATGGTATCATTAGGACTATCAGCAGGAGGAATCCTTTCAGATGCATGTACTCCCTATGTCACCATGAACCCAATTTCATTCTTTCTCCTACATTTCTTTCTGAGGGAGTACAGCCCATGTTATCTTTGTACAAAATCATACTTTCTTATTAAGCTCACCAGCACACTGTCAGCAGAATTGGAAGAAAAATAAAATTTTATTTCTAGTTTATATTGCTGGTTTAGCTAGTAAAAGACTGAAAAGTTGCTTCCTTATAGTATGATAGCCTACTTCTAAAGAGGAAACAAGCAATCTGGGATGAACCCACTGCCTTTCATTGCTATACAACATGTTAGGTGTAACAAGACTTACAGATTAAAAGTAAGTAAATAACAAGGCTTCTTGTAGTCCCATTACATACACACTTTTATGAACCTCATGCAGCTAGTTATTTTGCTGTCAGGGGCAACATTTTTGAAGCCCAAACCCCTCATTCTCTATGCAGAATATTTTTTAAACAAATTCTATGTTAAAAACATGAAAACAGTAAATTAAGTGACATGCCATCAGTTTGATAACACATCTTTCTAGCTTCTTTTTTCTTGTGTGACTCATTGTTATATTTAAAACTGGAATATATAAGAAAGTAGGATAGAGTATGGGGTATATGGTAGAAAATTCTCCCTGTTTGGTTGAATGCAGAAATCTCTGCAGAACTTGGCCAGAGTTGTGCAGACAGGTATATGCCTGAGGCATTTCTACTATAAAATACTAAAACTTCATATCAGACATATCTGACGACAATTGAAATTGACTTGATTTTCATTATGATTAAAAGACCTTCCCAAAATAATAAATATTTATCCAAATATAGCCTGTTCCCAGAAGACATATATCTGGATTTCTCCTGATTGTCTTTGGTCACTCAACTGAAATAGTCAAGTTAAGAGCACAGACCCCTCAGATATGAAAAAGGAAGGGAGGCACACTCTATGGAAGTTCCTCTCTCTTTCCATCAGTTACCAGACCAGCAGAGCAGTCTCCCAGTTAAGGTGCCTCAGTTAAGTATCTAAAGAAAGGTAACTTGAGCTCTGGTGCTTATACTAGGAGATGTTACAGTATGGCTTGTTTAGGGATAAATCCTCTTTTAACTAGGAGAAGTAGGCTGGAAGAACAATCTTCCAACTAGGACATGTAAATAGAGTACTCAGAGCTGTAATAATAACTTAGATCCTTATTAAGTGCCTGTTTTTTATGCTTCATGGCTGCTTTGAGCAGCCGCATTAAAAAATTAGATGTTCTACTAGGGAACATGGTATCTAGACTTAGCCTTGAGACTCCAAATACAATTTACCATGTATGTTTGTGATTAATAAATTATGTGCATAGATAACAACCTTATAATTTACGTATTAATAAAAATGAGTTATCTTCAGATTACATACAATCTAATATGTTAGCTATGCCTTTTCTTATTTGGGGCTTATAAAGAATGTCTGTTGAATGTATGTGTGTAGAACGTCCTTCAAGGGTTTCAGAATTACAGCAGGAGCAGAATTTTCACATCTTCATAGGTTGCTGCATAGAGCAGAGTTCTGCTTGTATGTATGTAACTTCTCACTTCTGATTCATCAAAGTTCATTCAAATCCTTTGTCTTTTTCCCTCTGCTGGAGCACCTCCTAAACCTGGAGGTTCCCAGATGATTTGTGGGTGGGGTAAAGGCTTCCTGCATGGCAGATGCTTCCAAGGACGACATTCTCCTATGTTTCATGGCCTTTTTCTTGACCCATGGCTTTATATTGGCGAGACCCTTTTCTTCCACCTGGATATGAGAAGATACTAAGGCTAAGAGTCAATGACCTACCTTTACATAATTCATAATTCTGCATTAGCTTCAGTTGGGAGCCAGAATCTTTCCTGAGTTGAGGCCAAAGGGTTTTACTTCCTACCTGAAACATACCCATAAAACCTCATTTCTCCTAGCCAAGGCAACACACTCTTTCCACGCATACTGTTGGCTTTATGTCCTCAAGACGTACAGTTGAATCAAAAGTTGGTCTAACATACCACATTTGTGTATGCCAATCTCCGCAGTGTCTTTTTTTCTTTTTTAGCGTAACTCTAAACATAATTACAGCTTGCCTTTCCATCCTGTTCAACAAAGAGGCATTTGGCTGTGCTGACCTGGCGTTTGTGTTCTGAAGTAGAGCCTTCCAGGGCTAGCAACATAACATCCTCAGTTAAAAGACCCTGCCAAAAAAATGCTAGTGTGCTAATAAACAAAGAGTTTTGTTTGGGTACAGCAAAGTGTTAAATTTATTCTGTTCATACTTTATTAGTATTGAGTTAGGCTATATTTTGGGGGGCTTAGATAAGTTCTTTTATTAATTCATCAAGTTGGTAAATTGAAAATATTCATAATATTTGCATTGTACAATATTTATAGTTGTACAATATTTGAATTGTAAATATTTGTAAATTTTTCTAATGTATTGTAAGAACTCCCAATTCTCCTTCCTCCAAAAGACATTTAAGTCCATTATTGTTTCACCTTGCTGATACACAAGAAATGTCTTTCAGTAGTTTCATTCCAGCATAAATCTCCTGAACTTTTTTGTGCAGACTGTATTTTAAAATGAGGAGAAGTTCAGACAAAAACCTTCAGGTCTATTTTCTCAGAGGTAGGCAAAAGAAGTTTCTAGCTACAACAGCACTGCTGAAGCAGTGTGGCAATATGTGTGTGTGCAAATTTGTGCATGCTCCTCTGTTACTGATTCCAGAGATCACAAATCATTGGCTGAGAGCTGCTTATTAGATGGTAAGTTTGCTTGGATAGACGGTTGGTGTCAGATAAAATTGACCAACTCTGTGTTATGAAAAAGTTAGCATGCTTGGACATAGTAATCCAGTCATGGAAACATTATAATCTATTCTACATGTGCTTCTGTGCTTTTGACATTTGTTCTTGGCCTGCAGCAGTTAAAAAGCATCAGGCTAGGTTTCATTTCCAAATGAATGCCTGGATTCATATATGGAGTCGACAGGCTGTAGGTGTCTAAACTGCTGTTGTTGATGGAGAACTTGTCAGTACTGCCAATGCTGTCCACCTCTGAAGAAAATACCTAAGACTTGATTCAGTTGTGCATACATGACTGCTCAGTATAATCTGAATTGCTCTAGCATGGTCATGACCTGCACGAAGCTGGTAGATCTCTTGTAGATCTTATGAGAGACCTGTGTGGCACCTGCAAGTCAGCCAGATTACCCCAAGGCATCTCAAATGGCACTAGACATCTACTTGTGGGGAACAGTGAGAATCCCAGTGGCTGGTCATTTGAACTGCTCTTTGGGCAGGGTCTTAAACATTGAACTCACAACTCCATAGGAAGGCACATCATGTTACTGATCCATGAACGACAGATATTTGTTTAGTTGGGTAGGTTTGTTTTAGTCAGCTCAATGAATTAAACTGATTCACCCTGAAGCTGCATTACCACTATATTCAAAACAAGGCCTGTATGGGTAGGGGCAGGGATCTGGCAAAGTAAGGAAAAGCGCAACTATTTGTTTGATGAAATTAAGCATGTAATGTGGAATTTTTAAAAACTGACAAAACTGAACTCTGCAGTCGTAGAGGTGGAAGGTGAAATTTGACTAGGTTTGAGGTGCTCTTGTCATGGTGGGGAAGAGGAAGAACTAGGGTGGAAATCCAGAGGCATCTATGAAAGCCTGGTTCCCTGTTTCTTCTGAAACAGAGAGAAAACAGATTGGAAGAACACCCTTATGAAAGAGGTCAATGCTTTGAAGCTGACTGTTACATGTTTCTACCTTCCCTTTCTTCTCCCACTTCTCTCTCTCTTTGATTGTTTTCATTTCTTCTGTTAATTATCCAGATATTGGATAAACCACAGCACACATGGCTCAGAACTTGAGTTTACTTGGCCGCAGCCCCAGAACTCATCTTCTTTTGTCTTCTTAAAGAAACCAATTTTCCTCCTGCTAGCCCAGTTGCCAACTGCAACTCTTACCGTTTATTATCAATCAGGGAAGTAGTTGAAGGATTTTCCTTGGTAAGAGGGATCCCTAGGGGGACAGAAAAAGGGCTCAAGTCTGGTCAGGTTAACAAATGGAGATGGGTTCCCAGATACTCTGAAAGGTAAAAATAGAAATTTTCAATCCATATCTTGCTTCAGGCATTACAAATACAGAGAAATGGCAAGACCATGTCAAACTAGTCTTTCAGCATAGCCAGTGGTTTCAGGAAGAAAAGACCATGCCTCGCTGTCACTCAATGAGACATTTTTTTCCCTCACTGGTTACTTCTCTCATTCACTATGTCACCAGATTGCAGGGAAGGGATGTTAATACGATGTTAGGGCATGTCTGTATGCTTATATATATGCTGCTGCACGCTTGTTCAAGCTGCTCATGAGTGAATCAGTGTTTGGCTGTATTAGGACAGCATCATGCCCAGAAGCTTTACATGTGGTTTCTGGAAAAGATTTGACATGCTGTTTAACCCTCAGCCAGGAGTAAATTCCATATCATTTGTCTGATACCACAGTGTGGGCTCCCTGCACTGGAAGCTGCTTCTCTAATGTCTTCCTTTTTTTTTCTGGTGGGGTCCAGGTGCCACCACAGTAGGAATATTACTCAGTGGGCAGCACATCATGAGTTTCACAGGGAGAATGTATCCCACTTACCACTTAATTTAAGATTAATGCAAGAAAGTAGTACTTCCTGCCCAACTGGGAGGACAGAATCATCTAAAAGAAAGCAAAATCATAGCTTGTGCAAAACATTGACAAAATAGTCTATCAGAACCAGCCAGGAGGAAGTAATGGAGAAAAGAAAGGTCTGTGACCTTGCTGACTGTTGGGCACAGAGAGCTCTGAGCTAGCACTGACCTGAGCAGGAAGTCCAGATGGTGTGGAGGTGCAGGTCAGTGCTGCATAGATATAGCCAGGTCGGCTCTGGAAGCTATTTTGCTTTTGTGGCACCATACCTGAGCCACCTGCATATGTCCAGGACTGAGCTAACTGTCTTGGAGCCAGCTTAGGTATTTTCACATTGCACTTCACAGGTCATAAAGGCAGAGAATCAAAACTGCACTGGGTGCATCTCCCCTCCTCGTACAGGTAATATACCTAGGCATAATCAAGAGTTGATTGTATTAATTATTTCAGAGGACAGACAAGATTGTTTTTTTTCTTTCAAAAGTACAAAAATAGTTCAGAACTTGGTATTTCACTGTAATGCTGAGTTTCACTTCATATAGATTTTGCTGAGTTTTACTCTTGAATATCACTCTGACGTTAAAGAAAATCATTAGTCATTGCCCATTCTTCCTTAATGGCCATATGGCAGTCTATAGGAAAAGGGAAATAAATGTTACGGTAAGTTAACTGCATAGTGGAGTTGTAATCACAGGAATCCTGTCACCTCCAGTGTTATGACCCTTGATTAATCTTTATACGAGAAAGAAAATAAGTACTAATGAGTTTGTTTATTAGTGTTTATATAATTTTATAGTTGCATTTAATTCTTAGAACGTTAATTACTATCTGTGATTAATCCCTCTCATGCTGAAAAGTTTTTACTGGTGGCTATGTCTTTAAGACTTTGTGTTGATTCACATATAATTTAAACTGACAAGGACTCCAGCAGCATAAAAGGGAACAAAGAGCTTGGTTTCAAGGCCTAATTTAGTTGTGGCTTCTGTATGGCTGATGCAGGACTGACTGGATATACTTTGATGGTAATATTAAGTCTTGCCACTCCCTGAGTGAGGATTGAAGTAATTAGCAGGGCTTAGTGCCAGAAGGCAATGGAGTTCACCATGGTTGAACCTAATTCAAGATTTATGGAGTGACAATTTCGGTTATTTGTGGGTTTTTAGACTACTGATTTTTCTTCCTTGAAGTCATTCTGACAACCTGTTGATTTTCTTATATATATTCTGTTTAACATATACAGTTCCTACCTGGGTTCTTAACTGAGACCTCTGCAGGCTTTTATATTACAATGTGGTGAGGAACTCGGAAGTTCCAGTTATCTCTGCTTTGAAATGAGTGCTGTGATTTTCAGTTCTCTTTTGTGATGGCAAGGGAAAGCAGAGGCAGAAACACTAGTCCATAGAAAACCTTAATTTTTTCCTCATTATTCCATAGCATAGTGCATTCTGTGTAATTGTCAACAGCAATTTAAAAGTATTTCCCATAGTTCCCAGAGCTAGTAGGAACAAGGTATTAAATCTGGAGTTGGCAGAGCCCCTGGGTTAGACTGCAGGTCAAAAAACTTTAGTGTTTATACTCTATATACATAGAGTATATACACTAAAATCTATACTAGAATCTATAAAGTGCTGACTCTTTGCCCCTGTGGAGGGTTGGCACTGCTCAGTTCAGTTTAGTGGCATTCAGAATTCTTGCTCCTGGGGAACTCTGACACTTGTATATGAACCAAATGAAGACATGAAATTTTGTAGGTTCCCACTAAAATATTATTGCAGAGTATGCAATTCTAAAAATAACAAGAAAACATAATCCAGTCACCTTGTTTTGTCATTTGTAATATAATTATTTAGATTAATATAATAAGGAAGGCTTTGATATTTCTACAAAGATCAAAAGAAATTGAAATGATGCCTTTACATTTCTAAAAATCATACTGTTTGTTCATTTTTTGTTGAAAGTATGGAAGAAAAGATATTTGCATAAAACATTTTTATTTTGTTGAATCACCAAAAGCTTAAGGACTGCATCCTGAAAAGGATGAAGCTGAAAAGCTTTCTTAAATGGCTCTGTGGTGCAGGTAGTTGTTAACAGAAAGAAAATAAAGGCAGCATTTTACCTGTTTGTTTGTGACACTACTTTCCTAGCAGCTGCTAATGATTTTCCTCCCACTACTTATATAGGTAACTACTCAAAATACAACTAAAAGTGACTGTGTGAAAATCAATGTGCATATCTTTCAGGGCTATTAAAGGCATTTCCATCATCCACGGATTTGGGATCATTTGTGTGATAATGTCCCCACCAGTCAGATGTGCACGTGCATTGCTGGGCAATTTTCAGATGTGAGACAGCAGCAGATTTAGGCTTTGCACTAGCCCATGTGAAATATTCCTTTGTCTCGTCTTTGAGAGCATGTCTTGGTGTGTGGTTATTTGCTTAGAGTCTAATACCTAAATGGTGAAAGATGCTTCAGGCCAGGACATCCTTATGTGTAAAATGCCAAAGCTTTTATTTATTTAGCATGAGATAGTGTTAATAACATTTAGCTCAGAACAAGCAGGGAGTGGGAAAGCCTGTAGGGAATCTGAATGGTTGTGTGTTGCTCTACAGTGTAGTTGGAAACTGTCAGTGCTAGGTTAATGGTTGGACTAGATGATCTTCAAGGTCCTTTCCAACCTAGATGATTCTGTGATTCTGTGAGAGGAACTTCCTTGTCTTCCCACTTTGAGGAGGTGAAGTGCACATCCCACTATTTGGTTGGCCAGCTAAGATTTTTGGTGTGCAACAGCTCAGCAGGAATTCAGTGTAAGGCTGGTTTGGATTAATTCACATATAGAGGGTGTAGGAGTATCCTCATGAGAACCAGTCAGGGCTGTAGCAATTTTGAGAAGTCTTATTTGATATGCAATGTACCTATTAGAAAAAAAAATGTTTTGCAAGCCAAGATGAAATTTCCAGTCCAAGATGAAGAGAAAAGCATATGCCATTAAGGTAGAAATTTCTCTGTAGTTGATCCAAGTCAAGCAGAGCAGGCTGTAAACACTGATCTACAGCAGTCAAACTGAGTATCCTATTCACCAGTTATTTTGGGGATCTTCCTTCTTTCCGTTTCTCTTTCTTTTAATAAAAGTTTCAGTTTAGCAAAGTTCTTACAACTAGAGAACAGGGCCTCCCTTCTCTCCCACAACCACCTGAAGGAATTTTATCTTCTCTCCCACCCAGCTGCAAAGCTGCCTGCTGACAAACTATCACCATCAATCTTGGTCCTAATGGTTCTCTTTCTAACGGCTGCTAAGTAACTACAGTGAGTTTATACCTGATTATGGAGCCAATGACCCAGACTCAGTTGACTTGACTTTTGCCTTCAACGTTAGGAGCATGTAGTCTACAATTAGGATTCCCTCAAAAGCCAGTGCAGAGGGAAAACTGTTTCCAAAGGATGATTAAACCTATTAAGGGTCGTTTAGATGAGATGCTGGGGGATATGGTGTAGGGGAGAAATTTGTAGAGTAGGGCTGATGGTTGGACTCGATCCCAAGGGTCTTTTCCAATCTGAATGATTCTATGATTCTATCCAAAACCAGTTACCACCAAGGAAGCCTGTCTTTCTACTGACTATAGAGAAAGCCTAGTATTCTAGCTTAAATGAAAGTCCTAACTTTTAGACATCAAAATGTAGATGAGGTCTCTCCCAAACCAGGGTTTTCCAAGAGAGGAAAACCCCTTTAAACTGGCAGAGAAGGTCACTGCAGGATAAGTAAGTAGCAGATTAATCTAAATTCAGGCTGGAGTTCAAGCTAGCTGATTTAATACTCCTTCTGAGTAGTTGGTATGTATACTAAGCATAGTAATCTATTAAATAGCCTTATTACATGGGCACAGGAAGGAGTTTGGGAATTGATTTATAGATGCTTAACAGGGAAAATGTTGAAATTAACATGAGGAGTTAATAAAGGCTTGTAAAGGATCTGCCAACTAACATTTCCAACATAGTTAACATACAGAGCACTGCAGCATGTAAATCTTAGCTCTATGATTTGAGAGCGCTCTGACTGAGATGCAGCCCTCCTTCTCAGCTGTTCTTTTCCCTGAGGCTAGGGGGGAAGTACAGTTGAAGAAAACCATGGATTTATATAGGGTACAGTTCTGCTTTTTGCACAGAAGATTATTTTTTAAATATTTTAAAAATATTTAGTCCTCATTCTGTAATTTCCAGCCTATAGCTTGCACATAATTGAAATTAATTTAAATAATATTTTTAAAAAATCGTATTGAATTGTAGAAAATTAAATTGTGAAGAAATCTTGGACAATTTATCTTATTTAATGAACAAATGATGTATTTGAAAAATAGTTTTCCATTTAAAAATTTTTGTGCTGAACTAAACTTTTTTTTTAAAAAAAACCCAAACTTTAAATATTGTCTTGATTCTTTTTGTTGTTAATCATAAAATAGATGACTATATCTCAGATGATTCTAGCTGTGTTGGCCTGCTGCTAGCTTTTAAGGACATTCTTGGCTAACAATATGAACCAGCTATGTATTTCTTCTGTGCTCTAACATGAAAAGAACAAAAGATCCTTAGTTATCTGTATCTCTTTCCTGCAGGTTTATATTCTTATCTAACATTTCAGCATTTAGCCTGAATGTGCTTTTGTACCTCTGTGTGTGAAAGAAATGAACAAATTATACACTGTGTCTTAATTCTGCTTTCCATGTTTCCCTGGCTCTAACATCCTTACAACCCTGTGTATAAGAAGCGTCATCTTGCGTTTGTGTTGTGTGGAAGTGGTTAGTGCACTGAACTATGAAAGGCTGGGAGCTTATTTAAAATTAATTCTATTGAAATAACATCTTGCTGCAGTGAGGAAACAGATGATTATATCTTGAAAAATCTTTAGCTGAATTAAAAGAAAAAATATTTCTAGCTGCATTCCTTCACCTACAAACAAAACACTGCATTCTTCATCGACACAGATTTTAAACAGCATAACTGACTTTAAGATTTTATTCATCTTGTCTTAGAGACATTGGGTTGCATCCTGAACACATTGAAGCCAATGCTAGAAATCCCATTATGAAGTATGCTTTAAAGTAAATAAATAGTCAAGCTCATGGAGGATAAAAACATATCTATGCAATGAGCCATTCCGAGAACTAATGGGATTTTAATGGATTGACCTCATATACCAACTTTATACTATCCTCTTCATGGGATGTATGGTTTATTTTACAGTTGGAAACATGTAAATATGGGGCCTGGTGTTCAAATGAACTCAGGACCTGCAGCTGGAGCCTGTAAAAGCGGCTTCGGCTTCTCTAATGTGGCTTTCTACCCAGCCATATATTGTACAGTGAGAGCTGCTGGGTGCTGCAGACTTTTGAAAACCTGGTCTTAATTGTGAGAGCATTTGGAAAAAGATCTCTTTGTAGAAGAAAAATACAAGAGAATGAGTAATCTCCATTGAAGTCCATGAGAACTGCAGAGCAAGAGACCATGGGTCTCTTCAATTGCACACTCATTACGATAGCGTGAATATTACAGCTGCAGTCCACTTGTGTCTCTCCCAGCATGGAAGCTGAGAGAACCACCTGAAAGTTTTACAAGTGAAACAAAATATGCCTGATGTCTCATAGTTTTTACAGGCAAGAGGGAACTAGTCCTTATTTTTCTACTTTATCTGCAGGCAAATCTAGCAGGTGTATTTCAAAGGTAATCTATCATTTTATTATGTTTTTCCTTGAGTCTGTGTCTTCAACAGCTCACATCTCCTAAATGGATATGTGCTATCCATCACAGTCCTACAGAGCTGGGTGAGCAGTTCCATTATTCATTGGCGTTATTTTTATATAGTACTACGGAAACGACTAAAGTTTTTTGAACCTGCCTAGTCCCTTAAACAAAATAGGAGCTGGGAATAAGAAAGATAATGAGGGTTTCCTTCTTGCTCCAGAAATGCATGGTCCCTGGAGGCAGTACCAGCAGTCTGATCTTGCTAGGTATTCACTCTCTTTCAGTGTGAGAGCCTCAGTTCCTCAAGACTTCAGTAAGCTCTGAAGGCACAAAGCAGCTTGCAATATCAAGCCTAGAGCATCTAGCAAGTATTTATTTATTTGTCCATTTGTTCCATTTCCCAACATTTATTTATAAGCCTGGGAACTTCTTGCATAAGTGAAAAATCACAAATAAAATAAATGTAGGGCTAGATGTTGATTCTTTCCCTCTTTTAGTCATTTGACTGTGCAAGCCTCTTTTTCTTGCTTCTGTCAGACTTTTTGGGAGAGCTAAGCAGTTTTGCAAGGCTCTATGCACTTTCTCCACCTGCTGCTAGCATTTTCTGACATGAAGTTCCTGTGATCTCTTAGTGCAGTAAGCAGTTCTCAGCAATATCATTTTGAAGATACCAAATGGACTCATCTGAAAAGGAGCCAGTGACCACAGCAGCACGGGTGTAGTGTGGGCCCATGGTCAGGGACCAAGAACCAAATGTGTAGCAGGGAGCAAACCAAGCTGTTGGGCAGATGCATTTGATACGGATCACTCTTTGGAATTGTCTTTACTATGAAGTTACTTTTTGCTTGGAACTTCTGAAATTTTGGCTTGTAAGCACAAATGAAAAAATAACGTAATAAGAGTCTGATGTGTCCTGTCCTTTATCCTGCACTAACTTCCTAATGGAAATTTCTGCCTCAAGATTAAGAAATAACGCAGCAGTGAAGGCGTACTGTAGATTTTCTATTCTTACTGAAATGTTTTAAGCTATACTAGGATTTAGCACTGTTTTAAATGAGTGTTTCCTCCTAAGTTAACTGTTAGAATCATTCATTTACTGCAAATAGCTTAAGACTATAATAGTGTTAAGGTAGCAAAAGGAGCATTTTGCCTAGAGGCTTTTGTTCACACTGTTTTCCATCTGCAGATGCAACAAGGCCTCCTTTGAACTATGTCTCTGAAAAGTCGGTCAGACCCATCCTTAATAGTGTTTTGTGATTCTCTGTAACTTTTGTTACTGACAAGAAGGATTAGGTAAATTTTCTTGTTACATTCATTGCCACTAGCTTCATAAATATTTTATTGCATATCTATACCTTTTTCATATACATTATTTTAGTTGCATTATAGTTTAGTAATTTATTGTATTATGTGTTTAAGAGATTCATTCACATTCTTTGAATTCTCTGGCTTTTCAGGCGTGTTATCTTTGCATTTCTTTTGATTTGCCTTTATGCTAGCAGAACAACAAGATGCTCTTCTGTATTTGACCTCCAGTCTTCAAAAAAATCACTATCACTTTATAGTATTGGCTTCCTTTTCTCAACAATTTTGAAAATTCTGTTAGCGACATACAATAACATTAGTGGGTTTCATGCTTCCATTTCTAAAAGAGATGAAATCTTTTTGAGAAACAAATTATGGCTATTCATGTTCTCCCAATCCATGAGACTGTAGGGTTCCTGGAGGGTGAGTATAACATTAACATGCTTTAGACTTTGACAATAAACCTAACTTTGACTAAATTACCTATGGCATACCATATGTCTCTGGCATGCTTGCAGTTTCTGTACCAAGATGAAACTTACTTCTCGCAGATGTCAGGCCCTAGACAGAGCATTTAGAACCTGCTGCTTTTTTTCTGTAGCTAATATTAACAGCCTTAAAAATTAGGTTAATTTTTTGTGAATAGTAACAGTTTGAGCCAAAAGCAAAGTGAGCTGGCTCCTACAGTAAGCTACAGTACTACTCTCCCAGTGCCAGATAACTGATAGCATCTTCTGCACTTTTTAAACATGGTCCTTTGTATGAATAAAAACTCACAAAACTAGATTCAGACACATCCCCCCCTAGATTGCATTCCAGCTCAACTAGATTCAGAGTATTATTATTCAAAACATTTAATGTTAGAACTTTTCGTGTCTAAAAGTTTTCCAGTGTAACTAGATTACTAATGGCAAGAAATAGTTAATCTTTATGCAGCATTACAATAATTTTTATGAGTAGCTACATTGTTGAATCTTCCAGATATTCATGCAATAAACCCCTAGAAATTACAGTTTTTCAATGCAAAAATTAAAAAAAGAGACACTTCATCTGAGGGGGAAAGGCCAATTGCAGTAGAAAATCTAGCTATTTTCCAAGACAAATAACATAGTTCTAATTTTAAATTCATTTTGATATGCCTTTTATTGAGACCAAGCCTATGCTCAAATCACTGACAACTGGTTTAAATCAGGGTGGCTGACAAGTTTTCACAGGACACACATAGCATGGTCTAGGGGGAGGAAGGGAGGGAGGAAAGAGGGGAGGAAGAAGGAGAGAAAGGAAGAATGAAAGGTGCAGGGATGCTTAACATGACAGAAGCACCCATGGGTCCTGTCATTCCATTGCCCAAAGGATCTGGGTTGGGTGTGCAGGTTTTTCCAGGGGGATGCCAGTGCCAGCAGCAGATGCTGCCTTGTTTTCTCCTGCTGCTGGAGGCTGCGCTGTCCACACAGCCCTGCCCCATCACAGCCAGTATGGTGGGACCGATGACCAGTCTGCTGCTCATAAGCTGCCACAGTGCAACTATTCAGTGCTTGTAGGGTGAACTTTGCTCTTGACACCATGCAGAGAGGTGTATTTTTCCCAAATTTCACAAAGCAGTTAAACTTGATCCTTCCACAGCCTCAGAGGGAATTCCTATTGCACCTTGGGTCACGAACTGTCAGCGGTACTGATAATAGTCATTATGGACAGGATTAAAGGCCAATGTGTGCCCTCTGTTCTTCTTGTCTACCTTCACCCAAACCATAGATGAAATTCCAGGTTAGGGAGGGCATTGCATTGCCTCCACTCAGAAACAGTGAATGTAGAGAATCACACTTTTTCAGCCCAAAATAAACCATCTTAGAGTCAGCCCAACCCTCCTGTGAAGAAGCAGGGAAACGGCGGGGGAAATACACAGCAGCAACTGAGAGTCTTGGCTGTGTCTATAAAGTAGGTTGGCTGTAATCAGGGGGAGGCAGTACCCTCTGCTCGATTTGCTGCCGGAAGCTACTGAAAACGTTTAAGTGGCTCAGAGGCAGCAGTAGTATTGGCTGATGCACTCAGATCAGTTAATCGTAGAAGGTGTCATTCCCAGTCACCTAAATCAGCTTGAGCCATGGTTGAAATGAACTGCAGCTGGGTGGCCATGCATGCTGGAGGACTCCCTGCTTCATCCCCATTGCACCAGCCCTTGACCTGGCCCTGCTGTTTGTGCAGCTGCACAGGGAGTCCGTCTTGCAAATTGATCTGGGTGGAAAATTTTCTCTTCGTTTTTATTTTTTTCTTTCCAGCCAGATCAGTGCCCAGCCCAGCTCGCTGCTCAGGCATTCAGACACTTGAGAGAGCATGGCAAGGTGGGTGGCTGGACCAGGCTGTTTAATCTGGTGTAAGCTGTGCTGTTGCTGAATGTGAACCATGTTCTGACTGAACCTGGCCCATTAGCTAGAAAATAAATGATAGTGCGGCAGATACTCTTGGTATCAGAGAGAACACTTAGGTTTTTTAAAGCCAGAATCTCCTCTGAATATGCCAAGCTGTCCCACCCTTATGCATTATTAAAAAAAGCTTTATGCTGCTTTTTAACATTTGTTTCTGCTTTATCCTTTCTCTGAGCTTCACACACATTTTTGAAATATCAGGTGATCTGGTTTCCATTCACAGTTTGGTCTTTAGTGTTGAGAAGTGATTTTCAACAATCACCTGACATCAATAGATAACAGTATGCTACAGATAGAGCAGATCAAATCTCTGGTCTTCTCCTTCTGTGATTTTTTTCAGTAATTGGCATTTCTAGAACAGCATCATAATCTCCCAAATGTATAATTTCTTTAATAAAAAGCCTCCTAGAGATAATGTCCAGCTTCCTGAATAACCTCACATATAAACACAGTAGAGCTGGAGAAAAGCTACTTCAAAAAATAATCAACTGAAGGTTAAAACTGTTCATTTTATCATGGAAAACACTTTTCCTAACTCTGGGATATTCACAATAGTCAAACTATATCTGTGGTGTCTGTATTCAAGGTACAAGGTAACATGTATTGGCTATGTTCTGCAGCTGTAGAAGTTAAGGCAGATGAAAGTACTTCAGTTGAAATGCAACCAGACCAGAAATTCATATCAACCAGCCATGATATTTGTTTGCTTGAGTCTTCATTAAGTATAGACTCAAGTCTGGCTCTGAGGGTCAACGTAGCAAGCTCTGTGGAGAGGGAGCGCCTAACATTTAAACCAGTGAGTGTAGAATCTCATGTGAAGGTTGCTTGACTCACTGAAGTCTTTCCCACACCATCCCACAAGGGTGGTTCAGCTGTCAGTCTCCCAGACTAATTTGATTTTGAATATTGCTTTTCTTCAACTGATTTTTAATGCACTTCACTAGCGTTGTGGTGGTGGTTTTTCAGAACAGGAGCCTTCATTAATAAATGACATTTATTAGCATAATTACATTAGTTAACATCAGATATGAGATATGCCACATACACCATATGCATATGCTGCGTACATACATGTACATGCATACCCATACCTTTAACAGTTAATAATATACTACAAAATGGAGTAAGGTACAGAAATTTCTGAGCTTACAGCTGCAAACCTCCCCACAAAGGGGGGTTTGGTTCCCAGACCTGAGCAGCTAAGGGAGGACTAGCCTGGCAGAAGAGTTCATTAGAGGGTACAGCACAGCACAGACACAGCTATATTCTGGAGATCTCTGCACTGACATAATTGTATTACTTTTCATTCTGAATTAGCTCAGTGCTTGCTAACTGAACATCTCTGTACTACTATTCATTACAGACGTGCTCTACCCACAAACTCTTGGAATTGTATTTTTGCAGTTTCTCTAGGGGAAAAGTAATTTTTTTAAAAAAAGTTAGCTATGACTTGCTGATAGTGCAGCACTTAACATAATGCCTTCCTTGGCTGGGAATCTCAAGTGAGCAGAATCCCAGAGTGGAGGGAAACAGTGAGGAAGGTGCAGAAAGTCTTCAGCTTTTTTCCAAACTCCAGAAACAAAGGACAAAGAGAGAAGCAAAATTTATTCAGCAAAAGGGAAACCAGCAAAATGGAGCACTGAGTTACCACTCTGTAACAGCATTAGCAAAATATTCTCCCTTCCCTCCCCTCAAAAAGTCTGGAACTAAAGCATGATGCAGAGAGGAATTCAGCAGGACTGAGGGAAGAGATGGAAATTCCCAGTTTAGTGCATGGGGAGTCATGGGCATGATTATCCTGCGGGATCCTCCTGGCATGTAGGGGAAACTGGCACCTATGGCTCTCCAGGTGAGCTCCTTATCCACTGCAGCTTCCCCAGCTCCCTGCAGCAACCCAGCCAAGCAGAAGAGTTCATCCATAAGACTTTTATAGATCACCTGGTGATTGTACTGCTGTATCCAAATGGCCTTAGTGCTGATGAAGAGAAATAAAGGTGGGAAGGTTCTGCATGAAAGAATAAAAGGAAATGGCCCATGTGTGGGGCTTCCTCATCATACATTTGCAGGAAGGATGGCTCTTTGGGAGTAGGCATACCCTAAAACGATAAGACATTGACCAAAAGTAGCAAACAGAGACAAATTTATATAAAATCTAAGGACGCCTAGAAATAGACAACCAGACCAAAAGTATATATATTTCTAAAGGAGATCTAAAAATTGAAGGGAGAAGTGGACCGTGGAAGAGAGCATATTACAAACCTTGGTGCTAAAAGACATAAAATCACGTTAGATAAATAAGGTGTACTAACAAGTAACATAAGAATCATCTGTTTAGGACTGAAAGGGATAGAGTTCCATAGATAAACAGAAAAATATAGTACCACCACTCACCTGCTTCTCATATTCTTCTACCTTAGGCATCTGCTGTAGGCCTGGTGTCCACGAGTCTGCAGGATGGGAGCTGGGTGGACATTCAGCTTAAGGCAACACAGTTCTTTTCTGATTATGGCTTTGTGGGACTCCAGAAATGACTAATGAGAAAAAATACAGATCATGGACTATATTCCAAAAGGGGCTATGTATCACTGGTTCTTCATAAAATGTACTCAGGCTGCAGGAGTACAGAACCTATCAATTATGAATGAATAGATTGCAGTTCCATTATTTACAATAAAAAATGTGCTCTGTAAGGATGCATAAAATAGAAATGAATAAAGGAAGCTTGGGAAAAGGCAATCCCCAGGATAAAAAAAATATAAAGGAGCTAGTGATAGGGAAGGTCCTTCCCTGGATACTTTTGACGAGGGACTGGACATCGTGTTTTGTTGTACCCTGAGGAGCATGACCTAGTCACTTCTATGAGACAGGGTAAGTCATCCAGTGGGCATTTTGCATTTCAGATCTTCACAATTCTATTAAACCAAGGTAGAAATTATTACCTTTAGGAGTATGATGATGGATGAAATGCCTCCTGTGATGTGTGCTCCTCCCTGATAAGACTCCTGTCATGCCATTTCCCGGGGAGTTCTCAATAGACACATTTAAATAGATTAGGTATGGAGAACATACAAACAGTGTGGACAATTGCTTTTTGAAATAAAGTTACAGTTAAATGTTTATGTCAGTATTAGCTAGAGATTACCCACAGGCAGCACAGAAGAAATGAGTCTTCAGGGAGATCTTAATCAAAGAGATGGCACAAATCTTGTGACTGAATTTGTGGCCAAAATAGTAAGTGAGGAAACCGAAAGGTCTTTATATGCTCTGCTGGCAAACTGGCTGGTCAAGACTAGCATGGAAAGAAAAGCAAAGACAGCTGGGGGGAGATAAATAAGAACAGAACTCCACAGGGCTTTGAAAGAGGCTTGAATGTAATGAGTTAAGGGAGAAACTCGAGGGAATGAGGGGCATAATTAAAGCAATAAGCAAAAATAGTGATACTAGCAGATGCATTTTTCAGACCTGGAGGATAAAAAGGAAGGTCAGAGAAGAAGATGCTGCAGCAGTCAGGAGCTCACATAGAAATTTAACTCCAAAAATAGGTGAAGACAGTGAATTTCAGTACGTCTAGGAAGTCAGGCAAAATAACTCCAAAAGAAAGATCAGTCACAAGTTCTTTTTAAAATAATGGAATAATATGTCCAAAAATTTTTACTTGAAAAATATTTTTTTGTTGATCCATATATTGCAACATTATTCTGAAAACTATTTACAGTCTGGAATTCTGATTACCATAATCACACCCATTTACTGAGATCAAGTAGGTTTAGATGGACTTGGAAGAAGAAATGCACTTAATGATGTTTACAGAGACAAAGGAAGATCTAGGGGAATTCAGGGATAATTTTAGTAAATATGGAGATTCAAATGGGGTTTTGGTTAAATAATCTGAACTGAAACTTTCTATTGCAGTTGTATTTCTAAGATGCAAAGGATAGGGCTATTTTTTTTCCCCATAAGAACTGTGAACCTCTTTTTCTAATATTCAGCTTTAGAATTATAATAACACAAAAATGTGACTTCTAATGTGCCAGCATAGCTTTTCCTTACAATTCTCTGAATTCTATTAGTTCTGCTGTGTGGCAAGAGTAAGAGAAAACCTGATGAGTTGATGGCATAATACGCTATCTCTGCCAGATTGTCATAGTTGCACTGCAGTAAAAGAAAATCACAGTCATGAGGTTACAAGTCTTTTCAATTTACACTGATTACAAAAAAAAAAAAAAAAAAAAAAAAAAGGAATAAAAAATCAAAACAGAAAAAAGCCCCAGACTGACTTTAAAATTGCACAGTGAATTCCACATACAGATGAAACCGTAGGTTAACTCAGTAAACGTCACTGAAGGAGTATAGTTACCAACTTCTTTCTTACCATGTTTTCCTTAGCCTCTTTTCATCCTACACCATTATACTTTAGGTATTTCTATAACTATGGAGCTAGTTTTATGTTTAGTTGTAGCTCCCGCATTCTTTGCCAAAAAGAAAATGCTGCATATCATTTAGACCAAGAAGGCTGAAGAAAAAATGCATCTATTTTGAGTGATATAAAAGGAATAATAGTCTCCCTTACTTTCTAAGGCCAATCCTGTTTTCTTTCCAACAATATAAGTTTATTATTTACATTATAAATGAAGAGTGGTAATTTCTAAGTAGCTACTCTGTTTTGTTACATGTTGTATCTATGCAGGAAAGATTAATATCTGGAAAGAGCAGGTAGATTAGAGGTTCACAAAACCTTTAATTGTGATGTAGAACAGTTATTAGCAGTGGAATAAGGAAATTACGTTAAGCTCTAAGAACATTCTTTTTTTTTAATAGGTTTTGTAAATGAATTATAGAAGAGACAACGTAGGTGGGAAGGAAACTGCAAGAGCACTGAATTAATGGGAGCAGAGGAAGGAGCAAATGAATGACATATGTGTTGCTAGTCACCTGGAGGACTTTTCCAAATTATGTACTGCAGGACTTGTCTGAATTATAACTAAGCTGTATAAACTATCCATACCTAATCACCAAGAGACACAAGTAGATATCCTCTGAGTTTTCTTAGCACAGTGAACTTTTTCTGCTTACTTCATACTCTAGGAAGGACTTGCTCTGGTTTAATGGGTATAAAATAGAATAAGAGGGTTTCTGCTGTTGGATCAAGAGAAAGGGGAACAGTTCACTTGTACAAAACATTCCCATTGATTCTCTGTTATCTTTCTGCAGACTGTTATTTAGCCTCTGAATTTTATTTAGAATAAATCGAATGAAAAATATTATTTAATGTGTTATTCACTTCCTCTATGAATTCATCCCATTATGCAGTTTCCACCTACATATTTCCCCTGCGTTTTCAAAACTCATTGAATATAGTTATTCAGTCTCTAAGCATTATATAGGAAGTAAAAACATAAGGAAATTTGTCCCATTTGGAAGGGCTATGTTCTTGGAAAGGAAGAAAATCAAGGTCAATTATACTTAAAACCATTTCTTAGGAGAGCATTAACTAATGTTTATCCAGCACTTATATCCAGCATGATTTTAAAGTTGTGTTCATATTTGTATGATTTGACTTACAAAGAGCTAAGTAAGCAACATTACAATGAGATAGCTCTTCACTTAGTACCTCCTTTCTTCTTTCCCTCTCCCACAAAGAAAAGAGTAGAATTAGAGTAGATATTGTTGCTTCACTTATATTTGTTGATCTTGTCCCCAGGTAAGAAGAACAGGGGATTGAAGGGTTTCTTTCTCTCTTTATAGAAGAAGCTTAGATAAACATTATAATAGTAAGGAAAAATAGAAAATACGTATTTTCAATCTTTTTGTATTTACATAGTTTAATAGTTGCTTAGAATTACAGAGATTATAAATATGTAGATAGGTAAAACTTTATTATGAACAGATAGGTATTTTTATAGTACGTTTCCTGTGAAGGGCTGACCTTTTAAATTAAATGGTCAGAAAACCTATATCTCTGAGTAGTCTTTTTTGTAGCTTCTAGACCCCAGAAGGTTTTGTAGGGGATGGAAATACAGGTAAGAAATGGACCTTTTCCCCATTATTATTAGGAAACAATTTATTTTTTTAAAGCATGAAGCAACATTTTCAGTCGCTAGGATCTTCTGGTTAACTCCTTGCAATCACAGAATCACAGAATCATCAAGGTTGGAAAAGACCTTGAAGATCATCTAGTCCAACCATTAACCTAACACTGAGCGTTCTCAGCTACACCATATCCCTAAGTGCTATGTCAACGTGACTCTTAAACACCTCCAGGGATGGGGACTCCACCACTGTCCATTCCAACGCCTAACAACCCGTTCTGTAAAGAAATACTTCCTAATATCCAGCCTAATCGAGGTGTCATTTTGATCTTGCTTTTAATGAATTGTCAGGAAAGATTTTAAGTAGTTTTTTGGAAGTCTAGAAGTTCAGTCTATGCTTTACAAGAGTAACACGCTTTCTCTATTTCATCAGCTTTTCTTTTTCATCATCCATCCTCTGGCAAACTACAAAAGATTCACTGAAAACCACTCACAGTGCATGGACCACCATAACATCTCCCACGCTGACTCTTGGTTATGTTGCTTCCGTTGTCTAACATCAGTTCTCTTTTTTGTGATCTTTTGTGCTTTTTTGTGCTCATACCAAGAGCTGAAGGTAGATAAATGCCCAAAGCAGTATTTCTGCAAAATGTTCTGTATTTTGAGCTCTCTGTTTTGGATTGTTAGTAGCTCCCTCCAGTGTCGTTCATAAATGTGGAGGTCATCGTAACAATTCTGGGCTAAAAGCAAACCTTTTCATTCCTTTCTTAGGAATATCATCTGTACTTGGATAAAGTAAAAGTGCTTTCAGTTTGCAGCTTCAGCCATGGGTATAATTAGCCATCATGTTCTATGGACTAGAAAGCTAGTACATTGCATTCAAAGCTCTAATTATTTACTAGTATCTTCTCTACTTTATTACTACTGGAAAAAGCAATTCTTCCAGATGGTCCTGGGAGAATGTGCACATACAGTAAATAATAAATTTAAGTATAGCCTTGTCCTGGTCAATATTTTTAAACCTTATGGTCCTTACCTAATAATCTAAGAAGATTGTAATGCCTTAGGAAAATGACTGTTCTTCTAATATGTGAGGTAATTAGAAAAATTACCTTTTTATTACTTGCCAAAAGAGCCAGAAAGATTAATTTCCTTGTTGCTTACAATAAAATTACTGATCTCTTTAAACTTTTAAACCATCCTTGCTGTGTAACCATCTTCTGAAGACAGGTTAGTCAAAATAACACCGAATAAGGGAATAATAATAAATCGGAATCAGAATAACACAAATAACCAGAAGAACTCATTTCCTGAACCTGGGTGTCAGATAGTCCAACTGTCCTGGAAGGAGGGGGATGTGGAACATGAAATAGTGTTAAGGTTGAAGGGCTGAAGGATAACATAGAAGAGACAGAGAAGGCATACCTTGATAAATAAAGAAACAGTCTGAGCCAGCAGGGATAAAAAGTTTCTAGTCTGAGCAGAATGTCTTCTAATAAGGGAAATAAACTCAAAGGTAAGGAATAAAATAGAAGGAAAGGAGATAATTATGATAGTAAAGGACAATTGAGAGAGAGGTTGAAAAACTTCTGTAATTGGAGAGGATAAAGGAAAATATACCTCCCTTTTAGTCTAAGTCTGGTATATTGTGCTTATAATTGCTTTTTCTTACTCTTTTAAGGCTGTGTTAATGTTAGAAAGCATAGTAACTTAGTGAGACAAGTCCTTTTGAAATCAGAATGCCACAAAAGCATGTAGCAACTTTTTCCTGAATGTCATGACAACATTCAAAGGTTGTATTCTGGGTTCCCAGAACATAGGCTAAAGTAACAACATTATTGTGACTGTCAGTAGAAGACTGGTCAGAGAAGACTCTGATTTAAGTTTGATTCAGAATGAGTATAGAAAGCAGTATTTTAGATTACCTTCAAAATGACAGATAAACTTATATCCATGTTAGTGCTGAATTTATTGGAGGAAGACTAGTCTTCTCCTGGTGGCTCTATTATGTGGGGCTATTGGACAAGTGACCTTTCAGAAGGTCCGTCTGGGGTATTTGGAGCTCAGGGTCCAGGTCAGCTCCATGCACATGCAAACCCAACTGGGAATGAAGCTATCTCTAACTTTCTGAGTCCAGCCTGCATTCCAGGCAGTATTAAAAACATCAAATTGGTTCATTTTGTCTTCACCCCTCCAGCAAAACTGCACTCATGTGACCTTGTCTATACTTCCAGTGCTCAGTTCTGCCCCCATTTTGCCAATTGCGTTGGCTACCAGAATCTTTGCTGAGCACATTGGACACAGTAGTCTTTTGAAGACATGCTTTCTGAGGCCTTTATTGTCTCCTCAATTTTACCTTTTACCCATCGCTGTGATTTTCCATATCAAGGAACCTAGAGACAAATAACTGCTGTGATGATGGGGTTTGTGGAAGTGTATAGCTAACTAGTTGACTATATTTTATACTCTTCCTTTGTCATTTTTTATTCACGAGAGAGTACTTCTCAGAATAGCTTCAAGTTTGGTTTCAAAGGATGAAAGAATTTCAAGCAAATGTCTAGTCAGTATCCAAACCCTCACAATAAATCAGAATATTTTCTTCAGTCTCTGAATGTTCAGAGTCCACATGATTTATTCATCTGGAACTGCAAGGTTGCAGCTTTCTAAAAGAGTTTCTATTTTGTTTGCGGTCCATAAAATGCTTCCACAGGTTCATTTAGCACTAAGTAAAAACATGTCCTTCAGAGGTTGACAAGACTTCAAAGACAAGAACTTTTTGTTAATTGATAACCCTCTTCCATCTTTAAGTCATGCTTCAATGTGTATGTCAAAAACTTGCCTATGAGAAGCAGGGTCAAAGGCATGGAACTAGGAAAGAAGAGACTGTGGAAGCTCTATGATGTCTATTAAGCAAAGACTTCAGTGGACCAAGACAGGAAGTAGGGAGTGTTAGCTAAATCAGTGCAGATGAACTCTTTTGTTGCCACTTTGGCTATAATGAACTAGTAGTGGTTGGTCTTTTCCCTCTGACAAAAGTCAGGATGGACTGAATTATCTGACATTGTTCTCTAGATCAAGTATCTCCTTCCCAAATTCTAGTGGGAGCTCTTTTCTGTTCTTTTAAGGAGGCCATCTCCACATGTGAGAAGTTGTCTGCTGCCTTTGTTGTCCAAAGATCACATGTCCAAACAGTTTTCCATGACTGTGTGGATCAGAAACCTCTCAGATTAATATTATATCTGATATTCTACCTCTGTCATAAGCCTCTGGGAATTCAGGAACTAAGTTAAGCTGGATTTTGCCAGTGCTCCCATGCATCAAAAATAAAAAGTACAGATAGAATCTATTGGAATGTGGCCCTGCAGTCACTGAAACTCAAGCAGTTTTGAGTGGACCCAGTACCTTCATGCTGGCTTAACAGAAGCATGATGAGTCTGTAAAGGAAGACATTGCAGTGCCCACCCAAGGCTGACTGGGCCTCTCTCAAGAAAGAAAACAGAGGTGTCCATAATCTGCTCTTGGTGTCGTTCCTCTGTCCTTGGGCTAGGCATCCCTAGGGACTGTAAAAAAGAGGATAATGTTGGAGGAGAATAGATCAATGGGGTTTAGTGACAGCAAGAAAACAATGGGAGAAAGATTCAAGCCTTCAGGAGACTGAGAAAGGTCAAAAAGACCAGAACTTGAGCACAGGGTGATGAACTGGACAAGAATAGTGGATTGACAGTTGCGACAGAGAAAGATGAGAACGCAGAGGATTAAAGCCTTCAGGACAAACTCCTCTGCAGAGTCCTGATCCCATTATTTATTGATACAGCAAGTATCTGTGAACACTAGTAGGACAGTATTTGTCTTCATCACTCTCACAACTGATACACATTATACAAGTGGTACGGGATGGTGGTATGGCTCTAGTGACTCTAACCAGTGATACTGTGAAAACATAGAGAGGAACCCTGTCAGTAAGATCAGTATTACGCATTTACATAGAAGTGCCAAAATAATGCTGAGCAAACAAACTTGATTTTGACAATTCATCATCTGAATACTTAAACTTTGGAACCTGCAGCAGCTGGAACACGAGCCTCTGCTGAATTTCTCTGTACAACTTGGCATTAGTGCAATGACTTGGCACTGAGGCAGATCAGATCTAGTCTTGCTGGTAGATTGAGGCGGAGGACCATCTTAGAACTTTCTATCTTTCATACATTTACTTCTGGGGATTTTTGTTTTTTAATGATTAATGTGGCTCTGGATCAGGATGACAATCTTAGTCCTGAACTTCCCACCTGGCTTTAAGAAAAATTCAGATTTGGGTCTAAATTGTGTCCCGTCTCTCTGCCTTGTTATGGGAGAGGCAGAGGATGCCATAGTCCATCCAATGTCTGGAGGGAGTTGGTTTGGCCTGCATCCCTGTGAGATCCAGCATTTGCTCTGAATTTTCTGTGTTGCTGTTGCCATACAACTTTCTTTTCAGTTCTGTCTGCAGCACAGGTTTGTAATATACAGTGCAATTTCTTGATGGTCTAGAAATCTCCTCCGCCTTTCTGTTTCTTGATCCTGGTGGGTCACTAATTACACCCCAAACACTTTCAATGTTAACCACGTAGGTAGGGATGGCTTGCAGGGATTTTTCTGGAGAGGTGAGGATAAGTGGGTCTCAAGGGCCCGTAACAGGATTGAGAATAAGAACGGTTTCAGAACTTTGTTGTCACAGGGATGTGATTTACAGCTTAGTGTTCTCCTTCACATGTATAAACATGAATTTCCATACTCTTTCAAGGAAAGAGAGGACCCTGTTTCATCACTGGTGTAAGGCTTTGTGATCCCAGCTAGGATCTTTGTATGCTTTGCCATGCAACAAGGCACCGAGAGGAATTTCTGAGGGTGAATGTTTTCATGTATGCTGGAATATACATCAGGGCATATTTTCTTTTTTACTATATGCATGATCTGTGCAGATACTAAGAGGTTAGTATGCTAATAAACAAATAAAAAAGGCCAGTAACCAGTTGCATCTGTACAACTAAGGTCTTTTACCTTCCTGAGTCAGGGTGGCCTGTGTTGGAAGTGGTCTGTGACCCTTACTAACTCCAAGATCACACCCAGACTATGTTTGGGAGAATTCTGGTTTGCCAGAACCAAATTGGTCATTTAATAACTGGACAGTACGCATGGACTTGTGTGGGCATGAGCCCCATTTAAATGCCTGCCACAAGCATAGCCTGAATAAAGTGGTTTAGATCTGGCAGTTGTTGAGTCATCCCCATATAGGCATTCACTTCATGTATGTTCACGCTTATTTCACAAAGTTTAGACAATCCTATGTAGCCCCCACCCAGGAGATGTTACCCTGCACCCACGTTAGAGAAACTACTTACAAGTCTGATATTAGTGATACTATCTGTGATCCACTGATTCTTTCACTATAAGTCAACCACTAAAGCTCTCAAATTTATCAGAGTAATATCAGTCACTAATTTTCTGGAGCCCAATGATTGGTATTTTGTATATGTTTTGCCTTTCTGTATTGCTATTTCTACCGGACTGATGGAGAGTGTAGGATAGGAACAAGGTTGAAATGGGGAGGAGAGTCTCAAAGAGATGTCCCCATTTCCATACGGATTTATTCTCAGGTTCAGGCAAGCTAATATTTCACTGGATCATGTTTAATATTGTCCTGGTTTAACCCTGGTGGGCAGCTCAGCCCCACACAACCGCTTGCTTGCTCTTCCCCAGTGGGATGGGGGAGCGAATCGGAAGGGTAAATGTGCAGAACTCGTGGGTTGAGATAAAGACAGTTTAAAAGGAAAAACAAAAGCTGCTTGTGAAAGCAAAGCAAAGCAAGGAATTCATTCACTACTTCCTGTGGTCAGGCAGATGTTCAGCCACCTCCAGGAAAGCAGGCCTCCATCATGTGTAACGGTTTTTTGGGAAGACATACACTATAATGAAGAATGTCCCCCCTTTCTCCTTCTTCCTCCAGCTTTTATAGCTGAGCATGATGTCATATGGTCTGGGATATCCCTGTGGTCAGTTGGGGTCAGCTGTCCCGCCTGTGTCCCCTCCCAACTCCTTGTGCCCCCCCAGCCTCCTCACTGGTGGGGTGGGGTGAGGAGCAGAAAAGGCCTTAACTCTGTGTGAGCACTGCTCAGCAGTGACAAAAACATCCCTGTGTCATCCAGCACAAATCCAGAACACAGCACCATACTATCTGCTGTGAAGAAATTTAACTCTATGCCAGCCAAACCCAGCACAAATATGCAGGCATTGAAATTTTTTCTAGAGTAGCAAAAACTCTAGCTTATACTGTATAAGTGATAGAATTCCAGATTAAAAAAAAAAAAAAAAAAAGAAATTCAGATCTAGCAAAAAAAAAAAAGCAAAGTAGAATAAGGTATAATTATTAGTCTCCTTACAGAAAGAAAAGTCCTTTTGAGGACTATGTCTATTTGACTTTGATTTGAATCTTTATTTTCCTTTAATAACTAAAATTAGGATTGCATCTAATTTTTAAATGGAGAACCTAAAATGCTGAAAGAGCGTTTTGTGCATTATAATAGTAAACATCTCAGTATAATTTCCTAAACATGAAATCTAAATTTTTTTCAAGCTGAAATCCATAAAGGTTTAAGAAGAAAATCCTTTCTCTCTCAGCAGAAGGGCTGGAATTTTTGCCTGAAGAGCTTCTTCAGTCAGATGTCCTCAAATGGAAAGTGAGTGTTTGTCCTACTACCACCTTTGGTGGTTGTGTGGATTTTACCTTAGCTTACTTGGAACTGCCTTGGGAGTTAAGAGGAGAGTCAGTGTTCAGTGACAAGCTTTCAATTTCTGGTAAGAAAATCAGTGTTGGAGACTTTGTCAACCAGCCACTGATGTGCATGGAGAGGATAGTTTGCCTCTGATATTTTGAATGTTAAGAGTGGCACAAAGCTTGTTTGACTCAGTAATCAGTGGCTGACATGAAGGATAGGGGACCTTCTTCCTCCCAGATGACAACTGTGAGTTGTGCAGTTGCTTTCAGATGGCTGAAGGCTCTCTTGGCCAAATTCCCTGCTTCCGTAAAAGGCAGAAGTGTCACTGAAATCGATGGAATAGCTTCATTTCGCATCAGTAAGCATATTCTCTCCTACACAGTATCTTCGTTATTCTGGTTGTTGGGACTCTTCATTCTCCCTGTTCATGTCACAAATGATAAAGGGACATAGCCCATCTGACTGAGCTGATTAGAGATATGTTACATTGGCAAAGGAAAATGGGAAAGTTCTTAAAGTGGAAGTGACTATGGAATGGTCACTTTTCAGGGACTTAGCAGCCACAGAAAGTAATCTGATGGCCATTAAATGCTTGATTTTTCAAATCTTTAAATCAGTGGATTGTAACCAACATAAATTATATTTTTTATGTGCGGTCTCTCCTATCTGAAATCCTCTGGCACCTACTGAAGCTATCTCATAATAAATGTTATACAGTCATCCACAAAAAACACACTAACAAACAACATCAATAATTTTTATATTTGAAAGACAGTAATGGAGAACTGAATTTCTAGATACCAGAATTAAGGGAGCTGCTGGTGGGTGGGACAGATATTTGGGTATGAGATTGCTTTTCTTTATGTGTTGGAAGTGGGCAATCGTATTCAGTATATGTTGAAATCTGGAGGCTGAACAGTCAAGGATGGTGAATGAGAATGTTTCTGGGGGTGGCAGTGATGCAGTGGCATTCGGAGGAAATGTTACCATGGCATTCACAGGCTGATGTGAACATATAGGAGATATAGAAGAAGGAAAGCTCTGAAACCAGTGCCAGGATATGGACAGAAAAAGCAAGGGGATGCTGAAATCTCTCATTATCCAAAAGTGGCATTCTGTCTTTGTGTGTTAGCAATTTCCTTTTCCTTCACTGCAGCTTTTGTGTAACTCACTCTTTGACAGTGACACTCAACCACGTTACTTCCTCCCTTTCACAATTAGTTTTAGTTTTATCTTCAATAAAAATTATTGCTTAAAATGATGCTTTTTTAGTATGAACTGCAGTAGACAATTTTTAGTCATTACTATGGTAATACGTGTTCATTTTGCTAGATCAGATCGCCCAGTGATACCAGGTACTGTGTCGCATCAAGGTTTGATTTTATCTGTATCCTTAATGCAGTTCTGGATGACGATGATGCAGCAGGACACTGCATCTTGTGTGATGATCATGATGTTGTAGGATACCATTTTTCCAGGGAGGTTCTTACCTGAAGCCACTTGCTCAGTCTTCTTCTGTAGCAGTTGAAGAAGACAATGTGCTACTTGCTTTTGTTGAATGTCTCCAATATTCTACTGAAAACTTCCCATGACAAGTACTGTATCTTTATTGCATATTGGTACCTATTTGTACAGCACCTGACATGGTTGTGTTCTGTCGTTGGGAACTGTAGCTGCTGCAAGAACACAAATAACCAGCAGTACTGGTTATCAAAACAATCATAATGCTTCTGGAGTTCTTGGAGAAAAAGAGGTAATTTATTTGTCATCTGGATAACGTTCCCATCTTAATTAAAACATCTTTTAATGTCTAGGCTTGGGTGTTAGATGTTGATGAGTACATTGCAACTAAGAATCACTCATAAATGTATAAAGAACGTTGGGTTACTCCAAGTGCATCTAGCACCATAAAAATCATATTTTCTTAACAACAGTACTAAAATGTAAAGTGTTTGTAAATCTGCTTATATGAAAAATATGCAGAAGCTAATAAACCATCAAGAGCATTATGATTTGTGAAATTAGGCCTGTCACTTGCTAAGGCCGCAATTCCATGAAACTGTGATATGATGTCTATATTTTCACAAACTACAGGTGTATCACTGATTCTAATATAATTCTTGAAAGTACATTAAATTAAATAATAAATGATCCTGAAAAATATGCCAGAGCATGTCATTTCCATATGTTGAACTTTTATATTTCAGTGCTAAGGTATATCTCAACATAGCCATAAATAAGTCACACTTTTTTTTTCAGAATTCATAGAATTTGCATCTCAGGTAATGTCAGTAAGATAACCATGGCTACCTGGAGGCTGTTATCAAGAGAAATCGTTCCTGAGGGTGTATAAATACTTGAGATTTCATAGTCATTAGACTGGTGCATCTCAGTATCTCTAGTTTTGATTAACAACTTTACATGAGGATGGAGCATGTGAATTTTTGTGGTATTTTTAGTGACTGTAATGATCTTTGATAAAACCTGTCCAACAGTGTTGTTATATGTAATTCAACTGAAAAATCTTTATCTCACAATGAAAAAAAATCCTTTAAGAGATTGTATAAGCATTTCAACAACTTTCTAGCCTAACTATATGTAAAACTGCTCAATTATATAAAGTATTTAACTGATACAGCAATTATAAGGTCATTCCTCAAGACTGGCAAAAACGATTTTAGCTGATAAATGCTGTATGCCCTCAAGGATTCATGCACTCTGTTTACAGGAGTTTCCTATTAGCCATCTAAGAGTTGCATTGCAAGGTTATACTCTATATATGAAAAAGAGGCAAGAGTGATTACATGTCGAGTTAAAATACTTCAATTTGGACCACTATAAAAGGGAGATTATGTTGGATAGCCATACAGCCATACAGGATATATGGACAACCATATTTGTCCAGCTGCTAGGCTGTCTCAGATAATTGGGAAGTCTTCCCCCTTAAACAAAGAAACAACAAAAAAACCCCAACCAAAAAACACCAGAGAGGTCACAGGGCAAAGACGACTGCTGTTTCTTAAATGGCATAAAAATAGTTCTAGATAGTTAATTTTGGTCTGTGAAGGTTTGAACTCAGCCAGCAGCCAGACGCCACGTGGCCGGCCATTCACCTCCCCCTCCCCTCTCTGGTGAAATAGGGACAAAAAGAAGAGAATTCCTAGGTTGAATAAAAAGAAAGAATTTACTAAATATAACAAGAGAACAACAGTAACAATAGTGAGTTAAAAAAAAAATGGGAAAAATACAGCAGTGGCTAACCGAGCACGACGACCACCCCCCCCCAGCAACAACAAGACCAGATGAGCAGACAGTGCACGTGCAAGCCCCAAGCGAGAGCAAGAGAGCCTGCCCACCTAAATCCCTGGGCATGACATCACACGGTATGAAATACTCCAGTGAAAATTAACTCCATCCTGGTCGAAACCAGGACAGTCTCCACCCCTTATTCCATACCATTGACGTTATGCTCAGGTTTCCAAATACATCTTAAGGAAGCACCACCCCTTTTTTTTTTTTTTTTCCCCAGGTCTCACAGATATCATTGCCTTAGTCTATGGGCCATCCTTGCACAATGTCTGCTGAGTTCATTTAGTCCATAACTTTGGGTTCCATCTGTCATGACAGTCTATAAGGCTGAGGAATGAGGTGGACTTGGCTCAGTTGGTGGAGCAGGAGGCTTTGGATGTGGGACAGGAATGTTGCAAGGCACCAATTGCAATAAGAGGGTTATTTGACAGTCCAGTTCATTGGCTATTCTCACCTAAAATCAAATCTCCCTGAGGCACACATCGGACCTCTCCATCCTTCTGCATTAGCCACCAAGTGCACCCAGGTCCTTGGGCAAAAGTAATCCCACGCACGGGTTTACCTTTACCCAATGCAGGAGTAACCCAGACGCCCTTCCCCAACATATTCCTAATGTGCACTACGGGGGCTTTATCCCCATTCACAGTACGTAGGAGGTTTTATTGGGCAGGGCCAGCTTGCTTGGCAGATCCTCTGGTATTGCCTAACCAGGTGGCTTTTGCTAAATGCACACCCCAGTGTTTGAAAGTTCCAGCCCCCATTGCTCTCAGTGTAGTTTTTAGCAACCCATTGTATTGCTCAATTTTCCCAGAGGCTGGTGCATGGTAGGGAATGTGATATACCCACTCAATACCATGTTCTTTGGCCCAGGCATCTATGAGGTTGTTTTGGAAATGTGTCCCATTACCTGACTCATTTCTTTGTGGCGTGCCATGCCGCTGTAAGACTTTCTCCTTAAGGCCTAAAATGGTGTTCTGGGCAGTGGCATGGGACACGGCATAAGTTTCCAACCAACCAGTGGCTGCTTCCACCATTGTAAGCATGTAGGTTTGCCTTGCTGAGTTTGTGGGAGCATGATATAATCAATCTGCCAGGCTTCCCCATATTTATACTTTGACCATCGTCCTCCATACCAAATGGGCTTTAACCGTTTGGCTTGCTTGATCGTAGCACATGTCTCACATTCATGCATTACCTGTGCAATAGCATCCATGGTTAAGTCCACCCCTCGGTCACAAGCCCATCTATATGTTGCATCTCTTCCCTGATTGCCTGAGGAGTCATGGGCCCAGTGAGCCATAAATTGTTCACCCTTATGTTGCCAGTCCAAATCTACTTGATCCACCTTGATCTTGGCAGCCTGATCCGCCTGTTGGTTGTTCTGATGTTCTTCAGTGACCCAGCTCTTGGGTACATGAGCATCTACATGGTGTACTTTCACAACCAGATTCTCTACCTGAGCAGCAATATCTTGCCATAATTCAGCAGCCCAGACAGATTTGCCTCTGCACTGACAGTTGCTCCGATTCCACTGCTGTAACCACTCCCACAGCGCGTTTGCCACCATCCATGAGTCAGTATAGAGGTAGAGCACCAGCCACTTTTCTCACTCAGCGATATCCAAGGCCAACTGGATGGCTTTCACCTCTGTGAAGTGACTCGATTCACCTTCTCCTTCAGCAGCTTCAGCAACTCGTCATGTGGGGCCTCACACAGCTGCGTTCCACCTTCGATGTTTTCCCACAATGCGACAGGACCCATCGATAAACAGGGCATGTCGCTTCTCCGGTAGCTCAGTATATGGTGGGGCCTCTTCAGCACGTGCTACCTCTTCCTCTGGCGCCATTCCAAAATCTTTGCCTTCTGGGCAATTTGTGATCACTTCCAATATTCCCGGATGGCTGGGGCTCCCTATTCGAGCCTGTTGTGTGATTATTGCGACCCATTTACTCCACGTGGCATCGGCTGCATGGTGTGTAGAGGGGACACTCCCTTTGAACATCCAGCCCAGCACTGGCAGTCGGGGAGCCAGGAGGAGCTGTGCTTCAGTCCTGATCATCTCTGAAGCAGCTCAGACCCCTTCATATGCTGCCAGTATCTCCTTTTCGGTTGGAGTATAGCGGTCTTCTGATCCTCTGTATCCCCGACTCCAAAACCCCAGGGGTCGACCCCGAGTCTCCCCTGGTGCTCTCTGTCAGAGACTCCAGTTAGGGCTGTTCTTCCCAGCTGCAGTGTAGAGCACATTTTTAACATCTTGTCCTGTCCGAACTGGCCCGAGGGCTACTGCATGAACTATTTCCTGTTTAATTTGTTCAAAAGCTCGTTGTTGCTCTGGGCCCCATACAAAATCATTCTTTTTCAGTCACTTGATAGAGAGGGCTGACAATCTGACTAATTTGGAATGTGCAGTCTCCAGAAACCCACAACACCCAAGAAAGCTTGCGTTTCCTTTCTGTTAGTTGGTGGGGACACAGCTGTTATTTTATTGATCACCTCCATTGGAATCTGACAATGTCCATCTTGCCATTTTACTCCTAAAAACTGGATCACTTGTGCAGGTTCCTTGACTTTATTATGCTTTATGGCAAAACCGGCTCTCAGAAGGATTTGGATTATTTTCTCCTCTTTCTCAAAAACTTCTTCTGCTGTATCACCCCATATAATGATGTCATCAATGTACTGTAAGTGTTCTGGGGCTTCACCTTATTCCAGTGCAGCATGGGTCAGTCCATGGCAAATGGTGAGGCTGTGTTTCCACCCCTGGGGCAGTCAATTCCAGGTGTATTGGACACCCCTACAGGTAAAAGCAAACTGTGGCCTGCACTCTGCTGCCAGAGGGATGGAGAAAAATGCATTAGCAATATCAATCGTGGCATACCACTTGGCCACCTTCGACTCTAGTTCATACCGAAGTTCTAGCATGTCTGACACGGCAGCACTCAGCGGTGGCGTGACTTCATTCAGGCCACGATAGTCCACTGTCAATCTCCACTCTCCATTAGACTTTCGCACTGGCCATATGGGGCTGTTAAAAGGGGAGTGTGTCTTGCTGATGACTCCTTGGCTCTCTAGCTGACGAATCAGTTTATGGATAGGGATTACAGAGTCTTGCCTGGTGCGATATTGCCGTCGGTGCACTGTTGTACTGGCAGTTGGCACCCATTGTTCTTCAACCCTCAGCAATCCCACAGCAGAAGGATCCTCTGATAGACCAGGCAACACAGACAGCTCATTAATTCCTTCTGTTTCCAAGGCAGCTATACCAAAAGCCCACCGATACCCTTTTGGGTCCTTAAAATACCCTCTCCTGAGATAATCTATACCAAGAATACATGGAAATTCTGGGCCAGTCACAATGGGGTGTTTTTCCCAGTCTTCCACTTAGGCTCACCTCAGCCTCCAATACAGTCAGCTGTTGAGACCCCCCTGTCACTCCTGAAATACAAACGGGTTCTGCCCCTTTAAAATTTGATGGCATTAGGGTGCATTGCGCACCAGTGTCCACTAGAGCCTTATACTGCTGTGGGTCAGATGTGCCAGGCCATCGAATCCACACAGTCCAGTAAACTCGGTTGTCCCTGTCCTCCGCCTGGCTGGAGGCAGGGCCCCTCTAATGTTGATCGTAGTACTCGCTAATGACAAGTGGCTTAGTGTGGTGTGCATGGGTTTCAGCCTCATTTTGATCACTCACTTCTTGTGAATACAAATCAGAAGTTCTTCTCATAGGATCACGAGCAAAGTCAACCTTTCTGCTCCATTTGGGCACTTGATTACTGGAAACCGGAGCAGCATTCCTCCTGAAAGGACCACGTTCTGTACTTGTTCTTCCTTCCAACTCACGTACCTGCTCTTCTAGGAGGTAGGTGGGTTTTCCATCCCATTTCTTCATGTCTTCTCCATAGTCACACAGGCAATGCCACAGCTTCCCCCGTGGTGTTTACCGGTTCTCTCGAGTAGAGAAACGATTGCTCCTAATAGCTGACATTCTGGTCCATGCAGATGGGGAGTAGGACATGTTCTCCTTAAGTTGCTGGACATCTTGAGATAATTTGTCACAGCCGCGATGATGGGGGAAGAGACACTTTCTTCATATTGTCGTAGTTGGTGAGCCAGTTCATGCACTGTTGGTCCCTCTTCGTCTGTCCAGTCCATGAGTGCTAATGCTCTGGCATATGATGAGGGTGTGCTCCGTACAAAAGTCCTCCACATGGGCCAGGTGCATCGGACTTCATCTGGATCTGTGGGTAGCTGTGCATTATCTGGGTCATAGTAAACTACCTCCCGCACAGCTAGCTCCCTCAAGTATTGAATGCCTCTTTCCATAGTGATCCACTTACTTGGTCACCCTTGAAGGGATACCTCTCCCTCACACTTGACAGAAATCGCTTCCAGAGACTAAGATTTTGTGTCTCCTTTCCAATGGCTTGGTCAATGCCCCCTTCCCTAGACAGGTATCCCAGCTGCCTTGTCTCCCTGCCCTCTAGTTCCATGCTACTGGCCCCACTATCCCAGCACTGAAACAGCCAGGTAACATGTTGCTCACCTGGATGTCGGCTGTAATCTTTTCTTATGTCTTGCAACTCGCTCAAGGACAAGGATTGGGTGACTATGACTGGCTCTGCCTCCTCCTGTTCTCGTGATGGGCCTGTACATCATCACCCTGTACACTGCGAGGGGATTTTCTTGTGTATTTCTTCTTCTGTATGGGAGCAATTGACACTGTCATGGGTTGGTTCTCTGGTTCAGCTGCAGTGCCCGTTCTCCGGCTTGTAGTGGCTGCAGTTTCTCAGTTAATCTTAAATAGTAGCTTAATCATAAACAAAACCTGAACCACATTCAGGAACACACTAGCTCCTAACAGCACGGCAACCATGTCAACGTTCCAAAGATATCTGAACTCCTCAAATTTCTCAAACACAACTATAAATAGCCCAGGACCAATGACTGCACGTTATCATAGATTAGCATCACATAGTACAACAGAAACAAAACCTTAACCCACCTCTCACGGAAGGTGATCAACAGCATGGGAAACACGTATTGCAAATGAAGTCATAAGATCTTAAGGAGCCAAGCAATCCACATTTTACCTATTTTGTTGTTATCTCAGACAAAAAGGAAAAAAAACCTCGGTGCCCCACCTTGGGCGCCAAAATCTGTGGAGGTTTGAACTCAGCCAGCAGCCAGACGCCACGTGGCCGGCCATTCACCTCCCCCTCCCCACTCTGGTAAGATAGGGGAGGAACAAAAGAAGAGAAGTCATAGATTGAATTAAAAGAAAGATTTACTAAATATAACAAGAGAACAACAGTAACAATAGTGAGTCCAAAAAGAAAATGGATAAAACGCAGCAGTGGCTTACCAAGTGAGATGACTGCCCCCCCCCCCCCCGCCCCCCCCCAGCAACAACAAGACCAGATGAGCAGACAGTGCACGTGCAAGCCCCAAGCGAGAGCAAGAGAGCCTGCCCACCTAAATCCCTGGGCATGACATCACGTGGTATGAAATACTCTAATGAAAATTAACTCCATCCTGGTCGAAACCAGGACATGGTCTTATGTGGTGGAACAATTCTTGGAAAGATTTTGGTGTAAATGTAACAGGAATGTCTTCTGCTGGTTAGGTGGCCTGGGTGGGAGCTTCTCTGAAGAAGAAAAACATTAATGAGGAAGAAGCAGCAGCTTGTGCATACATTATAAACAGTTTTCTGCTCTTTCTTTTGTGGCACTAAAGTCCCTAGGCATCTAATGGCGTTTCCCTTCCTGGCCCCCAATTTTATGTATATACATAAAATTACAATGAAAAAGATTAGGCATTTCAATTAGTCAATGTTTTTAAAGCACTTTGAAGATGAAAAGAGCTCTGTAAGTGGCATGCATTATTAATTTATATTAATATGTGTTCAAAAATTGAAGGTTGAAATTGGTGACATCATTAGTGTGCATAAATGAGCTTTTTTCTTTGTGTAATATATTTTTTAATTGGCTTTGCAAAATTTTTTACTGTTTTGATCCACAAGTTCTTTACAAATTTCAGCTTTGTCGGCCAGCAGTGAGTAAATGAATATATTATTATTAATGTAACACAGGTAGTCAGAAGATACTAGGTATGAACAGCATCATGGTATCTACTCTGATTTAGGTTGAGCTCAGTAATGTTTCCGATAGGGCCATATGGAAATAAAATGGTAGAAATTCAGGTGAAACAGCAGCATTCCTCTAGCCATACCCAATTCAGGAACTTGGGGGATGTGGGAGGAATAAAAAGTCTGTTCCTCAAAGTGGTTAAAAGTAGATGTCTCCATTGTTTCCAGAGCTGATTAAGGAACTTGGATGAAGTCTGTGGAAATCTTTATGAAAGAGTTCAGAATTATGAATGGTTCCCAAGAAGGACTTATATCTGGCATGAATAATGAACTTTGTGATTGCATCTTTCTCACTCATCATACCATTGAGTCTATGCATTGTAGTTCCTCCCGTGTAATGTATTTGGGATTACAAATGGGAAAACATCATTTCTGGGAGCTGAGTCCCAAATTCCTTTGGTGACTTCCATTTCATACTCACCTGATGCACCTCCTTGACATAGAGTTCAAAAATTGCCAGATATTCACAAATACCCAGTGGTATGTGACACATTGGCCAGCTCCATCTGAAGGATTTACATTTTTTTTGGTTTACATTTATACATTTAAACTTGATACATACAGATGGCTTCACTGACTTGTCTGGACTTGCAATAAATGAGCGCTACTCACACTTTATGGCCCTCAGACATTTGCAGGACATCAAATGGGCAACCTGGTGATTTGGCAGCAGCACATTAACACAGGAATTTCTCTTATCATTTAAAAGTACATGGTCATTGCCAACAGTAAACTTAACTATCCCTAACAACCACTGCTCACTAGTGAACCTAGTTAATGTAAGTACATAGGTTGATTGGATGGAATTGGGAGCACTATTAATTTCTTACTGTGTCTGCATGTTAATTGTTTTGTTAACCTTTTGAAGGCTAAATGACCCATACATGGGTTTACTGCTAGGAAATAACCACTTAACACCAAGGAGCAGTGGCAAGACAATTGGATGTGTGAATAAGAAGCAAAGAGGTGAGTGTCCACATCTTCAGAAGAAAGTAGATGCCATTGAGCAGTATCTGCTTTGAACTGGACATATATGACATATATACTTACATACCTGCATAAGGTCAGGTTGGACGGGGCTCTGAGCAACCTGATCTAGTTGAAGATGTCCCTGCTCATTGCAGGGGAATTGGACTAGATGACATTTAAAGGTCCCTTCCAACCCAAACTATTCTATGATTCTGTGATGTACAATAGCTAAGAGAACCTCACTGCAGCCTGAGTTATAGGGGTGCAAGGATTTTAGCATTCTGTCAGCAACCAGTGAGACATTATGTCCCAAGTGATAGTCATGAGGGATGTGATCAAAGATGTCTTGTATTCCCTCTTGGAGGACTCAGGGCTCTTTTCTTGTTTTTAAAAGTTTTTTTTTCTAATATATATATATAACTCAAATGTCAGTGGACTTGCTTTTTCTCCTATGTGTATTGGCATAGATTAATTTATTAATATTTTAGGTGAGAGAATTGTGTTCCCACCCATGGGTATGTTTTGCTTATGTTTTGGAATAACTTGATGATGCATTTTAAGGATCAAGATTTTTCTTTTACTGTATGAGGTTTAGTTATGTTCTTACTGCTCTTTTGTTTCATGATTTAAGCATAGATGACTGAGAGGACATCATTGTTGGACTTGGGACTAAGTTTAAACTTAAGCTATGAGCTTAATGAAGTTTTTTGCTATGAATGCTGTTTAAAAAAATCCCTTACAGTTGAAGAAAGATGCTTTCTAAAGTGAAGGTGCAAATGCAAATGCCTGGTCTAGAAGCTTGAAAAAAATACTACAAACATTGTAAGTGAAAATGAGTAGAATGTACAGAATGGTGAACATGAGGACAGCAGGGCAAAAGGAGGCACCTAAGGAAGCATGCTGTTCAGCTTTGGCAGGATATGATGCAGAGAGAACTGCCAAGCCAGTGCTCTTTAGGGATGCACAGACTTCATCCAAAGTTCATACATACTGCTATCTCCAGCTGCACTTCTACCTCACCAGTACAAACTGAGAATTACGTCTTGCATTCACTGAAACGTAGCATGAACTATTTTGAAAAGCCCTTCAATTTTAAGCAGAGGTTTCAATGGGGGCTATGAGCTGTGGAGTCTCCATGGCTACATGGCAGAACTTAAGAATTCAAATCTGTACTTTACTCTGGGATTTTGCATGGAGTTTCTTGGGTTCCTTGTGTTCCCATGGGAGCAGCATGCACAGGGCAAGCAGAATAGTTGAGCTGGGTTGTGCCATGCAAGTTGAAAGGGGCGAGTGATAAAGAATGTTATTTGCTCTCCCAAACAAGTAACAGTTCCTTGAAGGGCTGGAGACAGAAAAGCCTCCCCAAACAGGGATCTATATGCAGGATGAGAGCAAGAGGCACCACTGCCATTCCCACCCTCCCATTTTTCTCTCTTCCAATGCATACTCAATAGACATGTAGTTCATTAGCACAGGTAGTTTCATCCACCTTTAGTTGCTTTACATCCCATCTTCTCTGCTTCTATTCCCAGTGACTAAAGTTTGGTATTTTTTCTCTTCTTTACAGACTTACTCCTACCTTCTCTCCTGTGGTGTCTCACCCACCTTTCTTTAGAGACATAAAAGTTTTTTTGAGTTAATATAGTTTAACAAGCAGGAAAAGAAATTCAAATGTGTAAATTATAATTCTAGATTTCTATGCAGTATTGTACATCTGTAAGAACTAGAGTATCGTGAACCCTTTGCATTTCCTGTGAATAGTCACTGGACAAATAAGCACATGGATTCTGGCTGTTTACTTTTCACTTTCATATTTGTTTTCCAGATATTCTAGAAAACATGTTTACTAGCAGGAATCCCTAAGAAATTCAGCAGGTTTTTTTGAAGATTGTTAGGTTTCACATTAGGGAGATGATGATAGAAATTAAACCTACTCTGCCTATAAACAGAAAGTGATATCCAGTCAGGATTAACCACTATAACTGAAAGGTGGAATATAAAAGATTCACAATAAACTGCTGCTAACTCTTCGCAGGTTAAACAAATATCAGCACAAAATGTCATGTAATTGGTGTAGAACAAATAATTTGGAGAAGCATGTAAGCAACGTGTGGGTGGTTTCGGTAGAAGAGACTGATTAATCAAATAAATTATTTGCTACCAAATTGCTGCCTATCCATAACAGATTCATAATTCACTGATACTCTTCTCATAAGAAACTCTCATGGACATGTGCCACTGTTTGGAAGAGTTTGTTTGCAATTGTAGGCCTTGGTAGAGTTTTAACAGGACTTGAGTTAGGTTAGAGTTACAAATATAGTGTTCTTATCATTGATCTCTAATTCCATCTACCATGCCACACCGATATGATACTAAGAAATGATGTTACACTATTGGTCATATCTGGCCTATTCTGTGGTTCACTTCTGCCTCATTACAAAAATGATTGGGAAAACCTTGTTCTAATAATGGTATTCTTTTGAGGACTAAACTTTGCCTGATCATTTTTCAGATATATTAATATTTGTAGGATTCTGCAAATGTGCACCATAGCCTACTTACAATATCTATTTAAACACTTGATTAGACAGTAGAATGGTTTCTTCAGTCTAATGCCTTTCTGTGCTTCAAGTTGCCTTGGCTGGTTGGAGACCCCCAGGGAGAAGGTCATTGCAGCGTAGGGGGAAACTCAACCAATACTGAATTTTCTTAGTGCCACTTTCTGCCTCTTGTATGGGACACATGTGGGCTGAAACGAGCTGCTGAGATCAGAACTATTCAATTTCATTTTCTGCGTGAATATTTTCTGACAATGTGCTGGACAGCAGGGAGGCACAGTCCTGCAGTCAAGGATATGTTTGCTCTAGGCTGATTTATCCACTTGAGGAAAAGAAGTTAACCTATGGACAACACCATGCTGTTCTAACTAATTCCAGTATCTCAGCTAGCTTATTTAGAGCTAGAACAGATACCAGTGCACTACCCTGCAGGCTGCAATATCGATGTATGCTGGAGTGTGAAGCCTGACGATCATTTTGGCTGAAGAATACTTCACTTCTTAATATTTCTGTGAAATCAGGCTGCTGAATCACAGCAAATGTACAGGGGGATGTGAGACTGGTAGTAAGACTGGATCCTTCAAAGAAGAGAATAGGGTTCCCCCTGCCCATCTGCACTTCGTCCTGCACGGGAGTGGGGGGCAGTGGGGTGCATGGGACCCTGCTCCTCAGCCCTGTGAGCCTCTGCAACATGAAGGAGTGGGAAATAGAGCAGCTAGGTCCCATGGTGTGAGACGAGTGCAGAAATGCTGCATTCCCAGGGGCTGGTTGCTGTGGACTACATGCCTTCATCTCACACCGGCAAGTGGGAAAGGGGGTGCAAGGCAGTGTGCTGGAGGGTGGGTGTCTCACTATGTACTTTCTGGGAATGTAGGAAGAAAAGGTCAGTGCTATCAAACTGAAGTGTAAGGAAGTCATTAGTTTCCCTTGCCTCTGGGAATAGTAGCCAAAGAAAGACAGAAGGATAAATAGAGGAAGGTATGTTAAGGGTCGGAGAAGAACCAAGCCACTGTGATATTTATATCTTGCTGCAGTGATTTGACATTGAACCACAGAAACAGATTTCTTTACTTCTTCCCTGTCCGAGGCAAGATTTGTCTTGTACTTTCATTATGAATAGATTCACCATGTGGATTTCCTTTCCCGGGACGTTTGAGAACCACCTCAATTATTTTACAGCAGACTGGCGGATATTGCTTCCAAAAAGTGTGTTATATTGGATACCTGGGTCAAACCTGTTCTTTTTATTGCTCATGACACCAAAACATACATTAGAACATATCTAGTGTAATGCTTGAGAGAGATCAGTTGATTCTGTAAGCTGACCTGGTACTTCTCTGTGTGCTTAAATCAAATCTATAATCATTGGAGTTACGCTCATATTAGCTTTTGAGATTGAAGTGATGTATTTATAATCTTCACATTAGGATTTGCTATCTCTTTCTAGCTTGATGATTTGCTTTGTATATTTATTTTTATTATTTTACATGTTATTTATTCATTAATTTATACAGTATCTATTGCAACTATAGCTGGGAGCTGCTGTTAGGTACATGGCTTTTTCTGGGAACAATCAAGCCTGGCCTCTGGGAACTGTTGGTAGTGCATCCACAGGAGACAGTTTATGACAAGAGCAGTCCAGGATGAAGTTTCTCTTGCATTGCAAGGTGGAAGGCATGGCAGCTACATGTTCCTTTGCCTCATAGAGAACTGGCAGAGTAGCTACACTGAATGTCATCCCAAGGCTACTTGGCACAGGGGTTGCAGAGCCTAGAGTGACACTGTACCCTGACTTGGCTGCATTGTTGTTTAAGCCCATCCTTGTAAATACTAACATATCAAGACCATTGGCTGTCTTATCACAGCAGCCAATATGTTCTTATTATATCCAGACCAATTCTGCCTAGAGACATTGATAAATTCAGCAAGTCACAAAGATGATATAAAAGCACCTTTTCACTTTCCTTCCCTATTGTACTGGACACAGTCTCAGAAAACCTGAGAAACAAGGTGCTTGAAAGCAGTGAGCCTATCTGAGGAGCTCACTGTAACAGTGCTTTTGCAGACAAATGGAGTTCTCAGGTACCACCAAAGTATATGATTTCACAAGTAACTAGCTCCTAGGCAATACTGTTGAGTATTTTGAAGTCAGAACTGAAAATTTAGAGCTTAGGGCTAGTTTTGTGACCCAAGAAAATTATTTTATTCCTTGTATTTATTCCTGTTGGGTTGTTTAAGCATTGGAAGACACTGGGTCATCATACTGAAGTTTCCACTGAAGCATCCACTGAAGTTTCGAGATACTTGCCATGAGCAATACTAAGTAGATTACATTGCAGAAATCTGGTCTGAAATCTACTGAAACATATTTAGCTGGCATAAGCCAGAGTAATACTGTTAAACAGCATTGAAAAACTTCTGTGTATACATTAATTTCAGACAATATGCACATTATCTTAAAAAAATTCCCAGTTCCAGAAAAGAAGATTACATGAAAGATTATTCAGCACTAAGATGAACGATGATGCTTTTTCTGCTTTTGACATGCAATAAAAAGTAGATGGGACAGAGCACAAAGTCAGCTAGAATTAGAAAGATATATACATATCCTAAATTAGTAGAGGTTCCAGGTGGGTAGCATCTGTGTAATGACCAGTCCCCAGACATTCAATTGGATCCTTGGGATGTTGTTTTACTAAAGGGATTTGAACTTTTCTGGCTTCCAGGAGATAAGAGATGCCTGCAGCTGTTGGAGAAGACAAGTCTGAATTTTCTTTTTGGAAATTACATTTTTCCGCTAGTAGCCATTGGGTTCCTGAACTGATGTGGTGACTATTTCAGCCTTTTCTGATTCATGGAGAGTCTTTTTTGTCTTGGGTTTTGAAGAGAGAATGATAGGCTGAAAATGGTCCCAAATTACTATGCTTGCATATGGTCTCTGGTCAATGCTTAGGTTTTATTTTAGTGTTTAACATCCCTCTAGTCAAGCCTGATGCAGGGGTGCCCATTAACATTCCTCATGGTTATCCACTCTTTGTTAGCCAGCTGCTGAGCTCTGCACTCTGGCAGTTCATCACAGGGTTGGTTATCAGTTTTCAGGCTTTTCCATACACAGATTTGTTTCTTTTCTGGCCTTTTCTTTTCACCTTCTTTATCTATAAATCTTGGCCATTTCCTCTCAAGGTTAGGCCATTTCAGGCTATGGACTGAATATCAAGAGGTGACTCAGCTTTTGCATTACTGATGGAAAGGAGCTCCTTAAATCCTCCATCCATTTTTGTAGCTATCTGGGAAGAAAGCAAGGGGTTGAATCACATTTCCAGGCAGCGTGTGTAGAGATGGGATGCAGTTTTGATTAATCTTCCCTGCTCACTTAAGGAGCCTTTTCCTTTGGAGTCATACACCAAAATGGTGGCTTTATATGCGAAGTAGATTGGTCTAGTTTCTATGGAGGGGATTTAGTTTATTGCACTTTTGTCTTATTAATGGAAAACATTATTTGGATTGCAGTCTGTGGAATTAGTTATATGGTTGTGTGTGACTTGTGCCATATCAGTAAATACTTCCTAGTGTGGAATCAGTCACATTCAGCCTAATTCCCGTGCTTAACTTGGGCACTCTCTCAGTAAAATGTTAGGCATCTTCTTGAGAGCAGAGGGGATGATAAGTCTGCCTACCATAACTAAATTTCTGACAATCATAGAATTATAGAATCATTTGGGTTGGAAGGGACCTTAAAGATCATCTAATTCCAACCCCCCTGCCATGGGCAGAGACACCTTCTACTAGACCAGGTTGCTCAAAGCCCTGTCCAGCCTGGCCTTGAAAACAAGAACAAGGAGTGAGGTAGACCTCTCAGGACATGCAGAGGACAACCTGCCTGACTCAGGCACTTGATGATCTCCATAGACAGAGGGAACTCATGAGACTTCAAAGACTGTACGGTCTGCTTAACTTAGGTCTCTATCTTCCATTGTGAGTAATGGAGAACCACGAGGAAAAGCCTATCTACTCAGCATCTCACCATATAGCCCTCCTCTGAAAATGATGGTGAATGATCTCAGTGGTACCAAGTGAGTGATCCAAACACAAGAATCTCAGGTGAAAAGATGGCATAATTTTTTGCTGCTGTACCACTACTGTGATGCTAGTGGTAGTGTTGACTTCATCTAGTTTTTAAGCTTCTTAGAGATAATTAGTCAGAGGTCAAGGAAGGCTTTAGTCAGGGTTTAAGTGTCTGTATTCCCAAACGTGAGTTGCAACAGGGTTTTAGGTTGGACATAGTTACCAATTTATTAGAATACATGCTTTCAGTATGTGTTATTTTAAAGATGAAGACAACTCTCAGGTTAAATCAGGAGGCATCTAAAAGCTTTTGCAGCTCTGGAGAACCTTCAGAACTAGCCGACTGTGTGGGTCTTTGAGGCTTTATATGGGTTTTAGGTGTCAGGCTATGTCCCAGATTAGTTGGGATTAGGTAGACTTGATTTAAAATTTTGGTTGTTTTGGTAGCATCTAATAATCCTACAATGTTCAAAAGACATAATCATGCTCATGAGCTAATACTTATATATAAGAATCTGAGATCTTGTAGGTTAAACATCTTGCTGTTTACCAAACTGGTGTGTGCCTATGGCAGAGCAGGGAGTTAAACTAAGTCTTAAGAGCCACAAACTGTTGCCCAAACCAGTGAACTCCTGACCTGTAAAGGGCAGTGAGCAACTATTGCTTCACTAAGATTTTTCATATGCAGTTTCTCTTTTTTTTTGGAATTAAAGAGTATTCCTTTACTAGTTTCTTCCTGTGTCCTATTTCTGCAGCTGGACCTTCTGACATGTTACCTACATAGCTCTGAATTATGTTTCAGGCATAAAACTGTCAGAGATTTCTTCAGAAAATTTGGCTAAAAAGCATAAATTTCCTTCCCCTCTCATGGCCTTCACCTTGAACTTTTTTTCTGTGGAGACTGTAGAGTAGCTGGAAATAATATAGTAAAATAATATACCTAAAATGATATAGTAAAATAAGGAGTAGGGCAGTGAAAGATTCTTCTTATAGGCAAGATGAAGACATCGCAAGATGCTCTGGGTGCTGCATAGTTACCTCTAACAACTATGGCTCAGTGGAATGTAAAACCACATTCCAGGAAAACATTAACGCTATAATTTAGAGGTTATTTGAACAGAGATATGAGTATGTTGATGGTGTATTCTGGTGGAAAGTCCAAAGAAATATTAGTAAATGACATCTCATTGATTTTGGTATTTTACTAAGAATATACCAGTGCTAAATACTTGATCAATTTTATTTTTTTTAATAGAAATATGGGCTGCCAACCCAGACGTGTCTTCAATATGGGCTGGGAGGGTTGTGAGAAAGATCAAGTTCCATTCCTTAAATCAAGCATGCTGCTTGTGATAGAGGAAGGTACAGATAAATGCATCCACATAGAGAAAAATGCTTCGGGATACACTGTATGTGGTAGAGCACAAAGTTGCACACTGTAGGTGGTAGAACACAAAGATTCAATGAGCATGGAGATGTGTTTGCTCAGATTAAGGAAATCAAACATTTCAAATCAGTCTCTAAAATTCACTTGAAAATATTGACCACTATTATATTTGTCATTCAAAGCTTTGCAGACTGAAGCGTGTCCTTCCTGAAAGGTAAGATGCAGTTGTAATGCAGTTGCAGAGCATCAAGGACTGGGAGTTGTAGTAAGACCACTGACATTTTGAGAGATTACTGGGAATGATACCATAAATGCCAGTTTGCAGATGAGTAAACTGAGGGATAGACCTTTTTACCATACCTGGTAAGCTGAGAGATCCTGAGAGCCCTGGCTCTCAGTCCAGGCTCTGACTGATACCATTTTGTCTTCTAGTATAGAGAAATAACATTCTGACTTACACTACTTGCTATGCAATAATGAAATAATGAATATACGGATCTTTCTTGTAGTAGCAGAAACCAGGGAATGAAAAGTAAATTGTGATCTATTTTGGTCTCAAGTGTTTCCCAGTTCAAGTCATGCAAAAAAGTTTTTACCTGTTCAAACTGTGTAGGGCAATATGTAGGCAGAGGGTACTTTATGCATGAACTTCAATTTTCATTCTGATTTTAACAATTAGCATTGAATTCTGTGTTAATTAGCTAAAAAAATTTCAGAGTGATGGTAGATATATGAGATCTATGATAATAGAAGCATGTTGCCATAGATACAACTGTTCAATATGACACCAGGACACTGCTGCTTAAAGAAACCCACTGAAGTTGTATTTCACAATGCCCTGAAATTATGCAGTTGTAAAAAATTAATTATAATTCTTTCACTGAAGTGATGATACTGTAATGCTGATTCTAAAATATTCAACAAGCTATTTCAGTGCAGAGGGCTGTCAAATGACAGAGAAAACTAATGTATCAGAAGTACTGAGAAATGTTGAAAAGTTTTAATTATAGCAGGTGGCCAACATTTCTGAGAATTGCATAGCTTAATTTTGAGTTTTAACAGCTTCAGTTATAGCTTTGGAATTTCTGCATCTCTTACAAAAATCCATCTCATAAATTGGCATGAAATGCCACTATTTATAGAAAACATAGGGCAAGAAGCAGGGAACAATACAAAGCAAAAGTATAAAATGACAGCTTTCTATTACAGACAGTAACAACTGGGGAGTTGCAAGCTTTTCCAGATTGTTCCAGTCTTGTGCTTTTTTGTGTGTGTGTGTGTGGATTAGCAAAGAGATACATCTGGTTTTGGGCCAGAAGGCCTGGGCTATCATCTAGCCTGACTTCCTGGCCAGAACTCCACTGAAATCAGCAGGCAGCAATCATCTGCCCATTTAGTGTATTTTGTGGTTTGGCTTGTTTCTCAAGAGCATTGTATACAGCAGCAGCATCCATTAATAAGCAGATTTCTGAATGAGTATTTAGAGAGATATTTTCTTATAATTACAAAGGATAAACTTATACATGCACATAAACACACTCTCTGTCAACCATTAAATTTAATTCTCATTACCTTATTACATCACAGGTTTTGTGAAGGACCAAGAGTCATCAAAGGTGGGGAGATGAACTACATTCCTGTGTTGGTTTGGTGGAGGATGGAAAAAAGCCCTTCCTATGGTGTATGTTTGTTTATTTTATTTATTTATTTCACTTATTTCTCTCTCTTCAGACTCAGATTTTTAAAAAATCAAACTGCTGTATTGCATCTCTCCAGCTCACAAAAGACTAACCCAAACTCATTCTTCTACGTTCTAGAGTCACCTCTCACCTCTTCTCTTCCTATCCTCCACCCTTGTGAAAATCTTTTTATAGTTCACTTTGACTTGTCTTGCTGAGTCACTAACAAACAACTCTTAGTGGTCCTTCCTTGATTCCGATTGACAAATACAAGCTGGAATATCTCCTGCCCACTTGCCCTTCAAATGTACTTCCACTGGAGACCCATATCTGTCATCTAGATCAGGACCAAATTCCCTGATTTTCTGAGTAATCACTACTAGTTTATGTATTTTCCATCATTTTTGCAGTGTTTATGGGAGTAAACTCCATGTAGGAACCAAATCAAGAAAACCACACTTGCATTAAAGGTACCCAAGAACTGTGAACGTATATGAAATTGTTCAGATTACAGTATTCTTGTGTTCAGAATACTATCTGATAATTGCATGATGCCCTTACACTATATCTAATGTCTCAGTCATTGTGACTAGACAAATATTCACAAACACCTCTTAAAGCATATTTCAGTATGTGGATTCCACTTTGAATGTGGTGATGAGCAGGGGATAGAAGAAAATACTCTCAGACCGTATTATTCTGCTTCTGTAAAACAGCTAAAGTAGAGCTGATAATCTGCCAAGAGAATACCAGGGAGCACTAAGTCTTTATAACTGAGGTTTACATACAAACTCACTATTGTGGCATGTGCATTAACATTTATTTTATCCATTAAGAAGCAACAGTAAAATTCTTCAAAAGTAATAAGATTTTTTTTTAGTATTTTCTTTAGTAGAGGTAGATTTTCACACAGAGTATATCATATTTTACTCTGATTTTATTTATCCTTGGGTCAGATTCTCATATTTTGTAGGACTGTAGATCTTTATGACCCTGCTGGAATTAAAAGATTACTTGTACTATGATTGACAGTAGACTCTGGCTTTGTTTTCCTAAGAGATCTGATGTTATTTTTGGTTAATGTGTGAAATGGGGCATGCTATAACTTCCTGGGGTCAAGGGGAGTGCTATTTCTAAAACTATTTATATAAAGTATTAAGGGAACAGAAAAATTTCCTCTCAGATAAATACAGCTCTAGTCAATTGATATTCTACTGTCAGCATGCATGTCTCATTCAGTCTTCTCCTCCATGCAAACGAGATATTGACCCTGTGTACTACACTGAGATTAATTTTGCATATAGAAATAATACCAAAATGTTTATAGACAGCCCTATAGCCAGAAAGATTGCCAGAGATTTTTAGCTTTTATAAAGTTACAGAGAAAGCAGTGCTAAAGTCAGTTAGCTTGTGAAATATCATCAGATTATAGCAGTAATTTGCATTTATAAGATATTTCAACCGAAAGCATTCTCTGAATTTATCTGATCTTCACTGCATGTGAATCAAGGGAATATTGAAGTGAGAAGAGGACATCTGTGCAAGAAATGTGCAAGGCATGGTATTTTAAAAGGAAACCTCTAACTGCTTGGAAATATTAGAACAGGTTAAATAATATCAGTGCAAAAATGTTCTTTAGCTGCCAGGAAATAGTGGAATTGCTTAGATACTGTCAGTGTAAAAAGTTTCTATTCAGACGTAACTTGTTGAAAACATTTTGTGGGTTGAGACAAAATTTTCAGTGGCACAAAGTTGAAGTGAATTGTTTTGGCTTTCTACATTAATTTTGATAATAATGAAATCCTCTATTTTGGTGCTGTCATTTACATTTGCTTTTTAATATTAAACTAGTATTACATGTTAATAATCTGTATTTTATTTTTCATATGGTCAACATTTTTTCTTTGCGGAAACAAAACATCTCAATGGGTTAAATTGAGAAAGGTCTTGAGGACATTTTCAAATTTTGACTTTGTGTGCCAAATTCTCCACAACTCATGGTCCTGAAGGGAGTCTGGTGTCCAGAAAGAAATAATCATGCTTTGTTCACAACATTTTAGGTATTTCCTTGAACGTAGAACAACAAAACAGTGACAATAGTGGTTCAGTCAGTACATGTTGGGCATCACTACACAGTGGAAAATGTAAAAATTATTTTTTTCCATGAGCTCATTAATTACAGATCCTAAAGAGATGAGATCTAACTACTGAGATGGGCCTTCTCAACAGCATTTTTTAGGAACACCAGGTGAAATTCTCAAAAGCAACAGTGAATTCAAAACTGTGTTATCTGATTAGCTGAGCATGATTTAGAGGATGTAGATTTTTCCACTTGCTGCTCAGGAGTACTTTTGTTTTAGGAATCCTGATTGAAAGAAGTTATCATTCACCTTATCTAGCAATTTAGAAATAATATTTCAATTGGTGTGTAGGAGGCATAGAGGGATGTAGCACAAAGGGGGAGAGGGAACAAGTGAGAGCAGTGCTCTTCTCATTATGGTAATATTTATATGGAAATTAACCTCTTAATGGTTCAAAAAAGTTGATTGCTATATACATATTTACACATACGTATATATGTATGCATATATATGTAGGTATACATTTCCCTATTTTTAGTGGTGCCTAAGTTTTAAAACTCATTCTGAGTGCCTAGGGGAGATGAGGAAAATTGCATCGCACCTGCTATAAGACATCAGCAACAGCAGAGTCATATCAGCTTGTAACTGACAGAAGGTCGTGAAGGATGAAACCTTTTTCTCAAGTCACTTGTGTTCTTGGATGCCCCACTTCAAGAGGGCAATACAATTGACAGCAATCAGTGAGGTTGCAAGGTGACATACAGAAAGGATAACTGAAAGACATAGGTAAAAGTGCTTGCTCCTTCCCTAGAAAGACATACACCCTGAGAATCTTCTGTAATTAATTTGTATTTAAAAAATAAGGAACAGCTCTAGAGGTACTAGCGGAAGGGCAATCATAGAATCATAGAATGATTTGGGTTGGAAAAGACCTTTAAAGATCATCTAGTTCAACCCTTGGATATGGATATTTTCCACTAAATGAGGTTGCTCCAAGCCCTGTCCACCCTGGCTGTGAACACGTCCAATGATGGGGCATCCACAACTTCTCTGGGAAACCTGTTCCAGTGTCTCACCACCCTCACAGTGAAAAATTTCTTCCTTATGTCCAGTCTAAACTTACCCTCTTTCAGTTTAAAACCATTATCCCTCATCCTATCACTACACTCCCTGATAAAGAGTCTCTCCCCATATCTCCTGTAGGCCCCCTTTAAATACTGGAACACTGCTATAAGGTCTTCCTGGAGCCTTCTTCAGGCTGAACAACCCCAAATCTCTCAGCCTTTCTTCATAGAGAGGTGCTCCATCCCTCTGACCATTTTTGTGGCCCTCCCCTGGACCCACTCCAACATGTCTTTCCATGTCTTTCCTGTGCTGAGGGCCCAAGAGCTGAGCACAGTACTCCAGATGAGGTCTCATGAGAGCAGGGTAGAGGGGGAGAATCACCTCCCTCGACCTCCTAGCAACACTTCTTTTTATGCAGCCCAGGCTACAATAGGCTCTCTGCTCTGCAAGTGCACATTTCTGGCTCATGTCCATTTTTTAGTCCACCAGTATTCCCAAATCCTTCTCTGCAGGACTTCTCTCAATCCATTGTTGAGGTTTGAACTCAGCCAGCAGCCAGATGCCACGTGGCCAGCCATTCACCTCCCCCCTCCCCAGTGAAATAGGGGAGGGACAAAAAGAAGAGAATTCCTAGGTTGAATAAAAAGAAAGAATTTACTAAATATAACAAGAGAACAACAGTAACAATAGTGAGTCCAAAAAGAAATGAGTAAAATGCAGCAGTGGCTTACCAAGCGCAGCGACCACCCCCCCCTCCCCCCCAGCAACAAAAAGACCCAACGAGCAAATGGTGTGAGCCCAAGCCCGAGTGAGAGCCCACCCGAGAGAGCCCGCCCACCTAAATCCCTGGGCATGACATCACACGGTATGAAATACTCCAGTGAAAATTAACTCCATCCTGGTCGAAACCAGGACAGTCTCCACCCCTTATTCCATACCATTGACGTTATGCTCAGGTTTCCAAATACATCTTAAGGAAGCACCACCCCTTTTTTTTTTTTTTTTCCCAGGTCTCACAGATATCATTGCCTTAGTCTATGGGCCATCCTTGCACAATGTCTGCTGAGTTCATTTAGTCCATAACTTTGGGTTCCATCTGTCATGACAGTCTATAAGGCTGAGGAATGAGGCGGACTTGGCTCAGTTGGTGGAGCAGGAGGCTTTGGATGTGGGACAGGAATGTTGCAAGGCACCAATTGCAATAAGAGGGTTATTTGACAGTCCAGTTCATTGGCTATTCTCACCTAAAATCAAATCTCCCTGAGGCACACATCGGACCTCTCCATCCTTCTGCATTAGCCACCAAGTGCACCCAGGTCCTTGGGCAAAAGTAATCCCACGCACGGGTTTACCTTTACCCAATGCAGGAGTAACCCAGACGCCCTTCCCCAACATATTCCTAATGTGCACTACGGGGGCTTTATCCCCATTCACAGTACGTAGGAGGTTTTATTGGGCAGGGCCAGCTTGCTTGGCAGATCCTCTGGTATTGCCTAACCAGGTGGCTTTTGCTAAATGCACACCCCAGTGTTTGAAAGTTCCAGCCCCCATTGCTCTCAGTGTATTTTTTAGCAACCCATTGTATTGCTCAATTTTGGCTTGCTTGATCGTAGCACATGTCTCACATTCATGCATTAGCTGTGCAATAGCATCCATGGTTAAGTCCACCCCTCGGTCACAAGCCCATCTATATGTTGCATCTCTTCCCTGATGGCCTGAGGAGTCATGGGCCCAGTGAGCCATAAATTGTTCACCCTTATGTTGCCAGTCCAGATCTACTTGATCCACCTTGATCTTGGCAGCCTGGTCCGCCTATTGGTTGTTCTGATGTTCTTCAGTGGCCCCAGGACATCCATTCATCCCTTAGTCTGCATTAATACTGGTGATTGCCCTGACCCAGGTGCAGGATCTTGCACTTGGTGTCAGTGAACTTCTTGAGAATCACTTTGGCCCACTCCTCAAGCCTGTAAAGGTCCCTTTGCATGGCATCCCTTCCCTCCAGCATATCAACTGTACCACTCAGCTTGGTGTCATCTGCAAATTTTCTGAGGGTGCACTCAATCCCACTGTCTCTGTTGTTAATAAAGATACTGAATAATTCTAGTCCCAGTATGGGCCCCTGAGGGACACCACTTGATACTGATCTCCATTTGGACACTGAGCCATTGATCACAACTTTTTATATGAGGCCATCCAGCCAATTCCTTATCCATTAAATAGCCTACCCATCAAATCCATATCTCGCCAATTTAGAGTCAAAGATGTTGCGTGGGACTGTGTCAAAGGCCTTACAGAATTCAAGGTAGATGTCATCAGTTGCTCTTCCCTTATCCAGGAATTCAGTCACTCCATCACTTCACTGTAGAAGGGCAGCAGAATATTTAGGGATGATTTTCCCATTGTGAAGCCATGTTGGCTGTCTCTAATCACCTTCCTGCCATCCATATGCCTTTACATAGCTTCCAGGAGGACATATTCCATGATCTTACCAGGCACAGAGGTGCAGCTGACTGATTGGTAGTTGCCAGGGTCCTCCTTTTTATTCTTTTTAAAAATGGGTGTGATATTTCCCTTTTTGCAGTCACTGGGTACTTTGCCTGACTGCCACGACTTTTCAAATATGATGGAGAGTGGCTTAACTACGTCTGCCAGTTCCCTCAGGATCATGGCATGCATCTCATCAATTCCCTTTGACTTGTGTATGTACAGCTGAAAATAATACAGCTGAAATATAGCTGAAAATATTTTGACTTGATGGCTAAAAGAGGAGCTGAAGTAAGGAATGAAATCACTGGTAAAACTTTACAGGAAAAATCTCAATCAGTCATGGGAGTTTTTTGCTGACTTTACTGTTCCTGTTAGTTTTTAAAGTCTTAGTCTGGGGGTTATTTTTATGATTTGGATACTACTAGAGGAAAAAGTATCTAGGTTGGCCAGGTGTCTTCAGATGTTGGGAGTCACAGGTCCCAGAGGAGATACAGATACAACATGCATCACCAACTTTCACAGTAGGTTGCTGACAAGGATTTTTGTAGCATTAGGTGTATAGTTTTACATAAGTGATATGGATGCCTGATTTAAGCACACTTTTCTTATATTCCATAGACAAATGGCAAACTGTATTTGTAAAAGCTCTGATTACAAGGGGATCATATATTTACGACTGTAGAGGTACATTATTTTGGTTTATTTGGCTGTATTTCAAAGAGAATTCTCTCTACTCAGAGATTTTTTTCCTTCTTCATTTTTGTAATATACTTATTTTGAATATTATTTTTTTAAAGAAAGAAAATAGATTATTAGATTTATTACATTATTAAAATAATTAGATTACCTATTCATTCTTTACTGAGCCCAATAATTTGGTTTTGACACGTAAGGGTTCTAGAAATATCTTGACTCTTGATTTGAAATCATTAAAACATAGAAAATATACTAATTTCCTTGCAAATGGTTTCACTTGTTAATTATCCTTTGTTTTCAAGCTATGCATGTTTGAAATAACTTTTCAAGAACTGGATAAATTTAAACACATTTTCAAACCAAGTTATTTATCTCACGGATCATATTTCTAGCTGAGGTTTATTAACATATTAAGTTAATAACTCTAATCAGTTGAATGAAGAGAAATAGTTAGAGCATGGCTAATGAATATCCATCATAATACTCTCTGTTATAAAACCTAACACTTTGTTTGTTTAATGAAAATACTGACTACATCAAAAAAAAGCCTAAAACTGTGTTTTCATGAAAGCATAGGTAACTTGCACTGTTACATAATTTTATATCATACTTCTCAATCCAACAGTAGGTTCCCTTTAAATAGTTTCCTCAACTAAAATCACAGCACAGAAAATAAAATCCTAGGTGTTTTGACACGTAGAGGTCTTTATCGAGTACAATACAAAATTGAGTTGTTCTTATACAAATTTACAGTAAGAGCTTTAATTTTTTAAATTATTTTTCATACAAAAAGACTACAGTAAGTTCCTGGATGAAAATTGCTGGAGGTTTATTTTTAAGTACTGTAATAAATGCAGTTGAACTTTGGAAGTTCATTCCTTCTTCATTCATGCTGTTACCATGGAAATGTGGATTTTATGCTTAAATGAATTAGCTTCGTTCATATATTATAGTTCATAAATTACAAAAGTAAAATGTTAATTCATAATTGGGGAGTGATGGCAAATCATGAAAAGATAGACATTTTCCCCAAGTTTCATTTTCCCCAGGTTTTTCAAACAATCATGGTAAATAATTTTTTGAGGAAAACAAGCATAGGCTTCTAATCGTTTCATTACCTTGAGTTGAGCTCTACATCTGTCTGGGCTGAATAACACTCAGTGTATATCAGAAAGGCCCAACCATCCTGTGTATTAGCTTCTATAGAGAACAACAGTGAAGATGATCTCTTTCTTATTTTGCTCTTGGTATTCTGTCTCACAAACATGCACTTTGCATACAAGCATGTTCCTGTATATGTGTGAATGTGTGTGTACATATAAACAGTACAGAATGAATGGCAATATGTCTGTGTACGCACACTGCTATCAAGGTGACAATCTTACCCTACAAAGGTGAAAGTATAAAAAGCCCCATGCACAGATGGCAAACTTCAGCATATATTTGCTCGTCCAGTTCTTCAGAACTATAGAGTTTAGGGCTTCTTGTCTTTCCTGCGAATTTATCCATCATTATGACCTCCCAGAAGTTGAAAATTAAAAAAACTGCAAAAAGAGCAGTTTTACTGAATTCATCTCATCTGGATAAAAGGTGGTACCTTCCTGTTGATAGTCTTCTCGACCTTCACAGAAACATTCCCATAATCAGAATAAAGGACCATCTAAAGCAAAGATTGTATTCCGTTCATGATAGATTTTGAGAGACAGGTTAGACAAATGTTTGCCAGGAATAGTCTATGTATGGTTAATCTTCCCTCAGCAAGACAGACTAGATAATCTGCTAGGATTCCAGGTTGCCACGGCCTTTAATATGCCTGTGGATGGAAATACCTTTTTGAAGGTGTTATCATGAGAATGCAGGTCAAGAAGAAGGGCAGCTGCCCTCTCATAGTCACAAAATGCAATGCACATTGTGGAAACATGTTAGTCATCAATTTGAGTGAAGTTCAGGAAATTCAACTGGGTATCTTCAGAGTTGAAAAAGTCTTCACAGACTGCATCTGTCAATGAAGGCTCTAACAGTCATGTCTTCTCAATCAGCTGGATAAGATGAGGTACAAAATAAACTTGGTCCACAGGTTACAGGTACAGCAGAGGAAAAATGGGGCTTTGAGTAACTTGAGATGCTTTGTGAAGCTTAATCCAGTTCTTTCTTTCTGGGCCCTGTTCCTTGTTTTGCAGTATTCAGTTTTAGGGTCATCGGGAGCAATGAGGAAGCCTTTCCTGAGTCATAGAGAAGACTCAGTCATAGAGAAGACTCACAGGATTGGGCCATTGTTCACTTACTTTTATTTATTATTTGGCCATATAGTTTCTTTAAATTTGCTTATTATCAATGGTTTTATGGCTGTTTTGAAATACTAGCTACAGTGTCTTGGTTCATAAAATATGTATAAATTTAATATTGAGAAGGAATGATTTCTAATTAAATTATGTGTTTGTCTCATATATCTGATCAAAACCTTCCTCAATGCAACCACAGAGGACAGAAAGCAGAGAGCTGGGACATTAGGAGGAAAAGTATTAAATGCTCAAAAATCAGACAATTGGATTAACAAGATTGTGCAGGAAAAAGAAAACTGAAAGTTTTCAGGAAAACCTGTGGCTTAAATTAAATCAGCCCAGGGGAAGGTCTTTGCTGTTTACTGGCCTGGAAGTGAGGAAGAATATTTCACACAGCAACTTTTGCATCACAATGCCAGGGTGTCAGAGAGATGTTTACAATACTGGAGATGAGAGTTTGTAAATAATCTATTCAGCCTTTTTCTTTCTCTTTCTGGAAGTTTTAAGATTTGCTGAGCTCAAGCTGCTGACTTAGTTCCTATGTGTGTCATGTTTTACTAGGCTTTGCTACAGTGGAAAGCTTAAGCAAGCATTCTGGCCATTTGTGGCTTTTGTTCCACATTCTTTCTGCAGTTGTTTCCAGATACCCCATAGACTCAATCCACTCTTCAGTAGCCAATGTTTTCCATCTAGAAACTGTAGACCCCACAGCACCCAAGACCTGCAGTCCATATCAGTGCTTCCTGTAATATCCCACCCCCAGCATGGATATTTTCAGTGTAATGAACTTCCTGTAGCTATGGAAAATAATATTTTAATGACAATTTAAAGTCTCAGAAATGGGGAAAGAAGTAAAATCATTCCAGTTTAAAGCTCATGTGCTGAAATCAGAGGCGTTTAAGCAATGTGGGACTAGGGTGCTGTATAATTGTATCACTGCAGTGTGCAAAGACAGGGTGTGATGGAGCATGACTGTAGCCATGGTGCCATGACTGCACAAGACAGTACCTCCAGCTTCACTACAGAAAGAGGGAGAATTGCACCCCTGGCTGCTGAAAGTCAGTGGCGCGGATTATCAGTGTTGATACTGATAAGAGTTGCATAGCCAGATCCTACAGATGGCTTTGCAAACCTCCACCATTATGTCCAGCTCCCTGCAGACATCCGCTCTCCCCTCTTTTGGAGGACAGGTGTGTCATTTCTCCCTCTGTCCACTCAGAGGAAGTCTGAGTCCAGACTCTGTCCATGCACCCCCTTCTTCAGTCCTTTCCCCCTTTATTTTCTGTTTTTTTCTATATAACCTCTGCTTTCCTTGAGATCATCAGGGTGATCACAAAATCTGTCTTATTGCAGCAAGCCTTTTAGAAGCAATTTATATTTACCCACAAATGTGGTGCTTAAGTGAAGTGGGGCACACTGCATTGTTGTAGAACAAGCACTGGAGAATGTTGCTTTCTTTACTGCATTTTTAGTCTATTGCTTTTATTGTTACTCTCCCTTTAAAGTACCACCCTTTCCATGATGCCTGGAAAAAAACAAAACAAAACAAAACTTGAAAATGGTTAGGCTTCTGAGGATGAAAATATTACTCTCCAGTATGGTTTCATTGCTCCCTACAAGGTTTACCTAGTACTGTCTGCTTTGTGCTTGTGTAGTGCCATCGCAGAGTGAGGGTCCTTGACCACAGCTTCGGCATACAAGGGCAGTAGGGCATTCCTACTACTACTATTACTATTACTACTACTACTAGCTCCCGTTGTTCTTCTTCTGGGCAGTGACAGATGCTGCAAAGGGCTGTCCTCCCCTGACTCCTCTGAAGCAGACTGCCCTCAGGGCCTCCTGAGATCAAGGTCTTCCAGGGCAGCACATTGCCTTTTCTCTCTTTGAACCTCTGCAGACAACCAGGGTTTCCTTCCACATGCTCCCTTTTGCTCTTCTGAAACACAGGAGGATAAAGTAAAGATGAAATTTCACATCTCAAGATAGTGGCTTCAGTGGTTTCTCTCATCTAAGAATATTCAGGTCACAAGTTGTGTGTCTTTTTAAAGAGGGTCTGTAATGCATCTCTTTTGGACTACTGTCTCTCTACTGTTTTTATACTTAACCTTTTTTTTTTTTTCCTAAATGGAGTAACTTCTTTCATCTGTGGGATTCTTCCCTGTGGTCTCCTGTTTAAAGAGTCCCTGAACACTTGAAATGTTCTGCTATTTTTGGCATGTCTGGCAGACTTGGGCAAGGCTTTTTCCTCACTCATTGTTATCAACTCTATGTCAACGGCAGTAAATATCACCAATATGTGATGCTTTTGAGTAGCTGTTAGTCATAATAAAATACTGTATGTCCTTGATGAGAATGCCACCTTTAACAATTAGACTGCTGCAGTAAGAAATGTTTTGGCAGGGGTGAACAAGCCCTGCAGGGATCTGCTTGTGTAGATTACCTGAAGTAGCCCCTGCTAAATGTGTTAGGCTGGTCTGCTATCAAAGCAATACCTTGTTGGCTGGTACAGAGGTTTCAATTTTCCAGCAAATTCTCAAACGCCCCTCTGTTATTATAGGAGGCTTCTGCCACATGGATGGGAATCTTCCCTTTTCACTCTTACAGTGTTATGAGGGTCAGGGTCTGTAATTTCCTGGATAACTTTTCCTCCTAGACACTCAGGAGTCATGGGAGGTTTTTCTGAGTGAAGACTTTGGGACTGCATTACTTCTTGTTTTCCTAAATGAGTCTGAAGTTTTTTATACAGCTGATAGCTTGGGAATAGTATAGTGTTGCAGCCCTGCTTTCCCGTTGTGAGATTCCTATTTCCCCATGTTGGGTTGTTTGCCTAAACCCAAAACCATTAACTTTTTAGGACTGTGAAGAAGAAAGTTGTTTCAAAGACTTTGCTGACTGAAACCTTGTGTAATTCCTTTGACAGAAAGGAGGTTTGAATTTGATTTTCATATGCAGCTACATGCTTGCCTGAGCCTTGCCTTGCTGTTTCAGACTGTGCATCTATTCATCTTTGCTTTTTGAATTGCATTTCTCCAGTGGATCAGAATTCCCCAAGATCTGTGATATTTTTTCAATGACTAAGATGCTTAATTTAATTGTTAATGTACTGTACTGCAAAATAAACCATGATTCCTTTCCCTTTCTATTCACTTGAAGAGTGTCAGAAAAATACATCAATTAATTCTCCCATGCTTTTGCTGAGCAACATGTTACTATGTTTTAGCGTACTGATGGATATTGCTGCAGCCAAAGTCTGAACTATCGTAACTTTGGGATATTCCAGTTTTATGAACTATGGTGTCTAGACCCCGGTTTCATTACTAATAAAAACTACAGAATTAAATTTAAGAACATGGTTCATCTCTCCTGTTCTGGAAGTCATTGCTTGTGCCAAAGAAGGTTGTGATTTCTAATTGCTTAATTTGTATGACAGATGGAGCTGGGCATCAAATTAAGTAGCTGTCTTAGGATACATTGTAGAGCAATATCTAGCTTTAAACACGACTGCCTTTTTCATTCCTAAAAAAAGGCACAAACAATGACAGGCTAAAAATAGCTGTTCACTTGGAGTTGACGACAGTTTCTGAGAGCTTGTCTTTAGGAAGATGTTGGAAAAAACCCTGCCGTCTTTTCCCCTCCCCCCTTTTTTCTTCTTTAAATGCACGTCCTTCTGTTTAAGCTTCTTCACCTCATTGCCCACAGAAAGATACCCACTGACTTTGGTAGGACTTCAGTATTTCTGCAGATTTCGAAGGGGGTTTATGTAAAGCATTATTTAAAGGAATCCTAAAAGTCACTGCAGATATTTCTATTAAGTTATGCTTATCCTACACAAATTGCTCTGTGCTGATAGAGAAGGAGGTAGTAAAGCCTTTTCCACTCTTTGCCTCCCACAATATCTGCTGCAGTGAAAAAAAAAAAAAAGAGGCTCTTTTCTGGTTTTATTCCTGAAGACTGGTTCATAATTCAGTAGGAATATCGGTGGTTCCCGGTGCTGTAAACAGAGTTGAGTCTTTGACTTTGTGTCCCTGCAGTCTAGTAAACAATCAGTTAATTTGTAGCATCCCAGTGGTTGACAGGAGTGCAAGAAGTGGTTTGATCTTATTTTTGTGCTTGTGAATTAAAGCTTTGCCTTCTGGCTAGGTTCTGAGTTCCTTCCTTCTGGAAGATATTTGAGCATTTTGAATTCAGAATATGTAGTTACAAATGTGAGAGCACAGCCTTCTCCAGGATTTTTCTTCTTTCATTTTAATTTTTCTCTGTGTTTCTAATCCCAGCAAGCAAGAAAACAGTTTGAATATGCTGTCCAGTGTCTGAGCTAGGAGCACAATACAATTCAGGATCTTTAGAGCTGGTCCGCTGCATTTTTATTAAATGAGAGTGAAGGAGTAGGTGGGACTTTTTATTTAAAAATAGATTAGCACAGGGGACTGAACTTGCATTTGAGGAAACGTTAATAAGCCAGCCAGCCATTGTCCTTAATCAGAGACTGTATTTGTAAGTAGAACATGTTGAATCTGTCATGATTGATGACGTTGTCTTTGTTAAAAGGGATGCTGCATCTTTAACAAGAGCAGACAGAAACAGTGCAGAATCTACAGTAAATTTGAGAATTGGGAGAGAAACCTTCCTTCATTTTTCCGTGTATAACGTTTGTAAAATATTGAAAAGAAAAACATCAAAGCCAGGGGGAAATATAAGTAACTCGCTGCTTACATTTTAATTCCTCACCTTTCCCCTCTGGGTGAGTTCCCCCTCCTTTTTCCCCCTGAATTTAAAATGCTGGAAGGAAAAGCAACTGAGGTCCAAGTTTCAGATGCTGAATTCTCTGCTAATTGAAATTACTGGGCATATTTCTATATATAGTCGATGAAGAGATATGTAGCTTTCACTCAGTGCCTTCAAGACATGTCTTTTTGTAGTCAGAAAAACAGAGATCAATGCATTTTCAAACTGACAGAGGGAACGGATGCTCCTTAGTAGCACATGCTCGGGATCGTGTGTGTACCGTTTGTGCAGAGCAGAGACGCTGAATACTGGTCCATATGCTCCTTGTTTACTGCAATGTTTTTTGCATGTTACTGTGCACTCCGGACTAATGTGAAGGTAAGAGGAGACAAGACAACAATTTGGCAGGAATGTACATGTAAAACCAGCTGCAGAAAATGTCTACCTTGTGTTGCTGAGTACTTTGGAATTGCTAGCTGAACAGGCATATTATTACAGGTGGTTGTGGAGGCTTTGTTTTATCGTTGTCTGTGTAGCTAAAGCATAGAAGCATGTTTTAATTTTGCAGCTTAGCGACCTTCAGTTTTTAACTGCTTGCAGTTCAGGTTCTGGGCTTGTATGGTCTGATAAACATGTTTTGCTACTGTCCAGGTAGGCCAGAAACAAGATGCCAAAGGCTGTTTGTGCAAGGCTGCATAGCTTTATATAGGATAAGAATTCCTATACTCTAGTCCCCCATGCATCCTCCAAGTGATGCTGCTTGCATGCTTTCTTGCCTTGATTACTTGTCTGAAAACCGGGGGTCTTGCTGCTGTTACCTGGGTTGTTTTTTTGTGCTGATTTGTTTCTAACTTGAAACAAAATACATACAAACAAATTATAAGCAATGTCCTAAGAAATAAACAAGGGATTATTACTGCAAAATGCTACAGAAAAATGCCAGCTGGCAGCACTGATCTCACAGTAACTATTAACCAGTGTTTGTCACTCATGTCAACATTTGCTTGCTCTGTTAATTAGAGTCAGAACTTCATTGTAAGTTGCTGGATATATTACCTTCTCTGCAAGTAGGACAATATTAGCAGACAGGATCATTGGCATTGAACTGAGCTCTAAGCCAAGCTGTGGGCCAGCTGTGGGAATCCAGTTGCATAATTTAAATGAATTACAGTCCTTAGTCAACATATTGGGGAGGTACTTCTGGCATTCTGGCTTTTTCAAGTTCACATGAGCGTGTCTGTCTGGGAAGGAAAGCACTGTCAAATGCTGGATAATCATAGAATAGTTTTACCTGGAGAAATAATTGTAAAGGATATTTTGCTTTCTAACTGCTTTAAGCATGCCTCTGAATTAAATTGAGTTTTCTGTATTTGAACTTGGTTTGATGATAATAATGAACTTCATATTTATTTATTAGGTCAAAATATTTTTGGCCATTTGATTAAAAAAGTATTTTGCATTAAAAGCTCGCATTCTAAGAGTCTGCTCCTATGTATGTGGTCAAAGTCTGTACTGCTGATTGCTGTACTGAATTCCTAAGCTTTTACATTTTATTACTTTCTAATTAACTTTTTCAATTCACTTTCTGTGCCACTTCTGAGGAAGAAGGTGAAAAATATATTTTCTTGAATATGTGGATAACAAGCCAAAAAATACAAGTTAAAACTTTTAATGCTGTTCTGTCTTCCTAAAATACATCCATTGTCCTTTCCTTATGCATTCCCTATAATGTTTTTGGCAGGTTAGTAAATTATATCCACATTATATGCCCTGTGTTCTATGCAGTAAATTGTCAATAAAGAAATGTTTTGAGACCAACCATTCTTTATTGCCTATTTTGTCCCCCAGCCTGCAGTACTGTGCTGAAGATGTTCTGTTAAAGTGGGTCTGTTGTGATTTCTCAGTCTAAATAAGAATAGGTACAGGGGAGATTTCAATATGACTATTTTTACTGTAATTTCCATGAGATACCTTATCAGTAAGTACCACAGCAACTGTTAGGAGTCTCATGGGTTTAACTTTTGAAATGTCTTTGTTTCCATTCATAAACACAGAAAAAAAGTGAAAGGTTTGTACTAGCCCAAGTCTGACGATTGTTTGGATAAGAGTTTTAATTTGTTGGAACTTCTTCAACTGTTAAGTGTCTCTGGAATAATTGTTTGATATACAGTATCTGTTATTTACGTGATATTGTTTGAGGATGTTATCTTCAGTTGTTCTAATTTCATCAAACTCACCCACTTTCAATGTATACTTTGATCATCTACTTTCCAAGCTATCCATTGGGCTACAATAACATTAAAAAGCTGCACAGACTTTGTAAATTCCCCCAGGAACGGCCCAAGTATGGCAGCGCCACTTGCATCTTCAGTAATTCCTGTTCTTTTTCTGACTTTGAAAATTACTTAATAAATAGGAGATTATTGACTGGTGCTCCCCATGCCTGATCATTCTAAAATATATTACATAGTATTTTTGCAGAACTCTGTGCTTTTAACTTGGTTGGCACTAACATAAGCCACAGCTTTATGGGTGGCCAAAATAAATGAAATGCATTATAAAACATCTGTTTTGTGTTTTGTATTTTCCCCCTTTTAAATGGGTGGAAAAATCTTAGTGGTTCTCAAATATTTTAGTCTTTAAGTCATAAGATAGAATTAAACTATAAGTACAGGCTGTAACAGGAAATAGATTTGCTTGCCCTGGAACATGAAAAAGAAATGCAATTGGGTCTGTTTCTGATGGCAGCTGCAGTTTATGGCTTTAGAGAAAGCAGATTTTTCAAGTTCAAGGTAGGACTCTCACTTCTTGATTGCCAGTCTATCTGAAACTGCCCATATGAACTTCGTTGGCATATGCAGACTTATAAAAAAAGAGGTCTACCGCATGCATTCTTAATCAAAGCCTGTTTTTACAGCTGACTAAAGAATAGTACTGACCATGAACACATACCTGCCTATGTGAATAATTATTTCTTCGTGCCTGAGCAGAAACAAAGTCAGTGGTTAAAAAAGTCAGAAAGATGTCTGAGAAGTTATGAGAAAATATCTTTCTCTGTCAGAGTTTCTCTGGACCTACATTTTAAAAATGAAATTCAGCTGGAATTAAAAAAATACAAAGAAAATATAACTATTGCTTACTATTGCCTGTTTACTAGACAGAGCATTATTAAAATTCTACATTTTTGACTGATCTCTTCCTTGCTCTCTCATGTATGTACAATTTTGTACCTCAGTGGAAGATATCATAAATGAGCACAGAAGTCAGGGAATTAAAATCCAAAAGCCGTGCCTCCAATCTAAAAGCAGTGTCTTGTGAAGGTGTGCAGTGTGCCTGAAAAAGTGAACTCCTACTATATGCAGTAGTTAAATATATTGTTATATTTTCAGCATGAGTAAGTCTCAGGAGCACAGGCTAACTATGGCAGGGGGCTGCCCAGTGTCAAATGTTTGTAGTTTTAATTGTGTCCACTGTGTATTGAAAAAACTTTCTGTATTTATATGCAAGAGATTTTTAGAGGTTGCCATTAAAAACTTTCTGTTCTTGGCTTAGGCAGTATTTTAAATTCCCTCAGTATTAGCAATATTTCTTGTAAAACTATGGGAAACATTGCAAATATTTAGGTTCCATAGCCTGAGTTAAGCTTGAAAAACTTTTATGGACTGTGGTCTTACTTTTCTTAAAAGTTTGTAGGAGTTTTGCCTTCCCCTTGCCTTGATGAACTCTATGTGTAGTTCTGACAGATTTTACTGTGGATCTGGGATGCTATTTCTGGCTGATGGTTTGAGGGTCTTACTGGAAGCACAGCTGGTGCTTCAGGGAATTTCGGTAGCAGCTGATGTCTTTCATTTGTATGTTAAAATGGGACGTGATGTGAGTGCTGGGCTCTCTCACCTTGAAACACCTCATTTTCAGCAGAAGTCAGCACTGGCTTTGGGGTCATCAGAGCTTCATGTAAAGATCAGGGTTTTTTTGTTACGAATTCAGATCCATACCCTTTGAAGTGCCAGAGGCTTTCCAGGAGGTTCAGAGTTACTTCAGCAGGAGTTTAAGGCTGTCTTCATGTTAATGGCACCTCACAGAACTGAGCTCCTACCTGAACACTGGGTTAAGAGCCTTTTTTTGTTCTGACTGCAAACTTTGGGTCACCATGGTGGTGATAGTTTTTTACATGTGATCCCTTGTGTCTCCTGTGCTTCAGCTAAAATATTATGCTAGCCTGTGTCAAACAGTAGCCATGAAGAGATTTATGGCTGAAATTTTGACCTATGCATTGTCACTTTTTGAGGATCTCAGGTCATAGAATCATAGAACAGTTTGGGTTGGAAGAGACCTTCAAAGGCCGTCTAGTTCCAACCCCCCTGCCATGGGCAGGGACACCTTCCACTAGACCAGGTTGCTCAAAGCCCCGTCCAACCTGGCCTTGAACCCTTCCAGGGAGGGGGCAGCCACAACTTCTCTGGGCAACCTGTGCCAGTGTCTCACCACCCTCACAGGGAAGAATTTCTTCCTTATATCTAATCTAAATCTACCATCTTTCAGTGTAAAACTGTTACCCCTCATCACTACACTCCCTGATAAAGAGTCCCTCCCCATCTTTCCTGTAGTCTCCCTTTAAGTACTGGAAGGCCGCTCTAAGGTCTCCCTGGATGATACAGAGGACCTGTTGGAGTTGCAGTGGAGTATGGCCAGGGCCCATGGAGGGTGCTGGGAGCTAGCATCCTTTCATCACTTTAGCTTTCTCTGTTCATCCACTTGTCCCACCTGCATTTCAAAATTATGAATCATTATTGCAACCTAGCAGTTACCAATTGCAATATAAATTGCAGATTAAGCAATAAAGGTAGAAGAATAGTAGTAACAAATAGCAAAATATTTCATTTCCAAAATGTCACAAATGCCAACTGAGCTGCTGACTTCTGTCTACATTTTTACACACAGCTGTAACTCTTACCCTCTCCCAGTATATAATTATGATATAGCTGCATAATTAAGTTGTGTATATCACAGATTTCACCACCTGTACCAAGAACTGTTCTGGTCTTCCAAAGGAAAAGAGCTTATGAATCTTTCAGACTTGGACCTGTATTGCCAAAACGTGTTCTGCTGTAATCTAATGGTATTCTTTGCAAATGGGGGATGAAGTTAAAAGGATTTGGACTCCCAGCTTTCACAGACTTCCAGACATAGTCCTTTGTTTCCTATGCATATTTTCCTTCTTTAAATGTTCTATCATGCACCATCCTCTAGCACCTCTCTATTAAGTGAGGAACAGTTCAGAAGTCACATGAATGGCTATGATATTTTAAAAGGAGTAAGCAGGGAAGATCAGTTACTCACTTTTTAATGTAATTAAGAATAAACTCAGAAGTAATTTTCATTTGAGTTTACTCCTTTTTGTAGTTCTGATTATGTGTGACGGTGACTTACTTTACTCATAACTGCATAGTCATAACTACAATACAAGTGGCAGATCAAAGTATGGTTCCTCTACTACTGTAGGACACCAAGGCAAAATGTAGGTTAGTGCTAGAAAGCAAACAATCTGGTGTGGAATTTCCACCCTGAGAGGTTTGGGGACAAGGAATAGGATAATATTATGTAGCTTGTGAATATCTAGCTGCATTTCTGTAATATATCTCGTCATCTGTTTATAAAATGTTTGCCTAGGCTATAAAATAAGCAAGACCTTGAACTTTATAAGGGATTTGTTTAACAACTGCAGGATATAGCCTTGAGAGCTAAAAACAGCTGAGCTGTTCGTGTTGCTGTCATCCTTTCGTTAAATAAAGATGGAATTTTAGGGAAGAGATAACTCATTGCAAAAAGGGGTTAGTGATCTTTTGGACTCTCAAAATTACAACAGTAGTAATACCACAGCATTTCTTTCTTTTGGTAGCTTGCTGTACCTGTTACTAAAATATATTGCTACTGCCCACTCTTATGCTTCACTGCAAGTTAAAGTTCTTAGTTATGGCCCAGTTTTTGCAGTAACACCAGTGATGTTAATAAGAGTTCTGGTAAACAGGAGATCTGAATCCAGTGTCATACAGTTCAAATAGTAGTTCTGTCTGAATAAGTACCTTATTTGAATCCTGAAGATTGATTTTTCCACTTCTGAAAACAAACTTGGCCAGATTTGCAAGCATTTAAAATACCTAAGTACATACTTTACCACTCCTCCCAGCTGCAAGTGCTGATTTACAATACATGACCATAACAAGTTATGAATGAAAGCGATAATTAGGATAGATTAATAACACAGTAGCAGCTCTGATTTTCTAGATATAATAAGACTGGGACTATATTTAACCCATAGACCAGCATAATATGCCCTTAAAGGCCTTTATAAATGTGTGAATATGTACAGAGATGCTAAAATGACAAGCACAGTACAAGAAATTAAATCCACTGCTAAGAAGTCTTTATGAACACTAAGCAAATATGAATATGATGCTATGGGGATAAGGGGTACTTATCTAAAGTTAGAAGAGTTAGTCACAAAAATAGTGGTTGGAAGATACAGAAGCTAGGCACTATTTTCTTCATTCAGAAATTTCTGGATAGATACTAGCACCAAGAAAAATATCTCAATTCCATTTTGTGTCTCCCATTTTAATGTGGGCTCATTAGAGCTTATCTGATGAGCTATTCTTATTAGAGATATATAATTGGTCTTTTTGTTAGAGGAGAACTGAAAAGATCTAGGATTGTAAAAGTATTTAAGTTTGTTGGGTTTTTAATATGTGCAAGTAACTAGAACATAATATCATCTCTATATGTGACAATTTTATGTTTACATAAAAATGATGAAAAGTTAAATGCTCTACTGTTAAATCACTGCTGATAGGCTTGCCCTATGCACTTAAGATGCCAGTGTTTGTGTGATTTTTATGAGTTTGCAGAGAAATTAGATCAACAATGCTGACAGCAATGCTGCCTACAAAATATTGAGGAATGTGCAGTGGACCCAGGCAGAAGTAAGTTGGGTTTTTTTTGTTTTTTTTTTTTTTTTCCTTGGGAAACTCTGAATCCCATCACCCAGATGGGGAGAAGTGCAGAAGACCATTAATCAGTGATGGATGGAGTTGATAATAGCTTGCCACAATTGGTTAGATAGATTCTACCTACATTCACTTCTAACTTCATCTCTTTCTCCTGTCCCATTTGTTCACACTAAATTGGATAAAGATATTCTGTGTCTGTGTTTGACTGGAGTGTTGCATTTTCCAGGGCTAGCCTTCACAGGTGTGTCATCTCTTAATGCTACTATTACTGATTGTATATATATTTTGGACATGCTGACATGTTTTGTTCATATCCAGGCTCCCATGTTTTGGCATGAATGTATGAAGTGCTTGTACCTGTTTTTGGAGGCGGGAGCCCCCACCCCTTTCCTTCCATGATATCCTTATAGACAGTGGGAGACAAGGAAAGTGTCTTTTGGAAGTAAAGATGCAAAAGAAGATTCCAAAAGAGGAATTGATATTCTTTCAGTTGTGGACACAAACCAAAGAAATGAACTCTGGAATGCATTCAGGAAGTCTGCATTCTACCTGTGTCCCCATGCCAAAATAATGAGTGATAGCTACAGATTAATGACTAATACAGAAGTTACAGAATGAAAAAACTATTATTAAAAGCATAGCCATCACTGTTTTCTCAGAGGATGAGAAGGTGGCTGATTTTTCCCTTTGTATGTGTGTTTGAAGTAGTATAAATTCTCCTGATAACTGAGTAGCTTCCAGACTTCTTCTGGAGACAAGTAAAACAAAATCTGAATCTCATAAAAACAAATCAAAGAAACCTGGGAACAAGCATTTTTTTTTTTAGTCTCACTTTCACCGAAGAGGTAAACCTCTAAAATTTCAAATGGGAATCTCTGCAGAGACGTAATTGGAAAGGCTTGCCTGCCTTTGATAGCACAGATGATCATTAAAACCTTAGAAAAGGAGGATTGACTGGAGAACTAAAACTCAGAAAAGCATATTCATACAAGTTGGAGGACAGATGAAGAAAAATATCGTAGATACTTCACACATATTTGCAGATATTTTGGACAGGATTTTCAGTCTGCTCCAGATTTGTTTTCAAAACTACAGTTTTTCATTTGCAAACAAAAATAAGTGGCCAAATTTTCAAGTTAGAACAATCATAATTAATCTAGTCTGTCAGCACAAACTGTAAAACTACCATGAATTGTTGGAGGAAGAGTACATCTCTTGACACCTGCTGTACCTTTTAGAAAAACATTCTGTTTCTGTTGAATAATTTCTGATGAGGGAGACCTCTCACAACCTTTACAAATGTATTATTCAAGGGATTAATTAGTCTGTTGGAGGTATGTGCCATATTTCTAGTCTGAATTAGTCTAGTTTCAGCTTCCAGCTTTTGGGTCACTTTCATTTTTTTGCTAGATCTTAATCTGTTGGACTAAGGAGTCCACTGCAAAGGGTTGTTCCCCCCATGAGCAGCTCTAGGCTACGACGAAGACACCACCTAATCATCTCTTTGACTGAGTAAATAAACTGAGCTTCTGGCATCTTTTACTGCAAATGATGATTGCCAGAGCTCTCATCCCTCTCATGACTTGTCTTTGTGCTCTCTCCAATTTCACAGCAGGCCTCTTGATCTGTGCATGCCACAGCTGCACGCAGCCTCAGAGCAGTTGCAGCGCTGTGCAGAAGTAATAAACGTCTTGGCTGCCACTAAAGACACCGTTTGTATGTCCCAGGTTACACTGGCTCCTTTAGCCATGTTGCTCTACTGGGAGTTCACATTCCACCCCATATCTAGTGGGATTGACATCTGCTTAACAGCAGACCTCTCCAGAAAGTGCCCATAAGGAAGAGTTGCTTTCTCTATTCCCAGAGTTAGGACTTTATTGCTGTCTGTGTTAAAAAATACATTGATCTGTATCAGTGACCTGTTTTCTGCACCATTTACCACACTAACTTTTTTCTGTCACTGCTAAGTCTGTCAGTAATAAGTGAGTTTTCTCCCAGATTGATCAACAGTTGAAAAGCACAAGGCCAGGACTAGCCCCTGAGGATCCCACTGCACACAGCTGATCAACTATCCAATTTGTAATTACATTCTGAATCCTGTCAGTTAGACACTTTTTAATCCATTTAATGTGTGCCATCTTGATTCTGTTTTTAATAAAATGTCATGCAGCACCGTGTCAAATCTACAGAAGTATATTATATCAATACTATTACCACTGTCAGCCAAATTTGTAATCACATCTGAAAAGAGATAACATGTTAGTTAGCTTGACAGGATCTGTTTTCCATTAACCTGGCACTATGTGTATTTCTCTCCTTCAGAAATTAATATATATTTTATCAGCAACTCTATGCTAAGTGCTTTTGAAAAACTAGCCATAACTATCACAGTAGAAATTGCTAGGAATGAATCTTTTTAAACCCAGTCCTTGTTTAAGTCCCTATTTAGAAATGTATTTCTAGCTGAGCACTAAGTGAAAGTCAGGAACTCTTGAAGGGTTGATCTTCTTGCAAAGTAGAGATCTCCCAGTTACAGTGGGAAAAGTGAGTGAATTGTGTGGAAGAAGATGGTTTCTTTTATAGGTCCATCTCCAGTGGTTGAAAAACAACACATGAGCTTCTGGGTACACAGTGCTCTTTGGTCTCACTTATATCCTTAGATTATCATGGCTATGATAAAGGCTGGCAGCTCAGTGACTAGACATTATATGAAATATTTTATTAGAAATTAAACCATACTACATATTTCTTTTAGGGGAACTAGGGAAATGTTAAGACTTGGAAAGATGGTTTCATTTCCACTAGATGACCCATGAAGTCAAGAACCTTAATTCTTGCTGAGAAGGTGTTGGAGTGCTGATCAATACTTTCATACACTCTTCTTCCTGTGTGTTTTTCAGATGTTATTAATTTCTTATGAAAACCTGCTTTTGTAGTGAATCACGTGATACATTCATACATCTCTTGTAGTGCTTGAGTTCTTAAAAATGGGGACATGAAGACCACATGCTGGTTTCTAGCCACATGTGTGACTGGAAAGTAAATATAAGGCATTGTGCCTGTAAAGCAAGAAAACAACAGAAAGAACTCAGGTGGCATTCAGCTCACTTAACTTCAGACATAACTGATATAAACTATATCTAGTGATTTCAGGCTCCCTTTAGTGTCAGTAGAGAGGAATTGTCTCTTCTAAGGCATGATTCATATGACCTAGTTTAAATATCTACATGGAGATTAATTTTGTCCTGAAAGTGCCAGGTTCTCCATTTATGAAAGAGAGCTTAGGTGACTAGCTGAGATGTAGGTCTCTCTCTTATAGCCATTTCCATCTGGTCAAATTAATCCCATCCTTCAAAGCAGCAAAGATGGGATTTTTAATGCTGGTCAGGCAGCTTTTTCTCTCCTTTCATTTTTCATGTAACAGAAGGAAGACATAAGAATGTGGGGAGGAAGAGCAAGCTGTTGTGAAGGGTCAGCCAAGATGCCCTGGAGATGAGGCAAAAGCAAGAGCTTGTGGGACTATGAGATCATCTGATTTGTTTTCCTTTGTTTTTGTCTTGGTTCTTGCTTCTAAATTACTTAATTAATATACAAAAAATAAGCAGTGAGTAATTGAACTGAGCTGTTTGCAGCGTGTTTCCCTCTTGCCCAGCTGGTAGATCAGCCCATTATTTCAATGATGTTCAATTGTTATATTTTATTTTAGTTGCTTTAAAATTATCTGAGAACAAATTAAAGACTGCACACTTGGGTCTGGTTCTTTTCTGAGAGCTGTGCAGATTTCACAGTGTAGGCAGGTGCTGCAAAGGCATCAAAAAAAAAGAGACAGAGCACATACGTTGAGTATTTTATGTGTCTTTAAGGCAGGGGGTCTTCATCTGAGCTTGGTCCCTATCAGCTAGTAAATCTAGATAACTGAGAAACTAGTGCAGCTCAACCTAAATTAGACACCCACAGTTGTCCAGCTGAACAGCTAGCTGTATCATCAACCTCAAAAGCGACCCAAAACTATGGGATCATCTCAGGGGTAGACTTGGCTAGAAATGCAAGAAGAAAGATTGAACATGGGCCTAGAAGTGTAGGTGTGACTCTGGAAGACCTGACTGCTGCTACAGATTCACCAGAAAATGTCAATAGAAGTAATAGAGTCACTAATCCATCTTAGGGGGATATTTTGTGAGGATTAATTAACAAATATTTGTATAGTACATCCACTGTAAATTTGCCATGTCTCTGTAATACATGGAAAAATTAGCAAGCAATTTAAGTGTCAGGGACTGTTTAAGATAATTACCAACTTTTCAAAAGTTGTTAGGAGCTGGTTATCAGGGGATTTGTGAAGATCTAATTACCATTAGCCATCTGACCGAAACAGGTGACTTGATCCTGAGATTTTCCCCCCAGCTGGATTTAAATGTTGACATGCTCTTTTAAACAGATCAAATTTCACAAAAGTTTTGACAGTTAAGTGAATATTTTTTCACTCTTTTTCACACAGAAAATGGAATACTTCTCAACCTAAAGATGAGCTCAAATTTAATTGTAACCTGTAGCTTGTTATGTAATTGTTTTTAACAGTATTAAGCTAAGGGAGAATGTTTGCTGTGTTCTGGTCTTAGGTGAATTCATACATTTAATACATAAAAATGTTTTAAAGATGTCTTGACAGGCTAATAAATCATGATTGGATGGATTGTCCCCATCAGGATAGTGTTTCACACAGGATGATGAAACAAAGATGCAAAAAGATATTTTTGTGGTCTATAGTTGGTGGCATACATCAGCTCTAATGGAAAGGAGAAAAAGAAATGAGAGAAGGGAGAAAATGAAAAGTTTCCCCAATGGTTATCCAGGAAGAGAAGTGGTGGGCATGTCCCTAGATAAGCATTCCCTTCTGGGTGTCCTCTCCAGTTCATCAGGTGTTCCCTGAATACCTTTTCCAAAGTAATTTGATAGTTTTGTCTGGCCTTTCTCAGTCTCCCCCACTGTTTTTTCTTACCTGTTATGCTAACAGAGCTGACTGGAGCACTTGACAATCAGTCAGAGACATTGCAGAGCTAATAAGCTTTGTGCACATACCTTATGGGGAAATACTTAATGGCTGTCTCAAAGACTGCTTTTTACTGGTATTACCTGCTAAGCTCTGTTTTATCCCTAGCACGGGGTTATAAACCAAAATTTAGGGTCTAAGGAGTGACAAAGGGTGAGTGGAAGGAAAATCAAATCAAATGCTGGAAAACAAGTGCTAGAGGTACTAGCACAGTAACTGGGGGTACGCAGGTGAGATGTGTCAAGGGGAGAAGCTGACTACAACATTGCACATGAGGGGCTGCAAAGGGAAAGCCCGGAGTGTTACACGGATTAAGGCAATGTTCAACCAGTAAAAAATTTTGTGTTGGGAGGAGAAAAAAAGAGAAAGTAACTGCAATAATTTTTCTAAATGAGTGACTACACAGACTTCTTAACCCTCAGTGGACAAAGCCCCTTGGCACTGATCTTGCAGTTGACTTAACAGAATACCCCCTTAACACCCTTAAACTGCCCAAAATCCCCGACAGAAGTGCCTCTTGTCTCTCCTTGCTAACTGTAAACAGCAATGAGTCACTTCTGGGTTTCCCTGGTTTATTCTGGTCTTACTCATTTCAGTTTTATTATGCCTATATGGCATCTGCCATGGCTCTGTCTCTTCTTCACACATGTACAATCTCTTTACTGCTGACATTCGGATGCTAATTCCTGGCTTTGCATCAAGCTTATCTATGGAGCCCTACTTTTCAACACAGTTCCTGCATCTCTGATTCCTCGTGATATTTTCTTATTGAAATACAGTCTGTTTCTCTTGCAGTGCACATCTTTCAGTGGGTACCTTGGGACACAGCTCAAAAAAATTGCTAGCCTTACTGTTTCAAATCTTCCAGAGCCTCTTCCAAGGTTTTTTTCCTTCTTTTCCTTTCTGTGGCTTTCAGAAACTGACTGCTGTAACCTCTGAGAGTTTGCCTTTATATAGTGAGTTTAAGGCAAAGCAATATCAAAACAATGCTGTCTCAATGCTACATTAACAAATTTTGCATTGAAGAAAATGGTAGCAGAAAGACCAAGATAATAATAGGGCCTGATTTTGGTTCTACACACACTGCAGAGTGATTTTCCACCACTATAGTGGTGTCCTCACTGTACCTCATCCCCATCCTTCCCTTCCAGTCTGGCTCTAGGACAACTGTTCCTTCCTTATCATTTCAGGTAGTTGCGCCACTGTCTTCTCTTTCCCTTTCCAACTCAATCCCTGTCTGAACCTCTTTTAATAAAATATCTCACCAACTGGAAACCACTGTCCAGAGGTTTTCATTGAATTTTACCTATTCAGAAATTTTTCCCCTCAAATAACTGAGCTGCATTGCTGATCAATTCTTCTTGTTCATCAGGGAGGACTATTTTGCCCTGCTTAATTCCTTCTTCAAGGGAAAAAAATTACTTTGGTCTCCTCACTTTCTTTACCAGGTAATACCAATTCCTGGTTAAATTAAAAATAAACAGAAGAATGTTTTGGGGTTTTTTGGTTTTGTTTGTTTGTTTGTTTGTTTTTCCCCCTTTCTGTAATTACTTGTTGGGTCTGAGATGTTATCAGCCTAGAGCAAGAACAAAACTACTGTACCTATCTGAAAATTCATCAGCTTTTATTTGTCTGAAGGTCACTAGTGAATAGAGGCACAAAGGCTTTCAGGATGAGAGAATTTAAAGTTTGAGGCTGTTTCCTTTAGAAAATACATAAATTAAGAGGCCATTTTGTGCTAAACATTGTAAAGATAAATTTTCTTTCTGTCTCAAAGTTTTCCTACACATTCCACCAAAGGGGCATTCAGTGAGGCTGAAAGACAACACTCTTAAGCCTGATGAAAGAAGATGTTATTGAAAGCAATGATGCATCACTGGAACCCAGTGACAAAATACCATGGATGCTGAGAGTTTGGAAGGACATAAAAAAGAGAAAAAAAATGGAAAACTGACATATAATTTCAAAATATGGGCTCAAAAATACAAACTAGATAAGTTATTCTATTGTTCAGATTTCTTGCCCCTTCTTCTGAAGCAGCTGGTACTCTTCTGTGCCAGACACAGTCAATGAATAAGATGATTCATGACAGTTTTGTGTTTCGTGTTACAATAGTAATTAGAAAAAAAAATTATAAATGCAGTTCTGAAATTTAATCCCTCAAGAAAGGCCTTATGAAATTAAGGTTTGGAGTCAAGGAACAGTGTCTCTCTGGACTCCATTTCTCTGAGGGAATTTATAACCTCTGGTACAACCTCTGGTACATTTGACCTAAACTTATCTTTCTGCTCCTCCTGTTCAAGTTTCTGCAGAGTGCTTCTGCGATTTACTTATCTACCATAACCACAACTGGTTGAAAATACATTCCTAACTATGTAGGTAAAATACGGTTTCAGTAGGAATACAAAAGAACATTAATTAAATGTAAGTGGCAATGTACATGACTTCAGAGTACAGGCAGGCTGAAGTTGCATTGAATATTGACTGGATGCCTCTGAAGAACTAACGTTAAAATAAAGACAGCCCCACAAAGGTATGTTTCTAGCTGGAAAAGAAGTGGAATTTGCCTTAGGAAAAACAGTCCTGCATGTGATGATCATCTGAACGGTTACAATCTGAGTGATCTTTAGAAATCACTTTATGTTTCCTTGCTGTTGCTGACAGTCAGATTTTTCTCAGGCTATTGGGCAATGCTTGTTTTCACAGACGTTTTCAAGAGGGATTATATTGTGAGATAGCAGCATACTGGTCTGAAGGTAGACCAGTACTTTACACATGATTTTAGTACATATTTTCACACTTGGTTTTCTATTGTGAGTTATTCTGGAAACTTAAATGTAAGGAAGACACAAGATCTGCATTACTAACTTTTTCTCCATGTGGAACTTTTCTTTCTGAGGTTTCAGTGAACCATGCTTCTCTCACACTACCTATAAGAACAATAAAAAAATAGGTTCTGACTTAGTAGTTGAGCTTCAGTTACTTGAGTAAACTTGCTTTTCCCTGATGTCCCCAAGGCTTGGTTACTCTGTCCAGTACTGGTTTAACCACTTGTTACAGAGGTCACACCACATTTAGAATATGATAAAATAAATAAACAAATTATGCAGAAGACATTAAAAGTCAACATCAAAAAATTTAGGAATGTGGAGGAGAAAAAAAAAACAAAACAAAACAAATCCAATTTCTTTCATCACACAGTTCCCTGTAAGGACTTAAGGCAAAAAAGACCTCCTCAAAACATTTATTTAAAAGTGGCTAGAAAACATTCATGGTGGAAACAGAAAATTGAAAGTATTTAAAACACAACAGTGCAAAAACCTGCTCCCCAAAAATAACAGGTTTGAGTATTAAATGATTTTACATCCATATAAGAAAATATTAAAAATTTTATCTCTTCCACCCCCATAAACCTTCCAGAGGTTTTCAAAAATGTTGCATGTCAGTGCAAGCTTTTAAAACTCTTTGGCACACTCATCCACATATACATCAGAAGACCAGAATGTTGAACTGGGAGCCATAATACCTTTGCTTGTGTTTCAACTCATTTTCTGCTTTCTCATGAAATCACTAGGGTTACTTTGACTTAATCTTCTACATTCAGAAAATGTCTTTCCAAGGAAGAGAACTAGGACTGTACTGATCCTTTCAGTCTTCAGATGAATTGCCTTTGTTCTTAAATTAATATAGATGATGGTAGCTGTAATTTATGTAGTATTTCTATCAACAGAAAAGAATGTCAGGATCAGTCAAACAATGTTGAGAATTAGAGTAAACAGAAATCTTTCTTAGAGGGAATTACATGTGTTTGTAGGTCTTACATTACCTTTCCCAGACCTTGTTCTGTCATCAAGGTCTGTATCCTTACATAGCCCAGCAGTAATTATTTCTTTTTTTCTGTAGTGATCTAATCCCAGGACATCTTCTATCACCTTTTATCAGCAAAAACACCTTTCAAATGGTAGCTAACCAGAAAAAATATGCAATGTAAAAATGAAACCCAAGTGGTGAATGCAGACAACAGCTGTGAGCCTTTTCAGTTGGAGAGTTTTATTTGGAGGCAGGATTCATCCATGCAGATGGTTGAGATGGGATATGAAAATGCATTAATGTACTTACTGCAAGAAATTACGGTATCAGAAAATGTTCATTAGTTGTCTGGAAGAAGAAATAACCTGGATGGAATGCAAAACCTTAAACTATTATGGTGAATAATGAACTATACAGATCAGCTCTAGAAAATGTTGATAGTAATTGTCTGTGAAGAGAGATAAAAATCTCTCTCTGCTAACCCATTTGGTAGATAAGCTCCAGTAGAAATAAGGTTGGAAACCTCTAGCAATAGGAACTTAGTTTTTACTCAATGGGAAAAATGCCAATTGTTCCTCAAGTCTGAATCCTAGGTCATTATAATTTTATGAAGAAATGTTCATGAAATTAAAATAAATTCTTCACAGAGAATTCAAGATGCACTTTTTCTACAAGTAAGGAAACAAATTCTCTACAAACATCAACAATAATTTAATGTAGGATTAAAACATCTTTTAGTGACTACTTGGGTAAAATCCTCATCCTGTCTGTATCTACTTTACAGCACATAAAAATGCCACAGATGTTACAGACCCCTCGAGGCTTTTTTTTCCAGCTTAAAGAAGATTCCCTTGCAAAAGCCTTTGTAGAAGACAACTGTAAACTCTGTGGGAAAACAACCAACAGCCCTGCAAAGATTTCCAATAGCACTGGGTGGCTGTTGTATGCTACAAAGCCCAAGGCTATTAGTTACACCAGGCTCTTTCCAGCTCTTTGAGTAGCCTAGGTCCAAGACAAAAATATAAATGAAATCTGCTTTATTGTCCTGATGCTCTTGGGTTTCAGTTCCTAGCCTATACCTGTTAGAAGATTGCCAGAAGTCCCTGTAGTATGTAATTTGCAGTACTTTTCATTAATTCTGTTTCATACTATTTTTCAGCTCTATTAGATAGAACGAATTGCTGATTTAAACCATGAATATTACTGTAACATGCTATTTTTTGTTATTTTGATTGTAATTATTACATCACCAGTTATAGATATATACTGCTTCACATAATTAATTTCACATGTGACCATAATACAAACCGAAGAGAAATGAACATAGCTACATGCTGCATTCAGAACTGCCTGTGTCTTCCCAGCAGAGGGGATTTGTTCAAGTTCTTTCTGTTTCAAATGTGTGTGATTTCAAGGTTTATTCATGATGGTTATTCATGCAAACATGCTTAATTGTTATGGAGAGTGTGTGTAATTCCACGTTCCTAATCCAAAAAACAGGAGCAGCAAAGATTTATAAGCAAAGTTGACTCAGTGGAAATGGTACCTTCTAACTCAAGAAAGCTGTTGCTTTGATATGTTCTGAGTCACGGTTGCTCACTTCAGTGGTGAAAATCAATTTTTCACTCCTTTTTGCTCCTGTTAGACCTGCTGAGCCAACATGGCTAAATAGGAGCGAGGAGATACCTCTGTCCCATTTAGCACATCATCAGCAGAATTGTTTCCTGTAGTAAACTCCCACTGAAAACAACAGACGACCTGGAGGTATCACAGAGGAATAAATTGAAGTTGGTGGGGTTGCTCTGGTGTCGCACTGAAGACCTGAGACAGACAGCAGAACATTTATTGATGTGGTTGAGCCTCAGAGGCCTGAATTAGGGACAGAGTCACAGGGAAAGTGATTTTCCTCTTTGTAAATGGAGCATGTCTGCTCTGGAGTCACTGAATAATATGGCAATACCCCATGACACCATTTTGTGCAGTCACTTTTCATAATACTTTTTTCTACCTTTTGAAGACCACAGTTTCTTCCCTTTTAAAAGTAAAAATGACTCAGTGATTTGCTCCACTTTTTGGTTTGTATTAGGTTATGAAGCTTACTTTTAAATGTTTACATCTCAGTTCATACAAGATATTTTAGATAGGTAAGTAAATCTATGGTAATAACCATCAATAATACCACATTTCACTTCTGTACTTAGTATTTATGCCAGATTGAATCTTCCTTAGAATAGGTAATTACGCTACATTTATAAAGTAAGCAACATTTTAAATAGTCTATTGTTTAAACTGGTGGCTGTAGGCTAGGCTGAAAGGCAACTCCTTTCAACTAATTGCTGCTATGACTCAGACCTTGTAACAGATATGCAATTAGGTCTGGTTTTCTTTCAAACCCCTTTCCAGCTCTGATTTTCTTTATAAGAGAGTGTAAAGAAAGTGAAAGAATGCTTTTTGTCTGAACAGTACCATCCGAAGTATAGCGACCCCTAAGAGAAGGAAAACTTTTACATGTAATACTGCTGTTTTAAGTGAGAAGTTTACATATGCATCGAAATGCCAGCAGTAAGACATAGTTATCTGTATTTCTTAAAACTGATCCAGTCTGTAGCTTACTATCTTAGCTATCTGCTGTTCTTTTTCACTATATTTCTCCCAGAATTGTTTTAAACTTTAACATTTTATTTAAAAAAGAAAAACAACAAAACTAAAACCAATCAAGATTTTGTCTTCCCTGCCATAGACTTGTAAAAAAATCTTACTATTCAGTCTAAAATGGTGCTCAAAGCACCTCCATCAGCTTTATTCTTTTTCTCTCCCCCCCCCCCCCCCCTCCCCGCTTTAGAATTTAAGGCATAGTAACTTTTGATTCTGTAAATTCAGTTTCAAATCTGAAATTCAGTTTGAACTGTCAAAGCCTTCTGCATTACCAATGAAAGAGATTTGAAAGAGTTGGGATTTAACTTTTCAGTCCTTCGAGAGCAAAAGGCAGCTCACTGTCCCAGCCTGGGTGAGTTCAGAAATGCTAGTAATGGCAACATTTTTTATTCAGCTTAGTCTGACTGCTAGGAGCAAATATATTGAAGAAAAATATTATTTTCCTCACATTATGAGCTCATTTTACCCTTGCTACACTTTCTGTACAAGCATAGAACTGTAAATTGAATTTCTGATTCTGTTTGAAAACTTGTTAAAGTGTTTTCAGTACATAATTCATGATGGGTTTAGACTTTCCTGGATTCTTCTGACAATCTTCAGGTAAATCAAGAAGCCTAAGTTAGGACCATAGCTGCCACACTCAGGTCTAGAGGACAGTTTACACTAGAGCAGAGAATGGATAACAGCAGGGTATTTTTTAACTTGGACTTCTCAATCAAGTCTCTAAGTGTAGGTTGAATTAATTAGTTTTCTTATCAAATCTCAAGGTAAACAAGATGTTTTCCTCTCTGAACCAAGATCTATCATAGGAAGGTTTTCACTCTGCCTGTCAGTAAGAGGAGTTTGTGAACTCCCACAGTTAAGGTGTTTAAACTGGATTCAGGCATCACACTTCAGTGAAATGGTGTATTGGTGCCTGCAGGTGCTCTTTACTTCTTTTTTATTTGTTTGTTTATGTTCCTGTGGAAAGATGGATCATCAGTCCATCCTTTGTACCAATGTGGCAAAAACGAAGCTCATAAATAGTGGCTGAATAAGAATCTTGTACTGTGATATCTCTGGGGAAGAGGTGTAACAGGATATATAACGCTTTTGCTTCTGCCTGTGATGTTTTGCTGATACTATGGGTGAAATCTGAAATGCACTTTGCTTATTAAGACAAGCTGATGAAAAAAGTCCAGGTTCATTTTGTACAAATTATTCTCTGTGTCTTTTCTAAGAAATAGATGGTTATCCCCATGTCTTTTCATTTTGCAAGTGATTTAACATATTACATCCTTCAAAAAGGAACAGGAGATCGTACCTTTCTACAAAGTAGCTTCTGTAAAGGTAACTAATGCTTTTTCAGGCACTTTGTCCTCCTAAATGAGATTGTGAAATGGAATAACTGGCAATTGAATTCCTGACTGAGGGTTAGTCTTTTTTTCCCATTTGTGCTGTGGCTGGGTGTGAGATTTTAACGCTCTAAATAGACTTGATTCCTGTTCTACTACAATTGTTACTACTATTGTCAATATTCTAATCACTATTTTATTAATATTGCTGTAATATTATGCTTTAGTACTTTTAAACACTCAACTTTCTGGAAAGAAAAACCAAACATACTCTCCAATCACCTTGATCTTTCAGCTAAGGTCATTGTAGCTTTAATGAGAATCAACACTTTAGGTATCTTAAGTACTGCAGCTCCTCATTGCTTGTCATTAATATGGCCATTATAAGATTTTAGAATTCTTCCTGGAATCTGCATGTATACCTGTGAATACAAATAATGTACTCTAGCAACTTTGATTTGGCTTCATAACCAGTTTCATAGTAATTCACTAAAGAACAAACCTAAGAACAGATGCCCATGAATGATAATCACAGAAGACGTATTGAACAAGCTCTATTGAACAAGGTTTGACCTTGTCTGGATGCCAGGTGCCCACCAAACCACTCTATCATTCCACTTCTCAGCAGGACAAGGTGAGACAAAATATATGATGAAAGGCTCATGGGTCAAGGTAAGAACAGAGAGATCACTCATCAATTGCCATCACAGGCAAAACAGACTCAATTTGGGGAGATTAATTTAATTAATTAAAGGGTAATGAAGGGTAATGAGAAATAAAATCAAATCTTAAAACATCTTTGCCCCACTCCTCCCTTCTTCCTGGGCTCAACTTCACTCCTGATTTCTCTACGTCCTCCCACCAAGTGCTACAGGGGGATGGGGAAAGGGGGTTGAGGTCAGTTCATCACATGTTGTCTCTGCTGCTCCTTCCTCCTCACACTCTTCCCTTGCTCCAGCATGGGGTCCCTCCCACACCAGACAGTCCTCCATGAACTTCTCCAACGTGAGTCCTTCCCACAGCTGCAGCTCTTCCTGAACTGCTCCAGCGTGGGTCCCTCCCACGGGGTGCAGTCCTTCAGGAACAGGCTGCTCCAGCATGGGTCCCCCACGGGGTCACAAGTCCTGCCAGCAAACCTGCTCCAACGTGGGCTTCCCACGGGGACACAGCCTCCTTCGGGCACCCACCTGCTCTGGCGTGAGGTCCTCCCCAGGCTGCAGGTGGGTCTCTGCTCCACCATGGACCTCCATGGGTGCAGGGCACAGCTGCCTCACCATGGGCTGCACCACGGGGTGCAGGGGAATCTCTGCTCTGGCTCCTGGAGCACCTCCTCCCCCTCCTTCTTCACTGACCTGGGTGGCTGCAGTGTTGTTGCTCTCACACATTCTCACTCATCTCTCTGGCTCCTGTTGCACAGCAGTTTTTCCCCCCTTCTTTAATGTGTTATCCCAGAGGTGCTACTGCAGTCACTGATGGTCTCAGCCTTGGCCAGCGGCGGGTCCGTCTTGGAGCCGGCTGGCATTGGCTCTGTTGGACATGGGGGAAGCTTTTAGCAGCTTCTCACAGGAGTTACCCATGTAGCCCACTGCTACCAAAACCTTGCCACACAAAGCCAATACAGCTCTTCAGTAGAAAAAGGTGGAAGACATTTGGACTCCCTAGTGGCTATGTTTTTTATTGGAGTCTGTGTGTAGGAGCTGCACGTGTTCTAAGCCACCAGGGTAATTTTTCTTGACTAAAGTACGGCTACTTACATTCAGGACCTGTTATGGCTTTGGAGGTGAGTCCTGTAGTGTACTGAGGAAACAAAGAAATAAGAAAAGACACAGCCACAATCTACTAGAGGAAAAGTCAAGGTGGCACCATCTACCTGCTGGACTGACCACTCCACAGCTTTGGCTCTGAGGCTGATGTACATGGAGGGACAGTCCAGCTAGCATCACTACCTGAGTGCCCTGCCTCTGGTGGCATGTACATCTGGGCTGTTCTTGAAGCCGTTCCTAAATGGCTACAGTTTTCATCCAAAAGTTCAAGGAAAATTAGTCTTGGTTTGTTTTTTTGGGGTCTGAGTGGCCACAGGCTTGGAGTTACTGGAGAAGAAACACTACAACATGTGTAGTCGAGTTGGGAGAGACAGCATCCTACTCATAAATCAAAGCTACTGAGTTTGTTTTCTTTTGTTTTTTGTTTGCTTGTTGGTTTGTTGTTTTTTTTTTTTTTTTTCCTGAGAAAATCATCCTAGAAATAAAATATAATTTTTCTATGTGATTTTATCATAGTAGTTGTGGGTGACAAGACTACATGTTTTAAGGAAAGATAGAGAAGATTATATTCCAGAGACTGGACTTTTGTCATCACATCTGAAAACCCACCTTCTCACAAATAATTGAAAAAGTCATTGTTGTCAGATACCATCTCCATGGTACAAATATCTTGCTTGTTTTCCTTCCACAGAGAACATCTGTTGATTGAAATGAAGACTGGAAATTTTAGACTGGATATTAGGAAGTATTTCTTTACAGAATGGGTTTTTAGGCGTTGGAATGGGCTGCCCAGGGAGGTGGTGGAGTCCCCATCCCTGGAAGTGTTTAAGAGTAGCGCTGAGGGATATGGTGTAGCTGAGAACGCTCAGTGTTAGGTTAATGGTTGAACTAGACGATCTTCAAGGTCTTTTCCAACCTTGATGATTCTGTGATTCTGTGAAACAAAGCAAGTGAAGTGATATCAGCCTTATAAATGACATCACTCAATTATGCTGGTCCTGTATATGATATTTTTTTATAGAAGTAATTTGCTTTTAAAATTTTTAAGCATTATGAAAGTCAGATTTTGCTGCTGGGTTCACAGCATGGATTTCAGAAAGTAGATGAACCAAAAGGGTATTTTTCTCTCCTTGAAGTCATCAAGTGGGGATCCGCAGCATGCTCCCACCCTTTAAACTGTGCACGTGCCAAACTTCTTGCTTCCACCTACACTGAGGCTGGTGCCACAGGATTAAAGCTTTTCAGTGATTTGCCTCCAGTAATTCAAACCACTGCAGCCAAAACCTGGGGACAGCTTTTCCTCTTTGTTTTGTTTCCCTTTGTACCTACCCCTGCAAGCAACAGTCAGAAAAAGAGGGATAGTGTTCAGCAATCATGCAGAGAAAGATACTTTCCTCCCCCAGTAATGATGGGTTAATTCAAACCATTCATTTTTTTTAAGTTACAGAGTACGGTTACAGGCATTTTATTATTAACACTGCTATCCCCAAAGGTCACAGATTAGACAATCTAACCATGTTTGTACTGTCTTTGCTCATCTTGTCTAAGCTTGGGCTCACGTGCTGCACAGACCTCTGAGTGATGGCATCCACAGTGACTGTGGGATTTAACTTCAGAGAAGTCAGATTTCTCTGCTTGCAAGCAATCTTTCCACAGCCTTGGGACATTTACCACCCAGCCGATAGCCAAGTAGTCATGTTCAGGAGCAAACGCAAGCCCTAACATAAAAGGACATATGAACAGACCACAGGAGACTAAAAACTGTGGAGGATACCGGTGGTTTACCTGGAAAACAGAGGATGAAGGGCAGATGTTACCATTCAATGAAAACAAGGTGAGAGAATTGTGCTAAACTTTAGTTTAATAACTAATGTGCATTGTCTCTCCAAATGTGAAGCCATAAGGAAGGTGTCAGGAATATGTGCCTTTTCACATGACTGTACTCCAGGTCTTTATGGGAAGCTGAAACACTTTCTAGAGACTTATTTTCCTTTTAAAAATGGGGGGGTGGGAGTGGTGTACAACACACAATTATCTCAAATTTTTCTGTCCTAGAATAATTTTTCCAAAAAAATCTGCTGTGGATCTTTCCCTGCCAGCACATGAACAATTGTGTCAGCTAAAGAGGTTTTCTCTGCTTGACAGCCAGAACAAAGCATCTTGAACCAAGTGTCTACTTACCTCTGGGCCAGGTTTTGGGGCTTGCTGCTGTATGAACTGTGAATGTGTTACTAAGCAGTGCATATCTGGACAGCCTTCGTCTGACTGATGGGGCATGTCTGAGCCTTGGAGAAGACAGAGAAGGATTTGGGTTGCTTTTCACACTGGGATTACCAGATGGTCAAGCCGGTGTACCCACAGCTATCAAATAGCAAAATTTAATTCCTTTAGTAGACTTTTTTTTTTTTTTTTTTTCTTAAATTTAGAAGTTAAGCAATCCTTCTGGTTGAATGAACTGTAAAGGTTTTGAAATTTGTGGAATTATAATAGAAAAGTATGAATAGCTAACTAGTACCGTGAATTGTCCAATGTGATCACATGTCGATAACAATGGGAGTCCCAAGGCCTTACATACTGAGTTAAAAGAGGAATCAGCCCAACTGCAGCATTTTGCATCATCAGTTCATCGGACAATTCTCTATTTGCAAATATATGTTGTTTCCCTTTTCTCCTCTCCTGATCTTTTGTGCTGCCTGTTTTTCTCTTGGGCTGTAACCAGATTTCCCTTTTGCCAGGATCATACCACTTTTTATAAAAGAAGGAAAGGTGAATGGCTGAAATTAATGGCTTTCATAAACACGGACAGAGACAGGTTGAAGGAATATGAATTTACTTCTAGAGATGGGTCACTTGGTAGCCTGGAGATGACATTAGAGATGGTGGAATGTGATCTCTATAGCATAATATTGCTTCAGGGTACTGCTTGGTGTATTGGGAGCTTGGATGTGCAACGCAGAAGATAACAGTGTTACTGTAGTAGAAGCTGGGGAAGCATTAGTGTTTAAGCTGGATCCCCAGCTTGTGTCAGTGTTAGCAGTGACAATTTACTCAGAGGATTTGTGGTCCATCTGCCTCATTACTTAATGAGGAGATGCAGAAAATGAAACTCAGACACAGAGATGGATTTTTAAAATGGAATTCTGCAAATGTGTTTTTACCTTTAACATGGTATTGAGAAAAACCCAGCTATCTGGCAATTTATTTGAATCTGTTCCTCAGTTTCCTACCTCACCACATAAGCAGGATGTCCATGCAGTTCTTCTGTCTCTACAGGTTTCATATTTCTCTTTTTCCGCTCCCCAAGGTTCTACTAGTTATATCCTGGCTGCACAAGCACTTGTAGGAGTTGGGTCCTTCCAGTCTTATATGCTGGACATTGACTGCAGACTGGACAACTTTTCAGTCCTGTTCCTGCTTCTTCTTAATTGAATGTCAGGCCACCAAGGGGCTGCTGGGGAGTGAGAACATTAAACAGAAACCCCATTCATGACACACCACGTGAGCCTTGCCTGGAGAGATAAATTGCTTATCCCAAAGCCAATGAAACAGTCAGACCAGCTGCATTTGGGAAATGCCTTTCAGACTTTCTACTCATGGGATGGCAGGGGCTGAGGTTAAATGACCATGTTACGATGTCAGGACTTCACAAGGAAGGTCAGGCCCTGGATGTATGTAGGTATGTGTATTAAGTGTTGAGAAGTGGAAGAATGAAATTAAATGAAACATCTGTCAATATTGCATCCATACCCTCAGCTAGTCAGACTCTTAGTCACAGCTATTAAAATAAGCAAACAGAAAGATCTTCATATCTTTATTTGGGCTTAAATTTATAGGTGCATGTCATTCCCTCTCTTGCTGCAGGGAGCAGACAGACAGTGCACAAAACACAGGTGAGAGTCCAGCTGCCTCCTCAACATACCTCTGCTTCCAGGGCCTCCCAGCTTTCTGCTTCAAGAAGACACAAGCCGTGGGCTGACTTCTCAAACCTTTTAGCTTTCCAATCCCTACCAAACTTTTACAGAGTAATATGGCATGGGAGCAGCCAGCATCAACATTGCGTTTTGGCATGGCAGGGAAGCCCTAATGGCAGGAGTGGGTGGGAGACCCTCCAGCAGAGTGCTGAGCCCTGCACTGCCAAGGAAAAAGAGTGGGGCTGTGGGGAATTAGGTACTGGTGCAGTCTGCTGTTGGGTGAAATACCTGCTTTTTCTGGCAAGAGTCAAATCATTGACTTTGCCAACTATGAAATCATTGGAGCTAATTTTCTGTTGCACTGAACCTTGCATAGATGTTTACCCAGCAGTGAATGAATGATAAACCTTAATGCTGGATGTAAAGCCACTTGGCCCTCAATCTACCCTGGTATAAATAATTACCCCTGATGTAAGGCAACAAAGCATTAAGACTGCTGATTCTTTTTTTTTTTTTTTTAATACAAGAATAATAACCTGTTCAAAGCATGCTATGACTCATGCTCAATGAAATCGCTGGTGCTGGCTACATAGTAATTTGGTGCTAAATTTGATTTTACACCTGCACTTAAGGAAATGTGGTAAAATTGCCAGTGATTAAGTGGAATCAAAAGGCACAATAAAAACCTTATCGTAAGCCTTCGTCGTCTTCTGTTTCCCTTGGTTTTGGCTTGCTCTTTTGGAAAGAATAAAATGACAGACTGGTCTTGGTTTATCATTAAAGAACTGCTTGCATGGTTTCCCAGACCACTTATGTCAGCCTTTCATTTGTTTCTCTAGCAGGACATAGACAACATCTTCACAACAACCAATACGGAGGTCATCTCCGTAGGTTCTGTTTTACTTTCCAATATATCATTATGTTTATGCACCACCAGTCTTTGAAGGAGGCAAACTTACATTTAGCATGTCTTTTTGTCTTGCCTGTCTGAAGGACTGTTTTCCATTTTATAAATATACTTTGCAATTGCTGATAGCACCACACTTAATAAAATTTAATCTTCTTTTATTCTACTGAAATGTGGTGAGAACTTTTGTTAAAAGCTCTCACCTTTGTTAAAGGCAATTTAGCCTGAGGTTCAGGGATATCCCAGGTTTGTTTTGAGTGTTTTTATTAAAGATGCCTTGATCATACCAGGTTTTATCAGTCTTAGTGAGTAGAGCTTCCTGAGTGAGTGCTAATGGCATTTTTCATCACATGTCAATCAATGTCAGCAAATGCAGCTCTGAAACTTATGATAGAGAAGTCAGTTAGTATTGTAGACCTTGATTTTAACCTTAGGACTTAAATTCAGACTGCTGAAATATTGCTTTTTCCCACATTGCTACATACTGTGTAACAGCTGTGTATCTCTTACTGCCAGATTCTGTTGTATTAGCACCACCTACATCTACACCTGTATCATCAGGGTATTTTTCCCATTCCCATTTTAGCAGAACTGTTGAAAGAATACCTATTGCAAGAGAGAGCAATCCTTCTTCATTCCATTTTCAGCCTAAACAATTGTATTATTTAGTTTGTAGCTCAGGTTGCTGTGTGTTGACTGATGTTTGGGTTCTGAAAGAATTTATTTAGATGATCTGGAATTTTGGTGCCTTCATGTCTCATCAATATTTTGCAATCTACTGCATTGGTGATATCACAGTTTGGCGTGTTGATGTTTTTTGGGTGAGTTCTTGTAAGTACTGAGAGTGAAAAAAAATCTCTTTGCATTCTCTCTTGCAGTGATCCTCTAATTCTGACCTCTATTGACATATTCCTGCTTATTGTCTCCCATTATATCTCTTGATCAGGATACTGGTGTTCCTCTTGTGCAGTCTCATTGTGATGTCTTCTTAATGTAAGTATTTGTACTCCAATTAGTTGCTTCTTCATGCATCCTCATCTGCTACTGTTTATAGGTCATCACTTTGTTCCAAACCATTCATATCTGTAATGTTTCAGTGGGGAGGAGAGGGGCATGACGCTGTATGTTTTCGTCTTGTTTTCTACTTCTGTGGTCATAGCTTTTGAGACTGGTTGGTTGTTTATGTACTGTGTTCATCACTGATTTTTGAGATTGTACCACTTCGAAAAAATATAGTTTATACTGGTATTTTCTTTACTAGGATACAAGCTGCAGGTATTCCATCTTGGTAGGATTTGGAGATCTTTGACTCCAGAAGAGGGATAGCTGAGGAAGTCAAAGTCCCAGCGTGTCTGTTCAGTTAGATCTTTGTTCTTCTGGTGTCAGATAGCAGCAGTTTTGCCACTTTCCTTAGTTAATTCCATTGGATTTCTTGTTTGTGACTGAATCGCACTGAAAGGCTTTGCAAGGGTAGCTTTTAAGTCAGTAGACTGAAAATCTGGTTACTATAAGCTGCAGCTGAATTTTTTGGTTCAGTGCAGACCTTCTTTTAAAGCATACTTGGATTGAAACTCATCTTACAATTACCTCTTCCTGATGCTTTTTACCTTGCACTACCTCTTTAGCAATGGGAGCTATTGGGAGTTCAGAGTGCAACACCTTGTTCTGAAATTATTTTCAGTAGTGCTTTTTGGTCTAAATAACACTCATCATAAGACAAACATTCATAAGGCTATTTCAGCAATGGATTCAACTTATCAGACCTCCTAATTTTATACTTAAGATGTAGGATGTGGTAAAGATTAAAGTTCTCTATTAATTTTGTACGTTTACTGTATATTTACTTACCAACACTGCAAACCATTCCTAATCGTTGCTGTTATTCACATACAAATAACAGCGCACTGCTTGCACAACAGTGCAGAAAATAGGGGTGTGAGGAGACCATTAAAAGAGGTGTACTGGATGCAGTTTTGCTCTCAGTTAAGTCCTTGAGAGCTCATTAAAATTACAGAGGTACCACGGGTTTAAATGAAAGCAAAGCTTGACCAACTGTGGTGAATTACTGTCACTCCTTTGACTTTATTAGTTCCTCGTAAGTGAGTTCAGCTCTGATCCAGTGGGGGAAGATAGGGGAACAGCTGATCAACTGCATGGCCAGTCTAGATTGAGCAGTGTGAGGGGCAGCTACTGACTTCTTGTCCTCTTCCTCATAGTAAATCTGCCTTGAATTTGTCTAGACTGATTTCACTGTGCTCACATGGACACACCCAAGGTTGTGAAGGCATTTGTATTTGAGCACAGATTTCCTACAGCATTCAGTAGGACCTCGGGGTTGCCTGTGTCTTATTCATGTAGAACGGTTTCACCCTCTCGACTGTAGCTTTCTCAGTCTACCTGGATCTGCTTGCAGCTCCCTTTGCATCTGAATTCAGGAAGAGACAGCACAGACATAGCATCATGTCCCCTGTGGTGCTTGCAAATTTATGCCTCTGTGATAAATTGCAATTGTTAGGGGAAATGATTAGGGAATAGAGCAGATCTTCTGAAGAAACTCCCACTTGCAGTCAGAAGAGGGACAAAGAAATGCTATTCCTTCTTTACGGTACCTGGTAAGAAGAAAGAGAGGCACTACTGAATGAAATTAAAATAGTGAAATGATGAGGCAGTAATAATGCCATTGCTCTGCAGTTTTACCTATCACAGTGCAACATCTCTGTGTGATAACTCTCAGTAGCAGTGACACAGTCATCAACAAATGTTGTGGATGCAATGAAAGGATGTTTTGATGTGATTATGTAGCAGTAGCATCTCTGCCCATTGAAATGGTCACTCTCCCAGCAGTTGTGGTGAGCTTAAAAAATCATGCAATACATTTGCATTTGGAGAGATAAATGAAATCAATCAATGTATGTCTTATAGCGATACATTTACTTTAAATGTGAACCAATTTTATTTCTAAGCACAAAACTACACGTAACAGTCTCAATATACTCAAAACCTATCGACATCAGCTACAGTAAGTTTATTGCAGGAATTTGCCAATGGAGCTCAGCAGCACAATGTAAATGAGTAATGTTGCCATTACAATATTCATTCCTATATAGACTTTAATTTCTACATGAGTTCTCTTTGTCTCTAAGTGGAACTGTTTCTACACAGTATTTTGTCAATGTAAAATCCACAGTATCTGCAATAACAGCGGCTTAGTGGATTGCACTTCAAATACAATTGGAGACAATTCGTTTCTTCTGACCACTAGAATATAAAAATTTACAAGTCAGAACTGTTGTGCCCTTTTCTCTTGAATCTGTCTTTGCACTTTGGTGCCATTTCTTAAAATGTAAAGCTGTTTCTATGACGCCAAAAGAGTATTATAGTCAAAATCTATATGAAGAATAAAATTCAAGCCCTGAACAGTGAAATATAAAAAGTAACCAAGATGATGAATGTTCTTTGCAGTCTATACAGTCTATTCAATAAATACTTAGGATGAACTCAGTGACTCTGCCTCCACTTTCTTGACTTGCCTCAAAGTCTGTGCTATGAGTCTACTTACACCAACTTACAACATGCATATTATATGTGTGTGGGTCAACAGTCGCACCCACACATCTGCTGTAGCTCTAAGCTCCTGTCCAGTATGCCTTCAAATTCTGGATCTAAACCAGATGTACTCATTGCTAGTTTGTTGACTGCTTTGGGAGTCAGAGTAGAGCATGAGTGATTGTAATAAAGTTTGAATAGTAAGTCCTTTCAGACCTCCAGGGATAAAAAAAAAAAAAGGGGGATAAAGGAAATATGGTTCAAAAATAGAGAAAGCAAAATGGTAGCTTTCACTTCCCTAAAGTCACAGAGCAAGCGACTTCTTGAACCAAGAATAGAAGCCTAGGGTTCATGACTCCAATGTTGAGTTTAAATTATGCCTAAGTAACATGAGCTCATGGGAGTCATTAATCACTTGTTTTTCTTTCCCCCCACTTAGGACCCTAGAATATTCTGAATATAAAATAAAAATTGTATTCAGCAGGATAATGAATTATTTTGGCATTGCATAGCAATTAAAGAACTTCAAATAAGATTTTGCATTGCAACAATGTTTAGTGAACTGTGAAAGATTGAGGATGTCCAGTACAGAAAGAAAAGAGTGTTTTTGGGGGCATAGTAGTAAAGAAAGCACATAGGAAAGTGAACTCTATAAACCACCTCGGTGAAAACTATTGCTGAAGTTATTTTTGTGAATAATGACCTTGTTGTGTTGGTCATCATGGTTGTCATGGTTTGGTTCAATTTTTAAAACTTAGCATGACCACAGGTCATGCCCAGTAGATCTGCTGGGGTTGCCATGTGCACCCCACTTTTAACTCACAAGAGTTTTCTGCATTTTCTCCTAACTTTTCTTTACCCTTTTGCTCATCTTTGAGTTTTCTTTTTGTAAGGCTGGTTGATATTCTGTCTCAAGAAAAAGTACACAGTCACTGGCTAGGCTCCTTTTCATTATAATTTATGTGAATCTGAGTTTACACTGGGCATAATCACTGATGAATATTCATGTAATCTAGTATCTTTGAGGAATTGTTATCCTGTTTAATCATACTTTAAAGCCTGTGATCCTCTTTCCTGTTGATAATGCTTCTTAGCATATTTCCTGTTGTGGAGAGACTGAGCCACTCAAAGATGCTGAGCTTATTTGGTGATATGAGACACTGTGCAGAAGTGGGATATGTTTTCATCTCTTTTGAGAGCTGAGGCCAATAACATGCCTGATGTTGTCTCCGGGAAGATGATAAGATCGCATACTCCCTGATGTCGGGACAGCAAAATAAGCAGCACACCATATTTTTTCTCTGCTATTAGAGGGCGAGACTAATTCACTTTTCAAGGGATGTCACCTTCAACAGCCACTTTCCTTGTCACTCAAGTCATTCCCCAAAAGCAGGACTCCAGCCATTCTCCAATTTCAAGAATTAATCTTTTGTGTAGGGGGAATTAAGCAAGCAGTACTGAAAGAGCTTGCACCAAATTGTGTCTCACTCAGCCTAGTTGTGCTGAATACACAAAAGACCCTCTGTGCCTCTTATCTCCAATTGCTCCACGAGTGGTAATGAAACTAATTGCAGTCTCCGGCTGCAGGCTCTGGAAGTTTCTGTCTCTGTGTGCACATACTGACATTAAGACACGCAAACCGGAGACAGCATTTAGATTCTCATCTTACAGACCTGAACATGATGACTAAATATCTATACTTTGGTATAACACTGTCACCAGTTGCACTTGGTGGGGCAAATGTATTCTATAGTAATGCTTTTGGAGTTAAAACAGAAATAAACACATCACCCTAAGGATTTTCAGTATTTCTTCATATCCTCCGAAATAATATTTTTCCTTTTTCTTTTAGGTGTTCTCTCTGATTTTTTCTGTCATCTTAGAGTGCTCAGAACTGTAAAATTACCTTTATGGGCAAATATAGATTGCTTGAAGACACCTGTTTTATATCTCCCTGGGAATACTGCAAGTGTAGGTACAGAAACACAGTTCCAACTTTATTTAACAATACTTAACTCTCTACAATTCAATATCTTGAGGAAAAAAATTTCTGATGTTACCTTGGTTGTGTTCTTATGGTACCCTCGTGCAGTTTCTATTCTTGTGGGCTCACTGTTTACATGTAAGCACCTTTTCTACAGCTCTATCACAGCACCTGTTTTGTTTGTTATGTGATGTACCACTGCTGGGTACAGGTAGCTGCTGGCTACAGATAACTACAGGTAGTTCTCCTTCAATTTGTCTTTCCAATAGCAGCTGTGCACAAAAAAAGTATTACATGAGTATTTCTTAAAACCAATAAAACAAGGCAATAGAATCATAGAATGGTTTGGGTTGGAAGGGACCTTCAAAGGCCATCTAGTTCCAACCCCCCTGCCATGGGCAGGGACACCTTCCACTAGCCCAGGTTGCTCAAAGCCCCGTCCAACCTGGCCTTGAACACTGCCAGGGAGGGGGCAGCCACAGCATCTCTGGGCAACCTGTTCCAGTGTCTCACCACCCTTTTAGACCCCTTAAATGAGCTACAGTGATTTCTTTCTCAAAAAAACCCCACCCCATGCTTTCCTAAATTTGTAAAAATGAGATTTTTTAAACATTATTATTAAGCATCATTAGTTTTGAGGGATAAGAAAAAGTTATTGCCTTCAGAATTAACACTTACATGTATTCATCTGTCATCTTTTTTTAGGATTATTTTTGCTTTATAACTATCTGTTGAAAGAGTCTGGAAAGGTTGATGAGTGATGTATACTGGATGGTTACAAGACTGACTTAATTGTTTTTTCTCTCCTTTACAAATCCACCTATCTTAGTCTTCTGAACATTTTAGGGCTAGATTTTGCCATCTGTTCTTAGTATCCACATGGATTTTGTTAGATTGCTTTTGTTGTGTTAGTAATCAGATTTTGTCTGAATAGCATTATTTGATTTGGCTCTAAATGTAAATGTGTCTGTATGGTATGGGAATGGGGAGAGAAGACCGATGAAGCAGCATGAACTTCTGTTCATGGAGTAAGGCTGTGCTGATCATTCTTGCTCTCCAGTTCTGCTTGGGAGATAACCAAATAAATTATAACAGCAACAACTCCCCACTTTGTAGTGTGATATGTAGGAACAGAGAAGAAATAATGCCTTCATCTCTAATAGTTTTATCCTGGTATAGAATAAAATTAGATTCCCCACTGTAATGGTATAAAACTACAGAAGACCAAGGAGTATTTTCCATTCCTAGTTCTTCTCTCAACTTTTTCTATTCAGCCATTAAGCTCTCAACAAGACGTCTGATTAAGTCTGTCCCACGGTAATTTAGTAGCCACAAAGGCACCTCAGTTTCCAAATGAACTAGAAGAGTAGTAGTTTTAAATGTGAGAACATACTTCTCTGGAGTAGAAGACTGGCATTCAAGTCTATTGAAAGATGCTCTGGCTGTCTTTATGTAGTATGCGGTGCTCATTACTTTATTACTGAAGTGTGCAAAGAATTGAAACTTGGGTTCTGACCAGACAAGAAAAAAATGTTGCTAGCAGTTCCATTTCAAAATCATTTTGCTTGATGTAAAATCTATAGAATTGATGATGCCAAATATTGATCTCTTTTCCTCCTGTATTTTCAAGAGATTCGTGCCACCTTCTATTGCACTTAATCTTTTTTTAGGCAGATGTAGTATTTGAAACAAAATTTAACTGAATGCTGAGACTTTTTTTCTTCTTCCCCTCTGCATGAGAAAGTGAATAATTAGTCAAACTGATCACAGGACACAGAGCCAGGATTTTCTTGAATCCCTGCTCTGTTCAGACACTTGCCTTGGGAAGTCATTTAATTTCTCTGCTTACAGTGGAAAGCTGTACTTGCTAATTTCTCAGGAGTATAACACAGCTAATCTTAGAAGAGGACTAGGAAGGTATATGCTGTTCTGCTGAAGCATATATCCTATGGTCAGATTCATTAGGTCCTTTTCTAGATTCTGGGTTTCATAGTCATTCTTGAGCCTCTCTATTTCTTGCCATGATCTCCCTTGTCCAGACATTGTTTTTACTCTCAATCTTGGGGCTCCACAATTCTTCTTCTTGATGGTGTATCTGACTGAATACTTCCTTCTCAACAGTTAGGGAGACTACACTCAAGTTCTCTTTCTGACATAGAATTTGCTTTTGCTTGCTTCTTGCCTTACTTGCCCCAGGAGAATCCTGCTCTCATTCCCCCAAAGACCTGGGTCCCTGATCTCCACAGCTAGTCATTATCTGTTAATCATTCCTGGACTGTCCCTCTTCCTTCCAACTATTTCTCTGATATTTTTCCTCATTCTTATGAAACCATTTCCTAAGCAAGTTCTTTCCTCTATTTTAATGGCCCAGTATCCCTTTGCACACACAGCTCTTCCATGATGGTTTATATTCTGTCATGGTCATCTCCAGAACAAATCCTTCAATAAGGGTGGTAGTACTGGCATTATCAGAGGACTTATTTAACTTTATGTGAATAGCTTTGGCCTATTAAATGACAGACAGTGTGACCAATGTTCTTCAATACACTTGTGAAGCAATATATACATCAAGACATCACTGTGCTAATCATTATATACATAATTTCTTAACTAGGGCATCACAATTCATAGCATATACTGCCTTTTTAGTTCCAGGACTTGGACTGGACCCAGATGCTTTTATTATTAACATCATCAATAACTACATCCTTTTTGAGTTTTCTCTGACTAAATATGTGCATATCTGGGCCTCATTTTTGCAAAATCAAAGCATGTCCCCTTTCTCTTTTGCCTAATAAAGTATCTATAGACCTTTTATTAGTGGGTTTCCTTTATCTTGCCATACAATGTCTCTATTAACTTAGTCTACCTTAGCTTTCATAGTGTCCCATGAAACAAGGCAAACCTTGTAGTCATAGTGCACAAAGTACCAATTCATCTGACACCTCTCTTTGCTTATAATTCTCATTTGTAGCTTTCTAAGTTTCCTTCCTAGATGCATCCAATGTGTTGTCATGGATTTCCAGCCATTCCAGGCACCAAAGTTGTGCTCTTCACTTGTTGTGCTACATCTACATGCCTACTAGGGGATGATGGGTGCCTTCTTACCTTTTCTATCCTTTTTCTTCTTTTCCCCAGGGTGGGATAGGTCTCCAGATCCTGTAGCTATGAGGGATGTAGTGATTATACATATGGAGGGGATCTTCAGAGAAAGAGATGGCTCAACAGGGAAGGTGTCCTTGTCCATCCTTCCCAGTGGCTCATCTTTCCTCACTTCTCAAAACTACATCTCCATACAAGGACTTCACGCAGGCTGAGTCTCCCCAAGCTCTTATTCAGTCTCAAGCAAGTATAAAACCCCAACATTTTAGAGCCAGCCATAATGTAGGAACACCTTGAATTTTTTATCCATTCTTATCTGCCTTCCTTCAACACATGCAAGGAGTAAATGGCCTTACAAACTACCTGGCCTTAAAGGGTCATTATGAAACGAAGTTTACTACAGTACAGACACTGTAGAGTAAATTAAGCCTGAATAACAAATTTTGCAGATTCCTAAGTCTTTGTTCATGAGCTAGGGAGAATACTTTGAATATAGGCTTCTTTCTGGCATGTTTAGGTATTTTACTGTGTTCAGTTTCACAGAGAAGTTCTGGTACTCTGTCTAGCAGATTTACAAAGAAAATTCTTGGTTTTTTCTCTATTACGGAAGCTGTGATATCTTATGGATAAGATTGCCACCAGTGTTACTAAAAATCTGCAGGGTGAACTAATCTCTCATTAATACCAATAACCTTTGACAACACTCTTGACTTCACTGGCCCCTCACAAGTATAACAGAGCAAAAAAGTAAATGCACAATGTTAAATGTGGTTCATCTGTTGAAATGTGTTTTTTCAGAGACTCTGTTAACAGCTGATTCTCTCCACATTACAGATGAATATACAGTCATTAATTATTATCTAAAAGAATAATCTGGATGATTAAATATACACAGCTACTCATGAAAGTCCTAGAAAGGCAAATTATTTGAAACACATATTTGTCTATCTTCTGTCAGCATGGGATCACAGATACACAGATGGTCTACACTGGAGTGGTGGGTCTGATCCTTCCTAAAAGCATCAGAGTCACTCTGCACACTTGATGCTCAATGCATGCATATCTGCTTCTGTCAACAGACTGCCAAACAGAAATACATTACTCTCATTGGATGCAGCTGCTCACATGGAATAGCCCACAGCATACCTAATGGGTACATATCTGTCAGGATTTTTTACATGTAGGTAGCAGTTTGGTTTTGCAATACACTTTGCAGCTAGGTGCCTAATTGTGCATGTGCACATGCCAACTTCTGATTTCTAACAGTCTGATGGGTATGCATGTGTGTGCAGCTATGTTGTAGCCACGGTGAAAGGGAGAAAGGAAGCAAATATTTAGTGCAGATGAGAAGATTAGAACAAATTCTTAGTAGCTTCTTTCCTGAAAGTGTTCTCTGAATATTTGTAAGTACTCCAGTAGCAGCTGAATTTGAAAAAGTAAAGACCTGCTCCAGAGAAGAGGGGGGTATTGGTGGATATCCAGAGGGCCAAGGTGGATGTCTAAGATAAATGGCCAATAAGAATAGAATAGAATAGAATAGAATAGAATAGAATAGAATAGAATAGAATAGAATAGAATAGAATAGAATAGAATAGAATAGAATAGAATAGAATGGAATGGAATGGAATGGAATGGAATGGAATGGAATGGAATAGAATAGAATAGAATAGAATAGAATAGAATAGAATAGAATAGAATAGAATAGAATAGAATAGAATATTTCAGTTGGAAGGGACCTACAGGATCATCTAGTCCAACTGCCTGACCAATTCACATCTGATCAAGTTAAAGCATGTTGTTAAGGGCATTGTCCAAATGCCTCTTAAATGCTGACAGGCTTGGGGCATTGACCACCTCTCTAGGAAGCCTGTTCCAGTGTTTGGCCACAGTCTCAGTGAGGAAATGCTTCCTAATGTCCAGTCTAAACCTCCTCTGGCACAGCTTTGAACCATTCCCAAGCGTCTTGTCACGGGACACAAGGGAGAAGAGATCAGCACCTCCCTCTCCACTTCCCCTCCTCAGGGAGGTGTAGGGAGCAATAAGACTTGTTCATATGCTCTGGAGCAAGATTGGATGGAAAGGAAAATGTATTTTAGCAAATATCTTCTGACCTTGCTCTTCAAATGGCTGACTTGTTTTTATGTTTTTTATTTCTTTCACATTAAAAACCAGCCTTTTAAAATTACATGTTCATTTATGACAGTTTTTAAGCACGAGGTCACTAGCAGGAAGAGATTTTCACCCCTCAACCATAATTCTAATGGCTTTAACACTGCAAACCCCCTAGGTTTTCCCCTAGTTGAAGAAAAAATAAAGAAAATTCTGCATTGCTGTTTTCACCCTGGCAATAATACAAGTTTTCCTTAAATTGGCTGTGCAGATGACTGTCCAATTTATTGGGTCACTTACTTGCTACCATATCATCAATTCAGGTGGCAGAACTACATGGAAAAAGTAAGGCGTGCACTGTTAAAAGCTTTCATTGAACACCTTTGGAAACAGTTCTTACTGTTCACTTAATACTTGTTTTGTTTTGCACAAGCTGCTTAGCAATGACACGATATCTCATGCTTGGCTGCCTGTCGCTGCTGCAGATGTAGAGTCCCTTTTCCCACATGGATCCTGGTGGTCTTGAAGAAGTGCAGGGTGGCAACCTGGTAACGTGGTGGCATGTGCCTTGACGTGTGAGGCTTGGAAGTCATTGCTTTCATGGGAAGGACCCTCTGTGAGGAAGTGGGATCTGGAGCCGTGTGGGGTTTCTGGAACATCCCTGCATCTGCTGCCTGGTTACCCTGGGTGGGAAGGAGAGGAATAAAAACAAGATTAGCCTATGTTATCAGACTCAATACTTTAATTGACTGCCTTTAAGGGATGTTTTTCATAGCACAATTAGCCTGAACTTTAGATGTAAATCCTTTTTTAGATATTTTTAAGCCTTTGGCTGGAAAGCACACATTTGTTGTAAGCATGCAGGCCAGAGTACAGAAGCTGATGCACTAAGTCCTCCTGTGACTGATATGCTTCTGCAGAAATGTCTTCCCTACCATCACAAAAAGTGATCTTGAATATATATGGTCCAGTAAAACAGTGTGGCTTTGCTGTGGAAATGCTGCTTTTGGACTTGACAGGTCAAGATACATATTGAATGTAACCCGCAAAATGCTTTGAATATGAGACTGGCTTGTTGACCCTTAAAAATTCTCAGCAAGTGCCAAGAATATCTCTTTCATTCTGCTCTGTAAGGATGTCCACATGAAGGGGAATAAGTAGCCTTGGAGCCTCTCTCTGTAAGTTGTGTGCCAAGAGCGGGACAAGCTCCCAGGCAGCTGGCACACAGGGTCTGCCCTGCACCCCCTGTTGCTGTCTTCCAAGCAGTGATGGGAACTAGGCAGAAAGGCCACCCTGGGCTGGTTTGGGCATGGAGAAGTTATTAACACCACCGCCAGGCGACAGTGCCCACACTGCTCACATTGTCCTGAGTGGTTCAATGAACTACGTCAGACCTGCTGTGCAGGGGTAGGAGTCACATAGAGAGGGAGTTTGTATCCTTTTTTCTTCTCTCTCCCTATGTCCTTTGCTGGACCTGACAGACTAGAATTACAAGAGGTTGCACCAGTGCTTAGCTGGTCACAGCATTTTACATTGCACCTTGTTTCTGGACAAAGCATTTATCTGGTTGCTATATAGTCACTCCTGGTTGAACCTCACAAAACAAGCTTATTAATATTTAATAGTTACACACAAATTATAGTCAGCCAATTAGTTTTCTCTGCAGCTTCTGCAGTTTCCCAAGAGACGGATGCTCAAATTTGTCTTTCTAAAGAAGGTGAAAGTGTTAAAAGGAACTGTAATTTGTTGTTTAGTTGTCTTTTCAGGTTTCTTAGGAATCACTTGAAAGATAATCAGATGAAATGTGTTTACTTTCCTTTTATTTCCTGCAAAAGGCAATTGAAATGTTGATACTGAAGCAAAGGTAAAGCTTGCTAGTATAAGTAGGTGGTCACACTTCATTGGCATACTTACACCCACATACACAAGACATTTTGCTCTTTCTGTAACTTTGAATTAGCTGCAGTCTGTATTAATACATTGGCTTATTGTATGTAACTGCCTCCTACATACATAGATCCAGAAATCAGCTACTTACTAATAACTAAATTAATTTTTTGCTTTAGCTCAGAAGTCAGTCTGTTGCTCATTTGATGTTCAAGGTTATGATGGTCATTTTCTCCCTCATCAGCTTTGGAGCATGATAGCAAAGGACAAAGTGTGTAGCAAAATGATACTGTGATCAAAGCTAAACGTTTACAGATTTGATCCTGAAGTTGGATAGATGATGTAAAAAACCAACAACCCGAGGAAGGTGTCTATTTTGAAGTACTTCTTCCCTCTAGTGTAAAGAAGTATTTGACATACACCACACTTAGATGTCTCAGTTTGCTGATGGTTTCTCAAATATCTGACACAGTGGGATAATTGGCAACACTTTTTTTTCAATACTTCATTGCTGTTAACACCACAGAGCTGGCCACAGTCTGTATGTAATGTGGTTAAAACACTGTTGAGTACTGCTGAGAGCAAGGAAAGACTGCACTTAACTGTTCCAGCCAAAGGTGTTGAGCTTACAGCTTATATAGTCATTACCAAGCTCAGGCAGTGCTTTGAGGACTTGATGTTAAAACTCTGTACCAGCACTTTCCACCTTTCTAATGAGCCTCATCCTCATTAAGGTACCCCTGTTCTTATCTTCATTTTCTTGCTACCTGGACTTCACTTTGCTCTGCTGAGCACCTATTGACTGATTACAGAACTGATACATTTCAGAGCTACCATACCCTCCTCCATTTGTTTTTAAGGACAGTAAATGCATTGGTTAAGCAGATGGTGCTTTTATTTGTTGGGTTGTTTATTTTTTAACCATTTCAAAAACACAAGTAAAGCATTGCCAAGTAAGGTCCAGAGATTTCTCTACAGAATCAAATGTATTGTCCTCATGTATCGCTTATAACTGCTCAAAAAGTTGCAGTAAAATATCTCACTGTGGACAGGTTATGTGACCTCTCTTCTGAATAAAGGCAGAACAGCTGTACTGCCAATCTATACAGTCCAGGGAAAAGAACCATCACTGATGTACCTTGTTTCATAGGAGTAAGTAAATTAATGTCAAGACTGGGATAAAAATAATTCATTTTTAAATGCTAAGCCATTTCTTAGCATTTTTTGATATTTCAAGTCATTATCAAGCTGGTAGTTTATGCCCTGTTATCCCCTATAATTTGTCCCTTGCCTTTAAGGCATGATGTTACTTTTTAGGGTTATACTTGGACTTGCTCAAAATATTGTCAGTTCCGGTTCAAATTCAACCTGACATCCCAAATGCAATGAGGTTAGTGGTTTCATCGTAGCCTCAAGTGCACGGTAGTATGCTGAATAAACCCGCACATATAATTCTGCTAAATTTGGACTGTAAGGGGGCCCTAGCACTGAGTTACTATGGAAACAGAATTCTTCTTTTCTTTAGAAAGAAATTCCCCCTAGGTTTAGTAGTGTGAAAAAATTCCCAATATTAGAGCTCAGCAATGTGTCCCTCCATTATCCTTTTGTGCCCACACTTTCTTAATAAGAGTTTAAAGATTACTTTTTTGACTTGTCCACTTAATATTCAATTTGATCACTGAGTTTTCGTGATATTTTATCTGAAGGAAAAAGCACTGCTCTTCCCCCAAAGCTGTTTGGATAACTGTATGTATGAGTGCTGATGATTTATAGAGGACTGTGCACAGACACGGTGCTGAGCAGAACACAGGCAGTGTTTGCTCTTCAGTAGATTGTGTAGACATAGAAGGAATCTCTTTCTAGCAGGCTATCACACAAAGGCTGACATCCTGGCTCTGCTCATGACATTGCCATTTCACCCAGGTCTCAGGCTGACAGATCTTATGACAGAACCCAGATAAAAGATTTATAAGATGGGAAACCAGAGTGCTTGGACAGGTTGACAGTGAATAGAGAGTCATATCTTAGGCAAATTGGACAGAGATTTGGACAGGACAGTACTTTTTCCTAAGACTAAATTTACAAGAAATACTTTTTGAGAAGCAGGTTTAGGAGGGACCATGGGAAAGTTGCATAGCAAGAGAGCTAAGCTAAGCATGAATGAAAGATGCCATGGTACAGAGAGGTAGAAAGAAGCAAAGTGGGCTGTGTGTAGGTGAAGAAACTGTAAGACCACACAGTGTGAGGGAGCAGTTGAGAGGACTTGAGAAGAGAGGAGAATTATCAGTCTCTTGAATGAGAAGCTTTGAAGCTCCATTTAGTGTAAGGAATAGCAGTACAGGGAAGTGTAATTATGTTTGTAAATGCACAGTTCACCAGTGAGCAGTTGAGGAACACTCTTCACTCATGTGCCTGATAATATCAATCATGCTTATGTGAGGGGGAAAGTGAGATTTTCCAATTTAATTACAGGTTGAACTAGCCAGTCCTTTTTAAGCTGTTACTAGGTTAAGCATAACTTTAACTCTGTATTCAAGTATAAATCCATTAATTTTTTCATGGTCTTTCAAGATTAACTCCTCTCTTGTAAAGATCACTGGGACATATGTTTTTAAAAAGATGTTTTGTTTATGTAGTGAAAAAAATGCTGATGAGAAGTATTGAAACTCTTCATATAGCCCAACTAGTCTTCAACAACAGTTGATTATCCTTGTCTTGAAAAGGCAGGTTTGTAAGGTTATACAAAGAAAAAGGAAATGAGATAATTATAGACTCACAGTCCATGAACAATTTCCATTCATTCCTGTAAATACAAAGCAAATTATATAAGTGATATGTGACACAGAGAAACAGTGCATCCTTGGAAGAACATTAGCATACATAGTTTTTAATGTGGAGAGCATAGACAATCTTTCATTTCCATGTAATATGGGACTGTAAGGCCTACGGCCAGGTTCTGTGTGCTGCTGAGGGTATTTGCAATGCCCAGAGGTGGCTGGTGGAGAGTCGTCCTTGCAGAGTACCTGGGGGACAGAAAGCCAGTAGAGGTAACTCTACGTCCAGCTATGGGGGTTGCCTTGTGAGTAGAAGCCTGGTTGCAGCAGGTCTGTTATGAGGCATGAGGGAAGCACTCTGTGTTAGAGCAAGGTCCTCTTCTCTTGTTCTTCCTCTAGTATATTGTAAGATATCAGTAGTGAGGACTACTCCTAACTCCTTAATGCTTGTCCAATTTCTAGACACGAATGCACGCACCAGTGTCCTCTGTGTCATGGGAAAACATCAGACATCAGAGGATGGGAAGTGGAGCCTCATACAGAGGATTTCAGTAACTTAACCAAATGCTGCATCCAGCTGAGGCATCAATCCTTACCCTTTCTGATGAATTTACCTATTACTAGTTTCTGCAACTAGAGGTACACTATTGCATCCTCTTCCAGCTTTGGCAAAGAAAAGTATTGTGAAACTCACCTCTTCCACCCTACCCCAGAACTTGTTGAACAGTTGAATCGATCAAGTAGAGAAATTTGGAGACATGCAACTTAGATTTCTCATTTACTAACGTTAGTGGAAGACACCGTCTTGTTGATTCTGCGGTTAGTTTTATAATAGCAATAAGGTCTAGGACTTCACTGTCTTTCTGACTCCACTTTGAAAATAGTTTCAGATAATACTTGGAGAGAATAAATCTACAAAGTGACATGTAGACAGTTACTGTTCCCTGGCAGTATCTCTATCACTCCTTGTCTCTTACTGATCAAAGGCAGAGAACTCTGCATTAGGAAGGCTGAACAGTAACCCTGGAGAAAATGATAGATTTAAGAAACTTAATTACTGTAAAAAATGAAAGTGGTTGTGCTTAAATGGTACACTACAGATAATAGACAGTATCTGTCTATGGCAAGTCTTAGTTTTATTTTGGAAAAAGAGCAGAAGTATGTTTCTATGTTGCAAATTTATCAGGCAATTGCAAGGGAATACAAGTTTTAATAAACTGATTATACCTCTTTTGAATTTACCATTCTGGATATACTGGCTTAATCCTGCTAATCAAGATTTTATTAACCAGAAGCTGAAAAAATATTGCAGTCAAAGATTTGTGGGTGGTGGGTTTTTTTGTTTGTTTTGTTGTTTTGTTTGTTTGTTTTTTTTAACAATGACATTACTATGGCTGTTTAAAATACCATGTATACTAAATTGACTTTTGAAATTAATTTCAGGGATATTAACTTCCAATAAGTGCATAATTTAATTTTGATTCAAAAGAGTATTGATGTCACCAGGAAGTACCTAACAGAGCATTTATAGCATTCTTTTGGGCTGCATGAAACTTATCAAAGTGGTTAGAGAGAATCAGTTGAGCTCTCACGTATTTCAACACTTAGTAATTTGCAAAATTACTAAGACTTGTCCAGTGACACTGTTGCATTAGTAGTAATCCAAGTACTTTGTCACCTATGACTTCTTTCTAACACATTGTTAGAAGATCTTTGGTCTGTTGAAAAATCAGGGCTTAGTCCTAGAAGCTTTCGTGGTACAGAAAAACATTACCAAAGGGCTTATAGATGGACCGTCAACAAGATGAATAAGCAAGATGAATAAGGAACACTGCCAGGCAGAAGTCACTCAGAGGTAGGCTAAAATCTTCATTCAGAATCTATTTCTACATTTCCCACTGAATATTTTCTACCAGGTGCTAGAACAGCATTATTATTTCAGCAATATACACTTCTGTGTACGGTCAGTTGTTGATCTGGGCATATACGCAAAGGTGACTGTGTAGGTCACAGCACGTAGAGCAGACAGTGACCACTAGAACAACTAGTAAGGCTCCATGAAGATCTGTAAGAACATTTCTGACTTTCTTGCAGCCAAGTAATGAGTAATTTGCTCACAGTTGCTGCAAGTCTGTGGCAAAGAAGAAAAAGAACCCAACGCCTGAGGATTATTTGGATTATTTCCTGAACCCAGTCCAGTGCCTTCACCACATAATCATTCTTCTTGTTTCCACTAAGTATGATTTACACATGTTTTCTGTTTATTTGGCAGCAGTTCTTGGTACTTTGTAAATAACAAGCTTTGGACGAGACACCCTGAAATCAAGTGTAATGTGCTTAAAAACCTTGAGCATAGTGAAGTGATTTGTAATATGTCACAGTATGGGCCTAATTCCCCACTGCATTGTGCCAGCTGTGCAAGCACATCTGGAAGCATTGGAAAAGGTTGGACTTTCCCAGATCTGGCTGTGAGGAGGTATCAGAGTCCAGAGAAAGGTTCAGGCTCTTACTGTAAACGCTCATGACCTGCTGTTGCTTTGTTCTTTAGCTAATTCAGTTCCACACTGAGTGGGCTTAAAAAAGGAAAACATACCTGGAAACTATTCCTGCATTTCTCAGCTCTCATTCTTCCCTTGTTCTTCTTCTGTGATGCTTAAACCAAGTTGTCATTCAGTGCTTTACTGCTTGTATTGCCATAGCACTCAGGGAGCTGACACATGAATCAGAAGAGCACAGTACAAGCACAGATCAGAAAGCTGTCTCAGTTCCAAAGACCTTACAATCGAGGTGGAAAGCCTGGGAAAACAAAGGGACACAAGCGGCTAGATGGGGAACAAAAGGAAACAAGAAGCTGATGTTGGCTAGGCAGTAGAACCAGCATACAAGGAGGCAAACCTGGGATTTTTTTTTTTCTTTTTAATGCATGGTGGGGAAAGCAAGTTGTTTTAGAGAAGAATTTAACAGAGAAAAGTGAGTTAGCTTGCAGGTGTCAGAGAAACTTTCTCCCCAGCATTAGATGCAGCATGAGGAAAGGCACAAAAGGATTATCTGAATGTTTAGCATTGGCCACTCAGAAGGAGAATATCCCTCTGTCACTGAATTGGCCATAATGACTGAGGACAGCATGCAGGGAGTGTTGACAATGAAGACAAGCCTCTATTAGATGCAGCAAGGAAGTGAAAACCCATGCTGGGAGCACGGAGAGAAGGATGATATGGTCAAACTGATGAGCTGGAAAAATGATCTTATGACAGCATCTAGAATGGATCGGAACAGGCCAAGTTAGGGTCTGTCATGCCCAAAGAGAAGATATCATTTAAAGAGATGATGAGTTTGGAAAAATTATTATCAGTATTGATGGCTAGCACAGACTTCACCTTTGAGACATTGCGCATGGAGAGTTTAACAAGAGAAGGGCAGGGAAGGAAAAGAGATTCAAGAGAGAATGCAGTTCTCCCAAGTCACTCAAAAAATCAGTAGCATATTCAAGAGCAGGATTCAGGACTGCTGAATTTCAGCACACAGCTCTGCTTGCTGGATCATCCATTGCTCGGGAAACAGCTTGTTTGTGTAGCTCTGTGAACTTAGTGTGAACTTTGCATGTTTTTACAATACCATAATTTGCAGAGCTCCAGACTGAGAGCAGATGAGTCACATTGTTTAGGCAGAGAAGGATGTGCTACAGAGCCACTTCTGTAGCACAGAAAATCTCCTTTCCCTGAAGACGAAATCCTCTCTCCTCCCACAAAGCAACCAGCACGTTTTAGAACTCCACATCAACTGGCAAATACATTGCTTATTTTAGCATTTAATTTCAGCATGACTGCTTAAAGATAATACAAAGCATTAAAGTTGTCAATATTTTTTAGTGACAAAGACAGAACTGAAACTGTTGCTCTCTTTTCCCTTTCAAGTGACAAACATAATTTGTATTATGTGCTGAGTATAACTTACTGCACTGCAACAAGAAACCTTACCAGTTTGTTTTAGCCATACGCCCATGCAGACACAGGTTGTGTCTCTAAACATGTTTGTGCAGCACCAGGCACCAGGAGGTCCAGCCCTCAAACAAGATTCTTCTACACTCATTATTTTGAGTGATATTTTGAAAAGTAATAGGAGAGGATGACATATTTAAGAGCCCCTTTAAGCTGCAGTGCAGGACAGCGATTCGAGCTGGTACATTCCTTTCATCTGTTCCTGTTGCTTCCCTACAGCATTCTTCTCTTAAAGAAAAGCAGAAATTTTCCAAGGAATTCAGCTTTGAAAAGTAACTTTGTCTTTGTGTGAGCAGGGGGAGGTCAATCTCAAGAGCAGAGCTGGTGGTTCTGTGAGAAATTTCACTCCATCCTTGATGTCTGGTCAGCTTTTACCCTCCACATCACACACTGCCCACATCTTCCCATCTTCAAACTACACATGGTTTGAAGTATCAACCAGAACAGATCTGTCATCATCAGAAACCCAGTCACTACGCTCAGCATCTTTACAAAGGATCGGATGCTGCTATAAAGCATATGAAACAGCTTCAGTGCTGCAAATTCAAGTTCAGAAGAGGAAAAAAGAAGTAGCATTTCCCTTTTGGGGTAGGGGAAATTGTGGTTAGAGAGGTATGTTTTAAGCAAGAACAGAGGCCAAGGAGGAACACTAAATAATGGACTCCAGTAAAATACATCTACATCTCTAAAGGACAACTGTTAGCTTTCTCCCACCTCTGTTTGGACCATTCCAACTGTTTTTTTCCAATATGAAGCTGTTCAGGAAAGGACTAAGCCTGAGAATGAACAATAGCCAGTTTGTGCCACCTGGCTTTCAGGATCAGTGCCTGCCTAGCTTTAATTTATCAGTATAGACATAAACACAATATCCATATCATTATTTAGATAACTCCATCCTGTTATGTTTAATTTCTTGCTCCCAGTCCTCCAGGTGAAAGGTTCATTATGATTTTACAGTTAGAAATCTGATTTCCAGACTGAATGATTCATAGTCAGATTATATTCTGTGTCTTTTATTCAACTTTTACTTTCTCTGCAACTTTCCAGTTTGAAACTCTGTTTGAAAAGAGATTAATACCATTGTATTTAGTCTCTTTTATGAGGTCCTACCAGTGACATTAGTATTGCTCTCTTCTCTAGAACTGCTTTGCTCAGTGTTTTGTAGGACTATCATAGAATCATAGAATGGTTTGGGTTGGAAGGGACCTTCAAAGGCCATCTAGTTCCAACCCCCCTGCCATGGGCAGGACACCTTCCACTAGACCAGGTTGCTCAAAGCCCCGTCCAACCTGTCCTAGGGTAGGGGGCAGCCACAGCCTCTCTGGGCAACCTGTTCCAGTGTCTCACCACCCTCACAGGAAAGAATTTCTCCCTCATATATAATTTAAATCTACCTTCTTTCAGTTTAAAACTGTTACCCCTTGTCCTATCACTACACTCCCTGATAAAGTCCCTCCCTACCTTTCCTGTAGCCCCCTTTAAGTACTGGAAGGCTGCTATAGGGTCTTGCTGGAGCTTTCTCTTCTCCAGGCTGAACAACCCCAACTCTCTCAACCTGTCCTCATAAGGAGGATTGCTATGATTTCCTTCTCACAAGACTTCATGTTGGATGCTCACAGTCAGTCTATAATTGACTAATATTCCATTTCCCTCCTCCGTCGTTTTAATCAATCATCCAGTGACTTACAGAAGCTGCTCTTTTTATTAGTCTCTAAAGTCTTGTTTTCCTTACAAAGAGATGTTTTTCTAATTTGTATTTTTATAGTGAAAATTCAATCAGAAGTCTGATTAATGTTTTAAAGTATAATGTTAATGTTGACAGCAGTATATGGATCAAGTAGCGTTGCTGGAACAGCAATCTGATCTGTGGAGGACAAGAAAAACCCTGAGAGTATCACTGATTTGTAAAAAAAAAAAAAAAAAGAGGGAAAAAAAAATCAGATGAATGAATAAGTGTAGAAAAAACAGTAAACTCCAGTTAATTTCCTTGCTAGCCTTGCTAGTTTATACTTTCCTGAGCTACTATTAAGAAAGGAGGAATATGTTGCCAAAACACCGGAATAAAATATTTTAAACATCTCTTAGAAATCTGCTGTGAATTCATAACAGCACTTTGCCTTTTCAAGAGCAGCGCACACGTTGACTATCAGCGTGTTCCTCAGATGTCTGAAGTCCCTTCTCAGAACATGAAATTTGCATTGCAATGACCTCTTACTGCATCCTATTGCTGTATTAAGTTATCTACTCTATCCTTCTGCCAGCAAAGGATTGCTGAGGGTTACGTAGCTTTGCATCTTTTGTGTGACATATCCCAGGGACATAAGGAACATCAGGATAACAAATAACTTTGGGGAAGGTTGAATGTTATTAATTCCCATAGGTGGGTCTTGGAGGATTAAGTGCTGAACAGACCTGGAAGGGGAGAAGATCAGTGGAGTAACAGAGCAGGAAAAGTAGTTCTCCCAGTGGATGGAAGCATTTGTGGACAGAAATACATTAGGAAGAACATGAAGTTGGCAAAAAGTCTATTTGCAACAATAGTCATCTCTGTTCATCAAAGTTTCTTAAGAGTGATTTTATTTTCAGAGATTTGTGAAAAGAAAGGAAATGCTCACTAAATATCTGCTTAGCAGCAGACAAGTAGCAAGCAACATACAGGACTAAGAAAAAGCAGGGATCTATATGGGTGAGAAATTGGCTGATGGGCTGGGCTCAAAGAGTTATAGTAAATGGGGTTACATCAGGCTGGCAGCCAGTCACCAGTGGGGGTCCCCAGGGCTCGGTTTTAGGGCCAGTGCTCTTTAATGCTTCTATAAATGATCTGAACGTAGGAATCAAATGTAGGAGTGGCTGAGGTCACTTGGTTTGTTCATCTTGGAGAAGGGAAGGTTGAGGGGTGACCTCATCACAGTCTACCACTTCCTCAAGGTGGGCAGTGGAGGGGGAGGTGCTGATCTCCTCTCTCTGGTGACCAGCGATAGGACACAAGGAAATGGAGTGAAGCTGTGTCCGGGGAAGTTCAGATTGGACATTAGGAAAAGGTTCTTCACTTGAGAGGCTGGTTGGTCACTGGAACAGGCTCCCCAGGGAAGTGGCACTGAGCATGTCAGAGTTGAAGGAGCATCTGGATGATGCTTTTAGTCATATGATTCAGTTTCAGGTAGTCCTGCAAGGGGCAGGGAGTTGGACTCGATGTTCCTTATGGGTCCCTTCCAACTTGAGATATTCTATGATTCTATGATTAGGACAGAAGAGTATATAAACAAAATTACAGGTACTAAACTGTTTGGTTATATATATAAACTGATTATTTTGTCCAGTTCTTGGTACATAGATACATTACAGGACACAGAAGATGACCAGAAGTCCAATGCATGGCATATGGGTTTAGGACAAGAGTGCTGGGTTTAGCAGGTGCTACCTGCTTGTGGTTTGGCCTTGGCCAAGTTACTTGGCTTCTTGATACTTGTCTTCCTCACTTGTAAAACAGAAACATCAGTAGCTCCCTACCTTCCACAGCACCATGAGGATCAATATATTCACATACAATAGTAGTGAGATCAAAATGGTTATGTTACATTGGTGTGATCCCAGTGGCAGCTTGGATTTGCTGTTACTGCTGCACAGCCAATAAATGTCTGCCAGATTCTGCACTGTTTTCTTCATAATTAACCATTTGATAGTTAACAGATCCAGCTGTAGACCTTTTATTGCTGAGTTAACGCAATTCTCTAGCTTTAAGCTTGAGGAATTCACCATGAATTTTTATTTTTATTTCCTGGTTTAGTCTTCAAAACTGACAGTTGGGGAAAAAAAGTACTTTTTTTCTGGCTTTAAACTGTGAAAGTCTAGGATGACAATTACTAAGAGATGGGAAAATTAGGATCCTCCAAAGCCAGAATCTTTTTCAGACTACAACTACATTTTAATATTACATTGCAACACTGGTATAAAATGCAGCAAAGATATTGCCAAAAGATAGTATACCAGTGGAACTAAAATGTAAAAAAAGTTTTTTGCTGTTAATAATTTTACCACTTTGAGACAAAAGATGGTGGGTGGAAGAGAAGTCAGAGAATAAATGCCAGATTGACTGTAAACTAATATTTATTACAGTTCACTGACTACAAATTATTTTAAGTTTTCCGTATTTCTCAAATCCAGTTTCTTCTTTAAATGAGAGAAAGCATTTAACCAAGGATATTCAACTAATTCTCTGCATGATAAGATCAGGACACATCAATATTTGAATTTTGAACATGGTAGTGTGTTTTGTAATTTGGTTTCATAAGCTGGATCTTATCTATTAAAATAAATACATTAATAAAATGTGGCAAGAAATATGAATATATGAATATAAAGCCATGATAGACATTTTTCTATTGCAAGCTGTTTATTTCTGGAGATCAAGTCTTCAAGAAGATTAAACAATGCTGAAGAGATGATTAAGCCAAAAAACTAATAGGCAGCGCTTAAGAAGATGCTGATACGATAGAAGATTAGCAATGCTGCAAACTAGCAAACAGAGCCAGATTGTCCTTGGTCCTTGTGTGGCTGTGCAGTAAACATGACAGCAACGCTGCAGAAAGCCTCCTCTTCTCTTGGTGCTCATGTCCAGGCCTGAGGCATTCACTCCACGGGGACAGCACAGGGTGACCCTGCTGCGTCTCGGTATGGAAAGGGCAAGAAGGGAGCTTGTGGCTCACCAGGCTATTGCCCTTCTTGGGGCTCTGTCTTGGCTGCTGCAAGAGGTGCAACCAGTGGTGTAGGCTTGTGATGAAATCCCTCAATCTGGTCCCTGGGAAACAGCAGCTATGGGGAGTGGAGACCATGCCAAGGGGTTCTGCAGAGGCTGTTCTTGTGCTGTACGTAAGCTTGGTCTTTGCACAAAAGGAGTCATATTCACCAGGTGTGGCACTGATAATATTTTGCCTTTTGTATTCTGCTCTCCCTCAGAAGCACAATATTTTGATTTGTTATTTGTGAAGATTTACAACAGTGTGTCTTTGTGCCTATCAGCCAGTGCACCAGGAACACTTGGCAGTGAGTTTGTTCCTCGGGACATCAGAGGATTTCTTTCCTCATTCATCCAATGCCAGAGCGAGAGCTAGCACTTGTCGCTTTTTTTCCAGAAGTTCATTATAAAATGAACAAATCAGCCTGAAATATTCAATGTAGATACAAAGATGTACCTACCGCTTTTTTCACCTGTGGTTATTAAAAACTAGGTGGAAAAAACAGCAAAAAATGTTTTCTATAATTAAATGTGTTTACTTTGCCCATTGGGAGTTCTTTATGTATTGTCACTTTCACTGTTCTTAGTTTGCAGTCCTGATCACAAGCGATCAAAATCATACATTTACCCTCAGAATCCAAACAAGAGACTTTTGAAACATTAGACTTTTAGATTATTACATTTGCATGCTAGTTAAGAGTTGGTAGGATGCTTTCATGTCACATTTTCAAGCTTTTCCCTTTAGTCAGAAGCTCTAGAAAAGTTGTGCTTTGTTGGGTGAAAGCCTAAATGCCTCCAAAAATCAGGCATTTTCAGGAGCTAGAGTTTTAACAAGAGCATCATGTGTTACTAAAGCCATGTAATATTATAGGTGCCAGAAAATGCTATGCAGCATTAGATTACTACAAAACTGAGTCAGTCCTGGGTCTATGTTAGCAATTCAGAGCACTACAAGCAGATTGGAAGATCAAAGCAGCCATTACAGAAGTCCCTAAATCCACACAAGTGTCTCAAGGATTTTACTTTGGACTAGGCTTTGGACAGAACATCTCCACCATATACATAGTTTAAAGGCTGTCAGTCTGAGTGGATACGGATGGATAAGGAGAAGGAAGGAAGGGAAGTGGGTAGTGACACACGCTAAAAAGTTCTGGGAGGTATGCGGACAGTTATTTTGCTTTTGCATTTTGAAAGAAAAGATTTCAACCTGTGTGCTCAATAAATAAGGCAAAACACCTTCTCTGTGAGAATCCAGTAACTCTGGGGATAGTTGCCTTTCCCTGGAACTTACTCACCCACAGCATGTGACAGATATAGGACTTTCCTGTAATAATTTATGAGTACCATATGTCGGCATAGTTATTTTGGTTATAGTGTTTACATTATAAATATGTTGGGTTACCCAACAAGGTGTTGTCGAGATATAAATGGGAAAAGAATGGGTTGAGACGGCTCTCACCTACCCCTCCAGAGCAATCTAGTGTCCTGAGGGGGCTGCTGGTTGTGTTTGTTTGGTCTCTAGGGAGCCTTCAAAACTAAGATGTTCATAAATAGTTGTTTCAGCAAACAAAGGAGGAGAAAGAAGTGATGTGGAATTTTAAAAGATTGTTTTCTTGTAAAGGAAACACCACCAGACAAACATAACGGGTAGGCTTGGTAGGTGCCTGAAGAAGATAGTCTTGTCTAGGTCACCACTGTCACAAAGAATAACTGCTCAATTCACATAAAATAAATCAAATCAGGATTGAAGTGGTGTATTGATCTATTAATGGTTTTTAATTAACTGGCAAGCAGTAAATTATACATTCAGGATCTCTATCAGCAGTGTATGGATAAGCCACAATACTGGACACTTAAGAAATGTTAATATACACCTAGAAATTTCTACACACCTTTCTACAACTATTTCTGTAAAGTCCTAAACATGTATACACACACACATACAGTCAAACTCAGTCACATACATACCCCCTCCCCCTCCAGAGCAACCACCTCCCTCTTCCTGGAGGACAGGTCCCCCTCCTTGTTTACTGTTAAACCACAGGTGCTCCAGCTTCACAGCCAACTGTGCTTCCCTGACAATCTGCTAATCTACCTGCTTATGAGAAAACCACACACACACTGACATCCACATGCCCCAGATGTGGGTATTTGTTGCTCCTGCACTGTGAGCTCATTAGCTGGGTGATTTGTTTTCATGTTGTCCAGCAAGGATGCTCTGTTGGGCCTCAGATGAAGGTTGTGATGTCAATGGGACAACTGGCAGTGTCAAATCCGGTTTGTCTGCTGCCCTGTCCCCATGACAATGTGTCTCCCCACTGTTAGCAATTTTCATGCTTCTTTTAAACTTCTTTTCAAGATGACTTCTTTGTTTCAAAACACTTTGTAATTCTCTGCTTACTCTTTAATCCAGCTGGTGGTTGTCTTCCTCCTTCACATGATTACTGTCAGGCAAACACTCGTTGAGGTTTTGGGCGCTCCTTTTACACAGACTGTTTATGAGCACCCACACACACCACTGTGAGTGACACATGGTGATCTTACAGAAAGGCAGGAAACTCAGTAAGAGAGATGTTTGTGTCAACTCACTGAAAAATCTTTTTTTTTTTTTTTTTCCTTATAAAGCTTATTCATCCAGCTAAAAATGTAAGCATGTATACATATAAACTGCTATTATAAATTAAGTATTTTATTATCATTACACATTATAAATATTTATATATAGATACATATATAAATACACACACACACACAAAGGAGTCTGGCAACTATAAATTCCATTGGCTTCAAACTTCTGAAGGGGAGAAAGTAAAATGAGATAAACAAGTTGGATCAGGAGAGTGGAATGATACAGAGGTTATTAACCTCAAGTTAGAGTTTAAAAGGCCAAGACCTGAGGTGAGCATACTCAGAGATACTAGAAAAGAGGCTAGAGATATATATAATCCTAGAATCACAGCATAATGAATCTTCTAGTATATAGCGGGATATAAATGCCTGCTAGCACGTGGCTTGGTGAACACACTTATGTGGAAGCAATGATCTGTTTAGGCCACAAAAGTTAAGGGAAGAGCAAAGACACAAAGCTGATAAGTAAATAAGTTGTTGAAGGCCACTTCATGCCGTCAACGGTAGAGCCACTTATCTCCTGAGTTTCGGGCTCACAGCCATCCTGCCTGCAGCTCCATACATCTTTAGACAGAATGATCTGTGAGGATTAGTAAAGTGGACACCTGTATGCAAGGAGGACAACATGACCAACGCTGGTGTTGCCTGTGTACTGCAATACTTACAGTAGGGAAGAATATTGTGTCCCAATGGAAAATTCTGCAGTGCTACTGTGTGAGTGTTCATTACAGCTGTACTTCATTATAAAGTTTGCCTGATTATTGCAATCACTCTGAAGATCTCTTGAATGGCCGAGGTGACTCTGTCATTTCTGATTTGTGGCTAAGAGGCAATTTTGAAATTTCTAGAACAAACAGGAAGGAAATTATTTTTATTTTAGGACTGTGACTCAGCAGTGGATCAGCAAAACCAAAAATGCATTGATTTTTCTAGTCATCAGTGAAACAAGAGGTGGGATTTCACTGAAAATTTTAATTTATGCCCTGGTCTTTTTTCTCTTTCACAGATACTTTTCTTATATTGACATCTTAACATTGGCCCTAATAACATCTAATACCAATGTAAATAATACAACAGGGAAGGTAGCATCCAGATTTCAAGATCTGCAATAACTTGGTTGTAAAACACTCTTTTCTGTGCTTGTTAAAAGCTCTCTCTTCTTCCTCTAAATTTTATTTTATGCAGCCTCTAAGACTGGAATAAAAAAAACATACAGGGATCTTATTAGCTTCTTTTAAACTCTTAAAGACTTTAATCTACATTATAGATTATATATCCTGCCCAAGATAAACAAACAAGCAAAGCATATCCAAACTGTGCCATAGGATTTACATAATTAGAAAATACTTTTCTAGTTATCCAGTAATAAGATCATAAAAGTGGTATAAAAATAGAAATACCATTTAGTTGTGAATGTTGCTGTTATTCTTTTTTGTAAGTCCATATTTCACAATTGAGGCCAAGGTGCATGAAGTTTGAAGTTCTGGGCTTGTCCAGTTTAATGACCTTGCTGTCTCCAGCATTCCATGCTTTGTGGCATTACTCAATAATGTAAGGATGATATAATGTCCAAATCTTTAGAATCAGCTTTAATTATAGTTCTATCTTGTGCAGTCACCATATAGCAAGTCTCATTTTTGAAAGACTGTCGTCACTGAACAATACCTAAGTGTCTTTTATCCCAAAATTTGAATAATAGACATCAGGAAATTGAAAGGGGATGCAAACCTGCACACCTCAGAGTATGAGCTGATCTCTGTCTTTTACACAGAGAAGATGATAAAAACTTTCTTATGGGCATCATTACCCATAAGCTGTCTCCAGCACAATTTTTTTACTTTCTTTGGTCTTTTTCATTGCTGAAGACATGACAGAGAAATCAGTAATGATGAAAATATTTTAACAGAAAGTTTTCAAAGATGAATTATTTCTGTAGGGTGAAATTAATTATTCATAAGTTGCTCATCACTATGTCTAGGGACACTGTATATTAAGTAAAATATGATTTCCAGTAATGGAACATATACAATATCACTGAACACACTTTCATTAATTGTATTGAACTAGGATTTTATTGAAGCCATGCTTCACTTTTAGGAAATGGTGATAAAACAGTAGTTTAATAAGTTGATAATAACAGGGGAAAGTTTCCATAGCTTCAGATTAATTTGCAATTATTTTTATAAGTTTTTTATTTTTCTGTGGATCCTTTACTATTGCCAGGATCTTGTGAAAGACATCCTTGCACTACTGTTTTGTGTCAGATCTTTTCTTTCCTGAAGATAACATTAGGTGGTTTGCATCTGTACATTGGATATTTGGGAAATGTGAGTACTGAACTTATCTGTAAAGTTTTTTAATCATTCAAACTCTTTTTTAGTGATCACTCTGAGAACTATTCCATTATGTCATCCTGCAGCAATTGTTTAAAGCTTTTTGTTGAAAACGTGGTTAGAGAGACCATAATTGCTAATTGATCATCGCTTCTAAAGCAAACACTTGTGTCTGTTTTACAGATGCTCTTGATATGATTAAGAATTGCATAAATGATCCTTGAATTCTTCACTGTGGTCTTCCCTATTGAGTTATCACTCTGCTGTTTTAATACTTGCCACATCGTGTTGTAACAGTAGATAGATGTGTTGCTCACAGCTGGGCTGGAAGTATGTTCTACAGTAACAATGCTGTCCCCAGTTCTTCATTAGAAGAATAATCAGGAAGGCAAGATTAGCTCAGCTGCTTTGTTTGGGCATTGCAAATATGCAAAATCTGTATTTGTACATTCCACCAGTCCTAACATTATCTGCAGAATTTATGATTTTTTTTTCTCTGGGAAATGAAAAAGAAATGAAGGTGAAGGCAATCACCTTGCATCAGCCCTCCAGACAGGTTTCAGATGGCATTATTCGGGTTTTCATCTAGTGAGCAGTCCCATTTCCTTAGACTCACCTAGTTTGATTGCTTTTAAATCTGCATTCAGTGGTCACAGCCTGACTGTTTTAGCACTCAGAATGAGACTTGGCAACTTTTGCACATTACCTCTCTGTGTCTAACATCAATGCTAAGCTCACAATTAGCATGGCATAGGCCATCTATGAAATTTTAAGTGCTAGCTGGCAACAGGATGACCAAAATTTGGCTCATGGTTCTCATCTTTGACACACAGAATAACGAAGTGATTACAGAAAAACAGTGTTATATTTAGAGAAGGAAGGAGGGCTTATTTCTATGTCTGAAGCCTCAAAATCATAACAGCAGGTCTTATCCCAGTGGAAGAGCAGTCTCAGAACAGATGGACTACAGCAGTGCTCTGATCTGTGTTGGACAGTAAGTGGAACAGATTGCAAAGATGCAAAGACAAGACCGACTAAAAAGGTGTTTGAGCCATAAATATAAAATGATAGTGTCATTCACAAGGAAAAATATCTATTGCTTAAATATTTAGACTTTGCATTTACATCAACTCTACTGGTTCTATTCTACATACCTTCTTTTCTTCTTACATGGAAGTTCCTCAAGAGGAACATTTACAGTTCTACAGAAAAAGCTATTTTCCTATTATGGGAATGAGGGAGAATATAAGTTTCAGAGTAACCTAAAAATGCTTGAGTGCTGTATCATCCACATCAGCACCAAAACAATTCCTGTCCAGGGGATCATTGTGAATGACAAGAAAATTATGTGTATGATAAAATCCACCAAAAAAGTCAATGTTATGTGATGAACTAGTATCAAGCCTGTCCATGTCAGAGCCTTTCTACAAGATTTATTTCTTCCTAGACTTTGGTCTTATGTTTAAAAAAATTATATGTTATAGTTAGTGTGGTATTAATGCACTTCAGTGTTTTATATCTTGCTGAAAGAAATATGAAAGGGTGTGGGATGGGTGTTATAGATTATCTTGTGCATTCTGTACACTCTACACAGAAGAAAAGATTCAAATCAAACTATCTGCTCTCCATTAATGACACTTAGGACATGACTGTCATTTGAGGACAAATCCAAATACAAGCATACAAATCACTCTCAGTTCTAAGATATATAGGGTGCTTTATTGATAAAGAATTTTAGTAGGGTTCACACAGAATCCTTTTGGTTCCTGGATCATTTCTTCTGCATGCAAAGGTTATTTGGGACTTCCATAAGAACCACACACTCTGGAATCAATATCATAACAAAGCTGAGGGGAATGCTTTTAGTTTTCCAGTTTCTGGGGTGGATTGCCCACCTGCGTGTCCAACAGATTATTGTGAATTTGCACAAAGATTAACATGTTTATGTGAAGAATTCTTACTGACTTGAAGAAAGATCGTTAGGGAGTGGTCTGAAAAACATGGATACCTCCACTTTACCAATTATGAGTGGTGTGGGTCTCCTTTTAGTTTAACATTCCAGTGTTGAATATTGTCTATGTCTGAATTTGCCAATGTTACATAATTTTCTAAAACTATGAATAAGCTTCTAATTTATGTGATCTAAAGCCTGATCTCAATCATTCATTTTTTCATTTAATTGGTACTCACTCATTTCTATACCAATCAACCCATTTAAGAAGAATTAGAGGAACCTGTTTATTCATACAGTATGTAAAATATTGCAACTGATTCACAAATATTTTAGTGAATTTTAGGTCTGAGTGTGGCATGCCAAATTTTGCCAGGTCCTATGCTTTGGTTTTTAGGAATATACAACTACTGGGTACTTCTGACAGGGCTGAATTTCCAAAAACTGTCTGCTTGACTCAATTAATATTTTGTACTTGAAGCATATTGTTAGTTATTGATTTTGCATATGTCATCAGTGATAAGAAACAATATGACAGGACATGTAATATTAGGTGATGTAACACAGAGTGTGGTCAAATCTCTTAGTTTCTCAAACAGTTGGCTTTACTCCCTTTGTGCAAGCTTTCTTGTCTCATATGTCTTCATGTCACCTCCAAAATTTGGGGGACAACAAATGTTTCTCTTCACTTCTCTGGTTTGGAAGACAGCAAATGGCTGCTATCAGTTGAAGGTAGCTAGTGCACCACTGGCTAATATAAATATTTGCAGAAAGAAATTTCTTCCTGAACTGACTACCCTGACCTAGAGGAATGGGACTCCTGTTGGCTCTTCCCTCTAATGGGACCTGGGATGTCTTCCCCGGTCCCTGCAAACTTGTAACTCATAGACCAAGGGACCCTTCTTCCCATCCCATTCTGGTCCAGTTTACTACAAAAAAAATGCCTTTGGAAGAAGGGGCTAGCCACTCACAGTGATTACAAAGAGGCTGTGAGGCTATGTAGGGCAGAAATCAGGAGGTCTAAAGCCCAGCTGGAAATTATTCTGGCTTCAGCAATCAAGGACAACAAGAAATGTTTCTGTAAGTATGTCAGTAGCAAAAGAAAGACCAGGGAGAGTCCCCATCCCCTGCTAGATGCAGGAGGAAACATGGTAACAAGTGATGAGGAGAAGGCTGAGGTCCTTAATGCCTTCTTTACCTCAGTCTTTAATAACAAGACTAGTTGTATTGAGGGAATCCAGCCTCCTTAGCCAGAAGACAGAGACTGGGAGAACGACCCCCCCACAATCCAGGAGGAGACAGTCAGTGACCTACTGCATCACATAGACACACACAAGTCTATGGGACCGGATGGGATACACCCGACGGTGCTGAAGGAGCTGGCTGGGGTGCTCGCCAAGCCGCTTTCCATCATTTACCAGCAGTCCTGGCTGACCGGGGAGGTCCCGACAGATTGGAAACTGGCCAATGTGACACCCATCTATAAGAAGGGTCAGAAGGATGATCCAGGAAATTACAGGCCTGTCAGCTTGACGTTGGTGCCCGGGAAGCTGATGGAGCAGCTCATCCTGAGTACCATCACACAACACATGTGGAACAACCAAATGATCAGGCCCAGTCAGCATGGGTTTATAAAGGCAGGTCCTGCTTGACAAACCTGATCTCCTTCTACGACAGGGCGACCTGCTTATTGGATGAGGGAAAGGCTGTGAATGTAGTTTACCTTGACTTTAGTAAGGCCTTTGACACCATTTCCCACAGCGTTCTCCTGGCAAAACTGGCTGCTCGAGGCTTGGATGAGTGCACGCTTTGCTGGGTGAAAAACTGGCTGGATGGCCGGGCCCAAAGAGTTGTGGTGAACGGAGTTAAATCTGGTTGGCAGCCAGTCACGAGTGGTGTCCCCCAGGGCTCAGTTTTGGGGCCACTCCTGTTTAACATCTTTATTGATGATCTAGACGAGGGGATTGAATGCACCCTCAGTAAGTTTACAGATGACACCAAGTTTGGGTGGAAGTGTTGATCTGCTCAAGGGTAGGGAGGCTCTGCAGAGAGATCTGGACAAGCTGGAGCGATGGGCTAAGGCCAACTGTATGAGCTTCAATAAGGCCAAATGCCGGGTGCTGCACTTGGGCCACAACAACCCCCAGCAGCACTACAGGCTTGGGGAGGAGTGGCTGGAGAGCTGCCAGTCAGAGAGGGACCTGGGGGTCTTGATTGACAGCCAGCTGAACAGGAGCCAGCAGTGTGCCCAGGTGGCCAAGAAGGCCAATGGCATCCTGGCTTGTGTCAGAAATAGCATGGCCAGCAGGGACAGGGAAGGGATCTTACCCCTGTACTCGGCACTGGTGAGGCCACACCTCGATTCCTGTGTTCAGTTTTGGGCCCCTCTCTCCAAAAAGGACATTGAATTACTCGAGCGTGTCCAGAGAAGGGCAACAAAGCTGGTGCAGGGTCTGGAGCACATGTCGTACGAGGAGTGGCTGAGGGAACTGGGGTTGTTTAGTCTGGAGAAGAGGAGGCTGAGGGGAGACCTCATCGCCCTCTACAGCTACCTGAAAGGAGGTTGCAGAGAGCTGGGGATGAGTCTCTTTAACCAAGTAACAAGTGATAGGACAAGAGGTAATGGCCTCAAGTTACACCAGGGAAGGTTTAGACTAGATATTAGGAAGCATTTCTTTACAGAACGGGTAGTTAGGCGTTGGAATGGGCTGCCCAGGGAGGTGGTGGAGTCCCCATCCCTGGAGGTGTTTAAGAGTAGGGTTGACATAGCGCTGAGGGATATGGTGTAGTTGGGAACTGTCAGTGCTAGGTTAACGGTTGGACTGGATGATCTTCAAGGTCCTTTCCAACCTAGATGATTCTGTGATTCTGTGAAAGGATGCCTGCCATACATAAAACAAGTGAAGGCTGCTAGGAGCTTCACTTACATAAAACAAAATCCTTTGAAACAGTAGCTCAGAGGAGTGATCCATCCAATTCATCTCAGCTGCAGGCTGAGTCACTCAGCAAAGTAAATAGAAATTTTCCCTGGCCACAGAAGTCATAGGAAAAATGCCACTTTGTTGAGAGTTAGGATCTGCCTCCTGTACTCCATCTCTTCCTGCTCACCAGGTGATGGATTTGAAGGACCAAGTGACAGAGGGTTTGAACTGCAGCTTCTCCTTGTGTAAGTCTCCATACCAGTCATCATTACTGTCACCTGACCTCTGTACTCTGTCCTGTCAGTCTCCCACACCATTAATCATTTTACTGCCCATCTAAAGAGATTACCTGAAACTCAAGCTTAAGTAACCCATGAATTTCTAAGTGCTGAAACCCCAGTTTCCTGCCTAAATTGCTGTTGCCTCTGGCATCCCCCAGACAAGTTCTATAATTATCTTATGCATTTTTAATTAAAAAAAAATCTGTACCCTCTAGAAATATAAAATTTTTAGACTAGTAACCTAAAACAAACTTAAATTAAATAAGACAGAGGTACTTTACTGCCTGCATTGTTTATATTTAATGAAAGACAGCACACTTCCTTAATTTATCTGAAGCCAACACAATCTCCTGTCTCTTCCACTGTTGCAGAATTTAGGTCAAGTATATCAAGCAGTAAACAGGGCTTTGCAAAATAATCACATGGAATAGCTCGTGATAAATAGCCCATAGTAGTCATGTTAATCAACAAAGCTATTCTTTGGCTTCCACTGTAATGCAGTAGATCACAAGGATCCCAATAAGCTGCATGCAGTGCAGAGGTGCAAGAAAAAAGGAGGACTCTGTTCCAAAAGTTTCAAAGTTAACAGTGTGGCCAAAAACAGTGGATAAATTGAGCAACATAACCAAGAGGTACAAGACAGAAAGTTTTCAGAGGAAAATAAACGTTATTCACTGCTGGCTGGGACTTGCTAGAATTTGACTAGCTCAGCTTATATATTTCCCTGTCTTAAATCTCATACCCATGCAGTGGGTTTTGAGGTCCTGGTTCCATGGGTGATGGGGCCAGACATGAGCAGCAGTGCATGTTGCCGGGTAGGTGGTCATGGATCAGCTCCCCTCCCACCATTGGGTGGCTGTGTTTACCAAGAAGCAGGATACTGCAGACACTTGCAGCTGCAGAGCTCCTGGACAAGAGTTGGCTTGGATCAGGCATGGCAGAGGGAGGTCGGATCTGCCTGCCCTTGTCTGCATAAACATATCCTCTGATAGAATAAAAATGCAAACTAGCCATCTCTCATGTCTGATTGCTGTAAGTGCCACTAGAAACATCTCAGCATCATAGGCAAAATTGAACTTTGTATCTTCCTGGCTCAAGGATGAGAAGCTGAAATCTTGTCCTCTTGCCCCAGAGAGGCCAGCAGGACTCAGGCAGGGAGGGAAAAAAACTACAGGACCTCGATTTTCTGCTCCTGCTCCCTGTTAGCCAGGTGTAGTGGTTTAGCCCCTGCCGGGGTCTGAGACCACGCGGCCGCTGTCCCTCCCCCACAAAGGGAGTGAAATACAAAGCCCCAAGACTGAACTAAGGAAAGGTTTAATACAACAGTGCAATAGCAACACAACAAACAACAGCAATAACAATAACAGTAATAGTGATAGCAATGAACAGAGCAAAAGAGCTACCAAATACAGCAGTTTGAAGCACGATGTACAAAACCACGAGTGCACCGCGCTCCGAGCCAGGAAAATGTGACCTGCCAGGATGTGACATCCGCATGGTATCTGAATAACCCGGCTAGAGCTCCCCCCCACTGCTGGGGAAACTTAACCCTATCCTGGTTAAACCAGGACACCAGGTTAAGCAGCAGTCATGGATGGCCCAAATACTCTGTATCTTTTTTTTTTTTTTTTACAGCAACAGTATTTGCCAGCCTGGCCTTCTAGAGCTTTGGCATGGTCAAAATAAGTAGTGGAGTCATGGTTATTCTGCTGTCTCTTGGCACTCTGTTGTCCTTCACAGCTGCTTAGATGGTCTGTGTCTGGACTGGCCCCAATCAGCCTATTATGAACAAGCCCAGTTATGTGTCATGCTTTTTGAAGAAAAAAAAGAAAAAACTCCCAAATAACTGACATCTTTCAACAATTGTATTTACAACCTTGTAACCGTTTCCAACAACCCCCATCATGTCTCATGTTTAAAAAACATGTTGACTATCATTTGTTGCACCGTTACTTAAACCCTCCAGTAACTGAAAAAAAGTGTCCACCTAAGATGTAAACTAGACGTCATGCTAAAAGACTTCCAGGTCAAATAAGGTAGTATTAGGAGATTTATTCTGGTAGAAAACATTACTCATTTGATCTGCTAGAACTAATGGGAAGGTATCTCACACTTCCCAACACTCCCTAAAGGCAGATGTTCTGGTACAATCAGATTTTATGACCATTTACTTTAACCCCTAGATAAGAACCCTCCTGGTGAGAAATGCAACATACTCCTCTCAGTTTCTGATACCAGTTTAAAACTTCTGTCTCAGTTTTCAAAAGGTGTATCAAAGAGGAGGTACTGATGAACCACCATGACAGCTACCCTTTGGACAACACAGATCGCAAACAATGGACCACAGTGCATATGAGCTGTGCATAGAGGGTACTTGATTATGTGATCCAGTTATGGACAGCATAACAGGGGCATGCAGCAAAACTCAGAGTCTGATCAACATTAGGAAATCCTCCAGACTCTTTCTCTTTGCAAGAAACTCTGCACTAGAACAGTGATGTGACACTGATTTAGCCAACAGCAAAAAATAAGAAAATAAGAAAATATAAAATACCCAAATGTGAAAGCGTGCCCCAAGCACATTTCTTATCACTGAAATGGAGATGTGCCAGCCATTCTGGAAAATCCATCATGAATATTAAAACCGCTATCAGTGTTATGTGACGGGAGCTCTGATAGGGCTTTATAGCAATATAAACCATAAGATAGGTCATTATGGTTAAGGCAGGCGGTGGTAACCTTTAATGGCACTGCAGAAATTACTACTAGGGTTATAATGCCAAATTAAATTTTCAGAAAGGCCTGCTACTTTTGACCCCGTTTACCTCTCCTTTAGTTCTGCTCTGTGCCTGGATTCACTGAAGGTCTCTTTTCCAAACTCCAGCTCTTTTAGAAAGGCATGTCTAAGTCTGAAGAGACCTTCCTTCATCATCTGTGTTAACACATGGTGGCCTGCTGAAGCGTCTGCAAGGTCTTCCCCATGGTCACACTTTATTCTCTCCACGTACCTTCTAGGACAACAGAGATTGTTTCAAAGCCAGCTGAGTTTCACTCCGTTTCCTAAGCAGTGGAGCATGGACTCCCTCTAGCCTCTCTCTTGTTTTCTGCAGCAGAAATGCATTGATTCAGCTTCTCAGAATTTTCAGACCTTGCTTGGTTCATTTTCCAGCTTGCACCATGCTGACCCTTTTGCTAGCTTTAGGCAGCCTCCTGTGAGAAGTGGGTTTCCAGGTCAAAACACAGCTCTTGCTGGCAATCAAAAGTAGAAGACTTTCTAGAGAAATGCCATCTTTTACAGCATTATGCTTTTTTTGGAGTTACTCCCTCAAGGTCTGGATCTGGCCAACTTGAGAGCAGTCACCGTGGCACATTAACAGGATGGGCAGCCCAGCATTTCATCATTTGCGAATGCTGAAGGCATTACTCACAGCTGACTATCTCTAAACAGCTGAGCCTTTTGGTTAGGAGAGATCTGCCACACTAGTTCAATTCTAAGCTCAATTAGCTTGTGAAAATACCGGAATGGCTCCCATGGCTGCCTGGAGGACAAAGGCTTTTGGCTTGGACAAAGTGCTGAGCAGAGGAAGAGAGAATGAGTTTGACTCTCTTGTCTCCTTCTCTGTGTAGGACTAGCTTAGCAGAAGTGAGAAAAGGCATGCAGAGGTGTACAGCCCTTTCTGGGAGGAATTGTGCCCTAGGGCAAGCGATGACACAGTTTACCTCCCCAGCACCCCTAGACAGTCCTGGTGCACTGATGTGCATTGTGCCAAACTGTCATCTCTACTTACACAAAGGTGGTGCCTGAGACAAACGAAGCAGCAAGCTGTGAGCTGAGCACCAGGATCATCTCACAGCTACACCAAAACATGGGCAGTTCCCAGTGCTGGATTCAATATGAAGTGGTGCAGCATTCACATAACTGAGCACCCACAAGAGGTGCCCTGGGACAGTGAGGAATCCTCCTGGCTTTGCCTAGAAGAGCGTTGTTTATGGACACTGACTAATTGCCTTCAATTTTGGCGTCACAGATACATACAGAGATAAATCAAAATACAGTTTTGAAAGGGGAGACCCAGTGCTCCATGCCTGGGTGCTTCAGGGTGAGTGATAGGGCATGTCCAATTTTCATCCTTACAGCTTTGCAGGGAGTCTCACCCCTTGGAGCAAACAGGAGAGAAGCATTCAGTGCTCAACACTTATAACTAGGCCGCTTATTTAGTTGCTTGAATTCGAATTGAGCCATTTAATTTTAGGAACCCAGGCACGAACATTTTGTCTAAAATGTCCAAACCCAGCTGCTAACTGTGGTTTTAAAACACGTATTTCTCTTTTTTTTTTTTTTTTTTTTTTTTTCCCCAGGAGCTCCAAATGTGCAGGCATTTGGCTTTGAAACTGTTGTGTGTGCAAATTTAAAAATACAGCCCTTGTCAGGTTGCTTATGCAACATCTGATGCCCATGTTGCTATGGTTAGTATATGCTTTGGGTGAAGGCTGTGGTAACTAGTCACATATGGTATTCTTGCAGAAATGTGCACAAGAATTGCATATTAAATTACAAATTCAAGTGAATATAGCCTGGCTGTACCAGGAACTGAATATGCAAGTGCTTGGACTGAATAGCCTTTATCCCAGGGTAAATTCCCAATTAGTTCATTAAATATTTAACCATGTGGCACCAGCCCCTGCTTCTACTGTTGGTAACGGAGAGCAAAGCTAAATGACAAATACAAAAGCAAATGGAGGTCTCATGGTGGTGTGGAGATATTGTAACACAGCATTATGTTTTACAAGGTGATACAAAAAAAAAGTCACTGTAGGCATCTTTATTTTTGGAGTTGTGTAAAAATTAATGGTGTGGCCAAAAAATGACATAGTTCAGAAAGAAAAGCAAGATATTCAGAGAACATATGTATGCCGTTTCTATGGGTGTCATTTATTTATGTTTCTTCTGTGTTTTCTTTGTTCTGTACAAAAGTCTGATGAGCGTAAACTGAATTAAGGTATGCCAGTTCTGATCTGTCCTAAAGAATGGGTGCTTAAACATTGCCTCACTTGAATACCCTCACTAGAATCCTGTAAGCAGTGCATCATTTTTTTTTTTAAATAATGTATTTTTTCCAGATTTAAACAACAGTGAAATAAATAAACAAATTAAATAAATAGAATTATGGTTAAGTTGTGAAAAATACCTTCCAAGAGGAAGCTAACAAATCACTGTCTTTCTGAATTAGCGCACCGTAACTGAGAAAAAACAAAAAAAAGTAGTAATACACTTTTTCAGAAAAAGCTGCAGAAGGGCAAGTATTGAACAACGATACAGTATATAATTAAAACTACACTTTTAGTTACAAAAGACCCCATGACAGCAATGGTTGGGAAACTCTGCTCTGTGTGAAACTCTTAGTACAATTAAAACCACATTAGTTTTTTTAAATGTCACTAGTAGTAATTCTGCATGGTAATTTCAGAAACAGTGTAAAATGTGGCATAAAGGTTCACTGTGAAAATTCAATCCATACTGTGGGTATGAGACATGTGGCTCATTCCCATGTTAGAAATATGCCAGAAACACAATCTTCTCATAGAAGCTTTTCTTTTTTCAATAAAAGTAGCATTAGCTCTGTGAGAACCAAGAGCACTAGAAAACATACAGTGCTTTAAATTATGGAAAGTAATTTCCATTTGTCCTGTAGCTCTGATTATGATACTGCAACACACAACATGAAGACACTAAAGTGCAGTGATTTTGTTTGCCTTTGAACTGGGGGTGTCTAAACAGGGCTAATCCTGTGTAACCCTGTGTTTTCACAGAATTAACTACACCATGACGGGCTGAGTGGGAGGAGAGAGTAAAAAATGGAAATTCTTGCCCTTCTGAAAATAGAGAGGGCTTTCAAGAAAACAGGTCAGGTTATGTGGCTAGATGGTTGTAGCGCTGGCTTAGGATAGAATCATAGCATCACTTAGGTTGTAAAAGACCTTTAAGATCATAAAGTCAAACCATAAATGAGTTGCCACAAGTTGTGTAGGTTCTTCAAGAGTAGCTGAGGTTTCCTCACCGCCCAGCTCAGGAGCTGTGACTGAGGGATAGATCAAGTATTGCAGTAGACTAAGGCAGCTGCTACTGCAGCACACTTTGTCTGAGTGCCAATAAAGACATCAGTTTTGATAAAAGAGGCATGGCTGGAAAGGTCTTCAATCTATTGCCAAAGGTTTTATGTAAAACAGCCTTCCCTAGTATTCATTGTGCATGCTAATAAGTTGCATATGCTATTATAGCAATCATAACAAAAATTATAGTAGGAGCAAATTAGGAAACAAATGAGTGGTCAGAGTTCACAGAGAACCAGCAGGGAAATTCTGATCAACATTAAATTTGAGTTCTCTTGCTTTAACATACTGAGATTTGCTCCCTGGGTGATTGTTAAAAACAGTAAATGGAAATGTTATTATGAATTTGCAAAATTTTGTATTCCTATGTCATATTTCTTTAAACTGTGTCAAATGCATTAACCTGTATTTTAAATTTATAGCAGATATGAATTTGAAACAGAAAGTAGAAATACTGTCTGAGAATGTGGAATTGTAGCACAGAGGTGGAATTCTAATTTGCAAAAACATCCTATACAGAATTTTGCTGAACTTTGTTAGCAGATTTTGGCTGGGAAGTCCCTTTTCAGAGTCTGTGCACCAAGAAGTGAGGCGTTCACAGGGCATCATACTCCTTATCCTATCAGTGCTGCTTGATACGTGAGAAGAGTGGCTTTGATATACATGAGATCAAATGTTAGAAATTTATTTGAGCACTGTAGAATTTTGAAGTTAATTTAGTGATGAACCTGTGAAATTTATGCAGCAGGGCTCACATGCAGACTGTTTACTTTTAATGGCAGCTATATAAAAATTATAGCAAATGGACCTAAATCTGTTAGAGGAGATACTCTTTTGTTCCTATTAGAGTATTAGGAGATATTTTGTCATAGATGTATATAAATTAACTGCTTATAGGTTCCTCCACTGGCTTGTGATCTAGATTCTCTATTTCCTAGTACAAACGAGGAATCTACATACAAAATAAAATTTTCTTATGCAAATTTTAACTATTGCAACAGGTATTTTTCCTTTTCTATGGGTGAGGAAATCCAGATGCCAGTGGGGTTACCTCTACTGAAGTCCAGTGTCTCTCCTTTTGCTTCATTTTACAGCATCAGCTTATGGACAGATGCAGTGGTCTGCGGTAAAAGCAGAGTTCTTATATATGCAGCAAAGAGAAATGCACTTGCTGAGAAACAATATTTATTAACCTAGGTGGAGCGTAGCATTAATACGTGCATAGTGCTGCACTGTGCTTTGTAGACACATTGTATATTCGTGTAATGGCAAGAAATATGAATTGAAAGTGGGGGTGTGCAGCAGAGGGGGGGATCAGTCTGCCATTGAAATGATGCTGGTGCCAAAAGGTGCAGAACAAGAGCTATTCTGCAGGAGTGAGTGGGAGGAGGAGGTACAGTACAGCAGGCTGGTTACAATCAGACTACAGCTGAAACACTTGGTAATTAACAAACAGGCTGGAGAAAATGTAACAAAATCTGTTTTTCCTTTCATCTGCTTCTTGATTTTTTTAATCAGATTAAACTGAAAGTATGCTTTAGCAAAGGCTTCTTAAGGGATTGTCTGCAAATAGCTGGAAGAACATCCAGTCGCCCTTTAGTGCTTCTGATGGTTACTTAGGCTAAAATATGCAAAATTAGTAAGTTTGAACTGTCATTGTTGCACTCAAAATACTCTGATCTAGTTTATTTCATTATCACAAGCTTATTAAATTGCTTATTAAAAATTAAGCCGAGGTTTCAGAGTTTTCCCTCTGTTGGGTGCATTTTTTTCTTTTCCCAAGCTGACTGTAATTTTATTTCTGGTTTCTCCGGGCATCTTTTTATTATGTCTTTGATTATGAATATTTATAGCAACTCCCAAAGATTAATTTTATTTATGTGCCTTAAATGCCACTTCCACATATAATTAACAAAGGGACTTAGTAAGACAGAACTCAATACCAAGACAGGTTTACTTCACTAAACTTCTCCCAAGACCTGGCACATTGTCCCTTATCTTTGCATTAGATATGAACTGAAATGACTTATTTAGATTACACACTGTGGTCCTCACATTTCAAGGTAAGTTGACATGAAACTCCAGTGACTAAACTCAAATGTTAGAGCTACCCTCAGCCTAACTCTGAGATGACAGGACTACATGAAAATGCTGGTTTAGTCCACTGGAAAAAAAAAAAAAAATCTGTTTCATTATGGAAGTGCTAAAACTAGGCAATAGGAATGTGCTGGAGAGAGCTCACCTACAGGAGATCCTGTCAATATGCCTGTGCAGTTAAAGTGCTGGAAGTACAAAGAAGTGGATAAGGGAGGTTTGGAAGATGGAAAGAGAGTGGGAGAGGAATAAATGGGAAGAACACTGAAAAAGCATATAGTAGAGGTAATAAATGTAGCAGGGAACAGAACAGTGCTTCCTCATAAAACCCCTATATCAGCATCCTGGATCTACAATACACTGGAATTTGCCACTCCTTTAAAAAGGCCACATGGTCCCACCAGAGACTGCACAGAAAAGCCCCAGACAGCTTATTCCAGCAGTGTAAACCAGCAGTTTATCAATGGGCAGCAATGGGGAAACCCACATCATGAACCTGAGTGATGGTCCTTTGTATACGCTGTCACACTGTGCATTTATTGTGATGTCTCTTCCTCTAGGAGATGGCACTCATGTCACAGAGTTAGGTGTCTAAACTTGGTTTGCTACTTTCCCTGAGGCAGCCCAAGGTATTATTTAATATTTCTGTTCATGTTTTTTTCTTCTTGTATCACTTCCTGTCTTCCCTTGTTTTTTGGACTTTTCTCACTGCATGTGATGGGAGCAGTGGGAAAGCTCACAGAAACGAGGGGGACCCTCACAACTCATGTCTCTTCTGAGAGGCCATAAACTCCTGTTCAGGTGCTCAGTGTCCTCTTTGAAGCTGCCAGTGCCAGAGCTCTGCTCAGAGGAGGTTCTTACTCTTTTTAAGGCCAGCCCTAAGGAGGACATTAAAAATTAACCGCCAGGGTTTGAATTTGATGTGATATTCTGCAATAGGCCAGAGTCTGGAACACAGTATTAGGGGTATGAACTCATTGCCACTGAAGATGTTAAACCCAAAACTCTTTCATGTGACACATAGTGTTTTGTCTGGATGAAAAAGAGGAAAAAAACATTGGAACTGGGGAATGAAGGTGAAAGACAGGACTAAACTAGGTACCTAGCTGAACTAGTTGGACTAGCTAGTAGCTGAAGGGTTGGACTAGATGATCTTTAAAGGTTCCTTCCAACCCAAACCATTCTATGATTCTGTGGCTAAGAATTCAAGTCTTTGGGTACCATTTTTGCAAATTGGCCCTGGGTTCCCATTAGTGCGAGATAAATGCTTACTAAATCTGCAGTGCATTTTTCTTTTCATGCCAAAATCACCCATATATTGTTAAAAGCTTGATGGTTGTTCTAAATGCAGAAGGGACTGGCCTCAGCAACTGCAAGTGATCTTAGAGAAATCAGTCTCTTGCTGCTGACCCGTTTCCAGGGAACAAATGACTGAATGTGATGCCTTGGCAATAGCAGACTGCTATGGAATAATACCTTCTTTATAAAACACTGTCGCTTATTTCTCCTGGCCCTTTATTCCTTAGATGTTAATTGACTTCCTTTTAATATTTATTTAATTTCCATAGCAGTAAACTTCCTGGATACTTATTGCAGAGCAAAGAATATTCTTTTTTTCCCCTTTAATCTTCATTCATTTTGGAAATGTCACCAACAAAAAGAGAAATATTGCAGAATATATTCAAATAAAACATTATGTAACATAAGATTTATGTATTGAAAACAAGCACAATGAACATTACAGTGACTGAAATGAAAACTCAGGTGGTAGTTCATTTAGTATATTCATCAGGGTTTTTAAAAGGTTTTATTTCAATGTATTGACTGCTTATTACCCACCCTCTTTATTTCGTTCCATTTGAGATCCCAAGTTTTCATGTAGAACGGACTTCAATTTTGCTGGCCACTGAAAACAAAGTAAATGATGATTTAAGAGGAATAAAATCATTCATGTGAACTGAAACATATCAAACCTCTTTAGTGTTGTTTTACATTTTAGTTTGGCAACTAAAATACATACTTTTTGAAACAAAAGCCAACAATCTTTATTCTGCAGTCTTTTAAAACAAAATCTGTTTGTTTTTCTGGATTTCTGCAGATTTTCCTGGGACAAAGCTTGACCTAAAATTTGATGTTAAGTTCTCATCTATCTCTGCATAAAAGGGAGATACAGAAAAACAACTGTAGGTTATCTGGAATGTCAGTCAAGTTACCCACTGTGTGACTGAGATTCAGTATTCCTTGGTAACAATTCCTTACTAGTTTATAGGATATGTAGACTCAATTTTGACTACTTATTTCCCACTTGGTAGGGTTACCGATGGTCTCCGTAAATTCTCTATTTTGTGTTTTTTCTTTGCCACTCACAGCTAGGGGAGGTGAAGATGAAAGGAAAAAAAATAAACAACAATCCTAGAAATAGCCAAGTCAGGGGGATTCAGCCCCCTCCTGCCTCTCTCCTGGCAAGGCAAATTAATCCACACAGAGCTTCACGCTGTCAGCTTGCTTTCGGTTTCCAGGCTACTATGTCTAAAGTCATTTAGACATGACCTTAATTTTTGAAAATCGGTCCTGAGTTCCTAAGCTACTTCAGTGTTTTTGAAAGTTCTGTTAAAAGTCTAAAGACAACCTGGAAAAAAAAAAAAAAGCAGACTGTGGTATACTAGTTGGGTTATACTAAGATGGATAATCACAGACGAAGCCAGTGTAAACAAATGCACATAGTCCGTTTTTATTACTGAACATGACTTGTACACCCTACACCATCTTATGTCTATTTGATGAAAGAAACTTGTGTTTCCAAAGTTGTTTCAATTTAGCTGTTTATCTTCCCTTTTCAACTATGTTCATTTTATGACTCACAGGCAGAAAACCTGTTGCTTTGGCCAAGTTATTAGTCATGTAAATGCTATTGGAGGTGCAAGAAATGTCAGTCCAAATTAGGAAACTTTCGAAAATCCATCCAAGAGTGTATCAACTCATAGTCCAAAAATATTTAAATGAAGTTGCACTGGCAGTTACCTCAGCCACCAGTGCCTTTTTATTCATGAAACCTCAGGAATTCCTATTTTGATGATGCTGTAAGACTTCATTGCTCTTTTCCTGTTTTCCAGGCCCTATTGCTTGAGATGGGTTGGTTGTCTCAGCTATGAGCTGTTTGTGGTGTTAATATGGCTTTGGGAAATTTTGATTGCTTTTGAAAGCTCTCTGAGATTTGATGCTCTTTCCTCCAGTCCTATGATTTATTTGTCCTAGTTTTCACTCGTTTTGTTTAGGTAGAGTTTTTTGACTGAGCGGGTGTTTCGGGTTTTATTTCTTTCCATCAAAGTGGCCAATGCCACTTCTAAGTATAAAGAATGAATACAACATCCACGTGTATCATTGCAAAATCACCATGCACATCCCTTCCTAAAGCAGTCAAAAGGTGTCCACTGTCCACTTGTACTTCATGGATGAGATCACCCAGTGTGAAAACCCAGGACAGATAAAACTGCATACCACCACTTCTAACTGATGTTCTCAAGGGTGACAATTTCCCTGTCCTTTGCTGATGAAAGTCCAGTGAGGTCAATGCTCTGCTGTCACAGTCAACCATTTTGTGTAACCTTAACCATAAATTTATCTAAGCTTCCTGTCCTCATAGGAGAGGTCCTTCTACATGGGAGTTGAGACACCATCATTGCCAACAGCTGCTTCTTTGATAGGTGCTTTTAATTCCATTACAAGAAAAGTAGTTCTTAAGAAACCTGTTTAGCTACAGTTCAAGAGGGAATAATACATCTAGCAAAAATTTAGGTTCCTAATACCGGTGTTGCAAAAATTAGCTTATTTTTGCAAACAGAAAATATTACAGGGCTTAGGGGAAAGAGTTCCACAGCAGAACTGAGGCTTTGAAACCTGAAAAATTTAGTTGCACCATTGCCATCAATCTCAACAGCATTGAATGGCTAAGTCATCATGTGATACAAGCAAACTGTAACTAATCTCTCAGAGAGATCACTAATTAACAAATATACAGTCAAAAATATCTTCTTACATATGGCAGGGTGGAATGTCCACCACTGCAGCTTTCTCACTGCTCTTAAAGAGGCTTCTGAGAGTCACCTACCCACACACTCTAAGGTGACACAGATAAAAGACCGCAGTGATGCGAAGGTCAATGAGTGATGTGGAGAGCGATGGAAAGCAGTCATGGGTGGTCCCACTGGCTGACAGAGATGCACAGAGACAGGAACAGACAGGTAGTTAAAACTGCCATGTGGGAAGAGTTGAGGCTTCACATTTCTTGCCTGTCCCATGAAAAAAGGGTATATAAAGAAGAAATAATTTTTCCTTGTTCAATGGGAAGATGGGAGTCTTCCTTAGCATCAAGAAAGAAATCTCAAAGAGTAGCTAAAGGAGTTTGCTGCTTCTTGCCCTAGCAGACCTTTTTGAGGACAGATTGACAGTAAATAATTGAGGCCATTATAAAAAGTAAATTATTTACTGTGGGCTTTACATCTTTTAGAAATATGTCACCAACTTTGGTACAAAATCTAATTCCGGGAAAGCTTTTCAGCATAGACTTCATATCAGTAAGTCAAGTGCTAGATATTATATTTTTTACAAGAAAAGAAAAAAAACCCATGCTAAACCCCATCAGTTCATGAGTAAAAAAATACAGATATCTCTTCCAGTTCCTGCTTGTGAGTTAAAACTCCACAAAAAAGAAAGATTATAGATCATTTTGAGTGTTATTGTCTGAAAATACTGTACTCGATTTCAATACAATTTATATCAGTTGGAGTCAAATAATACCATCAGAGTTAATCCAGATAATACAAATGTGACAAAAAGTAAAGCAGGTTCTGTTGTCTAGCAGACATTTTTTAGAGAGAGAGAGCATGTGGGAGGAGGTCTCAGTCAGGATGTGCCTTTCCAACTAGGCAATGCTTTTTTTTTAAATGAGTTTTGCATGGGCTGTATGGATGTATTTACTTTTATAAATAACATTTTTTTTCACTGAAATATATTTCAGAAAGGCTCTGAATGTGACCTGCACACAAATTGCAGAATTCACTTAAATTCAGTGAATAATTTTGAGCTAAAAGAAAATCATTGAGAATTGAAACATTTTGTTTTGAGGCTGTCAATTTTATTGTGAGATGCTGATCTTTGTATCATGAGAAACTGAATAACTGCTCCATATTTATTACCTCTACAAAACAAACTAAAGCAAATAAAATAAGAGACTGCTGGCAGTTAGTGATTACAGTCCCTAGCCCAGTGCTAGGATCTAAGGCTGAAAAGTTTAGAATCACAGAATCATAGAATCATAGACTAGTTTGGGTTCGAAGGGACCTTTTATTGTGACCTTTCATACTTAAAGGGGACTTCTAAGAAAGGTGAAGACAGACATTTTAGTAGGGCTTGTAACAATAGGACAAGGGGTAATGGTTTTAAACTAAAAGGGGGGAGATATAGATTAGATAGAAGGAAGAAATTTTTTACGATGAGGGTGGTGAGACACTGGCACAGGTTGCCCAGAGAGGTGGTAGATGCCCCATCCCTGGAAACATTCAAGGCCAGGTTGGACGGGGCTCTGAGCAACCTGATTGAGTTGAAGATGTCCCTGCTCACTGCAGGGGGGTTGCACTAGATGGCCTTAGGAAAACCATGGCCCTACTTATCTAATGAGTGATTTCCTACCTTTCTACCTTTAAAGTGCATATTCCATTTTAACATGAGTGTCTTGTGCAAATATTGTCGTGAGTTGAACTAATTAGCAGCTAATCTTTAGGTAGCTGCAAAGAAAGAATATTATGAAACTGTACCTGAGCAGTCTGTCTGAAGGAAGACGCTCAGTTGATGCTTTACAGGTTTTCTGCAGTGCTGTGGGAAGGTTAAGCAGTTGCCATCTAGTGGCAAATGAATTCAATACACTCAACTTTTCAGCAGCTGCTGCTCCACCTCTAGCATGGGAAAGCTGGTGATGTGGAATAGCAAAAACGAAACAGTGCTGTTTTCAACGAGCAACCGGATCAGAATATGAAATGTGAACTGATCTGACTTCATACACGAGCTGCATGAAGACCTAAGTTGTATTCTCTTTTCACCTCTATCCAGTATTTCTCACTTTGACTTAATCTCTATTATTTTTATACATTGCAAGAGTTCAACATAAAAAAAAAAATGCTTTTCGTTAGATTTCTTTCAGAACCACTATAAAATAGAGGAAGTTCAGTCCCTTTAAAAGCTACGCAGCTGTTGTACACTGCATTTTTCAACTGGCTTCTTTTTCCTACTGCCCTGTCCCACTTCATCTCTGCAGAACAACACCTGATCTAACACATCACTAGCAGTGCCAACACTCACTCTCAGAATACAATTTTTATTTAGCAAATGCCTAGTTCTCCCCTTTCATGGGTTTTAGCTTCATTAACAAAGCAAACAAACCCTGAGCTAACAGAGAAGCAGGATCCCCTCTGGACTTGGCCGCTTCTTGATTTCCTCCCTGCAGACCTCTGCCAGCCGACTGTTTGCAAACTCCCTTATGTCCAGAGAGGCAATGGATCTTGGTGAATTAGTAAACTCACATTACTCTGTTCTAGCATGATCAACACGTGGTATAGAAATGGACTGACATGGGCCAGTTTCACAGAGACATCCTATTGTCTCTTGCCTTGCTTTCTGTCCTGGTGAACCCCAATCCACTTCTCCTCCAGGTGTCCAGTGCTGTTCTTACTGGAGGAAGAAATACAAGGAGGAAAGGAAGCTCTGATGGAAGAAAAATGTAGTGGAAAAGGCAAAAATGAGCTGTACTTTCCCTGTCTACAGGGGAATTTAATTAAACTCGGTGCAAAACCTTCTCTGGAGTGGCAGAAGATAAGCACCTGTTTGCAGTGAATGTTTCAGCGAGCATCAAACATCTTGAAGTTTGAAGAAGCTGCCTTCTCCTGGCTGTTCCTTGTGTTTGAGTATTTAGCTCTTAGCCTCCGCTGGCTAATGTGTAGCCTGAGACTGAGGCTTCACTTTTCCATTTGTAGTTCTGTTTAGACTTTAAGTCCCTATCCTGTGATTTCACACACTGCATGATGCAATGGAGCCTCAACTTCATCTGGAGTCAGGAGGTGATGTGGAATAAATAAGAAATGCTAGTTATATAACAGATATAATATGAACAACAATAACAGCAAGACTGTTTCTTTTCCAAGCTTGCCCCCGTTGCTTCCGTTAGACAACAGATGAGAAGAGTGCCCAGGTGACATTCCATGTGTGGCTTTGTTATCACTGTGGTTTAAGGCGGGATTTGTCTTCATGTTAGCTGTCTAAATGATAAATGTCTAAATTTCTACGTAGTCAGTGGAGATACAGAGAGAGAAGAAAAGGGCAGCTCAGAAGGATACTTCAAACAGATACCCAAGTTAGCTGGAGAAATTGCCCTCTGGAGGTGCCTCTCTCTCTCTTCATTGATGTTAGAGGGTTGAAGGTAGACATTAGTAAAGAAGCAGCCTGGGGTTGTTCTTTGGCCCAGAGCCCTACAGGTGCGGAAGAGCTTACAGCCACACTGTTAAGCTCTACTGTTCTTCAGAGTGGTGAGGAGGCATCTAAACTGCCTATTGGGAATGGGGCTTGGCCAGTGTTATCTACTGAACCATGTCCAGGGACTGTGCAGGCCAATGTTCATAGACATGGGTCAAAACCTTGCTAGAAATTTTCATAATGTAGCCATAAAGTCAACTGACTTCTAGCACCCAGCAAAGTTTGGTAATGCTGTTAGATTTCCTCATGTAGGTGTGTCCAAAATGACTTAGAGTAAACACCAATATTTTAAAGAACTCAATTTAAATAAGGTTAATTTTACTATTAGCAATTGTCATATACAGTATTCTTAGTCTGTAAGTAGGAATGTGACTCTGTGAATATAAATGTAAAACTATTCAGCATGTATCTTCAGAGTCAAACTGGGCTTTTTTTTCTCAAATAATCAGCAGTCACAGAAGCTGCCCAGTGCAGAGATCCCTTTCAAGGACTTACCTCTTTCCTCATTGCTTCCAACAAGGTTTTACAGAGGAATTTGTTGGGATTTTGCTGATGCTGTACAAGGAGGACTATGATATAGTAGGGATGATAGGCATCATGCCAGTAATCCCCTGAAATAATTAATAAACCACTATCTCTGGTAGAAATATGCCTATCTCAAGTTGGCTCTCAGTATTTCTGCAAATGGATTCATTTGTTTCAGTCTTTTTCTAGAGGTGAATGTTACCTCATCACCATGCATGGAAGGAATCACTAACATTCATTTTTCTGACTTTGTATAACTGAAAAGTCCACACAAATGTTCCCATGTCATGCCTAGAGGCATGGAGTAGCTTGGAAGATGGACTTGCCCAGTACTTCAGTATCCCCAGTCCTGTGTCTCATCTCTATCAGCTTTTAAAACCTCTTGACTCCTGTTCTGAGGTAGTATCTTATAAAAATGAATTGTACAATTTGATCTCAGATTGATTCTTCCTCATTGAAAGCATTATACTGCAAGTAATGGATTACCAGAAACATTGTGGACGAGCAAGGAGGGAAATAAAATATGTGATACTCAGAAGATCTAAGAGTTATACCTCCACTTGCAATAAATCTTTTAGCCAAACTCCTACCTTACTAAAGAAGGTTCAGTTATAAAGGTTTATTTTGTTTAGAAAGAGTAGACCAAGTCTGTGTTTATGTATTTACCAATGGGTGAGTTGGTTTGTTATTATTATGAATAAAGTAGCACATAAACGGAATTTGTTCTTTTTCCATGTCATTCAGGTTACCAGCATCTAGGGGTTGTTCCTGGCTCTGGAGCATATGGACTTTAAGTTTCCTTGTTATGAGAAAAAGTAGGTTAGGAATGTTTACAGATATTCTCCATTCGAGCTAACAGAAACTAGTCAAGTTGATAAATGTCTAGATTCTGGCTTAGACACTGAAAATTTGGTAATGTTGCTTTGTGCTAGTTTTACCATTCACATTTTCAAGTTGAGAGATACATTTTCTCATTTTTATTCTTTCAGTGAATACATTTTTATTACTGAAAAAACAGCTTTCAGTGAAGGAAACTGAAATGAGATTAAGCTTTTGGTTTTTTTACTGCAGCTTCTGAGTATAGGACTATAAAAGTTCAGCAAAAAATAGCAATTGTTATTTACTTCAGACAAACCATGAGGTTAATCTCTGGTTAGTCTTGAAAAAAAACCAAGCACACTTACAACTATCTGTGCATTTATGTTTCTCCCAGTGGGCCAATTAACATCTGCTTCTGCCAAGCACTGATCACTTCCTATGGAAAGAGAAGGATTCTCCCCTCTTTCTGACTCTAATGGAAGTTGAGGGCACTAAAACCCACTATCAGCATCTGGTCCTTAGAGATTAATGACCCTATACAAAGAGTATTACTAAACAATATACAGCACAGAAGGCATTTTTGGAACACTGCAAAAATAGAGACCCATTTTAAGACTCTCATTACTGTCATATAAAACAGATGGGAAAGATATGAAAGTTTAAGATTATAGTAAAAAAAAATTCCTGTGCCAAATGCAACTTCTGAGAAAGTTTGTAATAGAATGACAGGAACTAGATTTAAAAAAAAAAAAAAAAAAGGAGAAAAATTGGCAAACATTGCAAATGAGAAGACTGTATCGAAAGACATAGCTAGAATAATGATCTAAGAAACAGCACATGCTGGAAATGTCAGAAAAATGGAAAAATATGTGTTACTGCTGCTTTCATAGAAAATCGAAAGGTAGGATTATAACTTAAATGCAAAATAAGGATCAGACACAGGAAGACAAATATTTGCTATTCATAAACTTTGTCCACTGTGGTCTTAAATGAAAAATTACTGTCATCATGTATATTGACTTTTTTACAGTATTGGGGCCCAGGAAGTGGAAATATATATAGAAAAGGTAGTTCTTTACGTAAATTGTGTCATGTGGAAATTTGGTTGTATGATATTAAGCTTTCTGTTTCCATTTATTGTCTGTGTGAGTGCACAGGGATAATGATAAAATAGGGACTAATTTTCAAATGTCTGTACATAGATTATGTGACTAAGTCTTTTAACATTAATACATTTAGTACACATCTTTTGTCACTCACCTCGGCAGATAAACTAATGGTAATTATCTATGTTCAGATAGCCAGGTTTAAAATGTGGGCCTTAATTTGCCATTTTAATTAATGGACTCAAGTTCTGAATTGCACAAATTTTCCCTTCTTGACAGATCTTGTAAAAGTGACAAGTCTATTTCTGTGTTTAAGTGCCAGTGCCTGGTACATCAGTGTCTGCTTGTGCATCTTTCATTCTCCTGAGGACAGGTGATTTGGGTTTGAAAACTCATTTGTAATTAAAGCTTTGGAGAACTTTTACCTGTGTGTTGGTACATGAAAACTGATAATGCAGAAAAGTTCACCCAAACTGTGTGAAAGGCTGAGTCCAGTTTTGCAACTTGAGTGACGCAGGAAACAAAAGCCTTTGAACATTTTAAAGCCATTATAACAGACTCGGCTGCTATAGATGGTGGAAGATGCCAGCCTGCTTCCCCAGAACCACTGCCCCTCAGGAGCTACGCTTACTCTTTTCTTTCACCTTTAACGTTGACAGCAGAGGAGGCAAATGACACCAGATGATACCAGAATCAGCAGCAGTCAAGTCAGTTTGTCAAACGTTCTTCTTTGCACAGCTCTTAATGCAGTTTTAACAGGTTTACCGGAGCAGATGGAAAGAGGAGCAGAAGAGAAATAGATAGGAGAGCAGGTTAAGGGTCAGCACTCTCTGACAAGAAAGGTTTGTGAGAGAGAAATGTAATGGTTGCAAGCAGTAGATTATTGAAGGAAGGAGAAAGCATAACTCAAAAACATTTGTCCTCTTAGTAATACTGCTTATGATGCTTGATTTTTTTCTACCTGCTCTCATTTAAGACACATTGGGAATGTCTGGTTGAGCTCCAAAACTAACCTTTCCTATATGGAATTTAGCAAGGAAAAAAGCAAGTCTTTAAAAAGTTAAGAAGTACCAAGACATCCGGATGGAAGGGATATGGTACATTTTGGACAAAGCTTGTTAGAAATATTGGAGAATCTTGAGAAAGACATTAAAGCTGCACAAGCAAAGGGCTCTCTCTAAATTCAGGCTTGAAAATTATACAGGTAGGAAAAAACCTTTGCAAGAACCAGGGTGAGTGTTGGGTTTTCAATGTGTGTGCTCAGATGGAGAGAAATTCAGAGAGGGTACTTAGTGAATTTACAGGTTACAAGCTATACAAGCCCTTTATTTTAGAGCTTGGCAGCTAGTATCCGAATTGTTTTGTAATTCTTTCCAAGTTATTGATGTTTTTGGCATTATAATTATAGCAATCAGTGTTACTAAGTGCTTTATAAGCTCTACATTAGTCATGTTAAGAATTTTCGATTTTCACTTAGCTCATAGGCTATATTGAGACATTGCTCTATCGCAAGAAGACCTTAGCAATCCCAAAAATCAGCCTTAGTGGTTTGCCATTCCAGCAGTGAGATCTGTGCTCTCTGTTGACAGACATCTCATACATTTCAGCAGTGATCTAGTTAAAGTACCATTTAACATGATAACCCAGATGACTGTGAGTGAGTTGCTACTGCCATCATATTAAATAAAATTACTGAGCTCCTTTTGTCACTTAGAAAGTCAATTTGCCCTATACGTTTTCCTTCTGGGATCAAATCCAGCTAAGTCTATAGCTCAGCTGGCACATTTGCAAAGATATAGTTTGTAACTAAACAAAATGTAGGTCCTTCTTTATGCAGTTATTTAATGTCAGAGCATAAGATAGGGTGGAATATATAGCAGGGATCATGTTTGCAGCCCTACGAAGGTATACGTTCTGTGAAAACTGGTAAAAAGCGAACAGAGGGGCTGGGTGTCCTTTCGCTGGTGACACCTGCTGAGCTGAATACCTACTACATTTTCAGCTGTGACAGAGTCTCACCAAAGCAGGGGCTATGGAAATTATGAAGGAGTGCAAACTCCAATATTTAGCATCATTGTGAGACTGAAGAATTGCTTCAGAATTGACTTCAAAACCTCATCTTCTCTGTTTTTGTTCAGAAATCCTTGTTTGAAGCAAGTTGCCATTTGCTCCTTTCATCAAGTATTGTCAAAATTTCAGTGAAGGAGCTGACCCATTGGACTATTGCCACTGACTTCCCTGGAAGCACGACTTGCAGCTGGGAGCAAGATTTATAGGCTTCAAATTATCCATCTTTGTTGCTCCTATGTCAAAAGAAAAAGCAAAAATAAATAGAAGAAACATCCACTTCCAAGCCACAAACCTCTGCTTCTGTGACTTTGGTGTCTAAGGTGTCCTTGCCTCCTTTTGCTTGTTTAGATTTTATTTATTGAGGGGTTTCTAGTAACTTCTGCCTGCAAGACCACTTTTGTAACTTCTTTTGTCCCATTTCTTAATTTAAATGTTAACCTTACTGTTTCTTAAGCATCTTGATTTTCCTTGTGGCAATCTGTCTCCTTTTCTTTTCTTTTCTTTTCTTTTCTTTTCTTTTCTTTTCTTTTCTTTTCTTTTCTTTTCTTTTCTTTTCTTTTCTTTTCTTTTCTTTTCTTTTCTTTTCTTTTCTTTTCTTTTCTTTTCTTTTCTTTTCTTTTCTTTTCTTTTCTTTTCTTTTCTTTTCTCTTTTCTTTTCTTTTCTTTTCTTTTCTTTTCTTTTCTTTTCTTTTCTTTTCTTTTCTTTTCTTTTCTTTTCTTTTCTTTTCTTTTCTTTTCTTTTCTTTTCTTTTCTTTTCTTTTCTTTTCTTTTCTTTTCTTTTCTTTTCTTTTCTTTTCTTTTCTTTTCCCTCTCCTCTCCTCTCCTCTCCTCTCCTCTCCTCTCCTCTCCTCTCCTCTCCTCTCCTCTCCTCTCCTCTCCTCTCCTCTCCTCTCCTCTCCTCTCCTCTCCTCTCCTCTCCTCTCCTCTCCTCTCCTCTCCTCTCCTCTCCTCTCCTCTCCTCTCCTCTCCTCTCCTCTCCTCTCCTCTCCTCTCCTCTCCTCTCCTCTCCTCTCCTCTCCTCTCCTCTCCTCTCCTCTCCTCTCCTCTCCTCTCCTCTCCTCTCCTCTCCTCTCCTCTCCTCTCCTCTCCTCTCCTCTCCTCTCCTCCCCTCCCCTCCCCTCCCCTCCCCTCCCCTCCCCTCCCCTCCCCTCCCCTCCCCTCCCCTCCCCTCCCCTCCCCTCCCCTCCCGCCCCTTCTCATAAGCTGGCTTTTCCCATTTCCTATTGGCTGTCCTTAAACCAACGAATAGGCTGTAAAAATGCTCTCAGTAACATCTCCTCCTGCAGAATTAAGCAGACAAAGGGACCCTCTGTGCCTCTGACACCTTGATTATGAAGGGACAATGGCAGCTTTCTGCCTTAGTGCACACAATGCATTGCTCCTCTATGGCTCTGGCATAGCAAGTCCAAAAATGCTAACAGAATAGATACTGATGAGGTAGCTTTTTGCACAATAATAAATATTATGTGGGAAAATATATTGGATTCTCTACCATGACTAGTGTTTTTAGTATTTTTAGATTTATTATTTTTCCTTCTTGATTTTCATATGTTTGGAAATGACATTGCAATCAACTAGAACTTCCTCAGAAATTAGAATAAACTGCAGAATTTGGCATTAGTGTTTTGTGGAAATTAGGAGGCATTGTTACATGGCATTTTAGTCCAGCACAATGCCTGGATGCCTGTGTATAAATTCTAGCTGCATAATTTCTGGCTATATTGCAGGAAGTGATGGCCCCCACAGCTTCCAGATATGTTCAGCTAGCTTCCCAGTAACTCAACGAGGGATGTTTTTGTGACACACAAATGGTTAATTGCTGAATCAAAAATTAGTAGTTTCCTTGGTAGCGGTAATCATGGTCTGGCTATATTTATACAAACAGAATGTAACTTCAACCAATAATTATTTTTAATGCATTATTTTTCAAAGATTAAAATAGCTCCTGGCATGTCTGTGAAAAAATATCCTTGAAATGGCAAGTTTTAGCATAACTTGGAAGTGTTGAACGTGAAAGTTATGTCTCGGAAAACACGGTGAAAAAGGTTTCTTTGATGAAAAAAAAAAGCAACAAAACAACCAACCAAACAAGCAAAATGGACTAAAGGGGAATGCAAAGCAGCAGTAAAACAAAAGTGATACAGAAAGTGTGGAATAAAAGACAAGAAATCTGCAGAAGATACAAAATTATTGTTAAAGGAAGCTAAAGACAGCAACATAATATCTATGACTGCTGAGATTAGGATCAATGAGAGGCAAATTGTGTATAGATGAATGTGATTTTTACATTCTGGTAACTGCAACAACAAGGAAAAATCCTAGTTTGGATATACAGAAATGAGTCTCAGAGAAGGACTCAAAATAACACTGTAAGCAATTTTTCCAAAATGCCGTTCTGAGTGCAATACTGTGACTAGCAAATGTGCTGTGACCCTTGGGTGAATAAAAAAATTCGCAAGAAATAGAAATGTGGTCTAACATTTTATATGGCACTGATAAGATACTTACTAGAATTTTGTCTAAATCACTATTTTATGACAGATGTGGAAGCAGTGAAGAGCATGACAAAGAAGATGAAAAAATAATCCTTCCCAAAACAGGCTGAAGGATTGCAATCTGTTCCATTTGCTGAAAGGGTGGAGGTGATTTGATTACTGGGCTTGGATTCCTGCATCAAGAGAAAATATAAAGGAGTTTTCCATCTCACTAGGAGAGATTTAAAACTACCCAGTGAGCTGAAAGCAGAAATCAGATAAGACAGCACCACTTAACGGTGAGGGTACACATTAGAGCACCTTACCAGTTCTTAAAATGAGATTAGATAACCTTCTTTAAAGATCTGCCTTAAATATGGCTTCTGGGAGACATCCTGAGCCCTGCACTTGCAAGGGTCTGGCTGCCTTGTTCCTTCTGACCTTGCTATCAATGAAAAGACACATCCCATTTACTGATTTTACGGGTTGTAGCCAGAACACAGTAAGATCAGAATTGCTTTCAACACGCTCCTGATTCTTCTCGGTCAACGTGAAGATAATGATTTGCATCATTGTCTTAATGACTTATAGTCAATAACTATAATTAAATCTTCATATGTGTATATATATATAATGTATGGCTATATATAATACCGAATGATCTAGAAAAAATGGAAATGGATCAGGGCTTTTTTTTTCTTTTCACATTACAAAATTTAACATGTACCTTATGAAAATATTAAGTACCAGATTTAAAACTAAGAATCTGTGCTTTCTGACAGAGTGCATAATTATGCTGCATAAATGTATAATTACAAATATTATGCATTTATGGAGGATAAACCTATCAATGGATATTAAACACAATGGTGTGAATACTGTAGCTAATTCAAGAAAATATTAATTGTTGAGAACTGGGACAGTTTTCAAAAAAGAAAGATCATATATATATTATTTGCAAAATCCTTGCCAAATATTCAGTAATAGCTATTGTCAGAACCAGAAGAGTAGATTAAGTGGTTCTGTGATCCAGGACAGTACCTGTTCTGTCCTTAAACCTCATATTTTAAGAATATCTAGTTGATCCCACGGTTCAGGAAGGATTATTTTCCTCCATGATCCAAGTTGAATATGTATGCTCAGAAATGAATATTCTTTCCCCTTCCCTTAAAACATCAACGTTGGATGCAACTGGAGAAGACATGCCAGACTGAGTAGGCCAGAGCTTTGAGGGGGTATTGAGAATCCACTGCTTTAAGTGCTTGGCTGGTACATCTTAGCCAGCTGGTGAGGATTAAATTTATCATGAGACTTGGGGACAGGGATGAATTTTCCACAAGTCAGATTAGAAGGAACCTTGTGATTTTTTTTAGTTTTTGTTATAGCTTGGAGCATGGATCATTTCTCACCTAATCAATTCCCTGTTATTCTTGAAGCCCAAGGTAACACCTTGTTCTTTTCTATTCCCTGCCCTATGGCACTTAATAATTTAGTTTTTCATGGGTTGAAATTATGTAGCTTAGCTCAAATTACTGGGCTCAAGGTAAATGGAGGAAAATTAATGTCTTGTGTTACAGAGCTCAGTCTGAGTCGTCTAATCATTCCTTCTGGTATTAAACATAAAACTTTGCCTTGGCAGATTAATTTGGCCTGAAAAGTCAAAAGTGGAAGGAATTTCAGAAACGTGTGGGGAGTTTTCCTGCAAACTTTGAAAACAGTATCAATTTTTTTCTGTTGTTTTTATTGTGTAACTCAGTTTGAAATCAAAACTTTTATCTAATGTTTCCATGTAGTTAAAGGTACTCGAAACTGTAAATTCAGAATATATAATGCAATAATAGCAACAATGTAATTAGAATTTGGAGTTCCTTTTAGGGATAATTTGGGGCCAGCCCTGCTAGCAATGATTGAAGGAGAATTACGTATCTAGTCCAGGGACAGTTAGTCCCAATTTGACCACTGTATACAGTGGGACCAGGATAAGTTTTCTCATTGCTGCCTTTTTCTACCATGACAGTATATAGTTATTATTATTTTGGTAGGGAAGTCCTTGGATAGCATGATATTAACTGTGCTGGCTATGCCTACACCATAAAGAAAACCTTCCCAGAGGGGATCCTTGGCTCCCAGGCTTGGTAATACATAGTGCCTGACTCCTCAAGAGCAAGCATGTCATACCCACACTGCACACCCAGGTATTTTCTGGACCTGATGTATTTTCTCTGTGGACCTAGAACAACTTCACCATTTTTTATAAGTTTTTCAGTATAAAATACCAGAGGAGGCAGTGTTGCAGTCCAGCAGTTTGATATTTCGGCAGAAATCTGAATCTGTGTGTGGTGTGTTCTGGCACAGGGGATGAGCTTGAGGACACATCCTGGTGGCATAATGTTGGGGGCTTGGTCTGAGCTGTCCCCAGATAGAACTCAAATTTCAGCTCAAGGAGAACAAATTTTGTTTCTTTTTTTTTTTTTTCCCCCAAAAATGCTGTGTGAGAACATAAATCACAGCCTGAGACCAGCAAATGAGCAGAGGATTAAGTTATTTGATGGTAGAGAAGCAGCCAGTGTTGGTTGTTTCCCCACTCAGATGCAGGGGACAAGTAGCTGGGGAAGGAGCAGTATTCAGAGCTTTCTCAGATCATGTCCTAGCTTTTATTTTTCATTCCCAGATCAGAAGCTAAATGTCACATGAGAAACTCATTGGTGGACAGGAGTTCTTGGCCTCACAAGGAGCAGTGGCCATCTTACAGTTTGTGAATATTGTCTTGATCCTGTGTCACGGTGGACTACAGTCAAACGCCTTCACCCTCTTTTGCTCCCATTCTCCATCAAGAAGGCAAGCACAGTTTGGGAAGTCAGCCCATATTCTATCCATTGCTTGCTTATGAATTTGAATGAAATAACTAGCTCCAAAATAAAGGATAACATGTTTTGGAAGGAGAAGGCTGAAGTTCAAGCACTGGCATATTGTTCTATTAGAAAATTGCAATGGTTTTGCATAACATTTAGCAAAACCAGTTTCATTTTAGGATTGACTGAAGCAAGTTGTACACCATAATTGTAGTATGATAAATAGAAATCACAGTATTTGTTCTTGACAGGCATCATTTAAGCTAAAGGAGAATAAAATTCATTTTTTTGGTATTACCAAGATTTTAAAGTTCCATCACCAGAGCACACATGTAAGAGATATTCAAAAGATATGGTGAAAGTTAATGAAATTTAAGCTTCTTATGATAGTTTGATCTGTATATATATATATAAGGACGATGGGGACACATGGCTGAAATATAGCTGAGGAGGGAACATATCTCTTCAAGGGTTTCAGAAAGCAATATGGAAGGTACAAGAGTGCATGGGCTTCTATGGCAGTTGTATAAAGAAAAAAGTTATATAGGGTAAAAGTCTGGGGAAGGAACTATTTATTCTATGTCACTTAGGAAATATTTGTTTGAATTATAAATCACCTCCTGGGGAAATGGCTTAAAATACATTCGGGTGAGATTAAACATGCAGTAGATTTTAAGCAACTGAGTGTAAAACTGAATTGTCAAAACCACCTCCATGGCTCCCTGACCCTGGACACATTGAAAAGCTGCAGAGACCCCTGGTTTTGTCCATAACATGGGTGGGTTTTGTGACAGGACCTTAGTGTTGCTTTGCCATCTCTTCCACCCTAGTGTCATCTTCCCTCCTGGAATAGCTGTTTGGGCTGGCTGGTTTTTTTGAGTGGGAAGAATTAGATGATAGAAAGTCACAACAGGCTGTCTTTTGCTGTTTGAGCTGAGCGATAGAAAATTCTGAGGAGAGAAACATATCTGAAGTTTCCCATTCCTGCAGAGCCTAGGCTCTCCCCTCTGCAAGTGAACTGTATCTCTGCTGTATCTGGGCTTCACCCCAGCAGTCCTGAACCCCTGGAGGAGGCAACAATGTCTGCAACTCCTGTTTATTGTACATCACTGTTACTAGAGCATGCTCCAGAACCCAGGAGATGTGCATTCCCTCTGTGAAGAGGGAAAAAAAAAATGGAGAAAGAGGCATTAAACCTCATTCAGTATAACAGAGTGAATACTTCTGAGTATATAGGTGTATATGGGAGCTTAAATCTTAATCACTAACTTGTGTATTACTTTGGCAAGTCACAGGAAAGGTTTTTCACCAGCACCCAGTCCAAGAGCAAAGATGAAATCAAGCTGGGAGATTGAATGGAGGCACCTTGTCTCCACAGGCTCATGCAACCCACGTCTTGCCAAGGTAGCTTGGATACATGAAGGAATTACTCACAGAAATGCGAGTCTCTGTCTAAGGCAGGGCAGCAGTATGAAATAAGTAGGTGGGCTTAGTGCAGCATCTAGTGGACGAATGTCCACATCACAAAAAAACTTGTGTTTCTGCCTGACTATTGCAGGAAGAATCCACAAGGGACTGTGGAGAAGAGCTAAATCCACTTTAGCTGTAAAAGGCATCATTCTTCCTAATAAAGCATACTGGCTAATGGAAGAAGCTCATCCTAATATTACCCATTTTATAAATGTGAAATAGATAAATAGAGAACCAGAGGCAACATAGATTGATTTAAATGAAAGTGAATTAAATCACGGGTTATAATCATGAATTAAATCAGAAGCAGGAAATCTTCAGTTAAACTGTGATTTTTAAATTTTGTTTGCATTTTATGTCCTAAGGAATCTTCCTCAATGACTGGTCCAATGACTTAAATGTAGTGAAGTGCAGACAGATACAGTTTTTACACAAAACTTGACTCTCCCTATTTCCTAGTGAGAAGAATGCATTTAGAAGGGTGTGTGATACCTACACATTCATTGAATAAATTACATCATTTATAAGATATATTGTCTGTCTTATTTTTTTGATTTTTACATTGCATTTGAATTTAACTGGTTGCTAAGTTAATTAGAAAGTGGTGGATTGAAAATCTGATATGTTGGTGTCTAACAGAGCAAATAGGTAATCAGTGGGATTTTCAAAACCAATAAGCAGCCAGGCCCTTCATTCTCAATAACATAAATATATCTGAACTAAATCAGAATTAGGAGCCTAGTCTTGGTAGATAGTTTTCAAAGGCTCACATTTTTAGGTACTTTAAAAAACTGGCCATGTGTTCTTTAAATTTTAGTTATTGTGGATCTCATATTCTCCTATCTGGCATTTATTTAAAAATTGGAAGAGGAGAACAGCATGTCTGCTAATTCATTTCTGAATCATTTTCTCAGATTTCAATGGATTAATTCACAGGAGGAAAATATTCCCACTGCATCTGATAATAAATAGAATCTAAAAGAAATGAAGGCAAATGCTTATTTACACAACAAAAGCAGAAAGTACTGGCCCTTGGAAAATGTAAATATTTACATTCAGTCTTTTGTAAAAACTACAATACAGGGTAATGCGACTTATTTATGAAGTTTACGCTGTCATAAAAGGAGCAGTTTCTCAGTTTCAGCTATGTCATTATGGAAAAAGGTAGTACTCCTTAACTCCTTAGAATCTGGAGATGAATCACTGGTGCAATACACTTTGTTATTTCTTTAATTGGTTGTAGTAATTTTAGTAAGTCTAGGCTTAGCGTAAGTTGTCATGAGTCATAATTTTAATATTTTTATATTTAAAAATAAAAATATATTCAACTTAAAATCTTAAATACCTGATTTTTAAAAATTGGAGGTTTTAGGTTTTTAGTTTTAGAAAGTTTACCAGCCCTGCTGAGCACTGGGCCATTATGGACCAATGCCTCCTTTGCCCCATATCTTGTCTCTGGATGTGAAGTCCTTCCTCATCAGGGCCCCAAGCACACATTGGACATACTCATCAACTTCCCCCAGCCTTGGGCATACACACTGTCTGGAAGAGGGAACTTGATGATGGAGACTGTATAGAGGGTGTTTTCTTTCCCTCATCCTCTCACCTGTGGGCAGACCACCAGGGAATGATGTCCACTGGCTCATTGAGTACCTCAAGTGAGCAGAGTGCTGTGGCAGCTGCTCTGCTCAGATTACCCGTCTTGTTCCCTAGCAACATATTTTTGATTCTGTGGCACTTGTACCATTTTTCATTTCTCACTTGTGCCTTCACCATGCCCCAATCAGTTGGTTTTCTCATTTTCCTCTTCTTTCATCTTTTCTCTCCCTGGGAGATCTTTATGGTACAATAACAGTAGGAGAGTTTGTTTAAGGAGAGCGTGTGATCACAGCCACTTTCTATGATCTTTCTGATGTCTACAAATTCGTCATGGATTCCATTCTCTTCTTAAACCAACCTCGTCTAAGTCATCAAAACTATTGTTAAAATGCAGTGGTGTCCATAGCATTGTTTTATTACATCAGACATGGCTATGATTGCCATAAATCTATGATAAAATGAATAGATATGTGAGTGAGGGGTACCCATGGACATCATTTACTTTGACTCTAGCAAGACTTTTGACATGCCTCCTCTTGTATGCAGGTTGGGATGTTATTGTTTGGATGGCTGGACAACTAGATGAGTAACAAACTGGTTGAGTGATCAGACTTAGAGGGTAGTGGTTAGTGGGTCACTCTCTACTTTGAGACTGGTGACAAATGTAGTCTCACAGGAGTCTCTGCTGGAACCTGTCCTCTTTATCAGTTGATCTTTGTCAACAAACTGGAGATGAGGAGCACATGTTCATCAAGTCAGGAGTCACCACTGTGGGGGGAGAAATTGACGTGCTTAAGGGCAGGGCTGCCATCCACAGGGACCTGGATGATCTGGAGGATGAGTCCAACAGAAACCTAAAGAAATTCAACACATATGAACAGGATTAGAGACGGGCTTCCCAGGGAAGTGATTATTTCCCTCTTCTCAAAGCTTGTTAGACCCCATGCACCTTCCAGCACAAGGAAGATGTTGATAAATTCAAGCAAGTTTAACAGATGTCCACCAAGATGGTCAGAGTTGGAGGATTTTGAGGAGATACTGAAAGACCCAGACTTGTTCAGCCTTTGAAGGGATGGCTTCAAGGACCTAACCACAGACTCAAACGATTACAAACTGGTCCTCAAGGAGATGGAGTCAGGCTTTTCACAGTGCCACATGGTGGAAGGACAAGAGATAATTGGCATATATTGAAATGAGATAGGTTCAGAATGAATATAAGGAGAAACTTTCACCACTGGAACAGCCAAGCAATGGGACAGGTTTCCCAGAGAGACTGTGCAGTCTCCATCCTTGGGATTTTTCAAGATTTAGCTGGATAAACCCCTGAGTATCCTCATCTGACTTCATAGCTGATCCTGCTCTGAGTGGGAGTTTGGACCAGAGATCGCCTGAGGTCCCTTCCAACACGAATTATCCTGTGATCCTGTGATCTAAATTTCTTCACATTAAATAATGCATGGCATAGAACATTCCTTGCTCCTAGTAAAAACACCCTGGTCTTCTGTCTTCCTTCCTGCAAAAAAAGAAACATTTTTAGAACTGTCAGATTTTCTCATGGTATGAGAAATGTGTCTGCACTGAAAAATGGCAATATATTCCATTGTACAATATAGCTGTAAGAAACTTCTACAGAAACATCTAATATCAGGAACGGTCTGTTCATAAGAACTATGTTTCTTAGTCTTGAGATATTTTTCAGTTTATCTTTCTTTAGAACAGAGTAGTGGAAGCTAAAATTAACCCTTCTTTGGTTGTAGGATGTTTCTAACCTACATAATTTCAGAGAAATACTTTAAAATATGACCTGCAGGCACCCTGATGTCTCAAATAAGAGGAACAGATTATGGGTAGAGTTTCCACTCCTGCTTAAACTCCTCCATAGGGTCAAATTTCAACTGGTTGATATCACTGCATCAAAGTCTGCCCAAGAACAGTTGGTAGGAGTCTGCCCAAGAACAGTTGGTAGGAGACTCCAGATGGGTGTTTCTGGCTGTGATATTCATAATGGATCAGCAACCACAGTAGTAGATATAATTCTCCCACAGCTACCAAATCCTGTTCAGCTTCTCGTCTTTATGTTCTGGTGCCAAGATGTGACACAAGCTTCATGATATTCTGGCGGAGACGGGATGTGCCAGCAGGGAGGGAAGAGCAGACTGCCTGGGACATGGAGGGAAGGGTACAGGTGGCAGGAGAGAACAGTTGACAGAGCCTCAGGATGTCAACCTACATTCACATGGCTGCAACGTCACCTGCAGTTACAGAAGCCCTGCAAATAGCTCTCTTAATTTAAAGGCAGCTCAGGTTTACAGGCATAAGGCCCTCCCAGATTGTTACCCAAATATGGGACATGAAGTGGTGGGGAATCTTCAGGGTGATCAGTTCATCCTAGGAAAGTTGCTTTTACCAGTAGCCAGAAATCCCATGTGGATGTTAGAGGGAGGCTCAGCTGTGGCTTTGTGATTCAGCCCTTGGTTGTAAGACAGTTTCCCACCTTCTGACTCTTGTCTGCTTTCCAGCACGTGCCTGGCTCAGCCTGACTACTCCAATTTATAGAATAGCACCCTTTAAAGCTAGACAGTACCTTCGGTCTGGCATTGGTATGTGGAATATTAACACAGATAATTCCCCTTGAAGCTGAGTAGTTTTTCCTGGTACATTGATGGAGGGTTTTGACTGCGTGAGCATCCTTAAACTCTGAGAGGCTGCATACATGCTTTTTGTTGACACTTATTCTCATGTCCTAAATTGTTTAAATCTGTTGTTACACATAAAGATGCAGTGAGGGGAGTAAAACTGAAGCCATATATTGGTTTTATCACTAGCAGTATTCTTCAAAGCATATAAAAGCATCTTCTTGTAAGGTACATATGCAAGCATATAAATTGTGTGCTAATAGTTCAACAATTTCTTTATTAACTCTCTGCCACAACTATAAAATAACTTGTATGTCACATTGACACCAGAAGCAAGCATAATTTCCAGGTAAACAGCTGTCTAAGTACTTGTCCAGGAAATTTATGTAACTTTAGCTCCTTCCTATGGTTGAAAATGCAATAGTCTAAAACAGACACCACCGTTACATATTCTTAGCAAAAGAGATATAATTATTGGTTGTGGCTGGAAGTTGATCTTATTCAGAAAAGTGGTATCATATTAAAAGAACAGAATTGCAACATTTCTGTTAACCATCCAGAGTAAAACAAGCTGTTATATATATTCACAGCTGAATGAATCTGTTTCTTTAAACACTGTAATTTTCAATAATACCTGCAGATCAGTTATTTAATTTTTAAGTTATATATATATATAGATATATCTATTTTTCACCTCTCCAGAACAATTTCCGTAACAATTTTCATTGGTCTAACTTTGATTACTACTCCTTTGGGGAGGTATTGTCATCTCTTATACATCAGTATACACATTCGTAGCAATTGGTAAATAGCAGACAGAAATAATATGATTAAGAGTAGAAACATAGGCTGGATGTACACCGACATTCACCTTTGAGAAATGTAGGAAAATTCATATGTTAGGGAGTGGCAGAAATAACCTAAAAGAGATATTTATCAGAGGACAGAAGTCTTTAAAACAGTAATGTTGAAATGGAAGTAGAGGTAATAATAACAAAAGCTAAAGACCACAGTTCTGCACATTCATCTACATATATGTAAGGATTTGAACTCAAGGTCAAGTTACCACAGATTAATATGATGTCACGTGTCTGTTGAGCATGTGATTGTCTGTGCCTGTGCTCTTGTCGTGCGGTAAATATGAGGTAATGCAATTTAATTTCATTTCCAGTAAAAGAGGAGTTTGCCATAGATTAAGAGTAAACATGTGGACTGTTACCACAATTCATTTGAGGCAAAATCAATTGTTAAATTAAGGTAATATGGCAATCGATCTGAACATTGAGTGTTTGCAGACTTAAATGTTAAAACAGTCACAATAGAGCACTCTCTGGCAAACTACAGGAGAATGGTCAGCAGTGGTGCCGAAGATGGTGTTTGGTGTTTGAATGTCCCAGAGCAAGAGTAGAGCTATGTCCTTTTGTGCAGTAGATTAGTGAGAAGCACCATTCTACAAATCTGGAGATCCTGGGTGCCACCTCTCAGCTGGCTCCCTGGGACCTGAATACGTTTCCAGCTTAGTACCAGGACCCATTTTTATAAAAACCCACTGTTAGTCTCACTGTGCACATCTTTAGCTTCCCAGCTCATTCAAGGGTCCTGGTTCTCTCGCTGTACACATTGCATAAATTTTAATTCACTCTTTGACTGGCTTTTGAAGCCAACCAAGCATGCTAGAGCAGGTCCCTGATGGGACACCACCCTAGAAGTGCTAGAGAAGAAAGTGCACAGTTTGGACACTATACAGTCCTCCAGCACAGAATATTTTGTATCCTCAGACACAGATGTCACCAGAATGCAACACAGATTTTCAGTGTCATGAAAAACCCAAGATCAAGTGCTGTGTAGTGTGGATGTGTCTTGTTTGAATTGTAGGGGAAGAGTCCTGAACAGTTTCAGTATGAGGTATGATGCATTTCTTAGCCTGAGTGGATGCAGTTGGACATATATTCTTTTCAGAAGGGTCTAGAGTATGCCTAGGAATCATGAACTTAGCCACATTTTTTTTTTTTTCATTGTCCAGACACCAAGTCTCACCTTGATTTAATTATTTAAGATTTAATCTGGATTCTTTAATTTCTTTCTAGAACCAGCGTCTAGGTCAATACCTGGTAGCAGCAATGTGGTGATCATCATGCCTACAATTCACAAACGTCTTAAGAACCTTCTGGGTGACCCCAAGTCCATCAGTTCTTTTGGTGAATCCTTTCTAAATTATAGAGTGTTTCATTTACAATCATTCATTAAATGTCTTTCATAGTCACTTATGCCATAACAATACATTAGAAAGAAGAAAAGAGAACATTAAATTCTCACAATATTTCTATAAAGGAATAAGTTACTGAACTGGAAAAAAATGTAGTTGGGACTTTTAAGTAATGCTGTTCTTTAGAATCGACCCTAATCTCCACCATGAAGTGATAAATGGATGCTAAAGTCTAAGTATATTATCATAGGAAAGTCTCCTTGAAAGTCATTTAACAGCTAATCATTTGTTAAGGTCAAACATTACCACTTTCTCATGGGAGAGAAGTAGATATCCCATCTGATTTTCCTATTGAGAAACAATTTTAGGAACATGTCCAGATTCAAGGAAACACCCCTTCTCTAACACTTTTCCTGATTTCGAATTTATCTCAATTTGGTTTGGCCAATATCTATCCCAAGTGCAACAGAGGTGTCACATATTTGGGAGAAACAGAGTACATTGTTTTCTTTTTCTTTCAGTTACAGAAAAGCCTGACTATGGTACCCCCACTGCCCAAATACAATTTTGCAATATGGTTAAGGGGAAAGGGTATGGAACTCTGGGACAACCAGGGCACACAAGTGGACTCTTCAGTCTCTAGTTCAGGCCATCTTCATTTATTGAGTCTCCTCAAGCTCTATACTAAAGATCATCTGACGATACTTATCTATTTCACTCAAGCGTAAAGACAATCTATGAGAGGTGTCCTGCAAATTTTAAGCAGCTCTGTGAGTAAAGTCTACAGTTAGACGAAATGATTTGGGCATTCATGGAGGCATAGGTGCACAACCTGTTTTCCATCTTAACTCACTTTTCCACACTCTAAGCTGTAGTCATGCCTTAGAGGAATCAAATTTCATAACAAGGAGCTGAACACTATAAAAGGATGTGATTGTATCATGATACTGCTTGAAACCTATTTTTTATTCTCGTGAATGAAAGCAGTTTCCTTCCAGAGTGGAAAGGAACATATGAATGTAGGCAAGATGATGACTCACAGCTGTAAAATTGCTCACATGCATAACATTCATGAGCATGAAGGTCTGACCGCAGTCAGTATGTGGCTGCAGTTCTTGTAGATGTGTACAAGCCAGCCAGCACCAATAATGCTTTTGCTGAGGCAGCCCAGACATGGGCATAGGCTGCGAAACCCACTCAAGCAGCAGTGCGAGGATTTGGGTGGCCAGACCTCACTGGGTGATGGTTCCCATGTCTGTGCTGCTTTCTGTACTTGGGTTTAGCTAGCTTATCTCCCAAGCGGCACAGTTTTGTTTGCACTGTAGTCCTGACTCTGACTGGTACAGCTATATTTTCAAAGGTTTTATTAAAAGAAACATTCGAGAGGTATTTTGGTCCAGACAATATGCAAGTAAGAATCAGATGAGAGATCATGGCTTTGCAGAGATGTGAAGTGGGGTAGATGGACAAGGGAAGGAAGGGAAGGAATGGGAGAAGAAGGATACAACTTCATCCCTTTTAACAGAAAATGACAAAACTCTTCACCCATTTTCCAGATAAGGAAAGAAATAGGCAGTTTTCACTTTATAAGAAGCTTTTAAAATGACATATTTAATAAACAAAGTAACCTTAGAAATCTGGAAAGGGAGAGTGGCATTCTCTGTTGAAGTGGAGGAAGGAGCTGGAAGAACCTGACAGGGTTAATGAAGATGAAACAAATCATTCCAGCCAGCAAGATTGTTGTGTAGAAACCACATTAAACCACACAGACTTTTCTGTCACACAGTGAGCTGGTCGGGGCGACAATGCTTGCTTATTTATTTGTTTATTTATTCAATTTATAAGAGGCTCTGGTCAGCACACTCCCTTAGGGCACATATAATAAAAACAGTACATCAATTAAATAGCGATGTTTACAGCATTGACAGAGTGCCTAACGAAGGACTTTGAATTACTTCAGGCCTGTCCCTTTGGAGAATACTCAGCTTGTAGTTCTCACACATCTGGAAGGTTTGGAGGAGAAAAAGGCTGCATGAATACATGGATGTACCTTGAAGCACAGTTTGAAGAACAGCAGGAGCTTCAGCTGTTGTCTTATAGCTGTCAGGGAAGTGAATTCTCCAGTTTGGAGCCCTACATGAAATAAACCTGAGATTTTTAAAGCTATTTATGTACCTACAATCACAAGTAGGCACTAGTGGGTGTTCTTACTTGCCCTGTTTTTTAATTTTAATTCCAAACTTGTTCAGCCTACAAGTGAAAATCCCACGAGGTACCAGACTGCATCTAACATTAAAAATCTGGGCCTTGGTAGATTACTGTTACAGCATTAACAAGTTGGGAGAGAGGCAGCCTCTGAGGTCTCTTTTATAGCTATTTGGTCAAGTGCACTTAGACGTAGAAGTGTTGTTTATTAAGTCTGCCATATAACAAAAATATGCCCTGAGGGTAATAAAGAGTTAACTAAACAAACCTCATATACCACTCTGTTATATCCCACATGTGTCCCGTGTTCCTCTTTCCGACTTGTGTTGACTGTTTTCTCCACTTTGTAAGGCCAATGCAGAGTTAGTGTGGCCAGTGGCCATGAAGGATAAATGGCACTCTCAGGACAACTCTCCTGTTTCTCCGAAGGCAGTTTTTGTAGAGTGGTGGTGGATCCAACCAGGGTGTCCCATCTTGTAGTCCTTCTATTCATGCAGTCTAAGTGGTTCCTGGACAAGAAAGTTTTATTTTCATTCTCAAACACCAACTCTCTGACAACAGGTCCGCAGGTATCCATGGGGAGGCCACAGGGAAGGGACCTGTCTAAATGCATAAAGAGAAAGCAAAGAGACAAAATCTAATTAAATCTGACTCTAGACTTTTCTCCTCAGATACCTTTAGACACAAAAGCCAGCATTATCCTAAAGGCTTAATGATTTGTGGTGCCTCCTTTTTGGGATTTCCAACTTGAAATACCCCTGGGGTTGACTTTTAAAAACAGCTGTGCACTCTTAGTTACGAGCAGAGTTACAGATGCTCTGCGCTGTCAAAGTCAGTCAGACCTACAGATGTTCTGCACCTACAAAATCAGACCAAAAGCCTTTTGGCTCAGGCACCCTAAAATCAGGGGCTACCTCTGCACAAGGTTACATTAGCCCAGCTCAGTTTCTGTACCTGTAAAACTGGACAGATGATGTTTAATTGCCTAGCTCAAAGAGGTTTTGTGAAGATCAATTAGCTAATGCCTATAAAGTGCTCTGCATGTATCCGGCACAACCGCTGTTGTGGCGTAGCACTACCCATCCTCGCCATGCTCAGTAGGAGCACTGTTGCTTTAAAAAGGGAGCTTGTCCAAGCTCTCCTCCTCCACTGGATCTAAGATGGATGCTCCTGCTGCAGCACAGCCTGTAAGCAGACTTTGCCCAGCCTGCTTTTTCTGTTTTTCCTGGAAGCTTGCTCCAGACAAGTCAGCTGCACTGCAGACTGAGCAGAAGCAGGAGGGCAGCTCTCCCCAGGTAAGCTACCACCACCACAAAGCTGCTCATTCCCACACCTGGACGGGGCAGCACCAAGGATGCTGCCATCCTGAGAATTATGGTCCTCTCCGTCCGTGTCTCTAGCTGGCTCACAACAGCTCTCAGCCAGGCAAGAGTCAAACAGCCCTGGGCCTCTTCTCTCTTACACTTCTTTCCTGGCTGACTGGCATTAATTTAGTTACCAGGAGGACAGGGAGACTCCTGTTCCCACACCCAAAGCTGATCTCGTGCACGTTCCTTTGCATTAGCATCACCTCAGTGGACGCATTCCTGAATGACATGGGAGCTGCCTGCAGCATGATGGTCCTGAGGCTGTGCTGGGGCCCGGCAGCAGACTTTTCACCCTGTGGTGAGGAATTGGTCTTCGGTCACCGGAGAGAGCTGAGGGATTAGCTCAGAAGGGTTCTGCAGGCTCTTGTAGGCCTGCTGCCACCGGGAGCAGTTTAAGCTGCATTGGCTCCTTTCCCTCAGAAATGCATTGATTTTCCACTAAGTTCCTCTTCTCTGAGGCATTAAAAATGTCATCTTTAGAGGACTGCAAACTGGGCACTCCAATAACTCTTCAAAGTTTAGCTTTATTTCATCTTATTATTCCCATTCCCATGGGTGCTCTGAAGGAAACATTCCCTCTGTATAACATTCATTTTACAAAGGTCTTTCTTCCCCTGCCTCCTCCCCGAGTGGTGGAAGTAGGAGATGTTCCTGATCAACACAGAACTGGAGGCAACATGCTTTTCCTTAATGACTTTGATTTACAGGACTGATTCTCCTTGGCCAACAGTAACAGACCCTGCTAATATTCCCACAGCCCTGGGGACAGAGAGCACTTGTGCAGTGCCAGCAGGGTGGAAAATCCCTGCCCCGACTTTTAAAGGCATTTTAGAAAGAGAAGGGTGCTGTAAAGTGCCAGTGGTCAGTGGTCAATGGGAAGGAGCAGAACAGGACCTTTGTATTCAGCCTGTGCTTCTCCCTGAACACACTGCAGCAGAGGGTCGAGCAAGGACTGAAAGCATCGCAGGAGTGCCTGTGCCATGAGAGCACCTGTCCCAAAACTCCCATGAATGAGAGGACTGAGGATTTCCAGGCAACCCCAGATTAAATTCTCTTCTTATCCATCTGGTTTTTGTGACCTGCAAGGCTTTGCAGTCTCACTTTTAAAGCCGTGACGATGGGCATCAGCCTATGGAGGCAGGGACAAGCTGTTGGCTGTGCTACAATATTAAAACCACAAAAGCAACACCCTCCCAGCTTTCATGGAGTAACCTTTTCTTTTCCCACTGTGAAAAACTGATCAGGCTATGGAGCAAGACATAGAGGAACAGTTGAGAGGAGAAAAAGTCTTTCAGAGGCATTTTTCTTCAATGGTCCCTTGCCGTTATTAGCAGCTCAGCTGTTTGGCCTCTCTGTGGGGTTTGGAGTCAAGGGCAGCCCCCTCTCCAAAAAGAAAAAGATAGGCATTGATGGTTTTCGCTTGTCGACAATGGTTGTTTCACAGTTGTGGGATAGATGCATTTAACAGAGGGATCTGCAATCTCTGTTCCCCAGATTAACCTGTCAGGGTCATGTAAAAGGATCCTGTGTGCCTAATGTGTCCAGGGCCAATGTCTATGGCCCGTTCTGAGCACACTGGGGGTAGAAAAGCCAGCAAACAGAGAGCCTAAGCAGATGTTGTCATAGGGCTGTTTCTGACACAGTTTTGTTGGAATTTTTTTGGAAAATGCTGTAGAATTTAACTGTGACCACAATTGCATCTCTTATTTGCTTTCCACTGACATTGGAGTGAATGAAGTTTAGGGTCTGGGTTTTTCTTGGTTTGGGTTTTATTTTATGGAATGAGAATTTCATAGCTGAAAAGCCATTAGATGCTAAAAGCTGTGAGAATAGTGGCATTTGCCAGAAATGAACACAGAGTTTCCTGTTAAGAAAATCTGAGGAAAATCAGTGACAATCTTCCTGACTGCTGAGAACTGCTGGAAAACACTCACTTTTAATGGGAAATGGGAAAAATGGATACATTTATATATAGAAAAATTGTAAAAAAAAAAAAAAAAAAAGCGAACATCTGGCATCTGGTAAATCAGTCCTTCCTTCTTCATATATCGGAGAATTTCTGAGCAAAAGAAAATCCTTACAGAGGAAACCGAAGGTGTTCTCCTGCTGTTTCTAGCACATGTGGCAACAGCCTGGGTTCATCTCTGACACGAAATGTGTGTCTTGATTAGCACCCAGCCAGGGTGCCTGCACACTTACCCATAGTAAATCTTAACAATAATAATATGGAGCAAGTAATGTAAGACTACAAAATAGGATTTGGTTTTAGGCTTGGTCCATTTATTCATTTATTTATTTTTGTCTGCCTGAAATTATAGCTTTGTTTAATGACTTTCTTGCAAAAAGCTAGTAATGTTGTGAAAAATTCATTTCTCCAAAGTGCCAAAAAGCTGGACCTTCTCGTGAATTGCGATGCATCATCAGTTTTATTTTTACTTCTGCTTTCATCAAGTCCTTTTCCTTTAGGCTTATCATTCCTCTCTAAATAGTAGTACCATATGACACAAAAAATGAAGGCTGGTTTCCGGTGGTTCCTCTGTGGAGCTGCCAGCAGCAGTGTGAACTTCTCAGTACTAGAGATGGTAGTATAGGCACTAGCTTTCCAGTAAAAGCAAATGATGGGAATGGCATTTGAAAATCAATGCCAGGCCCTTATGAAACACTTTCAGGAAATGGTCAAGGTAATAATAATGATTTTTTTACTTGATTTTTTATTTGTTTTTGATTTTGTGATTTCTTCTGTCTCCTAACTTTTATTTAGATCATAACAACATTTCACACATGAGTCTTAAAAGAAATCGACTCCTTATTTTCCTTCAGCCAAGTATAGTCCTTATTGACTTCCCACCTACATGGACCATTAATGATCACCAAAATTTGAATTTCATATGATCCAAAGACAATGAGGTCTAAGCAGTGTATGTATCTTCTCGGTAACCAGAGACACATTTCTTGAAAGTGGACTTCCCCTTTGAAACTCTTTTTGGGGTTGTAACACACTGTGCTCCAGCTAGTCTAAATCCCAGGAAGAATTGCTTCCAAGTACTTTTTATTGAAGTCCATATCCTGAGCACCCTGGAATTTGTCAGAGGAATGGCACATGTAAAGTTCAATATAAATAAATGGCCTGAAAGCAATAGCATGAAATACAAATGTAAAGTCCAATTGCATGAATACCAAATGTGTATTGATTAGACAGGCAGCATAGAAGGATGGGGTTGGGTACAAATGAATCCCAGAGTGAGTCTCAGTGAAAAATGTGAGGCTATTGCAAAGCTAATATAAAAAACTTGGGCTATATTTAGAGAGCTACTGTAAGCAAGAGATGGAAGGAATTATTCTGCTGGGCAATGTCATGGCTTGGATACACACTTTGAGAGGAGTGGAGAGATTTTAGAGGAAAAGGCCAAGGACATTAAGGATTTTAGAGTATATGAGCTATGGTGAAGTTTGAAAAAATTAAGCAGAACAAGTTGGGATAATCAATAACCATCCTCAAATATATAAAAGCGGTTGTTATAACAATGACTGAGATCTATTAGGATACACCTTTTCATTATGGAAAAGAGACCAGTTAGAGAGGATACAGCACCAGTTTCTGAAATCATGAGTGACACAGAGATGAATAGGATATGACTGTTCCTTGTTTCTATCATTGAAAGATTTTGAGACAGCTGATAAAGATATCAGGAGCAAGATTCAAAATAAACAAAAAAAGGAGAGATTGTCATAGGAGAAGTGGAAGGCCTGAGGAATTTTCACCAAAGGATGTTATGGAAGTAGAATTTTACATGGATTCAAGGGGAGACTGGAAAATTACTGGAAAATTACTACCAGTTATTGTGCTTCCTACTGGGGGAGTCCCACCTGCACACAGCAGGAAAGACATGCGTGCAAAGCTGGTGGCCATGTGTAGGAGTGTGGCCGGGCTTATGCCTCTATTTAATGCATATAGTAAATATATGTATGAAACTTCAGTGCATATTGTCATAACTGAGCTAGCTAGTTTCATGCTAGCAACAGTGCAGTAACACAAAATTCAGTCAAGGCTAAGCCCTTTTCTGCCCCAGCAGTCTGGGTGAACACTGAAGTTCTTAGTCCTCAGTGAGCTCTAGCGTGTGGTGGCTAAACTGATCATTTCAAGTTCATTTAAGTACATGTGTATTACACTATAATCACTTGAAGAAATCAGTGGGTCTACATAGTGACATTAAAGTGAGGTATATATATTCTGCATGTGCTGTGTGCATGTTTTCACTCTGTGTCGGCAGGACCTGGCCTTTATTTCTGTTTAATTTGTCACAGAAATCTTAAAACTTCTAACACAAGATATAAATAGGAATCTTCAGAAAAGCAAAGCTATTTTGTAGCTGTTGATGACTGGCAGTAATATGCTTGTTTTTTTCCTTCAAGCTGATATTTAATTCAAGTAATTTTTCTCCTTTCTCTCATTTTTATTTTAAATTTATACCTGGCTAAAGAAGTTACTTTAAAAAATTATATGCAGTTGGTGACTTTGTAAATGATTTAACAGATCAAAATTATTCTCAGAAATAATTCAGAGAGCTTTCCACACTGTAAAATTATGCTGGTAATGTGGCACTTTAAAATGTGTAAACACTTATCAACATGAGTACTTTTTGCAAAATTCCCATTAACTTAAAAATCGCTGTTTATATGACTGTGGACTTAGAGATATGGGCATTTAATTGGAAGGCATTATCTCCATCTTCATGTGGAGAGATTGAGTCATATAGTGCTTTCTAAGCTGCCTACCACATCTGAATTCATGATGCATAGGTGTTTTTCAGAGCTTCCGGGCTGTCCTCTGCTTATCTATCTGCCTTCATGCTGTGATCTCAAGGTGCTCGAGAAGAACTTTCTACGTTCATGAGTTGCCCATGCCTTTGTCAGCTCTAGGTGAAGTGAAGCAGCTCTTCACCAGCAGGCTCTGCTGCTGGCAGGAGCCAACTGGCAGCTCATCTCTGTCTATACACAGAGATTTGGGAAAGCGAACCAGCTGCCACAAGCCACCGTGTGAGATGCAGCAGCTGCTGCTCAGGACAGTGGAAGAGGTGGGTCCCAGCAGTCACAATGGCATCTCACAGAAGTAGCAAACCTATCTCTACACAGTTGTCCCCAGGGCTCTCTGTCCCACCTCCACCCCAGTGGTGCTATCCATCTCCTTCTTATGCCAGGATTGGCCCAGATGTAGTCTAGTCATCGAGCCTCTGGACATAAAAAATAGTCGCCTTATCACCATCTCTAAGACAGGAGGTGAAAATTGAAACTCATATTACCTCTTAGTGCAGGTTCAAACATAGCATTTCATGAGGTGTGGACAGATCACAAAATAGCAGATCCTCCATCAATTTTAGCTGCTCTTGAGCCGGTATCCAGTGACGGTGGGGTCTTTCCTGAATGGGCTTCAATGATGTGCGCTCGCAGCCCAGAAGGCCAGCTGTGTCCTGGGCTGCATCAGAAGTGTGGCCAGCAGGTCGAGGGAGGTGATTCTTCTCTACTCTGCTCTCATGAGCCCCCACCTGCAGTGCTGTATCCAGCTGTGGGGCCCCCAACATAACAAGGACATGGACCTGCTTGAGCGGGTCCTGAGGAGGCCACGAAGATGATCAGGGGGCTGGAGCACCTCCCCTGTGAGGACAGGCTGAGAGAGTTGGGGGTGTTCAGCCTGGAGAAGAGAAGGCTCTGGGGAGACCTTATGTGAGTGCAGTGATAGGACAGTTTTAAACACAGAGTGTAGATTTAGATTAGATATAAGAAAAATTCTTTACTGTGAGGGTGGTGAAACACTGGCACAGGTTGCCCAGAGAGGTGGTAGATGCCCCATCCTTGGAAACATTCAAGGCCAGGTTGGACGGGGCTCTGAGCAATCAGATCGAGTTGAAGATGTCCCTGCTCATTGCAGGGGGGTTGGACTAGATGGCCTTTAAAGGTGCCTTCCAACCCAAACTATTCTATGATTCTATGATAATTGTTCCAAAGGCAGGTGGATTTTCAGAGAAACTAAGCCCAGGCTTCTGATACACACCAACAGACAAATATCAGCAAAATAAAGGCTTGTCATCTCCACTATTCGCCAAAATGACCAGCTCACAAAAAGTGCAGACATAGCTGAGATCCTTGAAATATCTAAGTGGAGTCCCTCCAAATGACAGTACAGCTGTGAAAACTTTGGTTTAGACTAGAAGTTTGAGACTGTTTTGTTCTTAAGGAACATGTGACAGAGTTGTGTGCAGTCATTTCTATTTTGATAGGGGATCTTTCAAGTTTGTTTTATATTTATATTCTCTGGTTCGTTTTGTATGTGCTGCCTGTGGTGTAACGAGCCTTTTCCCTTTTCTGTTTCATCTAATATGATTCTTTGAGAAGACAACTTCTCTTTAATCACTGTCAGAGACAGGTTTAGTTTTTAGGAGGCTTGATTAGTGTACAGGGAATTCAGACAAGAGCAACAGAGAAGGTGATTTTGAATTCTAAGAAAACATTAACAATGAAAAAAAGAGGAAGTTAAGAATGCATATAGCTTGGCCAAGGGTCTATAGATCATCTTAATCTTCTGGTATCTAGTGGATATGGTAAGGGGTTAGAGGAATTTTTAATGGTATAGCAATGTGACAAAAAGTTGAGTAGTGAAAACAGGGAAGGGGAAATACAGAAATCTATACTATAGTACCAAAACTTAAACATTTTTCTCAACAGAAACATCAGAGAATTAAAAAAAAACCCAACAAAACCAAACAATTAAATGTCCTAATATATTCAAGGGTGAATATCTAAAAATTCTTTGTGACTCTCCAGGTCTTTTATTTTTACCTATATTGGTCTTCTTGATTCTCACATGGTATGTTGGGGGCAGGGCTAAGCATTGCTATTTGAACTAGGTCTGATGCAGGAGGAAGTATATACACATTAGATGAGGAAGTACCACGCAAACTTGACCATAATACTTCCAGAAATGCAACTCAGTTTTTCCAAATTACTTCATATATTTCCACATAATGATGCACTGTGAAAGGCAGATATTGGAGAACCTGAAAAGGTTGGGTGAAGGCAACTGCCAGCGAGACTGGTAGAGCAGGAGAAATTTTATGAGCTGAATGGACCAAATAGAAATGATAAGTGGAGCAACAATTCTTGTTCCTCCCAAATCCAGCAGGTGAGGGAGAGAGTAACTTTTGCAAAGACAATAGCAGCTGACTTTTATTCACTGGCAGGGTCATTTTACACTGCAGTTTGCTGGGAGTCTCCCTTTTTGCTAACAGAAAAAGAGGTGCACTTCATTGTGGCAGCACAGTGGTTGCGAGCAAGTAGGCTGGATCAGTGCACTGAAGTCCAAAGAAAGGTGGAGGGCTCACAAAACTCAGCAAATCTGTGTACTCTCTTTTCCATACAGTAACACCCACAATGTATGTTCTTCTGCATATCACATCAGATAGAGCAAAAGTGTAGACATAGATTTTCAAAGAACCCTTGCTCCTAAGGTATGACTGTGATTTAAATGCCTTTCCTGGCAATTAGCAATTTGCTTCTGTGATGAGTGCTATTGGAAGGAAAAAAAAAAGAAAAAGAGGAGGATCTCTGAGCAATGTTTTCTTATAGCAGTTTTCTATATGTGGTTGTCACTTAATTGAAATAAATGTCTTGGCCAATTGCAATGAGTTATTATTCCAATCTGTCATTGAAATGAATCTTCCTTTCCTGATCTTTTCCCAAATGACTGTGCGTCAGGTAACTGTTTTTCACTTGAAAGCAACAATTAGTTTAAGTGTGAAGGGATGTATTTCGTGCCTTGCGCGATACTCAGGTGATTGATGTTTGATGCATCTTAACACTGAAATGAAATCACAGGTGAAACCTGTTCTGGTTGAAAATCTGCAATAGTGTCAGGGACTGGGGAAGAAATGGGAATTTTAATGAACAGATAGGTCCTCCCTTTTGAGAGCATGAGCCAGCTGAATGCAGTCAGATCCAAAAGATCCAAGAGGCTATCTGGCTGATTTTCCTTCCCTTCTTTGAAATCTGAATTTGGAATTTAATGCAGGTCATTTTAATTAGGCCCTGTGAATATTAATCAGAAATCACACTTTATGAGTCCAGTTTTAAATCAGGACATTGTGTTCAAAACATTGAAAACTGCAGATGTGATATATTCTTATATTAGAAATGCTAATGATTAAGACAGATTGAGAGTGTTACTGATCACTTAAATGTCTAAGATGAGTGGATATTAGAACTGCTAAAACAGTTTAATAGCACAGTTTTCTGGCATTTTGTAGTAGTGTCTCCTAAAAATATTGTCATGCCACCCCCATCCCAAATTAACGCTTCTAAGGCCAGTGATGTAGTGTGCTCACACCTTAAGGTAGCACTGTGATTCATGTTTTAATGATAGTGGCTGCTGGCTGTAACTATGGAATGTATTGTCATGGAAACTACACTTTTCTATATTTACACCAATGCTGGTTATGCGAGAGACAGTACTTGAAAGAAAATCTGTATAATATATAGCTTAATAACGAGACAGTCAAGCTAGGAATAAACAGATCAAAGATTCAGCAATGTTACAGCTGCTGTTTGTCACCATAGCACATATCTAAACAGGCTCAGTCACTGCTTCAGATGATAACTAGCACAGCAAGTCAGAAAGAAGTGCTGCTGAGATGTCACTTTGGACTAACAGGTCAGACAAACTTAGATTATTGATAGCTGATTGATTGGCATCCGTGTTGTGAACTCCCATGACGTGTAATGCTCATGTCCAGGCTGTTAGGAAAAAAAGTATGAGCTGGGTGAATTGAGGACATGGGGTTGTAAGAGCCTGTTATTTGCAAAAATAAGTCTTCAGAAATGGAACTGGGTTGCAACTCTAACTGTGGAGCAGTTCTGTCACTTCAATCTATAAACTACTGTCATTTTACTGAGCTTGGGCTCTTGCGAGCTCTAAGTTCAAAAATACAGAGTGAGAAACAATAATCAGAAAACATTATACCAAATTGAAATGTAGCTACACACAAAAATTGGATAAAAATAAAATTATTGTATGGTGCAAAAGAAAGAGTAGGATCAAAGCTGGTTAAGAAAATGGTCCTTTTTTGTTTTCGAACTTTGAAAAGCAAGGGTAAGTTATACTGAAGAAATTTTACTTAAAATTTAGATCTATACATACATGCAATACACAGGCATGTATATATATTTACATAAATATAAAATCTTAATAGATGAGGTCTCCTACATTAGGGTCTGCAGTCTCAGGCAGATCTTTTTAAAAATTCTGTACCATTTACTCCCTATACTGCTTGACCTGGCTGCTCAGAGAGACCTCCATTTGCCGTTTTCTCCATTCTGTTTTATAACAAATTTCTAGTTTGGGTTTATTACAGAAAATTGTTTCAGTTGTGCCTTAAGAACTCACTTGCAATTGCCAGGGAGACAAGCTGCTCTCATTTCTTTAGAAAGAGTTTCTAATTTGATGGGCAGAGCTTAGTGAGTCGCAAAAAAGCAGGGTCAAGTCACTGTGAAACAACTGCTGGGTTTACCTTGCTATCAGCTGGGAAATCATGGGAGGCATCACTTTACTGTCTATATCATAGCCTTTTCATTTGATATTTGTGTGTCTGCCATGACCATACCTAAAACTGGAGGATATATTCATCCAATTTTTGATATAAATAATCCTCTTAAAAAGCACAGCTAGCGGTTTGCTCATCCAAATTCTTTATTATGCATTTTCAGCTGGTGTGGCTTTAACTGAAGGAACAGCGACAGCTGTAACTGAATCCAAACCGGCGTTATGCTCCCAAACTTCTTTAATTATTGCATTTCTGGAATACAGCAAGCCGTTTGCAGGTTATAGGATAACAGTACTAGCTGGAGTCATTAGTTACATTGCCTCAAATGCAGAGTTTAAAGACGGTTGCGTTTTAAGCTTCATGCTGGTGCGTTTTCCGTGTAACTTCATATCTTTAGTCAGTGTCTCCTGCAATCCTTCAACCTGTCTATTTGTAAATTTGTGCCTGGAGAAAGCTCCCATGTGGCAAGCCAGGATTGGATAAATGTTACTTGTATTTCTCTGATTGCAAACTCCCAGCATCAGGGATTTTCAGCTTTGAGTACAGTTTGTTTCATACTGAGATTCATCTTTTTGGGGAAAGCAAAGGTCATCGCTCCTCCGGAGTTGCGACTGATTTGATTCTTTCTCTCGGGGAGGCGCTGGGAAGGGAATCCTTACTGGAATGCATATTGATAAAGGCTGAGGATTCTGGCTTCTTAGATAAGTAATTTTTTTTTCTCTTCTCTCCCCACAATGACTATGTATTGCAGCAACTCACTGGCTTTTTACCAAATCAGGAGCTGCAGTATTTTTCTTCCGATGGAATAATTTCAGCCCACTTCAGCTAGCATGACAATCTTATGTGATTGTTATGAGTAGGCGTTTACATCCTTTTACATGCTAATACTGCCACACCTGCTAGTCCCCCTCATTTCCATTTCTCTTTTTTTTTTTTTTCTTTTTTTTTTTCCCGATGTAAAAACTAATTTCCCAGAGGAAGGGAAATCCTGAGGTTCATGATCGATGCTGCATCGTTGATTCATCAACAAAGAAGGGGATGGCTGAATGGGACACAGGTAGAGATTCAAGCAGGCTGCTTCTGACCAGCAAGAGAAAAGCTAGCTGTTGAGCAGCATATGTTGCCACTCCATGTGCTGTATTAGCTACTTGTTTTTAGCCTTCAGTAGGCTGCCACTACTGCAGCACTAAAGGAATGTGCCCTATTGTTAAAAATCCTGACTGCTTTACACCAATGATTTGCCACTGCAAAGTTGCATGCACCAACAACACTTTATCGTTGATGTTTGGATGCAAGGTAGGATGTGGTTAATGTATTTAAATGCATGCTGTAACTCCTTTGAATATCTGTGCTATTTAATTTCATGTCTGACTAGAGATTTCAGTGCAAATTGCGATACGTTGACTATAAATTAGGGCTTACAGCCGATACGTTTTAAATGTTAGGAAAAAAATCAGAAGTAAAGCTTTCTTATTTCCCAGGGTTGTACAAGTATAGATTTACATAGGAGAATCTAACGGATTATGAAGCATTTGTTTTAGAGTTGATTGTATACTTAGCTAACAGTGGTAAGATTACTAAACCACTACTCTGCCATTTGCCCAGCTTTATTGATTTTGATGTGTATACTGTTATTACAAAAACACAAACCAGCAAGATTGAATATATTTTTTCCATTTAGATTGCTGAAATGGCTTTTAACCATAAGAGCAATACTAAAGTATACAGCCCTGCACTTCTCTGTAAGAAATAAATAAAGTAAGCTCCTGAACCCATTTTTAAGTCTACAAGAATATCTTTAAATAAGTGTTTTCTTCTAGGGACTAGACAATCATTTAATTTCTCTTTGAAATTTAAATCAAAAGGTGGCGCAGTTAGCCAGAGAAGTTTCTTTTCTGGCTGTGTAATGCAATCCCACCCCATTTTTTTTAACAAAGGTGTTGGATTGGACTGTATTTTTCTCCATATACAGCCTGACTTGACATTAGAGTATAAGAAATGTTGTTTGCTATTTTACTGAAATAATATAAAAGTGATGGCATGTTTTTAAAACTTATTATCTTTGGGTAAACAAGTTTGGTTCTTGGATCACTGGATCAATCATGATGCTTTTACAGGGGGGTTACAGATTTTGTCCCATTCCTTTTCCTTGCTATCCTTAAATACTGGATGATATTAAAACTGTTCCTGTATGTTTAAATAGAGTAGGAAATGAGCAGTTATATAAAAAATGGTAGTGATAGTAATTATTTTTAAATCATCTGTGTAACTTTTTTTAATCTTCAAAAATGGCTAAGCTACAAAAGGAAATTTTAGTTGTACAGTCAAAAAACTAGGGAACACAGTATAATTTTCTGAGTTCCTATGTGAGAGACCAGCCTAAATAAAATAAAGTAACTTTATGAAATAGGTTATAGATGACCCAATGCTCCCTAAACGTAGTTCAGCTAGAGGTTAATGACAGATCATCCACTGCTTCATATAATAAACTCAAACTACGTTACAGTCAAACATTTACAAATTATCTGTCTACCTTCTCCTTTTCCTCAAACTATGGCCTGCCTACATCTCTGGTTGCTTGAGACTTTCCTGAACTAAAGTTTCTTGTTCCGTTCTTCACTTCAGTTTTAAATAGGCAAAAATATGTTCTATTAGCGAAAGGGTTATAATTTAACTGCTGTGTCATGATGCCACTAGTGATATAAATAGCATCAAGAGTTTAACAGTTTAAAAGCTTTTTTAATTTCCATCTTTTTCATAAGAACAATTCATATTTAATTTTTATTTTGACTTTAAAAACTGAAACGCTCTTGTTTTCAAGCGTTAAATTCTAATTAATAAAGGTGAATCGGTAGTCAGGGGAAATTAAATGCAAGCCACCCCACTACAAAGGTAGGCCAGCGGCCTAGGGACTAGTATCCAATTTGTATTCCTGCCTGTAAGCATGATTTTCAAAGGATATTCTTTGATGCACTTAAGTTCTTTCATGATTTTCAGATCCTGTTAGGAAGAAGCAAGAGAATAAAAATCATAAATTTCAAACTTTTTTTTCCTCCTCTTTCTTTAGCGCTTCAGGCTCATTAAGTTAGTCACAGTCAGTGTTTTATCTTCTTGTGGTGGTGTATGAACTGCTTCTCAAATGAAAAGTGGATGTGTGGGATAGTCATCAGTTTCAGAGAGATGAGAAGGAGCATGAGCAAACTGAGTTATCTTGGGTGGGTTCAACATGTCAGATTAGTACCCTTTGATACCACTATCAAGCATACATGAAATACTCTGTATACATACCAGTGTATCACCTCACTTCAAATACCTTTTTCTCATTTCCATTTGTTCTGCAGCCCATATCTAAATACATGACTTCTTGCTTTGGACACATAAGTTTGTATTTCTAGATTTATGGGTGCAGATACATTGTTAACAAGCAAAGAAGTCTGAATAAGAAGTAAGGATGTTTCTTTTTAGGAAATCTTTTAGTTACATGACATGAAATCATGGATCTAAGCATGCTCATAATATTATGACTTCTACAATCATGTGGTTCTTGAACTTGGGAAGGAGATTAATATACTGGAATGACACTTTATATTCTGGGTGACAGGAGAAAATAGGTCCTCAGAATAGAGGGAGAGTTTTAAACGATAGATAGTGGAAGAGACAGAAAACAAAGGAATTCAAAGTTCAGGCAAATATCTTCAAGTGATAAAACAACGAGGTCAGTTTATTAACTAGCTCCTTTCAAAAGGACAGTGCAAGTTGCAGGAATGCAATATTGCTCACACTCTTGATTTACAGTTTTTACTTTTAATTTTGTGCCAAATACAGCCTTCTTTTCCTATGAGCACAGAAGCGAGTGAGAGAAATGTACCACATCAGAACCATCACACCCATTTTTATCTGTTCCCAATGCAATAATTTTACAGTCTGCTCACTCCTAACAGGTGGTGCCAGGGAGTTAATTTGGGGGGGCAGGAAGAGGGTGTGTATGTCTTACTACACCATATGTTGCAAAGAAGGCAGTGGAGGAGTCTTAACTGTGCCTGTGGGAAGCTTTCCTTTTCAGCTTGATTTCCTGGACTTTGATAGTTGACCTCATCCTGGACCTTTACTTTCAATGATGTCCAGTTTTATGGTCCTTGACCTTGAAATTGCAAAGAATTCAGAACAGGTTAATTTGAAAGGCAGGGCAGTGTCTACCTGAAGTGCTACTATTGCAACCCACTTTAACATATTTAAACACTTCTCCCATTTCTGGTATGGAAGTACCAGTGTTTCCATCACAGAGGTACAGAGACGAAGCAGAGAGGGGATAAGCAGGTTTTAAAATATGGCACTCAGGTGCCAGGAGGTGTTTTCCAGAACTGTCTTGTTCATAATCTTGCAGCGCTGGGACATGAATGTGTATCCCCTGAGTTCTAGAGTTGCTCCACAGCTACTGGACGGATTTGTGTCTGTGGATTAAAGGACAGCTTGTGTGTAAGAAAGACCTGCGTTCACAGATCTCCATCGAGAGGAGTGCCAAGGCATATATCAGATTCTCACTGAAGATGATGAGACTTAAATGCATGCTTAAATGTCAGTATGTGCTTACTCACTTTGCTGAATTGGGCCCTGTAATAGTTTGTTCAGTATTGCAGAAGAGTTATCTTCTGTCTCTTAATATCCTGTTCATTTTGCTCTTATTAGGAGTGCCAGGAAGGGATTTCAGATTGACTGAGATGTTTCTTAAATTGCATTTCAGTCACAATTCTGACACTCACATGGAAGTGTTTTTCTGTCTTATCTCCTTTACTTCTATATATTGAAAACAGATATTGAGGAGATTCCATTGAAAGATGAGCGACTTCCCTGTTTCTTGACCTTGACCAGGTATTTTGATAAATCCTACTTTCCTTTTGATTTAGGTTTATTTTTATATCTGTCCTAGCATAATTTAAAAGTTGGGCTTTTTAAAAAAGGGATAAGATATACCTTCCTCTCTTTCCTGTCTCCTTTCTTTCCTCCTAGCACATTTATCACAACCAGTCCTCCGGCACAATAGCTGATTTTGGTATTTTTTTCCTACTATTTCTCTGTTTTAGCTGAAATAGCCAAATAGTGACCTATTCCACTATGCAAGGTGAGCATGAAAGTAAAACCACTTGTTTCTTCAGCTGCCAAAACTTCTATGTTTTGCAAAACTGTTGCAATACGGAAGGTTTTGTTATTAAAACAAGTAGCAGGGGGTATTACTGAACGTCTTGACATTCATATTTATTATTTTTATCATGCTCAAACTACTAGAAAACTACTAGTTTGGTGTACTGGCAGTATTAGTCTCTTGAACAAACTCTGGTATGTCACGTAGTTCTTAACTGAGAATAGTCTCTGTATTGTCATAATCTAGGCCTGGTTATTGTAAGAAACAGTAATTTGAGATCACAGGAAAATACTTCTCCAACTAAGTATGATACACAGTACACCATGCTCAAAACCTTGCATGCTTTAACTTCTTGATGCATCCCCATGAATTCAAGTGGGATTTTACATTTCATGGGACAGTCAGAGGTGGTTTCTGGATGAAAGTAGATAGAATATTCATTCAAATTATAAATGAACTTTTGAAATTTATCTCCCAGCCCTATCCATGTGTCCTGCTTTGGTTTGCATTACAGAGTAGGCTTGGAGTGTGCAAAAACAATACCTTCTTGATGAAACTAAACAGAAAGATACACTCCAGGAACACATCAAGTACTCTGCAAAATCTTATGGGTATTCAGTTTATAAAAACAAATTAGCACTATTTCAAAGCAAAACACAAAACATATGTGTAATGTTGTATTTGAGTCCTTCTTACCAAGTTCTTCATTCTGTGGATCCATTCCTGCTTCTTGTTGATGTGGACATAACCTCTGACTCTGCTGTCATATTTCAGTTCTGATTTTTTGGGGGCCAGAACAGGACAGATGCAAAAATTCATGGTCATTCTGACTTCTGTGATCCATCTATAGAGACTGATATATTGTATAGGGTTCCAGAACTCTCTGAAAGAGTTTAATGCCTATTCATAGACAATCAGCAGAGCAAGTCAGCTGGAACGTTACTGCCACTTGCTATGCATAACATTTGACAGTGGCACTAAGAAACCTACTTCCACATATTATTCTTGTTAGGCCACTGTGGTGTTAAAATAAAAATGTTCAGCAATAGAAGGAACTGCAGAAGAAATGCAAGATTGCCACTGGCAAGAGGCTCCAAGTATGATCAGTTGTGTCACAGAGGATTTGTGCATTAGTGTACTGCTCAAGGCAGGGAGAGTTTTCTTTGGCATAGCATCTATGCAAGGTAGACATGGGGTGTAAGCTCAAGAAAATTCAGCTGGCCCTATCTTTTTTTTTTTTTTTTTTTTTTTTCTGTTAGGCATTGCTTAACCCCCTACACTTTAACATTCTTGGCTTAAGAACAAGTACAAGCCCTCCCCAGCAGTTCCCACCCATCATCAGTGTGTGTGAGGAAAAAGATGAACTATACTTGTGCTCAAAGGCCAACAGACTGAACTTTTCTGAGGCCAAAGTAGCAAGTTATAAGGCTTGGGACCCTGCCAGGAGCTCTTCCCAGTACTGAAAAGTTTATAAAGTGGATCCTACTCTTCAGAACTTCTTGCTGAGGAGCATTGCACTGATGAAGTACTGTAGTATCAGAGATGAGTAGACCGTGACTTTGTAAGTGATCCTGAGTTTGTTATCTTGAACTCAGCATAGGTGCTGCAGAAATCAATATTACAGGAGACACAAGGCAGGCAGAAACCTAAAGAGAGGTAGGAGGCAGCAGCAAGAAGATCCAGGTGGAGCAAGTGGAGGAAAGGCATGAGGACGGATGATGCAGACAGCAGCACAGGATGAGAAGGTAGCGGCCTGGGCAAGGGTCCTGAGGAGGTAAGCAAAAGAGAAGGCAACACCGGTGAGGTCTGGCTAGATTGAAAATGGAAAAAAAATTGTTAGCTCATGAATCCTCTGAAATGATGGGGCCATCCCCTCAATCACGTAGGAGGTAAGTCACTGGTTATGGAATGCAAACAAGCGTTACCATTTCAGTCTTGTTTGGAGTGAGCTCACTCACTAGCTGTCACTCACTGGCACTGGCCAACGTCTGGGCGGGCAATGCCCAGGCATTTTTCTAAAAGCATCAAGATCAGATGTTAAAAATATTTCTTCTTGTGTGAGAATACCACGTCTCATTTTTTGCCACTGTCCTGCCCACGAGCTCCCTGTACGCTGTGAAGGAGATGGGTGGCTGGTAGGAGATTCCCTGAGAAACCACTCCATAACAAATGTGCAGACAGTTTAAATTAAGAAAACAATGCTAAAAGTGGCTTTTTTAATAAAGTTTTGTTTTTTGAAAAGTGTATACACTGAAAAAAACTTCTGATGTAGGTGGGATCTTCAGTCCCTACATAATATTGAATCAGCGGCCTTTTTTCCATATTTTTCCAGAATATCTGTTTCTAGCTGCCATCAGGGACTGGACACAGGATTGGATGGCCCGCGATGCTTGCTGTGCATGCTTCTGTCAGCACAACAAGAATATTTACTGGTAGCACAGCAATGGAGTCTGATTACTTAAAATTCACCTGAAGCTGACGAATGCTGTGAATACTCTCTGTACTGTACCTTTGAACATATAGCCATGGTGGGAAATGGATTTCTTTTTTAAGTTAGTAATAAAACAGAGTTGATTGTTGAGGTTCTCAACCACTGTATTAGAAATACGACAATAAAGTGCACCTATGGAACAAGTAGAGCAGGAGTCATATAGCTAAGGGTTACTGAATATTTTGAAGGGGAAGTTCAGAATTTGCTCAAACACTCCATTTTTTAAAATAATTTTTTTGCTTTCAATTATACTTAATAACTGCATAAAATAATCTACTTTCAAGTAGAAATATGTAAATACTGGAATGACTTGATGCACACTTACATGAGCTGCTTGATTTTACAAACTAATTATTGACTAAGAGAAGGCTATATATAGACACTCAACTGTAAAAGATGTCATAGAAGAGAACGGTGATAAAGAAGTGTTATATAAATATGTTTAAGTGATAATAGCAATAAAAATGAAAACTGTCACTGATCAGTTCTCATAATCTTTGAAAAGTAGCTTTTATGTTTCCAATGTAACTGTCAGAAATAGTCTCACTATTAAAATATAGGTATTTATTACTTTAGCTTTTCTGATTATGTTTCCTTCAGCTTTAAGCATTTGATATAATATTAATAAACATTAGGGACAGGATTTTTCAAGAGAGCCTACTTGGGGGTTGTGCTGAATGCAATAGAAACCTGAATGGAAAGAAAGATTACCGATGGGGATTCGTGTGACTCCCTGTAGAAGTTAATGATCTGTAATCCCAGGAGAGATGGCACAGAATGATCTGATGAAGTATTAAGGCATTTGGGCTATTCTTTTGAGTCATTTGGCTATTGAGTGTATTGAGAGTATCGTTATGAATCTGTAAGGTAAAAATGGCCCTCTTCACCCAGCTTCAATGAGGAATTGCACCCATTAGCTCAAACGATTCCCACCATGTTGTACATGACCAAAAACTAGGCTTTCTGGGAAAATGTCTGACTCTCAGTGAAACTGAAAATTTTTGTTTTTCAATTTTCCCTTAAACTGACATTTCACAAACCTTGATTCTGAGAATCCTGACACATCATTTTTGGGAGATTTCCTTTAGGAGATGCTCACAGCTGTTCAGTGTAATTAAGACAGAATATGCCAAATAAAAATTTCAGAAAGATGTAAGCTGGTGTCAGCACTGAAGTCCACACAATGAATCACCTGGAGGCTCTGTAGCTATGGCAAGTATGGCACAGAGCCTATGTCAACACATAGCTGCCTGCAGAAGGCAACATAAACACATACAAGGTCACTTTCTTTGCGAGATGTGAGCTCATCCCCTAGGGAAACAGACCTGTAACTACAGACCTTGGTCCAGCTGCAGAAGTTTTAGGGTACACCAGACTGCTGAGTAAAAGAGGGCTAATGAGTATCCTCAGGTACTTGACTCCTGATATTCCATATTGCAAAATTGTTAGATTTGTTCCTTGGCTGTATTTTGGGGTGCTCCCAAGCTCTTTCAAGACATCTCATAGGCATGGCTTGAAGGATTGTTCACTCCAGGGACTCTTTCCAAGTGAGATCATGGATGAGACTGCAGTCTACAGCCAATCCTCTGGGCTATATCTTCAAACACCTCCCACCTCTGCCCCTTGCCTTTACATGATATTTGAAAGCCTGCAACAGATCTCCTCAGTTTCATTTAATAAAAATGCCACTTTAGTAGCAACATAGACACAAGCCTCTCTCAACCACTTGGCCTGGGAACCAAGGATCATGCTAAGAAATGGATGTATTTAACAGAGTAGATATAGTATAAGGTCTCTGTCATGATTCCGCAACTAGGAGCTTGAAAACTCTAACAAATAGGGCAGAGACTGTAATAGGTCTGTCAAGCTTGGTTCTTCTGGACCTACCACCACCACACCTGTGACAGTCCACCTGGAATATACCCAGGTATATTGTGTAAGAACTCCAGGCCCAAATCTGTAAGAAACTTGCCTTGGAATCAGGAAAAGACAAGAGACCCTGTGTCAGCACGCAGGGGTACTCCACCCTCGAATACTTCCCACCAGCTTAGTTATATCCACTTACACTTTATTAACTACAGATCCTGCAACTCGGAGAGAAGTTTAAATTCAGTGAATTAAAAGGTTACATACCTATAAAGACATTTAAATTAGTAATGCACGCTTATCTACCACCTTGTAAGACTGGTATATAGATTAACATGACCACTTGTTAAAGTATGTTGTTAAGGTAGGTTAGTCCTGGCACTTAGACTATTTGTGAGAGGTATTGCCAGCTGGCAGTGGGATACCTTGAAATTCTTATATATCCCAGGGATATCCCAGTCTGTATTAAACATAGTTCCATAACAGGAAAACACTGAGAAAACAGTCACAGCCACAGAGTGGTCTGTGGCCTTGATTTAGGACAGGGAACAGGACCTCCTTATTTTTATTCTTGGCTCTCCCATAGAGTTCCTGTTGTGGCAAATTTTGCCTGCATCTCTTTCTAGAAAATCAGGTTGATAATACCTGCCTCAGAGGAGTATTGAGAACTAATAATTATTGCATGAACGCAGCACTGAAATGAAATGAATAGTGTAAGTACAATGTGCCATTAGTTTTAAGGCCTAACATAAAGCCATGGTGAGGCTAAGATAGGGGATGATATAAGTGAAAATGGAATGTTATTAGTAAAAATCAAAGCATTTCCTCCGCTTTTTTTTTTTTTTTTTTTTTGCTGTCCAGCCCTCTCCCCACAGTATTTATTTCAGATATACCTTGAAATACTATTGTTCATCTTTTCTTAAAGTTTTTCCTCCAGGTCTGAGCTTTCACTCCCAATTTTTGCCTATAGCAAATTGTTATGGTTGAATTGCAAGTCCCTGAAAAAGGGGGTTTGAAAAGAAAGTGCTGACAGGCTCTTATCTCCACCCGTCCAAGCAGTGCTACTATCATCTAATTTATTACATAAAGTTGCTGTAGGGGAGAAACACTTTCCAGAGCTCTGGTTATTTGAGTTTTTATTTTGCAAAGATTGTTTAAAAATAGTCGTAGGATGATGATACATGGAGGCAGGAAGCAGACAAGTAGATGAACATAAACCTGGTTCAAGGAGGAAAATCAGTAACTGCATCACACAAATTTTGTGACTGTTCAGGAATTCTGGTTGGACTGATCTCTAGGAGGGACATTCAGCCCAGTTCAGAAGGCTATATGGTTCTCTTAAACTACACCTTAAATCCCAGATTCTGCAGTCTACAATAAATTAAGCAAAACACCATAGAGTCCCATCAAATCCAGGACACAACAGTCTGCAGAGCTGTGACTGAAGGTCTTTTCAGTACTGTTAGTAACAGTGTTTTGCACTGTACCTATAACATAAGTAAAATTTATACTTTTCCTACTCATTACATTCCCTTGCCTGTGTTAGTGTTTGCACTTGGATTTCTGGTCCTTGGCTTAAGTAAGATAATAAATTAGATGGGTAGGAACTAAACACTTGACAGCATAAGAAAGTGTAGTACATTTTTGCACTGGCAAAGTTAATGGAAGACTAATATTCCATACACAGTAGTTTGGGATATAAAATAACCACGACAATATGTTTTCATAAGACAAAGTTTGGTGATACATTTTGAAACATATATTCCTTCCCAGAACAATTAAGAAAACTCAGGGGAGCAGGAGTAGAGCAGAGGAGGGAGAAGAAGATGACCTAGAAAATGCACTTGCGGATCTAATTTTGTGTGTATGTACGTATTACAGATGAGCCTGTTGCACCTCCTCCCTTAAAGCCCTGGTGTTTTGCACTCTTTACTATATGCATCAACCCCATGTGAGTTCCAGGCATGCAGGTCTTTAATTTTCCAGCGTTAAGGGCATGTCACAGAATCACAGAATCACAGAATCATCTAGGTTGGAAAGGACCTTGAAGATAATCTAGTCCAACTGTTAACCTAACATTGACAGTTCCCAACTACACCATATCCCTCAGCGCTATGTCAACTCTTAAACACCTCCAGGGATGGGGACTCCACCACCTCCCTGGGCAGCCCATTCCAACACCTAACAACCCGTTCTGTAAAGAAATACTTCCTAATATCCAGTCTGAACCTTCCCTGGTGCAACTTGAGGCCATTCCCTCTTGTCCTATCACTTATTACTTGGTTGAAGAGACTCATCCCCAACTCTCTGCAACCTCCTTTCAGGTATCTGTAGAGGGTGATGAGGTCTCCCCTCAGCCTCCTCTTCTCCAGACTAAACAACTCCAGTTCCCTCAGCCGCTCCTCGTACAACACGTGCTCCAGACCCTGCACCAGCTTTGTTGCCCTTCTCTGGACACGCTCGAGTAATTCAATGTCCTTTTTGTAGTGAGGGGCCCAAAACTGAACACAGGAATCGAGGTGCGGCCTCACCAGTGCCAAGTACAGGGGCAAGATCCCTTCCCTGTCCCTGCTGGCCACGCTATTTCTGATGCAAGCCAGGATGCCATTGGCCTTCTTGGCCACCTGGGCACACTGCTGGCTCCTGTTCAGCTGGCTGTCAATCAAGACCCCCAGGTCCCTCTCTGACTGGCAGCTCTCCAGCCACTCCTCCCCAAGCCTGTAGCGCTGTTGGGGGTTGTTGTGGCCCAAGTGCAGCACCCGGCATTTGGCCTTATTGAAACTCCTCCAGTTGGCCTTAGCCCATCGCTCCAGCCTGTCCAGGTCTCTCTGCAGAGCCTCCCTACCCTCGAGCAGATCAACACTCCCACCCAACTTGGTGTCATCTGTAAACTTACTGAGGGTGCACTCGACACCCTCGTCTAGATCATCAATAAAGATGTTAAACAGGAGTGGCCCCAAAACTGAGCCCTGGGGGACACCACTCATGACCGGCTGCCAACCGGATTTAACTCCATTCACCACAACTCTTTGGGCCCAGCCATCCAGCCAGTTTTTCACCCAGCAAAGCGTGCACTCATCCAAGCCTCGAGCAGCCAGTTTTGCCAGGAGAATGCTGTGGGAAACGGTGTCAAAGGCCTTACTGAAGTCAAGGTAAACTACATCCACAGCCTTTCCCTCGTCCAATAAGGAGGTTACTTTGTCGTAGAAGGAGATCAGGTTTGTCAAGCAGGACCTGCCTTTCATAAACCCATGCTGACTGGGCCTGATCCTCTGGTTGTCCTGCATGTGTTGTGTGATGGTACTCTGGATGAGCTGCTCCATCAGCTTCCCGGGCACTGAAGTCAAGCTGACAGGCCTGTAATTTCCTGGATCATCCTTCCGACCCTTCTTATAGATGGGCGTCACATTGGCCAATTTCCAATCTGTCGGGACCTCCCCGGTCAGCCAGGACTGCTGGTAAATGATGGAAAGTGACTTGGCGAGCACCCCAGCCAGCTTCTTCAGCACCCTCGGGTGTCTTTCCAGTGTCTTGAAGTTCAAGGCCTGTGAAGATGTTGGAAGCTAGCAGAAACAGAGGAAAGTGAGACTTTGTGAGACAAACTTTCAGAGGAATGCAAGATCTAGTTATGAAGAAGAAACTTTTGTATTAAAAATGTTATTGTTATAGGGCCACTGAGCTTCATACTTTCTTCCTTGGGTCAGGTACAGCTATAGGACAGAGGAGCATTTTCTCCCTCACAGAGCTGGGAGTTGAAACTCAGGCTATTGCATCTTGTGCTGGAGCTGGCTTCCTAAAACAGAGGTTTAATTTGCTGTCTACAGTTGCCTAATCTGTACGGATCCAATGTATAAATCTCTTACTGGTGCTGGACTGCAGCACCTTTTCACAGAGTATTAGCAACATCTACTTTCCCATGTAATTGGAATAAAAATGTTCAGTGTGCTGAGCCAGAGAAACGGAGCTGCTCTCAAACTAATCCGCATTCTGTGTGCAAACACCAGCTATTTCTTGACTATTTCTATTCATCAGGAGAGACAGCATAGGGCTCCATGATTTAATAAAGTTTCTGTTATTAAATGAGAATTAGTTGTTCTGTGGTCTGATGATTTTTCTTCTACTGTCTTCAGTTTATTCATAAAAGAAAAGAGACTAGATAGGAACGGGTCAGCTCACATTATAAGAATGTGCACAAAGTTATCACAGAATTGTAGAAATGTTGATTGGAAAGGACCTCTATAAATCACCTCATCCAAATTTCACTGAAAGCAGAAGAAATGAGAGGTGATTTAGCATGCAGCTGTACACCTCACTTTGCAGAAGAAATGGCTCTGTTTTTAAGCAGTGCCAGGTGAAATATCTCTTCAGCTAAAAGAAGGAAATCTGGAAACCATAATCCAGTGTTTAAAACACTGAGCGTTACTCCCTGTTCTTCCATTGATCCAATAGCAGATGTGGAGAGAGTCGATTTAGTCATTTTTGATAAAATTGGGAGTGTTGCCAGGGGCTAGGATGGTAGGGGCTGCTCTTACAGGGGTAGGATTTCACCTTTTTCTCTATTAGTAAAAAAGTTCAGGTAGACTGTGTGAGACTCCAAGGTCGAGATCCTCAAGATACTGAGGTACCAGCACCCTTGGCTTTTGATGGCAGTTAAGCACCTTCTAAGGACCTGGCCATGTGGTACTTCTCTTCCTCCAGTGCTTCCTTTATTCAGCCCTATGCCTTATCTCCTACTTTGCTCTGCTTTACTTCTCAAATATGCATATGTGCTTTCTTTGCTGTTGCTGGCTCTCACTTAAAATTCACTGTTAGACCCCAGGTCAGTGGATGTGGTTGAGAAGGAGAATGAAGTTAACAGGGCATTTCTAGAGTAAATGGCAGACAGGAATAGGGAAATGTGTCCATACCCTTTCACATATATGTACATATGCACAAACAGGTCACCAAGCTCTGCACCTACCTGCTACATTAACAATACTCCCACTCTTAAATTCTGAAAATTTGGTGACTGTAGGCCTTGGATGAGGTGGTGCGTGGGTGGGAGAAGTGGAATGTCTGTTTAAGACTCTAAAGCTACATTTGAAAGTGTCAAAAATGTTTGTGATACAGAGGTCTATTTGCCTTATATAGAAAATGCACATTGACATGTCCCTGAAATTTCTTATGCAAGATGAGAAGTCAAACAGGACTTTGAATGATGCAGAAAAGAATAACATGAAATAAAAACTCTAATAAGTTAAATCCTGCCATTGTATTTAAAGCATTTCTTTCTTAAGAAGGTTTGAACTTCTTGAATTAAGAACGACTAAAAATAATCCAAGAAAGGGAAAGGGAGTAGATTCTGCTCTGAATTTCCCCTACTTATTTATTCCCCTACTTAGATGATGAGAAGCTGATGCAGAAACCAAAGTAACAATGATAAATCATATCATAGTGAAATACCTCCATATTAGTAATTCCAGATTTGGCTAAACCACATAGACTGATGTAAAGCCCAAGGCATGGCACTTAAAAAGACGTCTATTGTTTGGTGTAGTTTAGCTTCAGAAATTAGGGTTATGGCTTCTTCTTGAGATGCTTACATGCAAAATTTTCTCCAACATCAGTCAGAGTTGGTACGTAAAACAATTTGGTTATTTGGTCCGAAAATATTGCTGCCTCTCTAAAGTGTGCAAGGCCTCAGAAGACTGGCTTCTCTTGCTCTTCCTATCATGCTTAGATTAGCCTGAAAAAAGCTCCACAAAGAATCAAATGACTGTAAAGTGCACACTACATGTGATCCATTGGTATCTGTTGGATTTTGGATGGACTTAGGGCCAACAAGTTTTGGCACAAAAATTTACCAAAGAGGACTAATGTAGTCATACATTAGATGGCTTTTCTGAGTACAAGTCAAGGCATGCAAAAGTGATAAATGAGAGTAAACACGGCTTTTATTTGGTGTTTCTTAGCTATTACATTGTTATTTTCTGCATGTGAATAAAAGTTCTGATAATCTTCACCAACTGCAAGGCAAAATTCATTTTTCTGGTGTGACTAATATGGAATGGTTTCTTTTCATCCAAAAAGACTGGCATGTACTGCAAAGAATAAGAAAATAATGAAGGTGTAGCAGGACAAAAGAGAAGGTGCTGAAAACTAGAAAGAGCTGTATAGTTTTTGAACTTGTTACTCTGCAAATTACATTTTCTGTGTGTGAAGCTTTGTAAATGAAGTGCATTTCTCCCCTTTGTAATAATGTTCTTGAGCCTACAGTGTGTGAGCAAAACAATTCTACATCTGACACATTCCTGTATAGTGGTGTTTAAAGTTACAGTGCCATTCCCAAAAGATAAAGACCTTGTAGGCATCTATCATATGTATGGGTTAGCAGGTGAGATCCCAAAAGAAGAGCAAAGCACTTTATTTTTATTTTTTCAATCTGTTATCACTAGACATTAAACACCATAAAAATGAGCAGAGACACCTGAGCACTTGGTAGCTTTGTGGTTGGCTTTGTGGTGGTGGCCTTCTGGCTTTGTTTACTACCAACTACAGCTGTTTTCATCATTTCTTTGGCTGTAGACAACCTGTTGGCCTTGCCTGCAGAGTTGATACAAACAACCATTTAGCAGCTTGCTGCTGAGCTCTCGCTTGACCCCTAAGAAGAATGCAGACTGCTTAGAGACATGTTGACTTGCTGCTATTCCCTGCTCCCAAATGCACCGTTGTGCTCGACTGAGTCTGCAAAGATCAGTTTCAGGTGCAATCCCACAACAGAAAACACATTTTAGAACAAATGCGCCTTGAAAACCTGACAAGTGAAAAAAGCTATGAATTTTTTAAGGAGTTCTGTAATTGTTGCTGTTTTTTTTGTCTGAATATCTACTTTTTAAATAATCCTTTATTAAGTGTATTGAGAACTTCCAGTCACTAGCCTTAGGGCAAAATTCAATTGAGCTTCTTGATATTTTGTGCTGGGAATGCTTCTGGAAAAGGGCTGTCCATCTCTTTGTCACATAGATGGCATGGGTTGAACTAAGGGAAGACAGGAAAGCTTGTCCTGTTGGTCTTGGTGACCGTTCCTTGTTTCTTTTTGGCTCTCATGTCAGTGCAGATGAGCATTGAAGAGAGAGCTCTGTTTAGGCTACCCAGCTCTTTCAATCCACAAGTCCTGATCTTTTGAGACTTCAGGAATAAAGCAAAAAAGTAGGTTTTTTTCCCTTCATTTACCAAGAGAGGCTTTGACTTACAAGATACCTGTTTGCTCTCAAACTCCTCAGAAAGCCTCATATGAGTAGAGATAGGGAAGTCTTCAGTGGGCATTGCATGGAGGGAGAAATGTGAAATTGAGGAAATATTTCTAGTTTAGATTAACCTTCTGTTGATTTCAGTTGAGATTTTTGTTAGATTCCAAAGTTTGGTACAAACTTCTTAATAAGGAGCTTAAGGTCTGGGTTTTCCTCCTGGAATCTCTTCTGTGGGATGTTTTTCTTGTATTTGAAAAGACAAGCATGGATAACAGTAATGAAATTAGAAAATACCTGGTGTAGCCCTTGTACATGTGTTTTTTTGTTTGGCTTTAGTTTGTTTTTCTGTCTTGTGGAACTGTACAGCTCTTTTTTTTTATCTTAAAAAAAAAGAAAAAATAAATTTAAAAACTGATAACAGCTTTAATTTGGGCTCTGCTGTTCCACTTTCTAGAGATGCAGTGTATCGTTTTCAAAATAAACTGGTCCTCTTCTCTAGAAAGCTTTGCAATGTATTTGAAAATCCAAGAAATCAGTGACATTGTCCTATCTTCATCCTATGATGGAGTAGTAACCTCTCCTGCTGTGCATCCATTTGATTTTTCAAGGACTTCAATTAGATACTCAAAAGCTGTAGAGCCATTGATTGTCATTCGACTTACTGTGAGTAAAACAATATTTGTTTTTATTGTATCCTTCAAACTGACTGAGCTAAGCAGTGATGTGTGGCAGTTTACTCTAGAAAATGTTAACCCTTGCCTCAAGGAGATTACAGCTCTGATTTCTTCTGTTCCTGGCTCTGCCACAGACTTCTGTGGCTTCAGTGTATGACCTGTAACTATATATACATGCTAAGTATTGTATTATTTAATGCTACTATCTAGTCCTATTTTCAGCACCATGATTGATGCTTGCAGGCGATTCAGTTTTATGCTGATTTCACCAAAAGCAGTAGCAGTGTTGTCATTGTGTGGGCACGCAGCTGGGGTTGCATTAAGCAGGCAATCTACTGCAGAAATATTCTTACAGTCCAGTCAGTGACAGAGACAGGAACAAAGCAAACACAGGGCTAAATGAGGAGTTCCAAACAGCACCTTTTTGTCCCCAGGTTTCTAGGCTTAAGCATCTCCACTACTAAAAATATTGCTGATTATCCCTTTAAGGGAAAATTGTTAATATACAAGATCTAATTACCTCTGTCTAAGCTGATACGCCTACAGCACCTTTTACATAACCCAAACACTTGAGTTCCAATTATACAATTATATTTTACCATCTATTAAGTGCTATTCTTTTAGGGAGAAGACTTATACTGAATATTTTAACTAAACTTCTTCCTCAATACAGACCTATGTGGTAGGTCCTCATTTCATTACAATGCCAAAGACTTGTTTTTCCTAAGTTCCTTTCCCCTTGAATACACCAGATGGCTCTTCAGAAAGCACATTTTCCATGTCTGCAGCACTGACAGCAGTATCTGTACATGTATATTAACTACAGGCTATGAAGCTAATGTTCTTGGGGTCAGTAGTGGCACTGTTACTGCAAGAAGATCAATAATGCTTGTACAGTGTGAGTATCTGTTTTGTGTACAACCTATGGCAAAGTCCAAGTCTCTAGAGGAAGCAACATGTTCAAATCTGGAGGAAAGGCTGCAGCTTTTTTTAAATAGTGTGTCTTGCTCTAGAGATGGATAGCACAAAAGATTGAGTTTCCCTTTACTGAAAAGACAGATGACTCCAATGACCATTCTTATTTTCTGGTATCTTCATGCAACTTGTAAGTCACAAAAGCCCTCATCTGGAGGGAAGACTTGTTGAGGAAGGCTATTTGCTGCATACTTTCAATTGTTAACATCAATGAGGTTTGTAGGTCACCTCTTCTGAAAACCCAGAGCCTAAGTTTAGAGTGAGGATCCTGAGTGTATTCCTACACTCAGAGCTAACTCAAGTTTTCTGAATATTCAGGCAAAGTTGGGACTTGGGCTGAAAGAGCACAGGAGAAAAAAGGGATGAACCAAGAAAGAGTGGAGGGCAACCCTGGCGAGCAAGGCTGGGCACTGCTGGTGCTCCTCATGGTGGATTAAATGCGTGTGGGGCAATGGCTGCTGGTGGAGGGGAGGAATCAGTCCCAGAAGTGTTCTGCTTCTTCCCATCCCTCAGTGTCAGACTGTGCCAAAAGCTGGCACTTGTCTCCCTCATCTGAGCGGGACGTGACATTACGGTGCAACTGCACAGCTTGTGCTAAGTTGATTGCTGCCTTGGAGGTTACCTTATCAGCAGCTGAACCACCTGGTTTAACACTGACGCAGCTATTTCTATACCGTAGTCATTTGTGCACAGTGACTTCAGTTTAAAATACCCCCTGCTCAGGAAAACAAGTTTTGGAGAAGTTGAATAAAGTTATCACATTGGTCTGTACCCATCAGATAAAATGAGTTCTTGCCTAAAGAAAATGTGAACACAATTAATTACAAGGTAAAACTAAATTATTGAAACATTAGACTTGTGTTATTTTAAAGATACAAACCCAAAAATCTAGAGATAAAGTTCCCATGGCAACCTTAGCTCTGTCTCCTGTGTGCAGTGGATGTGTATGTATGTTTGTGTAAAATAGGATCATTCATTATCATGGTCAGAGTGATTTAGGACTTGCTGATCAGGAAGGTGTTAATCAGACCAAAAATCTCATCTTTAAAAGTGATTTATTCTTGCTGTTTCTCTAGCCAAGTGTTGCAATGTAGAGAAGATTTTGAATTTCTGTCCAGTCTGATAAGTATTCATGCTAAAACATAATGTCTGAACAATCCATATCTTGTCATAAATCTGATCTATAATTTTTCAAATTTGGTTATGATTGTGACAGACACCCTGAAGTCATGAATCTCAAGAGCTAGTAAGATGAAATTGGCATCCATCTTTTTTCCAGTGACCTCACTAGTATCAAACATTTGATTATACATTTGATGCTAGCACTTAATACTGCAGAGCTAATTTCACCCGTAAAGTTTTTTTAAAAGGGTTAGGCATCATTTGCCCATCCATCAAGGATTATGGAGGATGCAGCGGTCTGGTGATGTAGCAAAACTGTTTCCAGTCCTCCTGTATCACCTGAAGGAACAGCATTTCTAGCAGGCATTCCCATGAGACACTCCCTTCATCCCTTCGTCTCCATCGCCCACCTTGCCCATGCTCATTTTTAATGAAGTGTACACATCAGCCATCACTCTCATAAATGAACGTCTTAACGGAGCAAGGGGACTGATGATCAGGGTGCGGGAGGTGTTTTAGTGCTGATGTTGGGAGAGACTGACAGCTGTAAGAAATTTGAGCTATTTTGTGCAGGCAGAATGAATAAGGGAAAGTTCTGTGAAAAAAACCCCACATATTATACTCTTGTGAAATGTGTCTAGATGGTGAAGGCATTAAGGGGTACTATTCATTTTTATTACTGTCTTGAGATTCAGTGAATGGCATGTTCATGGTAGTGAGCTTTACAAGTATTATGTAAAGTACTTTTCTAAAGTACAGCTTCTTTTTTTTTTTTTTTTTTTTTTTTCTGTAGTTGCCCTGTATCTCTATTTTCAGTGACATAATTCTTCAGGGTAGTGGCTCAGAAAGAGGATTAATGCATTAGAGGAAGAACTGAATGTGTGTTATTTTTCCTATACAAATAAATACACATGCCTGCATCTACTGAATATGACCATATTCTTGCTGAGCTGTTGTATAAAGTCAAAAGAGAACATTATATATGCATAACATAAGCATAATGTATGTATAAATGTATTCTGAGCAGACTCACAGAATAATGTGAAGGTTTGCAGGCTTCTAAAATCCAAAAGATATAAACCTAAAGACAGAAGTAAGAGTTCTCTGTATTTAACAGCTGTGAGTATATAATGCAGATATAAGTATTAACTCACTGAGAATTCATCTAAAGAGAATTGAGAAATATTAAGAAAGAAACTTCATAGAAATTCTATTCTGTTGTCATTGGGGGGATTATACGTTAGAACAATTAAATTTGGGAATGTCTTTAAACAATGACTCTCCTTTAAATATAAGAAAGTTGGATCTACTGAGGTAGAGCAATTATTTCTGTTTTTTAAATATACACTTTTCTCCTGTGAGTCATGGGGTCAGTGTCTAATACTTAGCAACCTGCTAAAATTAAACAGCATAAAGATTTCCTGCCAACGTATTTCTGAATTGGTAAATTTTAGTTATTTGGATATAGCACAAAAGCTAAAATGTATATTTATACCCCTGAAGGCACTCAAAGATACAGCATAGATGTACTCCCCAAATGTCTTTCATCATCATTACTTTTCGTTTGTTTGTATAACATTCATTGTATTTTGTTAGAAAGACAGGTTTGAAATTAAACTTGAAAATCAGGTAGGGTATATTTGAAACAAGCGTCATGAAGGACATCTTTTAGATTAGTCCTCTCTGAGATAACCAGTGAATGCCTCTGTGTTCATGTCAGTAAGATACAGTCTGTGGGTCTTGGGAGGTGACATCAGATTTCTTTGGTTAGCTAGCTGAAACCAGAATTTCTTTGGTCCAGCTAGCTGAAACCAGACATAATCTAAAGGAGACCTCTTGCAAGTGCTGTCAGAACTAAGGGGCTGCGGAGCACAATTCATAGAATGAGTTAAAAGGAATAGAGAAAATACACAAAGGAGGAGAGTGAAACACTTCAAAGCCAGACTCACCAGGGCTGAAATTCTCCAGGAAGGTGGAGGACAATGAAAGCAATACTACTCTAGTATTGCAAACAGTGAATGCCAGCAAAGGGCAGCTTCTTTTCTTACAGTCACTGGTTCAAAATCCTTGATATGTTTGACAGTTTTTGTTGCCTCAGCCAAAAAGACTATAAAACTGAAGTAAGGAAGGATGAGGAATGTTCTCTACCCCATAAGCATGAAATATCAATAGTGGTTTTAATCAGTGATACAAAAGGTTGAGAAAACTCTGTGAGTAAAGAGCCATTTGGCATTGCTGGGGGTTGAGTCTCTGGTGAGAGACCACATTGGTTACACGTGCATTGAGACGTAAGCGTAGTCTCCTGTGCACCCCACACAGCCGATCCTCGGTGTGTGCCATGAACACGTGCTGACTCTATATTCTGTATTGCATACACTCTGTGTTTGTTTTCTCCCAGTCATTCAGCTGGAGCTCTGCCAAGAGCTTGTCCAGCCTGCTTAGCTGTCCTGTAGCAGAAAATAGTGGAGGAGGGATTGAGCGTGCCCAAGTCACATCCCAAGACAGCTCTTGTGATTGGGAGGCAAACAAAACTTGGGAACGTCATTAAGAATTCCAAAAGGAAAAATATAAGAACTTGACAAACAAAAGAAGGGACCAAGTCCAGACTGAAAGTAGTGGGTGGACAATTATACCCTGATTGAGAACCTCAACACTGTAGAAGAGCTAAGTGCATGGCATCACAACTCTGCAGCAGGAAGCGTGCAGAGTTCCAGAAGCAGAGTTAGTTAACAGAAGCCAACCCACTGGGTGTCACAAAAGGAAAGATGTGAGAAGGAGGATGGATTATATTGCTTTGCAAAAGTTGGCAAGAGCCAACAATGTGTTTTGTTCAGATGAATCCTCATGGGAGCAATGAACAGCAGTTCATTAGGAGATAAATACACTATTGAACTGGAAGTAAATGTGACATTTATGAAGTTGGACATGACACACACACCATTATGTTGCCAGAAACAGTTGTTTTCATTGTTAGAAAAGTATAGGCTTGAATACCAGATAGTACATTTACTACTGATAGTAAAAGAGTTAAATGCTGCACCTATTGCCATTAAAGAAGCATAGCCACATCAGTGTGCAAAAGCTAAACAGGGAGAGAGGTCTCTGAAGACCAGAGTTTACTTTGGAGACCCCACATTAAAAAAGTATTGAACTAACTGGATGGATGATCAGTACATTGGAAGACACTTGTCTTAGAATAGTACTAAGTAAAATATCTTTTACTAGCTGAAAATATGGGAGCTCCTTTTCCTCACCAGGAAGCTGCATTCCTAAAACTGAAGGAAGCATAGTGGAGGTTGGAAAAATATTCTCCAGGAGTAATAAATCTACCAAAACACAGATATTTAGCAGCATTTAAAATGTCATAGGGTATCTGAGACCTCCCCCAATATGTTTGTGATAGATATGTCACCACACCTATAGGAAACCCAAGCCTTTCTCCAGTGACAGCTGAAGGCCAAGCAGGTCTCTCCAGTACTAAAATGGCATAAACACCCTCATCTCAGCTGATGAGCATGGTTATGGTCTCCAACAGCATCAGAAGGCACAGTGGAGACCAACTAATCTTCAATTCACGCATTTGGGTAAATGTCCCTTACCCTAAGGATCAGCAGAGCAAACAGTTATTAGCTTTGGTAAGAAAAAAAGAAGGGAATGATGTTTTGGTGAAAATTTATACCAGGTATTTTTATGAACTTGATGCATCAGCAGATACCTTAGAAAAACAGTACATTTATGCTTTTTCCATCCCTGGAAGAGACTCTTCCCTTTTATTGCCATTTGAGTTGTGCTGAACAACCTAAATGTTTCCCTGGGAAGCACATCTGTGATATCCTCACAAACAGTAGGACCTAGAAAGGTTAGAAAGCCATGAGTGGAAGCTCTCTGGAAGTAAAAGTGGGCTGCTGGGTCAAAGCTGAACTAAAATCTGTTTTATGTCATATTTGCATTTTGGGGGTACTGGTAGATTATAATATTGATCCATGTTGACACTCATATCCTCAACACACATGGTTTCTTTGAGGGGAGAGCAACACAGGGACATTAATGTTTTAATCTTACTATAGAGTTTGGGAAGCTAAGAGAATTAGAGGATCTTATTTCATTTATGACCTTCAGAAGTGAAATACTAAGTTTCTTTCAATCCTCTTATTCCACTCTGTGAAGCCTGGGAATAACTTTGGCATTAGAGGTGATAAAGACTGAACAGTTTGCTGTAATACAGAAGACTTTAGATTGTCGGTGCAAATATCTCATGCCCCTGTTCCTGGGAAATCATCTAAGCTAATATTGACCACACACCAATTGCCAAAATGGCTTGGGAAATACCCACTTTTCCACAGATAAAGAACTTTTTTTTTTTGGCATATGTTAAAATGTATGATTCATTAACTGAATATAAACCTGTAAGAGAGCTACTGGTTGTAGAAAAAGTCTCTCATGCATTTGACAAAGGTTTAGTAGAAAAAATTGTCCTGAGCCTAAATTTGTTTCCTAATAACTGGAATTTAATAACCAGTCTGGTCTCAGAGGAGATGTGCACAGAAGCTGCCAGAGCAGATTCAAGGTAAGACACTGGAAAATGACTACATTTGGCAGTGGCATGTATTTAACCCTTATTACCAATTTTGGGAAGAATGCCTGGAACAGATAGGAGTTGGGCATTAGAAAACTGATCTCCAGAATGTTACAGAATAAATATATTAAAAGGAAGGTCATTTAGAGTGATCAGTCTACAAGAGAAGGTGCAAAATATATGGAATTGGCTTAAGCTGAAGAGCAGTACTGCTGACCTGAACTCTTGCAGGATATGCAAGCCTATATGATACAAAAGAGACTCATGTCAGTTATTAGAAAAAAATGGCTCCCTGGAAAAAAAAGGCCTTTATTTCTTTACATTTTTTGGGGGTGGGGTGGGGGTGGGAAATCCTATAAACCTATGTATTTGTACTTGACAATTAGCCTTACTTTATCAGAAGATGCTCCTGTGAAAGAGGAGCTCATGCATATCAAATCCATTTTTGCTGTAGCTAGTACACCTGGTTGAATAATATCTGAGAACAGACCACAGTTTACTGAGCATGTGTTTAAGTACTTTTCAATAACTGTTTAATCATGTAATCTCTTATCCCCATAATGCCCTGTCTAAATGGCTGGTGAAAATAATCTAAAAATACCCTCAAAACCACTATTGCAAAATCAGTCAAACTGTGATCCATATTCAGCAATTTCAAATTCCAGGTTGGCTCCAGTGAAGTGAAGTTGTCATCACTGATAACTCTGATTAATAGAAACCTAAAACCAAGTATATTTGCATTGCTAGAAATCACCCCTAAAGTCACTGGAGACTTGCAAATGGGAAAAGAAAAAGACATGACAAAATAATTGATACCATTTAAAGCCTTGGATAGTCATACTTCAGGTAATGGTATTGTGCACCTCTGAGAGGAGAAGGTGGCTGTGTCTACCCTGCTCAAAAGAAGGCTCATTTGCACAACCTGGCTCATGTCCACACTACTTAAGTCTGGCCCCTTCTAGAGCAGTTTTGGTCTGGAAGGAGCCAGCTGGAGTGACCCAAACTAGCCAGGGCTTCAAGTAACATCTAACAGTGAGGATGGTGAGGGTCCAGGCTAGAGCCTGTTACTCAGCCCCCTTTTTTTCTGGTGATACAGCCATTGCCGGGAGTAGTGGTGTTACAATATTGCTGCAGGTTGAACTAACCAGCACAGGCAGTGGCTTGAACAGAGAGCAACCAAAACAGGTGGGGTTTTATCCATTTGACAGCACTAGTAAGGAAATTTCAGTTGAGATAAGTTGGACAGAAGCAACAGCTCTGAAAGGCTTCAAACTAATTATTCTCCTCTGGTAATGTTACTTATTAGATTGACCAAAAATATGTTAGCTTATACAGCTGGTGCTTTTTAACCATTATTTTTGGGATGGAAATGAAAGGCATGCTTTGGGGACTGTTGCTTTAATGGCTGAGTTTCCCAGACAATAGAGTAATATCTTGTTTCTAAGCCCTGAAGTAAGTACCAGACAAAGGATGATAAAGATCTCTTAGAAGACCCCTGGGCAGCAAGTGATCACTGAATGCCACAGGAGCATCAATCAACTGAATTAATTTTATCCATTTCATGAATGGAGTATAATACTAGGATTAGAGAGATGCGGTTTTGCAAGTTGTATTAATATTTGTTTTTATGGAGTTAGTTAATTGGAAAGAGAGGTGTTTTATGGGTTGACAGTTTAGAATAAACATGATCTTCTAGAGTAGCAGTGAAAAGTAGTAGTTTAGCAACAGAAAAAGCACATTCTTGGTAACCCACATGTGAAGGTCTGACACCTCTGCTCTTGTCTGATACAGTTCTTTCACTTGGTTCCTCACCTTTCTTTTCTTTCACTTGTTCCCCTACTACTCCCTTTCCCTCCAGCTCATCCAAGATAGTATTAAACAGATACTGATTTTATATGCTAACTAACCAGAACCATCCTTGATGCAACTATGCAGGCAGATACATGTATAAAACTGCACTGAACTCCAGAGACTTCTTTGGACCAAGTGATGCTCTTTTCCACAGTTCCTCACAAACCCTTTGTTTTTACAGAAGCAATTAGCTTAACACAAGATAAAAGCAATGATTTTTCTGGGCTTAAATCCCAATGTAGATTTCTTTTCTGTCGGTTGCACTCATTCTTTTGAACCCTTCTTTGTCTGTGCCTCTGTGCATTACTGTATGGCTTTATAAGTTCCAGTTTTATTCCATGTCACAAATATTTGTGTCAGTCAAATATAATGATACATGGCGACAAGTGTAGAAGCTTTAACTTAGTCATAGCTGCCACCTGACAGAGCCATTTTTTTGTGGATTAGGAGATGAAGCCAGAACTGGTTTAAGTACAAACAGAAAAGTTGCCACCTGTTTTCCTGGGCCTTCATGACTTTACTTTTGCTTCAGACCTCTAGGGCATGAGACATGTAGTCAGTCAGATACTGACTGCAGAAATTCTAGATGCAGCACGCCATCCCAATCCCCACATCCAGATCAAGAATTAGAAAGGGAGGCAGTTCGTAACATGGTTATTATGTAAAACATATGCACAAACCGAGGCATTGTGTACACTAGCATAATTATCCACTGCTGACAATGAATATGCTGGTGCTGAATGTGATTAACCTGCAAGCACAGCCAAGAACTATTCTTGTTTCAGAAAGCCCATGTTAAACCTGCCTGCTTGTGAAACTGTGTTCAGCGCTGCTTTAATTGCACCCATTGCTGACACACATTGTCAATAACAAGCATTTTTCCTGCTGTAGACAAAGGTAAAATGTAAGGATGCTGCAGTGAGCCAAAGCTTGAAAGCCTTCACTTAGCTTGAATGCTCAGGATTTAAACTACTGGGGAAACTTTATGTCTCTGGCTATTTATTATTACATACAACATGTTCTTGGAAACCACTCCACATTTAACAGCAGTTAAACCCATCTGCTGCTCCTGAATTTTCATTTCATTCACAAGCCTGTTTTAAAAGTATTTTTGGACTTATCGCTAATGTGCTATCAACTGTTTATTATTCTGTTGTAAGTTGGTAAGAAGAATGGCTCAAATTTTAAAAGGAAATTGTAGCCTCCTATATATTTTTGAGCTTTTCATTGAAACCTGCCTTCTCTTCATTGTCTGACATAATTGAAATTTTTAGTTTAAAAGCAATTTTTTGCCACAGAATTTCATCACATCGTGCTAAATGCTGATTTTAGTGACTAGTAATTGCATATGTGTAAATTCTGCAAAATTCATCTAGTAATTACATCATTGGCATAAGGAACAGACTTGAACTTAGCACTGTGATCACAGATACTATTCAGTATATTGAAGTTCCTGTAAGTGCAACAGTTTTTCATTGCTTTATTTAAAAACACTATCACTATTTTCTTTACACGTCTCTTCTCCCTATGTTCATATTTTATTACTGTTACTTGGCACAGCAGTACTTCAATGCCCTCTACCTAAGATTAACAGGAACTTTGTAGTTCCTTGAGATTTTAATGAGATCTTCTTCACCTTATGAAGAATTTTTTTAAACAGAAAACTTGATTTTCCTCAGTTTTCTTTGTGTGGCTGACTTCTTGTATGATACCGTATAATTTTCTTGTCTGAAGGTAATTTTTGTTGGACCAAGGGACTTCCCAGTATTTAATATGGGCTAAGCTTTTTTCCATGACACTAAATTGATCCTTCCTAATTCATAGATTAACAAGGCTTTCCGGACTATAGGTATATTTAAACTCTTCTGAAGTGGAGTATTAGACACTGAAACTTGTTTGTCTCTAGGTCTTGTGTAAAACATTAACTGGATTTTTAAAAGTAAGTTCTCCCAAGGGATCACATGTCATGGGAGTTCATAACATTTAAGGTATCTTGAAACTTATCTTTCTTTTTTAATAAAATAGCAGGATATTTCAATTTTCTATGCAATAACTCCCAAAATCTTATATTTAAACTATATATTTATACTCAATAATATCTAGTATCAATTACAATGTCTGTTAGAAGAGCTCCTTACAAAAGGAGAAGACTTTAAGGTGAGATTCAGTTGTCTAAGATAGGCATCTAGTGCTATTTTAGATATCCTGCAAGGTCTGAGATGTGCATGTGGCTGTTAGAAATGATGGAAGGAAATCCATACACTTTTGGAACAGCAGCTGCAGACAAAGTGATACCTTAGTGCATTTAATGACACAAGACATTCCCTATTTGGGAAACTGAATCACACCTTTAGGGCTGTCACTTTTGTAACATACAATATGATGCTTATGAAGAATGCTGTTTATGAATGCTATCCCACTGGCATTTGAGTAGAGGTTATTCAAAAGCCTAGTTCTACAAAGAGGATTACATTTCTACATTGTATATAGCACTTAGTACCATTCATACGATCTTACTTTGAAAGCAAGCATATATATATATTTAAAGAAAAAAACTAGCAGAGAGGAATGTGCCTTTTGCTGTTAGCTTACTATTAATCATCTGGTTCCCAATTAAAATTGTTGAGATTACCAGGGAATAAACTTCTCATGGATGAAAGCTATGGAGTCGTAGCATGTAGGGCTGGAAAGGATTTGTTTCAGTGTCTCAGCACCCTAGCAGCTAGAGGCTTTTTACACAGCAGCAAATTTAGGATGATTTCTCTGGATTCTGTCCTCAGTGGAGACAACTGATCGTTATTCCCATGTAATATCCTGGGTTTGGTATTTCCTAGGTTGTGATTTCTGAATCCCTTATCACTCTTTTTCTTCTCCTTTGGCTTTTTCAGTACCTATCTTAAAACACATTACCCCCAAAATGATACAGTTCTGCTGGTGTCTCATCATCAATGATTACAGCACAATAGTTATAACCCATGTCCTTATACACACCAATCATTCTGTTCCTTACTCACTTGGTGTTTCTTCCATCAGAGCAGTGCTTGCTCCTCTATGAGCGTTTCTTCTATCTGTGTTTATGAGCCACATATTCCGTTTCAAAAGCCTCCAGAACCAAATCCACAAACTAAACTACATAAACACAGAAGCTTGCTGTCGTCAAAGTGCATCATCCTTGGTGGACTTGTCCATTAAATACCTCCCAGTTGCTACTGGAAGGCTTGATCCTGATGTATGGGAATCCATAGCCACTCATTATGCTGTAAAAGAAGCTACTTTAGATTTTGTCATGTCAGAAATCGTGTCCATATGAGCTCGATCGAATATTTAGACCTCAGTTCATTCCACTTCACTAGGTAGGAATGCATCCTCCAAAGAGTGACTCAGTGCATTTAAGCCCTGAGCCATTCTCAGGAGTTTCTTATGTCTCAGAGGACTCTGCTCCTAGCTGACACATCTAAATGCCTGAAGTTTGACAGCACCAGTATAAGCCTCAATTCTTAAGAATAGTTGTGTGACAGCAGTGATCCTTTTAAGAGGAGCTAGAAGTCCTTTTTCCTTAGACTATACTTAACATTAAAAAATGTTATACCCTGAGTTTTTTGACAACTAGTAGCCATTCTTTATACCAACAGTGTTTCAAGACTTCCCTGAATGACTGGTTGGCCTAGTGGTTTTATGCTTGCTGTTAAAAAAGACTTAATCTTGCAGGGAAGGGTGAAAAAGTGTTACTTTTTTATCCTTTTTGTTTTAAAAAAGTTATATTCTTTAGTAATATAGAAACAAAAAGTCTCTGAAGTAATATACTACGAGGTGGTCAGCATTACATATGCATCATAGTGAATATGGCCTTTGTAAAAATGCTTTTCAGTACCTTAGGCATTAAACATTCTGTTAAAAAAAAAAAAGCTGTTGGATGCATAGCTACAGACACGGTAGTTTTGCTATTAACAAAAGCTGTGATCCTTGAAACATTAGTCTCCCTTTTACTGACAGAGCTCTTCCAGATTGTTGTTGTTTGTTAAGAACTCATGTGTTTTCTACAACGGCATTGACTCATGCCTAGGTGGGAGCCTGAATTCATTGCAGATTTTCCATTTCACAAAAAATTAAGCCTGACATTCATTAAAAGCAAACATATAGTCTCCTACTGTTAAAACTTCGCAAATTCATAGTGATAATTAGAGTGGGTTTAAAATTTAGAAGCAACAGGGTTATTTCTAATTTTAGCTAGAAAGAGGTGGACTGTCAGGAGAATGTTTATTTATTCCTTATAGCCTTTTTACTTGATTTGCTAATAATTGCTTGAGATTGGTAGATGTTGCATACTAAAAATAAACCGAAATACAGTAGTACAGTGTTAATTCCTGTAAAATATATATCCCTTGCTTGTTCTCCCTTGAAGGATAAATAGGTATTCCAGAGATATTTATAATCAATAATATGCAGTCACATTTTGAATATTATATAATATAATGCCATTTTTGTTAAAAAGTGTCTGGGCAATTCAGCATGTATTAACACGAATTTACAGCTTGAAGGGAATAAGTGGCATGTCAGATTATTTCCCAAAGCAGTTATAGCAAAAGTAAGCCCCCAGCCCCAAAACAAGAACCTGGGAAGCAAAAAACCAACTAAGTACCATATGCAAACACGATGAAAAATCTGAGTTTGGAACGTGTCCTGAGTAGATGTCTCTATGTACTTCCAGAAAGGCCAAGAGGAAGAAAATCCCACAGGTAGAGGCCTTCAGCTGGGACCTTTTCCTGAAATGGAATGGACTAATACACAGGTGAGAGTAGTAAATTTAGCTGTGAGAAATAAGTGAGGAAAGGAAATAGTTTCTGGATTGCTGCTTCATAGTATTGCAAATTTTTCTCACCAGTGTTCCCCTAGACCCAAAAGTACCTGTTTCAACTAAAAAAAATATTTGTGTGAATCCTTCAATTATTACCAAGATGCTGTGGCATGTAAGATACCTCAGCTACATACTGATCAAACTGAAAACAATTTGGCCTATCAAGAAAACAATTTGTCCTCACCTGACTTTTGATATTTGAGGAAGTCAATGATACTGCATGGTAGTCAATGGAGAGACTTTTCCTGAATGCAGTTCTTCTAACCTGTTTTGGATGTATCCTTTAGATGGAGGTGGGTCATGCCCTGAAAATGATTGTCTCTCTCCATTGTCTAGACACTCTTTACAATCAAATAACTTAGATGTAAATGTCTAGACTTTAGATATCTCATGTGATCAGGAAAATTTCACTTTTATCTTTTTTCTAAGATAAATAAAAAGAAATTTCTTTTTATTGTCTGTTGGCCTTGCAGAGATACAATCAATCTCTAAGGAATAACAAGCAGGACCAACCTGGGATATAAGATAGGAAGACTGAGTATGTTTATGTTGAATAGTGCTGCTATCATGGACCTGAAGAGCCTAAAAGACAAGAGCTTTGTTAAAGATTTTGGGTTCTTTTTATCAAAGAGATTTTTCGATAGAGGAGTTTTCATTGAAACCAGTAGTACAAAAAAAGCTCCAAATCAAACAAAAATGCCAGTGATGCTATTGCACCAGGATACTAACCTCCATAAATTTCTGTTATCAAAATATTCAGTTTAGTTTATGTTGCATTTGTGTTCTCAGTTTTCAGTGTATGACCTCCTGCCATTATGATAATAGATGTGTGAGAAACTTGATATTTTGGTTGTTTGCCAGCTGGGTCCTTTGCAATCTCAGGAGGAAGAGAAGGCAGTTTAAGATATCAGGATAATGCACACTAATGGGATATTTCTGGTAAAAGTAGTCTAAAATGATATATTGTTGATGTCCAAATTGCTATCCTTTGATTTCAAAGTTAACAAGACACTGGGATAAATAGGGCAGATGACAATTCTTAGTGACCCTTGCACAGCTCTCTGCCAGCTGGACATCAATTTGTAATGGCTTAGGATGTCTAGGTAATTTTCCTAAATGTAAGGGCCAAAAATATGTGGTACTTAAGGTGGCAACCCAGGATGAATTCAGTGGCAAATATAATGGATAGGACCTTTGACAGTATATAACTGGACACTCAATTTCTGCCTCCTAAGATTTTGTGAAAGGTTTAATGAAGCTTATTTCTTATTTTATTTTGGATGCACATAACTAATATTTGCTGCTTTTTTGTAACACCAAAAAGAAGAAGTGAAGCTAGTCAATCACTGTTTAATTAATCATTTATTCATGCAAAGATGAACAGAAACTCTGATACCTCTTCAATACTGAGTGGCACACAGTAGGAGGGAAATGCTGTTTGCTCCTTAACAAGCCCATATGGTGGTAGGAGATCCAGTGTCCCTACTATGCAAACAGCACTGAATCTTTAAAAGCATGTTAAACAACATCTGCCAGTGATAAAATAAGTAAAGCAGAAGGTTCATTACTTGATAACTTTCACCTAAGAGCCTTAAAAAAGGAGGATTTGTTGGAATATTTTTTTAAATTCTGAAGAGATGGAGTGTGAGTATCATGCTATTATTTTTACCTTTTATTTTCAAATAATGCTGTCAGCCCTCGAAAAAAGTATTGGAAAGATTAATGAGGATTTGTCTAAGAAAGCAAGCATAAGAATAAATTAATGGTAAGAATATATTAATGGTAGTCAGCATAGTTTTAAAACAAAGCAATTATGTTACATAGACTTCATTTCAGAATGTGAATTTGCTTAATGGATGGTCCTAGGTGTTGTTTAGGCTTTTGGAAGGCATTTGATTTAATTTTACATTGTATCTGGTATAAATAAATAACAGTATACTTTATCAAAATAATATTCCTTAAGGACTGACGTCTCAAAGTACTAGTCAGTAAGAAATGACCCTTACACAGAAATTTTGAGGGATAGTCTTCCACAATTTAGAACTGGATGTGGACAACATATTTCAATATTTTCACAAATCATTTGGAAGGCAGCATGAATTCTTGGATGGTAAAATTTGCAAATGATCCAAAGATTGAAAAAGTAGGAAAAAAAGAAAACACGTTAGTCAGAGCAATTCACTTGCAGTCTATCCTGGTAAACAGAGCCCACACAAACAAAATTATTATTACCTAGAAGTATTACACAGCCAGAAGGAAGCAATGCCAGCCATAACATACACAGAGGGGACCCCTACAGTGGAAAGAAGCGACAGTAAGAATGTTCCAGAGGAAAAATCAGACAACTCAGTAGGGCTTGTACTATGAACTTTAAATGTTTAAAAAAAAAAAAAGACTAAAAGTTAAGAATAATAAGGAGGTTTTATTAGTTTGTGCAACAGTGAGGTTATGGAAATATGTCAATTTTTGAAGTCTATACTTTTAGAAGATATTAAATATATATAAAGAGAGGGAAAAGAGAATAGAGTGGAGAAAAAATTCTTCCAGAGAGAGATGTGACTTAATGACAGTGTATTCCTGTGGGGAGACTGGAAATAAAAAGATTCTTCGGAGTAGCAGAGAAAAACAGAATATGTACCAGGGTGAAAGAAAACAAATGCTGTGCAGGAGTTTTTAGCAGTAAGAATGTAGGACAAACTATCAAGGGAAGTGGTAGATCTCAATCTCGTTATGTTTTCCAGATTAGATGCTTTTCTGAAATAGATATGCACACTTTTTTTTAAGAAGTTATTGATGTCAGTGTTATGCGCTGCAGTACATTAGGCCAACCTCAATGATCTAATGATACTTTCTGCCTTAAACCCTGCATCTTTTAGGTGGCTCTTCTTTGCTCCAGCAGAGACAGCAAAACTTCTTCTTCAACACAGGAGTGTGGGATTAGGTTATAAAGTTGAGGGAGATTCAACTCATATAACTAATGCAGTTTATCACCTTCCTCCCCAGCCAGTAGTTCAAACAAAGAAATGTGGAGCTGTATTACTTGGTCTAATGAGAGCATTTACTTCCTTTTTACTTCCTTCCCATAGATGAATGGAGACTAGCATGGCTTTCCTCATTTTACATTTTCTTTGGCCTGAGATTTGCAGCTTGCATTTTAATGCAACCATGAATCAATCAATCTCTATGCAGAAGCTAGAAGGCATGCTACATACAGCTACCTTTTTAAATTTTGCTGTTGGCCGCTTACCTGGAAAGGCTTCTTACAAAAAATAACTGACACCTGTATTCTTTGTCATCCACACTTTTGTTATTAATGTCCCAGGGAAAAAAAGTCACAATATGTTATGAGATCATTAAGTTCACTTTGTTGTGCTTTTGTTGAAGATATGTCTTTTTTTTCCCTTTTAAATCCATAATACACCAGATCATATAAAAAGCTCAGTACAGCCATCTCCTGGCCTACATGTGTGGAGGATGAAGTTTGAATCCATCCAAGATCATTGATTTCTGGATTAATTTTCTTTAATTGATTTGTAACCTGTATTACCTAAATTCTGATAAAAACCAGCAAGGTTTGTTTGAGTGGGTTTGATGTTGTCTCAGTGCTGTGTGACTGTCTGCCATCTACATCTCAGTGATATTTTGTATAACTGGTTGAAGATCGGATGGTCTTTAAAACGAGATTCTAGTCTTAAGATATGTTGTTTCAGTCCTGGCTTTGCAACTAGTCTTTTGAGTCATCCTGGGCAGCTTGCTTCATTCACTTTGCCTTTGTTTTCCTACCTGTAAAAAGAGAGATAACATTTTCCTTTCTTTTGAAAAGTGCTTTGAGAAGCATTATACTGCCTGAAGAGGACTTCTTTTATCTGTTTTAAATGTAACTAATTCTTTATTGTACAACCATTACACGTATTCTCAGACCAGTGAATGATATATTCTCATACAGTAATGTTCTAGAACATTTAGAGGTAAGAACAAACTGAGACCCAATAGTCTACAAGTCTATAGATGCACTGATCAACTCCTCGAGAAAATATTATTAAAACTAGCTTTGTTTTGTCCCCCCCACTACACCCCATTATAGCATTTCTTTTCTAGCTCCCTGCTTTGACTTGCATCTAAAATGAACTACCTTCGCTCATTCCCATCCTTCTTACCCTAAATCATTCACTGGGAGAAAGTGACTCTCCTCTCCAGTTAGGCAAGGATAGAAGGGTCCATTGTTCAGTTGTGAAGTCTTCAAAAAAATCATTTTCATGCATTTTGTTCAATTCACCAGCAAAGTCTGTCTTTCTCTTAATGTCTAAAAAACATTTAATGGCTAGGTAACTAGGGGTCTATTACTTTGGTCAATTCCTGATGAGAACTGTTGAGCAATGGTTTATGTCTGTTCTCCCTTGCTTTACACTCAGATTGGAAACTCTCTGAAGCTTGGCCACTCCGTTTTTACATTCTGGATTTGCTGAAAGCCTTCAACACTTGAATTCCAGTCCTTATCACTGACACTGAGATGTTATAACAATGGATATAGGGCTAATCAGAAGTTAACTTTCTTTGCATAATCTTAACTTTTCAACAGAGAAAAGGGAACTGAGATGCTGTACTCCTTATTGTAATGTGAAAAATGCAGAGTTTGAGTCTCAAAACATGATTGTATTAAAGTGGAATTTCTCTGACGTACAGATCCACTTTCTTTGCGTACTCAGGGCCATATTTATTAACATAGCTATTTAGCTTTTTCCTCTGCTAAGTTTTCAGAAATGAGTCTTTGCTTTTGCCTATATACCCCTATAGAATTATGAACTCACTCATTTCTCTGTGAAGAATTTTTGTGCTGAAAATATTGCATGAGTATCAGGAAGTCTAATTTTGCCCACTATTTCTAGATGAACAAATACTTACAAAGGTAGACAACATTTGAGAGGCTTTATTACCAAAGATCTTTCTTCTGCCTTTAATGCTACTGAAAATTGTCTTTGTTGTTAAGAAACAAGATTTTATTTATATTTAAAAGGGACACCTATTTGTGGGCAATCTTTTCAAAGTGAAAGTCTTTAAGTTGTTGGGTGGCTTCTATTAACAGTCATCATTGATATTTCTTATAATATTAGAAAAGTAATTAGGTAAACTGTCTGTAGTGGCCCCAGCAGACACATTTTATCTGAAGTGATTTATTTCTGTATTTCACTTTCCTGCATAGAAGAGTGCTCACTAGAGCTTCCAGTTACCAAAACTGAACCCTGGAGTCTTAAATAATCTTACATCTCCTTTTCAATCAGCAGCAAAGGTAACTGCTGTTTTTAATCCTCAGTTAAGTAATTCTCACATACTTTCCTGCAGAGATCTAATATTAATATCCAGATAATGTAAAAAAACCTGAATGTACAGATAGTAGTTTTGCTCAACAAAGCTGAAGAAAATAGTGGTAGCATCAGTATTCTGTATTGCTTGCCCATATTATATGGGATAAAGTGAGTGCTGGAGCTTGAAATGAGTTTTTTCTTGATTTTTTCACTCCTGTGATGTAATGCAGCATGGGCTTTTTAATTTACAGCAACAAAATGGTTTGGGGTTAAATGTTACAGAGGCAATGAAGAATTTGTTCCGCTTTTAATTGATGCTGTGACCTACATTGTTCCCCAAGACACCACAGACATTTTTCAGAAAAGTCTCCTGTTAATTATAATTGTATTCTGTGGTGCTGGGTCAGTTGTCATTTCCATTATATGAACTTTATAAACTAGGGGAGTTTAGTTCAGTTATTTTAAATCACATTAGGTAAAGATTTACCATTGAGGCTGGTAGCTCAGATATAACTGTTTTCTGAGGTGGGTTCAGTCTCAGAGTCCCTTCTGTACAAAACCTTGTAAATTTTGAGGGCTCCAAGTGGTACCTGCAGTTGTGCAGTTGCTGAAGCCACTTCCTACATTCTTGAGAAACAAAGCCAAAAGTGCTGTATATTTGTGTCAGCTTAAATACCCATAGCCTCCTGTAATGCAAATACGTGGTCCTGACCGTCCGCTAACCCTGGTTTCTGGAGGAAACCCTAACCTCACTGCACTGCTGAATATACTCCATATTTCCTCCCAGAGGAGGCCACGTCCGTTCATGTGTCCTGTCGTCCCTATACCATCTGACTCATGGAGACAGTAAGATGTATATTGGTAACTTGGATGAAAGATGGCTTACATTAGTGCAAAGAAGTCAGTCAGCCCTTTTTAAGGAAGAGGAAATTTATTTCTTATCCCTTGCCAGTAAAACTTAAGAGTTGCCAGACTTTAATTATAGACCCTCTGCATTCCTGCATAGAGAAGCTTATGTGGTCAAGTTATAATAGCAGACCGTTCTTAACTTCCTTGAGAGATTTCTTTTTCCCTCATGACAGACATAATATTTTTTATTTTTATTTATTTTTTTAATATCAATTTACTCTGGAGGGGGCTAAAGCATGCTTAGCTCCATTATAACCTGCTTACTTGAAACATTTAGGATTTCTTGATTACTTAGGTATAAAGTCAGCTTAGGTTAGATAAGCAGCTAGCTATCATGAGAGCTACAAGTGCTTCCCAACTCTGAAAGACTGACCCAGAGCTTCTGAGGCTAAAGAATCAAAAAAGCAACAATCTGTAATCTTGCAAGTTATTGGACAATCTTTAAATTGAGTGAAGTCACAATTACACAGCAGTAAAGAGCTGAGAAACTCAGCTTCTGAAAACTTCAAAAGCCTGAAGTCATAGTCTGAATTCACTGCCTTTTAAGATCTTTTAAATTTTTTGCAGCTAAGGGTAATTTTCCTTCAGAAACATAAGTGCTTTGATTGCTTCTGGAGACAACATCCTTATTAAATACTTTAAAATGTTATTTATTAAAGTTAGAAAGTTGGGATATCCCTGAGCATTTGGAACAATTGATGTAATTCTTTTAGCTCTGGGCATAAACTCAGAAATTAGTCAAATTCAACTTGTAGCTTAAAGTAAAATAGTTATTGCAATGGAATAATCTTTCTGAAAAAATAATTTATCTTGAACAGTGCTCCTATGTGCCTTTACATTGATGCCTGCTGCCTCAGTAAACTGTCCTACTTAATTTTGTAATTTACTCAATCTCCAATTTAGGGACTGAAATTATTTTTCTCTTTGCTTCATACTTGCAAATCTTCACCAATTCAGAAAAGCACAAAGAAATATGACCTATATAAACAGTGTCTTTAATTTTATTGGTAATATATGCTCTTTCTGTAGATAGCCCAAAGCCTGTTGATTGTTCATATAAACTGTTTCTAGGAGGTTTACAGCTACAGGTGGAACTCTTTTCATATGTTATTGAAAAAGTATTTCCCAGGGTAAAAGTGATTATGATAAAATTATATCTTTACAGTACAGAGTTGTGTTTCATGGAAACAAATCAAATTGTACTTTTTTCTTTCTTGGTTCAAGAGAGAAATGTAGAACTTCCCATAACTTCGACTATGTGTCTGAAAAAAAAAATGTTTGGTTTACATTTTTTTCTTGATGTTGGACTCTAGTTAAAAACTTATTTTTATTCAGACCCTTTATTCAGTGAAGTACTGAAAAGAGAGATAGGAATTTGTAGACAATTTTAGGGAACAAATAAACATGTTAAAATAAAGAGCAAACTAATTAACTTGTCTGGCCTCAGCTTCTACCATTGGAGACGTTTTTCTGCAATGCCTTTTGCACCCAACTCTCAATAACAAAAAATCAGAACTTTTATCTTGTTGTTCTTGCTTACAAAAAAACATTGGTACTGATTGCATTACAAATGAGGAATGACTGAGTTTAGTTTAATCTGTAGCTAAAGCCTGGAGAAATTTTAGACATTAAGGAGGAGTTGAATTCCGTAAAGCACAGACTATTAAGATACCTTCCCATGTTCAGTATCCTGAATGTGAGCCAAACACGCTCTTTATTCCAACTCTGTTTAATAAAAATAAAAAAGTTGCTTGATTGTCTAATTCAAACAGAGAAAACCTAGAGAATTTAAAAAAATATATACTTTTACTATAGGTTGGTTTATCTACAAGGCAGAGTATATTGTTGACAGATAGAATATGTATAGCTTCTTTACTACTTAAGCTTTCAGTACTGCTACAGGTTTTAATTATCATTGAATGAGCTGACTTAGATCTTCCCACACACATATTAAATTGTAATGTATTCTCCTTACCTAAGAACAGTTATAGCTCACTTTGGCCATAGATATTTGAAAATTGCAGGTTTTGTTTTGACAGATAAAACTTCTCCTGGTTACATATTTATAACCTTACAGATGCAAGAAAATATAGCTCATTCTTCATTTCTGTCGCATATTCAAAGGTTTCTGTCCCTTCTAGTGACCTTGAAGGCCTCCATCCCTTTGGAAATACACAATTTGGCTCATTGAACTAAATTTCCAGTGACCAGTTTCTTCCATTTTGCTTAGAAGTTCTGTCAAAAGAATTGTTCTTTTCTCACCTTAAATTGTTCTTAAGCTTAAATTCCACAGAACTTCTAGATCCCAAACTTTCAAAGCTCCCTTTGAAGGTTTCTAAAATAATAAGGGCCTGAAATGATTTCTAAAATAATATAGGTCCTGATCCACCTACTTTAACTTTGAAGTTAGTTCTACTTTGAGATGGAGTTGGACTACATGGCACAGGTCACTTCCAGCCCAAATTGTAATTCTATGATTCTATGATTCTGTGACTTTCACTGAAATTAATTAGGGATTGATTTTGGAGAGTGAAATTATAGACTAAGAACTAAACATTGCAGGCATCCAAATTTAAAAATCTCAACCCCTGTTTCCTAGCCACACCTTTGTCAATGTTTAGTTCATCTTTTCCTTTCCTGTGTTTCATTTTCACCCCTACAGTGCTAGCCTGCTTTTTTCTGGTAACTTTGAAATATTTTGCCACTTCGCTTTGGTTTTACCTTCTCTTTCCCTGACCTTGCCAAGTCCCTGTTGACAAAACCACACTAGAAACTTTTTATATCATAATGATGTCACTGGTGGTGCAACTTTCAGATATTATTTATGCAATTAAATACAAGAACTGGAGTAAACTTTAGTGAAGTATCTTTCCTGATATAATCTACATCTACAATTCAGCTAAATGCATCCTTTTGTGAAATCTTAAAATCTAAGCCAGAACTTGTAGAAAAAAAAAAAAAAAATCTATTTTTCGAGGAGCTTTTCATTAATCAGTGCTAACAAAGTGTGCAAACTCAACTCCTTCTTTCAGAGATTTTCTTTCCCTGCTTTCTTTATAGCTGTTGTATAAACTGGGAACTGGAGCGTAAGGCAATAGCATCATAGGAGCACAGAATGAAAAGGCAGGCCTTCTCCCAGATAGTTTCCAAATTAAGTAGAGGGAAAAATAAAAATAGATGAAGTAGAGAAGAAGAGGTACAAAAACATATTAAGAAAACACCAACTATGGATAATTTTTAATTAATTATTACTCCAAAGAAAGATGACAAAGAAGTAGCTTTATGGGATGTTTTGCTGTCAGATTTCAGATGCCATTCCTGGGAACCTGGTGGGAAACTGAACTTGCACAAGATCCAGTTTTACTCTGCTTTTGGGGAAATCTCTGAGCCCTTGTAACAGGTGCAAAAAGAGTAGGTGTTCACTTACATAAGGGATCCAAAAGTACATATGGAAGTGGACACAAGGGCATTTTCACATGATCTTAATGTACCTGATGCTTTGGGACAAAAGGGATAGAACTTCCCTGACCATTCTGAAGTATTTGTTAACACCATTTTTACCTCTGCAACACAACCATATGAGCAAAAATAGTTCTTTTCACTGTGAAGGATGTAGGTTGCGCTCCCCAGGCCAAGAGGTGGTGAACCAGCCTGAAAGTGTACTAGCCACACATTTTCTAGGTGTTCATACTCCTGGCAATAACTATTTTTCATTTCTCCTGCAGATGCATTAGCAGGGCTTTCACAAGGCCATTTCAAGCAGTAATGGGGAAAAATGCTAGATCTGTAATAAATGGCTAAATCTTACTGACTCTTCCCCAGTGTAATGGAAAAAAAGGACAACTGTAATTTGGAGATGTTTGGAGTCTGGTATCAGCAGGTAGAAATTTTACCTACATTTACAGAGTATAAAACCCTTCCTGTAACTTTTGAAACAACTAGATGACTTCTTGAGTTATGAATCAAGATATTTTTTTAAATTTTTTGAGGGTTTACTATTTTCTGCCTTTCTTCCTAGTAATTCAGCAGTTTAAATTAGGTAATTGCTGAGCAAATTCCAAAGTTTTTCTATGAATGTCAGTACTTGCCACTTTTAGCTGCTGGGAGAGAGGTAGCTTTTGAACAAGCAGTTGATCTTAAAGAGTGAAACCTCTCTTCTTAGGTTAGCTTTCTAATTGCACTTTTAAATTTTTTCCCAAGGTCTGTATATTGTTGGTAAAGAGGATGACTTATGATGAGAGTGAGTGACAGTGGGTATATTAGGGCAGAAGACAAGGAGAGATTGATGACAAATTACAGAAATATACGTGAAAAGGCTCTGTAGAGAGGCACCATATGGGGGAGTGAGTCTGAACAATGTGGAAAACATATTGGAATGGAGGGAAAGAAAGAAATAAAAAGTATTAATAAATTGACTATGGAATAAGCATCTGCTGTTTGCCAAGTAGAGGATATATAATGTTAACTGGTTAAAGTTCCTTTCCTCTTGCTTTCTTAGTTTTGCGTTGACTGTATTTCATAGAAATGCAACAATAATCTGCAGCAAGACTAAGATTGAACCGCACCTAAATCCATAGAGTAGCTTTTATTCTTTAACATGGGAAAACCCTCTAAAGAAAGAGGTGGCTTAAGTTTGGTTAGTATCTTAGAGAAGATGACACCAGCAAATTCACATAAGATGCAGGTTTGAAAAGTCAAGTATTATATTACCTACTCAAGCAATAATATGTATTATCTACCAGGTTATCTGAAGAAACAGAACTTTATATGGCAACTGTGTATAAAATCTTACAGTATCTGTGCAGCTGTGGTGGTATTTGAGAACCATGATTTCAGAATTACTTAATATTAAAGACTGTGAAAATAAAACTTAAGTTACATCAAGCTATTGTATATAAACACACTGCTGTTTTAGTCCTAGAAATTAGTTGGGTGATATGGCACAAAGAGGCCCATAAACTGTGGCAAAACATGGTTTTTTTTTATCCTGGCTTAATGTTTAGGTTAACAGGCAAGGAGAAATTCTCTATGTCTTAGAGTTATGTGTGTTGTGTAACTTGTCCTTCATATAGCTCTGTCTTCATATGATGTAACTAATTTTGTTGGACTTTTTCGATATTCTTTTTTTAATGTTTTTTCAGATAATGAATTACTCAAGATAAAAATTAGGTTTTATAAGTGGAGGCTCAACAGGTTCATGAAAAGAGACTGTTTCTGAAAAATTAATATACAGGACATTTTTACTGTTTCTGCTGTTCTATGAATTTTCAGATCTCATAAAACAGACTGCCTTCTAACTATAAACATGATCAGGCATCTCATATTCTGGTTAAATAACCCAAAGAATTCATTATCCAAGCAACTGTCTGTGGCGCTTCAGTAACATTGGATTAAAGGACTCAAAACTCAATTCCTATTTTTAAGAGTATATGAGAACTCATGCCCTTGGCATCAACTTTTTTTCTTTTCAGTGGGACTGGTTTTAGTGCACAAGCTATGCCAGTGTAAGGAAACAGGCTATTGCAATATATTCTTAGATTGCTACAAATAATTATGTTCTAACTTTTTAAAGCTAATTCTAGGAAAGAATAGCATGAAACCCTATCATTTAACATTTGGCTTGTAAAGCAAATATTTAAAATAAAATGCAGCTTTGAAATAGTGCTCCATATTACACTGTCCTGCAGGCATTTGTAGGAAGTTAAGAGGTGTCACATAAATAACGCCAGAATTTCTTGCATTTGATGTTAGTGAATGGGCTGAAATATGACCTATTAAAAACAGTGGGTTTATAGCTGTATAATATATTCACAAACCAGCTAAATTATTTGCTCAGAATAATTTGATTAGCTGCTTTTTTTTTTTTTGCTTTTTTTTTTTTTTTAAATTTTCAATACAGATGCATGTGACTTTCCAAGTGCAAATCAGGCCAAAGGAGTGAAGAGAAATATGTATCTTCACAGGCTTGCAGAGTATGGTTCAGAGAAACTCCGAAGTTAGGCTGTCTCTTTCTGTTGAGCACACAAAGACAGGTTGTTTCTATAAGACAAATCAGTATATAACCTTATACTATCAAAGAATTGCTTAGTTCAGCGTATTTACTCTGCTGGGAGAGGGCAAATTTGGAGTTCAGTCCTCTACTGTCTTTACTTGAAACAGTCATCTGATGAAAGGAGAAATAAAGCAGAACATGTCAGAGCCTTTTACTGATGAACTTGCTGTTAAAAAAAAAAAAAAAAAAAGCAGTATCTGTTTTGAAAAGTGTGACACCGTGACCTCAACTTTATCCAATCAACAGTTTTGTGCATTTCAAACTGGCAAACTGTGATTGAAAGCTTGATCTATTAGAAACTAACTAATGTAAATCATCTAATCTGATGCCTGAAACATTTGTCTTGAGCTTGTCATACATCCTTATTACAACCTTATATTACAGAAATTTTCTACCACTGTAAGCACTTCATTTACAGATCTGAGGATTTGAAATCAAATGAAGAGTTAAATGGAAATGGAGCTGGTGGGTAAAGATGTGACAGTCTCGATCACTTGAGTTGCCAGTCTTAGGCTAAACAAAGCTTACATTCCACTTCCAGGTGGAGGAGAAAATGATCGTTTGCTTTCTTGAAAGATGTTTAGGTAAACGTAGCTGCTGTCCAACAGTCCTAATCATAGTGAAACCTCTTCTTTACAGGCTTTCTGTGAATTGCTGCACACAAAATGACATTGCATATACAGAAACCATCTGTTTATTGTGGCTGAGTACCATAAATATGCATGGTACTGTATATACCTAATACGCCTAGGCTGTCTGTAGATCTAATGGAATAACACAGAACATAATTCAGAGGAGGGAGATTCAGAAGTAAGTTGGGAAAAAAATGGGTCAGCTTCATAAAGAAGACATGTATTTTCTATTAGCTCATCTTTGGGCTTTCGTATTTCTTAGGGGTTTGTTGGGACTTTTTTAAGGAAGGGAATGCGGATGCTTTTCTTACCATAGTGAGAAATGTGAAGAGGCAAAGTTGAGGTAGTTACCTATTGTGCTGTAATTTAAGCTTTTAAGTGCCTACAGCCCCTGTGGATGCTGGGGTACCAGGAATGTCAAATAGCTGTCTCCAGGGAATAAAGGGTGACAGTGACTGATTAAATATGAAAACCTATTTGTAAGAGACTCATTGCAAAGTCTGTGTCTCAATTCTTTTATGGTTCGTCATGATGAAAAGTAGAGAGTCTAAGGCTTTGGGCAAGTGGTGTCTCATTCTCTTAAAATGGAATGTGGTTTTAATCTAATTTAATTTTATGAACCTTTGGCTTTAAATCCAGACCTACTAGGTGACAAATGTATTTTTAGATGTAGGAGGGTCCCACAGATTAGAAGCAATAATTTTATGGGTCCTTGGGTATTTGATGTGAAGGACATATAAATAGCTTTGTGGGGTAAGCACAAATTTTACAAGGTGCACTAAACTAGGTTCAGTGGAGTGTTGCTGAATACTGCAGTTTTGCTAGTTTAGCCATAAACTGTTCACTTAAAATTAGTCACTGCTGTCACAAAGTTTAAGATTTTCATACTGTACTATGTAGAGAGATTAAGGACTTTCAATTGATGGCTAATCTAGTCTGCTCATTTGTTTTCATCTTGTATTAATATGTTGACATTGGTTGTTCCAAAAAGTCAGTTGAGAATTGCACTGACTTCAGTATTTACTTAGTGAATTCTGAACCTCTGTTTCTGTATGCATTGCCTTATTAGACTTTAGAAAGAACATTTTATTTGTCTTTAAAAAGAATATTCAGAAAACAGTATAATGTTAAATATCCCCTTCCCAGCAGTCTCCTGGAGGGAACCGTGTGACTGTACCAGAGCCAAAGAGGAGGGCAAGGCCATATACAGCAAAGCTTTGTAACAGGTTTGCACTGACGCTGAGATAAGGAGCCAGTTCCCCTCTCCCACCACTAATCAGGACAAATTGACTCTCCACAGTTTTTCCTCACCTGCTTATATATCTCATCCATTAGCTGGAGCACAACAGGATTCTTGAGTTAGTGTAGCATTGCCAATGTTCATCTCGGTAAACAAAATATGTATTTTACCCTGGTGAGATGATTAAGGAAAGCTGAGTGAAAGCATATTATGAAAGGGAAGAGGTTAAAAAAAAAGAATGCTAATTCTGACATCAAATTACACACTGACGCAGAAAATGAATCAGAGTAAACCATTTCTAGCACTCAAAAGCATGCCAATATAGAGACTGCTAATGAAAATTGGTCTAATAATTTGAAACGCGTGCATATCAAATACACATATCCCATGCACTAAAATATTTTGAGTAAATGGAACTTCTATTGGAAATTCTAATCAATGCCTTATTAAACATGTTTACATTTTCAGTCAGATGCACACTATTTAATCTGTTCCACTGTTCCACTGGTGGACAACATTTGAGGTTTTCATCTTCCTCATAAATTACACTTCAGATTTTGATGAAAGTATCTTCCCAAATTAAGTATGTTGGTTGCCCATCTCGTTATTTGTCTTGAGAGCAAACTGTTTCTCATTTAATTGCATTTGGGTTTTGCTGCATTTGCTTGGTTTCAAATACCGTAATTAAAATAACAACAGACATTGATTATGGCAGACTTATGACTAAAACTTGTGACAAAATCTTACTAATCCCCTTTCTGCTTACTCAGGCAATTGGTATCATTCTGCCTAAATCTTGATATTTATAAGTTTGTTGTCAGCTAAATAACACTTAATTTTTGCATTGGTTATAGCTGTACAGATGCCCAGCAGATTGAGTGTTCTTTTACCAGTATATTCTCATATTCATATATTCTTTGACAACTCTGCATATACTATAAAATACGGGGGGGGGGGGGGGGGGGGGGGGGGGGGGCGGCTGTAATGGTGTCCAAATTTGTCACAGAATACACGTGTTAATATCCATTAAAATGTTCAAAGAGCAATATTCATCTTAGCCTCTACATTGAGAAGATATCAAAGCAGCTCAGCAGTGTGTTATGAGCAGCTAATTGGAAATTTCTGCTTGCTGTTTGTGTCGTTCCATCCTTTGAGTGAGATTTTGATCAACTACAAAATCTCGCCCAGACTTACTATTTCTTTTTAATCCTGGGAAGGAGTTTAGAATACATCACTTTATTTTGTGAATGCTGCCTGCTCATAGTGAGGAAGTTCAGTCTTTATGAGCAATTCCCTAAAGGATAAGTCAATTTAAATATATCTAATTTACTGCTGTGGTACATAGTGGGTTAACTGATGAAGATAAATTATTTAATATTCATCTTAGTGAGGATTCAAGATTGAATTAATGCTATGCTTCTCAGTCTAGTGGCTAGACCAATTTATAAAATATATCCAAAACTCCATATGGTTCCCTATTCCAAGACATGGAAATAAAGTGTTTACACTTTATATTCATAAACATGGAACTTTCTAAGAGCAACCTTCATCCAGTCTTCAGCCTACTGACTCAGGATGCAATACTGGATCCTCCTTTCAGTGCTGCTGCCAGAAAAACTGGGACTTCTATTTTAACATGGGTATTTCAGGCACATAATACTGAGAAACAACTGTGGTAATTAATAAAACCAAACTCTCTGATATTTTAGCATAGTTTATATATAATTATTCCATGGGCCAAAAAAAATCAAAACATTGAGTCTGATACCCTGACAATATTTGTGGAAGTGGACAAAATTTCTTCTCATTTGGTATGACCTCTTTATTCCAGTGATATTTCTGACATGATGTTTCATCTCTGAAACACGTTCGGGAGATATTAGTGAGAGGAACTTGCTTAATGTACTAGTCAGAGAGAAAGGATGTGATGCTACCAAAAGAAAACAAAGTGTTACAAGTAACTCAAAAAGTGTGGAAATAGCATGGAAATTAGAAACCAACCTTAACTACAGAAGTCTTCATTATACTAGCTATGATATATTATGTATAATTATAATTGGGAACATGTATTCCTTCAGATTCTTGTTTGCTTTTGCTGATGTCAAACATTATCCAGATGGTATAGTTCATTTACTGTAATCACCTCCTTTTTATCTTATGCTTTTCCTGATCTGTATTCCTCACAGTCCTTTTTTTTCTTTTTTTTTCCTTAGAAAAGATAAAATGTCCTTCGTTCTTAGCCCTATTGCCATACTTTTCCCTCCCTTAGAAAAATTTCTTAATTCATAAGCGTAATTTTTCCTTTTTTCTTAAACATGCTTTTTATCTCTGTTTGTTGATTTCAGATTTAATGGTCTGAGTGCTTTAGAAGCAAATACTAGTTGTAAAGAATATTGCCTGCTACTGGTATCATTTTCAGATCTTGCAACAGTAAGGACTGTATGCATAAGCTATATCTACTTCACACATGTGAATTCTGAGGTTGGATGCTATGAACCAAGACATTTTTTATACCAGCCTAAGAAGCACAAAATTATCTGCATGCAGTTTGAAGGAGTGATTTTTTGAGAATCAGTGGAAAGAAAACTCTTCTTAATGAGACCAGATAAGCTACAAAGGAAGACATTGTTTCCTCTCTTCTTAGTGAGTGTCTTAGGCAGCCGGTGCAGAGGACTATGTGACTTGGGTGACAGAATGGGTAGTAGCATCAGCCAGGGGAAGGGGTGTTGAATTTTTCTACTGAAATAGCTTATCTTTGGAAGCACAGACTGGAGAGCCATGAACTCAGTGTTTATTCTCAGTCTCCTGTCTTGCAGACTTTCTCTTTCAGTATCCAAAAAATAAAGAAATTATTTGTATGAAACTTTCAGGACTCCCATTAGCCAATCTCCGTAATGTATGCACAAGAGAAAAGAATTAACATAGAAAGACACACAAGCACATGATTAATCTCATGTATTAACTTTTATTGTCATCTCCATTAAAATGAACAATTTTAATATCCATGTGGAATTTAAATTACACTTTTTTTTGCCTGGCTATCTCCTAGCACTCAACAATATAATCTAAATCTCCCTCCATTTCTGTGAGTTAATGCATACTAATGGGTGATGTCATCAGCATAAGAATTTAGAGAGACTTACATGTACATAGAAAACTTTTCCAGGCACTGTAATGCATCTGACAGGTATCTGAGAAAGAATCAAATCGGCTGTTTGAACAGTGCATGTTACTCATAACAAGAAGTAAAAATTAGTGAAACTTCCAGGAAAATCAGCTGATGAAATTTAAATTTTAAATCAGTATTACCCAGGACACTGGGATTAAAACTCCTAACCTTTCAGAAAATGCTATTCATTTTTTTTCAGCAATGCTAGCGTCCAGAATTATGATGATGTCCTTAACATCCCATCAAGTACCACTGTAGTACTGATGGGGGGTGTGTGTGGGGGTGGTGGGGGGGTGGGGAGACCTACCTACTGAATTGTGACCAACCCCTTCTATACCTCCATGACAGTTCTTGCAAATCTTCCTGCTCTGACGATCTAGCAGGTCTGCTCCAAGACAAACTCAGGGGTTTCCCCACTTGTCACTGTTCCAGGTGCTCCTTTGAGGTGTGTAGATGATCACATAACCTAACGCTTCTCATATACCCATCTATATACTTCATTGCAAATTTTTGCTGTTCCTTTGTTCTCTTCACACTTTGGCACATGCTGCTAAAGCACCAGTTCATCAGAGAGACTGTTTAAAGAATTTTGAAAAGAAATGGGTTCATGTGTAAATTCAGGGATTTGGTGTCAGTAGATCTTGTGGCAGAAGTGAAACCCAGGCAGCACACACTGCTGCTTGATCTTTATTCTCCACTCATCAATCCACAGGAAGCAAGATTTGGGGCGTTTAAGGCCAGGAGGGGCTGTAAGAACAGGCTGCTTGAAGAGCTATTAGATTTAGTCACATTTCCTTAAGCCAGTAACTTGCACTGGACTAAAGAACATTTTTATTTCAAAGACGTACATCTCCCTGCAAGACGTTCAGTCTTGAAAGGTATCAGATAACAGAGATGCCATCACTTCCTTGAGCAGTTTGTTCTGATGACTGCTTTCCCCGCTATTAGCCTGTACCACATTTCCAGTGTAAAGCTGTCTGGCAGCAGTTTATAGTCAGTGATTCTTGTTATGGCTTTTTCTACTATATTAAACACTGCATTCAAATCACTTCTCAGTCATCAGATGGAAAGTTAAACAGCTTGAGCTTTTTAGCCTTTTACTGAAAGAAAAATTTTCCCCATCCTTTGAATAATTTCTTTCTTCTCTTTCTTTAGGTCTTGTTTATAATGTCCTTATTAAAATGTGGCCACCTTAATTTTATGCAGTAACCCTCCATCAGTGTTATGGTGCACTATACTGAAGTAAAATTGCTTCTGTACAGCGCTTTGGTACTAATTAGATCTATTGCTCTTCAAATGTACATCTGGTGATTAAGTTCAATTTTTCCAGAATAAGCGTATAATCGTAGAATGATAGAATGGTTTGGACTGGAAGTGACCTTGAAGATCACCTAGTTCCAACCGCCCTGCCAATGGGCCAGAACACCTTTCACTAGATCAGGTTGCTCAAAGCCCCGTCCAACCTGGCCTTGAACATTTCCAGGAAGGGGTCACTGTCACTACAGGCCCTGGTTAAAAGTCTCTCTCCATCTTGCTTACAGGCCCCCTTTAAGTATTGAAAGGACACAAAAAGCTCTCCCCAGAGCTTTCTCTTCTCCTGGTTGAACACCCCCAACTCTCTCAGCCTGTCCTCACAGAGGAGGTGCTCCAGCCCCCTGATCATCTTCATGGCCTCCTCTGGACCCACTCGAGCAGGTCCATGTCCTTCTTCTGTTGAGGGGCCCCAGAGCTGGACACAATGTTCCAGGTGGGGTCTCACAAGAGCAGAGTAGGGGGTGAGAATCCCCTCCCTCGACCTGTTGGCCACAATTCTCAATGCAGCCCAGGATATGGTTGCCTCTCTGGGCTGCAAGCACACATTGCTGGCTCATGTCCAAATTTTCATGATTTTCATGTTTTATAAACCTGGTAGGAGTTTCTCTGCATGTCCACCACAAGCCCTCAATTCTTTCCAGAGTCCCTGTTTTCCAATGTTCAACTCCTCTTTCTGTAGACTTCACCTATTTTCTTTATTCCTAAATATAGAACTTATTTGTACTAAAAAAGAAAAAAAAAAAAAGAAAAAAAGAGTAATTTCAACTAATTTCAAATACTTACAACATCATGAGTCAGCCTCTATTTTCTTTAGTATCAGCGGAGAGAAATAGTCACTTTTAAGGTGTTACTAATCTGAACTATCATAGGCATCTAAAAGTGCCAATTTCTCTCCTTTGACTATAAAAAGTAGGTAGCTCTTACGGTGAGGTGACTAGTTCAGATAACCACAAACTAGGCAGTTTTATTTGGTTAGGTGAATCCCATCCTTCTGAGGGAATGGACCTCTACAGCTCTGCCTTCAGTATTCTCAACTTTGCTAATCCTTATGTCATCCAAAATTTTCAGAAGTACTTTTATGTATTTCAAATCATTTAATGAAATGGTTCAGTAGTGCAGGACTTGCTGCTATACCTACAAATCTACATTAGAGACATTTTCATTCAAATCTCCACTGTTACTCCACTGTTGATAACTTTTTACATTTATCATCTAGCCAGTTCTTTGTCTGTTAAATCTATGCTTTAATGCTGTTTAATAGTGGTAATTTTCTATGTAGTTCTCATGTGAAGGCCTTTCAGAAGTCTGAATATTTTACATTTGACAGTTATCTTTGTCAGACAAAGTGGTATGCTCAACAGAGAATGAAATCAGGTTTAGCAAGACCTGTTTTTCATAAAATCTAGGGCAAGCACTTAGCAACATTTTTAATTTCTGTTGAACAGAAAATCTCTGATTTCTATTGATGTGTGTTTTCTAATTTTCCAAAGACCCCAAATAGCAATATAATTCTTATAATCCTTCACATGGTTGCTCTGTAGTTTTTTATATTCCACTATGAAATTCCTAATAGATTAACCTGAACATCAGCTGCAGCCATAATACCATAGAATTTAAAATCAATATGAGAATATTTTATTAGTTGCTTAATATAAGAATAGATAAGAAACATTCAGCTTAGCTATGGATTTTTATCTATATGGATTTTTAATGGCCATAACTATCCATATAAGTTTAACAGTATTAATGTAGGTTTAGAGGTCAATCTACATTTTTTTTTTTTTTTCACATTTGAAAGGCTGACACATAATAATCGTCAATCATACTTTGCTATTAAAATCATGGACCATTTCAGCTGTTCAGATCATCTTTTTGACCAGAAGGTGTACAAAGTTTCTTTTGCTTACTTAAAAAAAATGATATTTGGAAAGAAAATGCTTATCTTAGTCATCATTATCAGGTCTTCCAGTAGAATGGATTATAGTGCTCAAAACATTGTGAACTACATTAAGATGTACAACTGCTGTTGTAACTAATAGTGTTCTTACTCTCAGAGTTCTCTCGAATAGGTTTTGAATCCCTGGTATATAAAAGTATATCTTGTCTTTTTTCTCAGAACTTCCAGGGACAATGAGGTATCTTCACTTTTTCTATTCTAATAGTTCAGGTGACATTGGAGTCAAAGCAGCAACTGGTAATAACTGAATGAAGTCATCCAGACTAGACATCTCTCCACTTGATTCATCCAGACTACTAACTTACTCTGTTATGTCTTGTGTTCTGAAAACACCAAATCATAGTGATTCATTGGTTTCCATGGCGTGTGAGCAATACCTTTTATTTTTCATGACATCAGTCTTTGTATTTTTTACATCCTCATAGGATAATTTCATGCTTATGAGAAAACTGGTGTTCCTTATTTGCCAGCATAGGTACATTCTCTTGCCAAAAATAGCTGAGCCATGTGCCAGAGAGAGATTACTTAATATGTAAAAGATGTTTAAATATTCTTCCAAAGTTGCAGAAACAAGATTTTATGGATAATTTAATTTTGAATTTGTGAATAGGCTTTGAGTTGGAAAGCTATCCAGATCTAAATTCAGCCTTACTTTATTTCTTTAAAAAATAAAATGCATATTTAATCACTTACTATTCATTAGCTTCAGGTTTTCTCTCATTCTATAAGATTTTAGTGGCTATTATGGATTTTTTAAAGTCAATAAAAAAGATACAGTTATATTATGAATATATGGGAATTAATTTGCCTAAACACCCACTCCTTAATCAGCCTCTCCGATATAGGCCTTTGGTTTTTATTCCTTCTTTCAGGCACAGAGCTTATTTACCATTTCTGAGAAGTGCTTTTGAGGCTGTGACTATAAATACTGCTAGTGCTTCCATTTTCAAGACAGGCATATAGTATGCATCTACTTTCTTTCAATACTGAAATATCAGAGTGGTTTTTATTTTTCACCATCACCATATGTGTCACAGAACTGCTGAACTGGAAGGAACCTTGTGAGGTCTCTGTCCCAACCTGCTCTTCAAAGCAGGGTCAAGACTGAAATCAGAGCAGGTTGTTCAGGCATCCAGTTACATCCTGAAAAACTCCAAGGACTGAGATCCCACAACCTCTCTGGACCCCTGTTCCAGTTCGTCATTATCTTCATAGTATTTTTTTTTTCATTATGTCCAGATGGAACCTCCCCCGATTCAATTTATGACTGTTGTCTATTATCCCACCAAACATCTGAGTAAACAGCTTGGCTCTGCCTTCTTGGTTACGTCCTTGCAGGTATTGAAAAGCTGCCCCTAAAAGTCCCCCCACTCCTTCTCTTGCTGTTCAAAGGCAGACGTATATCACTTTCTTTACTTTGTGGAACATTTTCTTCAAGCTTCATTCATTCTAATTTGCATGAATTTCACACACTTTTTTTCCCCAGTTATGCTACAGAATGAAGTCATTTCTATTACTTTTGTATTTATTAAGTCCAATTATTTTTTCTTGGAACCGACAATATCCTAAATGAGCCAAGTTTTTCAGATCCTAAATTTTATTACTCATCCTTTAATACAGCATCTAGTTATGCTCTGTTATTCAAATCTTGATTTTGCTTAAATAGCTTAACAACTTTTGGCAGTTAGATGTTAATTATGCTTGCAATAACTGACCTTCGCACCTATACAGTGCAAATAGGTGCGTATATGTAAATTAAGACTTATAAATATGACAGAATGCCAGCAGCATTTGACACCAACTATACATCTTCTGTCTCTCTTCTGTGTGTTTTGAGGTAATAAAGCAGCTGTTTGACTTGAGTTACAACATTCAAAATACAAGTCCATTTTTTGTGTAATTACGATGAATATATTAAAATGCAAAACCCAAAGAGGTCCCTTAATATTCTGCTTTGAGTCTGGACCCTCCCTCTCTTATCCCATAGCAATGACAACTTTTGTACCTTTTGTGCAGATCCCAAATTATCTGCTGAGTTTCTTTTTTTTTTTTTTTTTTTTTGATTGCTCCAGCTAATGGAAAGGTATGATGATATAAGAATCTTTGTTTTCCTTTTAAAGGAGAATTTCTACTCATCATGACCACAAGAAAAAACCATGAAAGCGTGAAAGAAAACATCAGTAAATGAAGTTTACTTTTCATCACTATTTTTTAACATTTCTGACTTGTTACAGTATTTTTAGATGAGGGGTTTTTCTCTAATGTTAACATATTTTAAATAAAAATATGTATTTTATGCATTTTTTTTAAATTTTTTTTGGCTGCAACATTTAACCCTTAATCTAGGTAAAATGACTTATATTGGGTAATTAAAATGGCAGTAGTTGTAAAAAAAGGGATTCTGGGTATTAAGCTTCTTTCATTTTTACATTTTTTGAAATAATGAATGGAGCAGATATAGCTAATGTTCTTCCCTGTGCCATGGGAAATGCTGGCTTCTGGAGATATGAAAATGATTTTCACAGTGTAATGGGCTCCTCCTTCCCACATGGCAGAGCTCCAGGCTTTGTGCTGGCAGCAGGCTGAGTGCAGGGAAACTCAAACTAAGAGCTTTGTGGCAGATGGAGCTAAATGTCACCACCTCAGGCATAGATTTGCCCAGTGCTGGGCAAGCATGGAGGGAGCCTTGGGATGTCAGGACCACCATCGCCTTCTTTTTCCCCCACAGCCTGAGCTTTTGTAGAGGTCATTCCTCGGGGAATGAGACCACGGGGCTGACTTACATTATATTGCAACTCTGTGGATACACATTAAGGCTCTGCTATTCTTCGTTCCTGTTAGTACTTTTATTTTCACTGTTCATGATTTCTCTTTGCAGTTTAGTTTTTCCCATAAGTTATTGAGTGCTGACGGTCATGCTGGGCTCAGTACTTTTCATCAGAATTGGTGCAGCACAAGCCTTCATCTGTGTAGGAAAGACTAACATCTACAGGCTGCATTGAACAGCCTTGAACATAGAAAGGAACATACAATGTGCACTGGCCAGTAGATGAAATAAGCTTCTGTAGGTCATGGTAACACTCTTCCTTCTACTCCAATTCATGTATGGAAATCTTGATTCCGGCCATCTGGGAATTAAGGGAAGTGCTGCATCTGCTTTACAAATATTCGACATGCCACTGTTTCTCTGAGGAGATTTCAGCTTGCTTGAAAAGTAGTAGTGCAAAACCTGCGTGCTCATTAATTTGCTCTTGTGTTCAGAAATGGAATTCACTCACTGTTAGAACAACCTCCAAAAATTTATTCATAAAACCAATTCTTTCTGCAGGAGCCTGTTTCTTGGCTTTACATTTTATGTTATACCTAGCAGAATGTAATACCTGTAAATAATCTTTCATTGTTCCCTCATTTTGGCAGGACTGTTGGAAAATTTGAATGCCACTATTTCCAGTGACTCAGAACAATGCCCAAAAGGATGAGATTTCAATTTTTTTTCCCTCTGTAATTTTCTTTTATCATAAAATTTGCAGTCCTTATGAATATTTTGCTATGCTGTAAAGTTATCACTAACAGTGATACTGTTGTAGAAATATATCTTTAAAGGACATAGGCTCAATGAATGAAAGTTGGAGATATTTTCAGATTTTAAATTCCACTGACAAAGATTTTTTTCTAGGCTAATTAGATGATTTCATTACATTTCCCTTTATAAAAAAAAAAAAAAACAAAAAAAAAACAAAAAAAAAAAAAAAAAAACAAAAAAACACCACAAAACCAAAACACAACAAACAAACAAAAACAAACAACAAAAAAAACCCAAGTCTAATCTTTCAGGCTAAAAAGACAAACTAAAATTCTTATTTTCTAAAAAGAAAGGGATCTCTGGAGGTCATCTGGTCCAATACCCATCAAAGTAGAAACAACTTTGAATTTGGAAGTTATATCGACTTCAAAGTTAGATCAGGTTTTCCAGAACCTTGTCCAGTCAAGTGTTGAATATCTCCAAGGAATTCACAACCTCTCTGGGTGATCTATTCCAGTGTTTGATCAGCCCTGTTGTACTTTTTGTCTGTTGAATTCTGTATCTTTGCTCTTCATTTCTGCGAGGAGTCTTACTCTTTCTTCTTCATCACCTCCCATCAGGTAGTTTAAGGCTAAGTTTCCTTCCTTACCCTTCTTTTCTCCAGGCTGTACAAAGTCTTCTCTCAACCTCTCTGTATCATGTGCTCCAAGCCCCTAATCATATTTCTGGCCTTCACTGAATTTGTTACAATATATTTCTTCTTGTGGGGCACACAAAACTGAGACACAGTAGCCAGATGAATGTCATAGTTACTGGGTGGTGGAAATGGTCAAAAGATTGGTATAAGATCTGCAGAAATGAACATGAATACCTCTAGGTACTGCTTCAGTTGAGAGATGCTTAATTACATTATTATTAAAAATACAACAACCTTTGTATTTTGTAATTGTCCATCAGTTAAATAGATATAGGAAATCCTACAGCTGTGGCAAATTTTTGGTTATTTATCTGATGATAATAGATAATGCTGATGTCAGTTGTTATACCTGAATCTTGCAGAGTTACTTTTCTTTATAATATAGGACTATATAGGTACTTCACTGTTGTTTACAGACAAAAATTATTTATTTTGCATACAGGATTTCCTTCTCTCAAAGAGTTTACAAAGAGTGGGTACAAATTAATGTATAGGTTTTTCCAAAAAGGAAGTCTCCCCAAAATCAATGCTATTCTAGCTGTGGTATTCAGTCATTTGTCTTGTGAAGTCCTAGGAAAAAATCACAAATGTCCTTAGAACTATTTATGTAACATCCCTAGTACTATTTGATACCATATTATCATCAGTTAATTAGTGCAGTTAAAAAAGAACAAATGAGATCTGCAAATTCTACTCTGAATTTACCCTAAGACTTATCACAGCAGGTAGAGATTTGAGGAAGTCATATAACATGTTGACATGTTCATAACATATTGACAGTTTACAGAAGCTGTAGCTGAGTGTTAATTTACATCCTAAGGGATCTGTGCAAAGAACTAAATTATTCCTAATAGACATCTTATAATTTTTGCTTTCTACCCCTTGTAACTGTTTTAACGTAAGTTATTCCAAATAAGCTCTGATTGCATGTACTCAATCTATAGAATTAGAGGACCTGAATCAGTGTTGCAACAAACAAGCACTTCTAGAAAAGGAGGATCTATGTTGCACTTTGTACATTAGACTGAAATTACCCTGAGTATAGATGTCAGCTCTGTATGAAAGCAATATGAAAATAATGCTGATAATAATGCCAGCTAACCAGACTAGCTTTGTGCAAATAGTGATTGTAATGAGAGTTTTCATTCTTTCACACTTTGCAAAGAGTTGCCTCACAAATAGATATGATCATAAGTTCCTCGTTAAATATTCTTTTCATTTAGAAACATTTTAGTGAATTTGTCATCTCATTAATACTGGATGTAGAGTTCCTGTGAATGGTAAAGGAGACTTGAAAAGACTTCACTCTGAGAAGTGAGGTTCTGGGGCAAAGCTCAGAAGTGATCATACCATGCAGCATTCCTGTAATCTCAGTACAATTTAAAATTATAAAAATAAAACCCAACACCTCCTGCACTGACTAAAATTTGAAGTGTCAGATGTTGCACCCTGGTATTTGCACTCTAGATACAGTCCCTTGAAATTCATTGATGATTCATTGTACCTCTGTTAAAAGTTGCTAAATGTAAGTAAAAACTAATTATTTCTTTCTTCACCACTTCTGCAAATTGTATGTGAAAGACCCAAGGACCAGGTATTTTACTATTTATCTGCATTATTATCAGAACTTTCTGTAAAAGACTAGGAGATTTCTTGTGGATGAGGTGAAGAGGGGCCAAGGAAACTGTAGCCCATTTTCCTGTGTTGCTGCCACCTCCTTAAAACCAAGAGTTGTGCTCTGTAGCCTTCAGGGATGTTTTTCAGCATGTTTGCTTGCTGCTGAAGACTATCAAACTCTACCCAGGTATACCCTAAGGTGGCCTATGCAAGATGGTTTTGCCACTTTAACAAGTATATGAGTACCAGCTATATTTATGTGCAGTCTCCTCTAAGTGTCTATCATACCATTTTTTTTTAAGCCTTTGGGTGAATTCTGTGGTAAGTTGAGTGTAGCTGACTTTCCCTTAAATATCCCAAGAGCACAGTGACAGCTTCATCTCAAGCATAGCACTAGACACTACGAAAGGCAAAACATAACTCAGTAACCCAGTGAATTGTGTCTTTTGATTTAGCTGCTGACTCACCTCTCAGTGCTGAGACTGAGACTGCTAGAGGTCCTGGAGCAATATATCTGTAAGGTCATTATAGTCACAGATCCATTAAACTATGAAACTTGGAGCAATCAGTAGTCAATCTGCAAGTAACTCAATTGCTAGAAGACTTCCTAAATTGGCTAATTTGTTAAAGCAGAAATAACAATGAAATTTTCTTGACTATAATTTCACGAATGACAACGTCTGTTGGAAAGCACTTCAGAAAACTTGCATTAAGATAAATTTGAGTATCACATTGAGTATCAAGAACAAGATAAGCTTAGAAGTCTCTTTTCCCATAAGTAAAAAATTCAGCCCAGCTGCATCAACCTTTCTCACTTACACAGCACTGGCCATCTTTCTTCTTCCATAACACAAGAATGCTTTAATTTCTCAGTATTTTATTGTTAGAAGCCTTCCATTTTTCCCTATTGTATCTTGAATATAATGATTAATATTTACAAATAGAAAGCATCAACTTTCCCACACTAAGAAATTGAAGCATTATTTCTACTCACTGGAAAAACATCTGACATTACTACAACCTGCTGATATAGTTTATTTGCTGCATGTAGAGAAGTTGGAGTTGAACTATTTCTTCACTTCAACATAATTCTTCTGCTATCTATTCTAGTTGCCAGCAATGTGTAGTGTTCTTACTAAACCCAAAAAACCCCTAACTGATCATAACATGCAATCATGCACCATTAATTACCAATAAAATTAATAATAAAAAGGATGTGAGTTATCTCATTTTGTTCAAATGGTGTAAATGTAATTAGAAAAGTGACCAGTAACCATCCCCATGGTATTTTGTGTATAAACTGATAACGAGGTTTGAGCTTCTGAATTTATAGTACGTATTACATTGAAACCCAATAAGAGTAGCTAATGAAAACAAAATATTTAATTTTCTTTCTGGTTTTCTCACTTAGACAATGATAGTCATTGAAGTTTGGGTTTATTTCTAGATTCATATTGGTTTAAATATTTGGGTTCCAAATATTTCCATTAGAAGAATTGTTAGGAAAGTGCTTGTCTACAAACTTTCATACAAATTTCAGAAACATATATCTGTGTGGTTTTTTTCCTGGAAGTTAGAAATATTTAGTTCAACCTATTCCAACCTAAACTGGAGATCAAAATCTAGAGGGATATTTATGAAAAAAAGCATTCTGAACCAGACCTGCAATCTAAGCGGAGTTCTGGGGAATTTTTAAAAGAAATTAAAATAATTAAACATTTTAGTTACCTCAGATGTAGCCCAGCCAGTTTGTAGGGCTACATGCCTTGACAGACCAACTATCATGTGCAGATTTCTTTTTCATATGACATATTCACCTTCCTCCCATGATACTGAGAAAAGAGGAGGACAGTGAGCAGGTTGTGAGCTGTGTGAGTCTTTCTAATGGCCTTGATTTGGTCCATCCTTGAACTGGTTGATCATCCTTGTCTGACTGTACTCTTTGTGTAATTGTCAAGTTCTGCTTGACTTGTGCTTAACAGGCATATAGTATGTGTGAAGGTTTTTATATATGAACTAAGATGATATAGGTGACTACCTTGTGGCAAAAAAAACCACATAAGCATCTTTTTTAGTGATCATGTTGGCCTAGATAATACAAGGCATAGCTCAGGGGTATAAGGTGAAGCTCATTTCAATTTTAGTATAATTTAACAGTAGGTATGATGAAGGTGAGACCCACAAGTACCATTTCATCTAAAATAGCAGTATACTCACTGCAAAGATGCTTTTGAAGGACACTGACTTATGCAGCCTGAGTCCACTGCTGTTGCAGGTCTCTGTTGTAAGGGTTTGATTCCTAGGCAGATAATTTAGGTACAATATGAAAGAAAGCAAGGAACCCCTGGTCACCTGCAAGCTGGTAATTACACAGAGGAATTGGGCTCCATGTCTAGTCTTTTGAAAGCATTTAAAAGGTATTTAAATTAAATTCCATAGGAGAAATTATTCTGCTTCATTGTTCTATGGATGGTAGCTCAAAGATGAGAAAGAAAATATTGTGGATGTTCACCCATGATTGTGGAAGAGGTTCTTTTAAAATGTTTCAGAATTAAAACTCATTCAGTCCACCTTGGTTTGGACCATGTTTAGTATTTTAAAATTACTTTAGAATGCCCAACAGGAATGAAACCTGATAGTGACCCAACAGAATAACTACCAAGAAAAGAAAAAGGAACCTAGAGGACAAGTGACAGGTTACACATTATTTCAATAAAATCTTTCAGGAAGGAGAAGTGCATATGTAAGTGCCAAAGGGACCCGATTCTGGGACAGTGTCTGCTTTCCTATTTTCATTTAATTTTAAATTTCTTACCTAAAAATATTAAAATGATCAAAGAATAGCAAGAATAAATAAGTTTTAAAATCTGAAAAGCAACACAAGATTCCTGAATCTTACCGCACTTTCTGATTCATTAAATGTGTCTAAGCTTAATGGCAGTGTCTCAGTGCTGATTCATGTAAAGAATAACATTCTGCTAATTCTATCACCTCTTCTGTTAATTCAAGAAGCAAAGGTCTAAAAGTTTCCAGTGCTCTGAAAAAAGACTTTAAAATGTGGGTTTTTTTTAAATAAAGTGATAGCTCATTTTTCTTTTTGATTTTTTATATTGTGAAATATAGTCACATAAAGGCTTGCTAAGCAAAATCTTCACTTTTATAATTCTAAGAATATTTTTTTAAATACCTTGTAGCTCTTTTTATTATAGTCAGTTGAAAAAATGATGATTCTTTAACATACTCCGTTTTCCTGTCTCATTTTCCTGGAAGAAAACCACCTGTATTTCTTACATAAGGCTAATAAGATGAATTCTAAGACATTTCATAGAGTGCTCAGGTGAATTCAGAGAAACTGAATGAACATCATGGAATGAGAGTTGTTACTGATTGTTAGTGACATCTCCCTACGGTATTTGAGAGAGAATACATACAAGAGAGATACCATCTTGCTTGCCTTTACATTTGTTTTGCTTCCTCTCTCCCTCTTTGGAGACTGAATAAAATGGACATAAACTTCATTGCTTTATCTTTTCATATACTTGCTCTTCATTGTACATTTTGGGTTTTAGAACTACCAAAGTTCCAAAGTCTTAAAGAGACAGAAGGAGGAAAACCCCTCAGTGTACAGTTAACAGCTCCAAGCAATTATAAACTGTGTTTCAGTATGAGGAAAGAAAATTTACTCAGATTTACAGATGTTTAAGTACAGTGGGTCAGACGTGGAGCGTCAGTGACGTCTCCTAGGATTTTAGAAAAACAAATTTCAGAATCTTTGTTGAAGCTATGTATCCTCTCCAACAGAATCAGCACCTCCATGGGCACCCAGCTATGATGTCAAGTAATTTGGCAGGAATGTGATGTTTCTCAGACAAAATGAAATGCAAGACAAGAGAAGCAACTACAGCAGTGAGGGTCCAGAAAAAGTGTCTGTGAGCAGTGGGAGGCAGACGGGGAAGCAAATTTCAGTCTGCAGAGAGGGGAGAGGAACAGTGACCATTGCAATGGAGCGATCACAGCATAATATCAGTTAGCATTAGCAAAAATGAGCACGCATTAATGAGGATCAGATATTACTGGCTAATCCTGTGCTCATGTGTGGGCATAGCCTTGGTCATTGCCTGGCTGACCCATTGCCTATTAATTTTGTATGCTGTAGCTGAAATTCAGTCCTTGTTGCATTCAATAAGGGGGCTTCTGTAGACTCTAATCAGCTCAATCAGCCCCAGTGAGGGGCCCAGCATTAGCCTGAATGAAAGATAGAGTTGCTCTGGATTTCCACAATGAAGCTGACAGAATAATTGGTCTTCTTTTTTAAAGGATCTTTGAAATAGAGATACAGTGTAGTTTTGTCTGTAACGGCCTCCTTAAAATGTCATATACTTATTCAGACATTTAATAATTTATTGGCAAAGCGTGGTATTTTGATTTAATAGTTGATTTAATATAGAATATTTTAAGAAGGTGGATGGCATTACAACCTTATTGGAGGTACTTCCATTCTCCTACTGCATTGTGAAAAGGTAGTTAGACTACATACACTTTAAATATATTTTTTAAAAAAGAAAATATCCTGGATAAGACATTTAAGAGACAGGCTGTATTCAACCAGATGTGAATAGAAAGCAGTTGGGAATGTAATTTCAAAATGGATGTTTAAGCATGCCCAAGTCAGTGTAACATTCTCTGGAACAGTAGTGAACCTGCAATATCTGTAGAGTTATGATTTCACAGAATCACAGAATCATCTAGGTAAAAAAAAAGACATTGAAGATCATCCAGTCCAACCATTAACCTAGCACTGACAGATCCCAACTATACCATATCCCTCAGTGCTATGTCGACCCTACTCTTAAACACCTCCAGGGATGGGGACTCCACCACCTCCCTGGGCAGCCCATTCCAACGCCCAACAACCCATTCTGTAAAGAAATGCTTCCTAATATCCAGTCTAAACCTTCCCTGGCGCAACTTGAGGCCATTCCCTCTTGTCTTATCACTCATTACTTGGTTAAAGAGGCTCATCCCCAGCTCTCTGCAATCTCCTTTCAGGTATTTGTAGAGGGCGATGAGGTCACCCCTCAGCCTCCTCTTCTCCAGACTAAACAACCCCAGTTCCCTCAGCCGCTCCTCGTACGACATGTGCTCCAGACCCTTCACCAGCTTCGTTGCCCTTATCTGGACACGCTCGAGTAATTCAATGTCCTTTTTTTTTTTTTTTTTGTTACGTTTGTGTAACAGTCAACAGAGCTAAGCTTTTACCAGCACCTTTTTCCATCACCGATATTTTGGAAGCTATCATATTTGTGACCAGTCTGCATAACCATGCACTGCATGTCAAAATGTTACATGGTTGAGAGTCATATGACATCTGCCCTGTCCATGGGCACAAGGTGGGCACAAGGGCTCTGGAACAGGTTACAAGGCAGGAGGTGGCAACTGTAGGGTAAGTCTGGGTTGGGTGGACAGAGGATGCTGGGAAGGAACCCTGGTGTCACCTCCCACTGCAAAAAAGGGTTAAGTTGGCGATCAGTCCTGTATCAGGCTGATTCGTGACTGATTGTGACACAGCCTCACCACGTTCGCAAAGCAGGTGACCCAAAAGCCATTGTACCTTAGACAACAGACTGTCCTCAGGTTTAAACTGTGCCCACAGCAGTCCATAACTGTAGAACCAGAAGAGTCCTAATGTACATACTCCCATGCCCACAACAAGTTAATTTCACAAAAATTTCTTTTTACCCCCACGATGACAAGGGAAGACTAGTCTTTCCATACGCATCTCTGCGCTTGTGTGTATGTAGTTATACACACATATACGTGTCAGAACTTTCACATTCCTTAGAAAATCAATGATCTCCTCCAATTTTTCTCGCCTACAACTTCTAGTAATGCAGTAGCTTCTTCAAGTCTTTCTTCATCCCACGTAATGCTATTTTCATAGAATGCTGTGATGACTAGACAGATAAAAAAAAATTCTAGACAAGCCATCTTTATCTTTTCAGACTTCATATATACTTATTAAAACAATTCATGACAGTCCATTCTTTCTAGGAAGTCTGATCAGGACATAACTAATTCCAGTGTTAGCAATCATATTAGTTAGCAGTCTTATAGCGTCTGAAAGCATATTTTGGACATGAAATTAGTTGCTTTTTTGTTATGTATGGCTTAGGATAAGCACTTGATCTCTTCACTGACACTTTCTTATTTTTCTTCTTGACTTTTACTTTCTTTTCCCTGTGTGACCTTCTTTCTTAGTTCTTTACAACACTGCAATCAAATGCTAGTTTTCATTCTATTCAATAAAGTCTAAATAATGTACCATAGTTTTCCCTGTTAAGAAAGAAAAATGGCAAAATCTGTGTAACAATTGAAAGAAAAATTGCAACAACTCCTTGCCATATGCTGCAGAATAATTTCAGTAAAATATCACACGTCTCTATAGATTTAACATCAATGTGATGAAAGGTGCAGTTATTCTGTCCTATCTCAGAATGTTTACAATGGAGTTCTTTTTATAGTTAAATCACTATGTTCTATAAAAATTATTTTTTCAAGGCCAAGCCATACAGGGTAAATGATGGCCTTAGCCTCATGGTATTGGATAAACGCCTCTGACTCTATTTTTCTTTTTTTTCTCCCAATCTCTTTCATATTTTGAACACTCAACAGCTTCATTTTTTAAAATCTAAAATTATGCCACTCATGTACAACTTTCATAAAAGCACTTTGCCTTTTGACTTTTCAATACTCAGTGGATAAGGTATAGAGGCAGAATCATGTATTTCATGACAACCAGACCTCTTCGTTCACTCTTTTAGACTGACAGTAGTGAAAGAACTGAACAAACTAATGGCACTGTCACTTCATGTCCAATTCAGAGCACAGATTGCAATAAGCCTTTGCAGTGCTTAGCTACAGTCACTGGAAAGCTGAGATTTTGCATTAGCAAATCAACAACAGTGTTTGCCCTCATTAAATCAATACTCGTGACTCCTAAGAGTGACTACCCTCAACAAAACTGACTCATACAGGATAAAGTTAGTAAAAGTGAAATCAGAATTTGATTCAGAGACTCCAGGAATCCTATGGTGCCAGTACCATTAGGAACTGACAGCCTGTCACCACCCCTGTTAACAGTTTTGCACTGTTAAGATAAGCCACTATCATGCTCCTATAAAATTCATAACTGGTACAAATAGAGTGCAAATACCCTGAATTTTAAAGAGTAACCTGTTGCAAAGGATTTTCAAAGATCCATTCATGTAAGGATTCTATATTGTGTACCTTAAAGAGCGCAGATAAAGTGAATTCTGGTATACTTGATTTATATATTTCTGAATCGAGAAAGTTCCATATTTTTGCCCTAAATGTGTGTCTTGGTGTATTCCACTAACAATGGAAAAAGCTTGAGCTACTTTAATCTGTCCAGTGCTGCATTTTTTAACACTATCTTATCTTAACACTATACATTATCTGGCAAAGCTTCATCTTAATTTGTTTTCTGATATTCTTTGGGACATAAAATGGAAATGTTTTTACCAGGGGATGTCTGGTTTTGCTTGGTTCATAAAACCATTTATATGAGATTTTTCTAACCAAACTCTGTTGTGACTTTAGGATTAATCTGATGCTAACATATCAGATTTTGGACTCTTCTCTGGGATCTGCAAAACCTTGCCCTTGCCCTTAAGTCTGTGTCTATGTTCCTTTTATGATTAATTTAAACATGATTCTGGGAGGTGGCACCTGTTTCCAAAAGCAAAACTTAAATATGGTTGCATTTTTATTGTCCTCCAACTTTGACTAATTTTACATTTTATTTTCCTCAGCTTGTTACTATAACTGAAGAAGGGGTAACAGATATACAATTTCCACTTACATAGTGGTGATATACTCTCACAACAGGAAGACTATAAAAAGCCAGTTAAATAGTTAAATACTGACTGTACTTAAGTAACATATAAGTACTATGTAAGTTACTGTGGAGCTTCTCCATTGAAATAAAATTATCCTTAGGCTAGCAAAGTGGTAGCCTAAATATTTCTTTGTAGGAATTACATTGCTCACAATGCTACAAGTGAATCTTTTACTGTGTTATGCAACTACATTCAGCTTCAAAGTTCAAATCAATATTCAAAACCAGACATAAGCAATAAGAGAAACCAAAGAACCACTGATGAAAAAATGTATTGTAACAATTTGGGGCAATATTTGAATCTAGTAGCTAGTTTTGACACCAAACTTTTTTTTTATTGTGCTCAGTCTATGAATCCATACATCAGAATGTAGTTTAGAGTTCAGTCCCAGTGATTCCTATTCCCATTATGTTTTATGCATTAGTTTTATCAGTGGCTGTTTATGCACTTGATTTAAAATTTAATCTACTATGACATAACCATTCAGCCTTCTCACTGAGCTTTCTAGATTGGGAAGTAAAGAGTGATTAGAAACAAATTTTATGTTTTGCATTCTATCCCATAAAATTCCTATTGTACAAACATTATGCTCCCATCAAATTTCCATTGTAGCTCATTTGCCTCGTATAACCTTGAAAGAAAGGGAATACTGGTTGTCTACTTTAGTATATTAAAATATGGTCTTCCCTGGATCAGGCTTTATAAAAAAAAACACTTAACAAGATTTTATTCGCTTAGATACCTAAAACTTTTGCCCTGTGGCAATCTTGTATCGTGTATAAATAAAATGGTTTAGAATATTTTATTCACTTTGTAGACTATACATCCTGCCTTCTTAACAGAGAGCAGTATAGATACCTTCCACTTTATGTATTTTAATGTCTGTAATTTATGATGTGCTTGATTCATTTTGTTGGTTTTTAAAATCAATCACCATGTTTTCTATTTTAGGCCTTTAATTGGGATGGTTTTAAAAATAGCATTCAGTGCGTGTGTTGTTGCTTGTTTTAAAGGCAGAATTTCTTAGTGGCTTGCTGCCATGGTGGAGACAGAGGATTCAGAAATCTCAGGGCAGGTTGCTGCCTGTGGGCGTTGCATACACTATCTCAGACCTGTTTCTATGTGAAGGAGTGTGATACAGCACCCAGGACAGACCTGAGCTGGTAAGCGAGTGGAAAAGCATTTTGAAAGCTTGTTCCAACAGGCACAGCCTCTTTCATAGTTTCAGATTCCAATATAACATCATGATGTGATGAGAATAGGCTTTTCATGCCAAGACACTTTCTCTTCTAGTTTGCGCTCCTTGTCTTTCACTTCTCTTGCACGATGTGCCCGTTGTGCTCACAATGTCAGGTGAATGTGCTGTAACCATCAGTTATAATCTCAGGAAAACTTTTTTTTTTTTTTTTTGTATTGCAAGATTTATCATTGATAATCATTGTATTCCACTTCGAGTGTACTTGGCGTTGGTGAGGCCACACCTTGATTACTGTGTTCAGTTTTTGGCCCCTCTCTACAAAAAGGACATTGAATTACTCGAGCGTGTCCAGAGAAGGGCAACGAAGCTGGTGCAGGGTCTGGAGCACATGTCGTACGAGGAGTGGCTGAGGGAACTGGGGTTGTTTAGTCTGGAGAAGAGGAGGCTGAGGGGAGACCTCATCGCCCTCTACAAATACCTGAAAGGAGATTGCAGAGAGCTGGGGATGAGCCTCTTTAACCAAATAACAAGTGATAGGACAAGAGGGAATGGCCTCAAGTTGCGCCAGGGAAGGTTTAGACTGGATATTAGGAAGCATTTCTTTACAGAACAGGTTGTTAGGCATTGGAATGGGCTGCCCAGGGAGGTGGTGGAGTCCCCATCCGTGGAGGTGTTTAAGAGTAGGGTCGACATAGCGCTGAGGGATATGGTGTAGTTGAGAACGGTCAGTGTGAGGTTAATGGTTGGACTAGGTGATCTTCAAGGTCTTTTCCAACCTAGATGATTCTGTGATTCTGTGATTCTGTGAGTGTAACACATCTATTATTTCTCTTACAAGTCCGTACATACACTTAGAGCTTCAATTACCATTAGTTTGATTTGGGAAGAATTAGAAGGTGATTGGCAGAGCTCTAAAGAATGCATGTGTCTGTCAAGAAGTGACTGTAGGCAAATGAAAATTGTTTATCAGCTCTCTGCTGAGGGGAGTTTTATTAGCAGGAAATAAGAACCCAAGCTAAGGCAGATGGACACTTAATTTCATTTTACTGCCAAGGAATTGTGGCTCATAAGTACATAATTTCACACAGATCTGAACAGAACCCAAACACAACAGTCTGAATCAAGCTTAAAGAAAGAGTTTAACTTTGGGCAACTTTGGATAGTCTAACTTTTTTGTTACTTCTTTAGCTTTCATGGAAAGAGTTGGTAGCTGGTTTATTCTTATACAACTTTTCTGAAGTCTTTTTGTCACCCTCTCTGCTTATACCGTATGAGGATATGTCCTCATTGGTTTCAGTTTACTAGAGGAGCGAACCCAAGTAGTCTTCCAGAGACAGAAATAAGTAAGCCTGTAACTATTCAGCCAGTGAGTATAGTCATGTCACATTTCCAGGAAAAGTGAGACAGATGAGAGCAGGCATCCCCAAATAACCTTGAAAAGCCTCACATTTAGTAGATGGATAGCCTAGGTGAGCTAATCAACTTACTAATCATTTGAGCAATCACAAACTGTTTAGCTATAAACCTCTGCATATTCAAATTCTAGTTCACAATTTATCCTCATAAATTGCCATTTAATATTTGTACTGGTCATAGTGCCTCCATACCTTGAATTATGCCAGACTCCAAGCTACATGCAAACACAGAGATCTGCATTCAGTCCATGATGCTATTGTTGTCTAGGGAGCAAACCTGGCCCATCCACCATATCTTTGTGTTAACAGCTTTTTCACCTGAATATCTCTTATACTCTACCCACTCTAGTATTAGCTGTGCTCTATGGATAGCACATATGCTAACACTCTATCTCCAGGTCCAGAGCATCCCACACTTTAGAGCACATGGATTGTCCTTCACAGCATCTCAAAAAGCTTCACAGTTACTCTCTTGTGTAACACCTTCCAGCTAAAGAGGTACAGCATTTCTGAATCTACAGGGCCAGGAGAGCATGATATGGAGCTCCTCCACTCTGCTTCTGGGAAATGGGCTGGAGAAGGGGAGGGCATTGAGGAGGTGGCACCCCCAAGGTGCCAGTGGGTCATCCAGAGGCCTGAAGTTTCCCCCCATCATTTCAAACAGGCCACACTTCATTGCACCACAAAGTCAAGAGGAAGGGTTAGAGTCTGATCTCCAGAATGTATTCGCAGTGCTCTTCCATGGAGGTAGAGAGATCTGATAGATTTAGATGTGTAACTCATATATTATGCTGTCTTGCTTTCCTCTATTAAAAAATGCCAGCATTGCAAATGTCTGGCAAAATTTTATGCTGATAATTCTTTTTTAGCTCATGTTATGGCCCTGTAGTGCTATTACCACAATATGTTAATAACCCTGTGGTAATGCCATTATTACTCAGATGTGTAAAAGCACATTGTTGTAATAATACATTGAGTTGTGCCCCTGCACTTGCTGTGAAGGTAGGAATAGCCATGTTTTACACTACCATGATGACTTGCACTAAATGTGCAAGGATTTGTTATAATATGAAACTCGTGACTAATTCCCTCAAGTTCCTTTGAACAGTCTAGCCCCAGTTCTGCACAAATTGAAGACATCATTACATAGAATCATAGAGGAATTCATAGAATCACAGAATCACAGAATAGTTTGGGTTGGAAGAGACTTTAAAGGTCATCTAGTCCAACCCCCCTGCAATGATCTTCAACTAGATCAGGTTACTCAGAGTCCCATACAACCTGACCTTGAATGTTTCCAGGGATGGGGTAGCTACCAGCTCTCTGGGCAACCTGTTCCAGTGTTTCACCACCCTCATCGTAAAACATTTCTTCCTTCTGTCTAGTCTGAATCTACCCTCCTTTAGTTTAAAACCATTACCCCTTGTCCTATTGCTAGATGCCCTACTAAAAAGTTTGTCCCCATCTTATCCTGTAGCCCCCTTTAAGTACTGGAAGGCTGCTATAAGGTCTCCTGGGAGCCTTCTCTAGGCTAAATAACCCCAACTCTCTCAGCCTTTTTTCACAGGGGAAGTGCTCCAGCCCCCTAATCATCTTTGTGGCCTCCTCTGGACCCGCTCGAGCAGGTCCGTGTCCTTCTGATGTTGGTGCCCCCATAGCTGGACACAGCACTGCAGGGGGGGTTTCACAAGAGCAGAGCAGAGGGGGAAAATCCGCTCCCTCGACCTGCTGGCCACACTTCTCTTCCTGGAGCCCAGGATACGGTTGGCAATCACCATACAGTCTGTCATGATAAAACTACGTAAATAAAAACATGATTTTGAATCTTCAGAGGTATCTGTATATAAAGTATATATGATTCAACATTGAAACCATCTATAAATATAGACTTCTAGTCTAGTATAAAAAGTAATTGACAAAGAGTATTCTAAGCTACAGAATCAATTGGTCTTTTGAATATTGACACTTATACACCTTAAATAATAGTTTTTTATGTGAGTTCTCAAAACAGAGTACTATAGGATCATTGTTACAGAGGTGTAAAAGCAGTAGAAATGTAAAAGCAATAAACATAATTTTTTAAAAAATATAATTTTTATAAAAATGATTAAATTATTTTAAAAATCATTTTTATAAGTTAAGGTGCACAGAAATAATCCATTTTTTTAGCATGTATTTTGTTGAAAAATCCCAGTATTTAATATGCAAAAAGTTTTGTAGCAAACAGTTATGATTAAGTCTAAACAACCAAATGGAACTGAGTCTGGAATACACTGCTAAAATAAAAAAGTTGGTTCATGTTATTTACCATGGTAAGACTTCAATACAGATTAATAATATTAAATCATTATATATCTCATTAACTTGCAGACATCAGAACACTGGAACAATGTTATAGTCACACTTGGCTATTTTCAGATTTGCGTTAAAATGGATACTGTCATTACTTAATAAAAGCTATCATATGTTTGAGCTGGTGGCCTTTTCTTAGGAAAGAAATACATAAGGAACAATTAAAGTGAAAATGTGCTCACTTGATCACCATGGCATATGATATGAAGGGAGGCAGAAGCACTGAGCAAAGCACAGTTTACTTGTAGACTTTTTTCTCCAAAGACAACTTTTTGCTGAAATGAAAAAAAAAAAAAAATTGTTTGACTATTTTATCACTACCAATTTTCTCTAATATACTCTTCTAGTCTTGATACAATGGTAATGATGTAGGAAAGCTTCCAGTCCTAGTCCAATTATGTGACCCATAAATTATTCTCCTTTATAACCTCTCTAGTCTTCCCATATTCCATAGCAAATATTGTATATTTGTCACACCTGAATTTCATGAGTCAGTTCTTCGACAGATCAAGTGTGTGTGGTGAACGAGAACAAATGTAGTGGCTTCAAGTTATGACTTTCAAGGTCACAAATATATAACATGAAAAATATTCTTGAATTTTCAGCCACTGAATCAGTAAGAAATCTATACTCATCATCACTATTACTCTTCCATTTCCTTCTTAAGTCATAAATGTTAATTTTAGATTCCCAAACTCTTGAAAATAAATTAAATACAATGCAGTTACTATTAGATAGGGTCAGTTTCTGCACTTATTCCTGCACCTCAAAGCTAGTAGAAAGTTTAAGAAGTTTAATGAGAGCAACAGTTTATAGATAAATCTGTAACCAGCAGAAAATCCTTATATAGTGTTGTGTCATGAAAAAAAATGAAGCAACTTACATTGAAAGTATTTAATACATAAAATACAAGTTTTTTTTCTTTTATTGTGGACTCATCTTTGTGATCATATAATGCAAAATAAACAGTGACCCAATCCTGATTGGAGTCTCTGTGTGTTAAAGTCATAACTGTTTTAGAAATTATTCATAAATGTCTACAAATAGCACTTTGCTGTTGCTACAACAAAGATTAAGGATAAAATGCCAATACTGAAATCCTGCCATTATATGAAAATGCTTATGGTCTTGGATCACAGAATAGGCCAATATTAATAAAAACATATTTCATTTTAACTTTTTTTAAAAAATAAGAATTTTATAAATATATGCAAAAATATATACATATTAATATTTTACAAAAACTAATAACATGAAAGTGTGGTTTTGCTAAACAATAAATATTTGAAAGATTTAGGTAAGCTTCTTCATTTCAATTACAAGGCAAATTTAACAGATCTTAAAAATAATCCACATATTTTATAAATACTTATGGCTAGCTTTAGCCTTGGACCTGAACAATGACTCATTTTTCATAAGATCCACACCCATGTACAGCTTTCAACTGTTGCAATCCACATGACAGATACAACTGTTACAATCTATTTATGGCAAAAGAAAAAAAATTACCTGCCACTGTTAGATACTTTTATTTCATGAGCAATACTTCTACTTTTAGAAAAAATTTTAGAATGAAAAATTTAAAATATTATTCTTTTATATTGTATGAAATTGTCTTAATATGACATTGCATTCAGAACTCTGAATACATAAAGTTAGTCTGTAATATAGATTATAAAAACGGGAAAAAAATCAACCCAGAGGTTAAAGAATAGCAAAAATCCATATTTACTTTTCTGGAAGCATGTCAGCATAATTTCGAACTAGGAGAATCTTATTTAATAAAGCAGCTGGGGCCTGGAGACCTGGCCATGCAGGTGTCCACAGGAGGACGAGCGCTGAAGATGTTTTTACCCTACTTAAAGTAGTGAGCACAGCGGAATTGTGACTAACACAGAAGTATTACCCTGTCCCTGCACACAGTAAGGCCAACACAGCCTTCCTCAATGCTTCCAACCTCACTAGAGTCAGTAGCTATTTGTTAACCTGTGATGATGGATGCGTATAAGGGTGGTAAACAACAGAGAACCCAATTTCAGCACCAAGAAATAAATGGTAGCCTCAGGAGAGACAGTGTAAGCAATTCTCCACAATCTGCCTATACTGTCTGCTAAATAATGGGAAAACTAAGACTACTTCAGTACGTGACAATAGCTTCAGGACATTGAGATATCCATGGGAATTATTAAAATAGGTTATAACAGGTTTGGAGGTCATTGCCCGTTCTGGGGACTCCACTGTGCTAGTGTAAACATTCACAGTGAAAAGTGATCAAATTCTGAAAATTATAGTCACAGGACACTAAGCTCATAGCTGTATGGAGGGTTAAAAAAATGTATCTAAAACATGAGAAGGTCCCACTGTACTAGTCTGACCCACCTGCAATCTGCTGGATGTTTCCATTTGACTGATGGTCATTTTTCATCTTAAAATATGAGTTCAGTCATGTGCAGGGGAATTGCCTAAAACTCATGCAAATATGAGATCCTTATGTATTTGGTAAACTGCTGCCTAGGGATTTGAAATTTTCAGCTCTAGAAACCCTTCAACAGACTTCTGAGACAAACCCAATCCCCAAAGATACTGTATTTCTAAGAGATCCTGCTCACAGTAAGTGGAAACAGATAATTAGAGAAGTGGTAGAAAAAAAATACATTTAATATAATACTGTGTTCTTAAGCTCTGTGCACTTTATTATTTACCCATTTAATAGATTTTAAGTCATTGTCTGGTAAACTGAAAGTATTTAATGTATGCATATTAATACGCATGGATGTCAGGAAAATAATAATCTTGGATACATTTAAGTACTGGATGTATTAAAACCAGCTTGCACTGCTAAGAGAAGAGAATTCAAGTCCTGCGAGGTCTTCCTCATTAGCAATTTCCAGTTAATATTCAATATAACTTTAAAACAATGCAATCTATCAAAATAGATTAGGGGTGAAATTTGTCCTTTAATTCCTGGCTGTTGTTAACTGATGTAAAACTCACATACCATGTTTAATTTCCTATTAATTGCTTATCTGTGAAAACAGTCAGTACCTAACAGAAACAAGTTGGCCCTGCAGAAAAACTGAGTGAAGAAACACTGTATAAATTGGGGTTGATGCGGTACCTGTTAGCATGATGTCAGCATGTATTGCAACATTTCTGACAGACTCCTGCCTTCTGAACTTTTTAAATGAAGGAAAAACTTGAAGCCTGTAGAACTTCTTCCATCCTCAGGCAGATAAATATTTTCTATAAATCTTTGTTTCTAGGAAGGGGGAAAAATACCAAATCATCTACATACATACAAGTTGAATGCTGGCTGCATAAGATATGAAAATATGTGTTACTGAGGTTAAAAATTGAACCAAAATTTGCCCTGTGCTCCTACTGGTTCATGACAGCTGTGCACACATATATACACTGATAAAAGGACTTTCATGTGAATTACTCGTTAAAAGAATAACAGTGGCTTCAAATTATGTTTGCAGTGTTGCTTAAACCCCCAAATTAAGGAAACATTTGACTAAATACAATAGACTTCTGTTACATTAATTGGCCACTAGAAAAGAAAGAATTGTCACTAATCTGGGATCTCTTTTGTGTAACTAATATATTTGTAGAAAAATACAGAGCCCTGGGAAATTCTTGAGAATTTCCTCCTCATCCATATGAAAATCAGGGTGTTACAAAAATGCACTGCTGAGGCTTCCAGCATCACACAACAACAGGAAACACCGTCATAATTATCCTTGCAATATAATGCATTCTGATTACCTATGTACAGCAATTATATAAAATAACAGAGCTGTTAATATGCTATCACTGAGTCACAGAACTCATGTGAATAATCTATGTAGAATGAAGTAGAAAAGGGCCCTCTCTTAATTAAAGGTAAATTCTAGGACATTCTCAGAGAGTAACTCCAAAGTTTAAAAAATACGTTGGTGATTCCTTCTTTCACCTAACTTTTGAATATATACATAACTATGGATTTTCCCTTTTGCTCAGGGGCTACTGAACATGTGGTTCTTGCCTTTTTCTCTTTAAAGAAAAGCATGCATGTGGCTTTTTATACAACACAAAAATATATGTTTCAGTTTGCCGGATTACGTGTTTTTATTAGGAAAGAACTACGCATAGGCTAGTTTAAAATATATCCTAGATTTTACAGGAATTAGTTGAATGTCTTACCAGCCCCCTTCATTCAAGAAAGCCATTGGACAAATTGTTTTTCCTCTTGTGAGGGACAAATCTATTGTGCTAGAAGCGCACTGGATTTTTGTCCACCATCTCTGTTTTAGGAGTTTAAACTGTTTTCTCATTGTACCAGATCCAGATCAATAAAGCTTTTGACGATAAGGACTGAGTTGTTGAGATGCTTGTCTGTAGGGAATAGTGTTGAGTAATTGCAACATGTTCCCAAAGCTTTCATTATCTGAATCGAGGTGTATCCAGGTACAGATTTTATAAGACATCTCTGGAGACTATGTTTTCATGCCCCTGTCAAATGCATTTCTCAAGTACTATTACTGAAAAGGCAAAAAAGGTACTTTAAGTACCTCTGCCCCCCATTTTAGCCCTTCAATACAACCAGTCCAGTAGCGCTATTTGTTCTTTGCTTACAATTCAAGGGCCCAGCTATCAACCTAGATGTGAGGTCTGGATGAAAGCTCAAAGAAATGAAAGTCCTTCCACTGACTTGAATAGAATTTAGGTCATTTCAGAAGTCCTTGATATTCTTTTGATTTGAAAGAGGAATAGTACATCCAGCAGTACATCATTATAAAAATTAGGTCCCAGGTTTACTAATGATCATAGGCTGAGTTAAAATGATCAAATTTACCAGAGTTTAGAAAACTAGCATATTAAGAACAAGTAGCTTTTTCTTGCAAATGGCAATGCAAATGTAAGTAAGTGTTTCTAAATATTGTATCAATGCTGAACAGCAAAAGCTTTGTTATTCAAATACAGTCTGTCTTAGATCTGGCTGACTATTCCTTTTTCTTTTTAAATGTAATTTCATTGAGACTAGAGCATTTCATAAAAACATACACATTTTAATTATCTTTTCCCTCAGGACATGATCACATTAATTTTTTACTTTAGTTTCTTATTGTGATTTACTTAGTTCTACTAATATTTTAATGTATTCATATATTTTCTATTTAACAGTTTGTATTCTAATATTGTAAAACATGCTTCTGGATAATTTTTTTCAAACTTTATTCAGTGAAAAATTTTTAATTTCGTTCTTTCTTTCCATTCTGAAATGCAGAGTAATGTGGAGAGAATGTCTAACTCTAAGCATTGAGAATCGTTTGTTAAATCCAAAGAAAAAATAAAATAACTTTTAAAAAAATTAGATTTAGGGAAAAAACCCACTTCATCCTCTGCGCATTTTAAATTCACATTTTGAGTCTGACCTCACAATAATAAATGGGATAACTTTTTTTTTATTAGTGAAGACTGATATTTATGAAGTGGCACTGTAGGCATGTCAGTAAAGCTTTGATTGACACTTTGAGAAAACAGTCCTTTTTTTTTTTTTAACTTGATTCTGCCTTGTAAGTGAACATGGGCCACTTAGTTTACCATATGTTTATCTTCCCTCACAAAATTGGCATATACAACTGACCTCTAAAATGAAGTCCTTTTAGTTAGATTAGTGAAGAGACTACATAAAATGTTTAGAAGTATTTGAATCTCTGTTTTATTACTTAATTTGTTAATTCAGATTTTGTTACTAATAACTTGAATCTCTTAGCCATGTTTTCAGTAGCAACACCAAAGTTCATAGGAGCTGACAGAACTGGGTTCACCCTGCAGTAACTGCTAGTCTCAGGCTGAATCTTTAGAGCTAAAACAGCTCATGGGAATTTCATTAAAATCACCGCCAAAGACTGTTGTCCACTATTGTCTCAACATTGCATTTCTAAACATCGCAGGTGCTCCAGTGGTTACTGACAATTTGGGAAAGAAAATACCAGGTTTTGTTGAGGTTCTTCAAATAGCAGTGAGAAGAGGCTACTGTACAGATTGTAAAATTCAGTTATTTGCAGGTGATTTCCAGAATGGGTTTTACATCCAGTAAAGTATTAGAAAGTTCATCAGCAGTCTAATGCTTCCTGTACCTTGCAGAATCATCTGTGAGAAACAAAACCAAAATTGGAGTGTGCTCTTTGCAGGAAATGTGTTAGCAATCCTTCACATCCAACAGAGCTTCTATCCTTATTTATTTTATACTTGACCTCATTCTTTTTTGCATTAAGACTGTTAAATTCACCTTTGCCACCATATAGGGTTGCTAAATTGGGTGAAAACTATGCATTTGCCCCCAGTTAAAAATCTCCTCGCACAGCTCATGTGGTGTATACCAGCCTTTGTATAAATGAGAATCAGATTTAAGTTAATGAAAATATTGCTATCACTGTCATTCTTTTTTCTTCTTTCTTTTAACATAGATTTAATAAATTAAGACCATTAAGTTTCACCTGCTGAGAACTGATTTCAAGCCAATAATGTCCAGAAAATAAATTAGCTTTTTGAAAACTCATGAGTGAAACCTAGTTCAAATACTTTCTCCCACATAACACATTTATATGCAGTAAAAATACATTGTTTTCACAGAGTTGATAATAGCTTTTGAAATTATAAGCTGATTGCAATCCTACAGGAGGCTGCAATTAGTTGGTTATTTGTATACTGTTTTTAAAGAGCAATCTTGGGAATGTCCAGCAAGGCAATTTTCCATCATTAGCCCTGTGGCTGCCTTGTGGAAAACCTCTGCTTCCCACCTACACATATCTAAGATTTCTACTAACATCCCAGTGGCATGCTCAAGTGCCAAATTCATACTGTGAGGTTTTCAGATCTTGAAACAACTGGTAGATGTTTTCTAGTCACTTTGTGCTTACAGGGGAGTGCAGCAAGATGGCAAAACTTGTGGCCTGTAGGAACAAGAACATCACACCAAGGACAAAAGTAGCTGCTGGTACTGCCCAGTGAGGTGCTTGCCTGCATGCGCTGCCTCCAAGGAAAACTTCCTCCTCCTCCTAGTTAGCACGGTTTAGCAATCCTGTTTCACTGTGCAAAATGCTCATTTACCCTCCCCAGTTCTCTGTTTTTACCAATTCCACTGGTTTTTGTGGTCCTAAAATGTTACAGCCCATGACTACAAGTGAATTTTTATGGCCCCTCTCTGCACACAGATTTCCTTTGAAATAGGAAAGTGATGAGCAAAAAGTTATGTTGCATATGTCTTTAAGTGTTCTTTTACCTGGTGGTTTTTAATAATGAAGCTATGTTTTCTGTTGCCTATAGCAAAATATTAGGTATTACCATGAAAAATATTTGATTGTGGAGTTGAATTATTTCTTTAGGCTTTAAATACAGTTTTTTAGAGTTCCTTTTTTACAATTTTATTTTAAGTAAACTGCAACCCACCCATGTTCCCTTTACTAATAACGTCCTTGTTCTCGTTCTAAATTGCAGTGTAGTGCCGGTGATTATATCCCCAGTAAGAGTCCTGTCAAACTCCAGTGTAAATAGACCTTGAAGAAAAGGAAATGCATTGACCAGAACTTAAAATGTCAGCTTCACCTTGTGTGCAGATGGTGATGGAATTTTTTTTTAATATCACCTTGCCAGTTCCCTGTTGGATAAACTACAAAACTGTGTAGTGGACGGACTCTGTTTTACATGCAAAGGCTGTTCTGTTGTATCTACTGGTGTAGACAGGCCTGCCATTAAAACCCCTAAAATTTCAAGAACTTTTCGTGGTAGTACCTTTGATTTATTTTATTGCTTTCTTTTACCTCCTTAAAAAAGTGTTTGACTACATTTGTATTTTCAACAACTTGGGTCTGAATCATGTGCATGGAATTAGGCTTTTGACTACTAGAAGCCCTATTTCTCTCCTCTGATGAGCCTGAGTGGAGAATTTTCTGTGACTGAGCATCAGTGTATGATTTGGAGACTTGGTTTCAAATCCTTGCATTGCCATAGATTTTTTGGGTAATAACAATTGCAGGAACATGAGGTGTTAGAGCTAGCCTAGTACTGTCTGGCATATGGCTGTAGGCACTTAGCAGAACTTTCTAAGGGCTGCAGCTTTGGGACTTTGCTTTTAATTTGCTGAGCATAAGTAAGATTTTTCAACCTTCAGAAGATACTGCAAAATAACTTGTTATCCAGAGTTAATGAGGAGAACTGAAGGATGTCAGAGAACAGTGGAGTCTCGTAGGAATCTTGTTCTGGGACTTGTTGCCTCCAAAAGCTTTACTTTTGGATTGAAGGGTTCTGTTCCTCTTCTCTTTCATATTTTGGAATTTGTTTAGCTTAGGAGATAAATGAAGTTAACATATAGAAAACAAAATCATAAGTGAAACTTAGTTATGGAAAGCAAGTGCCCATATATGCCCTATGCTTGTTCCCAGGTTTGCAATCATCAATCGTCTTGTAAGTATGAGGATGTGAGATGGAAAACATGTAAATACTGTTGATTAATCCAGACTGACCCCTAAATAGTATCTGTTCTTCCCACACTGGAAAACATAAACAAATGAGCCAGGATTACAGACAAGTAAAATGCCAGTTTATATAAATAATTTCCATTTAAAAAAGCATTTAGTTTGCTGAAGTTGGTTTTCCTGCCAAACAATTTACTTACAGTAAGAAGGATGTTTATCCTATAGCTGCTTCTGATATCTACAAACCTGCCAGACACATTTGTGTGTCAGTGCTCCAGATGAAATTTTGAATATATACCTCTAATAATAACAGAAATGTGCAATGGGAAATACAGGTGTGGATTTAGGCCTGTCACAGATACAAAGTAAAATAGGGGTAAATTATGTTTACAGTATCTTATTTCATGTAAAGAAATCTGTTTACAAAATCATCAGAGTTTATACTGTTGTTAATTCGCAACCTCATCATGAAACTGATAAGGAAGCTTGTCATTGTGAAGTGAAATATATTTCTATATGAATAAAGTTAGTGCATTTGGTCATTATGATCCCACTCAGCAAGTAGGAATTTTTTGAATAAACCAGATATTCTGTGCTTTAAGTTTTGCAATAACAGCATTCTTCTTCCCTATAAAGAACACTTTAAATGTCTTGGAGAACCTATTTTTGCTATGACAGTATAGTCTTCTCTCTGCCTAAGAAATTATAAAGCACCAAGAAAGATAGAAAAATTGCAGCTGACATTCCCAATAACTTTTCATTTCAAATTCAGTAAGATAGATTTACTAACACCCTTTTAAAGCCCTTTTTAATGCTTTTTATTGCTGACGTCTATACAGGTGATCCAGTGCAAGCTGAGACTCACAACTTTGCTTACATTATATAATATTGTGCATATATATTTGTGTTCATGTACTCTCTAACAACAGTTCTGTTGTAAGCCTTGTTTTATATGTCAGAGCCACGGTATTTCCTTAAAAAGAGAGACTGTCTCTCCTGCTATTCTGGCAATATTACGTACACTGATCATGGGCCTCTCTGACCTTGTCTGTTTCCATCAATTACCATTTTTTATATCTATCTCCCCACTTCTTACAGTTGACAAAGGCATTTTCTGTATTGCTAGTTTAATTTCCTCTTTTACCTATGTCTACACACAATGTTGACATATTTCAATTCTTCAAACCCTTGCTTTCTTGCTGCTGCTCTCCCGCCGCCTCTGAGTTTGTTACTGCTATTATATATGTTGGCATTCCCAAGAGTTGCAAATTCCTCCATCTAGCCAGCAGATCATGAGTTGTTTATGAAAGACTGTAATGAATAAAAGGGACTTGAATGTTATCTTTTTTTTCATTTCTGAACTCTCTTTGGCCATTCATGTGTGTGTGAAATTTCTGGTCTTTTTTTGCTTGCTGTTTGATGATCTTCCCTAACTCTTCAGGTAGTCTGTGCTGCTGATGTAGAACTCAAAAATATTCAAATCCCCCCTCCCTCTTTTATTTGGTGGGGAAAAGTCTTCCATCCCTCCTCTCTTCCTCATCTGGTTCCTCCCAGTGATTTTTACACCTCCTGTAGTCATCTCAGGCAGTGCTGCAGGACTGGAGCAGGGCGGAAAGGAGCATAAATCATCTGTGAACATAAGAGGGTTGAGAGCACAGGAAACCTCTCTCCATTAGCAGTGATCATTCATTCAAGTGATGTTGATCACAAATGGGTATACTTGCTGGACACGGCGCTATCTGGGGATTTTCTAACGAACCTCAGGAAATTAAGAACATATTTTCTGCAGAAGGAGAACATTCTGCATTCAGTGGTTTCTGCATATCCTGAGGAAAAGATCCGCCATCAATATTCAGCTCGCCACTTGTGTTATTAGTCCTCAGCTAAAATGGCCATTTACAGAGGGAGAGGGAATTGGGTTCACTGAATATTTCATGTTATTTAAATTAATTGTCATTATGATGGCTTTTGAAAAGCTCTCACACAAAGGAATGGATGCAAACCCTTAACTGTTAAGCCTGTGCATCTCACCTTAGACTTGTCAAATTTTGTGAAGCAGATTTCACTGTAAGTGATAAGGTTAAAGAAATAGAGTGATTCTTAAGACCAGATGTGTGTGCTGAATTTCTTCACTTAATGAGTGGTAGGTGGCTTAACTAACTTAGAAATAATTTAGCCACTCTTTAAAAATCTTTTGAAACTTGGAAATATAAGGGGTTGCACAAGAGATCAGAGAGGTTCAACTCTGCAATAGACAATTGCACTTTTAGGATGTCTGTGAATTCCCTCACTCTTGAGGGGAAATGCGAGTTTTAACATCATCCCTGAGGTCCTTTCTTTTTGTTTTGCTTTGTTTTGTTTTATTAATAATTCTCTCTTTGGGACTTAATTGGCAGACAGATTAAGAATGTCTAAAGATAGAAACAAATTTAATTTAACAGTAGTCAATGTGTGCCCAAATGTTTATCCATTTTTTTAAGCTACATTAAAGTTCTAAAAATTTATATTGTTTTCTCTTCTCAACCTTCAGGTCTAATGAATAGTATTATTCTTTCTTCTAAGCCTTCTTTTTCTATAATTTTAATATACAGAAATCTAAAATGCATACACTAAAGGGATTTTAGGTGAAAATATTTATAAAACGAGCTCTTGTTTGGGGACAGGGAATAAACAGAAAATAAAATTTTTGTGAATATGTATATATGTTGTCTGCTTATGTGATTTCATGTAACTCTAAGTTAGTTGAAACTGTTGTGAGAAAACTTTTTTCCTTTTGGAAATGCTTCATGGGAATGTATCCATCTTCATTAACTGTCTTAAAAATAATAAAAATCACATTTTCAAACAAACAAAATACTGTATTTCAAATCTCCCTTTTAGTTTTGTTTTGCATTATGTGATAGCTTGTAATATTTTTAAAACTGGCACTCCAATTGAAGTAAAGCAGTTGACTGATATGTTGATTTTCTTTAGCCTGTTTCTTTCAAGGAAATTCCTCATTTGATTCACTATGAAAGCAACTTAAGCAGTTTTTGAAATAGTAGAATTTAATGTGTATTATTTATAGCCTGTGGGTAGTGGTATAAATAAATACAGATATTAGCATTAATTCCACTTGGGATATCTTTTGTTTTTTATCCTTTTCATGGTCTTTTGGGACTTTTCTGACTACATTTTCTTACTGATAACAAGTAATATAAATTCCACATCCTACTAATGAGGACTGAATACTGATTTCTGATATATTCTAGAAAAACAGTAAACATATAAAAATAAACTAGTACATGACACAATACAAATGTCAGATATAAACTCACTTGAAGTATTCATGTTTTGAAGGTAATGGCCACCCTTTCTTCTTTGGTTTATTTTAAAATAAATGTAAAGAAGAAACCTGGCAATAGCACCTTTTGCAACTTCAGATTTATGGGATACAAAAAAGGAGCTCCACATATTTTGTATAGCACTGCAAATATGTGCCATATATAGTCTGACAGTGGTTTTTACATAAAAATATTTCTGAGAAAATTGAAGCATTCTGAAGCTGGAACAAGGAACAGAATGGGTCCAGAATACCTGGTTAGCCACATGCATATGATGCTAGCTAATATAGCTTGGCAATATATATCAAAAGTGCAGGTGTTCAAATTATTTCACAGGCAGGTCAATCTCTGATAGAATGCAGAGTTGTCAGAAGGTATGCAAGGGTGTTAGAAAATGCAGACATCTGACCTATTTCCAGGTGAGTGCTGAACACTTGCAAATGAGCAGCAGTGATGTGTGAAAGTTAGTGAGGTGGGAGGAACTCAAGAACTGCAAATTTTCACGCAATAAGCATAATAACTAAAACACTTCAGAAATTTTGGTACAACAATTGAATTTACTTTGCTTGGAAAACGTTGGCTTCCAAAAAAGTACTTCAGAAGCTTTGAGAATAGACTTTGTCCTGTTATGTATTTTGGGGGTCTGATTCATCAGGCTTTTTAAGAGATAAATTTGTACTGAATTTTGTTGTAAATACAGTGAAATAAGAAATGAGGCAACATTTTTACAGTGGATCCATGACACTTCTATTTATTGGAAAGTTCAAAAAGAGGAAGTGTTAAGATCCTATGTTTCTAGCTATTTCACTATTGCAATAATATTTTTAAAAAACAGCGAGGACAGTCAGTACAAAAATGAGATATCATCCTACATTTGTTCAGACAACTAGAGCGCATCTCATAACACTAGTTAATCATCTGTAAAAGAAACTCTTCAAAACACTTCCTGCTGCACTATTTAATCATCATTTTGGTGGTTAAAAATGTTAATAAGGCCACACTTTTAATAAGCTAATAAAGATGAAAAGTATCTATGAGAACATGGACGTATAGGGCCAAAATATTATTGGCAACTGGGATTTGACTAATGCTATGTTCAACATTGAGTCTAATAGTTTGCATGGTAGCAAGGGAAATTAGATGACGCGGTCCTTCCCAAGGGAATTGCAGAAGAACCAGACTAATTTAAAACCACCTGGAGATTATCAGCTTTCAAAAATACAGATGTGTGTTCACAACAAGTTGTGGCAATTCCCACATAGGCAGTTTCCACTTTGGTTTAGTCACGTAGCAATTAGGACAAAATGCCAAGTCACTACACTGAAAAATAAACACACCTCCCAGGGGGAGAACACATCCACTGTTTATGTCAAAGCCTGAGAGCCAAAGGAGCTTCTGGGTGAGATTCACCTGTGCCGATATCTCGGCTTTTGGGTAGTTAGTATCAAGCATGTAGTACCATCAAAGAAGGGCAGTCCACCCCTTTCTGAGCAGCAGGGGTGAGATGAATCACTCAAAAAAGGAGCATTTTCCTTGGTGTGGATAGTCATTCACACAGTTGTGATTAATGTTTGCAGAATTTGCTCATACAGAGATGTTTTATAAATAGTAAAATGTGTTTTTCCCACTCTATACATGATAGTTTGATGTGAATAATGTTATATATATATAGCTACTGACTTTTAGATCAGTGATCCAACTGCAACAAAGGTCAACAACAAGTTAAAGTCATGCTCGCTTTCTCATTGTCAAGATAAAAATGAGCTGTATTTCTCAGTTTGATTCCCAGGGAGCATTTCTTTTCCTTGGCAGAAGATCACAGCTCCAGACTCAATAAATTGTTTTCCTTGTTGGTATTATCAGCTGAGTGGCAGAGGATTGACAGAAAATGCAGAATGACTTGCCTGCTCTTGTAAAGGTGGTTTATGCAGAAAAAAGGATGTGTTTTTTTACAAAATAACTTTTATTTTGGGGAGTTTACAATGCTACTTCATTGGAAAACATAGAGAGATCTAGGTCTTTGTCTATCCATCTAGCACTTAGTCAAATACTGAAAAAGATGGAAAATGAATAATCAAATAGCTTTAAATAGGCCATATTCCCAGATGGATGTTGCAGATCTGAGGATTTGGCCGACTGCACATATAAAGCTCTGGAAAATATTTATTTATATAATCAATCAATCCATTTGTTGGATCAGGACTTAAAAACTCCTCTCTTCCTAATAATAAAACTGCTGTGTCTAGACCAAGCTATTTGCTTGGGATTGTCTGTGAGTTTTGTTTTGGGTATCATTTTATAATAATGTCTTTCATTTCAATGTTAACCGTGCCTCATGATTGCCTTATGATCTGGGCTGAATCTAATTTTAAACAGGATGGGTCTTGCTTTGCCCTCATTTTCTAATAATTAAGAACAACAGAAAATGTACCATGACATTGTTATTCAGCTGACAGTCATTTACGCAGCCTTCCTGAAAGCTAGTCGTTAAGAGCAAAGGAGTTTAGATTTTATTTTCTTCATGGTATTTTATACAAAACATTTACTTCAGCTGAAAACACAAAGAAATTCAAAAACATTTGTTACAATATCTAGACTTTTTCAAATAGGGATTCTTATTGAATGCAGTAGGGAGTTAACCTTTTAATTAAGCTAGTGTTATTGCAAAGAAGGATGACTTTGAACATTGGTAAGGTCAGTCGGCAAGAAAGAAATGTATTATTGCTTCAGAGATAACTTTACTATCTTCTAAAATATTCAACCTTCCCCTTTGTCTTCCCCTGCTTTCTGCAACTATAAAAACTACCGAAAAACTTTACCAAGAAGAAAGGAGCAAAATACTGTGGAATTCAGCACAAAGAGATGCAGACACAATGGTGAGATGCAACAGTTGTATCCAACAAAAGAGTCAGGCGATAACTTTCAAAAGCAATAAAGTTTGAGTTATCCAGGTTAAGACACGTGGAATCTTGATTTTCAAGAAAATCCAATGGACTGGTAGTAAATTTCCATCTAAATCATTGTCTGGTGCCCAGAGAGTCTTCTGTGCCATATAATATAATTTTTTTGAATTTTTATAGCATTTTTCAGCTCTAAAGAACTTTTCAGACATTACTAACCCTGCCATATACACACTAGAACATGATACAAAACAAGAGCCTGATCATTTAGGCATGGACTCTAGCTTATGTTTGCAGAGACTGAGAGCCCAGTTGGCTTATGTAAAATGTGAACGCTCAGATCACTTAAAAATAAAAAATATGCCTACTCTTCCAACATGAGTATATGAGGAGATACCAGAATAGCAATAGCCCCAAAAGAGAATCATTGTCTCTATCCAGCAGAGTTATTTCTGGCTGATTTTCACATTTAAGTTCAAATGTGAAAAATGCTTACCTGTCCAAATAAGACAAAGGCAAGCTTTACGTGCCTAGGTCTAAAAGCAGCTCTACAGATAGTAGAAATCTGTGCATATATCCCTTTGTTTCCCGCAATTTTGCTAGCTACCTGCAGTTCTAGTCACCATGACCCACTCATCGCCTTGGTTTGGGCTAAACCCTGTGGGACTTGAAAGACTAAGGAAGGCTATGCTGGCAGGCTTGCTTGGCCCTTCAGAAAACGCAGGTGTAATACCTTTGTTAGTTTATTTTTAAATAGAATAAATAGAGATGATGATAAGCTGTTCCCTCTTAACTTCAGGTAGAATATGGCCCAAGGAACGGTGGTTCACTGCCTCTGGGCTCAAAATATGTAAGCCCGAGAGATTTTCCCATTACATTAAACTCAGTGTACCTGCAGGTAGTGCAGTTTAATGGGATACTCTCTTCCTGATCATCTTCTGAGCTGGGAGTAGTTTTACCTTGATGTGTTGCCATCAGATCAGTGAGCTGATGGAGCTTCCACTGGAACCACAAACTCCTTCGATTAGGAACTAGGCTGATTGTGTAGAGGTGAAAAGGTGGCAATACTGATTTTGGTGATAGCCACAGTAAAGCAAATATTCCCTTGTTCATACAATAGCTTCAAGCTTCTCTGTATTTGGTTTATAAGGACAGCTACTTTGCCCGCTTTCGCTGTAACCAGGGCTTTATTAAAGTATCTGAAAGCATAGATTATTTTGCCACAGTTATGCTGTACTGAAAGGCTGTAGAAGGATTAAGACCCAAAGGTCAAAGCTGCTTTTGCAGTAAGTGCCCTGCTTTAGAAATGTTGATCTCAACCCAAATTCACCTGGCACAAATGTGATTTGCTGGCCTATTGAACACCTAGTTAAAATGCACTAAATCCATCTTTTTGTTAGTAAAAATTCATAGCTTTTAAAAGAGAGGACTGATAAAAATAGTAGATATTTGAGACTTGTAGTAACTTTTCCAGCAACAATTGGTTTGGTACAAAAAGAACGTTATCTTTAGAGCTAATAGTCTGGCTTCATCAGAGTGACAACAGCGAGATTATTTTTAAAATTTATGCACACAGAACATTTGTGGTTTTATTTAAGAGCCATTTTTCCACAAACATTGAAAAATTCAGTACTTCTCTGTATACCTTCTTCACAGTAGAAGAAGCAGGAATGCTATTAAAGTTTATGAGGTTTTTTTATGTGTGTATACATTGTGTTCAAAGAACAGTTAAGGGATGGCAGGGTTATAAAGTTAACCACTCAGATTTAGGAAATGCAAGAATTATGATGGTCTAAGCAATTTTATTGCAGGCCCTCTGTGGCCATATATTATAATGTAGTATTATAATATAACTCAAATACATTTTTATACACAGTTATTTTTGTTTTCACAGGCCCTCTGCTTCTTTCAGTTATGTGGAGTGTTACTTCATATGGCATTTTACATTCAACGTATGTCTCCATGCATTATTTAATGCATGCAATTCAAACCGTGCTCCATTTACAGAATTATTAATTTTTTCATTGATTTTCCTGTTATACTGAGCTTGATGACAGTATCCAAGTATCTCATAAATATGAATGATTTATTTTCATAATATCCCTGTGTGATTAAAGTTTTTACTCGTTTAACAAAACCATTAAGATCAAATGAGTGTGCTACTTTCTGTGTCCATCTTGAAATATCAAGAATTAAATTCATCTCATTCAAAATGCTTAAATCCTAAGCTGTCTTCAGTCCAAGTTAGAAAAAAAGGAGAGAAAAAATGCCTCCAGTGAGCAGTTCTTTGATAAATATACATATAATATTATAATGTTCCAGTTATTAGCAAGGGAACCTGGTTGATCTGCTTATACAAAATGGTTAAGTTTTAGGTGGCCAATGTCAGCTGCTACCAATTCCATCTTAGACTGACTTCTTGGAGGGCACAGAATTGCGTTGCATTTTTTTCTGTACAAAACCCAACTCCCCCTGATTTCAACTGAAGCTGCTGCTGTTCAGCACTTCTACAAAACCTGGCCATCCATGTCTACCAAGACCTTTCAAAGTGAAGAATATCCCAGTTCTACACCTGTGAAAAGTTAGGTTTTGTGAAATGCCTAGGTTTTCATGAGATTTCTGTGGCAAAAGCAAGAACAGAAACAGTTACCTGCAATAGCATTCACCTATTTTAGCCTGAAAGATTCCTTTCACCTCATATAGCCTTTGTCCAGAATTCTCCAATTTCTGTAAGAAAGTATGCTGGAATTCCACAGACACACAGTTCCTGTGTCCTTCAACACACAATTAATTCTCAAAAAACTGTCCTGTCTGCACAGGAAATGAGATAGGGTTCATAAGAAAATCTTACTTCCTTGACTGTTGAGCACTTTATTCTGCAGATTTATCTTTCTTTTAACCTATGAATTGAGTATTAATTTAAGAAAAACAGAGTCTAGTTTTCCTCTTAGATTTCATTTAGACCTGGGACTGAGACCTGGGACTGCAGAAAAAGCAAGGGTGTCAATGGGAACAGTTATATTCAAGAAGTCTGGGAAATAGGAATGTGTGAGCAGTGCAAGGGTCACATTTTAAAATGACCGTCCACAGCCTTATATGGAAAGTCTACACACCTAGCAGGGGGCAGGGCCACCATCTTCAGAGGCACAGGCCTCTGCCACTTCAGTAATTTCTGGGAGAAGCTACTGCTATGCAAACTATCTTTCCTGTAAGCCCTCTTTAAGTACTGGAAGGCCATTATAAGGTCTCCCTGGAGCTTTCTCCTCTCCAGGCTGAACAACCCCAACGCTCTCAGCCTGTCTTCATAAGGGATGTGCTCCAGCCTCCCAATCGTCTTTGTGGCCTCCTCTGGACCCGCTCGAAGTCCATGTCCTTCTGATGTTGGGGACCCCAGAACTGGACACAGCACTGCAGGTGGGGTCTCACCAGAGCAGAGTAGAGGGGGAGAATCATCTCCCTCAACCCGCTGGGCACACTTCTCTTGATGCAGCCCAGGATGTGCTTGGCTTTCTGGGCTGCGCACACACATTGATGGCTCATAGTCAGTTTTCTTTCCATCCACCAATACCCCAAATCCTTTTCCACAGGGCTGCTCTCAATCCACTCATCACCCAGCCTGTATTTATGCTTGGGTTTGCCTCAACCCATGTGCAGGACTTTGCACTTGGCCTTGTTGAACTTCATGAGGTTTGCACAGCCCCACCTCTCAAGCCTGTCCAGGTCCCTCTGGATGGCACATCCCTTCCCTCCAGCGTGTCAACCGCACCACACAGCTTGGTGTCATTGGCAAACTTGCTGAGGGTGCACTCGATCCCACTGTCCATGTTGCAGACAAAGATGTTAAACAGCGCTGGTGCCAACACCAACCCCTGAGGAACACCACTTGTCATTGGTCTCCACTTGGGCATCGAGCTGTTGACCACAACTCTTGAGTGTGACCATCCAGCCAATTCCTTATCTACTGAGTGGTCCATCCATCAAACCCATGTCTCTCCAATTTAGAGATAAGGATGTCATGTGGGACAGTGCCAAATGCTTTGCACAAGTCCAGGTAGATGATGTCAGTTGCTCTTTCGCTTATCCACCAGTGCTGTAACCCTGTCATAGAAGGCCACCAAATTCATCAGGCATGATTTGCCCTTAGTGAAGCCATGTTGGCTGTCACCAATCTCCTCCTTATTTTCCATGTGCCCCAGCATAGTTTCCAGGAGGATCCACTCCATGATCTTGCCAGGCACAAAGGTGAGACTGACTGGCCTGTAGTTCCCTGGGTCTTCTTTATTTCCCTTTTCAAAAATGGGAGTTATATTTCCCTTTTTCCAGTCAGTGCGAACTTCACTGGACTGCCACAACTTCTCAAATATAATGCCAAGTGGCTTAGCTGCTTCATCTGCCAATTCCCTCAGGACCCGCACATGCATCTCACCAGGTCCAATGGGCTTGGTCACCTTCAGGTTCCTTAGATGTTCTCGAACCTGACCTTCACATACAGTGCGGATTTCTTCATTCTCCCAGTCCTTGCCTTTGCGTTCTGTGACTTGGGTGATGTTGCTGGAGCACTTGCCCATGAAGACTGAGGCAAAAAAGTCCCTGTTTTATGATTTTTCTATTCCTTCTCTTGCCTAAAGAAATCTCAAGTCAGCATTCCTTGATTTGCCATTACATGTTATAGATCACTTGGCTTATTTTAGCATTGACATGTAAAGCTCCCTGTGTTGGATTATGTATGTATCCAAGAGAGGAAAGGACTCAGGGTAATATCTGCATGTATCTTTTTCTTATTGGTAATGCTGTCTCAAGGAATTACTCTGCTCCTTCTTGACTTTTCATTCCTGCTCCTGTGTTGCCTCCTCCCCTAGAGCTGATGCACCCATTTTTGAGGCTGGGAGCTCCATAAGTGCATAATTTAGCTTCAGATAAACCTGAAAAAAAACCTAATCCTGATCAGTAACTGATCAGTACAACAAAGGACCAGGATAGAGGACCAGGGCTGCACAGGGGAGACAGATGCAGGAGGTGGAGAACCACCTATGTCTAGCACTGCTGTCAGGAAAAATTATACCCAGAGGCTGCATGAGACACTTGGGCCTAAGATGAACTCATGGGCATCATGGGAAAAGCTACAGCACTAGAGACTATGCCCAGAGGCCATCCCTCCCTAGAGACCCCCTTCAGTGGGACCTTCTGGGGAAGCCTAATTAACACTTGAATTATCAGTCTCACTGCATCCCTTCAGTTTGCAGGCTCTCCACAGCGACCACCAGCGGGTGCTAAGATAGTCAGGCAGCGTCCCAAATTAGAGCTATGAAACTGGGCAGGCATGAGGGCCCAAAAAGCCCACCACAAGTACATCTACTCAAGACCCGTGAGGGCTAAGAAATAGAGTTAGGGAACAATCTTGGTTACTCTCTGGGGTAACTTAGTAGGTGCTATCGTATTGACTGATGCTCAGAATGGCACTGGGAAATAATATAGTGAAAATACATAGTTAAAGCTCTAAATCAGTATATAGATACATGCAAAACTAAGCAGTACAAATACCTTACATTTTTTATTTTTTATAGTTAGTTAACTGTGAAGAAGTCACTAGCGGTGTGCACTATGAAGAGGAGTCCTATTTTTTTTATAAATTCAACTAAGTAGGGCACCCAAGTGTGAAGAATGGGGAGAGGGTTTCAGCTGCAAAACACAAATGACCTGCCGTGTCACGTTCTGAGCAAAGCTGGACTAAATTAAAATCTGCATTTTTGGTACTGAAAACATATGAGGGCTAAGCCATTTGTTCTGTGATTTTTGTTTGTTTCTCTGTATCATTTGTTTCAGGCAAGAATAATACATTATTTATTTCTTACATTACATGATTACTTCGTAATCTTCTGATATAAAAGCAGGGTGTTTGTTTTGCGTGCTGCATTCCCACTGCAGGCTTATTGGCAGGGAAACTGAGACACAGCGACTGGTGGCATTTGCCAGCTCTGTCTCTCCAAATGCTCAGTAGTAACTTCAGCACAGCCGTCCCATGCCAGAAGCTGTTCTTCAGATTAGGCAAGGGGTGGAAAAGGAGAATTTGTGAGGCTCAGTGCTTCCATGCTGGGAGATTGCAGCAGCAGAATTGGAGGGATCAGGGAATCAGAGTGGGGACATGGTGCTTCTGAGGATGAGGAAGGAGCTGCAGGGGAAAGGAGGCAGGAAGGAGGGAGCTACTGAGACATGAAGACTTCTATAGTGGCTGTGGGAACATGGATATATCAGAAAAAAATCTTTTGAAGGGAAGAGTTAAAAACTATAAAAAGGAGTATGCAACTGAAGTTATTGCAGGACAAAGGGATGGAGAGTTGGCTACAGCCTGGTGCTGATAAATTGTATGGTTTCACCCACGTCTTTCCTTTGCTCCACTTAAACAATCAGTATTAACTGGACTTTTTTTTTTTTTTTTGAAGTCACCGATTTTTATAGTCTGCAGCCACATTCACCATTTAATACTAGCAAAGCCACCCTCTTAGAGTGTCTTTTTTTACACTGGTACTTCAAGTTAAAAATCTATTTTAAATTATTGGATAGCAAGTAGCAACCTCCAGAGGGCTAAACTGATGCTGTTAACAGGTCCAAAATGCGATGCAGCATATGGAGCTGAATACCTCATGGTACAGATTTGCATGCAGGCGGTTTTAATTAGGATTTAGAATTCCTTGAGGAATGCAGCATTCTGGGCTAGTCTCAATCTTGTCAATACATAGTGGTTTTGTTCATGCTAAAGCCTGAAAAAAGCAATAGGTTCCTATTTGCTTGTAACTTTTGATGCTTATATGACCTGTTAGAATTTTCTCCAGCTGCCAGCTTTGTGTATGATCATTACCTGTTTATATGTACATACTATAAAAGATTGTCATCTGTTTTTAATAATGTTGTACCAGGTCAGTTCAAAGTAAAAATCGTTTGAAGTTTCGTGACATTGCATAGCTACTTATTTTTTCCTGAAACACTTCAGTGTGAGAATATGCTTTAACTCGATGGTTATTGTGCCATCTTGTGAGCGAAAGGTGCAACTACGTCCAGCTAATACAAGGAAGACGTACTTTGGCTAATGCTCATTTAACTTCTTCTTCATCATGAAAAATAAAATTATTTCGAGTTTCAAAAAACAGATGAGGCAAATGCTGTAAAGCATACTTTTTCCAATACATTGTACTTGCATTTTTTTAAAACCTGAACATATATTCCTTACAATGGGCAAATACCTGCTTATTTCAGTAAACTTGGAGAATATATCATATATTGCTTTTTTTTCTAGTCCAACTTCTCTTTGGACTAGACAGAAAAGTGCACATTCTCAGTATTCAGTGTTGATAGTGTCCCTTCTGCGAAACAATTTGGTTCTTACAGGAAACCTCTTGTCCTCTAAAAAACACTATGTGTTTCTCAGAGATAGCACAATATAAATTAGTCAAGGCATCACTAGCTATTACATTGATGCAGAGAAAAACCTAATTCCCGACCTTAGAAAGTCTGCTGTCTCCTGGAACCTTTGTAGGGTAAAAAAACAAAACAAAACAAAACCAAAAACACTAAACTAGAAAAAATTGTAATGTCAGTAGCCAAACTACCACCTTATTTTTTAAATAATAATTATTATTATTACTGTTAAAGTCAGTGTCATTGCACTGACTTGGGCTTAGAAGAGCAGACTGGAAAAATCTCCTGAGTTCTACCACTGCTTAATTAATTGAATCTCTTTGTGACCTTGAGCAAGTTATATTTCTGTGCCTAATTTTACCCACCTTTAGATGATGCACATACTTTTTTCAACAGGATGTTATCAGACTTGACAACCACTTGTAAAGCTCTTTGGGCTTCTTGGATGAAAGGTATTGCTGTGATATAGTGACAAGCTTGTTAGAAATCTACTTGATAAGCAAAAGAGCAAGTCATTCACAATAAGTATAATTATTCAATGATTTAAGCTTCTTAATCTACTTCCACAGTCTTGGCAAGCAGATTGTGATTTCTTCCATTTTATATAATGAGAAGAGTATTTTTTTCTCTTTTTACTCTATAGATTGATTGCAAATATTCAGGATTCAAGCTGTGTTGCTCATTTGCAATCAGTTGGATGAGTAACATTATTTCTACTCATGATTGGATGAATGCCCAAGGACTTGTGTGTGCAAATTGTAAAGTTTGTTTTCTCAAGATACTCATCTCTATGACATTGAAATTTGCTGCCTTTGGAGAGCAGTGCCAGTAAAAATCAACACATTGAAGACCACTGAAAAAAATGAACCCAGGAGTGAGACAAAGTGGCACTACATTTTTTTAATGGGACTTTGCAGACTGAACTTTTGTCTAAATGGACCAAGTCCATAACGGTTTCAGGTTTTGCCTGTTGCTGAAACTGCAGACAAATGCAGTGTATTGAATTCTGGACCTAATATCAAGCAGAAGGGAGGTGATGTTTGTCCTGTTCAAAGACAACTCCCATGTCAAGGTTGCAGCAGATGACTAGCAGTGGGTCTAATCTGCACAGGAGTTGTGAAATAGCTCAGATCCTGGGTTGAGGGAAAAGGCAAGTGAGCGAGGGATCAGGAGAAGGTAGTGTTGGGACTCAATTGCATATCATGTCTATACCCAGATTGCAATGGGACAACTGGACCTGTAAGAAGTCATTGTCTCTTGTGGGAAGTTTTCTGCAGAAATTCCTTTCCCTGTGGTCTCTAAATTATGTGGGTTATATGAAGACCCTCAGCTTCTAAGGTGCAGAAGTCTGGCCCCTCCTGAGGACAGGAATAGCATCTGAGACTTGAAACATTTTGCTCCCTCCTTTTGCAGCCCTCCTATTGCAAGCAGAAGTAATGTGTGATGTATTGGAGTGTGGTCCAGCCAAAGAGCCATGCAGAGAAGAACAGGGACATGTGCTTTTGGATGGCAAGTCCAGTAGAACCACATTCAGAAGTTTAGGACACGGGTCAATTTGAGTTGATCTAAAATTAAATGTTCTGTTTGCATTTTCTGCAAAGCAAACTGATGATAACTGCGAAAAATACTAAGGGCTTTTGTAAAAGCCAGTTCTCTTTGGCCCAAAATCAAATGACAAATTCACAACCATCTTAATTAACTGACAGTCTGTCAAAGGTAAGTTGTAAGAACATCCGTATTTCCATGCCAGTGCAGTAGTCTGACTATTGTAACTTGCATTGTAACTTCCCATTTATTTTTTTACTTTTTTTTTTTTCTTGAAAGCTGGCTTTGTTTAAATTTAAGGCTTCTGACCATTACCTTCTGCTGGATTCATATCTTCAGTCCCGTTTATCTGACAAACACAGCCCTAGAAATGTTCCTTTAGACAGTACGATGCGGTAATAATCTCACATTGTAGAGAGAATGATCTCTTATAAAAACGCACGTTCATATTAAAAATTCACAGCAGCACACTCCACTCCCCCATTATAGGTAATTACAGAGGATTTTAAATATCTGATGCTAGTTGGCAGCGTACAATACCCTGTCAGCAGCAGGCACTGATTTGTAATTTAATTATCATAAGACATCCACCTGTTCTTTTGTCAAATGAAGAGTAGCATTTCCGTGCAATCATGCTTTTCCCTCCAGAAATTCAAATTAACCCTTAGAGAAAACTCTGATTTCTAGGGAATGTGGTAATTTCAAGGACATTTGCAGGACCCCATCAGGACAGAGTGATGGAGAGGAATGAGGCATTTTTGCAGGAGGGTCTCAATTCTGGTTTGGTATTTTCAGCCTTACCAGTGGCTTTTTGCTGTGTCAAGCTGTTTTGGTTCACAGCTGAAAGCATTTCAGTGATGGGATGTTGTGGGAGGAAATATGTAGGAAAATCAATGAGTTTGGTGCTAAGAACATGAGACAAACACATAACAGGTTGACCCAGAAATGCTTTCGCTCATACTTTGTGAAGAGCAAGGCTGGACTTGCGGTTGGAGAGAGATAAAGGCAAATGGAAAAGTCAAAATCTGTTCTGTAAACTTTCCAGTTTATGGGACATGGACATGGATATTATTGAATTTGTTGGTGTTATTGGTTATTGGGGTTTATTTGTGCAGTTGTTGGATAAAATGATTGATTTTAATTGTAAAGCATAGGTTTTCATGGGCAAGTCTACCAGTGGAGATGCATGGAAGTGTTCTGCTTTTCAGGAACTCAGGGCTCAGGGTGAGCCACTTTCCTCTGGGCCTTGGCTCTCATTTATGCAACAGCTACACCACAGTGCAGTGATGAGGAAAGGACTTACTGATGAACGTAAAGAGATGGTCTCTTTTTAATGCCACCTTACACCGCTTCTTGTGCTGTAAACTGTATGAATGATGTGACAAAGCTTGTTATGTCTTCTGCCACTGCTGTCTTGTCTCTTTGGAAAGTTGTCACTGGACATTTAAATTTTTATCATTTTGTGGGGAGATAGGAGGTGGTATTCTGCAGTTATTTCTCCTAATCGTGTTTTAGCAAATGACTCACTTTAAAGAGGGTGTCTCTGAGTAGTTGTCTTTTTTGAAAGAGTACTCACTGGATTCAAAAAATAATTGATTGCTTGGGGCTTAAATGATCTGTGTGCCAAGCCTTTAATGTGACATTGGTTGGAGTACCATCTATTAGACTGATGGCTTCTTGCCCAAATAATACTTGTCTGGTGTCACTCATTTTATAGATTCATTAATTATGTTATCTGAAAAGTGAGTATGTGAAGGGTTGCAGGCATATACCAGAAAAGAAGAAAATAAAACATGTGTGCGTATTCTGAAGATAACTGGCAACTGCTGAACCATTTCCATACATGAGAGTGAAGGCAGAAATAAACTGGGATGATTTTCTTTGGAGGGATGAGTAAATGAAGTGATGCCCCAGAGCTGAGCAGTCAAAATGAAATGCAGGAGCAGCAGAGAGCTCTGTCTTGCAATGTCCTTGTGAACGTACCTGAACTTAAGACTTCTTATATGGCCTTCCGAATAAATCTTAGTCTTTGATTTTGCTCATTCCAATATTTTAGTATATTCCTGTCAGCTGAAATGGCATTTACAATGGCACTATCTGCCCCTCTCTTATTGCCAAAGACCTGCAGATTCCCTCTCTGATTTACACTCTGCTCTCCTCCTCCTGCTCCCTGCTGTAACATCTCAACATCCCCCACCACTGCATTATGCCATGTGAATTCGTTTGGTAGTCTTCTCCCTCAGGATCAGCAGTGTGTATGCGTGTCAGGTATCAGAGGTGAGGCTTTGGCAGTGGGGAGGGGGGTTGCAGGCATCTCTGTGAGGAGGGGTCGGGGCTGCCCCTGCCAGACACAGACAATTCCAGCCTCCAACAGCCCCAGCACAAGACACAGCTGGGCCCATCAGCCACATGGATGATGCCTTTTTAAAAGGATTCCAGCTAAAGGACAGATTGGGTCATTTAATTTCATTTTTAGCACTATATTCCTTGTTACAAGCTTCATTTTGGATCTTGGACAAGCTGCTTACCTCCTGTTTCTTATGATGCCTCTCAGTGGAGCAGAGCCTTACAACACCTCACACCCTAATTAGTCTTTAGGGTAAGGGGAAAGCTTCACGGGAGAGTAATTTTCTGTCTGCCTGTGGCTCTGTGGAAGTGCGTATGAGCTCTCCAGCATCAGAGTACATGGTACTAAAAGGAAAATGACTCAAATATTTTGCAGAGAAAGGCTGTAGAAGTTATTAACACGGGGATGTGAAATGGGAGCTGATGCTACAGCTCAGCCGATCAATATGTCTTTTTTTTCAGTATCAGCCTTTGACAGCATGTCATCTCAGATGTCTATCTGATGGTGAAAGTTTTGTGTACCAGTGTGAAATACCACATATTCTCTCTTTCACAAAATGTTAAAAAACAAATGAGGTATTCTCTCCAGAACAGATGAGAAATCCTAGGATTATATTATCTAATGTCAGATACTTTATCTGTTATCCCATATTTACATTAATATATGTGCATTGCCTCCTCAAACCTTATTTGTTTTTCCTTGCTATCTTTTTTTCTCTAGAAATATCGTTATCAAGATGAGGACGCTCCACATGATCATACTTTGCCTCGATTAACCCATGAAGTGAGAGGCCCAGAGCTTGTTCATGTGTCAGAGAAGAACCTGTCTCAGATAGAGAATGTCCATGGATATGTCTTACAGTCGCACATTTCTCCTTTGAAGGTAGGATCGGTATTCATTGTGACTTTGGTCCTCACAAACTAGAAAACATGTAGCATCAAACACCTGGGAAACTTATTTTGTCGTACAGACAGACAGGTTGTTTTTTGCAAGGTATCATTGCAGATCAATTGTCCTGTGATGGCTTTTTAGGGCTCTCTGTAGTGTAACAGGTGATGGTTTAGTTGGCAAAGCTTTGTGTTGAGATGTGAGGTTTTTGCTTTGAGTGAGATTTTTGCTTGAGCAAAAATCATTCCTGGCTAATGAGCCTGTTTTTCTGTACATTGAGAAAGAAATAATGCAGGTTCTCGGCCTCAATATCACGGTGATTTCAGAATGGCAGACTTCCCTTCCTGATTGTCCTTGTTCAGAAATTGAAAAAAAATACTGTAAATGGAACCATCTGATGGAACCTAGTTTTTGCATCTCTCTAAAAGCTATATAGCTGTGCCAAAGTCGTAAGTTATGCCTGAAAAGGGAGCTCATTTGCCACTATTCAGATCTTTACTACTTAAGCGCTTGCTGTTTTCTGTGGGTTTTGTTGCAATTCAAAGTGATGTAGAGACATCTCCCTCTGTTATCTAAGGCAACTATTTATAAAATACAGAAGGTTTTTCTGTACATGTGTCTCTGGTGTCCTCTGATATATCTTGCTGGGCAAAAAATGTTTATCTTCATGGTGAACCTGTATATTAACCGAAAAGAAAACCATTCCTGAAAATTACATTTGCTCTTTAATAAGACTGCAATAGTTTGAAGATGTTCCTAAAGATTCTCTAATGAAAGGCACATAGATAAAGTGATGAACATGATAGTTTTCCTATTTTATTTTCTATTAGGCCTAGGAAGGGAAAAAAAAGAAGAATATTTTTTACTAGAGGTGGTGATGTTCTGGGTAATGGTTTTATTCCGGCAATTAACTAAGCAGCAAACAAGGCAGATGGGTTTTGCTCCTTCTGGTGCTCAAAGCCTGTGAAATGGGCATCACTTGCGTAGCAGAGTGATTACGGTGTGGTTCCAAGTGAAAGGAAATGTTTATTGTTAAAGATTGATGTGAATGCAGCTGGTGTTCACTGAGCCTTCATGGAATAGCCATGTGAATTAATCTTTGTCCTCTGCTCTTGTTCCTGTGTGTAGTTTATATGTCATTTGTCTTTTCGTGTTTCGCTGCTTTCAGGGTTGCTTACCTAACTTCTACTGCAGAAGCCAACAGTATCAAGCAGTGATATATCTTCTTATGCTGAAGTAGATCGATTTAGTTATTTGGAAGGGATTACTTCCACGTGGCCTCTGTGTAACCTCAGGGGACAAGCACAGACAAAGCAATTTCTTGCCTGGAAGGGAAACATCCTTGGCACTTTAGGACTTCTGGAGTATTAAGATTATAGTGGTACTTCTTATCCATGAAAGTCAAAAAGAGATATTTTTCTTTACATTTGGAGACTTTCAAGTAAGGCTTAATGATCCAAGTTGATAATGTAGCAATGATGATAAAAAGCTTATTGTGAAATGAGGTGAAAGGTATCTCCAGACATCTACAGCTGCCTTAAAACAGCTCTCAATCTAATTTGCTCTTGTGATAGGAGAAAGTTGTTGTCTACTGCTGTTTTCTGAAGTGATGGGAGGAGAGGAGCTATATCGTATTTTCTCGTGGAAATCAGTGTCTTATGAAAGTTCTCTCCTCAGCATAAGGATTTCTGTCTTTGTCCCTTTCCCTCCTTTCCTTCAGATTCAGTGTCTCGTGTCTGCCACTTAATAGTGTCTCATGCCTGCCACTTAATCTAAATTTAGTAATTTGTCTCTTCAGATGGCTTTGAAGTTCCTGCTTTCCTTCTCCTACAGTCTGTGTACTGTCTTTTAACATTCAGTAGAGAAGTAGCTCAGGAGACTGGAGTAAACCTTCTGCTAGAGCGTGTGGCACTCTGGTACACTTCCTATCTGAAACACCTGCTTTAGATTCACTTTTGTTTCTGGGAATTGTCTGAAATCCCTGTTCAGAAGCTTTTTGTCATGGTGATTTCCACATAGTTGAGAAATAGCATTCTAAACTCTCCAAAATCCAGTCAGAATTGGTTGTTGAATTATAGACTTTCCATGCTATAGTCTGATATCATTAAGTATTCCACTCTCTTCTCGGCAGTACTGTGTAAACATGGCTGCAATGAATAATGGCTAATTCTGAGGCATACTGCCTCTCAACCCATAGCATGCCTTCCTAGGGAAAGGTAAAATACTGGTTTTTAAAGATTGGCTGGATAAGTGTGCCTGCAATTTAAATATTTCATTGCCTTGCATGAGAGGTGGAACTGCTGGAATCCTGCTCTGAGGATATATAACAAATACTGGGGTCCAAATACAGCCTGTCAACTTCTTAGGAGTGAGAAGACACTGTCAGTTGCAGTGGGATAGAGCTGTTTGCACTGGAAAGGTAGGCTCGTTCTGCCTGTTTTATGAATACAAGTCAGCATTTTGTGCAAAGGGAAAATGTGTGTAAAAGAAAGTCTAAAGTTTGCTTGTACCAAGAGAGTGATCGTGTCACCCCCCATGTGTCACTAGGACTGTCTGTCTGACCACCCCCCCAGCCGACAAGCACGTTGCGTGAGCAGGGGGTGGCTCTCTGACTGAGTGGGGTTAAGTCTCTGCCTGACCTTGCGTTTTGCTGCCTGAATTTCACAGTGGGGTCTGCAACAGCAGAGTACACCTATCAAAGAATTTTTGAGGCAGTCGTCTGTGTTTAGTGGCTGCAAAATGCCCTGATGACAGGATGATTTGCCCAATATTTTTATGTTTGAAATAGTATCATAAAAGAAAAATGTTTGACCATAAAAATAATCTAGTTAAGATGCTTTGGAACCAAAGCGTTGTCCCAAGGCCAAGCCACATATCCACCTTAATCACATCAGTTTCCCTAAGTGACTTGAGTTTGGCAGAGGAAAGAGTTGCGTGTTTGCATACATTTGTGTTCATTTGGAAAGAAATCTGCAAAGACCATGCAATCAGAAAACTACCCTTCAGGGTGGCTGGTTCCAACTCCCATAACTGACTAGTACCACAACTGTCTCTGGAAGCCACATTGTCTATACAGATAGACTGCTTGCTCCCATCACCCTGCCTGCACTCCCAAGTTTCCAGTGAACATGTCAGTGTGCATCCATAAACCAGCTTGACGGCTTGAGCCCAGACTTGCATCATTACAGTTACAAGTTTTGTGGATGGTTGAAGGCAGAGAAACCATGGGCCTGTCTATACCCCTGTGTACATCTCCGAGGAAAACATTCCAGGGATCCTTGAAAGACTTTCCAACCCTCAGGATGGAAGGATTCAGCCCATCTTCTTTAACACATGCGTGATCCAAAAGGCCTGACATGGTCCATGCTGTATAGAACGGATGCATCTTCAATCTGATATCAAGTTGCTGTGTACAAATTGCTAAAAAACTTGGCCGTAATTTCATATTCCAGATTATGTGGTTTGACATAGTCCAGAAATATCCTGGTGGAGCTCATAATTATTGGTTATTTCAGAAGGTTTTTTTAGATACCAAAATATAATTTCTTTAATGACCTTACACTAATTTTGTGTGCTGAATAATCAGAAATCTGGTCCTCAGACATTCTGAAAATCTCTCTGAGACGCTCAGATACTGATTATAATGAATACTGTTTAGGAATGTGAATAGGTTTTCTGACATTGATGTTAGACATGCCTTATCTTTCAAATACCTAAAATCTAGTGTGCACTGGCTAGATTACTTCCTTTCAGAAGATAATAATGAGCAAGAACAGTCGTGCTGAAAACTAGACTCTCTTTTCACTGTGATTTTTACTTTTATAATTTACAGATTTTTTTGCATTAACTTTGCTTTTCTACTGTCCTGTAGCATTTCCCATACACTCAACTCAGTTCTGGAAAATGCTTAATGTTAGAAAGTGGAAAACTTCTCTAAAGGTTGATCTACTTATTAGTGTGGAGAAGACAAAATTTACAACAGCTTCAGCAGCTTTGAATGTCAAACACTGAAGCTGTAAAGGAAGTTTTCAGTTACGTGGCTGTATTAACACTTGGTAAAATGCTAACACTTGAGAAGTTTTGTGAAAGAGAGAGTTACCATGTCAAGATGATAAATGTTCTTTGCAGCTTATGGAGGTGATGAAATTGTGTCTTACTCTGTAATGTAATGAAAAGATACTTTAAAATACTTTCTTGCACTTTCCCTCGATTGACACTAGATGGTGCAGCAAGATCAGAATCCTTTGATCTGCAGCTCTAAAGCTCCAGTGACATGCTAGAGAGGTTTTCTTATACGGCTTAGAAAGTGCTAATTCAGTAAAAATGCATTGTTAGAAATTAGATGCCTTCTGAATCCCTGGTGTGTTAGGAAATCTGAACACAACCATTCCTGAAATTCAGACATGCAAGTTCCATCTCTAAATTAAATGCATCTCTCTTTCCCTTCCTCCTAGGAATAATAGTGTTCATTAAATGAACAATAACTCTGGCTTCTAAATTAACCTTATTCTTATTATTGTGATGTTAGATTTCTTCTTGTTTTAAGTATATTCCACTTCCTTTACCTGAGCTTAAAAGTAAAAATCCATGTAAGGATCTTGCATCTCCTTTTTTTTTTTTTTTTTTAATGTCAGGCTATTCCAACTATCTCCATTTCATAATTTAATGCAAGGTTTGAGTGTAAGCATGAATGACAGTTTCACAAAAACAAGTAGCCAGGTAAATTACTGTTATTATCTTAGCCTAATATATTTTTAAACAAGGAAGTTCAGAAACCTCTTCAGCTGCCTCCCCTTTGATGGCCTCACTTTCTAGAAAGCAAGGAGCCACTCTGGATATTCCTTCTTTTCTTTGTCTCAGGGTGCTGTCCTGCAGCAACAGCAGGGTTGCTGACAGCTTACAGAAAGTCAGGATTGATGGAATGACCTTCCAGTAGAGAGAAGGAAAAAACATCTCCACATGGAGCAAATGGGCAATTCATTTGCTTAGTGGTCGCCAAAGTTAAGGTTATACATTAATTGATGTGCAAATTGCTTTGCAGAGGTAGGAGATTTGATTCTCCTGTCACCACAGCACATTGATTCCATTTGTTCTTTTTCCTCGATGGTGGCAAATGCCCCTATCTCACCCATTCCTTCAGATTCTCTGTATCTAGTTGGGGAAAAGATGTTTTGTTTCTGCTCCAAGCCAGATCCCTCTCTTTCCTAACTCCCATCTTTTGGTAAGTGTGTAGAGTGTCCTTTGCATGCCTATCATTCTTCTTTTTATCCACCTGGGTGCAGGAAGGTCATTCCTGTAAAGGCTCCTGGAATCTATCACGCCCCCTTTACTGTCTTTAATGAAACAGCTTTTTTGTCATCTCCAAAGCCTTCCTTGTCCAAGAGTGAGTCAGACCTCACTACAGTGGTTGCTGTGCTTCTCTGACAAATTAACAAAGATGAAGAAAGGGACTCTGAGGATGAGTCTGGATGATTAATTTATCTGTGAAAAACGACTTAGACTGAGCTTCCTGGAAACTGTCATAAAGAGTAATTTTTTGTGTCCTAAAATGTAGATTAGGTAAGAGCTATTTATTTCATGAATTAACATCAACTTCAATAAAAATTGAGTTCTAAAGACAATTTGGATACATAAGGTCAAAACATTCTATACCAATTTTTTTTTTTTTCAGATGTAACAGTTACATTTCTCAATTCCAAAAGTTTTGAGACTTTTTTTTACTATTGAATTCTGTATAAAATACAAAGTCATACACTGGTCACAGGTACTGTGAAAACAGCACACTCCAAGACTCTCATGATGTTGCAGTGGATCACGTGAGTTGTAGATTAACTCGAGATGCTGCTGCATAGAGATGGAAAACATTAGGAAATACACTCAACAGGCCTGTGTAGCTGTTTTAAATGAGCAACTGCAGGAAAGTCCTCTGCTTATGTAATTGTAAATACCTCTAGCTACCAGGGAACCAGATTTACACAGGAAAAGCTGGTTGCTGCAGCTTTCAGCATTACTATGCCTGATACTCCTGCGTAAATATAGCTCCTGGTGCTTTTGGGGGGGTCATCTAACCGTAATAACAAATGCCATTTATTTTTCCAGAGCTGCTGAACAGCCTTAATTCCTGTTACTGGGGAAGAACCCTATGTTAGAGGTGAAGTTCAGACAGGGAAGAGAACAAGATAAGGCTGAATTTGTTTTAACTTCTGTTGTTCAGGTGTCACAAACAGTTGAGGCTGTGCCATAGCACAGGTTGTGCTTCCAGAGCAAAGATGCTGCATTTCAGAGGCTCTTAAGAGACATGGAGGACTGTGAGAGGCTGATGGCTTTGTTATATGTCAGGAACAGAAGTCTGAAGGTTTCTCTTGCAGTTACAAAATTAATTGGGGTTATACAGAGGACATATTAATGTATGCATGGATATATTAGCAAGCCATCTAAAATTTAATCTTGCATCCTTTTCTTTGCTTACACTGACTGCATTTCATAAGTATAGCTAATCTGCATGAAGCATTTTTTAGCCCCAGGGTGGCTCACCCCAGAAGCAATGATCTTATAAAATACTTTTGATCTCTGCCCTGGTAGCTTCCTACCTTTTGTATTTTGGCGTTGTGGGTTTGGTTTTGTTTTTTTTTTTTTCTCTTCCCCCCTCCTCCTTTTTAATATGCAGTTATTGGCAAAGCCCCATACTGCAGTCTGTATCCGTTAGAGAATTCCTCTGAATATTCAGTAGGTTGCTTCATTAAGATACAACACTTGTTACATGTTTAATCATGTACTGCTTTTCTCTTATCTCTTTCTGTAACAGCAGATAAGCATATATCATAGATCTGTATCTGTGATCTATGTTTTTTAATATAAAAATGCAATTGGATTAAAAAGAAACAAAGGAAACACACAAATGTGCCTATGCTTGTTCTTGCTCTTAGAGAAGTGGCAAAAGTAGCTCTGAATTTTTATTGTATTTCATTATGTTTCAAGGTGAAATAAGCAGCTTAGAAATTAGTATTCTGAAGAATATTTTGTGTCTCAGTTTCATGTGGGGAGGAATGTCTTCCATTTTTGCAGTCAATGTCTTACTCTAAAGAAAGACTTAAAATGGTGCAAAATTTGAATGTTACAGTGAAGAATAGTTACTAACAAAGAACAGTTACTAATGAAGAATAGGCTTTGGTTTTTTTGTCATCATAGCTAAATCCACTGTTTTGTGTGCTTGATTTTTTTGCATTGGACTTCTGATTGATGGCTTTCCACATGATTTATGTTGTTGCAGACAGTATCTTGTTATCTTTCTACCTTCTGACAGAATTAAAAAGAAACCAAACAAGGTTGCTTCTGCCAGTGGGTGATTTAATTGGAGGAATCTCAGCAACTTAATGTAAACCTCAGGCGTTGTAATCCTTTATTTTTTGGCAAAATAAATTATGGCCTCTGATGGACACAAGCAAAGCAAATTCTGACAGTATCTACTAGCCCATTATAGGTTGTTAGATTTGTCTGAAGAATAAAGAAAATAATTTTCAAAGGAATTTGAAAATATTTTCAGGCTATGGACACTGTTTACTTTATATGGGCCTCCTAGGTATTGAAAGTCTTTTCAAGTGTTAATCTGAACTGCAGTTTCAGGAGACTTTCTCTGTTCTTGATCTACTGGGTGATTAATCCATTAGTATTAATTAGCTGTTTTATCTTTTATTCTTTTCAGATAGTAGGTTTTTCCTTAAGGATAGTCTTGTTCTTGAGTCTTATTTTTTGAAAAAAGTCTGATATATTGCAAATATTTCTGGCCATGTTTCTCATTTATAATCAAGAAAAGGAAAGATTCCAGGAATCCCTTTTTCTTCTCTAGTGTTATGCATAGTATTAGTTACTCCTTGCCTCCCTGTAATTCATTGAGGTGTTTTTCTCTTGATGTACTGGCCATATGAAATACTCATAGAATATAAAATAAACAGAGAGCAATTGTGCTATTATAAAGGTGTTTTTTTTCCCAGCTGAAGTAAATGAAATATAACCAATAAATCCATGGAATCACTACTAGATTCTACAAACATAAGATTTGTATGTTTTCTTAGTTCCTTTCTTTGAGTCTAGGAGTAAAAGAATATCAGTATATTTGTAAAGTATCTGTAATGGTGTTTGCCACCTTTCTAGAGTGTTTTGTGACCTACTGATGAAAAGTGCAATAAAGCGTCTTGATGATATTAGTCAGACTGTAACAGGAGGGATTTTTCTGAGAGATGTCAGACAGGTTTAACACCAGTTGTTTCCCTAAGCTCAGTAGCTGCAATGCCCTTCTGTCAGACTTCAGCTACTACGGACACTTGGGAATGTACTCTACATTTTAAATGAAGCATTAAACTGCCATAATACCTTTTCACTGAGGAATATCCTAATAATTCACTCACTTGGTAGAAGATATATGCATTTATATATCCAATGATGTGACACATCAAAACCGTTCTGGCTTCTGTCAGTATCAGCTGTAAAAGAAAATACAAAGCAGAAGTTTGAAGCTCCAGAAGCTCTGGTTGGGTACAGCCTCCCGCATGAAGAGGGCAGAATCTCTTTAGTCAGACCTTATGGCAGAATATCTTGGCAACTTGACTAAGAAGCGCTTTAGCTAATACACATTTTGTTTCCAAGTGCTTCCTTTTTAAACCCCTGTTTCTTGTGGCTCTTATTACATCTTGCTGTATGTAGTTTTGTGGTCTATGGAGCTGTGAAAAAAAAAAAAAAAAACACAACAGAATTTTGGCATTTAAAAGAAAAAAAAAAAAAGATCTCTTTGAACTGGTTATTATTTTCCAGCTCGTTTCAAGAATCTAGTCTAAATAAGAGTTCAAGAGATTATTATTGTGTAACATCTTAATATCAATAGCTAACTGAGACTTCTCAGAAATATTTTTAAATGGGAAAAGCTTTTTACTATTTGGTTCCCTATTTCAGCAGATCATGTTAGTTGCTTTCTAATAATCTTTTAAAGACAATATTGCTACTGAAGCTGATGCAGTTGGGGAAAATGTCAAAAAATAGTCAGCAGGCTTGATGACTCAGGTGACTTTTTTAAGATCTGCACTGTTTACTAACTTGATTTCCCACAGTACTTTTTACTGTCTTTTCCATTCCCATACTATTGTTTTTCATTTCCAAAGTCAATCAGTACACCTTTTTCTTGTTACTTTTTCTGAATTCTGAATTACCTTCAGGATCCATGTCTATATTTCTCCTTTAGGTATTTCTTCCTTACTTTTCTGTTACATTCACTCCTACACCTACGCATGGGTCTTGTTAATACTGTGAGCCACCCATGAAGTACAAGTTTGTACCAGGTAGCTGTTGACATGTAACAATTGATGCCCTTCTTGTTCAAGACAATTGCACTCTTACTGATTATTTGCTTTTTGGCTGCTTTGAGAGAATAGGAGACATGGTTCTCCCTGTCACCCATTTGTTGTACATGGTCTTTATGAAAAGTTTGTGTTATTTCTCTTACCACTGGAAGTTGGGTTTTCTTCCCCCCAAGCAAAAGCAGTATGAAATACAGTTGAATGTTATCAAGTCTAGTGGATCACAGTTGCCCAGTGAAATGGCAGCACTCTGGCCAGCTTTTATTTTACTAAGCCTTACAGAAACTCTGAGCCACAGTAGCTGCAATTGATTTTTTCCACCAACAGACTCAAACACACTGAATTGCATCTGTTATCTTCCAAATGTGAACAGAACGTATATAAGAGCTAAAGGTTAGCTTTTTAGGTTAAAGTGTGTTATGCAGAAAATGACTGCATTCTCAAAGAAAATGTACATAGTTGATTTTTTGAAAGCTCCCTTCTACTACAGTTATAATAAACATCTGCCTGGATTGCTGCATTGGATTTAATCAGCCCTTAGTGGTTGAACTTTGTGCTTCCAAATAAAAAATTCATTAAACCTGATAATCGACTTAGTACAATTATTATAATTGATAACCTGACATTAGAAAGGCTGAAAAGAGTAATGGTGTTTTCAACAAATAAAGAAATTTCTACTTTGAAGTCAGTGTCAGAAATCATGTCTTTGATCAAGTAGATGAGCAAATGCCAAGCAGGGAAATAGAATTTTCAGTCATAGAACATAGTATGTGAGTATAAAGGCTTATAATTAATACTGGGAATTGGCCAAAATAGCTCAAAGTTAACAACTTAACACTCTAGGAGTGTTAATGTCATCAACCAACTTCTGAAGACCACACTTGCATCTGATTTCACATTCAAATTGCTGCTGTTTCCTCTTTGGCAGTCGTTAGGCAGTTGGTTTCCTTTACTATTTTGCAACAAATCTGCAAACTGAGCAGATCTGAACTGAATTAGAGGTTTCAGCTGAAACTGGGTTATTTTACTAATTATTATGTTCACAATTTCACTTCTGTTTTGAAAAGGCATTATTTTTTCAGTATCCTGGAGATGTTGATATTTACTTAAGGCAAATGGGAATGAGTACAGTAAAGTGCAGATAAGGGTGTTTCTGCTTTGCTTATACTTTACTAATAGCTGTAATGCCAGATAATGTCTGAAAAACTGGCTCAAGCAATCTCCGTTAAAATACCCCAGACAGGTTTCCATTTCTGAAAGTGTTATTTATCTACTCTCTCCTAAAGATACTGGGATTAGTGAATTTTAATCCTGTCTCTATTTTGGAGTGTAAACTAGGCCACAAGGACTACTAAACACTTGTACCTTAAAGACTAATAAAGAAATAAAGCAGCATATATTGAGAGAGCCAGCAATCAACCAGGCAGAGCATCATGTCAGTATTTATGTTTCTATACAGTAGGGAAAAAGTGTTGAGCAAAGCGGTAGAGCATCATTATGTCAGCCTATACTGCTGTTGAAAAAGTGAAGTGTTTGGATTCCTTTGGAAAACTTAATTTGCTTCCTCTATTCTCCTTCAGCACCTCACCTACTGGGAATTTCCACATCTATGCCTTTGGAGGACTGTGCGTGTCTGTGCTTAGGGGCCATATCTTCCTCATTTGGAGAGCTGCATAATCAAACTCTTTTTACAGCGTAGCTGCAGAGAAGCAGAATAGGTATGTTTCCCAGTACAGATTTATTTTTCAGACCAGAATGACTTAGAAACTCTACGCACTCAACTGGACAATAGAGCCATTGGAAACACACATCTATGGCTTTCCATAACTTTTCATATACTGACTTTATCACCACACCTTTTCTTCTCATACTTTCTTGCTGAAGTGGAATGACTCAGCAGCTGAGTTCCTATGCCAGGTCATTATCTCAAACCAGGGGGGATCTGAGCCAGTTTGAAGCTACATGAAATACAGCAGGGTAGAGAAACAGCCTGAGGAAAATGCAATCTGGGCTTTTGTCCCACTGCTCTTTTCCTCTGTCACTGTCACTGTGCAAATTTTTCCTTTCTCGCTTCCAGTACAATTATTTTGTAGGAAAGTATATTTTACAAATAGTTGAGTGTGAGGAACCATGAGAATGGAGGTTGGCAGTCAATGACCAAAGTGCACATAGGTATATGCAGCTGGGGGAGCAAAGAGGCAGCAACTGTTAAAATGATAAGGGGAATATTTGAAAATATTTTAGAGCCTACATTTTGCTACCTGACATCCTGATTTGACTTTGTAATTCTTTAACTGCTCACACCCAGACCGTTGGTATGTCTGCAATGTTTTCTAAGCATATTTCTTTTGACAGTATGGTAATATTAGGGGTGAATAAACTAGAGTATCTGCCACAAACCTGATATCCCAGTATGCATAGAGATCATCTCACCTTTTCTGTTTTTTAACTCAGTTATAGCTATCTTAATACAGATAATTCTGGCAATTGGAACCCAGGTTTTACTCAAGTTATTCAATTAAGCTGAAATTGCATGTAATGTAGAACCATAATTGTAGCAGAGGCATCACTGGAAGATGTTAAGTAGGTGAGATAGTAATTAAATTCTTCTGAACTTCAGTAATTTAATATTCAAAGGAGGCTGAGCCCATACAGTAGCTGCTCGTTGCATTGCCACTGGGGATTACAGAGGAAGAAACCTTAACAAAAATAGCAGCATCCTAATGATTTTTGCTGGGCTTGTCTGACTGAAATTTGGGGTTTGTTAGTATTGTTCCACCATTCTAGATACAAACACGGTGGGTCACATCCATCTGTGGGTGAACTCTCCACAGACTTCAGTAAGATCATGTGTGGGTGGATAAGTACAAAATTTTCCCAAATGCTGCTAAACCCGGGGATGATGGTTGTGTTTATATATAATCTTGAAAAGCCAGATTCTTTTATATTCAGGCTTTTGGGAAAAGTAGGTTTCAGCCCAGTTTAAGCAGGAATAGAGCTCCCTTTGATTTTCAAAGGACTGTAAGCCACAAACTCTTAAACTCTTTTTGTGAATCTCATCTGATAATAAAATGACAGGTGTTGGAGAGGATGAAATTCATCTGTTCTTGGAGTCATCCTCCTGTAGCACAGCTCAGATTGTCTTATCTTTGCTACATCAAGATTATTGACCAGGTTATTAGTGCAGTCCTTCCAGGTCTCTGAATACATCAAAGCAAATATTCCACTGCCCTTCTCATTATAGCTATCAGTAATGATCTAAGCAAGACTGGTCCGGAGATTCCTCCCTAGATGCATATTCTTTCCAAGCCTCTTAATTCAATCTGAATGATGATGATGATAATTTAGGTTATAGTATTACCCAGGGGCTATTATTGTAGAGCAGGGTTCCATTGTCCTAAGCACTATACAGACAAGTAAGAGCTTACATGTTGTGATACCATGGAGTTGCCCGGGCTAAAACCAATACAAGTGAGCAGAAATTAATAGGAATCCCTGTGTATGTTCAAATTTTACCTACTAATCTATCTACTATAATCAAATTATATCTACTTTTAAACTATTGTATAATTCTTTCGTAATTACTTTAGCTAGAGATGTTCATATCTTGAGGCTGAATTATAGACCAGTTCTATCTTATTACGTTTATTGTCTTTTTCCCATTAGTGCTGTACTGATGCTTTGCATCTCACCGAGTGAGAAACGCACGGACAAATATACACATTTTGGAAAAAAAAGCATTGGTGTTAATTGAAAATGGTTCTGAGAATAAAGTCCCTTTTTAACTAAAGAGACCTAAGCAGTAAGAATCTGCCATGATAGCCCAATGTACAAAATAACCCCCTAACTAACATACCACCACTTACTTAATGTGTTAATTAATTAATGTCCTTGATTTAATTCTCCACATGTGTTGAACTGAGTTGATGAGTGTTACTATACTTTCAATTAGATGGCGTTTTAAACATAATTTTCATCATAATGGTTAGTACAAATGAGTTTTCTTAATTATGGTAGGGTGAATGCTTCCTTAAGAGACTTGAGATGTACTATAACAATGTTTGGCACATCCTTGTGGGGACCCTTTGTTCACAGGGACACCCATGTCCACCTCTCTTCTCAACTCTTTCTGCTGATGTTTGTTGGCCTACTAGGTGTGATATTGAAGACCTATGATAGGTAGATGGTCTAATCCAAATTCTCCATTATTTTATTTATTAGAGTATTATAGTTATTATTTAGTAATGAGTTTAGTGTTCTGACACTTTGCCTTCTGGGAGCGCTGGCAGAGGGCATCATGGTATGCTGTAATTCTATTCTCTGGCAATGTCTTGGGGGCTCCAGTGGCATTTGAACCTGTGATAAGATCTTAGTAAGAAGAAATAAGTTAACAAGTTGCTATATAAAAACAAAAATCATTAGGGCAACACTTTATGGAATGTCAAAATGCAGAATTTGCAAAAGGTCCCTATACTCTGGAAATGCTTTCTCTTCCCCCCAGAACTGCCTGTTTCCTTGGGTGGGCAGTGTCTCCCAGCTTCCCTTTCCCTGTAAGACATATAGTGTCCTGAATGACAGCTCTGACTGTGAGGAAGGAGAAGATTCACTTGCTGAGAGGCATGATGGCTACCCAGGCAGCTGCATCTTGTGGCTGAGTCTGGGGCAAGAATGAGCATTTGAGGAAAAATTAAAAAGATGGATAAGACAGGAAATAATATTCTTCATGTTTTTAATCCCACCCTCATCCCCAATGTAGCCTTTCCATGCCATGCATCTACCCTGCAGCTCACACTTCACACTCTGCAAAAATTACCACAAGTAAAGATGGGAAAAGTGCTGGGAGCATTGGACAACAGTGTTTTGCATTGCTAACATTGCTAAAGGACTAATTAGTGTAGGTACAGTGCCAGACCATGTTAACCCTGTGTATTCATGCTGTATTTTATCCAATCTCATCTATTTTTCTGAAGTGTTAAGGTCACAGAGCAGGAATCTACCACCCACTTGTCCTCATTGTCTTTTCTTAGCCTTGGACTATCAGTGTCAGCGGCTCTTTTGCAGATTTGGGAGGGTTGCAGGGTTCCAAACCACTCTCCTCAGAGCTCCCAGGACTGTGGATGTGCATCATGAACAAAACCCAGTCTTAGAAGCAAAGAACTGTATCTGCTTGGTATGGTCTGTTTTCCAGAGATGTTAGTAAATTTGCAGTTGGGGTAATTTAACTATAGATTTTTAAGAGTTGGTGGTATTGCATATTTGCAAAAGACAAAAGTAGACAAAAATATTTCTCTCTTACAGATAATATTAATTATATAGAATAAGATGGCTGATGGGTAGTTAATAAAAATGTATTATCACAGCTGTTCCATTCAGAGAACTGGATGGCAGCACATGTTTATCTGACTTTTAAGAAACTCTAGGGTTGATCTTGGGAATTACACATCAGAAAGTCTGTGCCAGATACTTTTAATGAGATAAATGTAATGGGATTGGAACAAACAGGAATAGCTTCTGTAAAGGAAAAACAGGTTTCTTTTAACTTAATGGAATCTCTGATAGTGTCAGTAAATTAGTAATAAGTAGAAAAGAGGCTGAAGTCATTTATTTGTACTTAATAAATAACTTTGAAAAAGTACCATCACTCTAAGCCACTAAGGAAAGAAAATATTTCTGAAAATAGAATGTAAGTGATCAAAACAATTGAAAAAAATGAATGGACTATTTGCAATATGGCAAAAGGGAAGCTAAGGTTATTCTAAGACAACCTGGACCAGGGAAAGTCTATACACATTTTGAAATCTGTCCTAGATTGGGCTATAGAAATACAAATATTGTAATTATTTATGAAGGGTGCAAACAGGCTCAGTGCAATTTGCAGATGACATACAATTAATCTAGATATTGAAAACAAGACAAAGCTGTAAGGCATTTCAGATGAATTAAACAGATCTGGAAGAATAAGCAGATGATAAAATGTAATTTTGAAAAATATACATATCTACAATGGAAAGGGAAATATAAATTACTCATACATACTTAATTAACTGGATGTTTTAGAGATGGCTTATAGCTTTGTGAACAAATCTTCAAGTACAGTAGTGACTGAATTCACTAAGCAAAATGTTTACAAATGAATGGCAAAAATCGAGAACTGAAATATTGAAAATGTTCTCATGCCATAAGTTCTATAACATAAAGCTTTTAGAAATGGAAAAAGAAGAAAAGGAAATACACAGGTTGCAACAGGAAAAGAAAAAAAATCTTTTTTTAATGTTTTCCAACAAAATACTGTATTAGGACATGATGCTAATTTTTGTCCCCTTCTCTGACTTTCTTCCCCTTTGGTCATTTTCAGTCAAATCTGAAAGAGGTCAGTGGTTGAAAAGAAATTCCTATGACTTCTGTAAAAAGAGGTAACCAAATAGAGGAAAGATATAGCATGAACTCATCTGATTATTAAATACCAGTGAATCAATACAGCTATGAGAGGTGGCAGAGTGAGAGAGAAAGAGAGAAAATGTGAAATTTCCACTGCAGCAGAAGCTTCTATCAGAGCTAACACTTTATTAGATATTAGAATTTAACAACGCAACTGAAAGCCATAAGAAGGGACGCCTTGTTTATTCTGCTGCTGGTGCGTTTATTTGTTTGAAATCTGGAAATATTTCATGAGAGAACATGAAAAATCAGGACCTTCCAGATAGGATATTAAAAAATCAGAACATATGAATCATATGCAACTGTGCAGATGGATAGGAAATTATAATTTAGTACAGTTTTCAGTTAAACTGTAGAGTACGATGCATATTGCTTTCCCATAGGTCTCTCTCTAATAAAAGAGGTCTCTGTTTAATAGGACATAATAACCTTTTCAAGGTTGTGCAGATTGGAATCTCCAGAAATCTGCTAGCTCAGTGGTAATTTCTGGAATCTGCAGAAGAAAAAAAAAAACAAACAAAACAGCTGTGGTGTTTGAAATTCCTTCTTAAGAGGTGAATTAGGCACACTAAACTGTGAGATGGGCTTAAAAGTTGCAAGTCGTTTAAAAATAACAAAGATTTTCTTGTATTTGTTTTATTTTTCAATCCTGGACTCAAAGGTCTTATGGTAACTGAAACTATGAGAATGTGATACTCTGTAAAAAGACAGATTTTCCCATAATTACGTGACTCCAGTTTACCAGACTCTCAAAAAAATGAATATTGGCATCGGTGGCAATATGGTCTTAAATACTTCATAGAAGGGAAACTTGATGTACTGTTTTCATTTCATACATTCACTCATACCTAAGAACCTCCACTGGTATTTTACAGTATGTTTTTATACCAGAGATATATGCTCTTTGTACATATATCAAAATAAAGTAGTATGCATGTGTATCACTTAAAACTTTACTTGTGAATTTTATGATGCATTTTCATCATGCTCTTAACAAAACTTTAACATTTTCATTTGGAACATTCCTGTTACCTTTCTGTTACCATCATTGACTGATGAGATCATGCAGGGATTGAGAGAAACAAAATATATATTAGTGAAAATAGTCTGGTTGTCTACTGATTTCATTTAGTAAAAGCTGGTGATAATCATCTCGTTAAGTTCAGTGTAGACCTCAAAGCCCTAAATAAACGGAAGGAGTAATTTTCTGATGTCACCTTAGGGGTCTCACAAGTTAATGCACAACGTCACTCGCCCCAGAGTTACTGCTATAGAGCAAATAAAACTGTAAGGTTTTTCCTATCAGTTTACTAGTGTCAAGAAAGTCAACTACACAATAAAAGCTTATCCTACAAGATGGTGATACCTGCTTGTGCATTTTGCTGTACAATTTGACAATTTACCTTGTTCTAGAAGCAGTCTGCTGAAATTAATAAACATTTTTTGGTCTTTTTGAGATATTTAAGGAGTTGTATCATGTTTAGAAGTGAGGAAAAACTGATTCCTTTCTCTTGGTTTTAAGTGACATTGCTGCAACAAAACTACTTTTCAGTACATAAAAAATCCACATGTGCTTATTTACTATCAGAAATGATAGCTTAAAGATAAGAATCTAACTACATGGAGTGTTTACCATGAGTACATATGGTGACATTTCTAATAGTAAATTTGCCACAAAAAGCTATTTCAGTCTTATCTTTCAAGTCAAAGCCACAAATAATTTCATATGAGTAAAGGAGAAGAAAAAATAAGAGTGTTTAGTATTGACATCTTTAATGTAAGGTTTGTTTTGGAAAAGTCAAAACATTTTATTTCAAAGCTGCAAAATAATCTTGGACTTGTCTTTTTAAACTGGCATTCCAAAATGGAACAAAATATTCAAAAGTCAATGTAGCAAAAGAAATAATGTTTCCCCTTCCAGATAAAAACTTTTGTATTGGACTGAGTGCAATATTTCAGGTCTACCTGGCCCAATTTCTATCTTTGTTTGGTTATTAAGTGAATAATCTATTATTTGCACTGGTTTATGTGGCATATGTAACAAAATATGTACAGACTTTCTGAGAACACATGCAGCAAAATTTTAGTTTTTAATCTTTATTTTGATTTATGAAGACATAGAATAAAAGTTACCTTCGCCCCTTAACTACAGACAATTTCCACACTGAGTATCGTAAACTCTAGAATAGTAAACTCTTTCAGTGTATGCAATGAACCATTTATGGGTGACTTTGGCAAAATACACAGTTTTGCCACATAAATACCGCATTCCCATTCTGCTCTTCACAGGATATATTGAGTTATTTGTTAAATGTTGTTGAGACACCTCACCCCCCAAAAAAACCAAAAGAGACTCACTTATCATCTTGTCACTGAGGTTTAAACCTGGTTTTGGAAATGTTCGGCTGTTTAATGTTGCACATCTATGAGGCTTTTTAAGGGTAAGTCATCATGTGTCCTTCCAGCACCATGGTCCAAAGGATAAGGAGAATATGGCTTGGAAGGGAGTGATGAGAGGTACCATTTCTGGCTTTCTTTAAGTCCAGGGTAAGTGGAACAAGTCTCTTGCCTTCGATACCCACATACAATATAATTAACTACTGTATTTGGGAATGCACTTGAATACACACAGTTTTAAATTGTTATAGCTCAATTTTTGTCTTTAACTTTTCCAGCTGAGGTACCTGGTTTGCTGTTAGCCAGCTCTGAGGTCAGGGTGATATGCATTGAGGCAGTGGGAAGGCTGTGTAAAAAAGTCTCTAATGGTTATCACATATGATGTATTCCACTGTAGCTTGAATCCAAATCTTGGAATTACCAATTCATAGTTCTGTGATCCTCTGCTATGCCAAAGTCTTTGGTTACAGTCCTTCTTTCTATTCCTCCACTGACCCCTCAGTAGATGAAAAAAGACAGGATTTAATTTGCTCAGAAAGGCTTTCTAAGATCCAGTCATTTGTGAATAATACTTAGTTCTACTTGCAGTACTGTACATATTAAAACTTCTTATATTTAGAGCCAAAGGAAATGACAAAATTTTTCTTTTTACATGTATAACACACCTTGTAATTAATAACAGAGGATGTAGAGATTATACTCTGACAAGCACTTCATAAAAGTCATTCATAAACTATTTGTCTAAGTCATCTTTTATAGACTTTATCTTTCTAAATAATTTGTTGGTGTTTTAAAAAAGACCTCCTATATATGATAATAATTATACATGCCTGATCTGTCATGACATTTTGAATTAACCACAGTAAGGAAAAAATAGAGAATCAGCCAGGTAAAATATAACTCTTGTCAAGTATGAGCAAGACTTTTTGGAATGGGGAAAAAAAGATGGTCAAATAACAAGTGTTTATTGGGTTTGTGTGGCAAGGTTTTGGCAGCAGGGGGCTACAGCGGTGGCTTCTGTGAGAAGCTGCTAGAAGCTTCCCCCACGTCCAACAGAGCCAATGCCAGCCAAGACGGACCCACCGCTGGCCAAGGCTGAAACCATCAGTGACGGTGGTAGCACCTCTGGGATAACATATTTAAGAAGGGGGAAAAAAATGCTGCATAAGAGCAGCTGAGAGAGAGGCATGAGAATATGTGAGAGCAACAACTCTGCAGCCACCCAGGTCAGTGAAGAAGGAGGGGGAGGAGGTGCTCCAGGAGCCAGAGCAGAGATTCCTCTGCAGCCCGTGGTGCAGCCCATGGTGAGGCAGCTGTGCCCTGCACCCATGGAGGTCCATGGTGGAGCAGAGACCCACCTGCAGCCCTGGGAGGACCCCACGCCAGAACAGGTGGGTGCCCAAAAGGAGGCTGTGACCCCGTGGGAAGCCCACACTGGAGCAAGCTCCTGGCAGGACCTGTGGCCCCATGGAGAGAGGAGCCCACACTGGAGCAGATTTGCTGGCAGGACTTGTGACCCCATGGGGGAACCCACGCTGGAGCAGTCTGTGCCTGAAGGGCTGCACCCCGTGGGAGGGACCCTATGCTGGAGCAGTTCATGAAGAGCTGCAGCCTGTGGGAAGGACTCACATTGGAGAAGTTCATGGAGGACTGTCTGCTGTGGGAGGGACCCCACGCTGGAGCAGGGGAAGAGTGTGAGGAGGAAGGAGCAGCAGAGACAACGTGTTATGAACTGACATCAACCCCCATTCCCTGTCCCACTGTGCCACTCGGCGGGGAGAGGAGGTAGAGGAAATCGGGAGTAAAGTTAAGCCCAAGAAGAAGGGATGGGTGGGGGAATGGCATTTTAAGATTTGGGTTTTTTTCTCATTTTCCTACTCTGATATGATTGGTAATGAATTAAGCTAATTTCCCCAGGTCAAGTCTGTTTTGCCCATGATGATAATTGTTGAATGATAGCCCTGTACTTATCTTGAATCATGAGCCTTTTGTTACATTTTCTCTCCTCCGTCCAGTTGAGGAGGGGAGTGATAGAGCGGCTTTGGTGGGCACCTAGCGTCCAGCCAGGGTCAACCCACCACAAAGTGATGAAAGCCTCAAACCCAAAGTGTTTGGTATTGTACTTCATTGTACCTGTATGCATGCATAATTGTTACTGAGCATATCTATATTTTGGCAGAAGTTCTGATCAGAGACAATGGGGAGTTCAGCCTAAATGCCTTGTTAGTGTCCATTACTTGCAATATTGTCAAAATTGCGTAAACAACATGCCTTTTTAATTAGACACCTGGTGTAAAATAAAGAGTTTCAAAGGGCATTTTACTGATGTGTTTTAGATGAAAAAAATGTATGGAAAAAGAGAATTAACTGCATGTGTAGTATGTTTTGGTTAGCTACCTTTCATTTTGTATAAATAAGAGGGAAAAAGGTTTAAAAGTGGGATGTCCTGTTGGAAAAGCTTTGGAGGATTCCAGTTAATAGTCTTTATAAAGAAATATTTCATAGGAATGATTTAGAAAAAGGATGAAGCACCTTCTACTGTTTCAGCTGTGATTTCTTAAGCATTCTGGTCAGGTAGCGTTCTGTGTTATGTATATGACATTGCATATAACTTATTAAGAATTTCTAATGTATCATAATTTTCAGCTGAATGCACAGTTTGGTTTCTCTTTCAGACAGAGATTCTTTCATTTGTTCAAAGCTTTTTATCTTATTCCTTAGGAAGACTGAAAAACAGTTGACAGTCATATTTATATATGTGTGAATGTATATGTATATGTATTATATAATACATTCGCAAAGAAGCCTAAAATTCTTATTTAAAAAAAAAAAAAAGAAAGGCTGTGTATGTTTCTTCAGTCTTTTAAAATAATCCTGTTTCCTCCTTATTACAGGGCAGTATGTACTTTAGCTAAAACAGCTAAGCATGTTTCTTCAGAGAGAGATTTAGAAAATATATTTTAACACCATTGAACAGTAGCTAAAATGAAAAGAGACAAACACTGGAACAAATGAGGAATTTGTAATGACCACTGGGGAGGGGATGAATAAATTATTGTGAAGATGAAGTGAGATATGAGGAAGACAAATGAAAAAAAAAAAAACAGAAGGAATAAAAAAGTTGTGTTGTAACAATTCCATGCTACCAGTTTTAGTTCCATCCTTCTTTACTCTTTCCTTCAAAAATCTTTATCTGATATAGTTTTGATTTTGAGACCTAAATGGGAAAAAGTGTATTTTTTGGATCAACAACTTAAATAGTGTGAAGCAAAAAGGAAGCTAGTTGTACAATTCCAGCTGAAACATATCTTCAGAATTCTCTTTTCCTTTCTTTTAGGGCATTATTTAATTTAGTATTTCATGCAGTATAATCATGAGGGCTACTCACACTTCATCAGTGAGTTACACTCACATATGCCTTTGAAATATTAGGGCTCCTGGCTTCAGGTGGTACAGGGGAGGACTACATGCTTATTTCCACAAAAAATAGTTATTGATTATTAAATATCAAAAAGGTTAATGATCTACCATATTTCTGAATGTAGTGATAGGTTAGTTTACCATCAAAATTTTCAGAAATCCCAGGACACGGTGAAAGACCTTATAATTTGTTTTCTGTACTAGCTGCCAAATAAAATTCTTCCTCAGCTCTATACCTGCAACCTTCTTGTTCAACTAGTGAAGTCCAAATTGTGTTCCACAAGCATTTATTTGAAACTTATGCTGGTCCTTTGATTCCTTCACCTAGGATGCTGTTTTGTGGTAACTTGTTCATAGGTATTAGTCCCTGTTTTATTTTTGCACATTGGGTATTCTAGGTTAAATTTGTTGGGGAAAGCAAAGTGAACAAGAGCTGCTCTAGATTACAAGAGCAAAAGCACATGAAAAACAGTCACCAAATGAGAAATCTAGTTTCAAGAAATAATAAATAAATATATCGAATAACTACATTAATTTGTTTTGCAAAATACTGCCTTAGTGTACTATAGCTAAGGTTTTTCCAAGAAATACATCAGAAATAAGACACTAGCTGCTGTCTTTAAAAGTGAATTAGATTAAACCAGAGTGAAAGCACTCTCATAAATGTTAAATTAGCTAAATCTGGATGCATAAATTTATGGACACTTAACGGGACCATAAAACAGAAAATATATTTTCTGGCTGACTACTGGTAGCCCTTAAGATGAATGTGCTATATATCAGCTAATCATAGCACTTGATGTTAAAAATATTTTAAAAATACAAAATTTCAAAGTTAGTTGATCTCACAACATCTCTCTGTGGTAGCTAGGTCTAATTACATCCTTCTACTAGTGGAATGGGAACTTGGAACAGACATAGAGATCTTAAGTGATTGGTTAATGCTCACGGTGAAAACAGGATAAAGAACAGTTGCAAAAGTTCTTGACCACACCTTGGCTGGCCATTACACTTTATACAGTGGGCCAGGCACATAGTACACAGATTTGAAAATAGCACCATACAAAGGTTATCCTCTAACCCAATCATATTAGAATAACGACGGCAACCTTCAATTAGGGTAAATCCATTCTCTCCCTTTCAGAGCAGAGAAAGAGTCGAGCACATTAAAAAACTCATTGATTGGATGTCTCTGAGACACACACTTTGGGGAGATATACAAGGTTCAGTGAAGGATTTCTCTCTGTTGGAACAACTGGTTTTAAAAAATGGTATTTCTAATATAAATGTTTATTATGAAAAGCTTATTTGCAATTCTAGTATAATTGAATGTTTTAATTTAAGGATTAAACCAAATTTTTTTCTTAGCGTTGTCTGTTTCCCCTGTGAAAGAACTACTGATGCAGTGCATCCAGATTAAGATCGATTAACAATTCTGTGAATTTTGCCCAGCAGCTATAATCGTTGGTTGCCTTAGCAACTTGGTAGATTAAATCATAAGCTAAAATCCAGGGGGTTCAATTAAAAATTCTTGTTAAAATTCAAATTCTTTTGAGGGTGAAATGACCAGTGATTCAATATTCACTTGAGTTGGCTACTTTTTCTTCAGTGTCATTAGAAATAAAATATGAATCTAATATAATATTCAGGAAATATTTACCTATTGCAATTTACTATTGGTGCTGATGCATTAGGAATAATGAAGCTTCGTGGTTTTGTTATGTAGCAAGGCACAGGCTAAACTTTATCTTGCTGAAAGAGGAATATGATTTATCATATTTGCTAGGTTATTTTTCCTGTGTTTGATACTGACCAGAATTTATGCTAGCATTGGTCCTACACATAATTTAAGAAGTAGTATTTTTTTAATGTACTTTTGATTTATTATGCTAGGACTTTAATTCTGAAATGTGCTCCTAAAGGACTTTGGTTTGCTGAATCTTGAAACTGTCCACTGTCCAGTTTGCGGCTGCAGAGCAGAGACAAGGTTCTGTATTCTGTTCCTCCAACTCCAGTTTGGATGTTTTGAGTAATTCCTGGATAAATACCAGGGCCTATTCACCTGGTTTTGACCATATTGATCTTTCTGCTACTGATTTTCTTGCAACTATGCTGTCTTTCAGCAATTCTAGCTCTTTTTCTAGTGCCCTGATGACCATTTCTTTGGGTAGATGCACTTTTCCCATAATGCTGTTGAGGGAAGTCTCATTTATTGTCCACCAGCCTTTCTCATAAATATATTCTCATAAAAAAAAGGTCTTTGTCTAATGAAATGACCTCCAGATATTCTGATATTGTGCCAAAACTATCAACACCAAACCATTAACGTGTCATTGATAGCCTTGCACAACTCTTGCCTTTTGTTCTCGCCCTTGCACAAAAGGAGAGCGAGATTATTACATTAGTGCTTTCTATCTTCGCTTGGCCTAATGAAAAGCTTTCTCCTCTACTTACCTTCCATTGCTGTGTCCCAGGTCTCACCAAAGACAGACTATCTGTTCAGACACTAAATGTATTCCACCCCACCCAAGTGAATTCAGAACACATTTTAGGTAACATTTTGTATTTTCTTACTTTAATCCTCCTTAAAGAGTTAGTGTCTCTTTTTCCTCGATATATAGTGCTGACCTTCTTTGTAGACAAAGATGAAACGATGAGAGGAAAGAAGGTGCTTCTTTTGAAAGAATTAAATAAACACAGTTAAATAAACAGAAATAAGTAGAGTGAGAGAAAGATAAATGTTGCTGTAATGTTCCAGACACCGAGAGAAAAACAGTGTCTACCATTTACAGTGGTAATGGAGGAAGCCACCCCTTTCATTCTCTGTTTAAGTTCCTCCATTACATTTTGGGTTTTGGTGCATATCCTACATGTTAGCAAATTTACAGACAAGATACTGAACAGCTCGTCTAAAATTATATCTCAATTGTGCTGAACACTAGTGGATTTCAGAGATAAAAATGATAGTAATCAGAGAAAAGAAAGTTGATATAAAATTTAATATATTGTATAGATAAACCACCACCATTTGGCAGCTGAATATAAAGACAAATCTGAACTCCTTTGGGCCCTCTGTCAGCAAGAAATCTTTGCAGCTATATTTTATTCTAAAAATTATCCCTTGAAACCTTTTTAATAATTCCAGCAGTTATAACAAATTATGTTAAATTACAAAGTAGGCCTAAAGCATGATCCTAGAAGCCTCAAAATTCTGAATCTAGTTTAGGACATAAAAGTGTAGCTCTGGGAGAAAAAAGTATAGAATAAAGTGTAGGAATTAAAGTGTAATAAGATAAAAAAGAAGCCTGTGACTAGAAGATAGTTCTTTCACATGCTCTAAGTAGTCATCGTTTGTTTTTTTTTTTTAGCATGCTAAAATCTTTGCATATGTTTTGGCTGGTTGAGAGGAACTTTCTGATCATTAAAAGCTAATTAATGAAGTTTAGTGAAAATGAAAGTTCTGCTGTCCTTTTTTCTGGAAAGCACTTCCTGGATTTTCAGTGTCATTTTTATAATTGACATGTATTTGCAACTTGAGAAACTTGTTATTTTTTTTTTATTTAATGTTTATGATGGGTTTTGCAATTCCAGCACAGATATCTTGTGCAGAAGTGTCCCAAATAACTGCACTGAAATGTGTCTTTGCTAAACTTTGCTGCTGGTGTTGGTGAGAAATCTGTTCTGTTGCTGTATTATTTACAGAGCTGTACTGCTGTTCTACACAATTCTCAAATGTCTTTCATTTTAAACTCTTCATTCTGGAATCACAAGTGCAAAACTCATACTTGCTTCATCTGTACTTTACATTCCATTCTTAATTTCAGTTACTAATTTAAAATTAATCAACTGGGAGTAGGCCAGAAGGAAATTTATGTGATGAATGAATGGGTCTTTTTCTTGGTTTCTTTATTCTAAAATAAAAAAGGCTAAAAGGAAAAGGTGGAGGAGGTTTACAAATAACTTTGTATATGTCCTTGGAAATTTAAACAAATTATTATACATTATGTCTTTTAGATGTAATGAATAGTATAGAATCTTACCTCTCTTTTATTATATCAAGCAGTTTTAATCTGCATACTTTGAAAGGCTATATAGAGATCAGTAGTACCATTGTCTTTCAAATTGGTGAAACAAAGGCATGGAGTAGGAAAGGGAATGTTGCTCAACAATTTCATGGCTGAGCCAGCAGCTCAGCCCAGTTTCCTCAGTCCCTTTCAGTGCCCTAGCAGTTCTGTCCCATCACTATTATTCAGTCTTGTGCATAACAAAAGGATTGTTTTGTTCCAAAGTAAATTGTTTGCAACAAGTCAGAGATGCTTTAATAGGACAGCAGGACTTCAGACATGATGGATGAGTGCTGAAGGAGTCATGCTACCAGATGTTGATGGAAACTCGTCTATCCTAGCAATAGAGATTACGTATTGTCAGAGTGCCTAGTTTAGAAGTTTGCATAATTTGCAAGGCAGACTTTTTTGAAATCACGTCGACAAACTGCAAGTATTCTTCTAATGCAACTGTTAAACAGGAGAGGTCACCAACAACACTGAAAAGGTAGAGGTTCTCAACACTTACTTCACCTCTGTATTTAGCAGTACTGTTGGTCCCCAGGCCTTGGGAACAAAAATCCGGGTTGATGCAAACACAGACCCACGTCAGTGAAGGAAGAGTTCGTATGTGAACTATTACAGGAGCTTGACCCCTACAAATTGATGGGCCCTGACTTTATCCACACAAGGGTGTTAAGAGAGCTGCATGATGTTGTTGTGAGACTGCTCTTCATAACCTTTGAGAAGTCATGGATATTGGGGGATGTCCCAGAAGACTGGAAGAAGGCTAATGTCACCCCGATCTACAGGAAGGGCTTAAAGGAGGATCCAGGAAATTATAGGCCCATCAGTTTTACTTCAATCCCTGGAAATGCTATGGAACAAATCTTCCTGAGGGCTATCACAAATCAAATTAAGCACTTGATTGGGAATGATTCACCAGGGGCAAATTATGCTTCACAAACCTGATCGCCTTCTATGACAAAGTAACCTGCTCAGTTGATGTGGGGCGAGTGGTGGACATTGTCTACCTGGAATTCTTCAAGGCTTTTGGTACAGTTCCCCACAGCCTCCTCCTAGAGAAACTGGTGCATTACGGTCTAGACAAGTGGTCTGTGTGGTGGGTGGGGAACTGGCTGACAGGCTGTGCCCAGACAGTGGTAAATAGCTCCTTTTCAAACTGGCAACCTGTCACAAGTGGGGTCCCCCAGGGATTGATATTGTGCCCAACACTGTTTAGTATCTTCAATAATGACTGGATAATGGGATCAAGTGTACCCTGATGAAGTTTGCTGATGATACCAACTGAGTCTAAACTGAGTCTAAACAACATTCTTCTGGTGAAACTGGCTGCTCGAGGCTTAGATGATCGCACACTTTGCTGGGTAAGAAACTGGCTGGATGGCCGGGCCCAGAGAGTGGTGGTGAATGGAGTTAAATCCGGTTGGAGGCCAGTCACGAGTGGTGTCCCCCAGGGCTCGGTTTTGGGGCCACTCCTGTTCAACATCTTTATTGATGACCTAGACGAGGGGATCGAATGCACCCTCAGTAAGTTTGCAGACGACACCAAGCTGGGTGGGAGTGTTGATCTGCTTGAGGGTAGGGAGGCTCTGCAGAGAGATCTGGACAGGCTGGAGCGATGGGCCCAGGCCAACTGTATGAAGTTCAAATAAGGCCAAATGCCGGGTGCTGCACTTGGGTCACAACAACCCCCAGCAGCGCTACAGGCTTGGGGAGGAGTGGCTGGAGAGCTGCCAGTCAGAGAGGGACCTGGGGGTGTTGATTGACAGCCGGCTGAACATGAGCCAGCAGTGTGCCCAGGTGGCCAAGAAGGCCAATGGCATCCTGGCTTGCATCAGAAATAGCGTGGCCAGCAGAGACAGGGAAGTGATCTTACCCCTGTACTCGGCACTGGTGAGGCCGCACCTTGATTCCTGTGTTCAGTTTTGGGCCCCTCACTACAAAAAGGACATTGAATTACTCGAGCGTGTCCAGAGAAGGGCAACGAAGCTGGTGAAGGGTCTGGAGCACAGGTCATACGAGGAGCGGCTGAGGGAACTGGGGTTGTTTAGTCTGGAGAAGAGGAGGCTGAGGGGAGACCTCATCGCCCTCTGCAACTACCTGAAGGGAGGTTGCAGAGAGCTGGGGATGAGTCTCTTTAACCAAGTAACAAGTGATAAGACAAGAGGGCATGGCCTCAAATTGCGCCAGGGAAGGTTTAGACTAGATGTCAGGAAGTATTTCTTTACAGAACGGGTTATTAGGCAGTGGAATGGATTGCCCAGGGAGGTGGTGGAATCCCCATCCCTGGAGGTGTTTAAGAGTAGGGTCGATATAGCGCTGGGTGATATGGTGTAGATGGGAACTGGCAGTGCTAGGTTAATGGTTGGACTAGATGATCTTCAAGGTCCTTTCCAACCTAGTTGATTCTGTGATTCTGTGATTCTGTGATTCTGTGAGTGGACACTGAAGTGGACACTTTAGAATTCTATGATTCTATGATATTCTATGATTCTATGACTTAAATGTAGATCTCAAAAAGAAAAAAATCAAACCAGCAAGGGAGATATGTGATGGACTGTAATATTAAATACTTTCCATTGTGCGTGGGGATTTAAATGAGGGTTATGTTAGCACACTGATGAATTGCCCAGCTCTTCAGCATGCCTAGAGAAATAGCTGGGTGATGGTCACCCAAATTATAACAGAATACATAGCTAGCTGAGGTAGAACCAAGTAGTTTTTCATCTGTGTGCTATTCTGTGAACTCATAAAAAAACCTTCTAAGCCAAGAAAACATCATTTAAAAACTTGTGTGTAGACTGTAAGATCTATTGGCCAGGCCCTAGTAAGGAGATCTGCTGATGGTGAGAGATTGCTCTTTAAGACAGCTCTCAATGAGAAGGGTGTTAGGAAGAGAGGAGAATGGGTTTGCGTCATGCTGTGGACTTTAACAGATTGCTTTCCAACTGCCTAGCACAAGCAGAGCAATTGCTAGCATGTAGCATGTAGTGAAGATGGATATGTACCATACTGCCTGGCAAGCATACAAGCAAATAATTGTATCAGCAAGCAAGAAACATGATTTTGATCTCTAAAGCAAGGAGGCAAATGAGGAAATAATTTTAGTTTTTATTTAGGCTGACCTAAAAGATTACTTCAGTATATTTTCTCCACTTGCTATATCCTGTCTACCTACAGGGGTTTTTTAGATATAAATTAAAGACTCAGAAACTCTTTTATTGAAATTACTTTATCAGAGAAAAATATTTGGTTTTGGATGCTTGCTTTCAATTCTGTTTGCAGAACTGGGTTCAGACTGACACATTTTTTTTCCTGTCAAATCTTTCTCTGATTTCTGGAATTAATACATAACTTCTAGCATTAATGCATAATAGATTCCTGCACTTTGCATCTTTCAGATCAAGTTTGCATTTTAATACTAAATCAGGGTGTGAGTTAATAAAGTGCAGTGGCGTCCAACTTAACTATTTCATTGCCTTCTGTAGATACGTCTATTAAAAAATATCAGGCATTAAAATAACATAAATCAAAACTAATAACCTTCACTAAGATATCTTTAATATACCCTTTAAGGTAATGTATAACATCATGAAGTCTAACATGGCAGAAAAATGTAGTCTGAAGTCCTGACACTGCACTAACTCTTCTTATTCATAGTGCATGTGTGAAATGAATGTTAATATTGGAAATATGTTTGGTATTGGCATGTTTTACAATTCCTTCCTTGTATCATAGAAGAGAAAGCTCTATGGGCATTATTCAGCTCAGTGGGGAAAAAAATGTCTTATGAAATTTTAAAGTGATACATTTGGGGATGGTAGAGTAGTCTGGCAGCACATTAATCTTTACAAGGGTTATCTGTCCCAGGTGGAAAATGCATGATAAGGTGCAATCCTTTTAAATCTCCTGGAACTTTATGGACAGGAAGGAGGGCGAATTTTTAAACCACCAACTTTTTGTAGAACTTTAATTCCTAAATATTGTGACCAAGGACTAACTTTAAATGGGTCTATCCCTGGGTATTGTCAAGTAGCATCTTCAAATTTGTGATTACACTTGCAGCCAGAGACTCTGGCTAAGAAATCAAATATACTATCTGAAACAAACTGTAGGCATGACATGCTTTAGCAATAAGGAAGGGTTATGATGATGGTCCTGTATAAGAAAAGCTCTTTTTCTTAAATAGTTACTGTAAAGTCTAGCAGAATTACAGATAAAGTTGGAAGATGACATGTGTGTGGTAGTGCATGGCCCCATACCACGAATGTATAGTTTGACTTTTAAAAAGATCTTTGCATATATTTAAAGTACACTGGGATGATCCAATGTCTCTCTTGACTTAACTGAGAATCTGCATCTGTGGAACATAAACCCAAATATTTTCAATTCAACCTTTTAGAAAGCCAGTAGAAGAGGCAAAAAAGTATACCAAGACTAAGATGTCTTTGAATGCCACCAATCTTATTAAATCAAATGTTCTTCTGAATGTTACTCTTAACTATCATAACTAATTATACAGAAGGAATATAATTACATATTCCTGTCTGTCAACTCATGAAAAAACACAAGTGAACATTTTCTGTTCAGTAGTACAGGATGTTTACAAATGTTATGTCAAGGCATGATTTACCTGATTTTTAGACATCTAAAACTTATGTTTCTCAGTCCAAGCTCAATATCACAGGTCCCATGATAGTCAGTGGCAAAAAGTAGACACGTTGCTGGTTTTGTGTGATGGTTAGTCTGAGATTATGTGAGAAGTGATGAAGCACTCTCAGAAATCCCAGGAGCTCTGCACTGACAGGAGACAGAGCTTGGAGTGAAGCTCGTAGGTGCTGATGAATTTTTAGGGATGATGCAACCTACATCAGGTCCCAAACTGGCAATTAGGAAGGATGTACTGCAGGGCGTAGCACATAGAAGGAGCTGACTGCTTTGAAGCAAAACAGGGTTTGATTATTCAGGGAGCCACAGCACCTGAAAGAATCTTGGTCGAGGGGTAAATCGCACAATTTATGATAGCTAATGCCTTTGCAAAAATTTCTGAAAATTATTTTGCAGCTACAGCTTAAAATCTCCATCTCTACTATGTAATGCTGAGATCATTTGAATAACTGTAAAGATACCCAGAATAATTTGAGCCAAATAAGAGCTATTCTGGCTTCTCCTTTCAAAAACATAACAGACAACAACAGAAAACAAGTAGCAGCTCTCTGGTCATGGCAATTTTCCCAGTATCATCTGTGAGTGGCAGCTCTACCGTAGTGCTTGAACAGCACTGCAGAGCAGGAGGTACTGACCTTCCCAAATAATTATGAATTTTTATGGAAGGGAGAGATCAGGAAATGTGCCTATAGCAAGGCCAGTATAACATACTAAACTGACAGTGCTTTGTTTGGAATTGGTGCCAAACGGCCAAACTTGGTAAAACTATTTTCTTTTTTGATGCAGTGCTGTATCTATGTCTCTGTGAGTGTGTGTGTGATCCAGGGGTTGACCAGGCATATTACTGGGGGAATCTCTATAATCAAAACATTTTAAAATGTTAGTGTTTATTTAGCAGGCATAAACTTATTTAAGTTTTTAATTTATTTCTGGCTGGTTTGGGGTGGTGTTTCTTTTGGTTTTGGGGGGTTTTATTCTGTCAGCTTTTTTGCTTTAGCCCAGGTAAATATGAGTCGGTTGTGTTTGAGTTTTTATATCTTCACATATTCTGTTTTATTCATAGCATTGCATTTTGAGAGAAGTAGAAAAATATACTCTTTGCAGTCAATAATAAAAGTGTACTATCAAAGCAAAGGAATGGCCCCTCACCTGTTCTTCTTGGATTAATGCTTTATGTCATGGTGAAGAAATATCGAAGGAAGACTCCCTCTGGTTCTGCATCATACACATAAAAGATTTTCTCATAAACTAAAAACCTCTGACGTACAATGAGATGCTTAAAAAATGCTTGAAGAGTGACAGATTTTTTATAAATTATGTATGTGGTACTGATTTTTTTTTGTAAACAACTTGGTATATGTTTTGTTGCATTTCAGAAAGTTGCCTAATTCCTACTTCACAAAAATAATTATTGGTTAAGTCTTATCGGGTAGAAGTACAAGAAAAGGAGTTTTAGGGGAAAAAATGCCAGATAACTGTCTTCCAGCTGTTGTGACATATCTATGCTTGAGTGAGATGGGGAATAAGGGTAATGAGAGCAGGTTGAAAGGAATAACCCTATGTTCCATTTGTACCAAGCAGAAAGACATTATAAATGAAAAATAAATAAATAAGAAAGAAAGAGAAAGTGAGGGGGGACACTGACAATTTCAGATAGGTAATCAAAGACAAGAGAGCACAGTGTGTAGATTCATCGCAAGTTTGTTTTGCATGGATGGGTTTGACAGAGAATTAATACACATCAACCTACCTGTGTAGAAAGCTACATACTGTGTTTCATACAACTAATATGCTACCTGTGACCCTAATGACAGAGGACTAAAGAAAAGAGAAACACAGCAAATGAACATGGATGCCCTCCTAGAGATGCTCTGAATTAATAGAGTTCAATGACTGGGGAAAATTGTTCATATTATAGCAGTGCCAGCAGCTGTCAGCTAGGACTGGTTAGCAGAATAATGTTCTGGCGTGAAATATAGTAGAAAATAGTAGCAATCTATAATATTAATTGGAAGGTTAAGAAAATAACAGTGAGATGGAGAAGGAAATAAAGTCACAGTAGCTTGAGACTGTGTCTGCAGTCAAAGCTTTCGCACAGTGAGGGTATACAGAAAATGTTTTGGTTTTCAGTATTAAGCATTTTCTGAATGACTGCCAGATAGAAGTTTCCTTTAAAAAAAAAAAAAAAATTAAAAATCCAGCTTATGCATCATACTCAAAGACTACAAAGCAGTTCCGTTGTGTCCAGAGTACAGAACCAGCAGCCTCCATAAAGGAGTGCATCTTGGAAAACTTCAAATGTTTTTGAGTTTTTAAAAAATTATTCAAGTTATTATCCAGACTGACACCTGGTATTGCTAACACTTTATTCAACAATGCATTGTGAAAGGTCATGACATCTATCTTGTGCAGTAACTTAGAAAATAAAGTGACTAACAACTGCATATCTGACACACCCCTGTCTTTGGCCTTCTCTCTTTCCACTCCTATTGCCCTAGTTATCTTGCCAGACTGTCTGTAAATGTGTCTTGGAGACAGATTGCTGTTACATGTTGGCTCAGCTATTTTATCCTCATTTTCTTCAAATCTTTTTGTCTGAGGATGCATATATTCGCTCCTGAATGTTGCCAAATATAAGCATTTGAGAAGCTGATAGAAGATCTGGGCTAGTTATGAATGAGGCTATTTATTTAATATGACATTTTTAGTCGCTAAATCACATACACGTAAATAAGCCTAAATCCATAAATTGCCTAGGCATCTTGGACAGGCAAGCCACTTACATTTCTGATTCCCAAAGCAAAATTGATATTTATTAATCAACCTGTCTGCCTCTGTAATAAACTCCTGTAGCTCTCAGTGTGTGGCCTCATACAATGTTTTGTAAAAATATGCTCCTCCCTAAGAGATTTAGACCAGCTGTTAAGTAAGCCAGCTGAACAGTTCTGCTCAGTTGCAGTCTAATTAGACTTATGAACATTACTGAATTTTTGCTTTTCAAATCTGGTAGATATAATGCTTCAGTTCATATTAAAAAATGTGATATAGAATCTGTGTTGCTTCTCCAGAAATGTTCTATCATATGTGTGGATTAAAAGTTGGATTTTTGAAAATAATACTAATGTATATCCTAACACAGATGTAGGTAATTATTTAATCACAAAAAAATATGTGCATGCTTATGGGAAAAATGGTGTCATTTAGATTATTTAATACCACGGACTATGGTCACAGCTGAGCAAAAGATAAATTGCTAGTTCTTGCATAGCTTCTTCTCTTCATGCAGGATAAATTACATCAGAGTTAAGTTCCAGAATCAGTATTTATTTATAAATGAATTCAGGGCTTTTATGGTTGTCAATTTTTATTTTCATTGACCTGTGGTACACTTCTAAAGTACTTTCACATGTATCGACAAGCCTAATTAAGTGAAAGATATTACTTTTTGTAGCTTTCTGAAGTATTTTAGACTTTCTGCTTTTTAAAGAAGTGTGGTTGGATGAATCAAACGTGTGCGACTTTTGCACCCTACAGTTAGACCTTTCTTCCCAATGGAAGAAGTATTTGTAGATTATTTGGCTGGTGGTGACAATAGCTAGATATGTTTTAAATGCCTAAATCATTTAGGCAAAGTCCATTTTTTTATCATTGTATCCAATACTATCTGGAATGTGGAAATAATCAGACTGCCTGTTTGTTCCAAGTGCATACGCATTCTTTTATAAATTATTGTACAGTGACTAAAATTCTGAAATACACTTAAGCAGAAGAACAGAGGCTCTGCTAGAGTCAAATGAGAGAGAAAAAATGCCATTCATTAGGCAAAACTCCCATTTAAATCAGTGGAAGAAGAGAATTTAACTCTTAGGAATTATAAAGTGGTTGGTTGGTTTGTTTGAAGTGAAACTTCCTACAGACCATCCCAGGTATAACTATACCATCCTATGTATAACTGTCTATTTCTTGATATTATTACTGGGAAAATTGTGGTGCCTAATATCAATCAACTGCAACTTTTACAGTAGCAAAAGTCACATTAGGAACATACTGAATTTAAAACAATAATGTTATATATTATGATGGTGTTTTAGAGTCATATTTTACTTATAATCCTGCCCAAGAAGGACACATAAGTAAAACAGTTATTAAAAATTATATTCAATAACATTTTAAGACTCTATTAGTTGCTCTGATTAGAGCTTATCAATGCACATAAAGCAAACGGACCAGATGTTTAAATGTAACTCAGATTACACTATATCAGTTTTAACAGCCTCCTTCGCACTATGCATAGAAAAGCATTGTGGAAAATTACCTCACTTTCTGAGGGCCAGAACTTTGCAAGTAGTTTGTAATTTATTTTGTCATCTTGGGCTTTCAAAGGGTGTACACCACCTCGTAATTTTGGACCACTTTCAACTTAAGTGACTTTGTTTACCTATATTTCAAGCATTGCTTGAAATTGCTTTCTTTTTCAGTCTCTTGAATTGGCATTTATAATGTAGTTTGCCTTGCTGCTACTCCATGTTCAGTGCTTGTGTAACTGAAAACGCAGGTTTTTCTCAGCAAGGCACATTGCACATTCCTAAATGTACAGCTGTGGAGGCTGAAACCTAGGCTATGTGCCCTGTCCTAGAAACAGCAGAAATCGTGACTTATAAAGTACTGTCTGGTATTCTGTATCTCTTTGTATGGGCAAAGAAATGCAAGATTTAACATGTAACATTTATCTATCATATATTGCTTGGGATGTGCACTGAGCATGAGGTCAGAGCCAAAGGATTAGCATGTTCTTTCATACACTTGTTCTGATGGAAATCCCATAGGTAGGAATAGCCATGTTTTGCTACTGAGTTGTTGCCTTGAAGTATACTGAGGTAATGCATTTGTGTTGTCATGTTCTGTCCTGAGCTTTAATGGTGATTTATTGTTCATAATAGATGAGATAATCAAAAGGTATATTGCTTTAGTCCTCTTCAGACTGAGACCATCTGAGACTGGAAGATTATGCTGCCTGCTTATCTCATCTTTAAATCACAACAAATTACCAATATATTTGTGGAATGCATTTGCAATCTACCATCTCTTTGTTGTCTTCCTACAGCATTACTGTAGGCAGAGTCTTCTCAGGTAAGTGAGTATTACTTAATCTGTTATTTTTAAGGAACTACAAAAGCATGAATGCTTATTATGTACTTGAAAGGGGAGGCTTGAAAGCAAGAAATAGACGTGTTAGAGAGCATTTGAACAAAACAGTTTTGGCAGTGGGATGTACTTAACTGATGAAAATAATGACTGTAGGAGTGTTAGGCAGGTTACTGCGAGGTAGGCAGGCAACTGGAAGAAGTCCCCTCATTATCCGTTGTATATGTATCCGAGGCTTGCTGTAATAAGGATCTGATCTGGATCAGGGCTGAGGCTCACCATAACCCAGATCAATTACTATCATTAATTACAAGACTAGTAGGTTGTAACAACCAGCAGTATCTGGGAGCCTGAGCCTCCTAGGATAAGGCACTACTTAGAAGCCTGGGCCCTTTTATCACTTTTAGCTTCACTGAACCTTTCAAGACTTTGAATGGCAAGGAGGAGGAAAGTGGAGAGAACAGATTGTTTCTCTTAAGATCAATCAGAGTTCCCCTCCAATGCTGGGAATGGGATTTTGGCACATTGCTCATTATTTAATTCTCTTGGCTGGAAGCAGGAAGCATTTTAGAGCTTTTGGTTCAGTTCACTATCTAGCTGGCTCCCCTAGAGCCATATAACAAATAACTACAGTCCTTGGAGATGCTTGTTCTGGTGCATCACTGTGTGGAGGGCAAAGATGAGTTGTGAAATTCTGGGTATATTAAATCTTTTATGTGTTTAGCTGTGGGGAGTGGTGGAGAAACAGTCTTTCGTTCAACTTTCATTCTGCTTCTGGGAGGTCTAGGCATGAAATATGGTGCTTACCAGTATACATGAAAAATGAGCAGCAGTTAATTGCTTGCTTTTGTGGTACTTTCTCTCCTTATGATGCTTTTCTAAAAGTTCACATAAGTTCATTCTAGCATCTTCACAGTGTCTGGGTGACATGTGACAAGACAACCAATGTGCCTGGCTTGGCAAAAATCAATTTGCAGAAAAGTGTGGGAGAATCTCTTAGGCGGCTAGATGTATGAATCAAAAGAAAGTATTTCCAGTGAGATGTACAGAACAGAAATTTTTAAAATATCTGTTGACTGGGATCCCAAGGGAAAGTTAAATGTAAATGTAATTTAGACAGCAGTATTGACAGCCCTGGAGAAGGCTGAAATGTTCTGATTTTTGATGAAAAAGAAAGATAAATATTTTGACAATTTCAAGGAACACTTTCTCAATTTTCTAGTGGTTAGAGAGCTCAAAAAGTTTCTGTTTTCTTGAAACACTCAGATTAAATTTAAAAACTTCAAAGTGCTTGAAAAGATGCTATTTTTTATTGTTGTCCTAAAAAGCTATAACAATTTTTCTTGATTTTCTTTGATCAACTCTAGTCTGTCTGTTATCAAAGTATATCCCACTAGCCATATGCTGCCTCAATTCTTCCTCTGGTTTTCAAAGTGCCAAAATCCTCTGCAATGAAAAATTTCCCTCTACAACTGTGTTTCTCATACTTGTCCTAAGGAATAGGAGTAACATGGACTGGGGTTGCACTTGAACGGTACTGATTTAGCAAACATGATATAACAAACTTTCTCTTATCCTTTTTTAGCCTATAAATAATTAATTATTTAACTGAAATATGTTTTAGACAGGTATACCTACATTTTATGTTTTAATATTTGCTACATATTTTTCTACTTCTGAAGATCTTCTCATAGGTGTAAGAAGAATAACTTCTTGTCCTTGACCTCATATTCCTTTACAGTACTTTTCTCTTTCCGGTCAAAATGGGTATAACACCACTTTTTATTACTGTTATTGCTAAAATGGACCTTTTCATGTGTCACATTACAGTGAAGCATTTGTGTAATCAGTTTTGTTACGGACTCACACAGACCTTTCAGCAGAATTCTGTACAGTTCTGTACCAACCAGTGTGGGGGTAAATGCTCTCTTTTTCTATAATGCTCTCTATCACATTACTTCACATTTGTTAATACTTTTATCTTTAGACTGTCCCAGTGCGGTAGAGCATTATTCTTTTCATTTTAAGAGTGAGCAGCTGGCTTGCAAAGAATAATTAAGCTCATGCAGAAGAACTGTAGCAGAATTAAGGCAGAAAAGCTGATGCCTGTCTGCTGTGGTTTGGGCTGTCCTCTCTCTGCTTTGCTAGAGCAACAGAAATGTGGTGAGTCAGGTCCAGAAGCATGGAGACCTCTTCCTTGTCTCTGCCCATAGGAAACAAGAATTGCAGCCAGTCCTGGATAAAGACTTGTTTACCATTGATACTGTTGTTTACCATCTGCTACTGGTAGCAGATCATCTTATATTTGGAGGGATTATGTAGAACCTCTTCCTCTGTATTTCTTTTTTGCATTTTAGCAAGAATGCATTGCTTTTTTAAACCTGTGTCCAGCACCTAATGTGTTCAGCAATGTTGTTCTTAATGATTTGCCTCTGAAATGACTTAGCTTCTGAACTGATATTAAACTGTAGGGCCCTCTCCCCATGAGCTGTGAAGATCACAGCCTAGGAAAGCTGAGGACAGAGGTAAAGAGCAAGAATTGAAATTAAAAGCGGCAGAAGTCATTTATCTGTTGTATTTGTTTGTCCTCCACATGTGGGTTATGTTCTCTAACAAGCGTTAAAAAGCCAGGTCGGAGCTCTGGAGGAGGGGGGTGACAGGGGCTATGCAGGTAGGGGATGGCTCAGCCAACAGCAGAATATGGCTAGAGAGACTCGCAGGTGGGAGTGAGGAACTTCTGCTTTGGCAGAGGTCTGGGGGAGTGACCAAAGGCAGCCCAGCCTCTGAGCTGACAGAGAGCTATGCTGCGTGGGCTCAATCCATACAGGTATACATGTGCTTTGCCTGCAAGGAGGTGGTGGCATGTAGTTTGCAGCTATCCTGTTTGATCTTGTCACTTGTAATTCTTTAATGTTTCATAGTTCAATGAAACCTGCTTCTTGTGCATGAGGGTTTTCTGGAGAGCTTGGTGTAAGGACAAGGGCTAGGCACATTCACCTCAAACTGTTAAATGACGCTGGGTCAAAGGAGGCCATGTGTTTTACTGATACAGTGGCTATAATTCGTGGTGATTCTGCTTAAGCTGACTTTTTAATTTTGCTCTTGGGGCTGATAAAGTGAAAGTGAGATTTAAGGAGGGCTTTGAAAGAGAAGGCAGCTTGTAATCAGCCAAGAATAAAATAATGTTTATGATAGGATGATATATATTCCCATGCTTGTGCCTGCAATTGTTTTTGGGGGTTCTTTTGTGATTAGAAGTGAGATGAACAGCTCATTAAAGGCTGCATCACTTGATGTTGCTAAAAAAAGATCATATGGAAGAGATAGATCTTAGTGGTCTTTGTGGGTAGGTAAATGGACGTTGCCAGCCCTCCTGCTCCTTGCCTGCTCTGGACAGACAGAAAGCTGTGACTGGCACAGGTCTGAGTTACGGAGAGTGTACGCCACCTCTGCTTGGCTTTGGCCATGGCAAACTCTGTGGCCATGTGCTGGGAGAGAGGAGATTTGGGCTCCCAGGCAGGGTGTAGATTCTCTGATTTCCTGTATGGCTCTTGCCAAATCATTTCTTTGTGCCTTACCTCATCCCTTTTGGAAACAGAGATTAATATTCCACCATCACACAGAGTTATTCGTAAGTACAAAGAAAACAAAAGTACTTAAATACTACAGGGTGGGAGGCATATACACAGTGCTGTAATATAAGTGTTTCCACACTGGATTCAGTTTTGGTCAGGATTGTATTTGGCAAGTCCCTTGCAAAATGCACTGGTGACACACATAAGCACTGCTTGCAATGTGCGATTCCTTCTTTCTTTTTCCCTCCCCAAGGATAAATTTTGTAGTTATATTATTTCCTGTGGGAGTATTTGCCATGCAAATACATAACTGTACTACAGACACTGTGCTTTGATTTGATACAAGAATCTGAGCAGCATAATGGCACATCTGAGGATTTTATACACCATTTTGGTTGTGATTTCTTAACATAGCAGAAAGAAACTTAAAAATTTCTATCAGAAAGGGGAAGCAGAAAACAATTTGTGCTGAACTAGGGACAAAGACAAGAATTAAGTGGCATTTTTCAAGTTTTTATTTATTTTTAAGACTGCTAATCGTTGTTATATTACTTATGTGACTCACTAGTTTCCTATGCACCAGCAGAAACTAGAGTGGAAAATCAATTTCTAAAATCAAAATTAAGTACAGTAATTAGGTTTGTCTCTATTCCAAGGCTGAACAAATAAAAGAGGAAAAAGAACTGCCTAAATTTAAAACATTGTCTCTTATGCCATTATATTCTAAAGTGCTAGAATACCTCTTTGTGTTCAGGGATGTGCTGAATTTCAGTGTTTAGCATAGGACTTATTTAATTTCCATTTCTTCCCACAGTTAAAGCTCTATTTCATTCAGTTATGTAGCACACCACCTCATCCTCTCTTCTCCTGATGCGTTGCACCACATGTAGCAGGTTGAGTGCCATCTACCACATCAAATAATAGAAGAGTAAAAAAACAGATGTGATAATTGCATGGTAGAGGGCAGGTACACTATTTCTGGGGCCTCACACTTAAAGGAGATCCACAGGAGGAAATGTTTGCATTATATTTCTTGACTGCTCTGGAGTCCTGTGACACTTTGTACGTGATTCTTCATGCCCTCTGCTAGAAGACAGTTCTGCCATACATTGGAAAAGGTGACAGGGGAGATGTCTGCATGCAGTGTCTTGTGTTTTAAGGGGAAATTAGACCTGGGGCAAACTTGTAATGTCACCGCTGGGTTTCTGAAAGCATAGTTTCTAAAGAGAAAAGACTTGGCACAAGAAATATTAACGGAGCAGAAAAATTTACATTGGAAGAGACGAGCATGAACCTCTGCCATCCTTAATATACAGCATTTCGTTTTCACTTATTTTTTTTTCCATTTGTATCTCATCTTCCTTCATCTTCTGCCTTTTTTTTTTTTTCCCCCTTCTCTGCAACATTTCTTTGTCAGGATATGTGACTCTTTCAGAATAACTACGGTCTATTCCAGCCATTGATTTAGGTGCTCCAAGGAAGCATTTAGCTTTTAAGAAACCCAGATTTCCTCATCTTTAAAATTCAGGCCTAAGTGATAAAATTTTTAAAATTGTATTATGAAAAAAATAATTGTTATGAAACATTATAACTGGTAGAAAATGTCAGAAGTAGAAACACATACTTGGCACTGGTGAGACCGCTCCTCAAATACTGTGTTCAGTTTTGAGTCCCTCACTACAATAAAGACATTGAGGTTCTGGAGCATGTCCAAAAAAGGGAAATGAGGCTGGTGAAGGACCTAGAGCACAAGTCCTGTGAGGAGCTGAGGGAACCGGGGTTGATTAGCTTGGAGAAATGGAGTTCTCTACAACTACCTGAAAGGAGGTTGTAGTGAGGTAGATGTTGGTCTCTTCCCCCAGTAACAAGCAATAGGACGAGAGGAAATGGCCTCAAGTTGCACCAGGGGATATTAGGAAAAATTTCCTCACTGAAATGGTTGTCAAGCACTGGAACAGGTTGCCCAAGGAAGTGGTTGAGTCACCATCCCTGGAGGTATTTAAAAGATGTGTAGATGTGGTGCTTAGGGACATGGTTTAACGGTAGACTTGGCAGTGTGAGGTTAATGGTTGGACCTGATGGTCTTAAGGGCCTTTTCCAACCTAAATAATTCTATGGTTCTATTCTATGATAATCTTTCACCTGTATTGTAACTGCAACGGAGTGGGTTCTGCCCTGGCCAAAAGAGAAGTCAGAATGGGTTTTGGTGGTGCCAACTTGGGTAACTACCCCTTGTGTAAGAGTGGCCATGGGTTTCCTGTAAGAATACTGTCTGTTGCAATAGGAGGAGGAACATTTGTCCATTTGCCTCTGTTTATAGCAAAGAATGAAAAATCAGGTCCTTACAAAACCTTGGGACTTCCATCTACTTTAACAACTGTAAGGTCTGAATGCCTAAAATTTATATCTTCTGGATGGAGTAGCAGACATTAAGGTTCCTGCCTTTCCTAGCATACTGGTCATTAAATAATATGTCTTGGCATCATGTAACTGCGTAAGATAATTAGTTGTGTTGGGGATGGGAAATGATTGCTTGTACAGTCAAGCCAAATCAATATATGTTGTTGCCTAGTACTATAAAAGAAAAAGCTACCTACCTTAGTTTCACATAATCAGCTCTGTTCCTGTACCCACAGTTGTGCCGAGTGTTAACATATAAACCTTGAAGTGAAGTGATTGTTCTAAATCTTTGGTATTTCATTTTTAACTTGTTCCATCTCCTGTTCATTTCACTGGAAACAGAGTTCTGCAAACCCTAAATGACTAATCTTTTCATCTGTCTTCCCATTCTTACAAGAAAGGCATTATTTATGACTGAATTGTATTTGTATTTTAAATGGCCCTGTCATCACATTTTATGACTACTGCGTGTATATATTCAGATAGAGGTAGGAGAGAAACAGGATCTACGGCTAACATCTATCTTCACCACAGGTGTGTGAGGGGGAGGTTGACACCCCACGTGTGCACTGTGAGAAGTTATCCCTTAACAAGAGAAGATTAATGCCCCATCTAAAGCTAAGCTGCATTTCTTCCCATGTGCTGCTTAAGTAAAATAGCAATGTTAAAATTGAAAGAGGCAGCTGACCGTCAGACATACTGGTGATACTCAGTGCATACAAACAGTTGGCAAGGTGTTTGAAACGACCATCTGTTTCGGTATTGAGCATCAATTGCCATTGCTTGCAATGTTGGGAAGCCATGTCATAAAAATAATAGAAGTCAACACCATAGTTGCTTTATGCTTATACCCACGTGTCCACCTGTGGTAAGACCAATTCTTCTCATCGAGGTACAAGAATGTAATTTAATGTATACTATAGATGTGGTTTGGTTTACTGAAAACCGCCCACTCATTCGCAGCAAGAAGCCCCTTGTAAAATTTGCTCTTAACTGATTATCTCCTGTCTGCGATAATATTGCTGCTCAATTGCATGCATCTCTCTGCCCTTGTAATGTAGCACTTCAGTGAGCAAGCTAAAGTACATATTACTCCTGTGAGCAGACAGCAGCTGGGAGCTCCAATTCTTCTTCTAAAGCAGCTCGGCTTGTAGCACTTCTGTAAAATGCAGGCTTCGTTATGGTTACAGTAAAATATTAATAATCATAAAATCCCTGGGTACCAGTACAGACCTAATAAACCTGCTATTGACAATGTATGGCAGACTGCTGCATGATGGAGCTGTAAGAAAATGGCTTGTAGTCTGGCCATTGCTATATTGTAGGGTTTGGATAGCTCTGCAAATGTATGCAAATAGTTAAAATGCATTTCTGATTAGAATCAGAATTAGGTATTTGGAGAGATTTATCCTTCCTGATCTAACATTTTCAGTGGGTGGAGAAAATTACCTCCCTATTGCTTTGTCATTATTTCTTAAATGAACAATGTATTCTATTTTTTTTTCCTTTAAGTGGGATGAATTGTGGCTTTTTATTGCTCCCTATTTTTCCTGAATAAATAGTTCAGTAAAGCTGCTAATGTTGATGATAGAAGTCATAAAAAGGAGGTTTTATTGTTTAATGAGTGTTTCCTTCGATTTTCTCAGCAGCTAAATATACATAAGTCTATATAAATAGTTGCTTGAGAGAATGTACCCGGTTTTGGTTGTAGTGCAATGATTTCAAATTATACTTATTCTCTTCATAAAAGCATGGGAGCAAAGTGGGAGAGGTGTTCTACTGTTTATGCATATAATACATAAGATTATTTTTTTTCCTGTTCTTTTAACTTTAATATTTATAAGTGTTGGTTAAGCTGTGCAATGATGTTGCTTCTCTTTTTCTGCACTTTTTTTTTTCCCATCCATGTTTCCTTATAGGGATATCCTAGCTAGAAACAAGATCTCTGATTTCTTCCTAAATTTTTCAGGCCATCTTTCTTCCTTCTCCTCCCTTCCCTCCATTATAAGGCACTCTGTCATCCCACAAATGTGGAGAGTGGTGTGAGTCTGCTATGTGGCGTAATAAAGGTTTTGGACCTTGGAGAATCCATCTTACTATCAGTCCAGAGTTCACAGAATCACAGAATTGTCTAGGTTGGAAAAGACCTTGAAGATCATCCAGTCCAACCATCAACCCAACATTAACAGTTCAGAGAGTTGGAGTGGTGTTATGGACAGATAGCTCTTCTGTATCAGTCATACTCTAGATGAGACATGATTTTACTCTGCCTTGTGGTCTTACAACTTTCTTACTGACAGGATTAACTGTCTGAATTGGAAGTAATTAGAAACTATTCTCTTCCCAGAAATATTCCCAGATGCCAAACATTTTTTCAGAAGGCTTTAGATGTCAAGCAAAACCCAAACATATACCCTGGAGTTTCCTTGACAAAAAAGCCACTATCTAAGAATTTCAGTTTAGTTAACCAATTTACCATTTTAAAATGTGTTGAAGGAATTTTTTGAACTCGTTATAATCTTAACAGAATTGAGCAGTATATGCCTTCAGGCTCAGAGCTTGGGCAATGCCAACCAGCTCCTGTATCTTGGATGTTCTGCACAAGTTTTAAGTGGGAGTGGAATATTTTCCCTTTCAAATTCATGCACCCTGGAGAAAATAATTTCAGCCATTCTCTGAAAATCCTGGGGCAGAAAAGGTATTTGCTTGGCCCCAAGAGCCCTATAGAAGATTGCTATGACTGTATTTCCTTTGCTGTGCATCTATTAATTTTGATTTGCTCTTTACCACAAAATAGCAGAGCAGAAATTATTCTTGCATGTATGCATCCGCAATGAGATCCTGCACGCAGGACAGCAGTGGTTCTCCCACATGTTGGTATCTCCACAGTTGTAGGTGGGAGGGCAAGGGGCAGGATTTGTCCTATAATACAAAGTACTATGAGATACAGTACATAGTCATAAACCCTGTAAGGTTACAGCTTTGATAGTGCCTCTGGCTGGGAGGAACATCTGGTTCGTCATATGTCTAGAGCCAAAAGGGTATGTTTCTGCTTATTGTTTAGAGATTATAACTGAAGAGACGTGCAGGGGTTAAACCTGAAGTATGTGACAAAAGGAAAATAGTACATTGCTGTTTCACTGCAAAATTAGGTGTTCATAAGCACTTCTCAACTCCTGATGTAAAATAACTTGCAATTAAAGGAAGAGGAAAAAACAAGTTTAGGTAGGGCAGAAATTAAAGATTTATTTGGAAAAAAAAGATGTCAGTTTTCTATTTCATGGAGCTATTATCAAAGAAAAAAGGAAGTCCTTGAGTGAATCTTAAATCCTTCAGCTAGGCATGTATGACATCAGCAAGTGAACTGAACAGCTATGGTATCTTTCTGTTGCGAACTGAAACTAGGGAAAAATATCTCTGAATAGATCCCAAACCACCAGAACAAAGTAAAATCCATTTTCCTTTCTCATCTTAATTGCAGTGAAACACGTAAAACACCTGTTCCTTCACCTTAACAGTTAATATACATTTCTATTTTTGGCACTTCTGTACCCCTCTCCTTTCCTGCAGTGCTGTGTATCTCATATTTGAACTGCTGCTGCTTCTGTTGCATGCTGGCAAATCGAAGAGAACCAAGGAGTTAAATTTCAGAACAGGAGAAGAGGAGGTGAGCTGTCTGCTACAGTAGTTTACTGCAGCTTCCTTTCATACTGACACATATGTAGTTTGTGGTGACAGTGCTAAAGAACTGCAGACAGGCACTTAGCAGACTGGATGTGAGCTGGATGCAAAGATGCCTCACCCTGGACTTCCTGCTGGCAGTATGTAAATACACCTGCAGACTGGCCACACTGGGTGGTTTTTTTTTTTTTCAGAAGGCAGCATGAGAGGACCTGACAAAGCAACAGCATAGTTGAGAGACCTTAACCAGCATTAGATTTGTATCTCAGTTGTGGGGGAAGTTTTTTGGTATTTTTTTGTGCGCTGCATATTCAGACTGAAATCTTCATCACTACAATGTTTGCCTCTATCTGGTATGCCAAGAAGCTGGGACGCAGGTTTGTGCATAACGCCAGGAAAGCAAAAACAGAGAAGGTATGTTCCTAGTGGGAATATAAAGCCTTATGTCTCATGCAAGCTGCCTGCTGGCATCCTGTTGTGTGTCTGGTTAGCTTTTTTAATACCCTGAAAAACGATCTATTGCTATTCATGATTTCACGCAAGAATCGTTGACTACTTTGCATATTATTAAATACCGGGGAGAAGATCCTTTCAAAAGTCTTTATGCCCTCTTTTATTTATTTTTTTTGCAAGATAAACAGCTGTACATCTGATATGTTGTGTGTTAAGGGAGCACTCCAGTGAACTTGTTGCTGTGCTGCATTATTTTTACTAGTACAGTATTAGGCTCTTAAACAACCATTGATTGTTTGCTGCTTGTATATTTTTTCTAGTGTGGGACTAATGAGAGTGTAATAACATGTTAAGAATTTATAATATTTGGGAATTTTGTTTCATGATACTTGTTGAAACTGTGCTGCAGCATGGATCCCTTTTATCTAAAAAGATACAGGTATGTAAAAATGGTCAGTACTATCTTTCAGTATTTTCTTCGCAAAAAATTTAACTATGTTTAACCAGCTGTTTTCTGGAGGTTCTTGTAGGTAAGATTCTTGTGCCTTCTTTCTCCATGAGCAAAACTTAAGCTGTTTTAGAATTTGCAGTAATGATAATTGGGGGTTATCAAGGCAATTGCCTTTTGTTCTAAATATAGAAAGCATTTAGTTAGTAGACCCGCATTCCAGTTTTGACTTAATTAACATACAAACCATTTTCAAAATGGGACTAATTCCTCTTTCATAAACTCAGCATTAGACTGGGGGAAAAAACTTCAATGTAATGTTATAAAGTTACCTCATTAGTCTGGTAATGATGGCTTCCTCTTCTTGCTGTCTTTGATGTAAGTCAACAAATTTATAAATGGGTTGCTTTATTATTTCTTTGGTATGTCTTATGCTGCGTAATACAGCCACCAATCCACTAAGTGATTGTCCATTGCCTGAATTCCTCTGTAACTGGAAAAGCTCTTCACCTAGAGAAAATGATCAGCAAAAATACATTATATTTATGGTTGAGGAGGAGATAATGGGCAGCGATTTGCTTTTTCTGCAAAATATTCCCAGTAGTTAAAAAGGTGATGTGTGGTAATTTTGGAATTGAAACATCCAAGCCATTGGGAAGTTGTCCAAATAATAATGATTTATATATTTCACATCATATGCATGAGGGAAAATAGAAATGCAGATAGCTATACATGGGACTGTCAAACTTTCTTTGTTGTTAATCATATTTCAACAAAGAGGGGATCATATGAACTCTCCTGCTGTTTGTGTGTTGCTATGGGAGGAAAAAAAGTTGCAGACTGGATCTTGGTTAGTCCTGAGGGGCTCCCTCCAGAGGAACATTTGCTTTCAGGCTTCCTCCAAGATGACAGAGGCAGGATGAGTGGACACATTCCACTCCTGACACAGTGGGGCTCACTCAGCAGCTTTAAAAACAGATTTAGTATGGGTTGTTTAAAGCGTGTATGTGTATAGATTATTCCAATAACCTTGAAAAAATTCATAAAACAGTGCCAGAGTATTCACTAAGAAAATACATTCTTCTCTATAGAGTCTTGTAACAGAGACTAAAAAAATGCTTTAAAAATATTGTCTCTTTTTCTCTTTGTCTTAAGGTATTTGAAATATTTCTGTATAAATCTATTATAATACTACTTATTCAGCTCTATAGGACTTACAAAATAATCAAGACAGCTGAGGTCTGTGCTATTCAAGCTTTGAAGCCATACCTCATAATTTTTAGAGAAAAGCTTTCTTTGAATGTTTTTTGAACATGCTACTAGCATATTTGCAAGGGAATTTTATTTTTGCCAGAAGACAGTAAGTATGCAAGAAAACATCTCATAAAATGATAACTTAAAGTGTCTTATATCAAAAATAAAATTTCTTTCTTGGAGCTTTATTCCACAGTCAGGGTTCACTTTTAATTTTTTTTTTTGTTTGTTTCCATAAATCAATGGTGTACTCCAGCAAAGGCAGAAAATCCCATTCGTAGCAGGATGCTATTTCAATAAGTGCTATTGATGATTGGAAGCTGATCAACACTGACATCTTCAGTACAATACCTTGATAACAGGAGAACACAGATATGAAAACAGGTCTATCAAATAGCAAATTAAAAATAACATTTAGCTGCATGGCTTGTTTTCGTTTAGTCTTTTCTTGTTTAATGGTTGAACAATCAAATTATTATGCCGTTTTACCTTACATATTTTTTTCTGGAATAATAATTAGCTTTTTCTCTGTGTGCATGATCTGAATTAAATGTTTTCTTAATGTGCTTTTGGAGGTAATAATATACAGCAATAATTTCTGATAGACTATGTGTGCAAAAAGAGTTTCTTGCAGATAAAATCTGGATAGCAGGGATCAGAAGAGTATGGCTCCATAAAGTATTTTTCTATTATGCTTAGCTTCTTTGGATGAGTACAAGTCAAGAATTTTTTTTAAGAAGCATTTCTAAGAAACATAAATTTTCTATAAGCCTATTTGTTTTCTTAGGAACAGGGAGAAAACTGGGGGGTGACATGACAGGAGAGGGTTATAGCATGGACTCATGTGCGCACACACATATGCACAAGCTGATAGTGTGGTTGCTTAAAATGTCAGAACTTTGGGCCGGAATTGTGCACAGGACTTGAACTTAGATCTCCCAGGTGACTGTTTAGAGGAGCAGAGTTTCCAAGGTGCAAAACAGAGCATGCAGTGCCAGGGGGTGCACGCAAAGGCAAGGAAAAGGATGGTGATTGGGGCAGTCCTTTGTGGGAAGATCTAAGAAGGCATTGATGTGACAGTGTGGTGCTCCTCTGTGTGTGCTGTGCACCTGCATGAGGGTGTCTGGTTGTGGTGATGTGGGTGGGCTTGGCCCCCCGTGTCTCCAGAGCTCCCCATCTTTTCCTACACTCCCATCCCCATACCTCCTGATACCTCCCAGCTCCTCATCTCCCCATATCTGAATATGGCAGACCCTGCTTGTTCTTGATACTGTGAGCCCTGCAGAATTGCAGCCCGAGGACTAGGGGGTCTCAGGAGCCAGAACTTGGCCTGTGCTGGAGAAGCTATTTTTGGGCTTGGTGAAAGGCAAAGGTAAAGGGTACTAGTAAGTGGCAAAGAGTTGGGAGACCAAAGGGTGGAGGTGGACTTGTTCTCATTAAGACCTGTGGTAGCTCCTGGGGCTGGTTTTCTTATCTCCGTAACCAGTACCTGCTGTTGAGTGCCAGCACTGCCTCTCCTGGCCTGCATTTCCAGTCCTTGTTTCCCCTCCAGCCTGGCATTTCCTTGGAGACTGTGGTCATGTGAGTCGCACTCTGTGGTAGGGCACTGTCTCATTGACTCCCACACAAAACTTAAGGACTTCATGGTAGATATTAGGCTCCTAAAACCCAGACACGAACTGTTAAAATTTCATCTGGAGAGTAGAGAAAACATCTGGGAAGAACTAGATGAACAGCAGCCTTAGGTGTCCTAAACATGGTGATAACGATACTTTCAAGTTAAGTAGTGTGCATCAGCATTGTTATTTGAATCATATTTTTATGATATATTGAAAAGCCTTAATTCAGAAATGGAACAAAATGTTTTTAAAAACCTTAAAACTTAAAAAAATGAAACTCTTTTTTTCCAACCAGTCCTGGCTAAAACTTCTTTTCTCTATAAGTAAAATGGGATAATGCCTATTAATTGCTCTTAATGTTCTCATTTTGCCAGGGAAAATTCAAGCATGTCAGAGTTCCTTATACTTTACTTTTTTTATTAGACTGGATCATAAACTCTTTCCAGCAAATATTTCAGTTGTTATCTACAAGTTCTATCTCAATTTGGTTGTCTTGGCTTCATTGCTACTGTTACTCTTGCCCTCAAGTAGCGAGATATTTAGTGCACAGGAAATGCTGCCACTAATACTGCCTGAAAACAACCAAACTCCTTTCAAGTCAGCTCTGCTCTTACCTGGTTTATTAAAGTTATTAAAATGCTTTGAGTTTGTCACATGAAAGAATTATTGCTGTAAGAGTAAACGTGATCATTTGAACATCGGAACTAGAATAACTTAAGGCAAAGATTGATGTCTTGAATTTTTCTCATTAAACCACAATCAAGCAGAAATCAAGATATGTTAACTGCATGTGGTTATGCTATAAAAATAAGTGCTCTAAATGATTGGAAGAGGTACAGAAAAGTAACTGAGCAATTAATCATGTTGATCTGAGAGGGTAAGCTAAAGCAGTGTGAAAAAGCTTCTGATAATACTTCACTATATTGATAGAATTTGGGTTTCAAGGTTCAGTATTAAAAGTGAGGAAAGACTTGCCAAAGTCACCCTATCATTTAATTTCAATGGGGAAGTTGAATACTGTTTTTACTGCTTGTTCAGAAATGGGACATGTTTCAACCATGAGACCCAAATTATAAACACTGTTAGAATTAGTCATGTTGTTGAGTTTTTACATCTGAAGACAACAATCACTTTAAAATGAGGTTTCTCCTTGTGCATTATTTTTGGGAGCAAAACATCAGGTAAAGTGTTTAAATGAGTTGACCTTCACCATCCTTTTGCAGAATAACATTGTTAGAATTCTTTTTCTAGCTTTTAAATACCAGAGTGCTCATATGGTGATACCGGTTCTAAGAACTGATGTCCTGTATTTGTAAATATATGTTTTACCCCAGAAAGTTTAGTTCATCATTCCTGTTTTCCTCATTTATTTATTTTATAATTCAAGATAGGAGCAATTTAACTTTTAAAAATGGGTGTATTTATAATGATACAAATAGCATGCCGTTTCTGGACTATCAGTTGTAAATAAAAATAAAGATTACTCATAAGCAACATTCACAAACTGAACATTATCATTTTAAGTGAGTAGTTTTAAATTTAATGTAGTGCAGACTTGATAAGTAGAACATAGCCCAGCAGACATTTTTGCATTCTGTGTGCCTGTGTTTAGAGCTGTTTCAGGAAAATAGAGTATCTTTGGTAGACCGTCAGCCTACAATGAAATATTTGCAAAAAGACAGGAAAATTTGCCTTACGAGGTTAACAAAAGTGGGTGTGTAAGAAAAAAAATGTCTGTAAATGCAGGCTTATTAATCATTTTTCTGACAGTGTCCTGACAATAGCAACAATTAACTCTTCATGTTAGGATGATGCTTGATATCTAGATCATTCTCATATCTGTATTTTAATTTAGCTAATTGCAGAGTAGGCTGTTCTAGGCTATGTATTCTTGTTTCATTTTTACTTTGTTTACAAGTAGCTGCCCAGCAATCTAATTTGAAAGAGATAAGCAGTTCACTTGAAACAGTAATTACTCACAACATAGAATAGAAACTATGTGATTAAGAAATCATAACACATAATACCAGATAAACACATTTTTCCATACATTAGTTTTAGATATATATAATTCCAAACAAGATGAACTCTCTCTTTCCTTCAATATTTGCATGTATACCTTAAATTTCTTAACAAGTGCTCTCTTTCAAACCAGAGTTTACCAAATTATTTCCAGTCCGCTGGGATTCCGACGAAGTGATAAAACTTGCAGGTCTAGTTATTGCCTTGGCTAAAGGTGAAATGACTTCTTCGCTAAGGGACATCTCCTGCAGCTGCCAAATGCTGTAAGGGTGGATGGATAGTTCACTTGTGTTTGGGCAAAGGAGGGCCCACATTGACCAGATTCAATGGGATGACAAAAGTACATCACTTATTTGTAGAACTACCTGTTCGAACAGATACTGGAGATATCTCAGACCCCTGGAGGAATCTTTTCAAATGGACTTTGTAAGTGCTCTATTTTACAGTTTTATGGAGAGATCTTATCTTTTCACACATAACTGTGTGGAGAAAAATATGTGAGTGTTCCTGTATTCAGAGCTCGTTGTGCTTTTTGCCTTAGCACAGCTGCAATTCTAAGACATTTTCTTATATTGTGATTTAATCCAGAAACATAGCTACTCAACTCCTTCCCCCCCCCCCACTTTTTATTTGCAGTTGGTTATAATCCCATATGTGCCATGATTAATATATAACAGTAGGGATAAGCTGCTTAAGTAGAGATTTATTATGCTTATAACTCACTTCCCCCTCACAATCATATTAATAATAATAATAAATAAATTCAACTAATCTTGAAAAAATGCAAGAGTGATGTTTTAAAATAAGATACTGATCAACAGTAAACTACTGAAGTTAATCCTTTGCAATCCTTTATTTCAAAGTAATCTTTTTCTTTTTTTCATCTGTGAGGGATTTTGCTCTTATTTTGCTCGCCCATTCCATCTGCATAGGCCCAGCACCTACCTATAGCAATTAATGAGCAATAAGGCTGACTCCTGCTTTAAATTAGTTTTTGTTCATTGAAGACATATCTGTTAATCAGCCATAGGTCAACTCTTTGTAAAGAACAGAATATCTTCTCTCTTTTGCGCCAATTTAATCTAAGAGGACTCTAAATTAATCTTAGCTGGCTGCCATACACTGACGATGCCTCTTCTCTTTCCCCCACGCATTGTCATTCTGGCATACACACTGCTGTATGTATTTGCCTGTCAGGTACAACAAGGTCTTTAATTCATGATCCATAGGTGTCTACGGTACGTCACTTAAAACAGTTTTTCCTTTGTTGATTTAGCCAGTGTTGTGCTCATCTTAGAAACGGGGTAAGTAACTTTTCCAGTTAAATTTCATGTTGTTTTTGGACAGACAGGAAGACATTCAGAAGACAACTGCCACACTGATGGTTGTGTTAATTGCTACTCTGAATGCTCATGCTGTGACTCAAATGGAATCAGTTTGGGTCTACTTCTAATGAATAAGTGGGTTTAGGGTACAAGCTACTCTGTTTTTTCAAAGAAAAAATTTTTCTCAATTTCTGTTTCCTGTTTTCATTCAGTAAATAATTTATCATCTCACCCTTGTTTTGTTTTTTTTTTTAAAGAGAAAAGTAGTATATCTACTGTATTTGTATCTTTAGTTGGATTTTCCACACTTGGTCTACATTGTATATCATGTTCTGTTAAATCCCAGGGTGTAGATTGTGACTATAATATTTAATTCATAAGATGCTCATTATTTTATTGGAATTGTTTTCTTTGCATTTTTATGCAGTGTTCAAGTATATTATGAAAATGGCTCGTGTGACGTGCAAGTATGATTATTGTTTTTTTGGCATTACTTGCCTCTCTGTCCTGCATATGCAATTCAAACCAGCACATAATAAAATAGTTGTTTGATTTGCATTCTGAACTGCATTTGGCATCACTCGCTATGTTTGCAAATAGAGATCAGTTTGAAACACTGACAAGAAACAATCTGTCCTTTGGCATTAGAGTCCCTGGAGAAAACTGAGATGAGAATTCTCTCACTAGTTCCTAAGGTAGATTATCAAATTATACTTTACATGTTTTTAATATACATGTGGGCCATTACAGCTGGTATGTACGTAACTTGCTCCTGTTGGAAGGCACCCTGCCAAAGACGTGTGTGTGCAAACAGCTTTAATAACATTTAGAATTATTGTCATGTAATATGATTCTCAAGACAGTTTATTTTAAAGGAGGGACTATTTTTTTATGGTGCAAAAGAATTTCTCTGCCATACACCTCTTGAAATGTTGATGCATGTCAGGGAAAGCTTGGTTACAGCTTTAATATATGTTAACAGCTTCAGATGAGCAATGTGAAGAATCGGGGGATTAGCTGGTTCGTGCAGTATGAGAGTTTTTACCACCATGAAGGAGGCCCAAATGTCATGTGAAGCATTCACGAACTGTTCTGAAGACTGAAGCTCTCTTTCACAACAGCTTACATACAGCTTAGAAAACAGCCAAACAAGGTTCCCCATGTTTCCCACCCCACACAAATTGCAAATCTGTTCAGAAATGACAGCCTTTAGATACAGAGAAAGTCTGTGAAGCTACATGGCTTGCACAACTTCTAGCTCTTCTGAGATGACTGGTGATGATACCAGCGCTATGTCAAATGACTCATTATGTTCAGCTATCGTATTAGTTAAACAATTAGTTAATCTTAGCCAGTATTAACTAGTCTGAGGCTATCACATGCCTTTCATGAAGTCAGCAGTGCAATAACTTTGTCATTATTAAAGTGGAAATGGATTTGAACAGTAAACTTTGCATGAAAACCTTGTATTTCAGTCCTAGACCAAGAATGTCTTCAATTTACTTCAGTCTGTCTTCCATTAAGTTCTTCTTTCATATTCCATGCAGTGATGTGTAACTGAGCATGGGTTGATTAATGCTAGTGATATCACTCATCTTATTTTTAAAATGTTTACCTTACAAGTTACCTTGAGAAGCGAGGTCATATCATTAGGATAACATATTAGATGCTGAAGTGTAGCAAGAGGCCCACTACCAAACGTATAGTTCTTTACTCTGTTTCGAGTCTTGAATAACTATAGCAGGCAATTTTACAAATCTATGAAATATTCTTTAGCCTTTAGACATAAAGAAGTTGTGTTTTACTCATTTTCTGAATATGATACTGTTTTCCAGTTAGCCAGTGAGTTATGTATACATAGTTGCAGGTTTTTTTGCTGACAACTTTTCTAAAGATTTTAGGTGAATTATTTTTTACAAGACTGTCGTGTACTTTTATAAGGTAGCAAAAGATCAGGCTATTCTATATTATTAATAAAACCATCTTGGCAGTTGAGAAATATCAATTTGCTGTTTTGAACTAGATGTTCAAGATTAAGTGCAAGCGATACTGTTGCTACTCTGTTTTCAGGACTACACTTACAGTCTGATCATTGTTTTGTTTGGTGTGATACTCTACTGAATGAGCCTTCCTCTTGAAATGGGACACACTGTTATTATTCTTAACTTCCTCCAGCCTATATTGCTTTGCTCACTCCGTTCTTCACATTTATTTTTGTTCAAATGGTAAAAAAAAGTCTCTGCCTTCCTCTTTTGAGAGCCATGTTATTTGAGTCAGTGAGACAATAGGAAGGAATAGTTTTAAAAAAAAGAAAAATAAAAAGATAACTCGTCCATCTTTCTATACATTTAACAACTTCTGAAACATTCAGCTACATTTATTGACCTAAGAATATCTGTTTTGAAAGCTCACCTTAAATAGGTATGCTGCATATTATAATTTGCTGTTGAGGTTCAACACTGGGAAGGGTATATCCATGTTGAGATGGCTTGAGAAAAGGTCTGTGTGCAATTTCCTAAACTGCTTATGAGCCAAAATTTGTAATGTAAATCTGGATGTATAAATGCAAATTCATTTTAAAAATTGTACCTGGAAGGTTTTGAAAACTGAATCTGAAACAAAGAATTATGTAGATGCGCACAAGAAAGTTAAAACACTCTAATTACTCTAATTAGAGATGGTACTGTTAGCAAGACAATTATATTGCAAATGCAAAAAAAATCCTGCTGTAAAGAATATAATGCTTTTTTCGTCCAAATTCTATTTATTATAAGTGGCATATGAAGTGCATTGTGTTTTCAATTAATTTAAAATGCCATTTTAAAATTATTTCTGTTGAAAGTCCTGTGGGGAACAGACTTAACAGTAAATAGCAAACTGGATAGCCAGATACATGATTCTTCAATTAACTGGTAAGTACAAACCCCACAAAATGGAGCATGTTTCCTACCACTTGTTTTAGAAATTTACCATTACTGTCCACAATACAGTTAAGACTTTTATTGCTTAAAAGATTGTTTAATTTCAACATGGCACCTTCAGCTTTGCTACCATTTGTAATTAAATATTTAGTTGTGTAGTAAATTAAGCATGTCGTGATCTCTGCAAAGTGGTTCTCCATTTACTGCTGCATAAATGTTTTACAAGCTGCTGTATTGTTTCTAGTAAATTAATAATGAAGATTTAGTTTTTAACTGATTAATAATCTAATTTAGTATTTAGGAGGAATCTAATTTAGGACTGGAAACAAAATTGAGGTAAACATCTTTGGCAGTGATCCCAATTCTCTGACAAAGTCACCAAGTGATAAGGAAAAAATGAATCAGGGTGAAAGAAATTAAGAGGTTGGAACTTCTAGGAGAAGAAGTGTTTCCCTGTGAAAACTGAAAATGCTTTCTAAACTGCAGTGTACTTGCACTTGACTTCTCCTGTCATATTGCGAATCATCGGTACAAATTTTATACAGCAAATTATTAGGATTTTGTAAAATAAAGAAATACGAATTTGGCATCAGCAAAGAACTACCTAAACTATCTGGCTTAAAGCAAGTTTATCGTGACATTGTAGACATATTGTAATACTCCATACAATATTACTTCTATTTCTGGTGCTGACAGAACAATAGCAAGTCATAGAATCACAGAATGGTTTGGGTTGGAAGGGACCTTAAAGATCATCTAGTTCCAATCCCCCTGCCATGGGCAGGGACACCTTCCACTAGGCCAGGTTGCTCAAAACCCCGTCCAACCTGGCCTTGAACACTTCCAGGGAGTGGGCAGCCTCAACCTCTCTGGGCAACACGTTGCAGTGTCTCATCACCATCACACTAAAGAATTTCTTCCTAATATCTAATCTAAATCTACCCTCTTTCAGTTTAAAACCCTCACCCCTTGTCCTGTCACTACACTCCCTGATAAAGAGTCCCTCCCTGGAGGTCCCTTTTAAGTACTGGAAGGCCACTTAAGGTTTCCCTGGAGCTGTCTCTTCTCTAGGCTGAATAACCCCAACTCTCTCCGTCTGTCCTCACAGGAGAGGTGCTCCAGCCCCCTGATCATCTTCGTGGCCTCCTCTGGATTCGCTCAAGCAGGTCCATGTCCTTCGTACGCTGGGGGCTCCAGGGCTGTACAGCACTCCAGGTGGGGACACATGAGAGCAGAGTTGAGTGGGAGAATCACCTCCTTCGACCTGCTGGCCACGCTTCTTTTTATGCAGCCCAGGATACGGTTGGCTTTCTGGGCTGTGAGTACACATTACTGGTTCACAGTCACTTTTTCATCCACTGGTACCCCCAAGTCCTTCTCGGCCGGGCTGCTCTCCATCCACTCATTGCCCAGTCTGTATTTGTGCTTGAGATTGCCTTGACCCATATGCAGGACCTTGCACTTGGCCTTGTTGGACTTCATGAGGTTTACATGGGCCCACCTCTCAAGCCTGTCCACGTCCCTCTGGATGGCATATGCCTTCCCTCTAGCGTGTCAACCGCATCACACAGCTTGGTGTTATTGGCAAACTTGTTGAGGGTGCACTCGATCCCACTGTCCATGTCACCAACAAAGATGTTAAACAGCACCCATCCCAACACCGACCCCTGAGGAACAGCTTTGAGTGTGACCATCCAGCCAATTCCTTATCCACCGAGTGGTCCATCCATCAAATCCATGTCTCTCCATTTTAGAGACAAGGATGTCATGCAGGACAGTGTCAGATGCTTTGCACAAATCCAGGTAAATTATGTCAGTTGCTCTTCCCTTATCCACCAATGCGGTAACCCCATTGTAGAAGGACACAAAATTTGTCAGCCATGATTTTCCCTTAGTGAAACCATGTTGGCTGTCACCAATCACCTGCTTATTTTCCACGTGCCCTAGCATAGTTTCCAGGAGGATCTGCTCCATGATCTTGCCGGGCACAGAGGTGAGACTGACTGGCCTATAGTTCCCTGGGTCTTCCTTTTTCCCTTTTTAAAAATGGGGGTTTTGTTTCCCCTTTTCCCGTCAGTTGCAACTTCACTGGACTGTCACAACTTCTCACGTATGATGGATGGTGACTTAGTCACTTCATCCACCAGTTCCCTCAGGACACGCAGATGCATCTCATCAGGTCCCATGTACTTGTGCACCTTCGGGTTCCTTAGATGGTCTCAGATCTGATCTTCTGCAGTGGGCAGCTCTTCATTCATATGTAAGGAAATGTTCAAAAGTAGAATGGTTTAATTAAGGTGTTGTGAGGTGGGATGGAAAAGCTCAACACAACAAAATTAGTGTTGTGAATAGCTGTTCTGTCACAATTAGCTCTTGTGAAAATATGAGAATGAACAAGCTAGTGAAAACTTTGTGCATTTTAAGAAGTGGTGAAGTGGTTGTGGCTGAACAAGTTTAGCATCAAAGTAAGGTACAGTGTGCAGAGGATCAGAAACAGCTAATAAAGAGAGATGCCTCATATCTTGCTCTTTGTTCTACAACGTGAGGGCCTGCAGGTTGGGCTTGTGCAGCTTCTTGTTTGATCTGTGAGCCTCTTGTTTCATGCCTTCTCTAATGCTGTTTGGAGTGAACAGCTCTAGTTTTGCTATATGTGGCAGTATCTTCAATATGTAAAGGTCTGCCTTGAGGTAGTAACTGTAGTTAAAGTCACTTCATAGCTTCATTTGGTTGCCTTCTGATGTTGAGATGAAATTCTTCACCAAGAACAATTAGCAGTAACCATGCAGATTTTACCTGTTATATGTACCTTTTTTAATTTCATACTTTTCCAGGGCATCTTCTGTCAGTAATCCTCTTGCGTCAGTAGTCCTTTTCTGCTTTTAGGAAGTAGAGGTTTAATCCAAGAATGGAGATACTTATGTTTAATTTTGGGTGTGTATGTGAAATGTTATGGTTTCTGTTTTAGAGGATTCCCCTGGGTTCATCCTATAATCCTTTTTGGCCATTCTTCTATTACAATCTAATTTAAAGTCAAAATTTGGCTCTATCACAGATTTTCTGGTAAGAGTTACTTGAGTAGAAATACCGTGCTTTATCAAAGATCAGAACCTGTCCTCCTGTGTTTCTCTGTACAAATAGGTCATATTTGTTGAGTGGAGAGAAGATTATTTTAATTGACATAATTAACTTTTCTTGTGATTATTTTAGGCTTGAAAATGCATTTTGCTCTTTCCCAATTACAGCTTTTTCTCTGATAGAGCGAAACATGCTGTGTGTAATAATGAAGGTGGTTTTGGAAGGACTTAATGTATATAATTGGAAACTAAGATGAGGTAGTCTTCTACCAGCAGGAGGGTAGGAGAGCTGGGCTATATAATTGAAGTACAGTGTAATGGGATTACCTACAATTTTTAAACATTGCTTTCATTAAGGAAAATAATAAGCGTATTTATTAAATATAGTCTCTGCTTGGGACAATATTTGTTATTATGAAAAAGCTTTTGTAATTAAGCTTGGGTATAAAAATGTATTGAACATACTACATCAGTTTCTGGAAAATGCTTTTGTGCATAAAATTTTACTAAAATAGAAAGAGCTTTCACAGCAGAGGCAGTTAGCCAGATATTAGTATAGCTCACATCTAGCATTCACTGTAAATTTTTCTATGTGCCTTCAATATAGTCAAGGTCAAGTCAAAAGAAGATTCATAGTCAAATACACTTAAACATTTATCTTTATGAAAGCTTGTAATGATTCTGCTGTTTTTTATGGTTACACTTAGTGGAAATAAAGGCTCAATTTTTTTATAGAGTATTTTCTTTCTGAAGCTACAGAAGTATGATGTTTTAGGAATTATGGGATGAGTGTCTATGACCCAAATTTTGCAGGCGGACAGATAAAATTCTCCTAGGAGTCTTTCTTGTCCTTAAATATGCATCTGTGAAAATCTTCATAATATTAGAAAGCATTTTCAAACTGTTTAAGCATTTTAAATGTGATTGCTATGTTGGGGCTTGGGACATAATATGGTGATCCCTCTGGATGTTCTTTTATTTCTTTTCATTATCAGTTTCGAGGATTTCTTTTCAGAAAAGCACTAAATTAAAGTGTGTATCTTCTTTCCTTAATCAAAGCTTGTACAGAAAAGAACTGCCTTCAACAAGCGTTGCAAACCCTTCTAGATTTCTTTTAGGAGTTCTGCTATGGTGCTGCCTAGGACATGTTATTTATTGGGTCATAAGGTGTATCTTTATCTAAAGGATCTATATGGATAGGGATTTGCCTATACTGTGAGTATACATCTTAGAGTAAAAGTTTCTTCGATCATACCGTTTCTCTTAATTTAAAGAGAGAAGGCTGACAAGGATGCGTTAGTGTACATTAAGGCTAATGGATAATGAAATGCTAAAACAGAGAGAAAGAGAAAAAAGTTCCAAAAGTTCTGAGATGCCGCTGTTGTAATTTCGTTCTTTTTACTTTGAACAAGGTGAATATATGAAGGAAAGGACAAGAAAAGAAAACACAGAATAACAGTATGGATGAGGTTGGAAGGGACCCCTGGAGATCATCTAGTTCAACCTGGTGCTCAAAACAGGTTGCTGAGGACTGTGTCCACTCAAGTTTTTAATATCTCCAAGGATGGACACTCCACATCCTCTCTGTGCAACGTGTTCCAGTGTTTGACCACTCTCACAGTAAAAAAGCTGTCTTATGTTTAAGGAGAGTTTCCTGTATTTCAGTTTGTGCCTATTGCCTCTTGTCCTGTCAGTGAGAACTATTGAGAAGACTCTGGCTTTCCTCCTCCACTGAGGGTGTCTTCCTTGCTCCAGACTTTCCGATTTTTCTCAGGCATCTGGGATTCCTGAAGGCCAGCCTTACTAGTTAAGAGTGAGGTGAAGAAGGCATTGAGTACCTCAGCCATTACCATGTCCTGTATCACCAGGTCCCTTGCCCCAGTCAGCAATGGGAACACATTTTCCCTTGTCTACCTTTTGCTGCCGAAATACCCACAGAAAGCTTTCTTGTTGCATTTCATGTCCCTTGCCAGATTTATCTCTGAATTGCCTTTGGCTTTCCTAATGGCATCCCTGAATACTCAGACAGTGTCTACATATTCCACCCAGATCCCCTGTCCCTGCTTTCACCTCTTGTATGCTTCTTTTTTATATCTGAGTTTTGTTGGGTGTTCCTTTTTCATCCATGCAGGCCTTCTGCTACTCTTCCTTAACACGTCATTGGGATAGATCATTCTTGAGCTTGTGGGAGATGATCTTTGAAAAACAACCAGCTCTCCTGAACCCTTGTTCTATCCAGGACTGTATCCCATAGGATTCTTCCAAGCAGATCCCACAAAAAAATAGTCATAGGTTTGGCTTATGTGTGGTGCTCATTTTCAAGTATTTTATTACTAGAGGAAATTCAGGTCCAGTCTCGAAAATCATTTGCCATACCAAGAACTGACAGAATGATGCCAACTCATATAAATCTGTACAAGTTGTTCCTGAGGGAATGTATAAAAATGGAAAATCTAATCTTGCATACTAGGTAAAAATGTCAACCTTTAATCACAGCTCTACCTGACTTCTTCTCAGATGCAGATTTTTTTTTTTTCCTTTCCTTATTACTTCTAAGGATGATTATATCTCATGCAAGGAAAATCTTCTGGAAGCAGGAGGTGAAAGAGAAAATTCCAGAAGATTCCAAGAAAAAAGCTCATGTCATTTGTATGTATAAAAGAAGTCGTAGGACTTCAAGAAAGAGGGAAAAATATGATCTGGATTACATGGCTAAATACTAATTCAGTTTTAACTGTCCTAGCTGCTTTTGCCTCAGAATTGTCTTTTTGCCAGGACCTCTCACAAAGAGCCTTGCCTTTATGTCAGTATATTTGTGACTTAAGAGCAATTTGCAAAAACTGGCAGCGTTGTATTGCCCTCCCTTTTCCCAGGTGGAGGGTTGTTCAGCATTTTCCGTCCCAGCTTTCAGCAAGTTCTCCATTATCTTGTGCTTGCTAGTGACATTCCCATGCATCTCTGAAAAGTTTCTTTTACTCCCCTGACACATTCCTTCCTTTCATTATCCTCACATAAATTTGGCCAGTTAGACCACATAGTATAAGTTTCCTATTTTTTCTTGTAACTGTGGCATGCTGAAGTAACTTCAGACTCCAATACTGACAACAGAGTGAAGGAGCTTTTTCCTCTGTTGAAGAGTGTGGGGATGTTCAAGCCCATAATATAATGAAGAAAAATGCTATCTTGATTATGGCAAAATTAATGAATTGTTAAATTTTTATGGTTTTTTTGAGACACGTTAAAAGCAAGAAAATACAGTATTGTTGAGAAGAAAATATAGAGTTTATTTGGGGTTGAAACAGACTTAATGAGGGTAATAGTTCCATAATTACTTCTCTTTTCTGCCATAGTCATGATGTTGAAGGCCCAACGATTTTTGATTAGATTAAGTGTCTCAGAAGACAGACCATGAAGATGTCTTGCAGATGCCTGACCATTGTTTACCCGGTTCATCCCTCCATCCTTCCATTCCTGATAATGAAACTCTCCATTCTGGCAGTTCATTGGCCGTGATTAAAACACCTACTCCCCCCTCAAAAAACAGAATTTATAATATTTTTCAATCATTTTAACAATTAACCCAATTTTGGGGGTCAGATTCTGACTTTACCAGGAACTTTAGAGACCACTTACTGCAGTTTTACTTTTCTCCAACTTGAAGACTTTATTTCACACAACAGGCTGAATTGGATGACTTTTGGCTTTGTGATGTAGGCACCAGTTTTCAACAAGTTGCTGAGTCTGAAGAGTTTAAATGTGTGACATGAAGGAAGATCAGATGTTATCAGTAACCAGGGTGAGAAAATCCACTCACTGACAAAATTGTTTTTTTCTAGAAATCTCATATATTAAAGATAATGAAGAGCTGGAATTGAATGAGAAGCTGACAAGAGAGGGAATAAGAGAACACAGAATCAAACTCACTTGATTGCTTCTTTGGATGTGGAGTTTGGTTTTTAAATCTTCCTTCTTCAGTCTGACAGGGCATTATGTTCATGGTTGAAAAGTATGACTGCCACTTGGCCAGATAGTCTCCCCTGGTTTGGAAGAAGTGTGTTTAGAGAGTGCAAAGTGGGTTTCATGGTGAAATGCTTCGTTTACAGGTAATATTTCTGACTCCTGTGAGAGCTGAATTAAAATGAGTAAAGTAAAGACAAGAGTTCAGCTTTGGAATCGTGCCAGGTAATTGCAATAAAATAGATTAGGACCTAAGAAGAAGACAAAAAAGTCCACTATAGATGCCAACTGAAAGAATAGAAGGAGCAAAATATAATCAAGGGATATTATACAGAAAAAAAAAGGGAGAAAGGGCAAGAACGTTGGAGCATGAACAACCACAGAAGTGGCAAATGCAGGCAGTCACTAAGCGAAACTGGAAATCTGTAAGGTAGGATATAAATGCATGAAAACATTTGTGAGAATAAAAATACTGTGTAAATGCCCTTATATTTAAAATATTGGAGGTAGTTAGTAAACTGAGAAAAAGTAAGATCAGCAAAATAAAGGGGTCAGAACTCCCAACCTGGGAAGAGCCACATCGGACATGTCAGAGAGGAAAGTGAGATGCTGAGAAAGCACAGCAGGATTATGGTTTTTGGAGCTGCCATATGCAATTTCAAATAAAGGACCTGTCAATTCTTGTCTTAAAATGTTTTCTTAAATTTTTAGATTATGATATTAGTTATATGTTTTCATTACTTCTTAATACTTGTTTTCCCAAATATTTTTAAAATGTCTAAAGAAAAACTTGTAGCCTTAAGGAGAAAAATATACACTATAGTAAAATTATATGTAATGATAAGTAATTTTCATGAGTTATGGATAACAAAATTACAGGATTAAATAGTACTTCATCATATATGACAGAATCAGAAACCCCAGTTAGTGAAAGATAAGTTTCAATAGTTATATGACTTTCCTGATTGTTCCACCTTTCCTTTGATTTTCTGAGTAGATTTAAGTGCTTTGGACTAGTTTTGCTCATCATTTAATGGAACGAGTGTGGTAGAGAGGCTAAGTGATCTTGTTACGAATGCAGAATATGAGCCTTGAGCTGAGCCTGTGCCAAAAGTTGCACCCAGTTTGCTGAAATGTTGATGGGTAACTATTCATTTAGGCTGGGCTGTTAAGGACAGAACAGACCATTGCAAAGACATACTCATGAGTACTTCTGGCAATAGATGCTGGCCTTCCTTAGTCACATGAGGTTGCTAGTTGGGGAAAAGATCTTTGATGGTTAGTTATTTTGCAGCTTATTTGTCACTAGAGACTGTGATTAAAAGGCAGCTATACTTTCAACGTGACCATTTACCAGATTAGCATAGTGCTCAGTAAGCAAGGTTATAATGACTGTAAATTGCCATGTGTTTCAGCTAGTTCCATATTCTGATTTGCAAGCATCTTCAGCAAACCACTCTTCCATTAGAAAATATCTCCTGGTAATAGGTTTGATTAATTTTTTTATTGATTTTTTCTTTAATATTTCAAAAATAATTTATTCAGGCTACTGCTCTGTTGTTGGAAGCATCCTCAAGTGACATCATGCTGTAGCTGCTGTGAGGATCTCTCTGCCATTCACAAAACTTGTGTTTAATTTTGTCTTGGAACAAAAACACATTTTTGAAAAGATGTATTTTGGCAGATGGGAATGCTGTGGAGCCAGCTGCATTGAGCAGCAGGATGCCATGCAAGTAAGTAGCTGAATAGTGCATGCTTATGCAGGTATGCAAGTGGAGTCAGCTGATGAGGACAAGTCAGTCTGACCAAATCTGGTATGCTGCTGCTAGCTTGAGACTCCCAGGCTCCAAGAGTACCTGTTTGCCGACAAAGCTTCCTCTTCTGTGTGCAACATAAGTAGTAAGAAGTTATTTCTAAAGGAAAAGTTTGACAGCTAGATAATATTTAGGCGTGTTCATATCCTAAAAAATTAAGTCTGGGGATTTTCATTACATTTTAGTTGTGTTCCAGCACTGATAAACCACATTTCTGAAATGTTATCCAGAACATATAGGATGTTGACTGCCTATTGATATTTTCTTATAGAATAATTTACTACCATTCAAGAATAAACTAGGATAGAATAGCATAGAATAGAGTATTTCAGTTGGAAGGGACCTACAATCATCATCTAGTCCAACTGCCTGACCAGTTCAGGGCTAACCAAAAATTAAACCATGTTATGAAGGGCATTGTCCAAATGGTCTTAAACACTGACAGGCTTGGGGCATCAACCACCTTTCTAGGAAGCCTGTTCCAGTGTTTGAGCACCCTCTCAGTAAATAAATGCTTCATAATGTCCAGTTTAAATCTCCCCTGGTGCAGCTTTGAACCATTCCCATGTGTCCTGTCACTGGATACCAGGGAGAAGAATTCAGCAGTAATAGTTTGATCATCCCCTCCAGTCACCCAATTCTGATTTTATGGTATTGGACCAATAACATTGTAAAATTCTTTTAATAACCTTACTTGGTAGCTTCAAAATTGAGTAAAAATCTTGAGTGTCTGTTTTTTAGGGTATTATCCTAAAACACCGAAGTATTGACTTTTCAGGAAGACAGATCCTTTGATGTCTTTTACAAGATACTTTGCATTACAAAAAATAAAAGCCAAAAGATTTAACCCCTATTGGAGCAGATCAGGCTAAGTCAGATTTACAACCTCTGATGTGAAAAGGAAGGGGAAGTGCAACTTTTTTTGTTTGAGTTCTTGTATGATGACAATCTGTGTTATAAACACTGCTTGGAGAATCTTTTCTAGTAGTGCTTTGTGAACCTATGAACCTTTATGCATCTTTATCTCCTTCTTATAGTTGTTATGCGTCTTCCACCATGGTAGTATTTTTCACTGAATTACCATAGAGATTTGCTGAGGCTGTCCCAAACTTCCTGTGATTTTTGTCTTCCCAGACTGCCTAGATTCTTTTTTCCCTTGTTCTTAAAACCATGTTTCATATTATACATAGCAGGCATTTTGGTTTTGCAAATATTAGGATATTCATTCAGTCTTGAAACACACTAAAAATATGGTAAGTTGAATGCTGCTGTCTTACTGTGATTAATCAAGTTTCAATAAGGAAGACTTGGCATCAAGCTGTTTTCTGTAATTGCTAATAAGAAAAGCATTATCACCAGTACCAAATCATAAGTAGATGGATTACTATTGTTATACAGTTAAGTTGTGAGCAAAACCTAAGTTTGTTTAACTGATACTACAATATTTCAAATATGTTAAAGACAGTTACCATTGGATGTCTGTCTTTAATGTGTAGGCACATTTTTCGTAAATTATTGCACAGAGGTAAAAATAAATCCATGACATGGATCATTCATCACTCATAATTTTATTCATACTGTCACCATTTAAACTTTCTCTTTGCAGAGCAGATAATAGGCAATCAGTCAGTAATTTAGGATGGCTTCTGTCCTGAATGATCAAAATTTCACATAAATGTTTAAGACTTTTTTCTTTAAAAAAACCCCAAACTTGTGAAATGTAAATTTTCCCATCTCTTGGATAACAAAAACTGAAATATATGGGACTCAGAGTAAATCTTAATAAAAAAATCCAAATCTAAAGTTGTTCAATACGGTATTACTGTTTACTAGGCAAATATTATAATGTGGATTGCTAACAAGAAAACTCAGAAATAAAAAGAATATATATATAAAAATACTCAAATCTCATTCAGGTTCTTTTTTCATTCAAGTTTCTTGTTAAATTCAATTTCCCTATGAAGATCACATAAAAAAAAGTCCACTTAGTTACTGAGTTTAACAAACAGACTTTATTGAATTTAATCTGGGAAATAGTTGTCAACATGCAATGCATATGTGCTGGTAGATGTGAAATGACAAAGCCCAACATGTGCTAAAAGGCTTAACATGCTGTTTGCACAGAGTGAGAGAAAGACACTAAGGATATTTGGCAATATTAGTCACACTAAATTACTCTATGCGTAGGCTTCCCTTTATAATCTGTATAATCAAAAATTTGCGAGATACAAATTTCTCTGCATGTGTGGTTTTGGTACAGAACACAAGAAGCTCAAAATTCGTATTTGTAAACTTGACATACCCTGGAGAGGCAATTGGTGAATGAGGACATCTTTGTTTTGTTCCAACTTCCTCTCTAGGTTCTCCTCTTCCATTTCCTCTTTCACTTCTGAGTTGCAGTCTAGGCTGCCAGCTCTTCACAGCTGGAAGTTGTTTTTTTTGTCTGCACTTTTTGTACTGTGGGTCCTCATGGTCTGTTGGATGACTACACCTGCAGCTCTGAGTGATTACAGATGGAATATGAATTAGGGTAAAAACACCTTCATGTCATAAATAGCCATACTTTATTTAACTAGTTTGGTTTAATATTCTATGGTCACAGGAGAAAAATGTTTCATGCATGCATGCTGGTTTGCTAAAATCTGCATAGTTTAATTTTTAGCCACGGACGGCAGCATATTCTGAGGTCTGGGTTCATCTCACTCAGCCTTAATGTAGGAGCACAGTCACATTGCCCCAGTCAGTGGAGAAGGTTACATTCATACATATGCTGAATTGCTCCCTGGAAATGATTTATTCACCATATGGGGAGACTAAGTTGACTAGGCTTCTAACATAGGCAAATAAAATTAGCTGAAATCTGTCCAGGTCCTACTGTAGACATCTACTCCTCTTTCACCTCTTTTCTCTTCCTCCCTCACAAAGATGAGACTGCTGTAGGGAACACTGTGATCCTCTGTAGTGTTTGGCATAACGCCTGCTGAGCAAACTTCCACCCTTCATGAAGGTTTCCTTTCTGAAGCCTTCTATAAAATCACACAGTACTTCTAAGTGCCTGTATGACTAGTCCTAACATATGTGCGGTAGTAGATCTTTGTGGTGAATAATGGGAACAAACTCTGGATTTCCTGGGGAACAAACCTTATGTCAGTAGTTTTCTCACTGCCTTTTCCTAAAATTAGGCAAGGAAAACCCAGCAACTGGTTGGCAGAAAGTCAAAATGCCAATAGAAAATGAGTTAACACTAGTAAAAAGTGCATATGGACATCTTGAATATGATGCTGCATTTCCTATAGTATCCACAGTAGATGAACTCAGAAAAAAATTATATTTTGAATTTCAAATTGAGTAAGGTCGTAAACCTCAGCCACTGCATTCAGTGCTTCTTCAGCAGTTCAGAAATAGGAATCATAATTAGTAGTGAGCTATGCATCTGTGTTTAATGCAAAATTTATTCCACGTCTTAGATGGATATGTATGACTGAACTATTGATTTTAATTGTATCTGTCAGAATTTAGCTGCTCATTCACACATGCGATATACCTTCATCATTTGTAGGCAGGCACATGCCTCTTTAAGACTTGTTTCCTATGTGGATAATATACTGCAGTTCCCTGGAGACCTTATATGCATATCACAAAAGCCAGCACAAACAGCAGGCTTGCTAATACCAAAAGAAGTGATTAATATTAATTCCTATACCCCACTTTTGTCAAAGGTTTTGGAATCAGCATTTTTTTGTGTCCTGAGAGAACACAAAATAGGAATACAAATTCTAGGATGCCTATGTAGCAGTCTACTTTTATGTCACAGGTTGCTATTTTTTAACTTGCTTGCATAATAAAAATGGTACATCAACAGGGTTTCTTTCCCCCTCTTGTTTTACTCTAAACAGTTTTTCCCCATGTTTTTTCTTTAATTTAAGAAGGAAAAAAAAAAAGTATGTGGCATTACACAGTCACTAGAGATAAGTTATAATAGCTATTACAGTACTTTTAAAATATATATTACAGGTAATCAACAAAAATATTCTCCTGAACACACTTTTATATAAAAACTAATCATGTGCCAAGACCCTCTCATTTCCCATCTCCTTTATTGTATTGTTTCCTTTTTCTGTAGTTGGAAATGTCATCAGCTTATGAGTGAGATGAAAAAAGATGATGTGTACTTGGTACTTGATAATAAAGGGTTTGTACTTCTGTAGAAGCTTTTCAAGAGCTAATTAGAACAAAGCTGATCTTTACTAAAAATAACCTCTTTAAATGTTCCCATGAAAAGTTAAGTTATACTTACTACTGACCATCTGAGTAGCACAAATGTAGTTTAAAATAAGGATTTATTGTAATTATGATTTTATAAATAAATAAGTTATGTTCTCCTGTCTCAAAACCGATAATATATAGTTTTCCGCTTGTCAATGGTTGATCTTCTAAGCTTAGTATAAATGGCAGGATCAACAACAGTGGAAACACTAGAATTTGTTCCAGTGAGGATCTGGATTTCTTCTAAATATTTATGACTAGTGATTTAAAAAAAAGAAAAAAAAAAATTTAGTTATTTGGAATTCTTTTTTCTTTTTATAAACTCCTGAAATGTCTACTAAAACAGTTTTATATCCATTTATGATTGTGTTTAGCTTTTGACATCTGGAAACAACAGTGCTATACCCTTCAGACTTATCCTAGTTCTTCTTTATTTAAATGTTATTTTCCAGGACGTTTTCACTAACGGAATTTTTCAGATACATTTCTGTTTCTATAATATGGTATCTTTTAGCAATTAATTTGAAGGAAAAAAAATAAAGCCTGTGAGGAATTGCATTTATCTTACGTGAATAAAACTGCTTCTGACTTTTGAGTTGAAAAACTTGGTCCTCAGTCCAAATCATTCTTCCAAGCAGTTCATTGGTGAGCTGAAATCTACTTTTTAGGTGCTATTCTAGCAGTGACTGACTTGTCTGATATATCTACTGATACTGCTTTTCTCATTAATCTCTGTTAAAAAGATCAAGTAGTATGTGTGCCATGATCATGGACTACTTTTCATATAGATGAGTTCTGTAAGGTATCTGATAAAAAGTACTTCAAAACACTATGTAAATTTGAATTAATTCATTTAAAACATGTACAAAATTTAAGAAATACCATGTGATCATTAAATAAAAGTAAAAAAGCAATGCTTCAATGCATACTGAGTTTCAGTCAATATTGGATCCTGAATTCTTAAATGCTCAGTTGTAAGACAGCTGTACTATTATAAGGGAAAATCCTTGATTCTACTCTGTCTCAGTTGTGAATTAGTCCCACTGCAAGCCAGTTTCTTAGTTGAAGATCTCTGTGTTGGTAATAGCTGCCAAGATAGCTCAAAGTACACACTGGTGACTTTAAGTTCACAGAGGCTTTTCTGAGAATTATGTGGGCATAGAGAATGGAGATTTAACTTCTAGAATAAGGCTGGACTTGTTAGCAGTTAAAGCAAACTTTTCATGCATGGTAATGGAATAAATAAGGAAATTGAAAAGGGGGGATGAATGGTGAATAAGAACATAATTTTTACTGTTTTTTTCCCTAAAATATAAACATACTAAATTATTCAGACTATAATAAGGGGAGGTAGCATATGAAATTGTATCTCTAAATCCATCCATACTATAGTTGTGTGGAAGATATAAAAGCTGAAAGCCAAACCCATTAAAACAGTATACTGAATACATTGGAATATTTGTTAATCTATGGATTTAGTTTACATTCTTTAGTTCTTTTTCTTCCTAGTGTTACATAGAAGAAAAAAAGCACTGCAGAGGTTTTTGTAGAGCACTTGCATTACAGCATCAATACAAACAGCTTCATTTTGCATGGTTCAAAATAGATTCAGTCAACTGACAACCTGTACTTTCCAGATTATTCATATATTTAGGGTAATGAATAGGTGGTAAACTGTTCAGGTAATGTAATGTCAACTTGTTGACTGAGATATTCTGTAGTCTCTACTGGACTGTTGCCAGACTTTTTTGTCCCAGACATGGAGCCTGAAGGGAAACTTTGACTACTACTGGAAATTTTGTGTCCTAATGACATAGTGCAGGACTGTATATAGTATATAAGTCTCCTTCCTGGCCTGGTACAGTGGAAAGTCACTGTCACATTTGCAAACCCCTGTCATAAAATCTGTTTTGAGCACTGCATAGTTTCAAATTACCTGTGAACTTTCATTGTAATCTAGCTGCATTTTAGCCTTTCCTTATTTTCACATTCCTTTCATAAACATTTTTATTTTGGTTTTGCTGTAGAAACAGAATTTAAGGAAGAGAAAATATGCCTGACAGTTTATTGCCATTATTAGAAGAATATGACTTTTTGATAGTCAGTACACCACCTAAATGAATATAACTTTGCCTTATGTCTGCTTAGTATATTTTCCTCTTGATTCTTGATCTCATAAGAACTCCCCAAATCATTACAATAGCATTCTCTGATCATGGCTACATATGTTGGGGTTGGAAATATATTTACCATGGTGTCCAGCCCGTGCTGCAAAACCAAGGAGTGATTCTTAAGTCGGTACAACATAACATTTCTGTGGTGCTGAAGGTTGCCTTCCTGACCATACTTGTCACTTGTTTGTCAGAGTCCTGTGATGTCCTTCTTTCTCCTCTGAGAGACCCAGAATATTTTTAAATGTTATATTTTTTCACTGGCTACTTCTGTTACTCTTACAGTTAAGATTTCTGAAAGTATTGTTCTTCAGAACTTCTTGTCAATATCTAAAATTTCACTGAATTTGTAAGCCAGGGTTTTAGGTTATGACTCTTGTCCAAATCACTTGGTGAAATATCAGAAAGAGGAGTCAGAAGTTTAATCTTAAACAATAAAATAATATTTTTAATTATTTTTTCCATAAATGGATAACACAAGCTGTTGAGGTTCCTTGTTTTACCTGAGAAATGTTGTGCTTCTATTACAAAATCTTGAGTGGAGAGCATAGGAGACAGTTGCAAAGTATTCAACTTTAAAATACTCTCAATTGAAGTTTAAAATGTAAGTGAATCACAGGAGTGGTTTTCAGGCGCTCTTATTCACCTTTAATTCATTCAGAAGTTTTTATGTGGTTTAATTAAAAAGGGGATACTTAAAGTAGTTTAGGATTCCTTTTTTAATGAATGGATTACTATTCTCTAGCATGTAATAGAACATTATCTAATCTAGAACAGGTTGTCTAATCTAGAACAGATCAACTTGGTTTTGGTGTTTATAACAGCTCAGATAGTCTTTGCCCAGACTGATTCTACAAATACTTATTCCCAAATGCAGGTTTTGCTATTGAGAACAAGTGAGGAGGTAAATGATTTAGGGGACTGGGCCAGATGCCTCAAATACAGCAGATGAGATACAGGTTGAACCCAGGAAGATGTATGAACTGAACATATTTCCACTAAGAATATGTGTGCCTAAGAGAATTTTTCCTTTTTACTCATGTTCTGATCTCTCCCTAACATCCTATAATAAATACATAGCTGGAAAGGAAAAGGTGGACAGACTTTGTTATCATTTAGTGCTTGTGTGTGTTAGAGTTGAAATGTGGTGGACTCCTAAGCAGAAAATACTAAGTTTTTGCCTTCCCATTCTACTGAATCCTCCTAAATCCTTTATGCTCAGAAATGTTACTTTCTATAGTGCCTTACATACTTGCCTTTGCATTAACCTGCGTCCAAAGAGAGAAATGTCATAAATTGATATTTAAGTTGTAACTCTAACGGTATTCACTGTCTCTAGATTACTGGGAGGAGACATGGGAAATTTCCTCATAACCTTGTGAAGAAACCTCACCTCCATCAGAAGGCTGCCTTGCTATGGTTGTCTTTTTGAGACAAGAGCCTATTTCCCCACCTTGCCTTTTTACTCTGTACTTGTTTGTGTCTAAGGACTTGTATTAAGTGCTGCTAAAATAAATTTATTAAAGTGATATTCTACTGCACTAATGGTGAAAGTTAACTTTCACTGCTCCCTGAAGGGGAAAGCATATCAGTAATTGAGGCGTTCCCCTTGCTGTTCTGTGAACCTTGCGGTGATGTATGAAAGATGTATTGAATTATTCAGTGTCCCTTGTTAGTTAGGTTTCTCCTTGGATTCTCTGTGTAGCTGATGTCATTTGTGGAGGTGAGATTTTTTATTGTGTGAATAGGGCCCAGATTTGTGAAAAATATCTCCCTTTTTAATTTTTGTTATGTCTGAGAGGTAGCATTTAGTTGCTGACATTTTCTATTTGTCTACATTTTAGGATATGAAATGTTTGGAAAACTTCAGAAAATTAATATTAGTTTGTTTTTTAAACTTCCTGACAGAAAATACTTACAGAGCATTGCAATAATGCTGATGCTTGCAGTCAGGGTAATTTAGTGCTGAGATCACAGAGAATGCTTAACAGGATAAGCATTCTCATTCTGTTTTATTTAAAATGACCTCTACATGTAGTTACACCTATTCCTGAAATTCTGCTTATTTACATTTCACATTTGAATGAACATCCATAAAGACAACCTTTCATAAAAGCAAAATGCATGTACATACAAACCTGGAGTTTTTATTTAAAAGTCTTTTCTAGAATTACCAGATTTCTCTTAGTTTGGTTAATCATAAATTACTACCAAAAAAAAAGATATTTTATATTAGTTACTTAATCCCTCAGCTATCTACGAGCAAGAGCACCGATTGCACCAGCACAGGTGTGCTGTCTGCAAGTGCTGTAGGACAAGCTGTAAGAACAGCCCATTCTGTCATAAGAGTATTTCATTATATAAACGTCTTGAAAAAGCCTGTCATTTCTGTGAATATGATCTAGTTAGATTTTTATTAGTCCTTCAACTTTGAATTCCACATCCCACAGGCCAATGAATTCTCTTTTTAACTTTAAATAGCTACGTAGTATTTATATCAGAGATTCACAGAATCACAGAATAGTCTAGGTAGAAAAAGACATTGAAGATCATCCAGTCCAACCATTAACCTAGCACTGACAGTTCCCAACTACACCATATCCCTCAGCGCTAAGTCAACCCGACTCTTAAACACCTCCAGGGATGGGGACTCCACCACCTCCCTGGGCAGCCCATTCCAACGCCTAACAACCCCTTCTGTAAAGAAATACTTCCTAATATCTAGTCTAAACCTTCCCTGGTTCAACTTGAGGCCATTCCCTCTTGTCCTGTCGCTTATTACTTGGTTAAAGAGGCTCATCCCCAGCTCTCTGCAACCTCCCTTCAGGTAGCTGTAGAGGGCGATGGGGTCTCCCCTCGGCCTCCTCTTCTCCAGACTAAACAACCCCAGTTCCCTCAGCTGCTCCTCCTACGACATGTGCTCCAGACCCTGCACCAGCTTCGTTGCCCTTCTCTGGACACGCTCAAGTAATTCAATGTCCTTTTTGGAGTGAGGGGCCCAAAACTGAACACAGTATTTGAGGTGCGGCCTCACCAGTGCCGAGTACAGGGGCAAGATCACTTCCCTGTCCCTGCTGGCCACGCTATTTCTGATACAAGCCAGGATGCCATTGGCCTTCTTGGCCACCTGGGCACACTGCTGGCTCCTGTTCAGCTGGCTGTCAATCAACACCCCCAGGTCCCTCTCTGACTGGCAGCTCTCCAGCCACTCCTCCCCAAGCCTGTAGCGTTGCTGGGGGTTGTTGTGGCCCAAGTGCAGCACCCGGCATTTGGCCTTATTGAAGCTCATACAGCTGGCCTTAGCCCATCGCTCCAGCCTGTCCAGATCTCTCTGCAGAGCCTCCCTACCCTTGAGCAGATCAACATTCCCACCCAACTTGGTGTCATCTGCAAACTTACTGTGGGTGCACTCGATCCCCTCATCTAGGTCATCAATAAAGATGTTAAACAGGAGTGGCCCCAAAACCGAGCCCCAGGGGACACCACTCGTGACCAGCCGCCAGCTGGATTTAACTCCATTCACCACAACTCTTTGGGCCCAGCCATCCAGATTACATTAAAAATGTTGTTATTTTCTAATATTGTCAGTCAGTACCAGTCCCATGAAGGTGAACAGCAATATGCCCTCAAATTTATACTGAGCAACAGGGAATGTACAGTTACTTTTGACATTATTTGTCGCCTTGCTTGTTGCTGATCTCATCACAGACAGAGTGAATGTATTTTCTTGCTTTGTCAAGGAAGGAAGATGTGATCATATGCTTACAGACCTTGAAGTAAAGAACCGTGTAGGGACACTTTGTTCATCTTTCAAAAATGCAGAAAACATCCCTCTGTATACTGAGACATTTTTCACTTCTGTGTAGTTTTTGGAGCACCTGGAGGACAAGGGCAGCTGCACTAGTATGGCTGATCCACTGGAATACATGGCAGAGAGGGACAAATTTTACCCTTAGACCTACTCCGGTATCTCCTTAGAAGACAAGAAATCACGCTGATCTGAAAGCTGAATGTTTCCCAGATGAGGAAAAAAACCACTTTTGCGTCTCGGTAGACAAAAATATTTCTTGCAGTATAATTGAGCGTATTCATCAGTTCATACAAGATTGTTATAATTGAAAGTCTTAACTCTAGCTTTGCAAGGTCACCTTGGTCCCTAATGGAGAATTGCAGTGAAAGCCAAGAGACTGAAACATGATTCCCAGATTCTGCCACTGACCTGCTTTTGCAAATGATCTCACATTTTTCTTTACTTCTCTTTTTCATATGTGTGTGGGTATTTTACTGTACACTCTCTTGAAGGTAGGAATTGTTTTAATGCACTATCTCCAGACTTGGTTTGGACTCCTATTCTCTCTGAAGCATCAAATGAGAATAAAAAGGAGAAGATTCTGACATGTGAGGAGCTGTTTGCATTTTCTGTTAATGGTCAATAGAAAAACGTTTGTGAAACAGAAAAATGCATAATATACACCAAGTTGGGTAAAAATCTCAGCTGGGGTTCAAAGATAAGTTCTCCTCAAGTAAATGCTGTATTCAGTATTAACATTTTGTAATAGCTGACACTGGCAGTCTGATTTTACTATTCTTTTTTAACATTAAATAGCATATTTTTTTAACATTGTACATCTTGTTATTACAAGCTTTATTACATTCCTAGTGAACTTTCTGCCCAGTTCATGGCTCCATCTAGAGCGATGATTGAGCTTTATTGACATGGTAATAACATGAAGTTGATGTGGAGAGCTGTAGGTGTCCCACACCTACTGATACAAGCGCAAATTGTTTAACTAATGCCCTACATGCAAGGTTGAGTGTGTCCCTCCAGACTTTGGGAACTTGCTAGAACAAATTCTGTATCAAACCCTTTTCATTCTTGCATGGTAAAACAATTCATGATACAAGAGATGTGTGGAAATTCAAAGCTTGAAGAAATCCTTTGATATTTTTGTATAATCAAGCAGAAAAGGAACAGAGCTTTTGGGGCAAAAGGTAATAGAAAACCCAAAACATATGCACATACTTTTCAACCTAAGAAAATACAAGTTGAAGCTACCCTTTATCTGGAGAGATGTAAATGAAGTTCGGAACAAAAATGCAGCTGTTCCATTGTATAAATGTCTCTCTACAAGTCTGACTATCATACTAATAAGATTTTAATCTGCAATCCTCATAAAAAAGTGAGGGCAAACTGTTATTAAGGCTCGTTCCATGTGAGATGGCGGCATGGACCTCGTTCAGTAATTCACAACCTCTCTCATACATGCTGCTTTTTATTTACCAGGGAACTATCATGACTGTTTTTCCCTTTGGCAGTAGGGTTACAGCTTCTGGTACCTGCCTGACATCGGCATTTTGGATCTTTGTACTAGAGGAAAGATGTGTTCCAAAACCTTCCAGTACTGTAACTGCAACTCAATTCTGCTGGGCAGCTTTACAGGAGCCAGGTGCTACTGCAATAAAAAAAGGACTCTGTAAATTACAGGCTATTTTTATGAAAGTAGAAAGTCGATTTCAAATGTTTCTGTGTCTCAAAGTCCTGAGGCTGCAGAGAGCATACTACAATATAATATTGCCATTTATAATGGAAATACAGGAAAACAATTTTTAAGAAATTATGACTTCCTTCCGTGGACTTGTCCATTTATTCTTTTCTGAGAGATCCTGATTCAAGCTAAAGTAAGCTTTTTTGAATTAAATATCATGATGTAATCTACCAACACAAGTTTATAGGCATTTTATAGCAAGTATGTTTGATTACAAATTTTTTTCTTAATTCATCCTGCATGCCTAAGAATATCTTGAAATCAGAAGGCATTTTATTATTTGTAGTCTTTTATGAAACACCTTGGTTTAAAGATACACATTATGACAATTAACTCATCTCCATTTTGTAAAGCAGCTGTGTTAGCTGCAGACCTCTTGTACTTTCCATTTTGCTCTTACTCTTGCAGCTGTGGAAAATAGAGGAACTCTCCAATTCTTACTTCTCCAATCTGGATTTATACTTGTGGACATACTCAAAAACATATGTATATGACTATTTGTGCATAGGTAGCTCAATACAGAAAATTATCCAAAAACTTGCAATTTTAATAATGTTACCATTTTAAACACAATCTCTTGTAAACAGATGAAGGAAGTAAGACAGAAGATGTAGGATTTGAATACTTAGAGTTGGCATTTCATTTCAAATTAGAATTTCTGTGTAAGATTGCTTTGTTAGGAGACTGATATACTTAGTAAATCAAAGGAACTTTTGAAGCATGATTTGACATGAAGAGCAATGTGTTAATATTCAGATTTCACAAAGCACAAAAATGTCAGTTATCAAAATGGTGTTGATTATATTTCACAGCTGCTTATGCTGATTCCACTGAAAAGAGTTGTGGGAAATTATTCCAAAGGATAAAACTGGCTGCTTCAGTACCTTTTTAAACATTTTAAACCATTACAAACAAAAGCGTTGGCAAGAAAAAAACACTTAGATTGTGAATAATTTGTGAATTGAATATAGATGGATTATTTAAGTTATATTGTAATACAGATGCTTAATTATGATAATGATGAGCACTATAAAAATTTCTAAGAACTAATATAATGCTCTTGAAATAATAATGTAATTAAAATCTTGTGGGGATGAGGCCATCAATCATGTTGTAGAGATAAAATTTGTGCATTTGAAACCCTACATTCTCTACTGAGGTCTTCATTTAGATTGTAGGGTTGTATTCAGGGGGTCATGAAACCCCCATTTGGCCACTGATAATACAAGAATAATTTCTGTCTGCTTTCCAGAGAGTTATAAGGATGACTAAAGGTTTGAGTAGCCTTCACAGTGCCATATCTACTAAGCATTTTCATTTCATTACCATGGTGATACATAAATTCTGATGTGAAACAAAAATTAGTAAGCATATCAGCCACCAAGCAGTTTACAGTGCATATACTTTTGGGAAGGAGGAAAAAGAAAGAGTAAAAATGTTTTCTTGTCACTGAAGTAAGAAAAATGTAGCTATTATAAAAAGCACAGTCTTAATTTTAGGTTGCTTAGATTGTGTTCTTTAAAGTAACAGTAGAGAGAGACCACTCATTTTATGTGGTTCTTTATACTCTTTGAATGCTTAATATCGGGTTGTTTAAAAAGCTTCTATGGGATAAACTAGTTTATAGCATCCATGGCACAATTTGTAACTTGGTAGGTCCAATTCTTCAATGAAATTATTAACAGATATTAAGAATTATTCATCCTGTACTATTTAAACATTGGAGGAACCTGCTAATATGTAGCAGCATATTTGCCTCTTCCAGGTGTAACTGTTTGCATGTAGCATGGGCCAAAATTAAAAAGTCATTTAATCAACAGATTCGTTGATCTATTGGCTCTTTTTCCTTCTTTCCTTCCATTAACCAGAAATCTCTACTGACAGAGAATAATAGAAACTCTGTAATTGTGAATTGAAACTGATAACAGCTCCAGTACATATTCAGGTAATGATCTTGCCTAGAGGTTATCAATAATTTATGTGTTAAGGGAAAGGTAGTTAGTAGATATGAATATATTTTAGGAATAATTAAGATATTATCATATCTTCTCTTACAGGTTTAAATAAAGTCTGAAAAAAGGATCTTCATGCTGACAGGGTTAGGAAGGAAACATCATATTCAAATTGTAACAACAATACATGAAGATAGGTTTCGAGGCAGGAGAAAGGAAGGGAAAAAACTGTTTTCCTCTTGGCTGTGATCACTGACAAGATGAAATGGTGGGCAACATTGTGATGAAAGTGTACATGTGGGATATGCAGAAGCTCCAAAACAACTCTTGAAAAATAAGATCAATGTTCTAAAAATGTTACTGACTTTGGAAAATGGTCTCTTTAATCCTCTGAAAGCAGAAGAGTAGAGAGTCTGAAAAGTGAAAACAGAAACTCCTGTCTGTGCCCTGAGGAAAGGAGTGCAGATGGACAAATTCAGGGAGCAGTCATGTCCACCCTGTTACGTGAGGCTCTTCTGCCTTATTTTTTTTGTGTGTGTCTTTTTTTTCTTTTTTGGCAATGTAGGGAAATAAGGTGTTTATTACACCCAGTATTTATTATTCATTTTTGAATTAATTAGAAGAATAGCTCTGCTGGGTCTGCCCAAGGGGTCCATCTTGTTCAGTGACCCACCAAGCAGGTGGGAGTCATACCAGAACTGAGAACACATATGTGATAGTATTGACCTAGACTCCAGCTTTTCAACTAAGAGAATTACTCTGGTTAAAACCAATTATTTTATTCATCATTTTTTAAATTCTATTTCACTTTTACGTCTTTTTTAATGATTTACGTACTACCATCTCTGTATTAAGATTTCCCATATTGGTGCTGAGAAGATCCATTTTTATTCAGCTCTCCAACGGCGTTTTCACTTTATGCCTCTCTCTTTTTTTCCTATCCCTGCTTGCTTTTTATTGATTACTTTTCTTCTAAATTAGGCAGACATTAGCATACTTACCCTAGCTGGATTCTATTTACATTTCTTTGATCTTCAAGGTTTTTTGAAAAACTGGTAGGAACTGGTTTCCAGTTAGTGTTGGAAGGTGAATTTATTACTTAGCTCATTAGACTCAAGTGGAGTTTCTCTTTTATCTATCATTTTTTCCCCTCTCTCTTTTCTTTCCTTTCGCTTGCTTATTTTCCTTTCACTTGGCATTCAGAATTTCTGGTGACATTAACCTGCATAAAAGTGATTTCTGTTACTAATATTTTGGTGCATTCTGCTTTAACAGAGACTGGGAAGCTCACTGAGGAATATGTCAGTTCTTTTTGCTCAGTGCAAAGGCTTCTGGGCAAATTAATGAGTTTAACACAATTATGTGGCTGTAATACACAAGCAGACATAAACTGCTTAAGGGGTCTCAGAACATAATTGGCATGATTTAGGTGTCTAGGCATCAGTGTCTCATGCCTTTGAGGTACCTTAGAGAATCTGAGACATCTGTATGAAGTGGCAGATATGACACAGGACCTTTAGAATTTGACCTTTTCTGGGCTGGCAGCTCTAGGCTTGGCAGGATACCCTGGGGCATCTAAAATGTTACTAGTCTCATATACATAGGCAGCTGAATTCCACCCCAGATCTTTTCATTCATGTTCTTCACAAGCCATAACACTTTGAGGCACAGTCTTACTTATCTGCAGTGTTTGCAGTGTTGTGCACCAAAACCTAGGTTTTGGGAAATACTGTCTTCTGTTTTGCCAGTATCTCCCAATGCGCCTAAGAGCTCAGGTTACGTTGAAAGGTCCTGTTTGCTTTAAGTGTGATTTTTGTGGCCTCTGTGGTATATATACATTGTCTCAACCATTGCCTGGGAAGAGACATGATACTGCAAGCTATCTGGAAAAAAAATCATTAATAGTAATTTGAGTGTTTTCAAATTCCTATTGCATATACAGCGTTAGGCCTATTGAACATCTATGTCTTTCTGACTTTCCAGATAAGCAGGAAATTAAATAGTGACACCTATTTTGGAAAATTAGTGAGATTTTAGTATCTGCATTGCTTGTATAAGCTGTCTGAAGTCTTTTGTTGGAGGAGTGGGGAGGCAAGCTTTTAGTTGTTTCTTTTCAAGAAAATATGTATTTTAATTATTTTTTTAAGAAGAAATTTCCTGATCTTAGGGGGGTAGGTGATGTATTTTCTTATTTGTATTACGTTTTTAGGCACCAGTGAATTTATATGCAAAATCTGACTATTCATTTCCATATTAAGGGAGGTTCTTCAAACCTTCTCTGAACTTTTCAGCATTAAAACTAGAAGCTAAAAATCCTTGATTTTCTATATTCCCTGAAGAAAAGAAGTTGCTAATAAATAGAAATTAAAGGAAAAAAGATCACTTTAATCATCCCCCTGATTCAAGACAAGATCAGTTATTCCTGCTGGATGTCCTTCTAATACACTCTGAAAATTCAACATTTTTCTACACTCATATCAGACAATCTACTCCAGCACACCTTGTATTTATGAAAGTTTCCTTTCCAAATGTTTATTGAAATTTAAGCACTTTGCCTTCTTGTATTAATAAATATATAGCTTCTTCTTATCGCAGCAATCTTTTTCTTTAAAGACTGGCATGCCTCTTTATGACTCCTTCCCTCACTAGACTAAATAAATCCAGTTTTTCTCCATATATTACATTTTCAAAACCTCTGTTCTTCTGTTTGTTTCTCTTCTGGACTCTTAAGTAGTCACTTCATATTTTTCTTGCAGTTTTCAACTGAAAACTCAGTTTGCAGGTGAAGTATTTCAAGCTGAGATTTCCTGCTGGCAAGTACCACTCCCTCCTTTTTTTTCCTTATGTTGTCCCCAACCACTGGCCCTACAAAAGTATCACATTGAATGCTGTGTAAATGCCTAGAGAAAGTTTATAAGAAGACTTATTTTTTATTGCATTTGTTGATATTGTTGGGAAAGGGAAAAAGAAATGGGACACAACCCCTTCAAGTCTGATTCTGACTGAAATGATCCTCTGATGATGTCATCCACGACCTTCTTTTGTGCTTTAGAGTGAAAATATGATTTCTTATCCTAAAGCTGGAGAAATCATAGAATTTTCTCAGTGACACAATATTTTACACCTAGCATGTGAATTTACTGCTGAAACTCAGCAGAAGATTATTTTAGAGATTTTAACAAACGAATCAATTACACAAGTGTTGAAAATAATGAAGATGATAAAACTCTTAAATCAAGCCCAGTGCTGTGCAAGTCATGAGAAAAATTAGCTGAATAGCAAAATTAGTTTTTCCTTGGGCTGTTTTACTTCCCTTCTGATAATAATGATAAAGTCAGTTTGTGCTACTTGACAGTCATGATTTCTTTTTATCTGTGTAGATGCAACAGAGGTCTTCTAGCTGAGAATGGTGCTTTGCTTTGAGGGATAAGTAGAATCTTTCTGGCTTGCTTGCAGATTAATTTCTAGTAATTTGGTGGGAGGAGGTTACTGGTGTTGCTCTAGAGCAAACAGTACTCAGTCTGAAGAGTCCCATATGTGGGGTGTATCCTCCCCACCTCTCCATCCTACAACTCAATACACCCAAACTAAACCAAAAACCAAACCCATCTTGTATTAAAAAATCCAGAAACATCTCCCTTTTGGTGCTTCATTCATACAACTCAAATATTTCTTAGTGGTACTGCTGAATTTGTTTCCTTTTTGGTCCTCAACTTCTAATAATAAAAAATAAGTACAAGAAATGTCAGAGTTTAATTTCTGATAGACTTCTGTCTTCTCATTTGGTTCTTAAATGTATTGAGTGCATGCTGTCATTGTAGTTTTACCCCCAGTTTCTTACTTGCAAGTGGATTATCTGGTGTTTAAAAGTGTAACAGTGCTGCAGCCTTTCCTTCACTGGAAGCAGTAACATGTTCTCATTCTTTCAAGCTTCCTGCTGTTCCCATGAAAATTGCCAGAAACTTTGAGAGTTGTGCAGATTTGCTCAGAAATATCCCAGTAGTTATTGAATTAATTGTTCAATAATATCAGCAGATAGATGTTTGTACACTGAGTATTTTAAGACATACCTCCAAAAAAAGAAAGGCAAGGGCAGTGAAAAAGTTTTTCTGTACGTTGATTTTCTGTTTAGTGTTAACACTCGTAGAAAATTTATTTCTCAAATGTTACCTGAAATTAAGATAACTGTGTGATAGGAGCAGGGACATCTTCTGATTAATGACAAATATGTCAGCTTGGCTTCTAGAAAATTAAGTCAGAGGCTGCAAAATTTGCAGACAATTCTTTCTATTTCCAGTGGGTTTGAGGAAGGTGCAGAGGGAATGTGAAAGGTCAGAGATCTTTTTCACAATTACAACTTTGCTAGCTATAGCTTCTGCTTTAGGCATTATTTTCCTATTATTGTTTTGGTATGGAGAGATATGTGTCCTTGCATGGGCTTGGGCTTGCATGATTGAATTTTTTAAAAAAAAAAAAAAAAGAAGAACCAGTTCAGCTCATCCAGCAGAATTCATAGCCCTCTGGCATTTAATTATGTGGCTCTGCAAACTATATTCAGGAAGCTTTTTATTTTTTTCAGTTTTTTCACAGGCTTTTCATAAGGCTACTACATCTTTATTGGCTACATTGAATATGTGTCAATGGAGTTGTTTTTCATGCTGCATGAGTGTGCTGATGCTGTCATCTGCTTTTGGCAACTATAAAATAGGAAACAGTAACATTAGTATAATAGAAGAGGAACAGCACAGGACACACAAGTGAGAGAGAACAGCTACTGCATAGCCTGTCTCGTATAAGAGTTGTTAATAATGGATTAGGATCCTCTCTGAGGCTCTAAATCAGATAAAAATTATAACCAATTTTGTGGCATGTGCATGACAAACTCAGTTTGGGGTTCTGCAATTAATAGCATCAAATACCGTAAATTACAGCAAAATGTATGGGTTTATAATTTAGGGTACAGAATACTATTGTATACAGAAAACAAGAACTGTTTCATAAGGCTTTAAAAGCAGATGTGTAAGGGAAACTTTTTTTTAATATTATAGTTTTTCTTAAAAAGTGAGAAAACGATTATCGTAAGACTGGGGTTAAAAATGAACTATCTAGAGGTAAATAACTCAATCTTGATAAAACACAGAGGAAGTGTACCTAGTGTAGAAGCAGCATCTCATGAGGTTTTGTGCCCACATTACCAAAAAAGGTGTTCTTTGGATGGGCAGAAAGGAAAAACCCAAGAGTCAAACCAGCTGAAGTGGCCATCTCTTCTTACTATTTTTAAATGGAGACAAAGTTTGGAAGAGCGCCTACTGAAGAAGCACAAAACTAGATTGAATTGTTTTCAGGTAATGTGTCAGTCACAGAACATCTTGGCTGTTGTAAGTAATATGATTAAACATAATCGGCAACTGCATGTGGTTGTGTCTAAGAGATTAATGTTAGTTATGTATGTCATATATCATTCCTAATTTGCACTAATGGTTTGGAAACTTGTTATGAATATGTTTTCATAAGTTTTATTAGTGTACACCCAAGTATATGATGTTTTAAAAGGCTGTCAATTCTTACTGATGCTTTCTGAAGCATCAGTGAATATAATTTAGTCAGTTTTGCTGAAAATCATGGAGTCTTCTTTGCAACATCTCAGATGAGTGTTCTGAAGTGAGGGATAATTAATTTTGAATATAAATATGGCTACATTAATTTTGCAGTGCATATAATGAGTGTTATGTAATATTACATTTCAGAGATTACAAATGAAGTCTTATTTGCTCTGCATTATATTTTGTCTTTTTCCATATTCAATTAAAAGCAAATTGAAATAAAAATGTTTATTGTAACCATAACAATTATGAAAGAAGAATGTTGACAGTCACTGTAATGTGTGTGAGAGAGTGCAAGTTATCACGATTTTTCAACTTCACATCTTGGACTCTCACATTAAACTGCATGAAATAAATATGTATTTAGAAAAGGTAAAAATACAATAAAAATGGTATCTCAATACGACTCAGTAAGAGCTTGGTTGAGTTCAAAGTCTTCTGCTGACTTCAGTGCAAGCAGAATTTCAATAATAATCTCTAAATACAACACTGCAATATTTAATATAATAGACTATATAATGCTATGTATATCTGTTGTCAGGATATTTGTGTAGTGAACTTAGTTTCTTTTATTAAGTTACCACACTGATTTAACAAATTTATTCCCATCAATGCTGTTACTTGTAGATGGACAGTTATAATTCATGGTTATAATTATATCTTGTTCTAAGTTAACCTTCAAGCAGAAATCCTTTTAAACTTCAGAAGACAAAACTTAACTGTGCAAAAGAGTATAAAGCATTTTTTAATGAGTAATTGATTATATTATAGTTCTGGTAGCAGTGCTTGAGTGATAATAGTGAGTAGGTCATAACAATCACTCAGAATTCCATACTTCTCAGAAGCTTCCCTTCAAAAATTAAATGCAGTACAGGCTCTAATAGATGATTATTTTTAAGTATTCTTACTGTTCATATTCAGAATAATCATTTACAGAATGAACTGCATTGTACTCATTTGACAGGGTTAAGCGGCAAAATCAAAAGACGCTCTGTAAAATGCTTTTCTTTCCCACCTTTTCTTGCACCTCTCTTTATCAGAAAATCCCCAAATCAACAAATTGTAGATATATTTTACATTTTGTCATGTTCTCATAAATTAAAACAGAATTCTTTTTAAATGTTCCATAACACATACGACTTTTATTAAAACAAATAAGTAAATTTTTCATCTTTCCATCATTATTGTGTGATACTGGAGGCAAAAAATGTTGAAGGAGGCAACTTTGTGTAAATATAAAATATTAAAATATCATCATGCTTAATATGGAACAATCTATACATACTGGAATACAGGTAGACTTGCCCTTACAATATAAACAAGACAAACTTTATGATGCTGTGTGAATTTTCATATTATATGTGTGAAATTATTTGCAGAATCTCTGTAGCAGCTTGTTATTGCCTTTGAGTGTAGGTGATTGAGTCTTAAGAGGAGGGAAAAAGAGCAAAAAAGGTTAGGTTCATATATTGCCTAATTTGAGTTTGGGATGAATAGTCAAGAATTATATTTATTAGGTTATGATAAATTGCAAGTTTAGGCAGCAAAGACAATCTGGACGATGAATTGCAAAAGGATCTTAAAAGTCTCTGAGAGAAAATAGCTGATGAAATTTAGTATGAGTGTGTAAAGCAGTGCATGTGGTGACAGAGACTGGGTGGACACTTTCAATAAGGCGGGCTCTGGGTACCTAGGACAGAGATCTTCACTCCTGTTTAACATCTTTATTGATGATCTAGACGAGGGGATCGAGTGCACCCACAGTAAGTTTGCAGATGACACCAAGTTGGGTGGGAGTGTTGATCTGCTCGAGGGTAGGGAGGCTCTGCAGAGAGATCTGGACAGGCTGGAGCGATGGGCTAAGGCCAACTGCATGAGTTTCAATAAGGTCAAATGCCGGGTGCTGCACTTGGGCCACAACAACCCCCAGCAGCACTACAGGCTTGGGGAGGAGTGGCTGGAGAGCTGCCAGTCAGAGAGGGACCTGGGGGTGTTGATTGACAGCCAGCTGAACAGGAGCCAGCAGTGTGCCCAGGTGGCCAAGAAGGCCAATGGCATCCTGGCTTGTATCAGCAATAGCGTGGCCAGCAGGGACAGGGAAGTGATCTTGCCCCTGTACTCGGCACTGGTGAGGCCGCACCTCAAATACTGTGTTCAGTTTTGGGCCCCTCACTACAAAAAGGACATTGAATTACTCGAGTGTGTCCAGAGAAGGACAACGAAGCTGGTGAAGGGTCTGGAGCACATGTCGTAGGAGGAGCAGCTGAGGGAACTGGGGGTGTTTAGTCTGGAGAAGAGGAGGCCGAGGGGAGACCCCATCGCCCTCTGCAACTACCTGAAGGGAGGTTGCAGAGAGCTGGGGATGAGCCTCTTTAACCAAGTAACAAGGGAAAGAACAAGAGGAAATGGCCTCAAATTGTGCCAGGGAAGGTTTAGACTGGATATTAAGAAGTATTTCTTTACAGAATGGGTTGTTGGGCATTGGAATGGGCTGCCCAGGGAGGTGGTGGAGTCCCCATCCCTGGAGGTGTTTAAGAGTCGGGTTGACTTAGCGCTGAGGGATATGGTGTAGTTGGGAACTGTCAGTGCTAGGTTAATGGTTGGACTGGATGATCTTCAATGTCTTTTCCAACCTAGATGATTCTGTGATCCTGTGATCTTAGAGTCATGATAGTCCCCAGATAAGATCACCTCAATAATGCTAAAAAAAACAATAAACCCCAAAACCCATACCCCAAACCCCTTCTCTTATACTAGAAGTTATTAGGAAAAGAATAGAGCACAGAAAAAGTCCAATATGACCAGAAATTAAGAGAACAGAAATGGAGTGACAGGCAGGAGTTACCTTTCAGATGGGGTAGCCCTGAGGCAAGAGGAAATAGGACTGTGGGGGAATTTCACCTCTTGAGGTAAATGGGGAGATGCAGTATACGGGCCATCTTGAGCACTGTGCACACAGCACGGAGCCACATGTCCCAGCGGGCCATAGTCCAGAAGTTCTCTGAGCTTGGTAAAATCAGCCAAAAACATCCTCAGGTGCAACAGCCAGAGCAGAGTCCTACCCAGTATACAACTACAAAGACACTCCATCCTCCAGCTCATCCAGGTCAGTTGCTGGAGAGGGATGGATGACAGGGGTGCACGCCTAGACAGAGCAGCTGTGTCATGGGGATAAGCTTAGGGTGCCAGGTGGTAGCATTGGGGGGTGGAGTGGGAGGTGCTGATCTCTTCTTGATATCCAGTGACAAGATGCGTGGGAATGGTTCAAAGCTGCACCAGGGGAGGTTTAGACTGGACTTTAGGAAATGTTTCTTTACCGAGAGGGTGGTCAAACACTGGAACAGGCTTCCTAGAGAGGTGGTCAATGCCCCAAGCCTGTCAGCATTTAAGAGGCATTTGGACAATGCCCTTAATAACATGTTTTATCTTGGCCAGCCCTGAATTGGTCAGGCAGTTGGACTAGATGATCCTTGTAGGTCCCTTCCAACTGAAAATCTATTCTAGTCTAGTCTAGTCTAGTCTAGTCTAGTCTATGTATTCCCATGATACTTGGGGTGGAGGAAGGCTTCTTTTCCAAAGTTTGGTGTCTGAGGTGGTGCAGATTTTGGTTAAGGAATTGCCCTAGTGACCTTCCTCCACTCTCCTTTCTGCTCATACAGGAGAATGGGAGATGAGCTCCTAGAGCAGGAGTCAGCACACCCAGCTATAGAAACTGGGTGGGAATTGTCCTTTTTCCTCTTCCAACTACTATGGGACACAGGATACTTGGCAGATGGCTACTTGGTCCAGCCGGTATTGCTGTTCTTACATTCTTACATTTGATTCGGAGGTAGTATCTTTCACAGCTTGTTAAGGTTTTTTTGGTCTCATACTGGTTTTGGCTGGGGTAGAGTTAATTTTCTTCATAGGAACTTTTATGATGCTGTGTTTTGGATTTGGGATGAATACAGTGTTAATAACACAAGGATGTTTTAGTTATTGCTGAGTAGTGCTTACACAGCATGAAGGCCTTCTCTGCTCTGCAGACTGCCCTGCCATCGAGTAGGTTGGGGGTGCACAAGAAGTTGGGAGGAGACACAGCTGTGACAGCTGACCCCGACTGACCAAAGGGATGTCATTTGAAGTTGCGGTGTTTGTCTTCCCAAGTAACTGTTACACGTGATGGAGCCCTGATTTCCTGGAGATGGCTGAACACCAGCCTGTTGATGGGAAGTAGTGAATGAATTCCTTGTTTTGCTTTGCTTGCACAAGCAGCTCTTGCTTTAGCTATTAAACTGTCTTTACCTCAACCCACAAGTTTTCTCACTTTCACCCTTCCAATTCTCTCCCCCATCCCACTGGGAGGGAGCAGCTGTGTGGTGCTTAGCTGCCTACTGGGGTTAAACCATGAGAATTTTTTTAGCAGACCATGGATTTTACCATGATTTATAATACCTGAGAATGGAAAATTAAGTTTATTCCAGCTTAAGTAAATTTTTATTAAAATCATAACAGTATTCAGTTTGCAGTATGCTTTGAAGAGCCTGTGAGAAACCAAAAGATGTCAGGTGAAAGAAGAAACTGTCAGAAATAACCAGGCTCATCATGCCTTAGAGGAGGTATGCATACAGTCAGACTAGCCCTTTTTAAACATTTCTACTTACGATTTGTTTGAGGATGAATATATAGTGGTGTCGGGGTCACCATTAGCCGGGGTCCTTATTTCTCCGTGCGGGAACAGGAATGACACAACACCAATGTGATGATCAGATCGTCCATCTTTATTTTTCCAATCCTGGTTACATTTATATTCTACTAAGTTCTGTACACGCACTCATCTATCTTTTAAGAGGCTACAGGTTATCTACACGCGCTGTTCATGCGCCTCTACAAGCATTTGCATCGGTTAATTGCAATTAGCATGTAAAGCCCGTAACTTGCCAAAAACTCCCTTGTCTCATACCCTGTTTTGCTCAGACTTGTGTGCTTTTGCTGACCACAGGTGTTTCTCACTTATCTGCTATCTTGTGTGTTTTTGCCAGCCTTATTTTGCTGGCCTTGTCTTCGTCCTTGCATTCTTCTGCCTGCACTAACTTCCCCCCAGTGCAGCCCAGACTCCTACATAGTGGTAGGTGATTGGATTGATTGCTTTGGGAACCTTGGTTAAAGAGTGATGAATCAAATTGTCTTCTCATGGTGAAGTTCAGCCTGCTTCACTAAGATTGGGACAGCTACTTTCATGCCTTGCAGACTTGGACTCATGAAACAGCACAAGTGGTTTCTGTAATCTCTCACTAACCTCAGCAGGTATTTCGCCTGCAATACCATGTGCTTTAATGGATGGAAGTTCAGCCTGGAAACAACGTTATAAGTGCCCTCTTCCTATGATTTTTTTTTGTATCTGAGCAAGAAAAATTACTATCTCATTGACAATCAAATGACACTGCTTTTAATTGTTTTTAATGAATTTGGAGCACTTTTCACCTTGTCTCCATAGGCCTTTATCACTGTGCATGTTCAAAATCTGATTATTAAAGTTCTTTGAAGTCTGAGAACTCAGGGAAGCCTTCATTGACTAAATAAGGTCTCTCCTGAAACCTTACTGGTGAACCCAGGTTTTTCTTTCACAAATACTATCATGATAACAGCAATTTTGACTCAAAGATGACATATGATGTGTACATGTGATATTTTATGTTTCCTTTTCCAGTCCTTAGCTTCCCCGAGGGGTCAGTATTCACCATGAAGAGTGCCATGTATTTAGCCTCAACTTAAGCTGAGTGCCTGACATAAAAATTTTGTGTGATTTTAACGAGGGGAGGGAGAAATTAATTATTTTCCTTTTCATGTAGCTTGCAATTAGTTGCATGCAGCATGCTATGCCACCAGTTGCGGGCCAAAAATCTGTGTCATTTTGAAGCTACTCCATATGAGTTATGATTGAAAGCAGACTGATGTAGTTTCCTTCTAGTTCTTGCAGCTTGTTGTACAGTAGTGTTCCTTATTACAGAATTTAATGGAATAAAAAATGTATTCAATTTCTTAATGTAATTTTACTCTAATTAGATAGGGAAAGGAAACTACTATCTATAATTGTTTTACTGCATAAATCTTTCATGGCTACAACAAACCCTTGCGGGAAGAAATACAGTCTTCCTTCCCCTTCTCTCTGAGTCTTCCCCTGCTGTCATTGTCTTTATCTTGCCTTCTGTTTTTGTTTTTTGAAGTGCCAAAGCAGGGAGTTTCAAAAGCAAAGAATGAGAGACAATAAAAGCATGTTTCTTTTGTTTCACATATACAAAGCAGTTGTGTTCTGGAGGCAGAAACTGCAACTCCCTTAATAACTGGTCTTAATCTACTATACTGAGGTAATAGTCACATAGATATTTCTGGACTACTATACTAAATGTACATATGTCAATATTACAGGAGACCTGGGTTAACACCATTAAGGATGCTATGAAACATTTGGTGATTATAGTGTGTGCCAAATGACTTTCTAAATACTTATCTTCCTGTACCACTTCATCACATACAAGTTGTTGGTGAACTTTAAGAATTGATTCTACAAAACAATATAGGAAAGGTAAGAACTTGTAGCTGTGCCCTGTCCTTTTAGGGTGCAAGACTTCTGCTGAAGAGATCAGAAGGGGTAGGGCTGGAGAACAGCATTCCATCTAATGAAGCTCTTTAGTATTTGACTGCAGCCTGACTTGTATAAGACAAATTTAGCTTTTTAAATTACTAGGTTTAATAAAATCCAAAACGGAGAAATATTCCCAGGCTGGGAAGAAAACATGATACAATTTTACACAAGCTTAGGAACATCAATAATCAGTAGATGGGACTGCTGTGGATTGAATTGGAAACCGTCTTTTAGAATCCTGTCACCGTGGTAGATAAGCACCACATAAAATGTAGCTTTAATATTTGAAACCTAGAAACATTACAGCTCAAAGAGTTTTTATTAAGGGAGCTGGAGTATTGCTTTGCTAGCTCACTTGAAAGGGGTTTATAGATACATTTCATAATTATATCCTTTGTGTTAAAATTAGCCTGCAAAACACTCAGAAGAGACATTTGGAGTTTTATAGTTAATGTTTATTTGTCTAAAAGAGTGTCTTTCTGGACATCCTGGTCTAGTGTGAACTATGGCAGAAGCAAAGCTGGTATTTACTTCCAAGTTTCTCATATCTGTCTTCAGGACACAGTTTTCAGTGTGTGAAACTGGAACAAGTGGGATACTAAACCACTGTATGATCCCGGAAAGTTTGTCTAGAAAAGCTGAAGGAAGAGTTCATACTAAGGATGACAAAAAGGATCACACAAATGTACTGAAGTAGAAAGTGGTCACTGTCCTGATGCTCTCCTTTCCTGGTTCATAGATGTCCATTTGATTCCAATACAGAATAAAACTCTAGATCAAACTCTGAAAGCTTTCATGAAATACAATTATTTCTGGTCATCTCAAATGCTGATAAGGATTTGTGAATGAGGTCATGGGAATGAACATGATTGTCTTTCCTCATATAGGGTTTCCATGGAGTTTTTTGTATCACATGTCATATTTCAGGTAATTTCCATGGAGAAGAAAAAGTATTCACAAAACAGGGTGGACATCAACAGTGCTGTAGTAATGCTGCAGGTGTGTAGGACTCCTAAATCTTGCCTGAGCGGTGAATGCATCCAATAAAAGATTTTGAGGCATTGGAAGCAAGTTACATACTATGTTCACTGGGATTTGCATGTGGTACTAGTGTTTTGATCATTCAGATAGTTTTACAAATCTGTTTTGTTTATTGTAGTCAGATTATACTAACCATAATGCATCTGTGAACACACTGCAGTGGGCTTTCAGGTAAAAGTGCTAATATTTCATTACCATGGTAGGTGTACACTTCCTGGAGGTGTAATTGATGCCCTTGAATTGTGTTTTTCCCCTGAAACTTCAATAGTTGCTGCAATTGAAATCTTAGACATTGCACTCAGAGGAAAGTGCTTGTTGTTAGAAAGATAATGAGGCTGATAAAGCTGCAGTAGTTCATCCTTCTGATTCCTAATACAATCTTTTGTTTATACTGTGTGAAAAACAGGTAACAAACAATGTGCCATCTTGTGGCTTCTGTAGCCACTGCAGTTAGTTTAATAGAGAACGGTCAATTGTTGGCTGAATTACTTTTCAGGACCTTTCTTTTTAACTGATGAGTTGCATATAAGCTCTAGTTGAGATAAGAAGTGGGAAACGGGACTCTTTTTTTGAGAGGAAGTACGTTGTAGACCACTGGAAATGTATTGAGGTGAAGCATAGGAATTGGGGTATTTTTTATTTGTCTCCCTTTCCCCTATTTTTCTACCAGATAATGTCATCCTTGAAGCAATTTGCTATAATTGTTCTTCACTCTTCTAAATGTAATGCTCTTTGCAACGGTGAAGTCAGCTTCTGTTTGTATATTCTACTTGTACTTCATAATTAAAACAATTAACAGGCTAGCTGCTGTGTCTTTTAGATGGAGGCTTTTAGCAGTGTATAACAGAACGTCACAGCTTAACTGGGTGCATTGTTTTACTTGACTAGCTTCAATATAGACAATTAAGTATGTTATTTTTCTATTTCAAACAATGTAGCAATGATCAGGTTTTACCTGGATTTTGGAGAAAGGCAATGTAGTAAAACCCAAAAACCCAAACCCAATTATTTTGCAGCCCTAGGTCATGTTTCTGAAAAAAACCTTCATCCTCCTTGTGATTCATTTTGTGGCATATATTGACAGTTTACCTATGCAAATCTGTGAAACAGAATCTTTCATGAAGAATTAAAATGTCTTTAAACAGTAACATCGACTTATAACCAGTAAGGCTCTATTGCAGTGTCAGGAAGGACACCTCTGAGCTGCAGCAGCAGAAAATGTGACAAATAAGGGGGCATTTGTGTGGGCAGGAGTTAACTGACAGATCAGTTCATGTATTAAACATGCCAGATCGCTTTCTGCAGAGTGACCTGCTGTTTCCAGGAGAAGGAATGAGAGGAGAGGGCTCTCTTTGCTGTGATACTATCTGCAGTGGGAGTGAGTACTGGAGAGAGCACAGAAGTAACAGTTTAAAAAAGCAAAAGAGGATGGTAGATCTATGGAAGGAAGCAAAGCATGTGCCTTTCCAGGGTTTTTGTTCCATATGCCAGAAATACAGCTATGGAGTCCAAGACCAGAACCAGGCTGATGATACTGCAGTTCTGGGAGATCATCATCTATTCTAATTTGAAGCATTTCCTTTACTTTTAGAAGAAATGGTGTATCTGAAATTGGTTTTTTTTTTATTTTTGAGATGAGTAAAAACAGTATGCATCAAGTATCTGAGGGATAATAGTGCCAAAGTCACAGACCACACTGATAACTGGAAGGACTTAGTAATAATTTTTTATGTATTTTATACATCACCTGCAAATTTCCCATCTACACAATCTTACCTTAGGTTTCACCCATACAGATTAGTTTAATTTACAGATGAGCAATATAAACCAGCTTTGACCAGGTCATTCAGTACCCGCATCCATTCTTCAGTGTAAAAATTAACAGATAACAGGGGGAAGTAAAATAACTGCATTATGAACAGACACTGGGACTTCAGAATTCCAGCATAAGCTATAGGTCTATGAATCCTTCAAATGTCTGCAACTGGCAATGATTTATTTTCATATCAAGGTTTATTTGCATCTTACTTTTTTTCATCTACAGAACACCTTAATGGCAATCTTTTCTTTATATTAAAATATCACATAAACAAATGCAGCTTTTCCAGATTTAACTGAATGATAAAACCTTGTGAAAAAGGGATGGGGTTTGATCTCTTTAAATTTTATGCAGATTAAGTTATTAACCTTCCTGTTTACTAAAGCTGCATCCTCTTTTGTTTGAGTGTTTGGGAAAGTTTGAAATTCATATTTTAACAACCTTTCTTGAGGAAACCCTGTTGGAACATAGACTTTCACTATCTTGCTAAATATTTACCTCTTTCTGCGTTTCTTTTTATGAAGAGGAGGCAGGATATGGAGAATTCATACTTCCTTGACTCTCTGCAGCAAGTTTCAAGTCTCACTGCTTGAAATATATACAAAAGGTTCAATGACAACTGAAGATTTAAATATATTCACACTTTTGAGAATGATCCTGTTATGTCAGATCAGAAGTATGAAAGAGCAGGATAAAGAAACGCTTTCTCTCTATCTGCACAAATACTTTTCAGAACTCAGAACTCTGTCTCATATTCAAACAGAAAGCATGGTGCACATTTCCAGTTGTTCAAACTATTGTGCAAGTATTGGCCAAGTCAGAGCACAGTTGGATCTATCTTGTTTTCAGCCAGAATTTGGCACCAAGATTACTTGACTCTGATGGTTTGACACCTTTGTGTGACTCATTCCTTCAACTAGATTATTTTTGCACATGTTTCTAATCAGTTATCACTTCATTATTGCTAAACAAGAAGGTTGTGAGCTTTTAGATATTAATCTTGGAAAACCAGCAGCATGATCTGGCCTTTATGAGCAAATGCAGTTTCTCTTTAATCTTCATATTGAAATGAATCACAGAGATTATTTGCAACACATCCTTCAGTGTGATACTTAATCTTTGGAAAAATGTTCTGTCCCACTGGTCATAATTTCACCTTTGAAATTTTAAAAGGGAGTCATACAACTACTGGGCAACAGAAAGACAAACATTCTTATACAAAAAGCTCAAAAGTACAAAGCACAAAAGAAATGTATGGAATGAATTTGTGAAGAATTTGAAAGTATTTGAGATCCAGTTCAGGAATTTGTAGTCCAGATCAGACTCATAAAATGAAAAGAAAGTAGAAGGACAAATATTTCTGTGAGTATGAAATATTGTGGAAAAAAAAATGTAAGGGAAAAGAAAAAAGAAAAAAGAAAAAAAAAGAAAAACAGCAAGCTTGGCAGACAATATTTTAATAGAAATATACTATGTATGTGTGTACACTACAGAAAGCATCTCTGATATCTTAAATATTATTCTCTATATAGATAAGTGTATAAAGGTTTCAAACTCATATGTTGGTATTTAAGATTCATAGCATAGATACCTTGTTTAGAGTTTAGAGCCCTCCTTCAGAGGACTCTAGTCCACACTCCTGCTCAAACCCGAGTCCATATTGATTTCATAGACAGTTGCTGTGGGCTTTGTCCAACCTGGTCTTGGAAATCTCGAAGGATGGAGACTGCACATCCCCTCTGGACAATCTATTTCAGTGCTTAAATTCTTGTAGTGGTTGTCAGGATATCAGCTGTGTGCATTTCCTTCTGATTTTTTTCTTTACAAATTTGAGTTTCGATCGGCCCTAGTTGAGCCTAGAAAAAGACAACTGTTGTGAGGTTGATGCTGAAAAAATGTTTCCAAAAAAAGATCATTGCTCTGCCATTAAACATATCCCATTTATTTTATTGAGTTTATCTAGCAATTTTTAGGCCACTTATTGTCATTATTATATTTTCAAATTTATTTGGCTTTATTTTGTTCTCTGTTGTTAATAACTGGGAACTGATTTTATCCTTCCTTGCCCTGATCCACAGTGCTTTGGTTAATGTATATTAGATTACTCTGTGCCAGGATGGTTTCTTTTTTCTGAAGATAGTATGTAACTGCAAGTTATATTTAGCTCTTCTTCACACTCTTTTTTTTGAACCACATGCCTGATCTCAACAGTTACCTTCCAAAAACTTCCATTCTTGGTTTAATTCTTGCAGTCTGTGGAAGAATAGGAAGTGAATATCCTAAAGTATAGAAAATGTTGAAGCCAAGTGAGGAAATGTAAGAAACAAATAAATAATTACACATTTTACTTTGGAGAAAACTTTTAGAATGTGATATGGGTTTCTAATTTTCCTAAATGTTTTTGAAACTATTTCTCTTACCATAGCAGTTATAGCAGTTTTGCAGGCAAACATATTCCTAGGCCAAATGTACAATATTGAAAAATACAAGTTGTTTTTGCTTATTTTTTAATACCTTTTTGTGTGTGTGTGTGATTCTTGTAGTGCTTTGTAGTCTGTACAGTGACCTTTTCAAGTATGCAATCACTTGAAAATATATTTTTAAAATGTATCTGTTTTGGTCTGGGTTGAGTGTCTGTACAATCAGTGAACATTAACTAAGGGGACACAAGCTGGCATATGCAGGTAGTTATATGCAAAATTAGATAGATAAAATTGTCATGTTTTTAATGTTATTTCTGAAACCTGGAAAGTTTCTATCACAAGGGCACTGTGTATTTATTGAAACTGTTTCAGGAGGCTGATAGGCTAGTATGAACCTTAAATATTCATCTATTGTGTTGGCATTTAGGAGCAACAGTCTAAAGGACTCTTCAGAAGAGGGGGGAAAAAAAGATGGTTCACTCATTAAAGTCACTATTAAAATAAATTTATAGCAAAGGTACTATTATTTACTAAGACCATCTTGGAACATGACAAGTTTTATATTTTTAATTGTTTGAAACTGCTCTTAATGAATCATTATGTTTGATTAGTACTTTTGCAAAATTATTCAGATTTGTTGTATCCATTATTTTGAAAACGACTTCAAGGCTGCCTTTTTTAAATGCATTTGGTCAGAAAATAAATTAATAAGGAATTTTAAAATTGGTACATTAGCATTAAAAATAATAAAAGTTGCATCTAAATAAGGTTAGTTTAAATGTAAATGCACTTTGTGTAAATAGAACTGTTCTTAATAATCTGCCCTAATTCATTGACTGGGATCAAAAGAATTTAGAAATGGCTTTCACATCGGGTGTTAACTATTAGTAAGTAAAAAAACTTAATTTGAGAAGTCTGGACTTCAAAGTATTCTTAAATTTCTTTTGTGTAAAAAGCTTGCTTGATATCATGGGGAAACTAAATTTGTGTACTACAAGTGCAGTAGATGAGATTTTCCATTTGGATTTTATAGCCCCTGACTCTGAGTTGACAAGTAATCATCAGAACTTTAAAAAAAAACATAGAACTGATAAAAAAAGTAGAACTGATAACACCTGCTACTGTTAGAATTGCTTGATTCTACCTATACAAAACTCCACATCACTTGTAGGGGGGACAGGATTCCATTAAGCTGGGCAGTCTGTGAGATCACAGTGTTGGGGACGCTTGCAAATGTGTGGCGTAAGGAATCTTGCTGAAGGCAGGGCGGCTGGAGAGACTGATGTATTAAGGTATGTTATCACACAGATAGCATAGCTGTGGGCTTCAGATATTAGATGCAGTGTCACTGTCCATAGGCAGGCAGGGGTATTACTTGCACAGATTTTTCCTGTAGCAAGGGCTCTGGTATGAGAGAGACTGAATTTGAATGAAGGTAAGCCTAAGGCTTATGGATTGTGTGTCAAAGAACTGGGAATTGTCCTAAAGTAGCCCCTGCAGAGTGCTTGGCTCCTTACAAGAACAACATCATGCTACCTTCCCACTGCCTTTCTGCAGTTTCCCCTTGGCAGTGGGGTTTAACCTGGATGCACAAAGGCACTCAGGGCAGAACATCACAGGGAGATAGTGCCAGGCAATTATCGTGCTTCAGGTTTGAGTGGTAGCTCCTTTTAATGATGCCCGTGCTATGTAGACAATCTCTCAGAGGCACAGCACAGACTTTCATCTTTTGTTTTGTTCTGTATTCACTGAAGTTCAGCTCTTAACACCTACTACTCCAGAGACTTTATTCTTCGCTGGGTCAAAAACTGGCTGGATGATGAGGCCCAAAGAGTGCTGGTGAATGGAGTTCAATCCAGCTGGCAGCTGGTCACAAGTGGTGTTCCTCAGGTCTTGGACTGGGGCCAGTTCTGTTTAATATCTTTATCAATGATCTGGACAAGGGGATTGAGTGCACCCTCAGTAAGTTTGCAGATGACACCAAGTTGGGCGGGTGTGTTGATCTGCTGAGGGTAGGAAGGCTCTGCAGAGGGATCTGGACAGGCTGGAGCAATGGGCTGAGGCCAATTGTATGAGGTTCAACAAAGCTCAGTGCCGGGTCCTGCACTTGGGTGCAACTACCCCACGCAACTCTACAGGCTTGGGGAAGAGTGACTGGAAAGCTGCCTGGTGGAAACAGACCTGGGGATGTTGGTTAACAGCCGGCTGAATATTAGCCAGTAGTGTGCCCAAGTGGCCAAGAAGACCAAGAGCATCCTGGCTTGTATCAGAAACAGCATGGCCAGCAGGACTAGGGAAGTGATCGTCCCACTGTACTCGGCCCTGGTGAGGCTGCAATTCAAATACCGTGTTCAGTTTTGGGCCACTCACTACAAGAAAGACATTGAGGTGCTAGAGCCTGTCCAGAGAAGAACAATGAGGCTGGTGAAGGGTCCAGAGCACAAGTCTTATGAGGAACGGCTGAGGGAACTGGGGTTGTTTATCCTGGAGAAAAGGAGGCTGAGGGGAGACCTTATTGATCTCTAGAACTGCCTTAAAGGAGGTTGTAGTGAGGTGGGGGTTGGTCTCTTTTCCAAGTAACAAGCAATAGAACAAGAGGAAATAGCATCAAGTTTTGCCAGGGGAGGTTTAGATTGGATATTAGGAAAAAATTCTTCACTGAAAGGGTTGTCAAGCATTGGAACAGGCTGCCCAGGGAAGTGGTTGAGTCACCATCCCTGGAGGTATTTAAAAGATATGTAGATGTGACACTTAGAGATACGGTTTAGTGGTGGACTTGGCGGTGTTAGGTTAATGGTTGGAGTTAGTAATCTTAAGGGTCTTTTCCAACCTAAATGATTCTATGATTCTAATACTTTCCCAGAACAGACTCACTAAATGAAACAGCTTTTTGTTTGGAAACTCATATTCCCTTGTTTATTGTTTTTATTAGTTACTAACAGCACAATAAAATGAAATCTGATGTTGTCATTAAGAGTATTCAGTAGGGGGAAAAATTATCATCAGTCAAGTGTACCACTTACAATAACATAGACTCATCTCTTTATCTTAGAATGAGTTATATCATCACCATTCTGCTCAAAATAAACATCGAAGGTGATCGATAATGTGTAACCATCCTTTGTCCATAGTTGAAGGTATCCTTCAAAAAAAGTTATAAAATATTTTAAAGGCTCTAAAAGAAGTAATGTGTTTTACATCTAAACCATGTTTATTTATTTGTTTTTATTATTATGCAGTTTATCTCATTACTTTTAATATCAACATGAATATAATAAATGAAATTCTCTACTAATTGGTTGCATACTGTCATTAAGACACTTAGACTCTGGACTGCACAGCTAAAGGATGGGAAGTAAAATCCAAGGCCTATTAAATTGCAAATCCTAGTTTCTTTAATGAAGTGCAAAAATTAATTAGCATGAATTTGCTAGATCCAGTTGTAGATACACTGGTGACTGGTGGCTGGTTTCCCCTTTACAGCACTATCCAAGCTGTGTTTCAAAGTGTCTTGGCTAGCATATCTTCCTTTTAATACGTTTATCAACCCTCAGTTGGAAACTGAAGCATGTTGTAACAGAAGTGCTAACTTAGTTTTCATTAGAGAATCTCTTGGTGAAGGTATGATAATGTATTTCTCAGTTTCTGTAATATTATCTAAATGTGAGCAAGAAGGAGGCTTGGGAAATACCTTTCTCTTACAACAAAAATAGTTGTAATAGCAGAAACACAGTAAGATGTGAGTGTCAACATATCTGAGGCAGGGGAATGGAAGTGTAATCGGAAACTTGAGGAATGGAGGCTGAAACAAGCTGATGTGGAGATTGAAGGAGGGAAATGTGGAGGTGGAGGAGATCAGAACCAGTAGGAACAGCTGCAAGGAGGACAAAGGAGCCTGTACCTGATGCAGCACGCTCTCTGGGAATCCAGATCGAGTGGATTTAGAAAAAAGTCAACATTTCTTTTTATATTACTGATACTATAACAAACAAATTATGTATTTTATATAGAAAATGTTTATTATAAGTGTATGTCAAGGAAAAATCTTGAGTAGGGTAAATTAGAGATTTAGTACAGAACAAAGTTATTTAACTGGAGAAAGTTGTTACATTTTAGTTTGTAACTGTTACAACTGAGTGTAGTATGCAGAACTGGTAACACCTACTACTATTAGAATTGCTTGCTTTACCTATACAATCACTCTTTGGTCTGTAACTTTGACAAAGTTTACATGTTAAGCTAAAATTTTCCATGCTCTGTTTCTGTGTCTCAGACTAATCTGATCATTTGTTTCTGTGTTTTCACAGTTTCAGCCAGAATGATTTAGTTATTTATGGACTGATATTAAGGAGTGAAAAGACATTATCTGTTTTCAAAAATAACTAAGCCTGGAATTATTTTCTCTATTCCTGATATTCCAGCACTTCTAGAAGAGCCAGATGACTTTTGTTAAGGGTAGTCCTTCTGAAAATGCAAACTAATTTGGCTGAGTTACAACCCACAGCTCACACAGGTTTTCTATATATTTGCTAGAGATAATAATTAAGTCTTCAAAGACCTAATTCTTCTTGCACATGCTGAAGGTTCTTTCTGTTCTCCTGCTAACCAAAGGACATGGATACTGTTTTCCTAGGGATTAAGCAGGATTAGCTCCAAGATGAAGTCAGCCTTTTGGTGTAACAAGTGCTCCATCCTTGGATGTGTTTGTGCACTAGAGCTGAAAGCACAGAGTATTTCTTTTTTATGCCCCAGAATAATATGCCAAACTGAGGAACAGACTGTATTAGCTTGGGAACAGCTCTGTATTAACACAGATACTTTTTGAGTCCGAATATCTTAGAAACTGGGCATTAGTGGTTATATGAATCCATCTGTCTGGATGGATTCTGGGAAAGAAAGGGTAAGGAGAGTGCAGCCGAGAGCCAGCAGGGCAGAAGGGAAACATGATCACTCAGATAACAAACTGCAGGGCAAACTAGAACACAGAGAAATAACAAACAAAAACCAAACCTAAAGCTAAACCCACCTTCACATTAAACTTGGATGCCTGATTTATCCACACTTGATCATTCAGAATTTGCTCAGCCTTATAAAGCACATGAAGTATATAAGAAAATTCTTGTTGACATCAGCTGCATTTTTTGGTTTTTTGATCTTGCTGCAAATTAGCCCTAATGCTTTCAAATTGAATAGTGAGAAAATTAGGCGTATGCAATGACCGCAAGTGATAATGTTGTTTTAAATGGCTTCCCCAGAGGAACATAGAAACACTTTGGAAGAAGAGGGGGTCAAAGCCAGCAGTCAAGGGAATGATTTTGTTATTTTAACCATAAGATCCTGATTACCTGCACGCACTGTCTGTTCTGGTGCAGATGAGTAGAGGTCTTGAAAACAGTTTCATTCAGATAACTCTATTTCCAGAGGAGAATGGAGAAAATAAAGTTCAGATTCCTAGTCTTAGCTGTCACAGATCGTATATTTTCTTCAGACCAAGGAATGTGATTTGCCCAGTTAAACAGTAGGTACATATGATGTTCCATATGGGTAAGTGACTTTAATGATCATTCTGAAAAGCTTAATCAGATGGCAAATATAACATCTGTTTACATATCTCCATTAGAGATAGCTAACATTCTTTTCAAAGTCACCCTCAGGGTCTGGGGACATAATATCGTGGGATAACTCAGCGGTTCATTACTTGAGAAATTGAGGATTATTCTTTTTGTAGTTAACATCAATAACTACAGAATTACAAAAGGTCTTGTAAAATATGGAAATTACCATAATCAGAATGATTTAGAATATGATGAGATCTGGCTCTAGAAGCAGAAATGTGACTGTAATGAAGATGGAAATACTAAGGACCAGATTTTGAACTGCTTTCAACTGTTTAAATATGGTGTTTATTTGCACATGGGGAGAGAGACAGACCTTCAACTCCCTGTATCTTCTCATTAGTTGTACCCAGTGCAGTGCATACATGCTAAGGTGGAGTTGTGAGATAGAGTTACAAGCCCAAGCAAACGGAGACCTTTCCTCATTGAGTGAATTTTGTTTATTATGAATTGGCTCAGTGGGCTTTTATGTCCTGCCAAGCTTGTAGATTTAAAAATGAGATGAAATTAATTACTTTTCAGGTTTGATACTAAATTGGGTCTGAGTTGTTGCCTTATGAATGCTATGATACGTTTACATTTTACAGGTGAATTGACAACTTCTGTGAGAAAAAAATGTAATTGAAAATACTTGCCACATTGGCAGTGTTGGCTACATTGTGGTGAGCACTTTTCTTACAGGTTAGTTCCATTAAAATATCACAATCCAGACAAAACCCATGAGCTATTTACTCATCTTTTTGCTGTGTTAGAGCCCACCGGTCTATGCTGATCCCTCTAGGCCACTTGTGAAGGTTGTCTTCCTAACCTCTTTTTCTGATGACTGAAACAAAACCTGCTGTTAAGGTCCTACTATAAAAATTCTTCCATGTATCCTGATATATGCCATTCCCCAGTGCTCCAGACTTGTAGGTTCACCGTTTCACAGTTTTCCACATGTATGATAGTCAAAGCAAAGAGATTTGAACATTGCAAATTAGATTTATAAAATAATACTTTGTTTTAAGCTACCTAGTTCCTTCCCTCAACAGATGAATACTCTGATCACTCAGCAGAGTCCTATACTGCCTTTTCTTGTTTTCATTCCCATTCACACTGAGAACAGAGGTCTGCCATGAAGTTATTCAAGTAATTACATGGGAGGTGAATGCCTTTCATGAATTGGCTGGAAAGCAGCTTTGCAGAGAAGGAAGTGGGGGTCCTGGCGAACACCAAGTCACCCATGAATCAGCCCTTGCAGCAAATGAGCCTCCAGGGCTGTATTATGCAGAGCATTGCCAACAGGTTGAGGGAGGTGATCCTTCCCCTCTGTTTAGCAGTGGTTCCTTCCCATCTCAACTATTCAGTGGTTCTGTGAACTGGGTCTCCATGAAAGTGTATGAACTGTCCTTGGGTTGCTGACATGAGTAAAACAGAAAAGCATGGCAGCTCAACTGGAGCTGAGAATGCGATTCTGGATGTGGCTCAATTCATCGCATAAGGATAGGTTCAAGAAAACAAGACACAAGCACATTCTGTATATTGATTGCCAGTCACCTGTCCACAAACAGAGATATGTGTCCAACTATTTGTTATGCTAGAATAAGAAAGAGTCAGGTTGGTCACTTCAGTTTGGTGGTGAAGTACAAAGTAAATGTCATAAAATTTATTGAATTGATGTTGTATGTTGTACCTTAAGAAGTATAGTAAATTCCAGTTGGTTTGTGGTGGCATTAAAAAAAAAGTCTATAATGATGAATCAACATAATGATTACTGGGGTTTTGTTTTGTTCTTTTGTTTCTGTCAAAACTGAAATGTATCCTGCAGTATTTGTCTGTGTTTTGATCCTTAGAGAAAGGAAGAACATGAAACAACTTTCAGTCTACCTTTTAGCAAAGTGATCAGGGTAGGAGTCAAATTCTGGAAGCTGTGTGTTTGGGCTTGGGGGCAATCAATGTGAAGTGTGTTCAAGTTTAATTTAGAAGTGACCAGGATCATTAAGTCTTGGTCTGAGGAATTTTTTTAAAATTTATATTTTTTTGAGGATTAGCATTTATAGTCTGAGAGCTCTGGTATCATCATTTATCTGCTCTCTTCCATGCCACATGTTACTTTAGGGTTGTAGACAATTCAATCCATACTGAATATGTTATCAGCCAAAATGAAGCTAGATCAAGTTCAGGGAATAAGTACCTGATTACTAGGCAATTGCTATCACTGCTAAACAAGCTAAAATCAGCTTAGGTTGAGATGAGCTCAGGCAAGGCATGCTGTACTGTCAGGCTTTTCCTACTAATAGTGAGATCATATTATTTTGGCTGTGCTCTATCCACTACTCTTTGGGTACAGGCATCCCAGCACAGAGAGTCTCATCACTGTTGGCTGGGATCATCTGTTTTTGCTGGACAACTTGAGCAGGATCCTGAACTGAGATACTCTGAAGAGGTCAAAGACTTGGTTTTAGGTCAAGATAAATCTGTTGAGTCATGTCTAGAGTAAGTTCAAGACTCTGTTAGATCCCATGGCAACCTTGTTTTGGGTGTGTCTCAATACATTAGCTGTTGTGGAAAACGAGGTCATACTTCCAGTAGTTTTGTAAATATAGCTTTTATTTTGCTTTCCTTTTTTGAACAGGTAAATCAAATACAATCTGAGTCATGGTGTGTGTTTTGTGTTAGTTGAAGCAGAAGGCTGCTTATTTCACTAAGAGCAAAATATTAACTTCTAATATTGATTTAGTACGAACCTCTGTTTTAATTGGGTGGGTAGATTGCTTTTGGATGGCAAATACAGATATATTGGCAAAACACTGCTTACAGATATTTACAAAAGCCTTCTGTCCAGAGAAAAGTGAATCTCAAATGTCTTAGAAGAGAAAAATAATGAAGATGAGTGAAGGTCATAGAAGACATTCAATAGAGAAGTTATTTGCATGACTTTATGTAGATAATTGGGTTTTGAATTTTGCTGCCAAAATTCCAGCTATACATAAATGATTTTATGCCTTAAAAGTTTTGTAAATTATTTGGCTGTGAGGAGATAAAAATCTCTGAATATTTTCTAAATCTGCACTGGTTGCTTTCAACTTGTAACACAAACAAAATTTGTAACACAAAGCTACGTATGTATGTCCTCAAATACCACAGAACACACAGGAGCAGGTTCTCCAGGGACTATATTTGTGCATTTCATTCCTTGTTTCTTTGTGGGTCATAATCATGGACACACAAAAAAAATCTATATTAATAGAACTGCTTGTCAGGGCATTGTGTGGACCAGCTGCTCGCCGGAGGACAGGAGCTGTGGGGGCTCACCAGGGCCAGCAGGTCAGGACGTCACAGCCAGGCCCAGTCACCCGAACCGGGGAGAAGGACAGCGGGGGGCAGCCCCAACCCAGGCATCGGGCACCTCCGTGGGATGGGACTGGGCTGAGGCCAGGCTGGGATGTCAGCCCACGGGTGGGACCAGCTCAGCAGGGCCCATGACTGGGCAGAGCAGAGCTGTGGCGGAGCTGGAGACCACATCCTACAGGGCAGTCCCTGGGGCTGGGACTGATGGCCCCAGGCTGGGCTGAAATGGGGTCCTGGGCCATGGCCAGGGTGGGGGGAGGCCCTGGGAGAGGCAGGCAGGGACAGTCAGGCCTCCTAGCACCCTCAGGACCCTGACACTGCTGTCTTCAGATTGTTATTTATAGGTACATTGCCCTGCAAAGCACTCCACAAAGAATAAAGGATTTAGAAGACAAAAGATATGCAATTAGACTTTCATACACCTTTCACTCTGTGAAACAAATACTTTGTTAACAAACTTCGAAAATCTAATCCCCTGACAATCTACTAACAGCTGTCGAAAGATTTTGTTGAAAAATATATTATTTGTTTTCTAAAAGAGAACAGACTCTTAGTATTTAATGCAAACTAGTGTCCTCTTTTGCTCTGTTGAATGTCCTAAGATAATTAATATGAGGCTGATTTATTTTGGATTTTTTTTATTGTTTCTTCAGTTTTCTCACATTCTTTCAGCTTGTTGGCAGTCCCACAGTAAGAATTTTCCAGACTGAAATAGTTTGTCTTCACCTGCCAAGATCTACAATCAGTATTTTAAAAAAAATAGTTGGGAGGAAAGAATGAGGTAAACGAGACTGAGTTGACTCTTGCCAACTAGTTGTCTTTGGAAATATGAAACAATTGTCACTTCTGTCAAATAATCATCTTAATTTACATGAGGTAACTTTCTAAAGTGTTTTATACTAGCTGGATGTCTCAAGCAGAGATACCAAAGACTGACCAGTTAAACATCAAAAGATGTGCTCTACACTATGGGACATTTGTTGAGTAAAGGAAGCATTTGCAACACTTGTATAAGCATTAATGTTTTTCATATTCTGGGCAACCTGTTCCTGTGCTTGATCACATTTATGGTAATTATTTTTTTTTGTAACATCTAATCAAATTTCCTTTGCTGCAGCTTGTGTTAATTGGCCCTTGCCTTTTGCTGCACAGCTCTGAAGAGAGTCTGGCTTCTCTGTAACCATCCATTTAAGAAGAGAGTCAGCTAGGTTTGCCCCTTAGCCCCTTTCCTGGCCTGAAAATAGCTTTCTCATCCTGACCATATACATCATGTGCTCCAGCCCCCTGACCATCTTGATGACTCTCATTGGACTCACTTCAGTTTGTTCATCTCTCTCTTTTACTGAATAGCCCAAAACAGACACAGTACTTCAGATGTGCTTTTGTAATATTCAGTAGAAGTGAAGAATTACTTCCCTTGACATCCTTTCTACACTCCTACTAATGAAGACTGATATATGGTTTACTTTCATTGCTGTAAGGGCACACTGCTGACTCTTGGTCAACTAGTCCATCAGGACCCCCAGCTCCTTCTCTGCAAGTCTGCTTCCAGCCAGTCAGTCCCCAGCCAGTTCTGTTGCATGGAATTATTCCTCTCAAGGTGTCAGACTTCACGTGAACTTCAAGTTTCTGTCAGTGTATTTCTCCATTCTGTCAAGATCCCTATGAATGACAGCCATGCCTATCAGTGGATCAACAACTCCTTCCAGTTTGTGAACTGCGAACTTTTTTTTTATTTGCTCTATAACCTTCCCATGGACTGACATTAGGAAGACCATCCTGTAGTTGCACAGATCCTCCTCTTGCCCTTCTTGAAGATGGATGTGATGTTTGTCTTTTTCAGTTATCAGGACTTCTCCTGACACCACAGCCTTTCAAAGAGGAGAGAGTTCTTACTACAATGTTTGCAAGTTTCCTAAGCACTTTTGGATGCATCTCATCCAGTTCCATGGACTTGGGTGCATCCAATTTACTGAAGTGGTCTCTAGCTTCATATTCCTGTATCGTAGGTAGCACTTCCACCCCTGGACTCCACTGCAATCCACTGTAGGGACTAGGGAGGCCAGAGAGCAGACCTTGCCTATAAACACTGAGGAAGCAAAGTCACTTCACAACAAAGGCTTTTCTATGTCTTTGTCACTATGTCCCCACATTTTCCTTCGTCTTCCTTGTGTTGCTGGTGTACCTATAGAAACCTTTCCTGTTACCCGTCATGTCCATCTCCAATTTTAACTTTGGCTGAACTCCAGTAGCTCTCTTCCTAGAGTATTTAAATAACAAAGAAAACAGAGCTGGTGAAGTATCTTTGCAAATAACACTATCTGCTCAGATTCACTATTCCAAAATATTTTCTGAGAAGTACTAAATATTAGAGATTTCACGTAATTATTTCCTTTTTCTTCCCAATGACAAATTTTCATTGAACTCTTCCTCTAAAACTTTCTGTATTGCCTTCACAGTCAATATATACATGGGCTGAAAGAAATCTGGAACACTGTTGTTGATACATGCTCCCTTTTTCCTGTTGTAATTTTTTGCAATCATTACATCTATTTAAGAACGTATTTAGAAACAGTTATTTTGGCATAAAAGCAATTCACTAATCAGTCATTAGTCATGAGGGAACAAAATTATGTTTGATTGAAATCGTAGATGAACGTGACATCATGTTTTGCTCTGAACTAGTTAAAAATATACTTTCACATTTGCGTGAAGTTTTCTTTGTATAATTTCAGATTTGCTGTTTAATAAAGACTATTGCTCTGTGCTTGGTGGTAGAGAGACAGAAATTTAGGAAAAGTGTAGTCCACTCTTTCAGAATTATTTGCCAATAGCATTGTTGTTTTTTTTCCTTAGGACTATGCAGTTAATATTTTTTTTTTATTTTCATGTCCTAGACTATAATTCTATATACATTATAAAACAATTATAATCATAGCTTCTACCAAGACTACAAATACAGTTTTTGTTTTATCTACAGACAATGGGTTCCATGAGTTAACAATGCATTTTAGAGGAACATTTATTTTCAGCTATATTTAATTGTTTCTATATTTAGTTCCATATCTTTCTTTGGTCTTTGAAATAAGTAATTTATTCTGTTCATGGACTTCAAGTAATATGTACATATAAATGATTTATATGGATAAACTGGAATCCTTCATATAAATGAAGATATTAGTGCATCATATTTCTAAGAAACTTAGTAGAAAGAAGAAAATCCATGGGATATTGCTGTAATCTGCATAGGAATGATATAATATAATGTTAGTGAAAGAAAACTGAACACAAAGTATCCAGCCTGTATCAAAATGGTCTAAGAAATTCTATAGCTTAGTATGGTATTAAAACTATACTGTTAATTGAATGATAAAGAGGTTGTGTTTTTAGATGCAACAAGTGATGTAAAATAATCAGAAAATTGCAGTCTCTCTTGAATTATTCCTGATCACGGCATAAAACCTAGATGTGATGTAGAGATCATAATGTGTTAAATTTCATATCCTTGTAAAAGTGGGCGAAAAAAATCACAAAAATATTAAAGTTCAAAAATTAAAATTCATGCAAATCAAGAAGCTAGTTTTGTAGGAACTTTTTAACTCTTAAGTTTTATTACAGTAAGTTAGTATTGTTTCTAAGCAAGAAATATGTAGATGTCCATAAACTGACAGTTTGAATATAACTATGGTAATGCCTGCTAAAAGTTCTAATGGAGAAAAAATTAGTATTCTTTTAAGGCAATCAGAAGCAGATAGCTTTGCAAAGCGTCACTGGAAGGAGTTAATAGATGAGCAAAACACAAAAAAAGGGCCACTGAAAAAGATAACATTGTTTTTAAAATATAATTACCTGTTTGCTTCACTTTCCACTGTACAAAAATGTTGGAAGTTTTGTTTTTTCTCTGCAGGGAAGAAGTCAGAGAAACTGTCTAAAATTAAAGTGCCATAAAAGAGGAATTTGATTAAATTAATAGTTGCATGCTGCTGGGACCATGTGGTTTTAGCCCAGGAAGGAATGGAAAATTAAAATTATCAAAATGCTAAAATAATGGGTATCCTACCACTTAGGATGCTTTTGAAAATACAAGAATGGAAGATGAAAAAGGCAGATTTCTTAAAATAGATTTTAAATCATGGAATCATAGAATGGTTTGGGTTGGAAGGGACCTTGAAAGATCATCTAGTTCCAACCCCCTTGCCATGGGCAGGGACACCTTTCACTAGACCAGATTGCCCAGAGCCCTGTCCAACCTGGCCCTGAACACTTCCAGGGAGGGGGCAGCCACCACTTCTCTGGCCAACCTGTTCCAGTGCCTCACCACCCTCACAGGAAAGAATTTCTTCCTTATATCTAATCTAAATCTACCCTCTTTCAGTTTAAAACCATTACCCCTCCTCCTATCCCTACACCCCCTGATAAAGAGTCCCTCACCAGCTTTACTGTAGCCCCCTTTGAGTACTGGGAGGCCGCTGTAATGTCTCCCCAGAGCCTTCTCTTCTCCAGGCTGAACACCCCCAACTCTCTCAGCCTGTCCTCACAGAGGAGGTGCTCCAGCCCCCTATTCATCTTTGTCACCTCCTCTGGACCCACTTGAGCAGGTCCATGTCCTTCTTATGCTAGGGGCCCCAGAGCTGGACACAGCACTGCAGGTGGGGACTCACACGGGTGGAGTAGGGGAGAAGAATCCCCTCCCTCTACCTGCTGGCCATACTCTCTTCATGCAGCCAATGCAGTTGGCTTTCTGGTCTGCAAGCGCACATTGATGGCTCACAGTCAGTTTTCCACTCACTAGTACCCCCAAGTCCTTCTCCACAGGGTTGCTCTCAATCCACTCATCGCCCAGACTGTATTTGTGCTTGGGATTGCCTCAGCCCCTGTGCAGCACCTTGCACTTGGCCTTGTTGAATTTCATGAGGCTTGAGCCTGTCCAGGTCCCTCTGGATGGCACATCCCTTCCCTCCAGTGTGTCTGCACCACACAGCTCGGTGTCATCAGCAAATTTACTGAAGGTGCACTCAATCCCACTGACCATGTGGCAAACAAATATGTTAAACAGCGCTGGTCCCATTACTGACCCCTGAGGAACAACACCACTTGTCACTGGTCTCCACTTGGACTTCAAGCCGCTGACCACAACTCTCTGAGTGTGACCATTCAGCCAATTCCTTACCCACCGAGTGGTCCATCCGTCAAACCATGTCTCTCCAATTCAGACACAAGGATGTCATGCAGGACAGTGCCAAATGCTTTGCACAAGTCCAGGTAGATGGCATCAGTTGCTCTTCCCTTATCCACCAGCACTGTAACCACATTGTAGAAGGCCACCAGACTTGTCAGGCACAATTTGCCCTTACTGAAGCCATGTTGGCTGTCACCAGTCACCTGCTTATTTTCCATGTGCCCAAGCATAGTTTCCAGGAGGATCTGCTCTATGATCTTGCCGGGCACAGAGGTGAGACTGACTGGCCTGTAGTTCCCTGGGTCTTCTTTATTTCCCTTTTTAAAAATGGGGGTTATGTTTCCCCTTTTCCAGTCAGTTGCCACTTCACTGGACTGCCACAACTTCTCAAATATGATGGACAGTGGCTTAGCCACTTCATCCACCAGTTCTCTCAGGACCTGCAGATACATCTCATCAGGTCCCATGTACTTGCATACCTTCAGGTTCCTTAGATTGTCTTAAACCTGATCTTCTCCAGCAGTCCCTCACCAGATTCAAATCTATCAGGGCTTTGGCCTTCTTAACCTGATCCCTGACTACTTGGACCATTTCTCTGTATTCCTCCCAGGCTACCTGTCCTTGCTTCCACCCTCTGTAGGCTTCCTTTTTATGTCTGAGCTTGTCCAGGAGCTCCTTTTTTATCCCTGCAGGCCTCCTAGCAGTCTTACTTGACTTCCTCTTTGCCAGGTTGCATCACTGCTGAGCTTGGAGGAGGTGATCCTTGAATACCAACCAGCTTTCTTCGTCCTCTCTTCTCTCCAGGGCTCTATCCCATGCTACTTTGCCAAGCAGATTCCTGAAGAGGCCAAAGTCTGCTCTCCTGAAGTCCAGGGTAGAGAGCTTGCTGTGAGCCTTCCTTGCTGCCCTAAAGATCTTGAACTTCACCATTTCATGGTCACTGCAGCCAAGGCTGCCCTTGAGCTTCACACTCCCCATCAACCCCTCCTTTTTGGTGAGAACAAGGTGCAGCATAGCACCTCTTCTCATTGGCTCTTCTATCACTTGGAGAAGGAAGTTATCATCAATGCATTGCAGGAACCTCCTGGATTGCTTATGCACTGCAGTGTTGTCCCTCCAACAGATATCAGGGTGAGTGAAGTCCCCATGAAGACCAGGGCTTATGAACATGAGCCTGCTCCTATCTGTCTATAGAGGGCCTCATCCACTCCATCTTCCTGGTCAGGTGGCCTATAGCAGACCTCCTGCCCCTGCCTTACCTTTAATCCTGACCCATAAACTCTCCGTCATCTCCTCTTCCATCCCCAGGTGGAGCTCCATGCACTCCAGCTGGTCACTGACATAGAGGGTGACAGGACACCCCCTCCTTGTCTCCCCTGCCTGTCCTTCCTAAAGACCCCATTTCCTTCCATTCCTACACTCCAGTCATAAGAGCCATCCCAGCACATCTCCATGATGGCAATTAGATGGTAGCCCTGCAGGTGTGTGCACGTCTTTAACTCCTCTTGTTTATTCCCAATGCTACGCATATTTGCATAGAGGCATTTAAATTGGGCCCCCGATGAAGCTGATTTACTGGCTGGAATTCCTTTGTGCTGTTCTTCAGGTGCTCTCCTGCTGACCTGTGATCCATCTCCAGGCACTGGGCATCTATTGCTGGCACTGGCATCAAGCTGGCAAGAGTGGGATGGATTGGGGTTCCCCTGCCCCAGCAACTTTAGTTTAAAGCCCTCTTAAAGATGATTCAGAGAATTACAGACGAGAAAGTCTGCCTTTACACTGCCTAAAATGACTGAAAATATAATGCATTCTCATAAAGGAAGAGTCAACATAGCTGTTCTAAATGGAAGGCTTTGTCAAAAGACTTCTAAACCCTTGGAAGAGTAACTGATTGTGTGCAGAAAGAAAATTTATCCATACAATGTAATTGTATTTTTAACATTTTTTTACAAAGTTCAGAAAAATATATCTGAAGAAAATTACAGTAAACTGTAGAAGATGAACAGAAGATCTGTTCTCGATTTATGGTTGTTTAACATGTAAGAAACCTGGAAAGTGATCTTTTAATTTGAAAGTAATGATTACTGAGAGGGATAAAGAATGATTTGAATAAAAATTTGAGAATAGAAATAAGTGGATGAAAACAAGGAGATGGAAGTTGAAATTAACTCAGGCAATGTTTCTCAGATCAAGAGTTATTTTACTGAAGAGCAACTTTTCTAGCTAAATGTTGGAATTTGTTTCAATAAATGATGCAAAGCAAAACAAAAACCTTGCAATACACATCATTACCTACTTTTCAGTATATGACTCCTTAACTGTTCTTTGATTTGCTCTGACGTCTACTTTAGGACTGTAGACTGCAGTTCTGTGAAATCAAAAGGTTGTTGTGGCTTCAGTTTCAGGCTGCTCATTTCTTCTAACCTTTATTTTTCCAATCCTGTTTACCATCACACATTAGAAAAACAAAATGTCAGTGATTTCTACCAAAAGGAGAAACAGGCCAGACTTGTTTGAATTATCACAATGTAATTTCCTACTTGACAATATATGCCATCTCTATTTCCAAGCTAATGTGCTTTCCATGTGAACCTGTTATATAGACCAGATTGTTTTCCAAAGATAGCAAGTGGTTCCAAGAGAAGTCATGTGTTTTGTTACAAAGGGCTTACTTTCCTGGAAGTTTTTATAAAAATAAAAATAATCCTCACAATTTAAAGGAAGAAAAGTGTTCTCCTGTATCACCATGCTTCCTCTTGCTTTAACCAACACAGCTGTAGATGGCTCAGGCACAGGGCTGGTCCCTCACCTGCTGTATCCCAGAGATCTTTCTCCAAACTGTCATTCTGGGAAGCATATTTAGTTTTGTCTTCTCTCCCTAAAACCAACTGGAATCCTAAAGTAGCTATGAAGAGCAGGCTGCCTTTATATCCAGTAATACAGAGAAACTACTTTTTATCTTAGCCATTAGTTTGGTTTCATTCATATGTACAGTGCTAGCAAGACTATTGTGATTAACTGGTTTGACCTACAGTATAACACAGACTCTAGAATTTTACCCTGTCAGTCCTGCATTGAGTGCAATAACTTTGAGTTCTATCAAAGCAAAGGAGCAATTGGTCCAGGCCCTTGAGGTCACTTGATGCAGATATGGTGTAATGTTATAGGTGCTCCAAGTAATGCTAATAGAATGTTTTTTCTCTTTGAAGTAATGAAGACAGATATTAAGAAAAAAATACCCAAAATACATACAAACCTCTTATGTCTAGAGGCACTGTCTTTATGGGTAAAATTCTTTTCAATATAAAGCCATCAAGGATTCATCTTATTTCTGTACCTTCCTTTCTTGATTCATGTACCATCCTTGTCATATAAATACACAGCACATAGACATGTATGTAATTCCTTCATGGAAACACGCTAGGATATTTCTGTTTGGGAAATCTTTTTAGACATTGATTTCAACTGAAATGAAATCTCAGGGGTGGCCAGGTATGGACTGATTCAGATCTGTAGAGAAACAACACAGATTTTCATTATTCTTCCAATATTTAATCAGCTGAGTTCCAGTCAAATGGCTTTGCTTTTGTTCTGAAAGTTATGTTAGTTACTTAAAACAAGTCATTATTTTCCAAAGGCTGAAGAAGGAGCTTCATAACTTCAATTCTCAGTAATGTATGCTATAAACCTTGTCTTTTTTGGCTGTGCTATGTGATCACACCTCTCCACTTTCCATTCACCCGCAGTGAAAACTTACAACTGGCCTATAATAGGACAGTGCCAGAACTGTGCCAAACTCTTTAAAGATGTTGTGTATTATGAACATAACACAAGTAGCTTCACAGGGAAGAAATGATTTCTTATTGTCTGCTAATAAACTTGAGCGAAGTTCTTTCAAAATATCTTTAATGAGAAGCAAATCGGTTGGAAAGAGAATGCTGTAATAAGCACTACACCTAAAAAAGTCTGCCTGAGTTGGCTAATTGGCATTATTTATTTGCTATGCGGATTGCCAGCATTGGAATAAATATATATACCTGCAAAAATTCTAGCTCAGTTATGTTGTCCTCTTTATGTGGTGCATGCAGTGCGTATATCTTTATGCAATATGAGTCTGTAATAAATATCCTGATTAATTTATTCTATGGATATTTCCTGCATATTTGTGGTTTAATTTACTGCTTAGGTTACTACCGGAAGGGAGACCCAACGTAGTTGAATTTCTTTCAAAATCAAAAGTCACCCATAGTAAATAACATGCTGGTTTATTCCTAATTTAACAGAGACACAAATACAAATAGTTTAAGGTACTGAATATCTTCATGCAACCGAAATTGGGGATATGAATTTTAAGTAGCTATTTGCCATGAACATTCCTTTATATCCTTCTTTATTATGTGAAAAATAGCATTGGAGTGTTAGACTGATCCCGAAGTTCTGAAATGTAGTTCCTAAAAAATTGGAAATCCAGAATCAGATCTTAAAAAAGCTGTCTTAAATTTGCCAGTGTGCTAGTATTAGACTCTGTAAACTGAAGGGTTATTAAAGGGGTTAAAGTTCTTGGTCTCAGCAGTGCTTGTCACAAACTACCTGGCCAAAGTTACTCAAGCAAAGAATTTTTGTGTCTCTGGTTCAAGTGGAGGTTCAAGGTTATATTTAAGTATTTTGGGAAAGTCTTGAACCTGGCCCTCTTTGTCCTCAACAGCATGTGGAAGAGATGTGTCAGTATTTCCCAAGTAGTGAAAATGACAGTTGCAACAACTCTTGCTGTCCTTTCTATCCTCTGCATTTAAGCTATCTCTTCTAAACAGATCTGTTTGTAATTCAAAGTTGTTTTGCTTACTGGCTTTTTATGAACCTAGTTTAAGGTGAACTAAAGTACTAAAATAAAGTGCACAGAATTCTCCAGAGGAGAGAACTTCACAAACTATTACACACCTCTACGAGAAAATTACAGGTCCTGTAAATGATGTTTCTGTCATGGCATGGAAATGATCTTGTATTTCAGTCTTTCCACTGCAATTTTATGATTCTTTGATTCGCTTGGATGTGAAATTGGTAAACCTGCTGCTCTGTTCTCCACCAGCTTTGATATGATTGACTTTGACAATATTCCCAGCTGAGGGTTGTTTTCTTCTGTTGATATAGTTCCTTTCCAAACCCTTGTCATTTTTCTTTTTCATTGTATCTTGATTTCTAAATTATTGTCCTTATGTTAACCCTAGGACATGCAGCTAACACTGAGAATGGATATGTTTGTATTTGTAACTCCTTAAGCTTTTCTACCCTCTTATAAAAATCAAAAGAATATGTCCTTGATCATACAGGCAGGTATGTTGTGCAGGGGGCTGTGTCTCAGATAGTGCTGTGCTGATATTTTTGTATAAAACTTCAAAGGTTGAGATTTATCATTTTGTTTAAAGGATGTGGGGATTGTACAACTTTTTTAAGTAAACAAAATATTAAAGACCATTGACAGATTTCCAGTGAAATTTCCTTAATGGTGAAATTTTTAAATAACCACCTTTTATTATACTTTTCCTCTTTTACTGGTGGGTTTGGTTTTTGTTTTTTTTTTTTTTTGGTGTTGTAGTCCTGCATGCCTCTTTTGTCTTGCACACATGGAGGAAGGAAGGAGTAGGCAGCTCTGAAATAGAAGCTGAGCTGTTTTATTTCAGATATGTCCTTTCCCACTGGTTATGTACTGGTTTCATTAAATGAAGGGTTTTTTTCATTTTGCATATAAGATAGTCAGAGAAATCAAGTGATTTGCCCAAGATTTCATAGGTAGCCTGTGACCACAATGAGTTGTGCCAGATCAGTTGACTCCTGGCCTAATCTTGGACTAATCACAGTGATTCCTTCTAGCCTATGTCACCACTATTATTTCTATACAAGCATAATTGCTTGTCACCAAACAAAAAAAAATAGTTGCAAAGAAATTGAATTTGATTTATTTTGGTAGCCTTGCTATCATGTTAATAATTGTTCTCATTATTTTTCTTTCTAGAAAAATATTTGCAGAAATTTTAAGACCCTTAAATAAGCTGGGCCACTCCATCTTTTATTCTGTATTTTTTTATGGTTGCATAATATTGCATTCTTGGTTGGAGGGAAAAATCTGTTACTACATCTAAATCATCTTCGCCCATGCTTCTAGCTTCCCTTTCAGAACTCTATTAATAATTTTTGTTTCCCATATGCACTTTTTGTTTCCCATATGCACATTTTTGCCCGAAGCAAACTCTTCTCAGCATTTATTTTTGGTGTATGTCCAACATTACTGTAATCCAGTTACAGTTATTTGTGCTGGTAGAATATCAGCTGAATCTATTTGCTCCATTTTGTCATGCCTACTTAATATTTTAAAAAGAAAATTAGTGAGATTTTTCCACAACAGTATCGGGTCAACCACAGTTCACACAGTGTACTGTACAATATTCAGTTTTGCTTTGTGCACCCGTTATTATCAAATTAGGATGATAGTTGGGCATGTGGATTTGAGCCATGTGTTAATCCAAGTTCATCCAGACGTGCGTGCCATCCTGTCTAATACAATGGTTCAATTACAGCTGACGAAATTGCATTATCTTTTGAATCCATCTTACTGTGTTGTCTAGCAATTAGTTGCACATATATATCCCATATTCAAGTGGTTTTGTTTCACATATGCAGTGATAAACTTCAAAAAAAATGTGGACAGTGAAATCATTTATTAATAGGAATTTTTTTATTTATGGATTTTCTAAGTATGAAATATCATGGAAGTGTTGGGTAGGTTCAGAGTAAGTTCAGTGGTGTCAAATTCTTTTGAAAAAAACTTTTCCTCATTCTGATAAGAGGCCATTTCAAATATAGTGTTTTAACAGTGTATGAATAAACGTTACAGTCAAGAGGATGCCTTTGCAGTTCTGCATTGTTCTGACTGGGGTATAGTAAGGTCGCTAAAAGGTCACCTACTGCTTTCAAATATAGGACTATAGGGGTTTGTGATAGACGTTTTAGTGCTCTGGTACAGGTGGCTTTACCCAATATTACCAGTGTAGATGTGTGTCTGGTCACAGAATGCGTAGATTCTTTCCACTCCCCAACTATGTTGTAGCTGTTGCTCGCCCTGATTATTTTTTTTTAATATTTTTTTTTGGGTGGCCTGTTTAAAATTTATATGTGAACTTTTTTTGACTTCTACAATTATCCAGATTTCTCCAAATAGCTTTGAAAGGCGTATTTAAACTGGGTTTTTTAGATTCTGACTGGCATCTGAGGAAGCTGCAATAGCATCAGTATATTCTGAAGTGAGTCTTTAAATGTATTTTTATGATATATAAATATGTTATTACTTTATGTATGATTTATAGCATCAGTTAATGATAATCTATATATGTGTCTTACACAGAGGTAGTCCTGATGGAAATTATGCAGTAATGATTTGGATTATCTTCTGGTAGACAAGTGTTTAGGTGCTCAGTGTACCCTTGATCACTAGAGGAAAGCAGATTTCTGGACAGCTTGCACACCTTCACTCCTTATGCTTGAGTAAAATTGCAAAAACATGGTTTCAGTCTTACGTATCTTTACAGTTACTTTACATGTAGAAATGTTTACCTTGTAGACTCCCTTAGTTCAGATTTTTACGTGCAGGCTTCCGTATCTACACCCAATTCAGAAGTGCATTAATATTTGTTTTTCAAACATGAAGTGACCTGAACTGTATGCAAAGCTGTGAGGGTTCTTGCAGTTGGGCACTTGTTATGTGAGAGGACACAGCCAGGTGTATGATTTTGGCTTTTCAGCAAAGTTGTGAATAAACCTTGCATTTAACATGATTGTAGTATAGTTTGGGACAAGCACCTTGAATGAAAATACGGTTAAAACTGATATTAGTTTCACATGTGAGAATTTGAATTACAATGTTGTCAAAATATTTTCTCCACTGTTAGAGTGTTGCCATAATTTTTCATTATGTATTTCAGCAATGTCTAAGCTTAGAGGAATTTTAGGTTAGTAATTTAGGAGGAATTAAATAATTGACTCAAGTCTTATTGTAACAAAGCATTTGTAAAAATTCATTTATCTCATTTGAAAGTGTATTTGGAGGTAGTCAGAGTTGTCTCTTTGTCTGAAATCTTTAAAAGTAAATTTGCTTTAGACTTTGGAATGGTAAAACTATGCATATCACTTACGAATTCCATTTAATTTTTGTGTACTTAAATCCTAGTTGATCACCAATAGACATAAAAGGATTCTGCCACACGGTCCTGTATTTGTTTTTTAAAAATCAATTAGTTATTTTCTATCATTAGAAGTACCTGAGACATGATTAGGTTAAAAGAAAATCTAAAAAAAAAAAAAAAAAAAAAAAAAGTAGATATTTAGGGATCCAAGATCCACTGAGTCTTAAGGGGCTAAAGGCTTAGTCACCTGAAACTGGAGTATACCCCTGAACCTCTCCAGATACTTGAAACAATCAGCCTAGATTTTATACACTTTACACCCCTGTCACTTCTATGAGAAGAAAGCAAAGGAAATGCTTGCAAATAAAGATTGCAGGAAAAATTATGGAAAAGAGATTGTATTAGTAAGAAAAACCCAAGAGGGGATTTACAGAAAACTTTGTACAGAAGGTTACTGGCAAGTGCCAAAGAATTTATAAAGGGTAAAAAAAAAAAAAAAAAAAAAAAAAAAAGAGAAGAAAACGATACATCAGTCATAATCTTGAAGACTTTATGCACAAATAAATAGATTTACATTTCTGTAGATAAGCTGCTGGAGACCTGTTAATTTGTTGTGTAGATCTTTTCTATGTGGCTTTATTTTTAAATTCAGCTCTTGCTCTGTTTCTGTTACGTTTATGTACATTAGTACATACCAAAGTTTATGCTACGGTTTAGCATTTAGGGCAGATAACATTCTTCCTGAACTTGTCATTTGCATCTTCTGATGCAATTTTGTTGACAAGGTCTTTTCAGGCATGCAGGGAAGAAAAATACTCCAGCGTCTGTTTTGATTATTGGCAAAGGAGTGTCTTTTTCAGTAGTTTGTCTAGATGCTATTTCCACAAGAAAGCACTTTGCCTGTGAAGTTTGTACATATAAATCTGCTTCAGCAGGGTGCCTGCAAGTTGGGTCAGGGTCAGCTAGAAAAAAGCCTTAAATCTTCCTGAAAATTGCAAGAGTGCTTTTTGTTTGGTTTGGATTTTTTTTCCTCCCGTGGTCTGTCATCCGGAGAGGGATGCAGGCGCGCGTCCCCAGCCCCGCAGAGCATTGATTGCTTCTGCCTGCAGCGGGGATGCTGTCAGGGCGCTGCGCGAGTGGAGTCCGAGACTGCCACAGAGCTGCTGCCGCCCTGCCCTGCCGCTAGCTGTGCCAAGGGGCTGGGGAGGCCCCGCCGAAGGACCTCGCGGCTGGGAGGAGAAGCACTCTCATGCAAACTGGCCAGGGGAAGCGCTGGGTGCGCCATGCACGCACACCTTCCCAAGCAGCACAGCTGCGGCAGGGGGTCCGGGGGCTCGGATGCCGGCAGGAGCGTGCCTCCAGTAGCCAGGGATGGCCACTGCGCCTGCCGATGGCACCAGCATCCTCCGGGGCTCCAGTGTAGCTCTCAGGCGCTTCCCTCTTGGGGACCTGGGGGAGCCAGCCAGAGCAGGGGCAAGTTTGTCCCTTTGTGGGACACTGTGCGGAAGAGCCCCCACAAATCCCCAGCCAAGCCACAGGGCAACCCGGGCGAGTGGTGGTCAGAGTGCGCCTGTGCCCACGGCTGGTCCCCCCTGGTGCAGGTGAGCCAATTCTTTGCTCTCCAAGCGACTTAAAGGATGCTCCAAGGAAAGAAAGTGAGGTTTGGTGGTGTCGGCAACTTTTCGTGCTGTGTCTTGATTTGTGTTTAGTGGTGCCTTCTGGAAAAATTATATGCAAGGGTGGGCTGTCATTGGTAATGTCTGTTGTTTGAATATTGATTCTCTGTGGCCTGTGGAAATTGTGGGGTCCTCTTGGAAGGGTTTTCTTGTTAAAATGTTTTGGTTTCTACCTCCAGGTTCTACAGACTTTGTATTCCATTGTGTTGTGTAGAGAAAGGATGTGTTTATCCCCCCATGTAACGGATTTTGCCTGCTTCTGTAAAGAGCTTGTTTTCAACTATTGCATGAAATTAATAAGGATATTTTAAACAGAGAACATGGGAGGCGTGTTTCAGATGTATTAATGAGAGGAAGTGTGACCTGGTTTTCCTCTTTTGAACATCAAATGTATTGAAATCTTTAATAAATATGAAATAGCTCTTTAGATTTCACAAATCTATAGATCGTTATTTATTGGCAAGGCAGTGTATTTTCAAATATAAACCAAACAGGGTCTAGGATGTGTACAGATACCTGTAAGCAATTAGACCGAGAATGATCACACTGTGAAATAGAAATCATAGTGACATTCATATGATGGTTAATATTAAAAAGCATTAGCACTTCTTCCACTGATGTTTTCATTTCTGCCTTGAAAAACTTTAAGCTCATTCAAAAGCTTTACATTGTGTCAACATCAAATCCTCTTGTCATGATTTCACACTAAAAAAGTAGAATTCAATGTTGAAATAGATTTTTGAGATGTATGTTTACTTACCGAAATAGTATACACTAGAGTTTAACTAGCCTCAACCCACACTGAACATGCGCACCCTCTCTAGAGATTAAATCAATTCTTTGGTGGAAATGGTTTTAATATATTTTCACTGAACAGAAAAGCAATAAAGCAAAGGATTGTCAGTGTAGCTGTACTTTATCTTTTCTTATGGTCTAAAAAAAGTGATGCTCTGTTGACTAAAAGTGATTGCTATATATGAAAAGCTTCATTTTTTACCTCAAATCTATTATGAAGTAAAAAAACTAAGTTTGTGATATATTTTAGAGTGAAGTGACCAAAATGTTGCATGTGACTACAGTATATGTTATACATTTTCTGTCATATACAAAGCACATATAATTATTTATGCCAGAATAAAGCCAATGTTAAAATAGTATATAAAACATAGAACGAGACTTTCTTCTAATTTTAATTATGAAAAGCTCTAAACATTTTCTTGGGCTCTGAAGACTTTGGTTTTGGAAAAAGCTTGAAGGAAAAAAAAAAAAATTGTAAAGGAAAGAGTTCCTTGGTTTTCAAAGATAGAGAATTTAGAAAATGAAGGAGGTATTTAAATAAATTAAAAAAAAAAAAAAAAATAAAGGCCATTTCTAAGACTACTTCAGTATTTAAGTTACAGGTGCATTGTAAAGTTACTTCAGTATTTTCAATGCCTTTGTAATCACATCCACTTGTGTTTAGATAATGTGAAATTGTCCAGGTGTATGTACTTCCTGATATCTAATTTTGAACTCTGCACCATAAACTTTCTTTACTGTATGTTCTTAGTGCCAACTACCTTACTCTGTTTAGGAAAGTCCCTTTCTTGGGTTCTGCCTATAATGAATCAATCTACCATCAATCAAACTGATGTTCTGTGCCTAGGGATGAACTGATGTACTTATTTTGGCAAACACTTGGTGCTTTTTATGTCATAGAGTTGTGAGATAGTTTGTTTCAAATAATAATCTTTTTTTCTCTGTACAAAGTAAGCATTGTGTAAGCTATGGGAAGAAAGGAAAGAGTGTGTATATATATGTTTATGTGTGTACAGATATTGTTGTATGTACATACACTTAGACAATATTTTATCAATTACATTGCATAGATGCAATGTGGGAAAACATTATAGAGCTGCCTTTAATAATTGCCCTTACTTTGATGATACAAGCTGAAGTCAGTGATGTTTTTTCAGGGCTATGTTGACTGGGAAAACTGTCATCTTTCTTGTCAAAATAAGGAGCAGTAGTGAAATAGCTATATTTGCTAGCCTAAAAAATAGAAAAATTTATTTGAAATTTCCATCTTACATGTAAATGTGATAATAAATAAGCTAATGACAACTTCAAAGGTGGAGGGATTTTTTCTGAAAGGTTCTGAGCAGATTTTTCTTCTGCTTGACATCTTTGGGAGAGGCTGCCTTCTTCAAGCATAGGAAAGATATAACACCTTGGAAAAACTGCTTCTTGATTAGTACTATAGTACCAAATTTAATGCACAGGTCCTTAATTCCTAGAGTGAGTACTAGACAGCTGTGACTAATGTACCTTTGTCATCCTGACCTAATAAAAATATTGATTTTCTTTACCAGTTTCTTCTTCTTTAGTATGTCAGAGCAAAGAATGGTGCTCTGGTATTAATATTTTAATTGTCTTAGAAATTCTGCTTTGCTAGGTTGCATGTTTGTGTTTGCTCAGTTTCATGTTGAGTTGTGGCTAGAAACATACTCTCTCTATATCCAAACAGAAATTAATTTGAACTTACAAAAAAAAAAAAAAAAAACTCTTAATTTTGAAAGTGAGTTGAAATAAAGTTTAGATGAAAATTTGATTCCAAGACCTAATTTTTTTTTCCCAGTCCTTTTTGAAAAACTCATTTACAGTTCTGTTTTCTTTATCTAAAAGAAAAAGAAGAAAACAAGGAAAAAAAAAAGAAGAAAAGTAAGTTAATAGGCAAGTTTTATATGTCCATGTTGCCTGGAAATATTTCTTGCTTCTTTGCAATGCACCAGCTATCTCTATCACTGTTAGCATCATGGAGTCATATAATTTGTGTGATTCTCTCAGTGTTTTCACATCTAAGGTCAGTGTTACCCTAACTGTGAGAGATCTGAAAGAAATTTTGGGAGTGGAGGGTGCAGAGGCAAGGAGGTGACCTGACATTTTCTATGGGTCATTCTAATGTTGGCTGTAGTTTGGAACATTGGAGGTACTTTCCCTGTTGGTACATATAGACTGCTGGCACACATAATCTACCAGTTAATCAGATTAGATATATATGGTAACGTGTACCTGAAGGTGTGCAATGAACAGCTATTCTTTGTGCAGAAGGGATGGAGGGATGTGAGTCCGTATTCCCCTGATTAAAGGTTGAAGAGGAAATTGCAGAGATTGAGCTGCTGTGCTTGTTTTAAGAAGTACAAGGTATAAATTTTAGTTTGTGCCGTCTATATGAAAGAGGGCTTCCTCTAAACACCTTCCCAATATGTGTGTAACGGCATGTTTTCAGATTCCGAGAGCTTAATACTGTTCTGTTAAAGGGGAAGGAAGAGGTAGAAGTGGCTATTTCCCCGTTCAGAAGACAATATTGGACTCAACTTTAATTCATCTAACTCTATTCGCTATTAAATTTTGGGCCCTTCTATTTTGAAAAGTTCTCAAGGAAAAACATCTCATATGAGATAGTATCCTGGATGTGTCATCCGCAAAAATGCATACATGTGTTGTGTTTTGAAAACTTACATAGAAGTGTAAATCTTCACATATTTTTAACTAGTTTACTGTCAACGTCAGCTTTGATGACAGTTTTTTGTTGGGCTTTTTTTCCCAGCAATATCAGAAGAAAGTTTTTTTGCAGTCAGTGTCTTTTTTAAAAAATAGCATCACTGAGCTGTTTTGTTACATGGTAGAGAGGCTTGTAAGCTAAATCCTAGTTTGTAGATGTGGCATGACTTAAAAAAGGTAGTGAGTAGCCAAATTTTGAAGTACCAGCTGAGAATCATCTTTTGTCTTTGAAGGCCTTTGGCGCTAGTGCTGAAATTTCAGTATATCATTTGCGAGCTTTTTGCATGGTGAGATGTGGTGAGAGCTGCCTCAAGGCATTCTGCTGCACTACTGAAGCAGAAGGTCTATTGCAAGAGGTACTGGCTCTCCTAACAGTATAAAGAAATGATTTGTCATCGGTTGTGTTTTTGAAAGCTTAGATTATTCCTTTCAGGTTCACAGATTCCCGCATCTAACTGGCCATTCTTCTGTCAAGTCACTCCCGGCAATGGAGTTACATAGAGCTGTTTTAGTTAGCTAAGGGAAATCTTTTCACTCTAATTTAGTATGTTCAAGTGCCGGTAAAACAGCAGTTAAAGGAGAGCCAAATAATGCTTTTTATTTGGCTTTTAAACTTTTTTCTTTTTTTAATCTTCAAGACTATTAAGAGATAGATGTCGTAAGTCAAGTGTCAAGATTTGATGTAACTCTGACACTGTTAAGAATAATAAAACAGAGAGGAGTAACTGGGCAATTTCCAATGGAGAAAGAGTTTCACATCCCATTGTCAGGCTGGTATGCTCTTATCAACTCCTAAGTTTTAGGAAGATGTATCTTAATTCAGTATCTTGCCTTGGATGGATCATTGTGCTGCATTTATAGAAGTAAACTAATTTGTACATCTTTTAAGTGACAGCTGCATAGATTGCTGACAATGTTTCAAAGAGGAAATACAAAATCTGTTAGCATGTTCTTTTGCAAGATGAGTAATATTCTTCTACCAATTCCTGTATGCAGTCCCACTGACTGCCATAGGACTTTGAGAAGTCTACAGCATCCTTGGTGACATTCATATCTGACACTGTCTCAGGACAGCTGCTTTAGAAAACATTATGCTTTTACATTCATGTTTAACCTATTTCTTCTACCAGAACCAGGAAAGCATTGTTAATACTGAATTCATAGCATTTAAGGTTATACTTGGCATAAAAAGGAGGTCAAAGATTAGCCTTTGAGTCCACTGCGTTGAGGTCAGCAATCTCATTAGCAATGTAGGGAACGTTCCTGGTCAGAACTAACTTGAAATGTTCATTAATATTTGTTTGGAAATATGATTTCTGTAATGTAATGGCTGTTCACGTGATTCTGATTTGAAAGATGAACCTTATGTCATGAAAAGACCAGAAACTAAACATACTGAGACACATTTAGACTTTTTCTATAACATCAGACTTAGGGAAAAAAAAAAAAAAAAGAAAAAGAAAACCCCAGCACTAGGCATGAGGCTTTGTGCTCCGCAGATTTGGGAACATGGGGATGTGTCATTCATTCCAGATTTTCCGCCGTGTCTCAAGGGGTCCTTCAGCCACCTCTGGCTGGATTGATAATGCAGCATTGCTTTGCAAAGGCCATGGGGAGTAAAAGAAAAGTGGATATTCTTTTCTTTTGTTGTATAATATTCTGCCTCCTTCTATTAATGTATCTGGTCTTTCATCAGTGTTAATATTTTTGATAATACATAATTTTAAATGTCAGCAAAGACAGTTTAGAAATAGGCATGGTTACACAGATCATGTAAGTGTTTGTGTGCAAGATGTTCTATATATTTTCATTTAAATACTGAAAAGGATAAATATATGCTATGTACTGTACAAACCAATGATTGTCATGATTTATAGCTTATCTACACACATTTTGGCTCCTGCTGATTTTTCAGTCATAAATATGTTAATGCTTAATTTGCATGATTTGTTGCACCATATTTAGATTTGCATTTAATTAATCCCATGTTTCAAAGTTTCTCCTCCTAGATGATTCAAGAAGCCAAGAACATTTTCTCCCCTTGACATATAATTTGGCTTCTGGGATTTTCAGGGGGGATGAAAGGGAGCATGGGAAGGGAATTGTAGAATTTGGAAGGGAATTGTTTGTAGCATTGGTAATTGGCAAAAACTGCACAAGTGCTCTGATAGTCCTCCTGCTATTGATAAATTTCTCTAATATTTGGCATGTGTATTTACCCATGGATAAACTGTTCATCATATTTGAGAACAGAAGGGCATTTCCCTAGGACCAGACTGGCAGAGTCCAAAGGGATTCATAGCCTTTTTTTTTTTTTTCCCCTTCTTCACTTTTTCTATAGCCTGCCATGTAATCCATTCCTAGGAATATCAAGGCATTTTCACCTAACAAAGCTCCTTACCATCACAGGAACTTACAACACAGGAAGGTCTTTGATCTGTCCTGTATTACTCTGATGGCAGAAGACACACTATAGGATTTTAGTCTTCCTGTCTCTTATATTGACTCGTGAGGTTATAGGTTGCTAAAACTGTTTTATGGCATGTCAACAGGATTGATAGACTGGATGCTCTCTGCACTAAAGGGAAAAAAAAGGGTTGCCTTATGGCTTGCTTAAGATAATAGGAATAAGATTCGATAACCCTGGTTGTGCTCTCTGTCTAATGTTCTGCTACATTTAAATTAGGCATTCAAAGATGCAAAACCTTCACAGCAATGCAACAAGATGGTTTTGGTCTAATCAAAACAAAATAAGTGAAGGATGATGCATGACAGCTGGATGCTGAGCAATGGCTAAGATTGAGATAGAATTTGTCTCAGCTATTTTGGCATGACTTGAAGACACAACCTGAAAATTGATTTCTGTTTTGGAAATGGCTATCTCTACTATTCTGGGGTATTTTAATCAACTGTGAAAATGTCAGAGTTCCCTACAAAAAAACCTAAAGGGAGTTTCTGGTTGTAGTAATGACAGGATTTACAGAGTTTGCCAAATTAGCTCTCTGTTTCCTCATGTCTGCATGTGGCTTTTGGATGAAGGATAATAAAAATAGAGCCAAAAAAGCTAAAAAAGAATTATGGATTAAATTACTTTGGTTTTCAGAACTGTGTTTGCTTTGAAATAAGCCATAGTTTGTTACAATAGAGTTCATAAATTAAATAATATATATTAATTTACCTTATTGTATAACTATTTTCTTATAAATTACTACAATTAATCAGATTAATTGGCTCAGTGGCCACCTAATTTCAAAAAATCCCATTGTTTTGAGAGTTAGAAATACAAGGATCAAAAAGGACTTTTTTATGTTTTCAAATTACAAGTTCTGTAATATCTAAAATGAACATCAGAAAAACAAATAAAATAATCTTTTCTGTAAATTCCAGTTGTGGTGTAAGCTTTCTTTTAAGTCACAGGAGCCAGCTATGAATGCAGTACAAAATCCAATTTAGCAAGTAACATCTGGTTTTGTTTTAGATATGTTATACTTTTAATGTGGAGTTTTACCTTTCTGATTAAGTATTTGTACAAGAAGCAGGTTACTTCAGCAGCTGAAATTGCTCATATAACTGGTCAAACAGAACATCAGACAAATTATTTTCATTATGCATTTCAAATGAGAGCAGAATGCTTCTAGTTACACACATTGGAGAGCAGCTATGCTGCACTCAGATAGGAAAACAGTTAAACAGAGGCTTTTAAGACTCCTTGTTTACATTTGTTTTTCATTTATATTCTGATAAACACTTCCTCATATTGAACTGGTATTTGTTGCATTCACAATCACAGAAACTTTTGCTATTTATCTGTGTGCTGGTTTGTCCAATTTTTTATGCCACAGTCGTCACTCACCTGATAGCTGAGCACATTAAATATTTATTGAAAATGTGAGTAAGGCCTAAACTCTGTTTTTACTTTTTTTTTTTTTTTTTTCATTCTGTAGGGTCTATTTTGTGAAATATGTGATTTTGACAGCTTTGTGAAGGAGAAATGCAGCTGTGTTCCACTTAAGAGTGGCTGCCAGAGGAGTGGGGTCCTGGCCTTACGCTTTGCTTCCTTCATTGTGATGCTTTGTACAGTTGTGTACTCAGCTCAGAGAGCTGATATGCCAGAATGTTAAACCAGAAAAAAAAAAGGTGTTTCAGAGACCTATTTCTTGGCCCAGCTTGATGTCCACTAGCACAGCTTCTAGCACCAGCACAAGGCTGAGAGGAGAAGCATGTGACAAGGGACATGTCCCAGAAGATAGCACGCAGCTGTGTCTTTCAAGAGTAGTCACACTTAATGGGCAACCTGATGTCTGCACTTGGTTTTGACAACACAATGGTGCTTGGGGACCTCTTTGTGCTAAGTGCAGAAACTTGTATCAAGCTCTTAGCTACCTCCAAGAACTCCGAAAAAATAATGTTTCATTTAGGAAATGGAGAGTTTGGGGGACCCCTTGTTCCCTTTCCCTTTCTATTCTCACTTTCTGTTCAGCAGACACATCTGGGTTCTCCTGAAATCTGTCCATCTTGCAGTCATGAGTATAGAAGTCACTTGTCACAGGTCAGTTGTAACTGAATTTAGCTCTGGGAGACTGCAGTCAGGCAGATAGACTTGAACAGGCAAATACTTTGCAAGAAGAACCAGAAATTCTTATCTAGGTATTCAATAAGAAGACAGTAAAAAAATCAGAGCCCTGATCTCACATTCTCTCTGGGGCTGATACATTCACATTTGCTACCATGTTCTCAGTGGTCTTTGTACAGCATTGGCTTGCTCAAGCATAAATTTAGAGTCACGTGCTTTAGGCCTGTAGAAAAGATACACCTCTATTGTTTTATTTTCCAACAGATTACTTCTCAAACACAACTTTTTTACATAATGTTAGTAAGACATAGTTTCAAACAAACAAACAAACAAAGCCAAGCAACCAACCACAGTCATTAAAACTTACACTATGTAGTACTGAAATACACATCTTCCATGAATATGGCTGTGGTTCTGTGCAGCAGTTTTCTTAGCTAGATGTTATTTCTGCTCCATCAATAAAATATCTCACTCCTATGAGATGAATTCTTTTCCATTTTTAAATTGTGTATGTAAAAGTAGAAAAAGGGTAACACTGAATATGCACATTTATATTGTACAAGACCTTTATACATTCATGGTTTAATACATGTAATGTTTTAATACATTTATAGGTAAATAATAAAGTTTTAAGCATCTAGGCACAAACCAAAGCAGGACAAATATTCAGGTCACGTTTTCTAATGATTGGCAAAGCAAAGATTTTTTTTTTTAAATTCCTAGGATATCAAGTTATTTAGAAATAAAAGATCTAAGCAGTTTGAGCATCATCAGTTTTCCTCGTTAGACATGTACATCTCTGACTTATCAGAACTTGGCACAGAGCTCCTAATTTCAGACTTGGGAGAGATCATGGTACATTCCTCTGCACTTCTTCCTAACATGCAGAAAAAACACATGTGTGGAAGTAAAACCAAACGGTTTGTCATGAGAACCCATAAAACGTGATTGAAATCCAGCTTCCACTGCAGCTTATTAATATTTTTTCAGGCTATTCATCCTGCTAATGTGCATGCATTTGTGTATGAACTGCATGAAAACTTTTGCAGTAATGATATTCATTCAGTTATTGACAACCGTATATCTTCAGTGCCCATTGATTTAATTTTTCAGGAACTGCTTTTTAGCATTGCATGTTCAGAGCAGAATAGCATTATCAGGGGATTGATTATGGGTAGAACTTGTCTGCAGGTGAATAACCAGTAACAACTGGCTAGAGACGTAGTCACAATTTGAGCAGGAGGAGGTTAGGAAGTGATGGGAGAAGAGGGTGCCACATCTTCATACTTTCTATTTGACTACAACTTGCTTTTTCTGTAATGTACCACATGTAGACGTACTATATGTAACAGAGTCATGATATACTGCAGTTGCCTCTGGGGCAGTTATTAGCTTGCTCAGCCATTGTAAGTATAAAAGTGCTAGCAATCTGATCACTTCTGTGGGCATAAATACTGCCTTTTGTAGTTCTTTTTTCTTTGAGTTGTCATGGCAGTATTCTCAGTGGATCTTCTGTTTATACTGAGATGCATTTAAGTCTATGTGTAGTCAGCACAAACTGGGAACATTACTCTTTAAATAATTTGTGCTGAAAATTGAGGTTATCACTCCTAGTTGTTTTGGTTTTAAGCATTGGTTGTTGTCTATCAGCTAAACTATTCCATGTACCAAGAAATAAAACATTATGTTAATCATATGGAGAATACAGAAAGGAATGAACCAGCTCTTTGTAGTGGATGAAAATGCAGAATTGCAGAAATATTTTGCTGAATGGCCAAAACCTAAAAAGCTCTTGAGATCCATAATTCTTGGGTCCTTGTATCTTCTGATGGTAGCCCTTGTCATGTCAAACCAAAAAGTTGCCTTTTGCTCATTTTATATGATGCCCTTTCAAAACACGTTTTGGTGCCGGGGAAATTTGGTACCTGTTTTCCTTCTCACCTTTGCCCCTTTCTGTCTTCTTTTTGAAAAGCCCCATTACTTCTACATAATTTTCTTTCATACTTCATCTGTTTTTTCACATTTTTGAATGGCTGCCAAAACAGTGGAATTACTGGGTTTACCTGTATGCTCTTTGTCTTATTTCCAGATGGAAGTCTTTTTTCTTGTGGTTCACTTGCCAGGATTTGTCCTCAGGTGATAATAACTTTAATGTACTTTCTGCCAGTTTCTATTTCATCATGTTACCTCTTGCACTTGAGAGTTCAGCAAATCTGACAGAACAGCAAAATGGAAAAGGGAACAGAATTGCCACATCAGAAACATTTGGTGGCAGGGGGATGAGGGGTGACGGAGCTTGTTTTTGGTTTTATTAATAATAATAGCAATAATAAAAGCACAAAGATGAAGGAAATTCTTTTTGCAATCTGAAGTATTAGTTGGTGTTCAACAAATAACCAGGGGCAGGAAAGGTGATCAAAGCAAAATTGATCCTGTTTGTGTTCGCTCCAGATGTCATTACTGCCTGATGCCTTGACATTTCTTAAAGCGCCTCAGAAGGAACAGCTGTGTGATTCTTTTGTTCTCTGACACATTTGTGAGTTAGGTCAGTGTTCATTTGATTTCAGACTGGGAAGGCTGAGGCTGGGAGGTTAACAAATATTTTATGGATTATACATAAAACAGAGGGGGAGCATTGCATTTTCAACCCCTTTATCATAGCTTAGTCCCATAGGCAACAGATGGACTGGACCAACCTGCATTATTTGTTGAAGTACTCTGATTTTTAGCTGGTTTATGCTGGGTTTTAGCTAACGCATCTATGTGGAAGGGCATCTAGAATCTGTTCTCCATTGGACCTTCAAGGCCCTGTGCTTCTTGTGGCCACCACGGAGGTGTGGCATCAAGCCCAGTCCCCTTGCTGGAGATCTCAGTGACTTCCTGGATCCATGAGCATGTGTATGTTGATAGGATTTCTATCTTTTCAAGGTTAGTGGTTCTTCATGGTACTAAAGACAACTGTGCAGTGGGTAGTGAGGTCTTTGCTGAAGTGGGTCAGTTTGCATCAGCTCATTCAATCTATGAGAAAATTCAGCTAAAGGAAGGGTTGTATTCTTGGGGTGATGGACATATTGGCTTGAAGGTACAAAGCAATTACTCAACCAACACTACTTCTTCAAGCCTTTCCATCAATACAGGATGGCTGCTTCAGCAGTTTGAGCTGACCTTATTGCTGGGATGTTGTGCAAAGCTGGACAACACAGTTTAACCAGTTCTCATAGTACTAAATTGGTAAAGTTGGAATAAGAGGAGAAAATACTGAAAATGTAAGAGCAAAACCATGACAAAAACTCATTAAAGATAGCTGAAACTTCTTAAACAGTATTTTTCTTCAGGAACATCTGAAAAACAGAAGTTCCATAAGAAGCCATGGCAGTAGAGAGGAAAGTGAAAACTTTGTGGACCAAAGTTCAGGAAAGTGTTTAACACTGTTCCCTAAGCATGCTGAAACAGTCTATGTTAGTGGGACTTGGCATTACTGGCAATAATTTCAATGCTGAAGTCAGCTCAAAAGTTAAGTACCCTGCTGAACTGGGACCAAAGTAGTAGTCTCACCTAAAATTCTATTGAGTGATTAGATTTTTTTTTTAGTTCATGCTATTGTCTTTTCCATTTCTATGTAAAAATAAAAAAAAAAAAAGAAGGAAAACCCATAAAAACTCTATTTGATATGTGAATTGACAGGATTTAAAAAAAATAATTAAGATGTTTTTAAAGTTGAATATATCAAATACACAGAAAATGCTACTCCTGTATTTATTTATCATTTTTTATTTATCTTGAAACTACAGTAGCAAAATTGGCAGACAAGAGGAATAAAGAAAATCATATTTTTGTATACGTCTTGCACTCAGATTCCATCCACCAAAGGAGTTTGAAGGCTGCAGAAGTCAATTTTAATTGCTGCAACGGCTGATCTTTAACTACTGCAGCACTAGTGGGAAGAGTTAGTGGAGGAGGATTTCAGTTGGACTGAAAGTATTATAAAGCAGTATTGCTGCCTCTGATTACTGAATGCAAAATTTCAGCCATTGTGATGCAAGAGTTTTGGTCTGGAACTAGCAATCACTATACTATTCTTATTCTTTGATTGAATATTCAATAAGAACAACCACCAACGCCCTTCAGACTTAAACAGCACATGCATTTCTACAACCATGAATAAATACACCTGTATGTAAAATTGCATGGCTATATTGTTCTTGTTCTTCTAATGTAAAAAATTTACAAAGTTAATCACTCAGTCATCTCAGTCATTTGTTCCTAATGTATTAGAGGTTTGTAAACAACCCATTGGCAAAATTCCAATGAAGCTTTATAGAAGCTATTCTCTACTAAAATTTATTTTAAAAATTAAACATTTTAATGTTTCATAGGAAGGCACTAATCCAGTTGGAGAGATGTAAAAGGGCGAAGTACAGTTAAGTAATTTCTAAAATTCTCTGCTGGAGACATAGTGGGGCATTTCCAGATGATCTGTTATATCAAATTATAAAAAATAATCTTACTGGTTTAATTATTTAACATTTACTTGATTGACAGCAGTACTTGTTTTCATAGAAATAAATATGTATTATAAGTGGCATTACACATATGAGGCATAAAGGAACCTGGAATGCCATTATTCCTATAAAACGTAAGGGGGTACCTGGGACAGTTGTGCCTTTGTCTATACACTGTATGAGCTTTTATTTGATGTAGTTGCATCAGTTTTTGTGATACTTTGATCTTTATGCATTGTGAGTTCATTATTCATGTTTTGTCATCACTGTCTTGACCTGAGGTATTACACATCTGTAGTGGTTTTTCAGAGATACTGGAAAAGCTTTAGGTATTTTTAGGTAAGATCATTTTGTAAATATGATGGAAGTCTCCTGCCATATGTTTTAATTGGAGGTATGCTAGACCAAGTTGTGGTGAGTTGGCCCCAGCTGGCAGCCAAGTACCCACACAACCACTTGCTCACTGCACCTGCAGCAGGGCAGAGGACAAAACAAGAACAGGAGCGAGAAAGCTCATGAACTGAAATAAAAATAGGGAATTTGCTCCCCAATTACCGTCACAGGCAAAACATACTCAACTTGGGGAATTTAACTTTATTGCCAATTAACATAAAAATTTAATTACTGAGTTAGGTATTGAGAAACAAAAAAAGAGTTAGGGAAAAAACTCTCCTCCCACTTTCCCAGGCTCAGCTTCACTCCAGATACCTCTCTTCCCTCCTTGTTATTGCTGCAGGTTACGCTCAGTCCCTTTGGTGCAGTGACAGGTGGTGCAGGAGGTTGGGGTCAGGATGTAGCAGTTTCTCTCTGCTGCTCCTTCGTTCTCACGCTTTTGTTCCACTACTCCTTTCTTCTTCCTTGTTTCCTCCTCACCAGTGTGGATCCTCCATGGCTGCAGTCCCCTAGGGAAGTACCTGCTTCAGCATGGGCTTATCCATTGGCTATGGCCTAGAGGAGAAGTCTCCTGGAGACCCTAGAGCAGCCTTCTAGTACTTAAAGGGAGCTACAGGAAATATCAGGGGGTGTAGTGATAGGATGAGATGTAAAGGCTTCAAAGTGAAAGAAGGTAGATTTAGATTATATATAAGGAAGAAATTCTTTACTGTGAGGGTGGTGAGACACTGGCACAGGTTGCCCAGGGAAGCTGTGGCTGCCCCCTCCCTGGAAGTGTTCAAGTCCATATTGGATGGGGCTTGGGGCAACCTGGTCTAGTGGAAGGTGTCCCTGCCCATGGCAGGGGGGTTGGAACTAGATGATCTCTAAGATTTCTTCCAACCCAAACCATTCTATAATTTTGTGATTCATTCTACAGTCTCTCTGGGGCTGTGTCTTCTCTGCCATGCAAGACCTCCTACTGCTCTGGTTGTGTTGTTCCCTCATTCTCTCCTCGGCATTTTCTCGCCTTTATTAAATATGCTCTCACAGAGGTGCCACCAGCTTGGCTGATGGGCTCAGCTGTATCTGTCATGGTCCGTTTGGATTTCTCAAATTTACAGGACAAGGTACTCTGTAAACTAAACTTTATTTTATGAGTTTATTAAGAAATCAAACAAACAAAGTAGCTGCAACCATTGTCTGCAACCATGAAGAACTGGCTAATTATTTATGCTCCCACTTTTAAGTCTTTCACTTTTCTGAGAAGCAAATGGTACTGATTGTGTTGTGTGATAATATAAACAACTGTACTGGGTGAAACCAAAGGTCTATTCAAGCCATTACACTAAATAATATACTGAATGCTCATGGAAGGAGTTTTAACAGAAAGGGTTACCTGCTCCTTGGTATATGCGGTTCACATATTTCAGAATTTCCACTACATGAACAGCTTTGCAGGGGTATCACATTTTAGTTAATAGCGAAGTATTTTTGCAACATTTAAATTAGTGTAGAATTTTCTCATTAACCAAAGCAATAGCAGGTGCAGGGGTGGACGGCGGGAAGCAGCTCTCAGTCTCCCTTTCCTCATCTCCATTCTGCAAAACTCCACAGGTTTTATTACAAAGTCTTCTTTGGGTCTTTTCAAAAATTGGTTTGCTCAGGAAAAAAAATACAGTCTTGTCTTTAGGCTGTTTACCTTTTTTTTTCTTTGAAAATCTTTATATCAATTCTTTTAAGAAACTGCTCATCAAAATGTACTTACGCTACGTTGTGAAAGGCTTTCATGGTTTTTGAAATAAAGTATTTTGTTCTAAACCAGGCAAAGTTTTAGGATTTTTTAATGTTTCTTCTCCATTTTTTTTAATCACATTTAGTTGCTCAACTTTACTTGATTTTTCAAATATATTTGGTCCATCTGACATTGTTTTTCAGTTAACTTTGACCATGGGTATTTGGAGTCCTAAAATGAGTTGTTACTAGAAGACAAAAAGAAAAAGTTTAATAGACGGGGAAGGACATACTTTTTAAGCCCACTTGTTTCCTACCCTTGTCCCTAGTACTATGTAGTTTTCAATCTCTCTCTGTTCACCCCTTCTACCTCTCCACAGAGAATTACTTCCTATTTCCTTTTGGAAATCTGTTATGAGAAGGTGAGGACCTGGGGAATATAAAAGTTGTTATTTCCAGTATTTCATCCTTCATACCTGATATTTCCATTTCATCATGACTGCCTAGCAACCCTGACATTCAGATTTGCTTTAGAGCTTCTTTGGCAAAGGGTGACATCTAGTTCCAGTAAATCTGTGTAATGTCAGTCTTTGTGTGAACTGTCTGAGCAGACAGCCTGCACATACGCTATACCCTCCCCAAAAGACGCCGTCACTAAAATCCTGACTTTTTTGAAATCTTCAAGATTTCTCTGGGCTCAGGATTTTACCATGGGTAAAACAAACATGCCTGTCCACTTCTGGATGGAAGTCCTGTCATTTCTGCAGTGTGATAATGCCACCCATAAGTGCAGGGAAAATAAACCTCAACAGGTAAAGAGAGGTCTCAGTTGTACAATATCTCTTTGGCAATGGAGACTGGAACAGCATTCTTTGGGAGAGATAAGGAATCATCCGTCACTATCCTGTCATTGTTAGGGTAGTTTTCTTGGATTTAGTCACATTAAACAAATCTTCATAGTTTGATTCTTGTGGTTTGTCACCAGAAGTCCTTGCAATGCTTTTTCTCATGCCAATTCAGTATTCAGTACCTTTCAAATTTTCCCTCTTTTCATGAACATATCTTGGCTGTGATTTTAAGGAGGTCTGAGAGTTTAGGTGCTTGCTGCATTGAAATATAAATGTAGGGAGATCTCCTGAGTTCCACTGAGGAAAATCAGCTGTGAACAATTTAGTCCTAAGTAACACAAAGAGAACATTCGAATTTTCACACATGTATTTTCACTTCTGAATAGTGGAACGCTATCTGGTTAGGCAGTTGCACGATTATCGCAAAGTGAAACAGCTGTCTCTGCTCTAATCTTGCCCTCCTATCCTTCCAATGAAGCATTTTGATTAACTTTTTATTCTTAGGATAGCAATTTGTACCAAGGATCTAATTAAGAACTTTATGTAACACAGCCGAAGTCCTCCTTTTGCAAGTCTGTCTCACCTCAGTCCTACTAATCTCGCAGCTTTCGGTATGAAGCATTCTGAAATGTCTGATATTTCAAGCTATCTCTTCTGGTTGAAAACAATTTCAGCTGTTGAGAATCGGGAACAAGATTCTTATGATTCTTTTGTCTCGGTAAGGAAAACTGTAACATATCTCTAAAATAAGGCATGTTTTTAAAATTTAAATTATGAGGGTTAGGCTTCTTTTGGGGGGGAAATGGCTTAAACCTGTACTTCTCTGTTGAGCTGAATGAACTCAGACCTCTGACCATAGGTCTTCTGTGTTTCTTACTGATGAATGGGCAAGTGAGAAAGAATACCCTTTAATAAAAGCTGGTGATTTCTGGAGAGAAGATGAATAGTTCTATATATCTGGAGTTAAAAGATAGTGCCAACATTTCTATTTTATCATTACTTTAATGATAAAGAAAAGAGATAGCTACATTACATATGATTCTCATTTCCAGAAAATTATATAATTGAGATATAGCTTTTAAATGAAAAAGTATTTCTCAACTGTATTTAATAAATATAAATTGAACATATGGGCATTACTGCTTATCACCAAATGGCATACAGGAATATGATACTGTATAATGTCTATAAAATAAAACAATTAAGTTGACTGATCTATATCTACATCAATATGCATTACTACTTTTAATCATATTTTACTTTCAAATATTTTGAAAAACATTTCACTTATAGTGTCATGTGCACTGGAAATATTTATTTTCCCATATGCAGTAGTATCCCAGATGCAGGGTGATGCTTTTGGTGCCTGGGTTAGATACGCCAGACAGAGTGTGCTAGAGAGGAAAGAGAGTATCTTGCTTTCTTCTCTGTATCTTTATTTCACGTGAAATATAAATTTGATGGAGTATCTTTAATTGAAAATACACTAATATTGTGCAGAACAGACATATATCTGAACTGTTAACTCTATTATCAACAATCTGAAGAATTATTTAGGTACTAACTCTATCAGCTCAGTATTGACCTAGTAAGTGAGCAAAACCAAGTGCCTTCAATACCAGATAGGCTGATAGCAAACGATGCTTGGACCCCTGTTTGTGTATGAGCAGAGAGCCTATACTGTAATCGAAGAAGACATTTCAAAGTATGTCACAAAGCATATAGTAGCATGTGAAGGATGGGCTGGCTTTAACTTTGGAGTTTCTTGATTTCTCCTTGTTACGGCTGCCCTAAAAAAACCTGGTGCCTCTCGCAGATTCTGTGTTCTTCTTGCTGTAATATTTTCTATGTCATTTTTCTCCCATTCCTCTGAAGCACACGATGTTCCCATTTCTTGTCCTCCCAACCAAACATTTATTTAGTATCCGGGTCAGGTCTGCAGTGGGGCTTTTATATGTTAGTGTTCAGAATTGGTGCACCTGCCTGTGAAGTTGGTTAGCTTTTGAAAAGGACCATCAGATTATGTGTTAATTTTCCCCAGACGTCCAATGGCGAAAGTCAGGATTTACAACAGGCTGAGAATGGTAAAGGTGATATTTCTGCCAGGCATCATGATTTACTGGATGAGGGGGATGTGTTGAAAATTTTCTGTTTCATTTGGAGGGTGGAATTGGTGCCTAAAAACACAGGGTAGGAAGAGACTGGATCTATCCAAATTGCTCTTTGATAAAGGCTGCCTCGTGTGTGAATGTTGATGTTTTTTGAGGCTGAAGCACTGTTGTACAGGTGCAAGGGAAATCTGAGTTGCTAAAGCTGAATATTTTCAGGACTGCACTCTAATTGCGATGCCTATATTCTACCTACATCCTGCCTTAAGCAGCCAGCTCCATTTGTGTTACCAAATCCTATGCTTAGTCCTTTTCCAGGTGTTCTCTCCTAGCACCTGATATATAGTGCATAACTTCACTGCTTGCTTTGTTAGGAAATGTTTTCTTTTCCCCCCTAACAGTAATCAAAGCTTATTTCTGAAAGTCCTCTCCTGGAGCTTTTCCATTAAAAACAGAGAAACAAAACACCATCATATCAGAGACAGACATACAGGAGCTGCTTATTATTATTGTTGTTGTTATTATTATAGGAAGAGGCTGCCTTGATGTTATGAACCATTTAATGTTCCAGTGTTTTGGGGATCATGTAAATGCATGGAAGGTTGTTGTGACATTTGAAGTTCTCCTAACTGATTTGCAAACCCGTGTTCTCAGTCTTGTAGATCAGTTCTGACAGTTTTTAGGTTTTATGCCTCTGTGATTGTTACATTCATTGTTCAATACATTGACAGTGAGAAGTCAATGTTGTCTCTGTGTACAAGGAAGATTGTTTCATTTTGTGGGATAAGTGACGTTTAGTCATTCACACAGTAAATCCAGAGAGCGCAGAACTCTCCTAGTCCTGTCCAGGTCACTTTTATTAATGTATACAAATAGTAGCATCCTAGATTTCTGTGTTTTACACAGCAGAAAATGTCTTGAAATCTGTAACTAAAAGATATCCTATAATCTAAGAACGATCATATTTCAGAGTGGTGCCTTGTATTACTTTTCATGACTGCCTCATCTGTAAAAGTGCCATGTTACTTGCTGCTAGATAAGTCACTGTTAAAATTGCCCCCATCTATTTTAATTGAGATTAAGATAATCATTTTTTACCCAGTGTCTCTACACCCAATTCTAGCCCAAACAACACTGTTTGGAAATGACAGAATGCTAAAATGTGAAGATGGGGTAAGGCCTCATAGGTCATGTTGCCCATCTGCCAGAATGGGAGTACTGCCTACAGTATGTATTTTAGTGATTAGTGTAAGTTTATATAAAGAGTTTTAGGCGATAAGGCTTCTATCTCTCCTCTAGGGAGATTATACTACAGTTTGTTGCATTTGCCACAGTTGTATCAGTATATAAAATCTGCTTGCCTGCTCTTGGCATGAAATTGAAAAATATTCCCATGTTAAAAATAGCAAAATATTTGCTGAAGATGAGGCAAGTATAGTTTTCCTGATATGAAGAGTTTTTCAGCATCATTCATAACATCAAAGAAATTTTTTTTACATTTCTTCCTTTTGTTTTAGTCCAACTTCTTAAGTCTGTCTTTTCAGTATTGATATACCTATTTGCACCCCTAATCTAATTTTGTTAGGTTCACAAGGATGCTCTTCCCTTGATTATTTCTTTACAGGAATTGCCTTCATTTTTTCCAGGCCTATAATTTTGATTTCAGTAAGGTGTATTTTTATGAACGTGTACAAGCTCTTTGAAAGACTGTCAGTCTTGCTGTTTATGCTTCTCAGACTTACAAAGACCCCAGGCACTTTCTTTACTTAAGCAATGACATACCGTAGAGCTGCTTTTATGGCACTGTTACTACTCATCTCAAGTTCAGTCCCTTTATATGGTTTCATTATTCTACAAACATGTGGTGCCATGTTGCGTTGATTTGGTGTTTTGAAATTTTTTGGTAAATGCTATTTCTAAGAATTAAGTGGTTGACAGCGATAGCATCTTAATATATGTTAATATGTTAGGAGAAGAAGGTGTAGCTTTCCTTCTTTGTGGAAAGCTCCTCTATGAACAATAATCAATTGCTACTTTATGTGTTTCTATTTCTACATGATAACTTCCCTTGTGGCTGCAGCACTCCTTCAACTTTCTCTTTGTTGCTTCTGCTACTCAAGTCAACATTTTCTTTTATAACCAAAGGCCTTGCTCTTTTACTTTCTTCTGCTGTTCCAGTCTCACCTCCAATACGTGATTTGTAGATTTATCAGAGAATAGGATGAATAGATGAAAGATTCTGAACAAATATCTCTTCTACAGTGAAATTTTAGAATAGATGTATTGCAGGCAAAGCAGAATTGATTTAGGGAATTTAACTTTATTGCCAGTTAATATAAACATTTAATTATTGAGTGGGGTATTGAAAACAAAGATGACAAACAGTTGAACTAACACTTAGGGAAAACACTTCTTTGCCAGGTTCAACTTCACTCCAGGCACTTCTCCTCCTCCTAGTTACCACTGCAGGTCACACTCAGTCCCTGCAGTGAGGTGAAGGTGGCACAGGAGTCTGGGGCTGGGGTCAGGGTGTGGTGGTGTCTCTCTGCTACTCCTTTTTCCTCACTCTTTTCTTCTGCTCCAGCCCTTCACGTGGTCCACCATAGAGCTGTGGTCTGGTGTTTGTGCCCAGTAAAAGGTGGAAGGCAGGTATAATATGAGAGGCATGTTCCTTAAAAGAGGCACTCGATGTAGCAGATTAAAGAATAAGAAGGTACAAAGTCTAGAAGTCAAACTGTTTTTTATGCAAATTTTTAAACTATGAGAGAAACCAGTCCTAAAAACGAAAAGAAAATGGCATGTGTGTATTTCCACCACCTATCTTAAAACAAGATTGCATAATCCTAAAGGGAGCATTCTCTTTTTTCAGTAACAACCTGACAGTATTACACAGATTCACGAGGAGAGTCCTTGCTAAGCTCAGCAGCCTGTGATGCTCCCGCTGGGTGCTACAATCTGCAAAATTATAGAAAAAGTGGAAGTTCTGGCATACGCTGTCCTGCAAGTCACCCACAGAGCACCCAGTCTCTCAGGCAGAAGGATGTCAGTGAGAAAACTAAGAGTAAAAATGGTTGGCAAGCCCTATAGTAAAATACCAAATAGTTGTAATTTATGTAACAGTGCATCTCCACTGAGAAATGCATTTTATACCACATGAGGCAAAACCTTGTAAAACGCCTGACTTGCCCTGAACCCTGGATAGCTTCACTTTACGCCCTGATGTTTCTTATCTTCTGAAATAACACTGTGATTGCAGTGGTCCTGCAGTGATTTAGGGTTTGAAACAAGCTGTCAGCAAGTGATATATTTGGAATTATTTTGTTAATTTTATTCATCATCTAGTGATTCTGGGACATGAAGGGACACTCTGGGACATCAATTAAAACTTTTCCAGAGGACATTAGTTTAGAAGTTTATTTCTACTTACGTAAAAATCAAACCCCTCTTTTGCTCCAGCACAGACCAATCTGACTTTATATTTATTGCAGATATTCAAAATCAAGTTTAATTCTTTAAGTTCTTCCTAAATAGTTAAACATACATCCATTAAGTGAAAGCATTTGGCAAAATAGCTTTGCTCCTATACATACTTAGCCGGAATCAGAGTTAAGTTGATGCATTATGGACCACAGTAACCCCCAGCTCTTCTCCTGACAACTTCAGTGCTGAAACAGGATCAGTGGTGATTTTGTTACTTCTGTTATACCCAAGAACCTTTGTAAAACTCTAAAGATGCTTCTGTATTTCTTATTCTTTCCTCTCTATGGAAAGTTTTAGCTGAAGCACCAGTAAGTCTTGGTCTCTTCTGCTCTTGCAAAGCAGAGGTGAGTGTTCTTTGGTACCAATTCCATTATTTCTGGGCTGCTGCATACAGTGCTCAATGTAATTGATTAGTTCCTGAAAGCAGGTCTGTTTCATTCTTTGGAATTTATGTTCTGATAAACCTTTTGAATAGATACTGAATTCTGTTAATTTCCCTATTTCACATTTAGTTTTACATTCATTTTTTGTTGTCTTCATCTGCATTGATTTTTAGTTCTTATGTCTGTGCATTTGTGAGGCTGGTTGTAACATCTCCACACAGGAATAAATGTTACCCTCAACCTGCAGGTACTTCAGGCTGTAAAAAAGTAACACAATAAGATACTAGATAACTGCTTTGTGAGCTTGGTGTACCATGATTTTAAAAGTAAAAAGTCATGCCATGGGCAATGCGGCCTTCACTGTTGAAGAGAAAGGAGGGAAAGAATGGCAATTCCTTTGGTTTTGTTTTCCTCTCTCTGGAAGGAGTTTTATCTTTGTGCACATCAAGGCTGAATCATGCACTGTAGCATGCATCTCAGTCAAATAAGATGCCTAAAAACTGGGTGCCTACTTTTTTCCTAGTCTGTGTTTGAGTCTATGTGCATACACGTGCATGTTTGTATGCTTATAGGTGTCTGTCTGTATATACATACGTACACACACACTCTTTTCACTTAGCCTTGATAGATTCTGTAAAAGTTCAAAATCCAGTCAGAAAGAAAAAATATTTGTATATAAATGTATGAAGTAGTCTGCACTCCTGAGTAATGTAGTGAATTAATATATATATTCAGATTAAAAGAAATTGTCAGGTATTTGAGAATACTTTCCTGTTCTTTTTGTTGTGCAGTTCTTCTTGAGGTTTACACTGTTTTATAAAAAATCTGCACCAATCCATGGTTAATAAAGCTAATGCTGAGGCACACTGTAGAAGAATTAAATAGTTAATGTTTAATAAAAAATGGGAATGCCCAAGTCAATGAGACCATTTGCCATTGTTAACAAGTCTGTGGATAACATAATCATTTTCTGTTACAAATTTTTTTTTCTTGGATTTTTAATTTCTGAATAGTTAGCTAATGTTCTTTTAAAATAAGATACAAAACAATCTGAAATCAGAATATTATTTTGTTTAATTGGTCTTAAATTATTTTTCCTTATTATTGCTTTCATGAACATGCTGGTTAAGTGCATGCACGCTCTATAAATCCTGCCAGGAGAGAAACAAAATTAATATTTAGTAGAAACATATTATTTAAAATTTTGACTTTATTGAAGCAGATCAATGTTTTACCATTAATTTCAGTTACACAGGGACTTTCACCCAGAAATTTTTAGGTCTGATAGATATAGCAGAATGTCATTAAGATTATTAAAATGGAAGATGTAACCTACTTTGGTAATTTCATAGTATAAAATAAGTTAGCTTAGCTCTTAGGTTTTCAGTAGCATCAGTCCATAACACTTTATTTTTGCGGTGTATCTTTCTACTGATTTTAGTGGCAAGATTTTTCAAATACTACATCTTTTTATAAAATTGTTATGAATTACATAAAATGAAAAAAATTTATACATATCAGATGTCAGAGTATTGAAGATAATACACTTATAAAAGACTGTATGGAATATATTTCTATTTTTGTTCCCAATTCTAAAGTTTCCATATCCAGACTTATGAACATACCAGAAACTTGCATTGCCTGGCTTGGTTAAAGATGTTATTTTCTTAAGAGACATGCTTTGGACGCAGACTTTGGGGAAAGTTCTGAAGCACGGTGGAGATCAGATCAGAGATCAGAGCATAGATCTATGTAATAAATGAGTGTTATGGCCCATTCACTTTCAAAAGGCCATGAACACGTGCTGAAGCAGTATATCTGAAAACAGGATTTAGGCCTAAATTTCTGTTCAAAGCTAGAGCACTGGTGTAAGACACTTTGCATCAATTTCTTTTGTGAGTCAGTAGAGATGTGATAATGGGACCTCTGTGTGAGTCTTAGTATGGCATTTGGCATGCTAGAATGAGACAGATGGATCCACCCTGTCTACTGATAGGAAGGTTATCACCTCAAAATTTAATGGGTAATAACATTTAGTTGAATAATATCTTCACTGGAAATTCAGATATACCATAATTATCTCTCATTCTCTATAGAGCTTTTTCCATTGACATTTCTGTGTCCTTCACTGGATCTGATATTGGGCAAAAAGTTACCATTATGTTAATCATTGCTAATTCAAACTGTAACAGGCAGTATCAGTACAGGAGAAACTTCAGCAACTCTAAAGCAGGTGCTTTCTTGCCATTCCCTCTGGCAGCCCGTGGATCCGCACAGAAATGTTAGGTTTTCCTTGGGTCTAAATTCTTTTTTGTTTAAATAATGCCACAGCTACTTTTTTAAATATGAAATTATTCCTACAGATTAAGTAAAAAGCAGTGCAAAACCCTAAGCCCAAAAATAAGGCCACCTTCTTTGAAAGGCACTATTTACCTTTAAATTAAATGGATTTATATGAGGTTGCATTATATATGTAGTGAAGGGTCTCGAGGATTTCTTGAGGCATTTTTCTTCTATTTATGACAGCTGCAGCCTGCAAGCAAAGCTGCTTTGGACTTCTGTTTTATGTCTTTAAGTAGAAGTAGGATTGTTTGCTGAAAAGTCATTCTTTAGATGTTCAAAGAGGCTCCCTATCTTTTATATTTTTTGTTTAATAATGAGCAAATTACTTTTTCTCCTTCTTAGTCTTACAGTTTGTAATTCAGTAGTAAATACGACAAAAGGTTTTGTGTGCTCTGTGATCTTGAGGCCTCATAGCATGCCAGAGAATTACTGTTTTGACATCTAAATTATCATTTAATCTTTCCTGCCATTGTGTACCAATGTAAATCTATTTCTTGCAGTTGTGAAAGGAAACTTGAAAATCTGAAATGAATTTAAACTAATTCAGCGTTACCTTCTTAAGGCCTCAAACAGTCTGACACGTTATATCTGAGAGATGCAGCGTGCCCTATTCATGTACAAATGTAGGGCCTGCTCCACTTCATATTATTAGGACACAAAATGATATCATTTTCAAGTAAAATAAAACTGAAACTGAATATTCCAGAGAGTGTTTTAGAATTTAGGGCTGGCTGCCTGGAAAGATGAGCACTTAACTCTGACGCTCAGTCCACAGAGTCAGGTGTCTGCAAAAGATGGTAATAAGCCACTGACAACTCAACTTACTAGGAATAAAGATAGGTGGATAGTTTCAAAATGATCACATACTTGTTTTAGTGTTTTCTGGTTAAGAAGTAATGCGCTATGCTTGTTATTTATAAAATAGTAACCATATACCTATGCAAGTAGTTTCATGGTCTGGTGTTGAATACAGCACTGCATAGTAGGAACAGTTAAAATAAGGAGCTATGAATGCTCCCAAAGAAATTAAATTCAATATAATATGGATAGTCTATAAAACTGTGAATTCTGTAAGTAAAACCAGTCAACCAGGATAATGCTAGCACTCGTGGTAGAGGGGAAGTTCATCTTGTCTGAGAGGTATGAGTCATGTCATCACTGTAGAGAATTTGGTAGCAGAGTAAATGGTCATGAACTAGACCATGTGCCTTCTTGTTCTCTCTACTGGCTTCAAGTGCTTTCACTGTATCTTGCTTTTCAGTTGTGCTTTTCATGAAAAAGCAACTAGACTGTCTGACTTGCTGCAAGCAGAACAATCTCATATATTTGTGGAAGCGAAGTCTGTTGTGCTCACATCCTTTAAGAAGAAAAAAAAATCTTCCTCATTTTTTTTTCCCCAAAGCTATTCAAGTTTTGTCCCAGCTATGCCAATCTGTCACTGCAGCTGTCAGTGTGATGCCTTTTCTTCAAAGCACAGAGATGGCTCAGCTGAAAGCAGTGCTTCTAGTCAAGGGCAGGAAAAAGGTCTGTGCAGGGAGCACTGGTTCTAAGGCTGACAACCCACATGGTACGTTGTCAGCATAATACTTAATGTATAGGTAAGGATTAGGGCAGAAATGTAAGTACATGAGGAAGTGGGGAAATGGAAAACAGGATCACTCAATTCACTACAATCAGTAAAATTCCCTTTTTTGGTGATTGGTTTGGGTTTATTTTGCAGCTGCAAAATTGTGAATATGTTTACAAAGGCCTCTTCCCATCTTTAAAATCTGATTGCAAAGTCTGGGAGCCCTCTGTATGCTACCTGACTTAAAAGAGGGCTGTTTCTTTCATGAACTAATTACTACTGATTTGAATACATCCTGCAAATTAGGCAATTAGACATGTAAAATTTTAAAACTCCCAACATATAGATAGATTGTTCAGTTCTTGCCAACCATCATCTCTCTTGAAAGTTTGACCAAATTAAGCCAGTTTTACTAGAGTTGTTTTAAAGCTGGGAGAAGCGAGGTAAAGAGTAATTAAATGTCTTGTTTAAGACTGCACAGCACATCAAAGGGCAGAGCTAGGAATAAAGTCATTATCTTTGTCTTCCAGGAAGCCATTTTTTCTTCTCACCCAGTCTCAAACTTAGATAGATGGTTTATATATGTGTGGGTATACAGACTGTGACAGATAAGAGGCGGTGCTGTCTCAAAGACACAGTAGGCAGAGATTCACCAGAGAATCTAGCAATTTTTTGCATGCATTTGTTAATTTATGCACAACTGAAAGTATTATTGATGAGCTGATGAATTGCTATGATAGATTTGTCAGTGTTCTCTATAAGTGCGGAGATATCTGGGTATCTTTTTTGAGATTTCAGGGAATCAGTGCATGTGATGTGTTTTTAAGTCAGAATAGATATAGACACATCATCCTGGAAGGTGAAATCCTTCTGACTCCCTGTTGCTACTGATCTTCTCTTGACCTATTCCTTGAGTAACTTCACTGTGATTACAGGACTATTTTGATGCTGTTATGTACTCTATGGCTACCATTATATTTAGGGCTCTCTCCAGTGGTTGCAAACTGTCTTCTCAACTCTGCATGATTAAAGCCTCCTACTTTTCTTTAAAGTGTGCACTACAAACAGGACACAACTAATAAAATCATCTCCATTTCCTGCACTTAAATGCAATGCTGTAGCTCAGAAGGTCAGCATTCTTCAAATTACCATATGTTAGAATCAAAATGTTTGTATTAAATCAGTTTTCCCAGTCAAAAAAAAAAAAAAAAAGAAAACCCCAAGTCACCACAGACACTTGCTGTCCCACTCATGCACGTACACATACACATGCACAGATAGGAACAGGAGGAACAGAAAAGGAAAATGCCCTGATGATATTAGTCATGAGTGAATGGTTATAGTCACTATATCTATCTGAAACTATGTTCTGTGAATTTCCTCAGGCCCATCTGTCTGATCAGGATGAATACCTCAATAGCAGAAAATCATCAGTTTGAAAGTTGAATCATAGAATACCAGGTTGGAAGGGGTCTCAAGGATCATCTGGTACAACCTTTCTTGGCAAAAGCACCCTGTCCAGCTGAATCTTAAAAATATCCAATATTGGGGAATCCACCACTTCCCTGAGGAGATTATTCCAGTGGCTGATTGTTCTCACTGTGAAAAATTTTCCTCTTTGCCCAATCGGAATCTCCCCAGGAGTAATTTGTACCCATTCCCCTTTGTCTTTTCCATGTGACTCCTTGCAAAAAGCGAGTCTCCACCCTTTAAATACCAAAATAATTATTGAAGTTCAACTCTTCCAATCAGTAAAGAATACAGTAAGCACTGTTTTACAATGAACCCTGAAAGATATTCTGGCTTGAAAGCCAATTCTTTACAGGATCTGTAGGAAGGCTAGGCAGGGAAGGATCACACTATTCGAAGGAGCAGCTTAAATGCTCAGACTTTTGTTGTGGAAGGGGTGACAGGCCAAATGAGAACCTGGGGATCAGGATTAGGTAGGAAGCTAAGAAATGGAAACATCCTCGTGGGTGTCTCTGGGCTGTCAAGGTGTCAAGGCTCATGAAGGACAGAGGGAGGTGATTGCAAAGGGGCAGACCAATTTACAAAGGGTAAATTTTGCCTTGCCAACCTGACAGCTTTCTGTGTTGACTCATTCTATGGGTGAGGGGCAATCAGTAGGTGTCATTTGCCTTGATTTTAGCAAGGCTTTCAGCAGAAATTCTCTGTCTTGTATCCAAATGAGAGAGGTAGTGAATGGATGGATGTAATGGAAGGTGAGTGGGACACTGGCTATACCACCAGACCCAAAGGGTAGTGATCAGCAATTCAAAGTCCAGTAACTGATGACAAGTTACTTGTGGTGTTTCTACAGAGTTGATACTGGTGCTAATGCTGTGTAACATCTTCATTAACAAGCAGAATGATTAGATAGAGTGCACTGTCATCCAGGTTTTAGGTAACACCAGACTGGACAGAGCAGATGATACACTGGACAGTTGCCATTCAGAGGGATCTTAATAGGCAGAAGAAATGGGCTGAGAGGAACCTCATGAAGTTCAGTCACAACAGGCAGGAGTTCCTGCGGCTGGACAGAATAATAGATGCAGCAGTCCCAGCCAGGCACAGTCTGGGTAGACAGCAGCTTTGCAGCATGGAGAACAAGTTGCACATGAGTCAGCCATGTGCCCCTGCAGTGGTGAAGGCTAACAGCAAGCGGGGCTGCACTAACAACAGCCTATGAAGCAGTTTGAGGGACATCCACTCATCACCTGTGAGACTGCAGCAGGCGTACTGTGTCCAGTTCTAGGCTCCCCAGTATGCCAAAGTGTGTTGGGTGGAGGATAACCAAGATGGTGGCACACACAACAGTGTCTGGGTCTGGTGCACAGAACGTTCAAGAAAAGAGAAAGCTTGGTTTGTTCAGCTTGGAGAAGCGGAGGCTGTGGGAAGAATCTAATTACTGTCTTCAACCGTAAAAGGGATGGTTAGAGAGAAAACAAAGCCAAACTCCTCTCAGAGATGCACAGAAGTACGAGGCAACAGACACAAGTTGCATTAAGGGAAATTCTGATTAGATATAAGAGAAAACTTTTCTCAATGAGGGTGGTATAGCACTGAAACAGGGATCCAGCAAGGCTGTGAAAGTTCTTCTGAAAACAACTGCAACTGATAGTATGAAGGACATGCAGGTTCTGCTTGTGCTCGTAAGAGGAAGTAAAAGAGTAACAGATTTCAAAAGAAATTCCAAATCCCCTAAATATTATTTTTTATAGTGTTCTCACAATTACTAGTTTTTGATCAAGAAATCTCTTCAGTTTTACTTCAGGAAAATCCGATACAGATACAAGGCTTTGTTTCTCAATGGGTTAGAAGCAATTGGTGATAGTATAAGAATGCTTTGGAAAATGACTTCTGAAAAATATTTGTTATTTTAATCATAGAATCACAGAATGGTTTGACTTGGAAGGGACCTTAAAGACCATCTAGTTCCAACCCCTGCCATGGGCAGGGACACCTTCCATTAGACCAGGCTGCTCAAAGCCCCATCCAGTTTAGCCTTGAATAGATATTGGTTTTTAAAGCAGTGGAAAGATGCTTTCCTTCTGAAGATTGCAAACTTTGTTTGTAGATGGTACTAGACCTTCTCACAGTATGTAAAAATAAAAAGAAGATTAAATCAATACTGTAAAAAAAAATCTTTTTCTTCCTGTACTCATGTAAGTAAAAACTATGATTCTAAAAAGGAAATCCTTTGTTTAACCTGCGGTGATAATACACTTACAAATAATTCCATATGCCTAAAACCTAAAATATTATAATCCTATGGCCTTCAGCTTTTATCTATCACTCCAAAGTTGATGCATCATGTTTCTTATAGTTCTACTCAAAACTGAATAACTAGTTATTATATATTCAGGATGTGATCCAAAGCCTAATGAAATTGAAAAGAAAGACTACAGTGAGCTGTGGGTTGGAGGCTGAGAATCTATTTTCTTCATCCTTTGATTGAACAGTACCCAAAGTTATGTACTCTTGTACGATGTGAATTCGATGGGAAAACAGGCTTTAAGACTTTTACTTTAATGTATCATTATGAGCATTTCAATATTAATGAATTTCAGATTTTTAAATATCTTTTATCTTTTTTTTCCCATTTCAGGCAAGCCCTGCCCCTATAATTGTCAACACAGACACCTTGGACACAATCCCTTATGTAAGTATTTTTTTTATTCATGTATAGAATTTGTTTATTTTCCCACAGAAATTCTATTCAGTATTGCATAGAAGTTATAAAAAAACTTACAATTAATCTTGTCTTTTACAGTTACACACTTAATTCTTTTCTAGAGGAAGAAATCAGGAATGATAATTGCACTCAGGTGAATTATAGCATAATTTGTAGTTTAGACTTTAACACATAAAGTGGAACTTACTAAAACTCCCCTTTCTTTGAAAAAGACTATGATTTCATTAAGCCTTTCATCCTTATCCATATGAATATTTCTCCTAGCTTATTAAGAAGATACGTAGATGCACACTGTAATATTAAATGGTGCAAGCAGCTCTTCTTTTGTCTGTCTATATTCTTTTTGTAGATGAAAGCTGTTCATGATAAATATCAACACAAACTAGATGACTTCATGTTTTCTTATTAATGTCTCTTCATTTTTATGGCTTCTAGAAAAAATTTTACCCTAAAATAAATACATGTTTTTATTAGAGTTTAAAAAATTTGCTTTTCTGCAAGCATTTGATATCGTTGTCATTTTAGACTGTAAAAGCAACTATGGTTGAAGATAACAGACACAGAGAAAGACAAAGTGAATATGTAATGAAGAGAGTAACAGGCTTAAATGATTGGAGGCAAGAAAAGCAAGTAGTACAAAGCTAGCCAGCCAGTATCTAATCTTTCTCCTTGCATCCTCTTAGTTATCTTTTTAAAGCTCCTAATTAACGTCTCTCATCTGTCGTGTTTTGTCCACATCTGTTTCTTATGATACCAATGCATAAGCCTAATTATTTATCCACCTACACCAATCATATTGCTGGGTTCTGTCTTTTAGAACACTGTTGATGAGGAAGTTTAATAGGGATTGTCCTGGACAGCTTGTTTGTTTCTGACAATTCATAAAACTTAGAAATTATTGTGCAGAAGACATGTAAAGATCACAGCCAAAAGCAATTTAGAAGAATGACACTGCCGTAAAGCAGAAGAGAATTAAATTCCTTGTTGGGAATTTCAACCATTGGGAAGGGTGGAAAAGTTAGATAAAATTTCCCTGTTCATTTGTATTCAGCTTTCTTAAAAGGCTTCCTATCATTTCTAAGTCTGAGTTTTCCTTCCTAACATCAGAACTATCTGCTATGGTCTCACTTTCAATAGGTCTGGCTTTTCTTCTGTTTTAACAAGACATTTTACACTTAGTGTTCTCTAGATGTACCAAGAGGGACATTGTGAGCCCCAGTTCTCATTTCCAGCACTGGACCTGTGCCCAGGATACTCTGCAGCTACAGGGTTAGAATTCCTAAATATATATGCAATTACACTAGTGACAAGGTGTTCAATCAATATGATTTATTCCCATAACACAGTCTATCAATACTTATATGCTTTAATACTACTTTTATACTAGTGTTCCTTTCTCTTAAAAAAAAAAAAAAAAAAAAAAAAGACAAATGACCAAACACGTTCAAGACAAATATTGACAGTAGGCTGAAAAGTGTCTGTGGGCTGTTTCAGTCTCTAGTACATGATGTGAACTAGATAAATAAACAGAAGGTGCTGCTTGTAAAAATAGACATTTCTGAATTAGTCACCTTGCTCTTACCCAGTGCATGGGAAGAGTTATGTCCCTTGGGTATGGGACACAGCAGTGTTACCAAAGAGGGACTTATTTAGACTAGCCAATAAGAAATGTCAAGGTGAAGCATATCTGCTGAGCCCAGGCCACCATAGGGCCCCACAGGACATGGGGTCTTTGTTTTACAAATAGGCATTTCTTTCTGATCAGCATTTGTATGCTTGAACATTCTCCAAAATGAGACTGACAGACAAACATATGGACAAATGACCTCTTCCTCCAATCTAGTATTTTGGGGAGTGGGCTAGGAGACCTGTGTTTTCCTTCTTGCTCCCAGGATTAGTTCAGTTTAGTTTGGTTTGGTTTCATTTTATGGTATTTCCTCTGCTAGGAAGGTGCTGTAGTTACTGGGCCAGATACATGTTTGCTTGTGTGTGCATCCCCTCCTGGCCCAGTGAACCTTTCAAAAACAGGTTTACGGACAGCATGTGGTGGGTTGACTTAGGCCAATAGCCAAACACTCCTCTCGCTCCCCTCTCCTGTGGGTCAGGGAGAAAATAGAGGAAGGCAAGAAGAGTTGTATGTTGAGATAATGGCAGTTAAATAAGGAAAGCAAAAGCTGCACGTGCAGTCAAAGCAAAACAAGGAATTAATTTACTACTTCCCATCAGCAGGCAGATGTTTAGCCATTTCCTGGGAAGTAAGGCTTCGTCACGTGTAGCAGTTACTTGGAAAGACAAATGCCATAACCATGAATATCCTTCCTTTCTCCTCTTTTCCCTGTGCTTTTATGACTGATCAGGATCTCATATGGTATGGAATATCCCTTTGGTCAGTTGGAGTCAGCTGCCCTGGCTGGGTCTCCCAACCCTTCACCCATCCCAAGTCAACTTGCTGTTGAGGAAGGAAGGGCAAAATGGGAAAGAGAGAAAACCTTGATACTGTGCAAGCTTGGTTCAGCAATAGCCAAAACATTGATGTGCTACCAACATTGTTTCAGCCACAAATCGAAGCATAGCATCATATGGGCTACTGTGAAGAAAATTAACTCCATCCCAGCCAGACCAAGTTCAGCCTATAATACCATGTGGGGCCTATAACACAGCCTATAACACTGCAGGGTGTTAGTGGGGCTTTGTATCTCTCTTAAATATTTGGAAAGGCAGAGGAAAATCTTCCCAAACTGGATGAGATAATTGTATGATAATGCAGCCATCATCATATCATTTATTTTACAGGAAATACAATTTAGTAGATATGCCCTAAAATATTTTTTTCCAGACGGGTCAGTTCAGAGAGATAACAGAAAGCTAGATTTAATTATTATTTTGAAACTCAAACATGAGTCAAGCACCTGACTTTTCAGCACTGTCAGGACTTCCAAACACACCTAGAGGAAGACTGTAACTGCCTAGGGACATCTCTGGTGAATGTTTAAGTATCCTTAGAGTTAGCTAGCTAGTTATTAAAGCTTCTGAAAGGTATCATTCTTTTTTAGTTACCACAGACAACCATCTAACACTATAGGGAGAAATTATTTTATGGATCAGAGAATCCAAGTTAAATTATGATCTTTTCTGTCCAAAGCTAAAGGCAGCCATGATGTACGTGGGCATAGAGTAGCCAATCCTCTCTCATAACTTTAGCATGTCTAAAACACCCATAAGTGTTGATGTTTGGGGCTAGAGTCATCTTAGATCCCGGCTATTCAGCTCTTGTTGTCAAGCCTCAAAGCACACTTGGAGTCCAGGAAGCCTCCTATGGGAAGAACAGACGGAAATATTTAGATCTTCCTAAGAGGACCATGTTTGCTGTGATCACATTCTTTTTCTCATATCCTGTTTTTCTCTAGTCTTAGGTGCTTGTCCTTTAATGCTTTCATTTCAATGTGCATTCCACAAATCTGAGTACTGTATCTAAATTAACTTGTTAAATAAAATTAGAGGGCAAGTGGATATATAGGGCAAATTATACATCGCAGGAAAATTTTGACATATTCGTTTTTGATTTCTGACTTGGGTTTCTTTAAGATGGTTTTCATGACAACTGGTTAATGCTGTCTACTCTTGTTTTTGCAAAAAAGTGCTGCTTTAAAAAAAAAAAAATTATTAAAATATAATTTTTCTTAAATAACTGTAATTGTCATTGTATTTAACAAAGTTAAGTAATCCATTTTATGCCATGTAGAAATAATTGTCAAACTTTAAACACTGGAATAAGCATAAATTTGCAAATTTTGGTGAATCAATATGGTCTTACTTTTCTCTGACATTACTAGCCACAACTGATAGATCCCTAAATAAGGTCAGGCTATTTTTAGGGTTGTTACATACCAGATGGAGACTTCTTATGATTTCCTTTAGCTGTTGGCTCAGCAGCTGAGAAACCTGTCTCATTGTTTTGTTTTATGCAATGTACCTTCAATGCATTTCCATTTCAATAGCAGCTCTGCTCATCCTCTCTGCCATCTTCCTCAGAAAATTCCTGTTTTCAGAGGGAGAGGGCCTCACAGGAATGATTAGCATTCACAAAGCATTTTCAAATGTAATTTTTCCACTGGTCCACCAGAGAGAAATTTCCTTTTTACAGCTGGTATACAACTGGTAAATTGTGTGATTTGTCTCATTAACATTCTAATGATTTAAATTCATGTAATTAAACCTTTTGGTACATTTGACATTCTTCAGACCTTTCAACTCAATAGTTTGGGAAAAAAAATCATCCTGTGAGGGACTGTTTTTCATCAGTATGTTTTTCTTAAATGAGATAAAAGAAAAGGCCTTATTCTATTATACTGTATGTTATTCCTTATAATTTGGGACTGCAGTGAATAACAGAAGAAACAGATAATTAGCTTTGTTTCCAGGTTCAGTGGCTTGAAAACTTTGGCTTGCCAAGCTTTGGACATGGGAATAAACTTGATAGGAAGCTTCGATGGTACAAAACGAATTATTCTGTGGCATTTTAAGCACAATTAAACATTTGTGGGAGTTTGTTTGTTCTCTATTCTTTGGCTGTAAATTTTAGATCTTTTTGTATAATGAGAAGCATTAATTTAATAACATATGAATCATCTCAGTTCCTCTGTTGCACAGAATAATCCCTACTTACTTCTTTTTTAGTTTCCAAATGCTGTATAGTTAAGTTAAAAGTAGCAATAAGACTGGTTTTGCTGCATCACTTTCAGAAATTGATGGGAACCTTCCTCTTTATTTTATGATGGAATTTCATTTTCCTTTCATCTTAACTAAACATTAATAAAAGTTCACTCAGGTACTGGGTTTTTTCCCTTCCTCCCCCTGTCTTGTCAGAGTGATAAGATCTAAGGAATATGTACTTTATTCTCCTTTTTGTCCCAATGAATACCTCATATTTCTTCACTCTCATGTTGTTCTTTCAAACTGTTGGTTTTGTTGTTATTATTACTATTATTAAGATTTATTGTTATTGTTCTTTTATTACTGGTTTGCTTTCCTAATTGTGCCACATATGCTGAGTTCTATGCAGGCACACTCAAGTTGTTTCCTAAAGAAGAGATTTTCAAAGTATTTAGGTTATGTTTTCATGAGCTGTAATCAAATCTTTGGGTTGTTTTACACATGCCTGAGCATGGCCATGCAGATGGCTCTGCAGCTGTTTCGGTGCATCCCTGCTTAGGGACATGGGAGCTCAGACCCTTTCTGGAGCATGGCAGTTGCTGTGACAGCTTCTGCACAGGCAAGTGTGGGGGCCATGATGATGCCAAAATGGAGATGTTAGGAAAATTTTCAGCTTTCTCCTCTGTCATCCCAGTTAGTCAGTGCACCTGGATTTAGCACATTAGAAGCAGGTACATAAAGGCTTAAGCAAAGGCTGCACAGAAAAATAAATTCTTCCTATTCTGACTGTAAAAAGAATAGGGAAAATCTGCAATTTTCTGAGAAACAGTCAATGCTCTAAAGGCTTTTATTGGATAACATGAATGTAGGCACAGCCTAGACCTAAATAAGTCAATTGAAAAAGGGAGGTGGCCTTATATATTTCTACAATAAAGCACAAGCCATGTGACATTATGTAATGAATATTAAGTGTCATCTATAACTATGACTGATGAGCAAATTTTTGAAGACAGTGGTAACAGAGGAGTAAAATGAAATTCTTGCCTAAAAGGGTAGGATCTGAATTTTCACAAAAGTAGGGAACTCCTGAAGTTGGGTTTTTTTTATAGATGTGTATTAAAATATATAAAAATTTTGACATAGAAGTATATATATATCTATTTTCCCACTGACTTCAGAATAAATTGTTGCTTCTTTCTTAATTAGTTTGATCATAGTCTTGAAAGTCAAGATTGCACATCTTATTATCTCGATTGACTCTTATGTTTTCCAGATTGTTAAACACTAGTTTTGTTTATTTGTTGTTTACACTCATATTTCAGTCTGTCAGTTAATGTGGATTACAATGGAAAAGCTAAATACGGTAGAGCTCTGTGCTAGCTTTTAAAAGCTGCATTGGCTTGGCTTCTCTGTTTTGGCCCTTGAATTGTATCACAGCAATTTTTGCCCTGGCAATCACTGGTCTGTTCTGCATGTCATTGTTTCTGCAGTGGGATAAGAGATTTTTCTTTTATAATAGCAGTATTGGCAAGATTGATTTAAATCATGTTTGTAAAATATTTTGAGGTCATTGGTGGAAAAGATGCTACATAACACAAGACTAACTTGAACTAACGTAACTCCTCTTAACAGGCAGAAATAGAAAAATATTCATCCTGTCATCTGATGACTTAAATGGATTTTAGTATGTTGGGTAGCAGAAAAGTATGTTGTTGCTGTCCAAAACCCAAAGCAAAAGTACAGAATGGATCTTATGAATCTGGTTTATTTTGCCTCCATTTCATATCCATTGTTTTTCTACCTGAAAATGAATATATTTCAAAGCTTTTCTTTTAAAATATACTGTTTTAGAAAGAAACATCTTTACAAAAGGGATCAAAGTGATTTTAGAGTAAAAATGTAATTGTTTTTACTGGGTTTCTCTTAAATTCTGGATGCAATTCTGAATATTTAAACCTCATCAAAACCATAATTTTTAGCTATGGAAAAAAACAACTCTTTAAAGTAAAATAACTTCAAGATTTGGAGGGTTTCTTTTCCTCAAGAATGAGCACTACTTGGCATATTTGAGTGCTAAATATCATATTACATAAAAAAATCAGAAGAAAACTTTTATTGTGTCTGGACGTAGGTAGAAATATCAACATCCTGTCAATCCAACAAGTAAAAGCATCCCTTGGTCAAGTATCTAATTACTCCTTCACACTTCTATTCTGCAATATTATCATACTTCCCACTTTCAATTGCCTGTGAATAACCCTGGCCTTTAGATTCAATCAAGAAGTTCTTTCTATGGACGTTTGATTGAAACATTGTCATTAGCAGACTGGGAGAGAAGAGCTTATTGAACTGTAAAAAGAGCACAATGTACACTTCTCTGTGTCCCTTTGCTTCAGGTGGACACACCAGAGAAAATGTGTAATACCTTGTACTTGTTGGATTTTGACTACTCAGAGTGCGTGTACTTCAGCATTTTAGTCCAGGTCATTGGTGTGCTTGAGAAGCAAATTCCCCCCATTTACCAGTCTTTAGTTCATGCACTGGAGCTTATGAAGCAGACTTTCTGACAAGAAACTAAACTTGACAACAGGCTTCTGGATACCCTCTATTCACTGTCAGGCAGTCAGTTGTTTGGGTGACACTAAAATAAAACCCCTGAAAGAGGTACCTTTGCTTTTGACAAGTCTGTTCTTGTAGGGCCACTCTTCTTATCCTTGTAGCCTCTACTGTGGGGAAGCCAGCAAGGCACTGATCTATCAGTCATTTTTATCACTCAGAAAAATCATATATACTTTTGTGGGTGTGGGAGTGTGTGTACGTACCCCTTCCTCTATGCCCAACTAAACTTCATTTTTAGTTCATCAAAGATAATTTGTCCATGAGGTTGGTATAGGCTGCAGAATGTAGAGTATGTCTGTTAAGAGTTGTTTGAAGCACTTGGTCATTTGAGTCAGCCTAGAATTGGATGGCCTGAACTGACCTAAATTAAATGTAGTTGGAATTTGTTTTTATCTTGCTCTCCCTGGCCTTGAAGTAGCTTTTGCTTTTGTGTCATTTTTGATATATTACACTACTTATCCACAGTTAATATTACCGGATTTTGTAGCAGTAAGCTAAAATCAGTAGGGTCTATGGGTTTGCAAGGATCCAGTGGTTAACAGAACCTCTTGAAAATATGCTTTTATAATGCAATTCATGAGGTCTTAAGCCATCAAACCCATTGTCTTCCATAAATGTTTCTGTTCATTTTAGGTTTTATTCTTTTTGCATAAGAGGCTTAATTGGGATATATATTTAAGAAGTTGATAAAGCTCTTCAGTTTTTCCACAGCGATAGCTTTATTCTGAATTACTTTGTCATGAAGTCACAGTTCTGAACTGAGTTGGGAAACATAACATAAAGAGTATAAGTGAATAATTACTTATCTATAGACTTAATTTCTTCGTGATTTGAAACAATGGCACTTGTAGGTAGATTTCACTGTATTAGAAAGGCGTAGAATTTAACTGAAAGCTGTTTTCAAAAGTGGAAGAAGAGTTAGCACAGATGTCATTATCTTAATAGTTTTAATTATACAAAAGGAAGAAAGAACTTTTCCATTCCATAAGACTTCATTAGTTAGGCAAAATGTAGAGTGCTGTTGTCAGAGACAGATGCATTCCTTTGACCCTGGATAACCTAAGAAATAGAGAAGGTAACAGTACTGAAGAGAAAACTAGTTTTAATGAAAAGTGGAAGAGAAAAATATTGGTTTCATGTCTTATTGGAAATTGAAGGGCTTAGTTTCTATGATGCTTCAGTCTTTAAAATGAGATATATCTGAAATTTATTTTACGAGAACCCTTCTTTGTAATTTTAAGGATATTTATTTTTTATGTCTAGAATTGATTGGTGTTTTGCTTTGCAAACTACCTCTTAAAGTTCAGCCAAGGCAAGGTTGCTGTTATCCTGGCAGTACATAATGCAACATTAGTAATAACACTGGATAGAAAAAATTTCCATCCCTTTTATGTATTGCTCTTAATGTTACCTACTGCAGTTTTTATAGGAGAGTTTTTCACATTATGTATGTTAACTTTTTTAAAATTTTAGAATAGCTGCAGTGTGTTCTTACTCTTTTCCTACACCTATATAATAAATCAGAATTTATTGAATATGAACACAATTTCACTTTAATAAAAATGCAAAATTAACCATTTTAATTCCCTCTCATTTCCCCCCATTGTTAGCCAGGGATTAGCTGATCCGTGCTGTAAAACTAACACACTTCAGCACAGTTTCAGGAAATGTTATGAAGTAAAGTCCCTACTGTTGCAAGTTGTGAGTGTTGACTGTTTTGGAATGTGACTCATTTCTAATCCACATTTTACATAATAAAAACCCATGCTACTTTTAATGCAGTGATCTGGTGAATCAGCCTCAATGGTAAATTATATTTTTAATCAGTGTTTAGATGACCGCGCTTGCTGCATATAGTAGCAAACCCAAACATACTACATATAATATCTGTTTTCCTGATCTTAATAATCCCAGCTCTCATGATTTTCTATAGAAGATTGACTTAGTTTGAGGGTAATAGAAGGTAAAGATGCCTACATGAGATAAATTTCTACTTTGTGGAGATTATTAATACAAAGAAATGACAACTGAAGTGCATTTTTTTTGTATCTTACATTAATATATTCAATCAGCTGTCAAGTGATTTGTACCTGTAAATTGTTATGCATAAAGAGAGCAGTGGTTTAAAACTTTGGATTCTTTTTAGTCATAAATTATTTGTGCTGAATATGTGATGTTTTTTGTTAGCTAGGAAGAAAACTTCACTTTATTGGATTTTGGCAAGTATGATTGTTTCATTCTTTACACAGCTTAATTGGGCTGTAGTGTGGTCATAACAAAATTAATCTTGTATAATGTCCAAATTCAGGACTTAGACTTTGCAAAGGTGATGGAAAGGTGAGCACAGCACACTGCGTTTGTCTTGAAACTACTGATCTATAATAATTTTTGAAATAATGTGCAGTGTACAAGGTTGATTAATCACTCTGATTTCACCATCATCTTTCTCTTTAGTAGAAGCAGATTGCTGTCATCTTAACAGTGCTATTTCTTAATCTATAAATTGTAAAAGTCTCCGACTGTCCAGATGACCTCTTGTTATTCCCCCAGAGGAGGACAAACCTAATTTGCAGCTGGTGCTTTCAATACTGTTTCATTTCTTTTTAGAGGCATTGTGTATTACTTTGAAGTTTGTTTGTAAAATAAGTCAGAGAAGTGCTCCTCTTTCATTCTCCAGGCATTTGAATTTCATGTAGAAGGACACAAATATATTCTAGTTTATGAAACATCTTTTCAAATATCTTGACATTGTTGAAAGATGTTCATCTTTCTTTCAAAATAGGGACCAATCTCCAGGACCCATTGTCATGACTTAAGGAGACTGATCTCACCAATAAGACAGGTTGGTCTTCAGTCAGGACTGGGCACCCCCACTTCAACTACATGTCTCAATGAACCTTATCTCTGTATGCAGACCTATTGGAGAAAAATAAATGATACTTGACTTTCTACCCAGTTCTTGAATTCCACATATTATTTTTTTATTTTTGGCTGTACCTGAAACCTAGTTAATTTATAGTTTTTAGGCATTCCCCTGCTTTACTAAAGTGAAAGCTTTAATATTGTATATGTTTGCCATCATATACACTTTGAACATAGTTTCTTATTTCCAGGTCTCTTTCTAGCCATTGTCCTTTCCCTGCCAGTCTTAGTGTAGAATGACTCAAAAAGATTATGAGAATAACTTTCCCTGTCACATTTTTAATCTTTCTGCTTTGGTGAAAATAGGGGAGACATAGAAATGAACATGAGCCTGCAAAGTTAAACAATTTTTTTCTCAGCCTTGCATTGCGTTGTGGTCTGTGATAGCAAAAAATAGTATATTTGCAGTACATATGCATGATGTTAGGGGGTTGCTGAATTTGGTAGCCTGACAGAGGCAAGGCTGTTGCAACTCCATGGCGCAATGTCCAACCAGTAGCAAGGCCGAGACTGTATTCCCAGTAAGCACATACATGAACAGGACATCTATAGAAGTGTACACATGGCTGAACAGAACAACACAGATGCAGGCAGCACTCGCACAAACAAAAGCACCACCAATGGCCTCATCGTGTCCCCCTTCCCATATGTATGTATATATACATATGTACAGTGTGAAGACTGTCAGTACACACACACACAGTTACACACACATCCCTGGCTACTCACCAGCTAGCCCAGCTTCATGTTTGCTGGCAATCACCCACCGCCATACGCACCCTCACACACCCCAGCTGCTGGTACCAGGGACCCCCGTACACAGACACACACACACAGAGAATAGAACATCCCTCATCCAAGGAAATGGGTAGAAATGGAGTTTAATAGAAGACACAACAGATGATGCTCAGCAGGCGCAGGGCACAGACAGGGAAGCACACTGACCAGCCCTGTTTACATGTGACTGGCCCCTTTTATCCCCTTACCCCTTTGTTTTCCCATGCTTCTCCCTCTCCAAACCACCTTTATCCCTCCTTTTTCCACACCTTTGCTTCCTTCCCTTAAAATCTCATAAATCTTTTTACAATGCTGAGATGCTAGTTCCCTACATCCCACAGTGTGTCCCACCCCCATAGGCAGCAATACCCTCTCCAGACTAAGGTGTTCTCCAGTTGGCCCATGGTGCTGTGTGTCACCCTTAGCCCATGGGTCTGAGGCTTTCCTGGGAGGGGACGGGTCTCTGACAGGGTTATAGGGGTTTCTCCACCTGCCCTTATGCCTCTGTGCTCGTGTGTGTGAGCATCTTTGGTGGGATGATAGCTCCTGTGATGAGCCTGGGAGCAGCCAGGCAGCGTGTTATTTGGGCTCGCTCACCTCCCACCTACTCTCTGTGTTCCTTTCTGGGGATGAGCTTTTAGCACATACACTAACATAACAGATTCGAAATATGCAATAGGGCAGGAAAAATAATTAATCCTGAAAAATAACACATCTGTGGAGCAGACATGATAGAGCATGTACAGCATAGTAAAGCCCAGGAATGCCTGTTTAGTGGCCTCATGGATATTAGAGAATTTGATGTCCAGGACATATATTGTACACAAAATCTACCTACGATCATCACTGACCACTAACTTTATTACGTATTGGTGAGATAAGAACCAGAATATTTTCCAAATCTCTGCTGCCAAATAGTTTATACTTTAGAGGTGGAAGTCATAGGTTTCATTATGTCAGGAAGCCTATGGAGAACATACTAAAGATACTTCATATAATTGGTAAATTATACTCTACTTCTGAAAAGGGATGATGCAATACTTGACATTTTAAAGTGGTTTTGCATAACTTTAAACATTTTCAAAGTGTGTTGCAATGTGTATTTTAGTCTATTAAAAATATTCTTAGAATATTTTTTCTGACATAGGTTTTTTTCCAACATTGCTTTCTTAATTTGAGGGAGCTTGTTGTGCAGTGCAAGCTTTTTGTGCTTGTTTTAAAGAGCATTATGTGTCAGCATTTTTCTCAAGCTTTCTTTTGGCTTTTTCCTCAGTGCTTCAGTAAAGCATCTCTGCTGTTATATGCAGTCATTAGTAGATAACCCTAAACTCATAATCTTTTTTTTTTAGAATACTGAGGCAATGCATAGAAATTATTTCAAAAGGAACATTCAGGTTCACCTTTCAAGATTTCATCTTTGTATCGGAAATGAAACTGAAGGTGGATGAAAATGATTTTTCCGTCTCTCCTTAGATTTAAGTTGAAGATATTTTTATGAAAAACTGAAATTTTTCTCAAACTGAGGCAAAACAGTTTTTCCTACCAAGAAAACAGAGAAGCATTTGGAATAATTTGCTGAATTTTGGCTAGGCTTAGATTGTGACTGGTGATGATCAGTCATGCTGTATTAGCTGCTTCTCAGGGTGTGCACTGTTAATCCCTGTGAAGAACAGTTACATCAATTTTCTTTCCCTGAGCTTGTGAGGAGGACAGAAAACAACTTTGATTTTGTCTCAGCCATTCAGATTGTCTTTTTTTTTTTCTTTCTGCAGCAAAATTAATTGGCCATGAGGGAGCCGTTCTGCTGTGCTTTTAGTTGTAGAGTGCAGAGGACTGTGGCTCCCTGCCCATACATACAATAAAGAGACTTCCAAGATTTTAAAAGAAATAGCGAACCTTTCTGCTGCTATAAAAATGCTTGTAAAGAAAGTGATTCATGTGTAAAAAGCTTGTTCTGTGGAATACATTAATGTTCATTTATAAATTTACATATACTTTATTTATGTGGATATTACTTATTAGTCATTTTTATTATTTGTGCAAGTATTTTCTTTACCTTTTCAGGTCTGCTCCCTCCTGCAGATGTAAGTACATCCACAGATGAATAAACGTAACATCAGTTACACTAGTACAAGCCCAGAGACACCAATGGGATTGCACCAGTGTTACTGAGAATACAGTTTAGCCTTCAGTGCTTGTGCTCAAGTTAACACATGAGAAGAAGAGAACCCAGGAGTATTCATTCATTGTGGTTTGTTTATGGACAATGGGGTGAGAGAGCAGGAAAAGGAGTATTAACTCTCAAAGGTAAACAAAGGTGCTGGGAGACAATTTTAGGCACAAAAGTATTGAAGAGGCAGACAAAATATCCTATAGACATCTGGGAGATCACAATCGCTAGCCCTTGTTCTCATGGGGGACTTCAACTTCCCAGGTATCTGCTGGAAATACAATACAGCAGAGAGGAAACACTCCAGGAGGTTCCTGGAGCGTGTGGAAGATAACTTCCTGACACAGCTGGTGAGAGAGCCAACTGGGGAAGTCACCCAGCTGGACCTGTTGTTTGTAAACAGAGAAGGACTTGGGGGTGATGTGATGGTTGGAGGCTATCTTGGGCATAGAGATCACGAAATGATGAGTTTTTGATTCTTGGAGAAGTAAGGTCAGCAGAACTGCCACCTTGGACTTCTGGAGGGAAGATTTTGGCTTGTTTAGGAGCCTGGTTGACAGAGCCCATTGGGAGGCAGTCCTGAAGGGCACAGGAGTCCAGGAAGGCTGGACATTCTTCAACAAGGAAATCCTAAAGGTGCAGGAGCAGGCCATCCCCATGTGCCGAAAGACGAGCTGGCTGGGAAGAAGACCAGCCTGGCTGAACAGAGAGCTTTGCTGGAACTTGGGAAAAAAAGAAAAGTTTATGACCTTTGGAATAAGGGGCAGGCAACTCAGGAGGACTGCAAGGATGTTGTGATGTCATTCAGGGAGAAAATCAGAACGGCCAAAATCCAACTAGAATTTCACCTGGCTACTGCTGTAAAAGACAATAACAATGTTTCTATAAATATTGTATGTCCTGGTTTAACCAGGATAGGGTTAAGTTTCCCCAGCAGTGGGGGGGAGCTCTAGCCGGGTTATTCAGATACCATGCGGAAGTCACATCCTGGCAGGTCACATTTCCTGGCGCGGAGCGCGGTGCACTCGTGGTTTTGTACATCGTGCTTCAAACTGCTGTATTTGGTAGCTCTTTTGCTCTGTTCATTGCTATCACTATTACTGTTATTGTTATTGTTGTTGTTGGTTGTGTTGCTATTGCACTGTTGTATTAAACCTTTCCTTAGTTCAGTCTTGGGGCTTTGTATTTCACTCCCTTTGTGGGGGAGGGGCAGCGGCCGCGTGGTCTCAGACCCTGGCAGGGGCTAAACCACCACAACTGTAGCAACAAAAGGAGGGCTAAAGAGACTCTCCATCCTTTATGGGATGTGGGGGAAACATAGTGACAAAAAGATGAGGAAAAGGCTGAGGTACTTAATGCCTTCTTTGCCTCAGTTTTTAATAGTAAGACCCGTTGTTCTCTGGGTACCCACCCCCTGAGCTGGAAGAATTAAGCCCCCCTAACCCAAGGGGAAATGGTTAGTGACCTGCTACACCACTTAGACACACACATGTCTATGGGGCTGGATGGGATCCACCCAAGGGTACTGTCGGAAGTGCTCACTGAGCTACTTTCCACCGTTTATCAGCACTCCTGGGTAGCCAGGGACGTCCCAGTTGACAAGGTTAGAAAATGTGACACCCATCTACAATAAGGGCCGGAGGGAGGATCTGGGGAATTACAGGTCTATCAATCTGATGCTGGGGAAGGTTTACGGAGCAGATCATCTTGCTTGGCTACGAGTGCACATTGCTGGCTCATAGTCAGTTTTCCATCCACTAGTACCCCCAAATCCTTCTCTGCAGGGCTGCTCTCAACCCACTCATCACCCAGCCTGTATTTGTGCTTGGGTTTGCCCCACCCATGTGCAGGACCTTGCACTTGGCCTTGTTGACCTTCATGAGGTTTGCACAGGCCCACCTCTCAAGCTGGTCAAGGTCCCTCTGGATGGCACATCCCTTCCCTCCAGCCTGTCGACTGCTCCACACAGCTTGGTGTTATCGGCAAACTTGCTGAGGGTGCACTCGATCCCACTGACCATGTCACAGACAAAGATGTTAAACAGCGCCGGTTCCAATACCAACCCCTGAGGAACACCACTCATCACTGCTCTCCATCTGGACATTGAGCCATTGACCGCAACTCTTTGAGGGCGACCATCCAGCCGTTTCCTTATCCACCGAGTTGTCCATCCATCAAATCCACGTCTCTCCAATTTAGAGACAAGGATGTTGTGTGCAGCAGTGTCAAAAGCTTTACACAAGTCCAGGTAGATGATGTCAGTTGCTCTTCCATTATCCACCAATGTGTAACCCCATCATAGATTGTCCCCCTGTACTTGGCACTGGTGAGGCTGCACCTTGAATACTGTGTTCCATTTTGGGCCCCTCACTACAAGAAAGACATTGAGGTGCTGGAGCATGTCCAAAGAAGGGCAACGAAGATGGTGAAGGGTCCAGAGCACAAGTCTTATGAGAGGCAGCTGAGGGAACTGGGGTTCTTCAGCCTGGAGAAAAGGAGGCTCAGGTGAAACCTTATCACTCTCTACAGCTACCTGAAAGGAGGTTGTAGCAATGTGGGTCCTCTCTTCCCCCAAGTAACAATCAATAGGACAAGAGGAAATGGCCTCAAGTTGCACCAGGGGAGGTTTAGATTGGATATTAAGAAAACTTTCTTCACTGAAAAGGTTGTCAAGCATTGGAACAGGCTGCCCAGGGAAGTGGTTGAGTCACCATCCCTGGAGGTACTTAAAAGACGTGTAGATGTGGTGCATAGGGACATGGTTTAGTGGTGGACTTGGCAGTGTTAGGTTAATGGTTGGACTTGATCTTAAAGGTCTTTTCCAACCTAAATGATTCTATGATTCTATATGAGTCAGAGTATGTTGTCATTTAACAAACTGCAAGAGATTAGATTATGTTGGTTGTATATTTATTTATTGAGGAAAAGGGGCATGCCCATTATGTGTATTATATATATTTCATTATATGATTGCTATATAAATATGTCATGGATATCAAAGAATGCTGTAAATTATTGCTGTTCTTTCCTTGCCTAAAATTTTGCCAGTTAGTGTGCTATTGATTTCTCCCTAAAACTGAAAGAAAATTTTATCTTAAGTGTTTAAATGAATCAAACTTAACCCACCGTTTATGTATTAATGTCTGCCTTTTGAACCCTCTAACTACAGTTACCAACCTTTTAAATAAAATTATGCAAATTACAGCATTAAACATTATTAAAATAACCTTTTAAGTCCCAAGTTACAAGTACTTCATAATCTTTGTTGATGAAATAAGGTCAATCAAGCAACAGCAATTTTCCATTTTTATGTATCTTGTGCACAGAATGAAATATTACACAGGAAAATAATTTCTAGAAATGTATGAACTGCTCAGACTGTTGAAAAGTTTGATGGATTTTCTTCTAAAACTGAAATGGACCAGAGATATAGGAACCTGACAAACTGATAGTTTATGATATCTCATATGTTATGGTGTCAGCAATGGCAGAAGCACAGAAGAAAATGAAAGGCAGAGTGACTGTGAGCTTCTGAAGCTGTGTAGTAAATGACCTGAATTGCACAAGAAAGAATGTAATTTTCTGGAAAGAAATTACTGTATCCTGTTCTCTGGAATACACTGTTTCAAACTCCTGCACTGATGCATATTATAAATTTAAGATACAGAAATATAAGGAATTTTACAAAATTATCTTTTTAGGATGCAAATCCTAAAAGTCTAAGGTGTCTCTATATAGTCAGTGGGTGGAGACAGGTTCCTCCAATGGCAATTCCATTCGAAGAAAAGACTAAGGCACATGGCATGAATCACCCCTCTTGATTCCTCTCTCCAGTTACTGTAAAAAAAAAAAAGCCTTGACAACTGCTTAACTTAGATTTCTACCTATTAGTTAGCTAATATGATGGCATATGAATGTCCCTTAGTGTAAGGGAGAAGGTTGTAAGTACAAAAGCTGAAATTTGCATTCTTCTTCTTTTGTTGATACTAATTTTGTACAATTTGGAAGTGCTAGCCTAAACAGAATTCACTCATGTATGTCATTTCATATCCAATTACTGTGAACCCCATTTGAAATCATGATCTGCTCCATGGGAGTTTTGTGATGGGTCTGCATTATATATATCGAGTCCTTACACTTTCAAACACTTTTCTTATGTGGTGTATATGGCCAACATCAGAATTCAAACAAAACAATGAGAAGATGAAGGAAAATTTGATGGCTCACATTGTAAAGAACAGTGTTACCACATAACATGTAAACCACATAAAATAAGAATAATACCTAGGAGGAAGGTATCAAGATATATGTTTTTCGGGCTGTAGAAAGTGTCAGATCTATGGAGATAAAACAGCTAAAAGAAATCTAAATTGTTGCTGAATAGGGGAAAGGATTGTGAGGAGTGAGAGCAGCAAGTAGGGGAAATCAGAAGAGAATCCCTTATTTGGACAAGATTTTGAAACTATGGTTAAGCAGGTGAAGCATACTAGTGAAAGGAATCAAGGTACATGGAGTGTATGAGTGACTTAATAGGAGTTATGGGAGAAGATTACATTAAAAGATTAGATGGAAAAAATGAGAAGGTGGAAAGCTAATAATGAATAATCCTCTGGATGAAGTGGGGTTAGATAAAGTATGCTTGATTTGGTATGTATATGCATGCAGCTGTGTGTGAGAGAAAAGAAGAGATTTGGAGGTAGTAAGAAGAAAGAAACAAGTAAAAAACATGAAAAGGATGAAAATTGGAGAAAACAGTGGAGGCTGAGGTGGAGACATGAGAAGTTGTGATTAGAGTTAGGGAATGGTGATTCACAATAGATACAGAAAACATGATTTTATTCTGAACAAGATGTGAGAAATGAGGTAGGGTAAGATAAAGTCAGGGATTTGGGAATCCACCAGAGAAGAGTGATAATGGTTACTTGCTAAATGGGTATTTTCTCCAAGAGGATGAAAACAAGTGAACCCAGGATAACAGTGAGGGAGGAATAGAGAAAAGGAAGTGAAGAAGGTGACTGACTAAAAAGACCTAGAAAAGGATATAGGAGACATCTAAGAAGAAAAGAATAACCAAAAAAAGCACTCTTTGAGCAGGATACAAGTTGATCATGACTGTGCTGCAGATCTTTACAGGTGTTGAGCAAGAGCTGGATTTGGCTTCTTGGAGCTCTGCTAATTTTGTGTTGAGGGTGATATCTTCCCTAAAGGATGTACAGTGACTGGTGGTCGAGTACTCTGTAGGCATCTGTGGAAGGATCCATAAATCAGTTGCACATATAAGAACTATTCCTGATAAAGTATAAATTCCTTTCAAAGCCATATGGTCTTTCACTCTTCATTTTTCACACCAGAACAATCATATTATGACAAGAAAGTTTTAGGTTATGGTAAATTTTCATTCAAAGGCCTTAACATATTGTACTTGTTTCCTAAAGAAACTATGGGTGAAAAGAAGGAAGTGGGCATAGTTATGCACTGTGATTAAAAATAGATGTGGGGTATCTTCTATAAAAAGCCCATAAAATACACTCACTCACATAGGTAAAGAAGAGTGGCATGAAAAACCTTCTGGCAGCATCATATTTTAAATCAGAGAAAAGAGGTGACTGTTTTCTGTATGTTTATATGTAGTAGGAAAGGAAATTTTTAATGCTCTTGGAAAACAATATCAAAAGTACAACAGCAGGTTTCCTTTTACAATTAATGAAGAAATAACCTAAATCTGGAGATGGCAAAGTGCTAAATAAGAGTCACTCTTTGGTCTTGCTGATAAAACAGAAATCACGAAGGGCTATTTAAATCTTATTAAATTACGCAAATGGCCTTGATGGTTCTGAAATGTAAAATGGACAGTCTTAATTATGCAGCAAATTAGACATTTTTAAAGGACAAATATATCCTAGGGTTACTTGTACAACAGGAATTTGACATTCTAGTCTGGTGAGGTTTGGGTGGTTAGGCAACTGGTGAAACCTTACAGCCAAAAGAATTAAATTTGCATGTTGAGTAAAAATCAGTGGCAGGGTAGTTATCTTCCTATGTGTATGATAATAGAAGTAGAAGAAGCAGTATTCTTTCTTGAAGACAGCTGAAAAACAATATCCAATTAAATATAATTAAAATCAGTTTTGTTTGTAATAAAAGTCTACAGATGTAATTTTTAGGCAAAACAATCTCTTCTTGAAAATAAGACTAAGCATAACAAACAGCTCTAGTGACATAAATTTTATTAGAAAGAATAGGTGCAGCAGTTTAGAAATATTACAGTTGTAATAACTGTAAGTGTTTTAATGCTGTTGTTGCCACTATTGTGATACGATTCTTATCATTAAAACTCATATGATGACATCTTTATCTTATTGAGTGGGTGGATGAAGCTGTAGAAGTGTAGAAGTATAACAAGGAAGAATTGGGCAGTGCTTACTTGTTTGAGTGTAAACAGGTCTATCAAATCAAATAATTGCAGAAGTATAAAAAGAGTATCAAATTATTATTATGAGAAAAAACATATCTATAAAAGTCTTAACAAAGTGACAGAGTATGTGAAAATGAAAAACCCAACAGAGTATTTTTCTCAAGGATTTTTGAGAATCTATCATAATCTGTAGAACTGATTTTAATTAAGGGGCTACTTCAGCTGCTTATGTCATCCTAAAGCTGCACTAATTGAGAGAAACTTCCTGGAAAGTCAAAGTAAAGTTCTTCACATAAAGGAACAAAGAAATGTTAGTTTGTCATGTCCTTATTTTGGTGTTCTTTGTGCTGGGCTTTATTTCAGGTTTTTCACAAAATAGTATATAAAAAACTCTTTTTACCTGTTCCTTATTTCTCATTCTCCTGAAAGAACATGTCATCTGAAGATGACTAGTTCTTTCTTCTTAGAAAGATAAGCGAACTCTAATAGGGATCAGAGCTTCACCAGGAAATCTCTCTTGAATGCTGGACTCTAGATAGTTAGCAAACGTTACATCTCTTTCTTAAAGACATTTTCTTGTCAAAAGTTTGGGAGTCCTCCAGTGTAACAGGTGCAGCTGTAAATGAAAGGCAACTGTTACCTTGCCTTTGCACGTAGTTTCTTTCAACATTGGGACTTAACTGTATTATCATAACTTACTCTACAGGGGCTGTAAGTTCATCACACTCTGGATCACAAACATATGTAAGGTCAGGAGACTGAGAAGCCTTCTTGCATCAGATGTGTATGTTGGTGATGCTGTTCCTGAACAACAAGGCAACAAAGGCCCCCAAAGTTATCTAAAGGTTTCGTGCAGACCTGTTCCTTGTGTAGCACTTATTTATTTTTGCCTCGGTCAACAGTATCTTTTTTTGTTCTGCTGGAAATAAAGCATGTTCCTGGATGAGACATATTTTAATTCCAGACTCTGTGCCTTGAAGAAGGGATGTGGTGGATTGTGTCTTCCCATGGACCTCATCTTGTGCATTTTACCCACTTCTGCCAGAGTCCTCTGGGCCTGTTACTGTCAACTCTTTCTCCAAAGAGAGGACATCAGTATCCTGAATCAGAGAGGGAAGCCAACAGCAATGTATCTTGGCTTTGAGCTTTTGGAGAAGGGGAGAGAATGAATTGTTCCTTGTGGACATCCTAACCGGTTGGACTTGTGGGAGCAGGTGCTGGATATCATGCTGTGCATGTGCTGCCAATTACAGGTGCAGACAAGCCCAAAAAAGCAATTGGAAAAGCTGCTAAACCAGAGATCTGGCCTTTCGCTGGTGTAAAATTATGAAAGACATATGGCATCCCTTAGCAGAACTTTCTTACCAGTCTATAGTTAGGAGTAATGCAGAGAAAACAGATTTAAGGGAAGTGCTCACCAAACTTTACACATCGTTTTTAAACTCTATTTGTATGTAGTGAAAGGAAACCTCAGAGGCACAATTCATCTAGCCTACCTGAGGTTTCTAGTGTAGGATGAAATAAATTAAGACCTAAAAGTGCCTGTTTCTTTTCACTGAGTATAAAGAGAGCTAGACGACTACCTCACATTTCAGCATCATAAATATCAAAATTTAGTTGAGATTAAAGTTATCTGTTGTGTCAACCTTGCACTCCTGAAAGATGGGAAAGAATATTTCCAAACTGACTTGGAAATGCTGATGATTACTTTGACTGTGGAGGAGAAGAGAAAACCATATGAAAATGTTTGGAATTTTTCAGTTATGTAAAATCATACAGGCCATAGTAAATATTGCTGTGTGTTCTTGCCGCAATCTAATATAAAAGCAGAATTCAGAAAACTCATGTAAAGAGAGACATCGGAACAGGTTCCCACTGCTTGCAAGAAATTTAAGTTGGAGATTCAGACCGCTTGTTCAGGTGCTTTGTCAGGCCAGAGACTGTCAAGTTAAAAAGGGCAAAAACAGAGGGTATGTCTGTATGCTGCTAAATGAAGGGACCGACAAACCAGTTCCAGCACTGGAGCCATGATTCTCCTCCTGCTTAACTGTTGGCTCACTCCTTGGCTATTTGTTTCCAGCAGGCTCCAGACAGAAACAGCCTTAAGCACTGAGACTTGGCTGAAAATTGACTCTAATTTAGCAGTGTAGGCGCAGCCAGGGAGTCTAAATATGAAATAAAATGGTGCTAGCAATGAATGGTACTGTATACATCATCATTCCACCTGCCTCAGGTAGGTGCAATATCTTATTAGATCCTTTACAAAATAACTGCATTGGTCTTCTGAGCAACCAGCAAGAAAAACAGGGCAGTGAACTGCATATGTAGATATAGATGCTTAAATAACAAAAGGAGTTGGATCAGGGTCAACTTTTTAATTCTTATCATCCCTGCTGCTATGGAACCTGATAATGGATCTCTTCTGCGATTAATGGTAATTTGAACTGAAGACCTTTTTGTAATCGCGGCTGTGGATGATAAAAGGAACCCCTCAGATGACCATAATCAAGATATTGTTTGTGTGCACATACAAATTGAGTATTCAGCTTATGTTTTCTCCTTTCATCTTTATATAGAGGTTGCTCACTTCTCATGTCCCTCTTTTTCTCATTTTGCTGCACTAACGAGTTTTTAATGCAAAGGAAAAGTGATTATAAGCAGTGAAGCAAAGACAGCTTTATAGAGCAAGACTGAGGAATTGAAGACATAGATCAGAGCTATCCACCAACCTAAGATAAAAGAGAAGTTCATGAAAACAGAGACATATAGATAGCTTTGATTTCATTATCATTAGACAAGAAAAGATGAAAAATGGAATAGCTATAAAGCTGTTCATACCTAGTAAGTTGCCTATATTAATAAAAGTCTATGCAAAAAGCATTAAAGTGATAACATAGAACAGGAAAATATCCTATAGTAAAATTTTTGTGCATATCTCTTTAGTGTAAAGTGATTACCAAATTGTAATAATGTAAAAAAGACAAATATTATGTATGTATTAAATATTTTATTCACTGATGCTGTGTTTTTGTTTCATTGTTAAGCATGGATTATTTGTTTGGACTTTTCTCCCTCTCCCTCTTTCCTTTTGAACACAGATTCTGGGGATTGTATTTCTGTTACTGATTTCATGGTTTATCAGATCTTGAACTGCAGACAAATAGTTGGTGGCTTTTATAGGAAGCTTTTGTTTGGTAGATACATGTACCTAGTTATAATATTCACAAGAGAAGCACCTAATTGCATTTGAAAGGTGCTTGACTAGATAAAGAATGATTTGTGTACAGTGTTTTGTGATTGCAGTTAGAAAGCTAATATAGAAAATTAGCAGCTGGGAGTGGGGAGGAGTAATAAATGTTCTTGTTCTGAGAAATAACAGATTTGTTCCTCCTAGATTAGGTCAATCTTAATGCTTCAATTCAGTCTTGCTCTTACAAAATATATTTTTTTTCATTAAGTATAAATTAAGTAAAGCACTAAAGCAAAACTGTTTTCCAGCAAATATCCTATCATCACAAAAACGAAAATGGCATGATTCATGGGCAATACCTATTGTTATTGATTAATCAATATTTTCTGGCCAAATAAAAAAATGGCTGACTAGCTGTAGTTAAGGGACACTTTGAAATTCTCCTCAGATTTTAATAGAAGTATTTTCATTACTCTGCAGTTTACTTAGAATATAATCAGCTTTTGTAGCTTTCTCAGATGCCGTACACTACCCATTTAAGAAATGAGGAAACTAAGAAAGGGATATTAAGTGAGTTGCCTAGAGGGACAGAAAAAATCCATGTCAGACTGGAACAAGGTTTCAGAATACTGCTTAAATCAGTGTCATGTCTTCAGCTGATAGATTTCTTGTCCAGTGCAATCCATTTTGGTGCTCTACATTTTGTAGCTTAATTTATTTTGACACTGAAACTCGGCGTAAGAATTGCATTAACATTCTGTGCCTTTTTGCCATTCAGCTGTCTATTGCAAAGGTCCTCTGTCATGTTCTTGCCCTAGGTTAATATAGTAAACAAGATGTATTTCGGTATATGTATCAGTGAGTGATTTTTACATAAGTACTATGAATTTCCTGTCTGTTGTTGTACTGCACAGTAAATTGGAGCTCGTAAGGCAATGAATAATTAATCTTTCTTCCATTTGTGAGAATAATTTTTAGAAACAGGTCTTCTATTTTTGACATGAAACTATTACCTTGGAAACTATTTAAACATTTGCATAAAGTCCACGAAAACACTACATAAAATACCAGTCCTATTATGTAAGTGGCTTAGTTATCCACTATTTAGTGTTTTCCATGCTGAACTTCTACTGTTTTCAAGTTTATAGTCTTGATTACATGCCATTTAAGACAAAGGGGAGCTAAGTAGGCTATAATTTAGATAGCCTCACCTATATGTTGAAAAATGTGCTTCAGTAAACTCATCATACTGGAATATCTGTACAATATCCCTACCAAATTACCTTCAGTGTGCATTTAAGGAATTTTCTGATTTTTTTTTCTTTAGGTCAATGGAACAGAAATTGAATATGAATTTGAAGAAATTACTTTGGAGAGGGTAAGTATAATTTATTCTTCTCTTAAGGGAAAAAATATAAACTGTAATAAAAATAATGCTATTACTTACGAAATTAAAAGTGGTTAAGAATGAAATTATTTCTATTTTGAATAAAGATGTTCACTCTTTATTACAAACTATGAAAATGTGAGTGATACAACTGGATAACCCCTTCATGTTTTTAAGAAGCTTCAGGTATACCTACTTGCAGATCAGAATCCAGAATGCTTTTTTCCCCCATAACTATGTCAGTGCTTGACTAGGTGTTTGATTATTGGGAAGAGCCCATGTGACTTGGTAACTCCCTTTTAGCTTGTGAACTGAAACTGTGGCATCTTTTCTCTTTTAACCTCCTTGATTTCCTTGTGTGTGTGCATAATAGAAGACATGGAGTTTTATACTACAAAACAAATATTGCAAAAGTGGTTTTAATGTTCAGGTGACTATATAAAAGCTGTAGACCATATCTATGTGTAAAGGATATGCTTCCACAAGTCTGAATTATGTGAGCTATAATCAGGGCTGGCAGTGAAGGCTTTGTTGGTAGTGTGGTGTAAAAGTAGCACAAAAAAAAGAGATAGTTAAAATTTGTGCTGCATAATATCTTCCTGGATTTGGTGTTTTTTCCTTGCCTTTTGGTTACGTAACTGTTTTCTTTAGACTGTGGACTTTCTTTGCCACAAGATCAAGACCAGATCGGCCGCATATTGTATGAGAAAGAAAGTATAAGCTTCCTTCTACATAATATGTTTGAATGCAAGGCCAAATTTACCAAGATGTGACTGATGCCATATGAACAAATGCCTGTAAGGTAGCAAATTACCATTAAATTAGATACTTAGATTATACAATTCATTGCACTTTTTCTGCATATTATATTTTTAATTGTCCAGGATAATGAATTCCATAACCATTCAACTTAAAGGGATACAAGTTTATGTTCTCATTGATTTGCTCTCTCAGGCAAATTATGAAAAAGCAATATATCTTTTTACCATAGCCATCCTCACAACAGATAACATGTAAGGTTATAGGCACTTTTTATCTACTGTCTCTCAACTTATTTGCGCACCACTAGTTATTCATTGGACTAGAGTTTCCAAAGGTCACTGAACAGAACACATGCCCCCTGGGTGATATTTTGAAAACCACTTTATTTTTAACAGATGTGTAAGTTATCAATGTACATACTGCAGAACGAATGTGATTTGCATCTCCTGTACCTGTCTGATATAGATACTTGGTTATTCGTAATTTAATACCACATAATATCAGTTAAAGACTGAACAGCAATAGCAAAAAAAAGCTACAGATTTTAACGAAGGATATTTCACTTGTTTTCTGGATGCTGCTGAATCTGTGGCTTCTGATTATTACTGCTTGAAATGTTCTGTCACATGTATCAGTGTTTTGTCTCAAAGGCAGGGTACTGTGTCTGCTGGTTTCTGTGTGAGATATAAAACACAAGTGATTGCCTTTAAATAGCTGTCATTTATGTTAGACTAAAAGCATTTGCAGAAGAAAGACATTCTCCATGTTGATTACTCATTTTCTTCCACAAAACTGCTTTTAAAAATTAGATGGAAAATCATCTCCCTGTATTTAATGGCAAAGCTGCAAAATGTATTAAGGTTGCTGCTGCTGAGAGATAAAAATGTAGCTTGCCCATATCAAACAGTTGGTAATAAACTTTCCATTTCAGTCCAGTTATCCAAGTTACAGAATTCTGCATCCCCAAAACCATCAGATATTTTCTTCATGTCATTTATCCACATTTTTAAATAGTCAATATAATTTAAGGGATTTTACAACATAAAAGATAAATTGGTTGAAGGTGTATTAGGGCTTTTGTACTCTTTCCTGCTTTTTTTTTTTTTTTACAGCAGAATGAAAGGGAAGGTGGTAAAGAATTGAATACTTCAGAGCATCTCCCAGTCTCTATAGACTTGTCACAGACACTATCAATTTAATTGTAGGAGGTCACCTTCATGCATAGGTGACATGAATTTGTGGGATGTATTCCTGAAGAGTTACTGGCTTAGGTATGATCCTTACCCCAGGATGAAGAGATGGCTCCATCCCTTGGGTTAACATAGGACCACTGTGTGCATGTTGGTGAAATGCATCCCATGTGGAGCTGGGGAGCAGATCAGCAGGGTCTGAAAAATGCCAAAAGGAAACCCTGCTAAGGGACTGGGGGGATGGACAGTGCAGAGCTTGCTGAGCATCACCGAGCTGCCTGAGACCCAGCTGGTGTACCAAGAAATGGCTGCGAGGATACAGTGGGCTTGTGTAGAAAGCTTTTTTATTTTTTGCTCTTTGACGTAATGTTGTTCAGTTGTTTCTATTTAAAATGTTGTGTCCTAGTTTACAGTTTAACAAGATTTGTGGTTTGAGCTTAAAAAGCTTCAGTGAGAGCTCACAAAGAAGATGAATTTAAAGCTGTGATCAGTGCTGTTCCAGAAGTTAAGGAAGTTGTAAGTATGCCTCTGCCAGCCCCGCTCCTTAGTGGCTCTTATCCTTTTACTCTTCAGTTGTGCCAGCCACTTATCAGGTACCATCACCAATCCCTGAGCCCAGAAGAATCACTGTTAAGTAAGTGATCCTCATTCAGAGCTCTCATAAGAACCTACTTGAGTAACACAATTACACAGTTAGAAATCAAACAAATTCTCTTCTGTAAAAAAAAAAAAAAAAAAGACAATTTTAATTTCTTCAACTACCTCAGAGAATGTGTGAGTTTCTCTGCTAACTTACAGGCATAAAATGCAGATCCAGGTGTAGAGTAAGACTTGGTGATTTGTAATAAACTACAATGCCCAAATGCACACTTAGACAAAATTCCTTAAAGTAAGCCATTACCTTGCTCTAGCTTGAATATTAAAGATAACATAAAAGGAAACTCTGCATAAAATGACTCATATTAGTGCAATGATGTTAGTCTTCCATTGCTGCAGGACTTGAAAAATGCATCCAGTGCTATCAAGAGACCATTTGCACTTGTAAATCAGTGGTCAGTGTAAGAGACAACTGAATAGACTCTGTGACAAAGCCTAGCCTAACTTCACTAAGCTGGATGAAAGTTTTAATTTCATTGACTCCTTGGTACAGTGCTGTGCTTGGAGACATATGCTGAAGAGAGGATTTTTATAGAAGTTGATGGAATATCAACCAATATCAATAGTTACCTTGAAGAAGAGTAAAGAAAGACAGTGGGTCACTTGATGATTCATGTTGGATTCATGCTGAATTCAACATCTGAGTTCAGATCTCAGTACATTTTTGCTCATCTAACCTTGCCTATTCCTTAGATGTTAGAGAAAAAGAGGGCAGTTATGATTAGTAAAGCTGTTTTCACAGAATCTTTTGATGGTTCAGCATGTATTTTCATTCTGTATCTGTATAAAAAGTAAAATTATATTACTTTTTGTGGAATGGACTGGTTAGAAAAATTTAATTTTATGAACACTGGAATTAAAGACATCTAGTTCCTAGTGCATTTGCATCATGAGATTGACTGACCTTGGTATCTGAAGAGGTCAAGCTCAGACTGAGAATTTTCCCAAGGTTGGGACATGCATGAAGTGTCTCTATTTCTTTTTCTTTCATACTCCTGTGGATTCTCTGGCCTGTGATAACAATTCAGGTTACACCGCAGAATGTCTCTGTTTTTAATGAACCACATTGTTTTACAAAGTTTTTAGGAACTTCCTGTTTTGTTTCTTCCTCACTTTCTTTAAAAAAAATAAAGATATTCCAAAAGAGTAAATTCTCAATAATGATTTACCATCCGGGACTGTGCTCTGATAACTCTGATAAATTTTATTCTGTATCCACTACATGATCTGTTCAGTGGACGGACTAAAAATCTACTCTCTTTCTTCTCTCCTTTGACTTGACATTTCAGTGACATCCAGTGCCATGAGAAGATTTAATTTTTCTGGTTCAAGATTATTGTTCTTCCATATTTCCACCAAATTCAAGGGTCTGTTCAAATCTGAACTAGAAAGGCTAAAACTGTAATCATAAGTAAACTTAAAGGGCAAAATTTAAAAATCCTGAAGAAACAGTTGAAAAAACAATTCTTGTACCTTTTGATAGAGAAAGGAATTTATTTCAGGCCTGGGCTTTTATTTACTGTGGAGCCTTGTAAACATAAGAAATAATTACTACTGTACTATTAATTATGCTGGTTTCATCACCAATTTCCTTTCTGAAAATGCAGAAGCTTGCAAAAATATAAAGAAGTGCATTCCACTGAACACTGAAGAGCAGTGGGAATTGGATTGTATTCAATGACACAAGAATTTTAATTTGACTCAACGTCTTATTTTTATATCTATCTATCAATCTTGTTTTATCAGAGATCATAGAATTGTAGAATTGAAGAGTGGTTTGGGTTGGAAGGGACCTTTAAAGGCCATCTAGTCCAACCCCCCTGCAATGAGCAGGGACATCTTCAACTAGATCAGGTTGCTCAGAGCCCCGTCCAACCTGGCCTTGAATGTTTCCAGGGATGGGGCATCTACCACCTCTCTGGGAAACCTGTGCCATTGTCTCACCACCCTCATCGTAGAAAGTTTCTTCTTTTATCTAGTCTGAATCCCCTCTTTTAGTTTAAAACCATTACCCCTTGTCCTATCGCAACAGGCTCTACTAAAATGTTTGTCCCCATCTTTCCTGTCCTGGGAGTTTAAGTCCTGGGAGGCCGCTCTAAGGTCTCCCTGGAGCCTTCTCTTCTCCAGGCTGAACACCCCCAACTCTCTCAGCCTGTCCTCACTGGGGAGGTGCTCCAGCCCCCTGTTCATTTTTGTGGCCTCCTCTGGACCCGCTCAAGCAGGTCCATGTCCTTCTTATGCTGGAGGCCTCAGAGCTGGACACAGCACTGCAGGTGGGGTCTCACCAGAGCAGAGTAGAGGGGGAGAATCCCCTCCCTCGACCTGCTGGCCACACTTCTCTTGATGCAGCCCAGGATACAGTTAGATTTCTGGGTTTCAAGTGCACATTGCTGGCTCGTGTCCAGCTTTTCATCCACCAAGATGACTGTTTGCTTGTATGTCTGCAAAATAAGGTTTACACAGTAGTGTATCTGCTTTCTGCCTTTTTTTAAGGTGTGAGACACCAGTTGTTCATGCATCAGTATACTTTGACCTCTCAGGAATGAGATTGTAGGACACTGCAGTGACAGGAAAGTCCTCCTTTATGTGGTTCAGAAATAACAAGAGTGGAAGTGAGTGGTCAAGAAATGGACACTAGGAAAAGGTATTTTCAAAGTTTAAAAGCTTATGCCATAGGCGCATGCCTTCTGAGAACCCAGAGTGCATAAATCAATATCCAACCATCAACAGCCCCCGTGGAGTGATCTGACATCTTCCAACAGGAGAAAGTAAATCTTTTAAAGTGAGTGTCCCTTAGGTATCTGCTGAACTCCTCCAAATGCAGTGTTGCTCTCTGAGTGTTTATTTCTGCAGAACTGCAGATGTTTTCTTCACTGTTGAAAGCTTTCTGACTGGGTGCCTTTATTACTTTTATTCTTTGCTAGGCTCTGCCTTTTTCCTAAGTGAGAGTAAGTGCTAGTTATTCTTGCAGCCTTGGACTGAAATAAATTATAATTCAAAGGTAGAATCCTTCTTATTGACTAGTTTATATCAGGTTTATAGTAGAATAGTGACCTATGGGTGCTTATTGCAATAAAGCTAACCCACAGGAATTTTTTCACCTGCAGGAATTTTTTCCTGGAAGGGGCCAGCACAGACTGCCTACAGGAAGAGGCAGAAGTATGTATGTATGGAACTGAGTTATAGGCAAACAGAAAATGTGAATCCCATCTTTTTTATTGTTGTTCAATTTGAAAAACTGATCTCTTGGGTACCCATATAGAGTCTTTGCAGTGCATTTCTCTGTGTATGTGTAACACAAAGTTCTGTAAAATGAAAAAAGAAATTAAGAAAGATCCTTGAAAATACAGGTGTAGTGCATGCAATCACTGTGCAGGAAATTCTCTTATGCTTTCTAATTCCAATCATGTCTTAGTTTAGAGTTGACACTGATAGGTGGTTGTGTCAGTGGCTGTTGTTTACCTTCAGAGAGGTTTGTAAGCATTGGAAAGGGCAGACTCTCTGGCCTCTCGATGCAATGGCTTAAGCAAGGTCTGCGTTCTCCTTTCATCTCTTGTGCTTTACCAGATTTTGCTTTGCCCTTAGGCTGTGCAGGAGTGAGCTGATGAAAGAAGCTGAAGGAGCCTGGTGTGCAGTCCTGCTAATGTGACACTGAAATACCAGGTCAACATTTTCCAAAGCAACTGTAGAATTTGGTTGCTTTAGTTCAATGACCTAAATTAAGATTCCTTGGAACAGTCTGATTTTTTTGTAACATTACTCACCCAAAGCATGTGACTTTGTCACCTCAGAGCAGCCCTAATTTGGCACCCAAAATATAACTAGTCAATGGAAAACTTTGTTCTTTGTTCTTATTCTGTCAGAGTCATTATGTTGAAACTACTCCTGGTTGTAGAGCTGTGCATGTCTTGGGGGGGCCTGTTCCACCTGTGGTTGGTAGAAGTAAAAAAGGTGCCAGTCTGCAGTACATGTGGAAAGGCAGAAGAGCCAGGAGAGGGACGGCTGTACCTTTTGGGGGACAGAAGCTCCCACCCTGTGTTGTTAGCTGTCATTCTCCACATTCAGTGATCTGGGACTGGAAACTCAATAAACCCACATAACTGTCTTACTGAAGACTACTGGCTAGAGAAGTGAAGGAACAGCTGCTATTATATCCCTCTTAGAGATGTGAATGGAATACTTTTATTTATTGTCATTGCTGTTAACAGTTGCATTGTTACAGGTTGAGTGTGTGGTGAAGTAGAACAGGTGAGCTGCCCACAGTTGTCCTGAAAGCAGTGATAGGACTGCAAGGACTAGTCTCTTTAATGTCCTCTACAGATAGGTATGATGTGGACTGCTTCAGAATATGCACTGACAGAGAATTTGAGTTATCCAGGGCAAATGCTAAAAAAGCATGTGGCTTTCCATTGAGCCTCTGTTTATGAGGAAGATATGCCCTATATTTCATCATTGCTACAGCTGGCAGAGGCTGCCTCCTTTCCCAGCTGTGGATTTGCAGCATTTCTCATCCCAATAGTCACAACAGAAAAGCTGCAAAGGCACAAAAAGGGAGATGAAGGAGGGGAAAAGGCTGTAAGTGACTGGGGAAAAAGAATTTAACTGCTACACTGTGATTAGGAAAAGAAGCTGAAATAATATTATACTTTTAGCTCCTCTGGGTGCCTATCAAAGAAATTCTTATTTTCATATTGTTATCTTAGAATCTTGCTTTTACCTCTAAGTGTCTGAAAAACATTCCATGGATGCTAGCTCAGTTAAATCAGAATAGTGCATTTTCTTGGATTTATCACTGCAATGCCATTTAAACTCCTCTGAGGGCATTATCTCAGTGAAGGATACCCCCTCCCATGCATCTGTGCTAGCTTTATATTTCAGATAGAAAAAAATACATAGTTTGGATTTACACTTGACGATTTAAACTTTGCAAGGCAAAGAATATTTTTATTACTATGAATTAAGCTTTTATTCATTTGTATATTTATTTTTGAATGTCTATGTATTCACTGGTTTTAGTAATTCATGTAGTGGTTTCTGGATATTTCTTTAGCTGAGGGGTTCACAAATTGTTTAAATGAGTCCTTATGTCCAGGGATGGTTATAAGAATTTTCTTTTTGTGTGAGAAATTCAAAATAACTGAATATTCTGTTATGAAATCTCACTGTGGTATTTTAGCATTTTCAAAATAGTTTGAAGCTTTGAAGAATGCTCAAGCAGAAGAATAAAATTGGAGCTTGTTTGATACATTTTTTTAAATTTAATAACAGTCACTTGACACGCTGAAACATTTTGTTCCCAAAGGAATAAAAGAAATTTCATTCTCCGACATATTGCATCACAAGCCTGAAGTTACTTAAACTCTCTGCATTGAAAGCTCACAGGGAATTTGTTCGGGGAAAGCATGTCAGTAGAAAATACAGATACTAGAAAGAAGACATTAACACAGTACTAGAAAGTATTCTGAAACTGGTAGAAACAAATTAAAGATCAACTGCAGAAAAAAATTCCCCAGTAGTCGTAATGGTGTATATTCCATATCAAAAGTGAAGAAAAGTTGAAAAGTTAAGCAGCATTTATTTAAGACTTCAAAACCTACCTATGTGAGTACAGGAAAAAGAATTATTCATGTTCATCTCTACCTGAAAATTATCACTTTAACTTTGCCAAGATCACTGAGACCTTGAGTTACCTATTATGTGAAAAGTTATTTCATGCAAGTCATAGCTGCCTAGAGGCAGCATTCTGCTGCTGCTTCTTTTAAATTATTATTATATTGACATCTTATTTTTCAAGTAATATCACTCATTTATTGCCTTTCTCTCATTTCCTAACTCACTTGCTCTCACCAGATAGTTTGCAGTGAGTAATTCTGCTGCTTTTTTGTATTATTTACAGCTTTGCATGAAAATTGCCTTTACTTTAGATGTAGCTCTTTAGGATGTGGCCTTTCAGCTTATTTACTCTATTTACTCGGACGAAGTCCAAGCTTTATCTCACTCCTGCTTGCTTTTTGGAAATTGAGCATCTAACTCAGACTGGCTGTGAAGCTGCCTTGGTAGTGAGAGAGCTGAAAGCATCTCAGAGGTGTCTTGTGACATCCCAGGGTAACAGCATAGGATGGGCAGAGTGAAACTCCCTCTGCAGGTGCAAATCACAGTGGCTTGGGGAGACTTTTACAGAGTTAACCTTGCAGAATATTGCAGTTTCTGAAAGGAATACTTAAGAGTGTGGTACATAATGTTGTTCTAATGAAAAAAAAGCTTTGCACAATGAAACAGGGCAGCCTTTTGGAGCTGTATCCTGGTCCTCTAGGCTGATGCAGAAAAGCAAACCTTTTCCCTCCAGTTTAGCATTTCTGCTGTTACTAGACAATAATTTTGCCTGGAAATAATTTAGCACAAATAAATCCTTTACTGATTTGTGAGTTTAACACAGATTTAGGGCTGTCCTGAGTGCTTGGATAATGTCCCAGTTTTCAGGAAGTGCAAACAAATGGGTATTCTGCTCCACATAGTTTGGCTTTTCCAAATTGATATAAACCCCCTACCAGTAGAAATCAATCTAAGCACATCACCCAAGCAAACCTGAAGTGTTCCACCCTGCGATACTTCAAATCAATCAGCACTAGTCACTAATGAGCAGAACTGCAAGCATGGCTTCCAAATAAACATACCAGTTCTGAATAAAAGCTTCTGGAGGGCTACTAGGAGGGTATGTATATACTAAAAAGGAGTAATACATGTGCCTGGAATGCTTCTTTTCCGAGAAAGCATGTAGGAATCTTCTTGCAGAAAGATTGAGAAAGCAGCGCGGGAAAAAATATGACAAACTAAAGAGCTACAAAGGAGTGGTTCAACTCAGTTTTCACTTAGTTTTGCAATTGGCATTGGCAAATAATATGTAGATTTAAAATGATATGTACATTTAAATAAATGAGAACGATGAACCTCAATTTACTGGTAGAAAATGAATCATTCTGGAGATGATAGTAATCATCTTGCAGCAAAGATGGTCATTTTCAAGGCAGGACTTTTAAAAAGGCATCTTTGATGTACTGGATTTGTCTCTTCAGAAAAAGCAATGTTTTGCATTGCAGAAAATTGCCTTTCATTTTTGTTATTAATTTAGAAGCAATTGTAATGCATAAATTAGGGCCACTCAACCTTGAGGAATCAGTATGCCACTTCAGTAGGGAATGACATTGCAAAGACGAAAATAAATAAAGGGGGAAAAAAAAGGAGGAAATAATCTGCTGGCGTACCCAGACTGAATTCCACAACTGTCATTGCTGTGCATCGTAACATAGTAATACAGTATCACAATAAAAAATTCTAACTTGCTCTTTGGATGCAGCATTGCAGTTATTTTCTCTTCTTATGCAGTCATATTTGAAGCAGTCAGAAGATCATTTGTCTTCCACTTATAACTACCATCCAGCTTCTCTCTGATTCTATGAAGGGAAGAAAAGCTCTTTCTCATCAAAAAAGGGTTGAGAATTTATCTGGTATACTTTTTTGCAAAGTAGTTTTGCACAAACAATGGCCCACTTTGTAGCATGTAGAAGTTCTTTGGAATTATATGATATAGACCATTTTCTCTCGAATTTGTCCCTATGTTTAAAACCGCAACTAAATGTCTAATGGGTAGAGAGTAACCAGGTATGCTGAAGCTGTAAGTATTTGAAAAGCAATTGTATGCTGCTCATGCATGTTTTATATTGCAAGATACTGCTTTACCCTAAGAATGTGACCTAGCTGGTGAGTCTCAAGCATGGCTTGAAAGTCACCTTATGTAGCTTAATGTGATATATGAATTCTGATGGAATTCTATGAATAATTTATTTTTTGAGTGGTTTTTAATTTTGCAGAGTTTAACTGGTTGCACTTGGAGCACAATACACATTTCCTATACCTCACCTGCAAAGCAGAAGAGGGGTCCTGGTAGCATACTTTCACTGTGAAAGTTTAATACATAGATTGCCATTAACAGGAATTAAACTATATAGGAAAAAAAAAAAAAACAACAAACTACTAAAATAAATTATGAGCTTGTAACTTAATCTTTACTAATGTTAAATAATGATTTAAAGTGCGAATATTTTTCTTAACTAGATGATGATGATAACATAACTAGTGTTTTTATCATGTTTCATGATGGGGAAACTGAAGCACAGAAAAGCAGACCAGCTGTGAAAGTAGCATGAAAATACACATATCCCAATCTGTAGTCCAGTAACCTACTTTTTGAAGTCAACTTTGAAGAGTACACAGTGAAAATTACCTATTCCATTGATATCAAGGGTCTAAATAGTGGTACAAAATTCACAGAAGTTTAGGAAAAATGGGAAAGAAGATAGCAATTTTATATTCTTGAAATGTCCCTTGAATTTTTACAAACACTAAAATATGTGCACTAACTACTTCTCCATCCATTATTTATTTAGGAATGAGAAATTAAATACAAATAATTAGTTTATACAAGACATTGGCAAATGTAGTTATAAAATAAATACTTGACAAATACATATTTTTATTATATTTCCAAAGCAGAAAATGGACTGCATTACACAGTGAGGTACTTATACATGTCTTTGTCAATAAGTGTATAAGATAATTAAAACACTGACTATTGAAATCATAATAAGCAAGGAGAAATGCTACACCTATGCAACTTACATTATAATGAATATGCTGAGAGATTTCATATTAAGCTTTCTCATGGGAAATCAGGAGATCTATTGTTATAATTTAAATGGGGGGGGAATGCCTTTCTGAGAGGAAGCTTAAAAAAGGAATATGATATTTCTAGGTGTATTCATTATAATGTGGCTGAGGGAGAAATGAGTGAGTCAAGTGTGTGTGTGAGTGTGTAGACCTACAGCAAAAAGAAATTGTAACTGCTTTGAGCTATAAATTTTGAGCTAAAGTAACAAAAGCCATTAAAAATCAATGTCTGCCCTGATTTTTCACCTCCAAACAATGCCATTACTCATCTCTCCCAGCAGCAGGGAAATATCTATAGAAACGGGCTGAGGAAAACCACGATCTTCCTGAAACTTCAGTGCTAGTTTAACTGGGTGGAAGGAAATCAGATAAATCAAAATGTAGCAAGGACTTAAGAGTCTAATGCAACTTTATGTGAATAAAGCCCCAAACTATCTTTAATTATGAGAATGAGCTAGGGCCTTGATTTTCCAATCTGATATCTAAAGGAGTTAGTTGAACAGCGTCTGCATCTGTCATGCTGAGTTTCCAAAAGATCTTTGAGTACTGAAGAAATTTCAATGTATTGAAAGAGAGCTAATGCTGTAGCAGTGCTTAGAAAGGGTAAATGGGATGGTGTGAGTCATCATGGTATCTCTGTAGGTCAGAGTAAAGGAGTGCCAGACTCTTCTGGGTAACACACAGTTTGCTATTATAAACTGTCCAAATCTGAAGTCATAGGTCAAGAAAGAGGATACAGCCTGTGTATGAAATCAAGGACTCCTTGCCTGGAAAGCAATGAATCTGCAAAAAGTCCTGGGCCTCCTTGGCTGGTCGTCAGCCAAACACAAATTTTCAGTCTGGTGTTATAGCTAAAGGTCTAGTGAATACCTTAGGTGCATAACTGAGGACTGTAGAGCAGAAGAGGTTTTGGGATGTGGAATACAACAGGATTTGGGACCTGATGTGTAAAACTTTTGGAATACCTTGCTTAATTCTACTTCAAAAAGATACTGATAGCTGAAGTGTCTTTAGCAGAGACCTGGAGGGTTATTGTGACTTTGGAAAATACACCCTCTTAGTGAGAAACACAGAAGACTTCACGAATTTAGCTTGTTGGGGGGGAAATTAAGGTGTGACTTGGCCAGAGAAAACACGCACTTAAATGAGAAATAACCTTTTAGAAAGTGTTCTTCATCCTACCTCGAAGGAGATAACAGGAGCTGATGGTTTGCTGTTGAATTTAGACAGGTTGAGACTGGATATAAATATGTTAATAGGTTAGCAATGACAAATGAGAAGGACTGGATGAAAGTTTTAGGAAAGGCAAAAGGGTGTTAGGCATCAAGAAAGACAGTAGCTGATAGAAATAAAAAAAAAAAAAGGGGGGGAGTTTAATGTAAGTACTAAGAAGGCGAAAATATTAATGAATGCAAAAAAGGTTGTCAAACACTAACCAAGCTGATAAAGGGCAAAAATGGACATTTTGGGAAGGACAAGGGACACAGCAGGATGTTGGTGGTTGAGATGAAGTTCAGCCATGTTAGTGTATACATGTGACACATAGCTGCGTATGTAGCATATTTTTGAGAGATCAGCAAGGCAAACCGAATGCTCAGAAACAACACAGCATCCTTTACTGCCATCCTTCCTTTACTTTATGAAAAGTAGAAGACATTAAATGAAGAAGGCATTAAATCTATGTTTTTTGTTTGAAAAAATAGGTCTCAGGGAGTGCAAGGAGACAGATGTTTGCTCAATTTCTATAAGAAGGGGGAAAACTGCAAGGCCTATCCTGGCTTTTATCTCCTTTTTGCAGTCATTGCTCTGCCTAAGGAAGAGACATTGTAGAATTAAGTGATATTTTTCTCCAGAGATGATTTAAGTAGGTCCCACAGCCTATATTAGGCAAGAGTTCAAGGTAAATGATCCAGTTGTGTCCTCCGTCTTAGATTAACTTTGAGGCATTGATTACCTACTTTAATTATTGGACATAATTAAAAAGGTGACATTTTTCCAAAACTGTATTTGTAAATTAAATATTTTTGTCTCCTTGTTCTGCGCAACAGGGTATTTCAGGTGCTATAGCATAATGACTGTTGTTAAATGCTATCATTTTAACTGGGACCAGAGTCAGTAGAGATCAGCCCCACAAGTTCCTAATGTTTACAAGATGATATATCAGAGTGTCTTCACTGGAAACCAGTCCTCCATAAATGGAGACTGAATTCTATATTGCCAAAGTGATTTTTTTATAGGACTTTTGACATCTTCGGGGAAACTAGTCTTCAGCTTGTTCAAATTTGCCTATAATATTGTGGAGGAGAGATAGAGAAAAATCTCAGTAAGAGAAAAGAAGAAGTAACGTATTTGTGAAAAAAAATGCTTGTTGAAAACAACTGCCAAGAAAAAGTTGTTGAAATAACACACACTTAAAATAAATAAAATTTTAAAATAGGAATAAATGTTAGACAAAAGCAGCCTACCTGAAGAGGAAATAAAAACAATGACAGCTGTTATGGGACACAAATGTATGCTTTGGAAATTGGAAGATTTTCATTCCTGTTACATTATTCTGCTATGCTTAACAAGCATTTTGTTTGTATTGTGTTTTCTCAAATAAATCTACTCTCTAGATACCATGGCTAACTAGCAAAAGTGATTTATAGATACAACTGGAAAACAGAGTGCATGTATGAAAAATGCACAAGCCAATGTGAATAACGAAACACAGTGCAGCAAACGAGCTGGATCCTGGAGGCCAGCTGCACTAAAGGGAACACAACCATATTAACTATTCCTCAACAGAAACGTGCAATAATACACTGACAGGACTGTGACACTAAATAGAGTCAATATACACTGTACACCACAAAGTGAACATTAGTTTGAGGTTCTTTGCAGAGCAGTACATTCAAAGTATAACTAGGTCCAAAAAAACTCGGAAAAAACCCTAGTGGTCAGGTGTATAGTGAAAAACCAGGTCATGAAGAGGTTGATAGGAGCTTGAAAATGGTGGAGCAAAAAAGCTCCAAACCAGGTGGGTTTAGTTGCAGGTGAATTTTAGACTGCATAGAGATCTGCAACCTACGAGAGAGAACGGTTTTGTGGAGAAACTGAATGGCAAACCAACATTTTTAAAGCTTAAGTTGAAAATGGAACTAGAACTGTAAACATTATTACAACTTTTATCAAAATCTCAGTGGCCCCAAATCCTCTCTCCTTCTTGAAAATTTAGAATAACAAAAATGTAGGGACAATATGCAAACTGGGATACGCTGGAAAATGCCATCACAAAGCAAATGCAATACGTCCTATATTTCACCATTTCCAATGAGTGTGTTTATTTTGTTTTGGTTTTATCATTATTGATGCCCTAGCTTTCAGAGGTCTTTAAAATCTGGTTATAATTGCTTTCTTCTCTTCTTACCTTCAGAAAAAAATAACATTTCTGAAGATGTTACAGTGTAAGAATTAGTTCTATAAATAATTTTAATAATAAATAAAAAGCAAAGTTATGCACCCATGAAGATACCTGGTAACTTGGTTCTCAGGATTAGTGTGTATTGCCTTCTCAATTAGGTTTTCCAAAAAAATAAAGGATTCCAGAGAATCTGTTTATCCTACACATGCTTACCTTGTAAATAACTATCAGAGATACATTAGCAGAAATGCTGTTACTTCTTTGAACAAAAAGTAGTAGTAAGAATCATAGTTGGATATAAAACATCTTGAAGTTTTGCCTTAGAGGACATTATTTATGTGGATAGGATATTTAACAAGTCCTCCAATAAAGGAAGTGATTCACCTGCATAATATAATAATGCCTTTATCTTCTCCACATTTGGGAGAAAGGGAGCTGCCACCTTTTTTAAAGGTGGTATTTGTGGCTTAGATTCATAAAGGGACTTAGATGGCTGAAACAGCCACACAGATGAAATGCCTAGCAATTTAGGTACCACAGGGTCTGTGTGCATTTTAGAATGTGCTGTCATTGATGCTGGTGACCTTAATTCCACTCTTGTGCTTTCCTGGCAGTGCTGCTGCTCATAGATCACCCACTTGTCTTTCAGCTGGCACCATACGAAAGTCATGAACATGATGTCTCTGGGTTTGAGTCACATAAGAAGTCTGATTTCCCAGAGGCACTTTGAACCTGCTCATTTAATAGGGAGGGGAAAAAAGACACTTGGTAGCTGCCTGTTTGTTCCTACCCCAGCATTCAGGTGGAGACATGGGTGATTAAGATCTCCTTAACCTGGGGAGCTATGAATAAAGTTTCCATTTCCTAAGAAAGCACTTTAGTCCCCAGGCAATTTGCCTCCATATGATATGGAGATGCTTGAGCCTTCCTTTCAAAGGAGCAAGAGGAAATAAAAGCTACTGTGGAGTCAAGAATTCATGGTTATCAGGACCAGGAAGGCAATAGATTAGAGGGAACTTGTTTCTATAGCCCTAGGATGCTAATCTTTCCCAGGAAGACTGGCAATTGTTTTAAGGGACTACTAGGACATTTTCCATTTTAAAAAGCTTCAAGCTAAAACCCACAGACAACATTAGGTGTGAGCTCAGTGAGTGGGTAGAAAACTGGATCTCAGGTCTCATTCTACTTCCAGATGCAATGGATTATCTCTTCTTGAAGTGCTGGGTTTTTTAGTACTCCAAAGATTTGCTAAAATTGTTATTCAGGATGCTATTTATGATACTTGATTTACTGACTCCTGGTCTGATGTAGAGTAAGAGTCTTTGTTTTCATTTCTAAATAAGAGAATACTCATTTGCATCATTGCTAGGATACAGCAGTACTAGCTGGACAAATCTTACTAGAAATTTTAATGGAGGGATTTAAGTCTTTCTTTTTGACATTTCTAACCTGAACACTTCTGGGAGACTCTGTTCAGATTAATATTCAGAGTTTCTGGCAGTATCCAAAGCACTTTTGGGAAATTTATGAGTTGTTGCATTGATCAGAACTGAGCCAAACATCTCCTGCAACAGCAAGGCCTATTAAAAGTGCACTGCAAAGGGTTTCAGGGATTTGAAGGTCACAGTGTTTGCATCATAGACAATGGTGTATGCTTCAAAACAAAAGTGCTGCAAGGAAAGCATACTTACGAGTTCTCTTTGGATGCAAGAAAGGGCAGCATATCCCCATCACACAACATTTGGGATCTCTAACATTTATCCTGTATGAAACCCAATCATTAGACATTTGTCATTTAATTGATCGGTGGCAGGAATGATGTCAACATCAATTTAAAGAGACTACTGCAGAAAATGGGAGCTGATTTTATAAGTTGTTACCTGTGGGTTTTGAGTGAACATCTCTGTGTTGCAAGGTAGAGTCTGAATTCCCTTGTACTGCTGCTGGGAAGCAAGTTCGGAGGCATTAGACAGAGGCAAGATTGAGTGAAAAAGTCACTCTTAAATCATTTTGTTGTAGCAGTAAATTGTTTGAGAAAACAGTTCATTGTTCTGGAGATATTGAGAAAGTAGACATTAACCCAGTGAATAATTTAAAGCAGTATGCAAACTTAAATGTATGGAGAAACCATTCTTTCTAATTATTTTGTTCTAGTATCATAAGGCAAACAAGTGCCTGTAACTTTCCTTCCCTTTCTTCTTTTTTTCAGTTATTTTCTCTGTCATTCCTTTTATCTTTGTAATGTATCAGTTAAATAGGAATGCACTTAGCAATAAAGTTTCCTTGAAAAAAGCCTACTGAAGCAGCAGTATTGTTTAGAATAGAATTAAGTAGCATTTCTATAAAATCTGCAAACTGACCAAATTCAGCCAATGATTTTTTGTTAGTTTTATGCTAACGAAAACCTGTGTCCTCTCATATTTGTAGGAGAGAAGAGTGTGTTGCTGTTTGCTTGATCTCATATAGTAGTATGTGGCCATTTAACAAACAAAAATAAAGCAAGCTATAACCTGAAAATATTATTAAAAGCAGCTAGAGAAAGGGCAACATCCTGCCCTTTTTTAACTTACGGAGGTAGGGAAGAAGAGAATGCTATTGTAGCTGGGGAAAAAGAAAATGCAAAAAGTGAAAAAATAAAAGGCACCCACCAGAAATTCTGAAGAAGTGGGTAGAGAATAGAAATCAGACCATCAGAGGAAACAGATGGCATGTTCATCTTGCTTTAGGCGCGCACTCATAAACTGATCCAAAGCCTCATGAAGTCAATAGGAGGCTCTTCACAGTCACTAAAGGATTTTGGATCCGGCCCTAATGAAGAGGGTGATATAGACTAATTGCCTTACTTAGTCTGCTAATAGAGCTGATAGATGTAGTTTCATATATGCAAACAAAAAAAAAAAAAGATTTTTAAAGTTCTTCTGCCTAATATCTACAGGGTGAAGAGCTCACAGAAACCACAGCAGGCAGAGGCTTTGTTCTGTGTTGATTTTGTGTTCCAATCAACAATACCATTATTTGTGTATTTTTCATGTTTCTATGCAAATATTTTATAAATATTAAATTTAATAATTTTGTACATGTGCAATGGGGAAAATGGCCCATGGGTTATTTAGCTTTTATGCACTCAGCCTGTTTCTGATTAAAGATTATTGATCTTTAAAAACACACAGACCAATGCTAGTATAGCAGTTTTCTCATCTGTATCACCATGACTTTGCTTATTGATATCCTGCTGTTATAGCTGAATTTGGTGATGGTTGTTTCAATTTTAGTATTTCTGGATACTGAGAAGTAATGCTGGGGATTGCAGAATTACAAGAGACATAACTTCTCTAACTGGAGGACATGTGGTGCTAATATCAGATACTGGGTATCTGGATTTCATAGTCAATATATTTCTTTACCAGATAGTGACTGAAACAGAAAGAAATGGTAATATTTTAGATCTCACTAATAAAGATCTCATAGAAGATCTGAATTTAGCAAAGAACTTAGGACCAAGTCCTGTCAAATCAATTGTTTAAATTAAAATAAAATGTTTTAATTGAGTTTCTCAGTGTATAAAGGGAGAACTCTAGGGAACCCAAGGCACCAGTTATTGAGCTAAAATGTGGAGTTAAACATTGGAAATGAAAAAGACTTTGAAAGACTTTGAATGAGTTTTGCAACTTAGTGGGGAAAAAAGGATCCTGGGCCTTAAGTGGAGGAAAAGATACTTCTGAAAGAATATTAAGAGTAGAAAAAAGGATTGGTCTGTGGCAAAAAGTACATCTGAGAGGTCAGTATTTTAGAGAGAAGTGAGAGTTGGCAAAAGTCAAGCTGAAATAGACCTTGCTAAAAAAACAGAAGGAAATTATTTTCTACATAGAAAAAGAACAGGGCATACATTTTGGAGAACTATCAAGTGAGAAAAATAGTGGTTGGTTTTGCACCACCTTCAAACTAGTACTTTGACTCCATATTTCTTAAGGAACATCATTTTGAATACGGATGAAAGGCAAAATAGCAAATTGTTTAGCAATAGAACATACAAGCAAGGGAAAATTCAAGAGCCCAAAATGCATTTAAGTTGTGGGAGGGCAGGTGATTTCCTTTCTAGAATTTTAAATAAACTAAATAAAGTTTTTAACACATCCATCAAGTCAGTGGTCACACATTTGAAGCATAATATAGCAAGTTCATGTAATGGGAAAGGAGAAATATGTTGTAACCCATAGTTTCAGCTAAATAGCATGCTAAACTTAGAACAGCTTTGAATGTTCTTTCATATTTAGGTCATGGAAATAAATGGAAAATTTGATAAAATTCAATGCAATTTAGCAAAGCTAGATTGTACCAGACTAATTTGATAGCTTTTTAACTGACTTCCCAGGAAAAGAAAATCTATGTTCCCTTTCCTGATTTAAACATGTGTGGGGATTAGTAAAAAAGCTGTGAAATGGATAGTACCTTTTTTTATGGGAGACGGCAGGGATTGCTCTGAAGAGGTAACTGGCAGGTTGGATAGATGAGTCCTCTAGGGTGGTTCTTGAGATGCGTTCTGTTTAGCACAAAATGTTTCCACCTGACATACTCTGTATGTCAGTGATATTACCTGATGCCACAGCCTTGGGAAGAGTTTTCAGTATGGGGAGGATATAAGTATCCTAAAGAGATCAGTTGGTAATCTCAAGAACTGATGTAAAAGAAAGGTAATTAAATTTAATCATACCAAGTAGTATGTTAAGTACCTGTAACTAAGAACAAGAACTTATGCTATAAAACTAAAGCTCATTAACTGACAGAGGTGAAAAAGATTTTCATAAAGCAGTTTCATATAAGTAAATTAATGTTAAGTAGTTGTAAAAAAAGACAAACTGAAAAAGATGTGCAGGCCTAGCAATATCAAAGGAGGTATTTTCTGTAGATATGAAGAGATATTAAAGCTATGTGCCAAAATATCATTAGGTATATTGGAATATTGCATTTGTGTCTGGTTTCCTGTGTTAAACAAAATGAATGTAAATGAAGATAGGTTCAGGAAATGGCTACTAGAATAGTGTAGGTAATAGGCTGGCTTCTGAGAAGACTCTAAAAACTTGGCCCATTAAGTCTAGAAGAGCAAAGTCTGAGAGGACAGATCATTGCCATCTGTAAATATATTTGAGTATAAAAACCAGAGAGTGAATATAATTAGGTAGATCAATGGAAACTTGATAGAATAACAAATTAGTCTGAATTGGCCATGTATAAACTTAGGCTGAAAATTGAATAAAGTGACTAACATTCAAACCCATTAAGCATCCCTCCTAACACTGACTTTGTGGTATAGTCTTCCAGTAAGAATAATTTTTGAGGTAGAGCTTGACCAGTTTATGAAAGGGATTACTTTGTACCTTTGTCTGCAGCACCCACAGGGCTCAACTTGGAAACCCAGGACCTCTTTTCCTGTGATTCTGAGGAATGTGCTCATAGACAACATTGTAAGATTCCTGATTTTAAAATCTATCTAGATAGATAAACAGGACAGATCAAATCCTCATTTGCATGCAGAATGCGTCACGTAGTAAATTGGTGCTCCAGGGCTAAACTGTGATTTTGAATCTACACCTGCTCCAGATGCATTAAAGCATCCTCCACATTCCTCCCCAGGCTGTGTGGAACCACAGTCATGCTCTCTGTCACCTGAGCAGGTGGCTGGCTTATGCATTTATAGCTTCAGCTGCCTTTGCCCATACAGCACAACTGAATGATGAGGCAATATAATTTGCCACTAGTGTTGAAGTAAGGAGAGGAGTGAGCTTGTGGTGCATGAGGACTATTTCTGAGTGTTGTGGTTAACACACCCCCACCAGTTCAGGGCTGTGCTGAAAGGCAGTGTAGGTGTATCAAACTGTAGCTGTACATGTTTCTCAAAGTTATATTACGCTACTCACAGCACCTTGAAAGTATTATCTTGTTCTGTGTTTGTAAAGTGCTAGAGTAATCAAGTTCTGCTTTGTGACTAGAGTTCCTGGAGTTAGCACAATACAACCAATAAATGAGTAAATTGTTATTCATTCAATGGAAATAAAGACGTCCAGGAACCCTTTTAATGCTGAATTAATTTAAATTTAGTTGACTAGATTTCACTATTGTTTCACAATTATGCAGTATTTCACTATAGTTTCACTATTGTTCTGATTCTCCCATTGTCTCTTAAGTTGGAAAAAGATGTGACAGCTCTGATATAACTAGTCTTCGTCATAGCATGCAGGTATTAGATCTAGGCTTTTCAGTTCATGTTATTTTTCTAAATAGTTATTAATGGACTTGAGAAGAGGGAAATTTATCCCTGAAGTAGCTTTATCAAATAGTGAAAATGAATGTCCCTTGCCAAGTGTAGAGGAGGAGATCATCAAACAGGCATGCCTCTTCATTCAAACGCTTTCACTGGATGGACAGAAACATGATTTATTTTTTCTTTCTACTTTTCATTTACGTAAGTGTAGCTACAACCGAAGAATCCACTTACTTTCTCTCCAGTCCTCACCTGGAATGAGAACAAGGGATCTAATCCATCTTTGCCATTGATCATTCTTCTCTCCTTAACAGGCAAATAGGAAACTGTTAGTTTGAATTGTGCTTCTGCAACTACGTATTATTTATTTTTGAGGCATGTTTCACATCTCTCACTGTGCATTCTATGTCAATGATTTGTCCTTGACCTGGCTTATTTTTGCCAGAGATGAAGTTTTCATCCCATTGCTGTTTTGTTTCTTTTCCATACGTGCAAACCAAAATTCTTCTTCCATTCATTGTACCACTCATCACCACCATCTCCAATGCTAAAAATAATGGAAACCTTCTGTATATCCAGAATTTTATTAAAGTAGTTGGAAACACACTGAATTTCAGTGGGAGTAGGGTAGTTTTCCTTAGTTCTCATTCTCTTCGGTTCATTTAAAAATTCTACTCCATGTGAGTAAAATTTAATTTGATTTATAATTCACTGCCTAGTGCATAGAGCTTTTTGGTCAATCTTTTTTTTTTTTTTCCTCTTTTTTTTTTTTTTTTTTTTTATTTCCTAATTCCAAGCAGATAAGCCATCACATGTCAGAATTCAGATATTGCAAAATGTCAAATTTAAAGCTCCCTAGCTTGAACAGATCCTTATAGCTCTGTTAACAATACAAGGTTATGCCGTTTTAGCACACAACTCAGTGCAGTGCACTACTGGGGGCCACAGCAGTGTCAGAGTGCTCACTGTGCACCAAGCGAGGCTGGAAGAGGTAGTGGGGAGACAGTTGAAGCTCACATCTGCTGATTCATGAGATTCAGCAGTATTTCATACTGGATGCTTTCATGCAAGATATTACATCCAAGAGGAGAGGATGTTTGTGAAGAAATTACCTAAAACATGGTGTTAAGTATTAGTAAGAACAAGTTGATTATCCTGGAAATTACTGACAGCTCTTTTCACCACTTCTACCAAAACAGAGTCGCATCGTCGTGCTCTTCCAACTTCTCGTTTGGCATCACTTGCTGAATAGCACGTCTCACTGGTTCCTTGTGTTCGCCCATCTGTTTGTTTGTACCACCGGTATTCTGTGCATCTTCTTACACTTAGATGGTAAACTTTTAGGTTGTTTGGGATCTGTGTTTGCACAGCACTTAACAGAATAAGCTACATTTAAATTAGGGTATGCAGGAAAGCTCCCAAGTACATTTGGTTGTATCTCAGCTCAATAACCCTTTCTCTTTCCTTCCCCAAAGAGCCCTTCCGTGCAGTGATGATACAAAATAAAGGAAAGCAGGACATAGAGATGGCCATCATGGAAGGTTGCAAGAACCTGAATTTAGGCAATAAGGATGCAGGGACCCCGAGCCTTTCCATGCTTAGGGGGCACATTGAGCATATCCATATTGTCCATGATTCATGACTTCTAGCACTTGTTGCAGTGTATGATAAAAACTGTAATTAAAACAGTAAGCAATATATGTGCTGCAACAAAATTGCGACCACTATGAAACAGAAAAGACAATAACAAAATTACCCATACAGAACAGTTTTGCCTGAGGGCTACGGTGTAGTTCGTGGAGGTACACTGCTAAACCCTCCTTTAATTAGAACCGGTTCAGGAGAAGAATGTAGTCAATAAGTAATGAAAGAAAAGCCTTTCACTTGCCAATTAGCAACTTCAGATCATGAATATTTTATGAAATTCAGAAAACATTGGTAAACATGCAGCAGCAAGTGTATTAAATTATATGAAATTAACGATGGCTTCAGGGGCAGATGAGTTTGGCTGGCATTTAATTATATGTTTATTTTGTTATATAAATATATTGCAAGTCATTTTTAAACAGACATGTTTTTATAGGTTTGATTGTGTGCATTCTCTCATTTGCCAACTGTGTTCCTAGTTTCACCCCTGTTTCTGTTGAGTAATGAGTAATGGCTCAAATGAAAAGGAGTTCCTGATGTAACAAGTTGAGAAAGACAAGACCATATCTTTCTGTGCACTTGTACGAGACATCACCAAGATGCTTTTGTAAAATAGTTTTCCAAGGGGAATTTTTTGGTAGAAATTTATCTGATACCTCCTAGAAAAAATTTTAAATTAATTATATTTGCCATTTTGTTAGATAAGAAATATTTTTTTTCTGCTGATTTGACCTGAAAGCAATGTGCTTAGATAGTAGTATTTCTCCTTGACCATAAATTTCAAATTTTGTCGATTCTAATTTTTGCTGAATCTTGTCAGGAGGCTTTTCTAATATAATTATAGCCTAAGACCATTCTAGTAAAGTTTTTTTTTAAAAAAGGTATTCTTTATCTTCATCTCTGTTTATTATCATCAGCTATTCTGTATATGTCATAGCTCAGAAGATGGTTTTGACTCCAACCAGCACTAAGAATACTACACAATTCTTTCTTCAAATTTCAACTGTTTCCTAAGAATTGCTGAACTCCGGTAGACAGAATTTTTCTGTCTCTTCCCATTTCATACCTAGGTGTCAAACAGAAAGTAAATACTGCTTTTTCTCTCTCTCTTATACTGTCCTTCTCTCCTCAGTTTGCCTTATTTCATGTGATTACTATGTTCCTCCTTTGGTGAAACACACAGAAGCAAAGGCAATATCAACACAAGTTTTCAGGACTGCTTCAGTTTTTCTTTGTCAATATGTCCCTGCTGTTTAAGGATCAGCTTGGATAAGTGAAGGTAGTGTGGTTTCCAGAGAAGGATACTTCTTGGCTTGTCTGTTGTTACATCAAGTTGCCACTTATTAATGACTGTCGTGTTATAAATGTTAATGCTGATAGCATCACCCAGAATCTTGAAATAGAAGTGGGGTTTTGTGGTCTGGCTACTCTGAGGCTTGCTTTTTCCTCCAAAGAAAAACTGCTACAAACCCTTCTACCACTGAGGATAACCTTCTTCATCCTTTTCTCTCAGCTTCCTGCCCTCTCGTTAAGACAATCTCATCCCTACCTCCTGTCCACTCTCACCTTCTTATTTGCTTTATTCAGCTTCTTAAAAATTCACTTCCCCTCTCCTCGTGTGCCTGTGTGTTCATAAATGTCCTCTGTCCCTCTTTACCTCATCCAATCAGTTCAGCCTTGTGCAGCATCTGATATTCAGCACGTGACCTACTTTGGGGAAAAAATTCCCTTTGCAGGAAAGAATAAGAATTCTCTCTTGGGGAATTTTATGGATATGTTTTTAAGTGTATGTTTGTATAAGGCAGTGTAATCAGTAGATGTCCAAAGTAAAAAGATATACAGATATTTTCATTGAATATTTATTAAACCTAAGACTCTAAAACTTAGCTTTTTTCTTAGATTCTAGTTTACTTTGCAGCATTTCAAGTGCTGCTTAGCTATATCTGGTGTTAGGTTCCCTTAGATTTCTGTTAGATTTAATTATAAAGGGAATGCAGTTTCTTACATTATTTTGACACTGCAAGAAAGCTTGAATACATTAAAGTCAGTATCAGACAAAATAGGAAACCCAAATACGAGTAACCACAGGACTTTTTCTAGAGAGAGAAAAGAAATATGTGGTAATGAAATGCTGAAAAATACTAGAGAAAGTAGAAAAATATTCTTGTTTTGGTTTTTTTAAAGGAAATATGAAGAGAGTCATAAGGTCATAGAATTGAAATAGTGATACTACAGAGGTTAAGCAAAGAGCAAGACTAAACAGGGAGTAGAGAAGTGTTGCAAGGCGATACGGAACAAATTAATTTACTTTGCAGAAATGGTTAATACCTAGGTTTACTTTAGCAATGGGCAAGCTTGCATTAGGACTGAGTGGCTGTACTGCTGCTGGTGGCACACCAATGGGATATGAACAATATTTGGACCTTATTAGGAGCTATTAATCATCTTATTTTCACTTTAATACCATGATGTGTGCCTGGGGCACTGTTCCCACACGAGTGTCCTTTTAGTCTTGTACCTCAGGTACCTCCTGCTATTTCTCACGGCTGCTCCAGCACTCCTGTTGACTTCTACATCCTCTGCTGGAAAAACTCATAAAAGACAGCAATAGATCTCACAACCTGCTTTTGAGCTGTGAAAGCAGAATGTGACCCAGTATTTTGGATAAGGGAAACTTATCTTATAATGGGAAAAGTAGCAGTCCTGGGAGAAGAGAGCCAGAGAATGTGGTGATATATCCTATCTCATCAGCTGTCTTCCACAAGGGAGAGCCCATTGGAATGCCTCTAAAAGCTGCTCTTCCTTCTGTTGAAAAGAAGCTGAGCAAAGGGAAAAGCTTTCTGAAAAGGTAAGCTCACACTGAGCAGTCGTAGGTGCATGTGATGCATTCTGGTGTCAGTTGTACCATCTGGAAGACTGCCTTACACTTTTATTATAGTCTCTGTGAATTCTCTGAACCTTAAGAGGAAAATCATCATTCTGTTTTCTTGGGTTATTTGGTCAGAATACTGATTCATTCTTCTACAAGAGTGTGTGTTTTAACTGTAGGGTAGCTGCACCAACGCTAATGCAAAAAGAACCCCATGAAAACAGCATGTCTTTCTAGGTATTACTTGAAGGACAAAGTACAAAACTAAAATCTGAAGTGCTAAATTATTTCTGTAACTTGTCAGATAAGATTTCTATAAGACTTCAGATATTGAAAAAGAGCTGAAGGAATTCAAAGTAAAATGGAATTTTAGCTTCTAAATAAAATGAAAAAAAAAGATATGCTCTACAGGAAAAAAGATTAGAAAATAATCTGTGAAAGTGTTCTGACAATAGACATAATAGGAGCAAGCTCAGATGAACTAATCTTCTGATTTTTAGTGTTAGAACTATTATGCAGGAGTCAATTACTGTGTATAAAGAAAAAATTAAAATAGTTGCAGGCATGATAAGGAAGAATGGACTGCTTAAATCAACACAGTAGTCTTTCTAGTCACTGGGGAGAGGGTAAAAATTTTGTGAAGGCCTTATTAAGGAAAGGGAAACAGAGCTGAAGACTAACTGTACACTACTGATCAATACTAACTAATCTTGAATTTGTCCTGCTGAGAGAGTAGAGTAGGATGCCACGTACGTGAAAGATGATACTCAGTGTAGGAACCTGATCCAGAATCTTTTTACCTGTGGAAAATCAATATGATTATTCTTGACAGAAGAAGTACATGTGAAGTAAATAAGTACAGGATTCATTCCTGAAATTGGAATACCTCTAAGCACTCTCACTGAAGATTCAGCCACAGCTGTGGAAGGTGCTGCACCTCTGAAATTACTGGTCTGTTGCTTTTTGCAGTACAGTATTCCCTGGACACATTTCCACTAGGAAACAGTCTGTTAATGATTTAAGCATTCTCATGAGCTTATAAATTTCAGACTGGCTCCTTTGGAAGATTGGTTTACTGGATCTTTAGTGGGTGGGCAAGGGAGAGGCTTTCTGGAAACCTAACGTTAATGCTGAACCAGTACAACTCACTAGTTTAAATTGATTTCTTACTTTTCAATAAGGATTCTATTTTGTGACCACTTTAAACAGAGCTGAACTTATTTTTTTATACTAGGCAAAGCTGAGAAAGAGGGCTATTCTATTTATCTGTTTGTAGTGACTGAGCTTGATATGAAATCTGGAGGAATTCTTACATGTTCACTGGAGTATCATTCTTTGAGATAATCATGTTTCCATGTGCTCATATTCTTTCCTTTCAGTTTTATTCACCCAACAAAAAATAATCTCCCTTTCAATTCAGTGTCCTGTTTGGAGAACTTTTCAGTTAAGTTAAATGAAAACAAGCATCCCCTTTTATATTATTTCATAAGTTGACACAGTAAGTTTAAATTTGAAAAGTTTTATGAAATATAGTTAAGGGAATCTTGAACAACAGATGGTGGATAAACACTGTACACTTTGAAATTTGGTATTTGTAGCACTTGTTCTGTCTGTGCTGTGGGTTCACTCACTGTGGATGACTCACACACAAATATGCATTCGCAGATAATGCAGAAGACACTTAAGATTAGATTTGAAATTTTCTTGCTTTCCTGGCTGTGTTGTCTAAATGCTTCTAATGAAGCAGTCTGACTTGTTACCCTGTGTACGTCATGCTACTTTGTTGAAAGGAAGATGTTTTTGTTAACTGTCATAATGATTTTCATCTTTGTGCTGGCAGTTTAAAAAAAAATCTTAATAATTAGGAATCATTGTAGGTAGCCAGGGTGAGAGTGGGAAAAGATTAATTGCTTCTTGTAAGTCAGTAAGTTTTACAAAGGCATTTCTTAGTGAAGTGAGTAAGTGGATTAGTTACATGTGTTTGCTCAGTTTTACCAAAGTGCTCTTTGTTCATTATTGTTAAATTTCACTGGGAAATAACTTTTTAAAAATAATTTAAAATGTCTATTGCAGAAACATTTGGATCGAAATAAAACAAAGCTCTGTAAGCATCTTGTCTCAAAATGAATACTGAGCACTTTGGGAGAACAGAGGGTGGGCAGTGATGCCAAACATGTCCCATTCTCTCTTTGCTGTTGGCACATGTGATGGTGGTGTAGGCTCAAAGATGGGGCATTTGTAAAATCAGGCTTGCTAGAAAGGGTCAACTCAAATATTTTTTACCTAAGTGATTAAGCATTCAATTTGTGTACTGTAATATTGATTTACATGTAAAATTATATCTCTAAGTATCGTGTTGCAGCTTTTGGCACAGATCTAACAGTTGCTTGAGGCTAAAGTTGAAATCTTGCCTACTAGAGTCGCATGCAAAACTTCTCATTCACTTTCATAAGCTTCAGAAGTTTCTCTTATATTATTCTAAATCCTCTTATTGTTTTTACATTCATTGTTTTGATAGCATATTTTGAATTCTATAGAGAACTTCCTTGTAGCCACTTGTTAAACTGTAATGCACGTTGCAACACATTAGTATTTTTGTAAATTACTTCAAGTTGAGTAACTACAATGTTTCTGTCGCAGAACTGAATTCTTAATCAGAATTAAAATTTACTCTCTCTGTATAACTACATAATTATCAAATAATTTCTTTCTCTAGTTTTATATTTCTGTGGCTTGAAAGAGTGAAATCATTAAATGCCTTGACATCTATTATCCTCTTTGTACTGATGCATATAGTTGTAATAATTCAGAATAGGCAAAGCCCATGACATGTTTCTGAATCTTGAATAGGTGAAGGAGACAGGCTAATACTTGCCCATCATTGTGTGCTACTGTCCTCTTGTGCTATCTCCATCTTGTAGGAGAGAATGCTTTTAGATCTTATAAATCCTTACTCATGGAAGTGACTGCAGGAGGGAAAGATCTGGGGGAGTTTCGTATGCATCAAGATTCTACTGTATTGCCAAACATCCCACCTAAATTTATATTTAAAAAGAATCAAAAAAAAAGGATCAGGATATGTTCTGCTCCCCCCTCCACCCCACCCCATATTTCCAAATTTCTCATAATAGGAAAAATCTTTGCCAGAAGCGAATGATTTTATTTTACTTTATTGAAACCTTGTGTACTTGATGTACAGCAAATCTAGAAATCATTTCAGATGTTAAAGCAGTGACATTGCTCTATAGAGAAGGCATTGAAATGGATTGATAGCTGTAGAACAGCTGTCCCCTCTTTCCCTGTTCACGTATCCCCCCACATCTGATTACTGAGAAAATAATTATCTTTTTAAAGTTTTTTTCCCTTAAGACCGACCGGTCTTTAATAGCTATTTCATCTGTCTGTTTAAAAGCTGTTTGTTAACTCACTGATTGTTGCTTTTATTCAGAATCTAAATCCTTCCCAGGGTGTCAGCTTTGGCATAAAACAAGGGTATGCACGCCCTGGATGTTTTGGCCACTTCTAGTATTACTATCTATGATAGTACGTCCCACAGGCTTCCTGTGTCCTAAGTGCTGTTCAGTGGAGAGATTCTTTTGATTATGTTTATATGTATCCCTCCAGTTTCTCAATAACAAATGTCTGCCTTTAACTTTCGTATGGATCTTTTTTTTTTCCCGGGTAACTTTGGAGATGATGACAAACCTTAATAATGTTAAAAATTAACTCAATGTGATAGTTACAATTTCAATGGATTTTTACCTTTCACATACATTTGCTAATGAGTAGATCACATTGCAATGACAATGTGTAATTTATTTTCTAGCTATAGAATTTTAATGACAAATCTTATTTTGGCTGGAAAATGCAGTCACTGCCTTGCTTTTTTAAGGACATTGCCATTATTAGCGGTAGATTTATACAAGTATACTTAGGCATGCAAAATAAAATTGTGATGCAGAATGGAGTCTGTGGATTTTACAAAGTATAAGGACAATGTACTGTAGAAGAGGTATATGCATTAATATGCATATTTAGATTAAGCTGAAGCGTATCATAGGAATAAGGAGATGTTTAATCATTAAAATAACTGTGCTTGTGCTCTGAATAGGATTTTAAACAAAACTGAAAAAAGAAAAATAAATATTTAGTATGTATTAATACAAATAATACAGCTTCCTTGTGTTAAATATTTTGGGGCAGTACCTACTAACTCTGTAGTGAATTTCCAGAAGGAGTCTTGAGAAAAGCCAGACAAGGTACCAGCCATGGTTTCTCCTAATTGTTTCTACCTTTGACTGTGTATCAGTGATGGCAGGGTGAGAGTTAGCTGTGAAATAGTATGTCACCAACTTTTTTGAGGTTTTTTTTTTTTTTTTTTTTTTACCTCCAGCGCACTGGCAGAAATTTGATTGATATCTTCCACAAGTTTTCTTGGGGGAAATATGTAAAGTGAAAGGAAAAGGATTCACAATCATCATAAAAATACTTATCCAGGGTGTGGGAAAATGGGATTGATGTGCCTCCTCTGCCTGATGTGTAACAGGGATGAATGCCTAGCTTTGCTGAGGTGTGTCTTCCTCCTGTTGGACCTGTTCCACTTTGAATATACATTTATATATTCATTAGATCAGAGATAGTGTGCCTGGTGATTAAGGCACTCCTTTGAAATGTAAACCCCAGTGGTGCCTGTTCCAGAACAGCAGTTTGGTTCAGGTTTTGCAGCACAGATGAGTTCTCATCAGCGACCTGCTGGTTATTCTGATCTCATTCTCTCTCTTTCTTGCTTTTTAACACCCTTTCTTACCTCAATTTTTTCTCACATTTTAGAGCATAAATTGCATGCCAGGACTAAGAAACTATTAAATGAAGGTTGATTGCAACTGATAAATGTATGTGAAACATTTTGACTTGCACCAATTTGCATGCTGATGAATTGTAATGCAGAAGTGTCTCTTTCTATATGGTATATATACAGGATATGTAGCAGGCCTTGCCTAATTGAAGATGTTCTACTGAACATGTTTTAAAAGCCAGGTAAAATGGATGCCACCTATTTTGTACAAAAATATACAATCATCCAAAAAAGACATGTTTATCTTTCCTCATTCTTACAGCTCAATATATTCTGCTGATGTTATGCATCAGGATTTTAGAGGTGTTATTCATGAGGATTTTAGGATGTCAGTAGGGTAATGTTCGGTGCCCTGCTTCAAAACCCACTACAATTCTTTAGCTCTGAAGGGAGTGTGATAATTCTCTCTCCCTTAGGAGGACGGTATAGGAATTCAGGTGTCTTGAAATGGCAATAGTTAATATGCATGTTCATGACAAAAACAGAGGGAAAGTTTCACTGCTAGGAGTACTTACAAATGTTGTTAGCAATAATCTTCCTTTCTACTGAAATTACTTTCTTCTCTGAATTTATCCAATACAGTTGAAAAGTAAAGTTAGTGTAGGAGGCCATAGTATCAGGAGCATACTGCTTGTTTTTCTGTGACTATTTTATGAGTAAAATGTCAAATCCATTTCAATCGCTGTAGTATAGACAGAGTCCTTTTCCCTTTCTGAAAGACTTATTTCTTCCAGGTTTTATTTTGCATTGTTAGTTTGCTGTCTGGGGGGTAAATTTCAGGAACAGAGTAGAAGTAGACTCATGTTTTTTCATGCTACCAATAACAGGAATTTCAGCTTTATTTCTGAGAATGGCTACTCCTAAAATGAATTAACAGAAAAAGGTTTTTAGTGACAGAAAAGCTACTGGTAATACTAAGAAAACTAGATCTGAAAGGCTAAGAATTCAGATAAAAGAATGGACTTTCAAAAGCATTTACTTGTAGCCTGGCTTTTCTTCTGAAATAGGTGGCAATATTGTCAGACATCAATAGGAATAGTTTGATTTGTCTGAAAATTCCACTCATCAAACTTATTACTATACTTAAATAGGCTTATCTGTGTGAGCAGCATCTGTGTGTAACCCAGAGGCATCTCAGGCTGTGATCTTTCCATAGAGAGTCTGAAATCAAGTGAAAATGCGTTTGTTGGCTTTTCCTTTTCTTCTTAAAAGGTGTACATTGGTCAAGTTCTAGTCTAACTTCCATTTTTCTGGTAGGAATCTTGGCTTAGACTCTTGTCTGTTCCCCAGCTGGTCTTCCTGCCACCTCCAAAAAGGCAAAAGTGGCATCTGTACAGATGGGGAGGAAAGGACTTTCTTTTTCCATGAATCACAAGACCATTATTCTCTGTCAATGAATCACTGACAGCCACCCTTAAAATAATGTTACTAAAATTGAAAATTCCTATTAACTTTTCCTAGAAATTTTTAAGATGATTCAATATGATTCATTACCATTTTGTGTATCTGAGTAGGGCATGGGAATTCAGAATTCCTTTGAATTTTCAACAAAAAATAATACCTGATATTATATTGTTGGGAATGGTAGTCTAGTTCTGTGCACAGTATTCTGTCTATTTATTTATATTTGTGCAAACTGTATTCAGCACACTACCAAATGTTTTACAAGTGTTGATGTAAGTAAAGGAACGGTGAACTTTATCTCAACTGATTTCTAGAAGAACAGGAAAATACTGCCCAGGGAATGTTTTTAGCCAAGTTTGGCAAATTGTACCTCGTTAAAGATTGCTCTTCCCTTTTTCCTCCCAGAAGGACACCTGTAAAATTGTTTTTAATAATGTAAAGGAAATGTGCATTTCTCATGTGACAAAATTAATTCGTTTAGTTTCAAATAACTGTGTGAAAGTTGTTCAAGGTACAGTTTTAGCCATGAGTTTCACCTGACTTTCACAGAGACCATGTCAAGAAAGCCTCTGCACTTAAGAATGTGCAGGTACAAATCTTGGAAAGGGAATTTTTGTAGGAACATATCCATGCAAAATGTTTAAATATCATGTAATTGTCAAGATAAAATTTAGACGGGAAATTTTTAGTGACTGAACTATTCCTAGGCTGGCAGCATATATTGATAAACTTATTTTCTATTTGTGACACTTTTATTTCATAGAAACAGAAAATAATTCAGTTTGGAAGGAATTTGTGGAGGTCATCCAGTTCAAGCTCCTGCTCAGAGACAGACAGCTTTGAAGCTATGTCAGATTGCTCAGTGTCATAACCAGTCAAGTTTACTAAGAATAAGAAACAACATGGACACTGAAATGAAATGTTACAATAAAATAGGGTCAGTGCAAAGTCAGAAAAAATGATGAGATTTAGATGTGTGTCTGTGAAAAACAAAGAAGAATGAATCGCATTTTATGTTATTTATCCTTCTTTGTATTTCTTCTCAGTGAAATCTATAGCTGAGCATCATGGGGCCTGAAAGAAAAGTCCTAATTATTATTCAAAATAAGAAAGTGTTTCAAAAGCTTGCTCTAATGTGTATTAAAAGAGAAGGTAATGTGAAGCTCTGTGCTTTGCCACTAGAGTAGTGCGGTGGTGGCAAGGTAAGTGATGCAACACCAGGAATACTCAAGTCATTTGCCTTTAGGATTTGTGCTTAACTTGAAAGCCTTAAGGGCCTCTTAGTTCATTAATAGTTTAGCTTTTTCTTCCAGATTACATGCCCTGAAGATCATGATTTTGAATAAGGAGGCAAATTAAGAGTTTTACTCATGCATTTCCTTTGATGCAGGATTGAATAAGTTGGAAGGAAAAGATTATCAGAATCTTATAATGGATATAAACATTCCTGATTAACCATCTATGTATTTCAGTAAAGAAATATAAGCCAGGAAATTGTTGGGCTATAATATTTTAAAGATATGCTAAAAAAAAAAATGACAAGATGAGAACAACTAAATATACTCATTTTGTATCTGTGAATATGACAGTCAAATGGAAAAGAACAATAGTTTAGACAACAGCTTAGAACTTGGGCTTATTCCAGCACCTTTAATACCCAAGGAGTCTCAAATTCCCCCAAGTGCTTTACAAAGCAATGCTATAGTGATTGTGTGATCTGTTCAAATAAACCCATTTAGGCACGCAGCAGTTTTTCAACACAAAGACTTAGAGCTACAAACTGGTTTAACCAAGGGGTTTCCACATAGTCTCAAGATACCCACTGGGGTTTTCATAGCAATCAGCAGAAAGGGATGAGAGGTGTCATCCTTTAGAGAGGAACTGAAGTCATCACAAGTTTTCGTCTTTCCTTTTAATTGCTAGCACTATGTGGTGAAAACCTGTTGGTTTCCAGAGCTTCAGTAAAATCAGGTTTCTGTTCCCTAAGTCCTTGTACAGAACGTGACTGTCTACTTCTGTCACAAGTTACATTTAAATATGTCTTAATCTCCTCTGGTTTTGCAGATAATTGCATTGTGAAAGCTTCAGTGATGATCATAGAAAAGTTTTTAAAGTAGCCTGTCTCTTGAATAAGCTTTGCTATCCTTTCAATTCCTGTTAGTGTTTTACTCCTACTCCTATTCTTCCCCAACTCCCTTCCGTCTAGTTACTATTATCACTTAGTGGGTGCTTTCCTTTCCCTGACCTGATTTTTTCACTTTTGATTGTGTAGTCCTGGGAGTTTGTAAAGATGTCAGAGTCTGGTTGATGAGAAGTGTAGTGCTAGCCTGGAGTGACACAATATGACAAAGAAAGATTTTTTTCAAGTGAAGTGAAACTTTCCACTCCCTAGAAACAGCATTTTCCTCTTCCAAAGAACATGCATCATTGTTTTGATGAAACATTTTGGATATTTAATTTTCTCCCATGCTACTATTCAGCTACTCATCAGACTGTGTTTTCTGTGACATTTGTTTGCTTTCATTGTATGTAGCTAACTAAAAGAGGGCATATGTTGCCTAACTTTCCCATATGAAACAGAATAGGCAAGGTCATGATGCTCCCATGATGCTGGGAAAGACTATCCGTACAGAGAATACTGAAGTAGGATGAGAAACACGTTGAAGAAAAGTAGGCATACATGTTTGTCACAGATCAGAGGATGTTAATCTGAGCTTAATAGAGATACAATACTGAAAACCAAACCTGAAGAGAGTTCACATCTATCCTTTTGCATCAACCTGTATACAGGCAGAGGACACGCAAGCATTTTTTCAAGAGATTGCTTCACTTTGGTAGTGGTTTCACTCCTTGTCTAGATTTGCTGTTTTACAGTGTTGTAGATTTCACATGCACTATGAAAAAACAAATCCACTGGATCTGTTTTAAAATTCTCCCTCCTGAATGCTGTCCTTCATCTGGGCAGAGCTGAGAGAACAATATCCCTCTACAGATAACATGCGAAAGTAAGCATAAGAAGCAGTTGTAGTTGAAGCAGTTGTAGTCGTCTGTATTGTGGTTTTGTAATGAATGTGCTGAACCTGATAAGGAGCTTGAAAACAACAAATGGCACCGTGAGAGATGAAAATCTGTACCATATGGAGCATAATATAACCATGGAGTCTCGAAACTGTGACGCTGGGGAGTGTGCCAGCATACGTGGGAGAAGTGAGAATTTCATGAATTATGTTACTCTTGAGTAGATTTGAAAGTACAAAAGAGTTCAACAGCACACTGATTAATATGCAAATGTCCCTGTTCTCTGAATGAGACAGAAATGTGTATGTAACGTTTAGGGTTTAGAAACTTGGGCTTTGGATAACACACAGAAGTACAGTATAGTATAGCATGGGCAAATACCTGAAAACATTGCTGGAATGATTTAAATCTAAAGACAGGATTAGATGTGGCAGGATTAGAAAGGTCTAGTATTAGGGTGGGAGATGGCCAAAGAACCCCATACTGTATTGCAGGAAATGGTTTGGTTATTTAGCATGTATCACTCTTTCTTCGGAGTATAAAAACAATGCTAGTATAAATGCCAGATTGTGAAAGAATTGCAAAGCAGAATCCTGTCTTGTCTTAAAGATTTGAGAGCCCTGAGTAGGTGGGTTTAACAAACATTTTCTATCAAAATTTGGAATTAGATGGAAGTGGTTTGCGTATTATAAAATCACCTGTTCATTTCAGTGGGATGAAGCATTATCTTGTTAAGCTGTTGTTTGCAATGTGGCTGTGTGCTGTTGAATCGGCATTGTTGAGTGATGGGTAAAACACCCCCACTATACATGTGCCATTGAACTAAGCACGGCTGAGTGAAAGGTAGAAAAAAATCCTTCAAAATCCTATCACTTCATTGTCAGATGGATAAAAGACAGTTGTATTTTTTAGGTGCAAAGTACTTTGTGGAGAAAAAATATTATTGAACAAACTCTGCAAAAGTACTTACACCTACTGATCTTTCCAGCAACCTCAGATGATCATCCTCTTCTCGGGCTTGGTGCATCTAGAGGTATTCCTTCCATATAATCATCTTAGGTGCCAAACTAAGAAATCTTATCTGCTTTAGCACAGAGAAAAAGAGAACTCTTATGAACAACTATTTCAGAGCAGCAGCAAATCCTGGTCTGTATCTAAACCTCCCATGACTGTCAATTAGGGTCAGAGTTTTCAATCATTTGTCTCATTTGTTACTTGATTCACTCTACTTGCCCCACAGCTCTTAGTGTTTTTTTACCCCATCTCTTGCCAAAAAAATTAATTCCCCACAGTTTTCTAGGCTTGACTCATTCTCAGCTTTCACTTTCTCATGCTGTTGAGTAGTTCTTGGAGAAACCTAACATTGCAGAACAAGGGTGAATGTGGTTTATGGAAGGAGGTGTTGGTTTTTTTGTCTCATGGGAGAAGGTGTTGGTTTTTTTCATCTGAAACGGAAGTATCCTGAGGGAAGAATCATAAGGGGAGCCACTGCTGGTAGCAGCCTTAGCCAGGACTCAGGTATTGCTGTTTTGTAAAACTGCTTTTTGTTATTAAAAAGGTACCGTGTGAGAGATTCATTTTGGATATAACAAAAATTTGCTGAGTATTCCAGCCAAATTGTTTTGAGTATCTGTAGAAAACAAGTATTAGTTTCATATTTTACTTTTTATAAGAAAGTTTCAAAGTGTGACTTCACTTAAGCAGAAATGTAAAATTTAAAAATTAATATGCAGTGATTAAAAAAACTTACTAAAGTGTATGAAAAAGTCAAGTTTCAAATGAAGTGTCTCAGGGTATGTTTCATAGTTCAAGTAAGGGACATGTTTTTCCACCATCTGAAATAAAGTCAACAGTAGTTCATGAATTAACATGTCCTCACGGCAACATTTACTTACAGGAAGGTGCTGCATTAGAAGACCTGAAAAGCAAAACCAAGTAAATCTCATTTTTAACAAAACTACCATAATTGCTAAGCCAACACCACCATCAGAAAAGTGTGCGTTACTTACACAGAGCGAGAAAGTGCCCTGCTTGTAGCAGCCAAAGCTGAAAAGCTTTAGGATTTTGATGCATGTATGTCAAATTCTGAAAATCTGTCAAATGCATACCAAGTCTACACTGACTTCAGAGGATATAACTTACCTTTGTATTGAAGTATTTTGAAATTTTGCATAAAGAAGAAACCAGCATTGCTTAGATTAAAGAAAGGTTAGAATTTACTGAACCTACAGATCATTAGTGCTCATAAAAAGCTGAAGGATAATTCCGATTGTAAAATTCAACAGACAACTTTTTAAGGAGTATCAAGTAACAAAGTTGATAGGGTCTTTGAAAGTTGTAATAAAGGAAGACAGAAAAAAATATAGCATGTATTTAGGAATGAGTCAGCTATTATTCTGTGAGCTTTCTCTTGACTAAACTTGCTCTGACAAAACCTGCAAATTTAGGCAGCAATTCATACTTTAAAGCCATCTGTAAAAGATGTGAGAGGGAAAAGCATTTCACAAATTTGGCTGTGAACACCAGAGCAGAGGTAGGAAGCCTGCAGGTAAAAAAAAAAAAACAAACGCAAACATCTTCAGATAAAATTATATGTATTTTAGGTACACTATTAAGAATAAAGCACATAAGCTGTGTTTTCTGTTTGTGTTTTCTTCACTACATTAAATTCTGCTTCTTATGAACATGTGGTCTGTCAAGGGAAGATTTTTTTTAAAGTCTCGAAATTTTATAGGGGAACAGAATTACTGCAAGGTTACAAGTCACAGATTAAGGTATTTATTATCTAATTAACCATTTTTCCCCTATCATTTCTGTTTAAAAGTTTGCAGCACTTTACATATGTATATTGGTACTGCCCTTTCCTTTTCTCCTCTCTTCCCCAAGCAATAAAACTTTCCACAAAGAAATAGTAACAAACAAGTGCAAGCTCACACAGGCAGTGAGGGTCAGGAATTTTGATTCTCTCTCTGTCCGTGAATGGGCATGGACGCTTCATCCACAAACATGTATGCTGTGACCACTCTTAACTTCCCTTGTGTTTACTGATAAGCAGCATTTCTTAGGGCCTAATGGAAGAGTTGTCATACATATCTGTGATACTGTGTTTGGATTTAGGTTTACTGTGAAGCAGGAAAACAATCATATTGTGGAAACTTGATGTTCTTACTTGGACAAACCCCTTGAAACCAGTGGAAAGCACAGATTTATTTCATAAAAAGATTTATGTCAATTCTTTTATTTACATACTACTATTTATTATTTGCATAGTTCAGCACATTACAGCTTTATAAACACTTAGATTCCTTAACAGCTAAGCAAAATGGCTTCCTTAAACCTGTAAATAAAAAAAAAAAAACAAAAAACCACAAAGATCACTTCAGTAATAGAGACTGTGAGAGTATGTGTTGTCACCTGAAAGAGCTTTCAACCTCTGGAAACCATTCTGGGAAGTGCAGTTCCTCACTCTGTCTTGGACTTTTTGCTGAGTGATGGACTCTGTGAAACAGGCTCCCTGGTACGCTGCCATGACAGGGTGAGGTTGCAGCAACAGTTAAGTGAATTCTGTGCAGTTCACATCTATTTTTTTTCTGACTTAAATGCCAGAGAGCTTCAAAATCATGTCACTTCAGAACATTATCAGAAATTCTTTTAGGAGCACTGAAGTAATTAAGTCATTCAAAAAGTGTCTATGTGAGTTCTGCTGTCACCTTATTGATTAGAATAAAAAAAAAAGGAAATTAAAATGGAAGACAACTTCTATGTGATTGTGGTATGCCTATTTAGTATGACAGAATACAAATCACTTGGCCCTTATACAGGGAAGAGCTCAGTCTGCTCTTGATGTGCATTTCTGCTCTCATTTCTGCTTCTTGAATTTATATTCTTCTGTGATTTTGTTAAAGACTGACTTTACATCATTCATAATCAAACTCTGCTCCAAGGCGAAATGCAGCTCTTGAGCAGAAAGAAGAAAAAAATGAGACACATTAAGGAAGAAATCATTTGTAGAAGTGTATGGAAGGCTATCATCCATGGAGAGCTGTAATGTCATGGGAAAATAACTTCAGAAGTTCTCAGTGTCAACTTAACTCTGTTTCCATGGAAATCAGTGTGGAACACTTCTGGGGATTACTCTCTGGCAAAATAAAATGCTGCAACCTATGAAAATGCAGTCTGTTATATGGCTGCTCACAGTGGCGTGTAAAAGGAGAAGAATGCAAGATGGAAGGCTAAATAAGAAGAAGGATGGGTCTCATGGCCTTCTGGCTACCCAAAACCATTACCTGCTGGGGTTTCTTACTTTATTTTTGTGATCTTTATGTTGGCTGTATAACAAGTCTTGAGGGAAGAGATTCAAACTGCCCAGAACTTGCAAGTTTTATCTTCTTCCCCTGGCATGTGAATCATCCATCATCTTATTCTGATCCTAAGTGGTGTGTTTCAGTGTTTGTAGAAGGTGTAACACCAGTCATCTGAAGTGATACTGTGTCTCTCTTGGAGGTCGTCTGCCCCTCCAGGGCCAGAAGAATTACAGCCAGGCCTCTTCCCTGCTCAGGCTGAGCTGTAAAGAACTCAGCTGATCCTTGTTGAGGTGCAAAGTGCTGTCTGAGAAAGGCATAAAAGAGGCAGGCTTGTGTAGTAAACCTTAAGAAGAAGTACTGACCTTCCCTTCAGAGAACAGGAAGGAGGCCTCTGGGGCTGGGGTGGGAGAAATTATTTTGATTTGGTAGTTTGACCTAAGTTTCTCTGTTTGGAAAGTAAAGCTGAGCCAAGAGAGAAATTTGAGCTTGATGGTAAATCCCTGAGAAGCATGAGATCCAGCATGAATAGGAGGAATGAGACAACAGCTTTTTAAGCCAAACTAGGCATGTTATACTATGCTAAGCCTTTTGTCAGGCTGTGTGCATGACTGAGGCCTTGCAACAAAAGGTGGGGAAGCTAGTAAGAAACTAAACTAACAATTAAAAAAATACATTCATGCATCTACTGCTGAGTAGTTTTATGCAAATCTTCCCTGTATAGTCAGTAACTAATTATATGAAGTTTTTATAGTAGTAGCAATTGAAAACTTGGACAAAGAGATGGCAAGATTTAGGTCAAGAGAATTTAGCTAATATGAATGGAACATAAAATTATTTGGATATGGACACTTATATATTTGGATATGCAAATAACAATGTTTGAGCAATGCCATTAAAGTTAGTAGGTCTGAGACTTGTTCAGAGTTTTTTGTCCCCTACATAGGTTTTGGGATTTTTGGCTAGATTTCTTTCACCAAAGAATTCTGAAACAGAGCAGGCAAGCATATTTAGGCCTGAATATGAATCTCAATTAAAAAGTATCAATGAAGTATCCCAAAGGAGGAAGACTTCCATTGCTTTACACCTCTTCTGCTCCGTATCAGCTGCTATTAGTTCTTATTAAACATTTATCTGCATTGTCACCAGGCCTCTGAGCTCATTGTTAACTTGCTTTGTAAGCATCCAAGAGAAGTAAGGCTTGTAATAGAAAGAGGGTAGTGAATTAACTTGACAGATATTTACGGGGAACCACTTCCAAACATGAGAGTCAGCATGAAAGAAAGTGTGAATGTTCCACCTTGGAAAATGCAGCGGCTAAGTGATGGTTCAGCTGCTGTTTTGGGCTGAGGGAAGGCAGACATTTTCATTGGTTAACATGAAATGACAGGGAGACAGAGATATGCCAAGAAAAGCTGCGAAGATGATTAACACTCTCTTTTTCTGGGACGGAAACAAAGGACATGCAAAAAGTAAAGGGTGGGGAGCTAACCCTCACAGAAAGGTTCAGGAAGTGTTGTACTAGTAGACAGTACTTAATTGGAACTTGGAGTTACAGCTCGTCAACTGCAATGAGTATTTAATATAACAACCATATGCTGATGAACCTGTGCACTAGTAAGATGGAGCATGAGGTGAGAGATCTGTACATCAGTATTGCTGTTCAGAACTGAAATACAGTAGTTTTTAACCAGAATGTTCCTACTGTATTATTTTTCAACCCAAGGCCATTAAAAGTCCAGCTACCCATGAGTGATGGTAGCCATGCTTTTAGCCTTGTTGGCCATGAGCTGTACAAAGACAGAAGACTTTTCCATGTAGCCAATACAGACCCTTCAAGAACCACAGTGAAAAACACTGTGTAATTGCTCTTAGCTTTTGTAGTACAGTTTCTGGTGCAGGAAAGCCTTGGAGGGATATACCTTGCTGCGGAGGCAGCTACTGTCTTACAGCTTGTAGATCCTGTTGATCAAGTCAAGGACTGCAGCCAGAATAATTGCTTGAAATTTTCTGGATACAAAAGTGGCAGTGAGGAGTGCTGCCCTGTTCTTTTAAAAGGTTATTCCTAAGGGGCAAAATCGGAATAGTCTTGCAGTATAACAGATGCATATTTATGGATAAATGTCAAGGGCTAGCACTGATTCTCCTGAGAAGTCTGTAGCAGTTTTACCACATCACTGCTTACAGTCAGCATTGCTATATTTTTTAGCTCTAAAAAGTTAATGGAAAAAAGTATGGTAGGAGGAAAAGAGCACAGGGAAAGTGTGAAACCTTTTCAGAAATTATTTCCTGCTAAGAAATCTAATGAACTTTATGTGAAGAACTGTTAACAGCTAAGCACACTGCACATAACAGCCAATCTTTGATAGTTTTTAAAGCTCTTCAGGCATGCTTTTTTATTATGATATAGCTGTTTATGTTCCCTAACCGACTAAAAATTATGTCCAGATTTCTCCTTGCTACCCCATTCTTCCTCTTTCCTTACCACGAGCAGGTCTGGAAATCCACCTCTATTCAAAACCACAGATTATTGCATATTTTTTAAATCTCTTTGCAGTTAAGAATAAAACCAACAATTTAATTCTAATTTTTTTAAAGGTTTTTTTTTTTTTTTTCTTAAAAATCAAGTATTACTGACTCTAAGTTTCTAGAAATTTGCCCTTGGTTTTAGTAGTGTTTTAAGGCTTTTGTCCAGGCTTCCTGCAGTGTGTATAAGTACACATTTTTTCATTCTTATGTGTTGGAAGATTAGCTTCATTAATAATATGACATATAGAAAAACTTACAGGAAAATATTCTTAAAGTATTTTTAGAGTGCATGTTGGTGTAGAGTGCATTGTATAATTAGGCATGTGTTAAAATATTGGGAAAATAACCTGAATCTGAGATGATCCTAATGATGAAAGGGAAATTAAACCAAAGATTTATAATGGTGGCCTGGAGATGTTTATTAACTCTACAGAAAATATATACAGAGTGTTTCAGTATTATAATATTTTTCATATTATAGCTAGCTGACAAGTATTGAGATATGTGTAGTCCTAAATCCTTCTCCTTGGATTCTAAATTAGTTCAGTACTGAAAATTTATTCACAATTATGCTGCAGATTGCATGTACATCTCTTGAGTAACGAGAACTGCATCACTCATGAATGCAGAATACTGATAACAGAATTGAGAATTTGACATGCTGCAGGCAGGCAACAGGCAGGCTTTCTCACACAAAGTGCATTGCATGCCTGACCTACTAATTGAAGTACAGTTCAAAAACGCAGAAATTAAATTTGATTTAAATTTAAACAAACAAAAAAAAAAGTATAGACCTGCCATTTTTATCAGTAACTCTTCTCACTAGGACTGGATACCTGTCCACAAGTAGAAGTTGATGAAATAAAAGTATTTTTAGTGCCCTGAACATATTTCATTCACAGTAGTGTACATATTCTGCAGTATCAACAGTGTTGGATCACTGTGATAAGCCTAAATACCTAATCATAAAAATACTTTGGTATGAGAGAGACTTAATCAAGTATTGCCTTGAATTTTAAGACTCCATCTATGCATAGGGGGTGTCTTAAACCTGCATCTCCCTTCTATAAATAAGAAAGAATCCCTTGCAAAAAATAATGTTTATAGAGAAAAGCATAATAACATATACTTCCAAAAAGGGTTAGAATTGTGGGTTTGAATTCTATGTGAAAAACAGTGACTTAATTTGCAAGGGTATGTATGTGTGTACATGCCTATTTAGCCTTCATGATATTCTCACAAGTAGTAGAAGCAGTAAGTAGGTTTATTGAGTAGACTCTCATAATGTGTCTTTCAAACATTTCATTCTAGCAAATCAGTAAGATGAAAGAAAGTCTTGTGGATTTTTTTTAAAGCATGTGAATCTGAGCAATGATCACTTTTCAAGAGAAAAGTGTACTAAAATATTTCAGAGCTAAATGTTATTCACTGTTAATGTTTATAAATGACAGTGGGTTTTAAAGTCTTTTTTCAAAGCTCTGAAGTGTTTTTAGCCTCTAGCTCTCATTGACTTGGATAAATTCATATTGGAGTTCAGATGATAATTTATGTAACTGCTTTTGAAAACAATTAAATTTAGGTTAAATCCTGTTTCTATAGGAGCATCCATTAACTCTGCCATTAAGTCTGGGAAATCTTTCTGTTCACAGCCTCTGTTCTTTAACTGACGATTTTTTCTGACTGAGTCACCTGCCTTCAAGTATGGAGTTGCCAAATAAAGTGATTTCTTTAAGAAGCAAGGATAATTTGCTCATGCACTGCAAATAAATTCTGTAGAAATCTAGCATCTGGTGACGCATTTACTTTTTTTTATTTTTCCAGGGGAATTCCGGCCTGGGATTCAGTATCGCTGGAGGAACAGATAACCCACACATTGGGGATGATCCTGGGATATTCATTACTAAGATTATACCAGGAGGAGCTGCAGCAGAGGATGGAAGACTCAGGTAAAAATGAAGTAATTATGTATGTTTGGATACAAAATGGATCATTATTATAAATTATTCTCTAGGACTCAAAAGCCAACTGGGTCTTTCATGGGGTCAAGGGAAGTAAATGACATATTCGAGTCTCCATTCTGCTAAGGTAGAAGAGCTGATTTAAGTAGCTTAGAGCAACTGAATAAGGTTAGTTAAGTCCTGTATAAAGGGGGATTTGCTGGTGCCATCTTCATCTGTGTACCAGTCATTTCATTTAGTCAAAGGGCAAGATGAGAGACAGAAGGAGGAAACAGGCACATCAGCAGGAAAATCTTCCCTGCTTGGTCTTGTTCATGGCTGAAGGACTATGCATTGGTGTTACGCATTAAGGCTGTCAAGACTTCCCAAACTACAGAGCCACTGCTAAATAGCCACAGCTGTTTGTAGACACTTCCTGTTATTCGACTGCAGTAGTAAGGTGTGCTTACTGCTGTTCCCAAACATTTTTTTGCTCTGTGAGGATGTGATTGTTATGCTCTATATTCTGAGTCACCTCCAGAGTAATCTATTGCTGTGCTCATGAGATAGACACACAGGTCACCCCTGGTTCTCAGATACATGGTAGCACATCTCTTAAACAAGTGGAACCACAGAAGTGCTTGTGCTTCTCTTTCCTTATGGACTGAATGCAGAAAGGCTTCTGTCTATCACAGAGACTGCCACCCATCTGTCAGTCATGAAGCCTGCTGATGCTCCAAAAAGGCAATTTAGCTGGAAAGACTTGGGATAAAATTCTAAAGCTTTCATGATCTCAGCACTGGAATCTGAGTTCTGGGAGCCTTTGCCAAAAACAGATGGTCTAAAATTCATGAGATGGGACCAGATGGTAGCAATAACTTTTTTTCCCAAAGCCTTTTCCTTTAATTCAAAGTTAAAAGTAGGGGGAGTTGGCCAGTTCTTAGAGCAAGTTTTGGATTTTTCTTATAGTGGGTTAGTAATTTGATTTTGGAAACCATTCTTATTTTTACTGTGATAGTGATGAGGAGTCATGGTGGTTGGCAGTGCCTGAAGAAATTATGGTCTGAATATGACTGTAGACAAAAGGAGTAAGAATAATCTCATGCAACTTTATGACTAAAATGCAGCTATCTACGCCTAAGCTAGTCATCTTAGAATCTCCTAACAGTGAAGAAAAACCCAAGCATTTCTAGGTTGTGATTCATCTCATCCTAAAGTCAATGTCTAAAATAGAACAGACAAATCACATCTTAAAAGGGCCTATATTTTCACTGGTGACTCAAGTGAAAAGGAGTTTCTTCACCTAGTTCAGCTGTAGTGATCTATACTGCAAATGTTTGCATTGGGCCAGATAAGCTTAATGCAAAACAGAGCATGAGGAAACAGCACTATTTGGAAATCATGCTATCAAATTTGACATGATGAAGAGCATTAGGGGGGTCTTAAACCTGCATCTACCTTTCTACAAATAAGAAAGAATGCCTTGCAAAAAATAGTATCTTTTTAGTAGAGTTTTTAATTACTTTTGAAAGCTTTTTTAGTTTAAACTATTAGGACAGAAGCCACTGCAGTATTTTGTCATGCTATCTTTGTATGAAATCAAATATTTCATAACTCATTGCTATACTAATTACTGTAAATTTAACTTATGTGAATATTTAGTAATTATTGTGTTGTAAAGGTCTTAGAAAGACCTTCTAAACCCACAAAAAATAGCATACAAATGTAATTCATTAATCCATGGTAAGATTAGACCTGGCAAACTTTCTGTTTTGTAATAAAAGTTAAGTAGTACAAGTATAGTTATCTCAATACTAAGACTTAGATAGTATTCTTACAGTATTTGTTAGCACATTTTGAAGTAAAATGTTATAATTGATAAGCATATATTTGGCATGATCATTTTTCCTATTCTCATTTGTAAACATAGTTTTTACAAAGATTCCTCCTTTCCTTGTTTTATCTGGTAAATGGATTTTACTTTGCTATGATGCTAGCAAAGACATAATCCTGTCATGTTTTAGGAACACCTGAAAATGTATTTATCAGTGATCATTACTGATGTGCCACTGAAGAGAAGAGCTATCCTGGGGCAGTCTCCACTGACTTACATGATAATTAATTTTACATATCAGAGTTTATCAGCTAAGGCCACTCTACAGGAACAAAAGCTCAACAACACGCAGTAACATCTGCCAAGAATAGCAATAACCTAGGTTCCTAGCAAAAGCCCAATTTTTAGTTATCTGAGAACGGGAGATTGGTGTTTATGCACAGAAAAACTATATACTTTCTCATGTCCATTTTTGCCTCAGACTCTGCCTGCAGATACTCTATATTATATAGTAGTGCAGACTGTTTGAACTGCCTTCTAAATCTACTGTCTGTTTTATAAATCATAAAAGCCTGTAAAACTACTTCTACTGCATTTTACATGAAGTCCTTTTGATCTAACTTAGCTGAGTGAAGTTCTTCAAATAGCGAGACTGTGAAGAGACCGGCAAGAAATGGACTTAATGCAAATCTTACATATGTGTGTGTTTACAAGTGGAGAGGAGTAGGTCAACTGGATTTTCATGTAAGTCCAACAAAAGCAAATGCAACCTCCTGCACCTTGGAAGGAGTAACTCTCCAGTGGCAATTTATAGTTGTAAGTACATAAATATCAGGTATAAATACCTGATGGGAGGGAATGAAGCAAAAGGAGCCAGACTTTTATCAGTAATGTACAGCAACAGGGAAAGGAGCAACAGACACAAAACACATGAAATTCCACTTGAACATCAGGAAACACTTTTTTACTGTGAGAGTGACAGCCTCTGGGCACAGATGCCCAGAGAGGTTGTGGACTCTCCATCCTTGGAGATACTCAAAACCAGACCAGACACGTTCCTGGACAACCTGTTCTAGCTAAGCTTGCTTCACCAGGGAGGGTTTGATGAGGTGATCTCAAGAGGTGCTTCCCAACCTAAATGATACTGTGATTCTGTAACTTCCACCTGAGTCAGCAGTGTGCCCTGGCAGCGATGAACACCAGCATGGAGGTCAACAGAGATGCACAGAGAAAGGACTGGAGGCCACAGTCACATGATGCAGTAAGGAAAATTCCAGTTGGGTCTGAGGAAAAAAAAAGTCTTTTTAATAAGGTTAGTAAGGCACTATAACTGGTGGTTCAGTGAGATTATGGGATCTCTGTCTTTTAGAGGGATTCAGAGTTTATCTGGACAAAGTCCTGAGCAATGTGATTGAACTTACAATTTGGCCCTGCTTTGAGAAGGAGGTTGGACTAGATGACCTCCAGAGGTCTCTTCCACCCTGAATTGTTCTCTGATTATGTAGATTATTCTTATATATAAAACCTGTGTGTGAGGCTGGAACAAAGGTGATTAAGTGCCTGGGGTTTTTTTCCTTTAGTGGAGAACAGTACTTTTATTGACCATAGGTACAATTTGGGTTTGTATCACTTCATGGCCCATATCTCTACTTAAAAAATAGTAAAAGTTGTCAGCTACTTTAGACTACATTAATTTTAATAAAACATCCCTGGTTTTGAAAGACTTCTTGAACTTTCAAATACTAATCACAGAAGCACAGAATCACAGAATATCTCAAGCTGGAAGGGACCCATAAGGATCGAGTCCAACTCCTTGCTCCTCGCAGGACTACCTAAAACTAAACCATATGACTAAGAGCATGGTCTAGACACTCCTTGAACTCTGACAGGCTTGGTGCCATGACCACTTCCCTGGGGAGCCTGTTTCAGTGACCATCCACCCTCTCAGTAAAGAACCTTTTCCTAACGTCCAAGCTGAACTTCCCCTGACACAGCTTCACTCTATTTCCTCACGTCCTATCACTGGTCACCAGAGAAAGGAGATCAGCACCTCCCACTCCGCTGCCCCCCTTGAGGAACAACTACTATGTTCACATACTACCTTCCCTGAAATGCACTGTCTTCTAGAACTAGTATAAGACCAATACACTGCATAATTCAGATTTTAGAAGACATTTTAGATTAAGTACACTGACTCCTAATCTCACAAAATACAGACAGCTGTGGAATCTTTTATGATGTCCATATAATATATAGGAGATAATTTCATATATAGTAAATAATGGAATAAAAATTAATTAATTTTAGATTTGATTAGCTAAATGTGAATATAAAACCTTGGGACTAACTGAAAATTAGTTTTTTCTGAATGCTGCATACTGTGTTTCTTTGAAGCTTTAAGTTTCAAGTCAGTGACAGACAGAGAATATAAAACCTCCAGAAGCAGCAACCATTCCCACTGAGTTGAAGGAGAATTCCTCTCAACAGTTTGATCTTTCAAGACTTTTGATGCATAAAAACTTTTGCTTCTATCTCACAAATGTCAGTTGTCCATGGGCAAACATCTACTTTTTAATAAAGAAGCTCTGAACTTAGACTTCTTTTACTCTCTGAAAGAAAGAGAATTCCAGTAATTTATGGCTCAGTGCCATTTTTTTGTTTTATTTGAGTTTGTGTCACAGAAAAAAATACAGTGGTTGGCTCAATTGCCTAGATAAAGCAAAGAACATCAGTACACTATCTCAGCAGTTCCTTTTATTGACATTTATTGATCATAAGTGAAATTCTGGCTTCTAAAAGGCAACACACATCTGAAAATGCAGCATACTCTGTGAAAAGAAGAGTGATCAGCTTATGACACTAGAAGCACAGTGTAGTGGTACAACGTGATTAAAAAAAATAGTGAAAGAATAATGAAAAGCTTTCAATTATGACCAAGTTTTAAAAAGCAGAATCCCAGAATATGAATTTATTTTCAGCAACCATAAACCAACACTGTTTTGAGTCAAGAATCATTCTTTCTGTTTACAGTTTCTCACAGTCCAATTCCGATCTTATGGTGGAAGTATTTTTCTCAAAACTCTGTCTACAGGAATGAATGGGTCATATGAGTTCCTTGTCTATTGCTATCAGAAAATATGCTCTTCTTTTTTGTGAAGACAAGTTTGAAAATGTGAATTTTAAAAGCTATTAGGATCTAAAAACCAAGAAAGTCTTAGACAGAACAAGGATTCCAATCATATGTTTCATACCAATCTCTTGGTCATAGGCATTTTACTGAACCTGTGATTCAAAAATCAGTTACTGCATATATGACTGAACGAGTTTATTCGCAGGACTGTGAGATAGACTGGGACGGCCTTGAGCTTGAATTTCAAGGGTTAATGTTATACCGAAGGTTATTTTGGTATTTGAGCCTGAGCTGTACTCAAGAGGAAAGAGGGTTGATGTGAGGGGTGAGTCAAAGGGAAGAAAGTGGTTGTGCCTGAAGGTACGCTGACCTGGTAAGCTGCCCGGACCTGTAGCTGTTTCATTCATTCTTTCTTCTAGGAAACTGGTTTCCAGTCTTTCCATTTGTGAACCTATCAAATTTTGTTCCTTAGGAATGTGGATGTTTGTAAGGACAACTTAAACACGTTGAGAAAAGTAGATCGATCGAGGGTTACCTTCGGCAGACTGATCAGAAACAGCACATGTACCCCCAGCTAGCTGAATACCATAGGTTAAAAACTACTAAGGCTGTACAGTGTTTATCTTTCCTTTGTAAATGTGTCTTTCCTGATGTTACTTTAATTACTGATTGTCAGGAGATTTAGGATCATGAAACTGCAGCATTTTTAACGCATGCTGTGTTGTTCTACCAGCACCATAATAGTTAGCCCCACTGGATTTTTTCCCTCCAGCTCTCGAAGTGATTTGGTGTGGGGAAAGGAACATAATACACAAGCTAAAGGGAGGAGACAAAAACTGAAATAACTTGCCCTCAGTCATCTAGTAAATCAGGGAGAAAGCTGGAATAGAATAGTGATTCCTTCTCTCATATTTCTGTGCCTTACAGGCTTCAGTTAAATGCCTACCAGCAAAGGTTTTAAACAAATTAGATTTGTGTTCCCTTCAGTTGTCAACTAACCCACTGTGATGTGTCAAAAGATTATACATTTAGCTAGGTATATGTAGCAAGAGGTGAACTCTGAAGATAAGACTCTTTCTCATGCATATTTTGTTAATAAAAATTAAGAAAAATGAATTTAAAGATTGCATTCTGATCAGATTTTTAAAAATATTTCTGTCCTTCACTAAAGATGAACCATTGAGGAAATATTACCACTTCATGCTATTTGTTCAAAGCTTGAAAAATGGAATTAAGAAACACAGTGGCATAACTATTGTTTGCAGTTTACCTGAGAAACTCAAAGGTAAGAAGAAATGGAGGAAACAAGCGAGTCCCCACTTGAGAGCTGGCTAGATAAAGGACCACCCCCCCCTTTCAGTCTTTGCCCCATGGGCTGTGCTGACAGTCAGTGCCTTGCCTCTGATGAAAAGTCTGAAACCTAAATCCCTCCAGCAGCAGCAGGCACACAGTTGTTGCCTGTTGGTATCCGTTTGTAGCTCTACATTGCTTACTTAGAATTGAATTGGGAGTGATAATAGGAAAAAACCAGGGGCTTTCTCAGATTAATGTGAAGAGCTATTCCCAGGAGAGATCATGTTCTTTCCAAGCGTGTCATGTGTCTCTAATCCAGCTTGGGTAACTGCCTTTATTTCACCATCATTGTATATCAAAACAGAAGTGTGTCTGCTTTGTGATTCACTGCCTAAGTCCCTGTTTGTTAACTTCTGATCTCATATTAAACCTATCAGTACTAGGTCTATATGCGTTGCAATGGCATACAGCTTGTTCAGGATGTTACTATAATTACAGTGATGCCACAAAACACTGATTCATATCTGCACTGTTTACAGGCCTCTGACAATGCTATTAGTTCAGTACATAATTTTAGTAGTAAGTTAATAAAGAGACATTCACCCCATTAGGCAAAACATGCTTGCCTGGCACACAGTCATAAATTAGATCATGAATTATTGACTGCTCACTCTGTCCTGGTTTGTGTTAGGAAGTTTGATCTTATTAACTCTGTTTGTCTGGGTATCTGTACGTATCATTTTTTGAACTACTGTGGAATTAAAAAAAGACAGAATTACCACAGGGGATCTGCATGGAGAAAGGCAGGTCACAAAATCAAAGCTGAACATGACTTACTGGGGCTCAAGTTTTAAATCATCAACTTATACATCTTTCTATCAGTGGAATATGTTACCATGTAATTCTCTTCTCTGTTGCCTTCACCACTTCACTTTTCTTTAGCTTAATCCTTCTTTTTATCTTTTTTTCCTATGTGAAGTTTGCATTCCTTATTTGGTATTGCAGAGCCCCAATGTGTCTCTGAATTTGATTATATTTTGCTTTTCCTATTTTGAAAATAATTTGGTAGGCTGTAAAACTTCTCTTATGCAGTGCAAGAAAGGAAAGGGAAATTATGTATTAACAGCTGAATTCTCAGGTAGAGAGAACACAATTTAATGGGAAGAAAAAGGTACCTCTCTGGCTTGTGGTATTTGAAACTGGTGAATTTTAGGGGCCTCTTTATAGACAGCAGTGATGGACATTTTTGTAGTTTTCTTTTGTAACACAAAAGGATCAGTTTCTTCCCCCTATAAGCTTCTGAGCTGTTTTCCACTAATTGAAACCACTGTTTGCAAATAACTCTTAAGCAAAGCAGCATGCTATTAGGACTTCAGATACACTGCAGCTATATAATGCCCATTGCACTAGCTATTTCAGGCAATGGTACTGAACTGGTTAACAGGGCTCCCTCCCCAGAGTTCTTTTAGTACCCATCCTGCCTGAAATTACAGTCACCCCAGACTGCTGCAGCAGCAGAACAGCACCATGCAGCCAAATCCAAGTGATTATTTCATCAACATGTTTGCACTGCTACTGTAGTTACGAATTTAAATAGCTCAGTGATAATTTATCTGGAGTAAGAAGCCTTCTGTGGTTACATACCTTAGAAATGATCAGCCCTCCATGGAGTCTAGTGTTAGTCAAGGAAAAAATATTTCACATCTGTTCCTGTACTCGACAGGTGTCATCCTCTAGGGTACTGCTGAATTCTTCCTTTCTTTCAATTTCCACCGAACCTGAAAATAAGATTTTGGATGAAAAAGAAACTGACTTAAGTTATCATGAAAAAAAAAAAGAGTTTCTTATAACCAGCAAAGATCTGATTCTACAACTTTTAAGAAAAACCTCGGTCAACTTTTTGCTTCTGGCAGCCAAAACCACTAATACACGGTGAGACAGGCCATTCATACGCTGTCAAAACTCTTGGCTGGGCTTTGAATAAACACTTTGGACTTTCAGACTACAGCCAGACCGTATTTCCTGACAGTACCTCATCATTGTTGTCACATACCTTACTCCACTTTTACAGCAGCTGTTAGAGCAGGAGTTTTAAATGTATTTCCCCATGGCACGTGAGTTTTAATATCAAACTTGCAAGATGTGTGAGTACTTTGTTTGGATGTGTTGCTTATATCACTCCATTCCGCACATTAGTCTGAATCATACCATTACAAAAAGCAAGCTTGGTTTTTTTCCCCCTACTTAACCTGTTTGCATTCTACTCAAAGTTGCAGCTAACTCGGTGTTAAGTGTGTAGCCTAATGGTGCTGATGCTCTGAAGCTGCTTAAGTTTCTTACTGAACTTGAACTGCGTGTTTTCTCCTCCATTTTTTTAAACGCTACACCTCTGTTCAGAATAGCTCTTCTCAATCAAACCAGAGTGGAAGGGAGGGTTTTCTACTTGTTAGTGCAAGCGCCTGGGAGGCAGGACTGCTCAGTTTTGTTCTCAACTTGCTATGCCTGATCTGTGGCAACACTTTTCTTCTTTTGTGCTAAAGTTTCCCCATTTGTAAAATGGGTATAGTGATCATTATCTTTGCCTCACGGGGGTTGTTGTGAAGCTTAAACGAGTTCATATTTGCAAAGCACTTTGAGAGCCCCAGATGAAAAGTGCTTGTAAAAATACTGAAATCTGGAATTGCCTTCTGGGTTATCTGTTGTAACTGGTTTTCCTGCACAAACCTGAATATGCTTCAGACACTGCTAGTGTCAGTTGGGAGGATTTTAACCACGGGTGAGGAAGAACCGAGTCGCTCGGTGTGTTCAGCAGGCAAAGCGCACCTCGGGCCCCTGGAAGCGCCTCGTCCTCCCCAGGCAGGGCTCGGCCAGGCCGGGCCGCGGCAGCTGCTCCTCCTCCGGGCCCCGGAGCCCCGCACGGCGCTGGAGCCCGCTCAGCCGGAGGCTCGGGGGGTAAGTCAGGGCTGCGAAGCCGTCCCTGCCCTCCACCACACCTCCGAAGCCTGGCCTGGGGCATCTTCCCTTACCTGCAGAGCAGCCCTGCAGCTGGGAGGAGCTCTGCAGCTTCCTGGTGCCTTCATTCATCTCAGAGTTTACAGGGTTTTGTTTTTCTTCCCCCTTTCTTTATCCCCACACCTTCCTCTCACAACGCCCCGCAGCGACCTGCACCTCCTTTTTCTCATTCCTCGCCTCTCCGCTGTCCCACTTTGGCCTCTGGCTTGGAAGGGCAGACATCAATCCTGGTGCTGTGAGGAGTTTCCCTCCGGGCCACCATCAGAGGCTGCTGCCTGCCCGGCCGCCAGGGCCGCCCCGCTGCCGCCTGGGCTGGACGCGCCGCCAGGTTCCGCGCTCGGCTACTAGCGGGAGTAGTTCCCGAAGGAAAGGCTCGTCCATGGCAGTGGCAGACGGGACGCGGAGGGACTGAGGATAACTGGGCAGTTAGAGAGCGGACGGAGGAATGGAAAAATGTGGTAAGAGCGACTGATGCCAGAGCCGAGGACCGAGCCGGATGAGAAACGCGGAGGGTGGGGGAAGCAACTTGATTTTGGGGGGGGTGGGGGGAAACAGGAAAAGGAAACGGGACTTCCTGTAGCTCTCGCGGAAGAAGTTAACAAAGCAAACTTGACCCAAGTTTGAGCGCCCGCTCCAGGGAAGCCGCCCGGAGCCCCTGCCAGCCGCAGCGTCCTGCCCACCCTCGGCACCCCCGTGCCCGCCCTGCCCCTCCTCACTGCCCGCCTCCTCCGCCGTCCCCTCGCCTCACGAACTCGCCGCCAAACACAAACGGTAGCCAAAACGGCGGGCTCGGCGGGCGGCCGGCCACCGCCTGGGCGGGCCTTTGGCCAGGGGCTGCCGGCTTCGCATAGCCGAGCCTCGGGCCTCCGTCACCTCAGGCCTGTCTCTGTTCCGCACCGTTTCAAATCTGTTGTTCTTAGCAAAGCCATACTTGGCTTCCAGTAAGTTAAGGTGGGAATCTCAGGTCCGATCAGTACAAAATGGTCTTTTAGGGGTGGAGAATTGGTTTGATTTGTCTTTCATACTGGTGTGCCTGGCAAAGGGCAGGGCTCATCCCCATCCCAGCAGCTTTGCCTTGACACACGTTGGTGTCTCAAACTCTGCTTGGAGAGGATGTGATTTACACTGGGGTTGAGGAGCCTGTCTTACTCAGGGGGCATTTTAAAAGGAATAATGTGTGAATTGAAAGATCATAAACTCTGCACAAAATTACTATAGGCGTGGCTTACCTAGCAAAAGAGTTAATGTGCTTTGAGTTAGGCTAGCCAAGCAGTAACTGAAGGCTTGATGTCACAGGATCATTTCATTATAAATTATTTAGAACAGCTGCACCTCCAAAAGCATTGCACAGCGATAGGGTATCATTCTGCTTTCAGGATGTTTGTGATGAAGGGAAAAAAAAAATAAAAAGACGTCTTCCTGTTGTAGATGTACTTAGACTTTTCTAAAAGTTTATGCTTGAGTCTGTCTGTGTGGAAATTGAATGGGTGTCACCTACTCCTCCCTCAACCCCAGGTAGCTACACCCTGTGAGATGAGCTACCATTAGCTAATAACTACTTCCCATTCCCAAGGTGTGTGTAAGGAGATGCAGCTCTTCCGGGAGGTATTACACCAAGTGGGGTTTTGCTGCTCTCCTCACTCTGCATTAGGTTTGTCTGTGGAAGCATCCTTAACCTCTCTGAATTTTATCAGACACAAAAAGAATGGCACTTTTTTTTGTAGTGCTGGTGTTGGCTCAACGTTCAAGTAGATACGTGAAAAATTTTAACTGTATGTGTTGGGTTATTTTTTTCCTAAGGTGAGAATGTAGAAAATGGTATTTGGAGTTGATGTGAAATTTACCACTGTTTTTAGCTCCTGGATATTATTGACCATGTTGCATGAGTAAATTTTAACACCAAGTCAATACCATGCAGCAAGCATTCATATAGTTTATGAAACTTCAGCTTTTATGTAACTTCAAATAATAATAACAATAAGGTCAAGTTATTGATTTTGAAATTAGTATTAGTTTTGAAATTTTGTTAACAAATTTACTCCTACAGCTAATAGTTGAATCAGATTAGCTGCTTACCATTTTTTTTTTTGCAATCGGTAATTTAAAATATAAATGCTTAGTGCATTTGGCAGTAGTAAATTTTTAAAAGTTTTCAATGTATGTGGCAATTTATTTAAATTAATGGTTTCTTTATGTGACTTGTAATTCTTTAAATAAGCTATTTTTTAAGTCTCCCTTGCCCTATGAGCATTTTTCAATGGAGTGCTGGCTGCATCACTGCATAAAAATTTGCTATCTACAAATTTCAGGTCTAAAAAGACCTCAGAATACTATGCTAAAGCTGAGCAAACATGTTTTTTGATATAAAATGAGGTCCAAATTGCTTTTCAGTGACAAATGGAAAAGAGTAAATCGGGGCTTCCTTCATTCATGAAAATAGTGGCAAAACCACCTTTCAGCTCAGCTCTGAAGGGAAACCTGCATTCACCATCCTTCTCTCTCTGGGGAACATGAGCCCATCTTCCAAAGGAGTAATCAGACCATTAAACTGGAGGGGCTATGAAATTGATGTATTTCATTCTTTCCTTACAAAGTTGTTTCACTTCCTCAGAGACAAGTAAATGTTAATTGGGCCAGAGCAACCTTGCAGTGAGCGTGCTGTTTTGAGAGTCAGGTAGGTGTTGTGGACCAGGGTCTGCTCTCTATGGATGTCCTGAGCATTGCTCATGAGCAATCTTGCATACACCTGCATTAGCTTCTATTGTTACAGTATCTGTAATGTATTTAAAGTTTTCATCAAGTCAAAGGAAGTGACAGAATTTCTAGTCTTGTGGTTGAGGATGTGTTCCTGAATAATGGGAAATTTTGACTGCAATTTAAGAAGAGTGTTACATTATACAAAGTGCAACAGCTTCAGTGATGGAAGCAGAGGTAGTTAAAGTGTTTTTCTAGGAGATGATATTGAATAATAAGACAGCAGACTGTTGGTTTGATTTTTGTTTCCCTGTCTAACCTTTTATTCAATTTTATTTTAAGTCAAAGCATATTAGAATGAAATTTATTTTTGGCTTGGCTGGAAAATTTATTCAGCATAAAACAATGTTGTTTTTGTCAAGAAAAAACATAATAAAAACAACTTCGACCTGAACTGCATTTTTTGTCAGAGTTCAGTTATAAATCTGTAGGTGTTACAGCCAAGAGGCACTCAGATAAACAGAAAGCTGGGTGGTGGTGTTTCCATCTCTGAAATTAAATTAGTGTTACCAGTAGTTCAGCTATATGCCTTTGGCTTGAAGAGTTTGTCTAGCAGGGACTTTTTTCTTATGATGAAAAATCAGTTAGAAGATGTAAGAGATTATGTCCTGTTTCCTAACTACAGGAGACAAACAGAATTACCAGGGAGCAATGTTTGCTATCTCTTCTAACAAAAGGATTTGGGGACATCGAATGAAACTAATAACCAGCAGGTTGAAATATACATAAGGAGATATTTATTTAACTATTAGCAAGGCCATGGAATTAATTGACAGAGAACACTGTGGATCTTAAAAATTTATGGGTTTTGAAGGCAGTTAAACAAAAAAAATAAGGCCAAATGCCAGGTGCTGCACTTGGGCCACAACAACCCCCAGCAGCACTACAGGCTTGGGGAGGAGTGGCTGGAGAGCTGCCAGTCAGAGAGGGACCTGGGGGTGTTGACTGACAGCTGGATGAACAGGAGCCAGCAGTGTGCCCAGGTGGCCAAGAAGGCCAATGGCATCCTGACTTGTATCAGAAATAGCGTGGCCAGCAGGGACAGGGAAGGGATCTTGCCCCTGTACTCGGCACTGGTGAGGCTGCACCTCGATTCCTGTGTTCAGTTTTGGGCCCCTCACTACAAAAAGGACATTGAATGACTCGAGCGTGTCCAGAGAAGGGCAACGAAGCTGGTGAAGGGTCTGGAGCACATGTCATACGAGGAGCGGCTGAGGGAACTGGGGTTGTTCAGTCTGGAGAAGAGGAGGCTGAGGGGAGACCTCATCGCCCTCTACAGCTGTCTGAAAGGAGGTTGCAGAGAGCTGGGGATGAGTCTCTTTAACCAAGTAACAAGCGATAAGACAAGAGGTAATGGCCTCAACTTGTACCAGGGAAGGTTTAGACTGGATATTAGGAAGCATTTCTTTACAGAACGGGTTGTTAGGCGTTGGAATGGGCTGCCCAGGGAGGTGGTGGAGTCCCCATCCCTGGAGGTGTTTAAGAGTAGGGTCGACATAGCGCTGAGGGATATGGTGTAGTTGGGAACTGTTAATGTTGGGTTGATGGTTGGACTGGATGATCTTCAAGGGCTTTTCCAACCTAGACAATTCTGTGATTCTGTGAAATTGTGGAAGAAGAATCTATCCAGAGTTATTAAATGGGGGAAAAAACCAAAAAAACAAAAAAACAACTATCTCTGACTCAGGAAAGTCCAGAGTTGTCAGCAGCTGAAAATTTATTCTGGGTAAATACTGTGTTAAGGCTTTTCCTTTACCATCTGGTAAAGGCCACTGTTGGAAAGAAACAGCAGGCTAGATGGATCCCCTAGTCTGGGTTACCACTTCATGTAGCTTTTAGGTGAGCAGACACCTTGTTCCACACATTTTAGCTCCTATCTTCCCTGCCGTGTGACCATCCAGGCCACAGGGGCAGTAGGGTTCCCCCTGGGCAGAGGGCTTGGCTTCTGCGGCCCTGGCAGGGGTGCGGTGGGTGACGTTCAGTGCGGGGCTCCGGTGCAACCATGGTGGTGGCCATCTGGCCTTGCTGCCTAGTTGTGTGTCTCTGCAGCAATCTTGCTGCCAGGGGCCAAGGTCTCTGATTTTAATCCATCAGAGAGGTTTTTGCACTACAGGGTTGTGACTGTTATTTTCTCTTTTCTATTTTTATTCCTGTTGGTAGCCATTAATGGGCCCCCTCTTGAAATCAATCACTGCATGGCAGGTTGTGCAGGAACTCCAGCTAGTGCTAAATGAGCTCAAGATTGCAGAGCTGCATTAATGTGGCCTTTTACCTGTGGTAATTGGCTGTAGACATATGGAAAATATTGATCCAGGTGGATTTCCATGCTAGATCTACTCTGTCAGTGTCTGAGCTGGCTTGGATATCTCTGCATGGGATTTCAGTGTGCCAATTTGATGTAATTTGGGGTCAGACTCTCTTGGATTCTAGATACTAGCTTGGTGAGTATTTTCAACCGAGAGGTGCATATAAACACTCCCAAACAGACAGACACCCTATGAGAAAGGTGCACTGCCTAAAAGGATAAAAGGAGCTGTTCAGTGTGGCAGAAGGGGTTAACTGAAGGAGCCCCAGCCTTGCCCCAGGAAGTTCTCAGCTAGGCTAGAATGCAGAAATGATTCAAAGTATTTTAAACAACAGATAAACTGCTTCTTAGCCAAGTTTGTGCCTGGAGTGAAGTCTTACAGCTGGGTTTAAGACCTTTAAGAAAAAGAAAAAAGGGGGAGGGGAAAAAAAAAAGCGCAAATGCTGATGTGTCCTCTATTGAATCTGTGTGAATAGGAACATATTCAAGCTTCTAAAAATATTTTCTTCTAACAGTATAAAGGCTGCAGGGACTTTTCCAATCCTAATTATATAGTGCAGTATGCTGTCTGTTTCTGACTTGCGACTTCAGAAATAGAAATTAGAATCATAAATGAAACAGGGAGAGGGGTAAAGAGATGCTGTGTATGATAAGGAGCTGCTCTGCTAATATTTTTACTGATATTGTTACCAGTCACCTGTGCTTTAAATTCAATTACTGTTATACAGACCCTTTAATACATTGACATTTCATTAAGATGGCTGTTGTTTAAAAAAAGTCCAGGAATAACTAAAGCAGTAGCGAAGGACAATATATGTAAATGTCTTACGACAGTTTTGTAGCTGTGCTGGTTGTGTCTCAGGTCTCAGCAAGGTCATGTCATTAACAGGATATGGAAACACAGGCACTTCAGGCAATAACATATTCTTAAATTCAGAAGTATTTTCTGAAATCTGACTTATTCCCTGACAATTTGGGCTCCACTCTCCATTCTGAAAGTGAAATAAATCTCAAGTCCTCTGGTATCACACCTGCAAGTCACACTGGTGTGACCTTAAGCCCTCCTGGATGTGATCTGAAATTTCTGACTGCATTACAGTAGGCACTTTTACCTCCTAAACCATCACTTGACTCCTGGCATACCAAGGAGGAATTTCCTTGGTCCTTTTTGCTTTCTCTTGCAGCCTTCTGGAGGACAAGGATTAAGACTTTGTGCTAGCGGGTGCTGGATGTGGGAATCAGAAAAGTGACTGAGACGCTGCACGGATCCGGAGGGAGTGAGCTGGGTCTGCGTGTGCAGGCTTTCCTGCTGCTCCTCTGCTCCTTTTGCATCCTGTCATCTAGGCAGTAACACACTAGAGATCGACTATCACTTGGAAAGATAGGTGGCTTTTTTCTGTGCCAAAACCACTGCAGAAATTTAGAGTGAGCAGTGAACTGTGGGGGTAACTAACACAATTTCAGGTCACCCTCCAAAACCTCATGCTGGCAGCTGTGGGCTGAAGGCTGGTGCTGTGCTGCTGAAGGACAGGCTGGGTTTCTATTACGTTCTAGTAAAACCTATACGTATACTTAAATCAAAAACATTTGTACAATTTCTTTATTTCAGTTTCTCGGCTGAAAATCATTCTAGTTGCTTGTATGAATTGTGAGGCTGCAGAAGCACGGCAATAGGCTTAAACAAGCACGCCCTGCTTTTTGGCAAGACTTGTTAGCTCAGCCACGCTCCAGCCTTCAGGCTCCCGAAAGCCAACACACCGAAACTGGTTTGCCAGTGCAGGTGGAGAAAGCATCCGTCTGGGTGTATTGACTTAGAGGAATGCTGTGCAAGAGTTTAGTTACCGCCCTTGCACACACACAGAAACACAAGCAGCACAACCTTTGTGCGTGGTGGAAGTGTTTGCTCTTCATCTCTCACTTCTGAAGACTTGTTACAGGGGTGAACGCAGCTAGGAAGAGGCAGGGAGCTGCTTTTGTTGGTTATCTATTATTTATGGTGAATATGCCTAGAGGCTGCACTGAGGGTTAGTTCCTGTTTGAGATGAGCCAAGAAGGTGTAGAGTCTCCTCTGGAAAGTTTATTTAGACTTTAAACAGGAGACAAAGGAAGTGGGAGCAGGTGGGGTTTTAATCCTCTATATGAAGATTATGAAAAAAAGAAGTTAAGTGACCTATTGAAGGTTGCACAGGAAGAGTTGGGGTGGCACCAGACCAGCATTTTGGGGGAAAAGTTTATATTTTTTTCAAATTATTTCATTGTAATAGATTAATGCCACTTGCTAAAGAATTCAGAGGATTGAAGGATTATTTTCTCTCAGAAATTAAACATTGTGGTTTTAATCCTTATTTACTTTCCTCAAAACCGAAGACAATTCTGCTCTTGCTAGAAACATAGGTTAGATTTGATACTTAAAATAGTGCCTTCATGTTAAATACAGTTGGGTTACCATTTTATTGTACCAATATTTGCACATATATTTAAATCAGAATCACTTCTAGGATTTCAGGTCTTTATTAAGTTCAGCTCAAATTCTGCTGTGTCATTCACAAATTATTTCCCCCATCATAACTTTTACCAAGTAGTATTTTCAGTCAGTAACCATTCTATGAGATACTTGTTTCATAAAGCACATAAGTGTCAAATTTGAGTTAGGATTGGCTGGTACGTTCATCAGACATTTTCATAAGCACTAGATCCTCTCTAGCTTCCAGGAATAGCCAGAAATTTTCTTCTACTGCTAAGTTTTGTCTCTTTATTTTTAAAATAGACACAGCAGTAGTTTTATACTGCTTTACAATGTCAGAAAGGGGCCCGAGGGTATATGTGAATTTGCTACAGAAATTGGATCATGTGTCTAAGGATCATTATACCTAAGGAAACAGTATGCCCTATGGTACATACATATCATTGGCATTTAGTTTTAGCTCTGTATTCTGTAATTGGAAAGACAGATCTGAAGACTGCTGTGGTAAATTTGAGATCCTTTTTTCTGAATTCTTAGTTGAAATTTTTAAAAAATAATAATTTATTCCTCTTGGAAAGAAATTATATGGGCCAGTACCAATAATTACATTTTTTACCCCTATATGCTGTAAATTTGATTTACGATGGGATAGGAAGGGTGCATATATAGAATTAAAAAAAAAAAAGTAGGGGAGAGAGCGTCAGTCTTCCCAACTAATGGACTAGACTGATTCTCTTAGGGTCAGATAATATATTTATATTATTATTCACTGATCTCTCAAAGAAAGGATAATAATCAGCCTGTAACCTGTAATCTTGTGTTCCCGCTTAAAGTGCTGTGTTCTTGTAACTTCTGGAAGAAAGCAAGCATCAACCCTAAAAGGTTAGACAAAGCAGGAGCAAAGAAACAAAGTGAAAGTTTAGTGTTTCTCTCTCTTACTTTTGCTGTTTACCTGATACCTCCATACTGATATATGAAGGTATGTATCTACCTGATATATTCCATAGCTTTGCACTGATTCTCCCTTAATAACAGTATTTTTACCTTGATTTCTAAACTTTGACTAAAGAACAAAGTCCATATCAATTTAAGCTTTTCTGAGAAGGCAGCTAAAAAATGTTAGATTTGCTTAGAAATAATCTATTACTGTTGGCCATTCTGCAACAAAAAGGATGGTAACTGTATTTGTGAGAAGCAGGGGTGTCCCATTAATAGACTGCTAGTTAGTCTGGAGGTGTCTGGATGATAACTAAAACCCGTGGATTACTGCAGCTTTTAGTGTCATGATGTTGTCCCGTGGAGCACAGATCAGTCCCTTGTTCTTGAGTCCACAGTTGGTTCCAACTAGCTCTTTTATGAAGCTGCAAGTTGGCTAATGTGTCTTGGCAGGACCATTTAGTCTTTTGGGGCTCTTTGCTGCAGTACTAGGCTGCTTTGGGTTTCTCGGCAGGGCACCATATTGCACAGAACAAGTGAAAAGAATGAACATTACCAGTTGTCGCCTACTATATTTCTAATAAATGCCTAAGGATTGTACTTGTCTTGTTTACTTACGACTTGACTGAAGCAATTATCAGCTTTTCAAGGATGTCTGCACTAAACATGAAACTCAGGTGAAGGTAGTCAGGTTTAGAACAAACTTGGAGTAAACCCTTAAAAGAATAGTATTTTTCCTTAATCCAAGCCCTATTTTGTTTTGAGAATAGCAATAACCATTGGTAAACCTCTGTGTCCCTGACCTTCCCCCTTAACAGCAAAATTTCTCGTGTTTCTTGTATCAGTAACTGTCTTGACATGATTATAACATGTTACATATTTTATGATCCAGGGTCCTTCATATCTGAATAGTCTACAAAAGTCTTGTAGAATATATCTATTTTGTTAAACTATTTAGATGAGCCAGTGTGCCATGGCAAGAGCTGCCTAACTCATTTTAACTCAGCCATAACCTGCATGGGTGATTCTACAGACTGGAATAAATTTAAGTACATGCATAATGCTAAATCCCCATTTGAGTATTTTGGGTAAAATAGAATTACTTGTACCTCAAAAATTAATCACTATATGAAGTCCCTCTTTTTCCAAGGAAACAATAGCATGAAGATTGCTTTTAGGCTTATGTTCTTTTAAAATATGGTTAGAACATTTTTTTCTTTCTTTCTTTTTTTTTTTAGCACAGCACATTTAGCACTCCAGAATACCTCTAATCACATGTTGCTTTTCACTGAAACATGAGTCAATTTAATTAAGAACTCTGTGAACCTGTACCATCAGCAGATGCTGAGATTATATGGTTAAAACTTAGCAGATAAAGTTCTACATTTTAAGAATAATTTTTAAGAGTTCTTTTTGTATACAATTAGAGAAAATAGATTTCCTCTAGTTTCTTAATTGTTGCAAAAGTCATTAGCCATAGCTTCGAATACAACTTCTTTTTCTGCTTTCTCTCTCATTAGAACTTTTTACAATTCATTAGAAATTTTTACTTTTTTTTCATTTTTAGAAGACAACTATATGAATAGACATTACTCAAATAAGTACATGGTGTTAAGGTTTACAAGTAGACTGGTAATAATTTAAAGTGCTGGGACTATTAAAGAAATGGTTTAATATTAAAAAAAAAATATTTATAGTATCTTGTTGTGGAAACAAAGTCTTTTTAGAACAATTTTCCTCCTGCCTGGATTTTTTTGTGTTGAATTACTGCAGGTGTTGGTGTGTTACTATCTTGGATTATGAGGCGGATCTTCTTAGCACAGGTCTGAAACTGTGCCTGAAACTAACTTCCACAATATAGTGTATACCCATCTACAGGCCTTAGGAAGATTTGGAGATAAATGGGGAAAGGAATCCATGTATCAGCTGGAATAAACCTTTGCCATATAGTTGTCATATGAATATCTCAATAAAGCCAGGAAAATACACTGGAGGGCTGTTTGCAAGGGCAAAATTTTGCCCCTAAGTGGTACTCTTGATCATCTGAAAGAATTTTCTTAAACTGGATTTACTGACTTTTTTTGCTATTATTATTTTAGATTTGTATTGTTGCAGCATTTATAGGTCACTAAAAGAGCAGAGTTCTTACAGAGTAAGAACTGTATTGTAAAAAGTTTAAATAAAAGGAAGAAGTATCTCAGCCCACTGTCACAGACTTCTGTCTAGATTAGTATTAGCCCTGAAAACCTCCTGCACAGAGTTAAGGAGAAAAATATGACATGCCAGTCTGTGTGTTGAGATGTTGCTTCAGCTTTCTTGTTTTATGCTCTTCTCTGAAATGGTCTTATTTTTTAATGAATAATGATTTGGTTTTATATATGTTTCTAAATTTAAAAGATATTCTGGAGTTTCTAGATTACTAATGATAAAAGAATGATTTAGCCATTATGGTTAAGGTTAGAATCATCGCACCAGTTTATGTCATTTATTTCATTGCATCATGGAACTGCTGTTTTAGAATATTCTCAAAGAATACTTGTAGACCTCTAAGATCATTATGTTCTGTTGATCTAGTACTGGGTCAGCATGCCCTTTAAAAAATTGTGTTAAAGTCTGCAGAACTCTGTAGGCACATATATATGTGCATGCTTTTATGCATGTGCATGTATGTTCTTCAAAATTGTATTTCTTTTATTTATGAAAACTAAAACCCTCATCCCTTTCTTCATGGCGCAGAAAAAAAGCCTACAGGTTGGGAAGGGTTATCTAGCTGGATATCTAGCACTGGATGTGTTTGTCATAGCAGACTGGATAGGGTAATTGTCCTGCTACTTCTACGCTGACAAAGTTTGTATTTGTATATAAACAAAATAGTTTGTCTAAAGTATCTATCCCTGGTTCAGCTTTGTATTCTGTCACTCTTATATTCATCCTACACTAGCAGTATTACTCTCTGTATGTTTTATTAAAGATAGTCTTACTGTTTTAAAGAAGTAGATAACTACAAGGCCAAATTTTAGACAGGTGAGATTTCTGTTGCAGTGTAAATGTCCTTTTCCAAAGGGTCTTGCTTTTTCAGGAAAGGGAGGTTTGTGACTTACTGATTTTTTAAAGTTAATTCCATGTTGTTTATTGACTTTCTCCAAAAGACATGCTTTTTCACTTAGCAGGCAGCATCACTAGAGCCTTTATGAGAGGTTTTAGATAAATATCAATATTTATCAATGCAGGGCACAGTGTATATGAAAACAAAAGAAATGTAATCCTCATTTTTAGTGTTTTTATAATCCTTTTGCACCTTTTCATCTTCATCCAATGGTTAGGATCCTATAGTTTGTTCATTAAGCATGGTACTGAAACAAAGAAATTAACAGTCCGAATCCAATAGAACTGTTAAGCAGGTATTCTTTTATTGGCAGCGCTGGGGTCGCCCTGGGGATTCTCCACCAGAAGGGCTCCCCAGGATTAGCAAGGGACATCAGTTTACATACACACAAATCATACATATTCATTAGATTTCCTAGAAAGGGGTGTCTTATGATAATGAGTTCCCAGAATTCATTTGCATAATCCGAGCATGCGTAGTGAAAATAGGGTGAGGGTCTTCGGTGGTCAAGGGAGGAAGTAAGTAGTCTTCTTCACAGTGTTCACTAGTTGACCCTCTTTCCAGAGTGTGAGCTGTGAAGTAAAGTCCAGGTGTCTCCCTCCTAAGTCAGCAAAATCGGTTTCCCTATAACAGGGTCTCTGTGTCTCTTTGTCAGAGCCCCCCTTATCTCATTCTAGGGGTTGCCCAAGTGTCCACTGAAGGCCTTGAGTCTGCTATCAGTGATTTACGTAGGGAGCCTAACCAGTGTTTCAATCTTACCTGAACAGACAAAGGGACCTCAGGAAACAGTTGAGAAGTCAGGAGTCCTTGAGAAACAAATGAAGCAAAGCACAAGCAAAGCTTTCACACATCACCTCACAGTTTAGTCTTAATAACTCTTAGAAATTCATTTGTTTTGAGCCCTTTCATTCCCTTTCAGTATAGCCATTGTATTTCAGGTAGAAGAACAGTAAGAGTCATAAATTTGACAATCAGATACATAGTAATATTAATAGAAGGTGTAGAAACTTAGACAATAATTACTGTCTTTCTGAGTGGGAAGCACTAGCAAGATGTATTCATGATTTATTTAAAAGATGTTTGGGGTTTGCGTGGCAAGGTTTTGGCAGCAGGGGGCTACAGGGGTGGCTCCTGTGAGAAGCTGCTAGAAGCTTCCCCCATGTCCGATGGAGCCAATGCAGCTGGCTCCAAGACGGACCCACCACTGGCCAAGGCTGAGCCCATCAGCAACAGTGGCAGCACCTCTGGGATAACATATTTAAGAAGGGAAAAAATCCTGCTGTGCAACAGCAGCCAGAGAGAGGAGTGAGAATATGTGAGAGCAACAACTCTGCAGCCACCCAGGTCAGTGAAGAAGGAGGGGCAGGAGGTGCTCCAGGAGAGCCAGAGCAGAGATTCCCCTGCAGCCCGTGGTGCAGCCCATGGTGAGGCGGCTGTGCCCTGCACCCATGGAGGTCCATGATGGAGCAGAGACCCACCTGCAGCCCGGGGAGGACCCCACGCTGGAGCAGGTGAATGCCCAAAGGAGGCTGGAGGCTGTGACCCCATGGGAAGCCCACACTGGAGCAGGCTCCTGGCAGGACCTGTGGCCCCGTGGAGAGAGGAGCCCACGCTGGAGCAGATTTGCTGACACGACTTGTAACCCCATGGGGCACCCACGCTGGAGCAGTCTGTTCCTGAAGGACTGCACCTCGTGGGAGGGACCCACGCTGGAGCAGTTCAGGAAGAGCTGCAGCCTGTGGGAAGGACTCACGTTGGAGAAATTCATGGAGGACTGTCTGCTGTGGGAGGGACCCCACGCTGGAGCAGGGGAAGACTGTGAGGAGTCCTCCCTCTGAGTAGGAAGGAGCAGTGGAGACAATGTGTGATGAACTGACCACAACCCCCATTCCCTGTCCCCCTGCACTGCTGGCAGGGAGGAGGTAGAGAAATTGGGAGTGAAGTTAAGCCTGGGAAGAAGGGAGGGGTGGGGAAAAGGTGTTTTAAGATTTGGTTTTAATTTTCCAACTCTGATTTGATTGGTAATAAATTAAGCTAATTTCCCATGTTGAGTCTGTTTTCCCAGTGACAGTAATTGCTGAGTGATCTCTCCCTGACCTTATCTCGACCCATGAGCCTTTTGTTACATTTTCTCTCCTCTGTTCAGCTGAGGGAGGGGAGTGAGAGTGGCTTTGGTGGGCACCTGGTGTCCAGCCAGGGTCAACCCACCACAGAAGAATAAAGCAATTTATATTAGAGCACTTATTACTTTGAAAGCTAAACCACACAAATAACATTTGGAAAATAATACTTCTGGCATTGAAGGAAACGGCAAGCTCAACCATTGAATGAGAACTGGAAACTTTGTAATACAGTACTTTTTATCAGCAGGGAAGTATCAATCTTGTGTCCTTTCCAAGTTCGACCGGTTGTCAGATAAAGGCTGCTATCAACAATTTCCACTGTAAATGTTCTTCCAAAAGGCTGATAACACAGAAAACATTTTGTTTCAAATAGTTGCAGTCTTTTTGTTGTTTTGTTTTGTTTTTAAACAAAACCAACACAAAGACATAACAAAAATTCATCCTAAATTCTCAGAGTTCAGATAGTGGTAAAGCTTCGTTCTCAGTTCATGTGCTAAGACTCCTGAGCAATATCCAGCTCAAGTGTTCTTTTGCTGTAAAGACTAACATTTGAGAGTTGATCTCTATGTATAGAAACATAGCGGAAATGGGAATATTTTTAGCAACCCATATTTTCTTCACTGATTGTCCTTTCAGACATGTAGAAGAACACGTTCATTTACATATGCCTTTTTCTTCTGTACCCAAAATACTTAGAGGGATTTCATAATAAATGTACTTCATAGGAACAATAGAGTGTCAATTCATCTAGTTCTTTGGAACTTGCTCTTCTCACTTGCCCTCATGTACAAAGAAAGGATGGCCCAGGAGTTAACTCATTAGCAAGCTGCTTTGGAGATGGATTTTAGTGCTCTGAGGTGTAGATTTCCTTTCAAACTTGGACAGATCTGTCAGATAAGGAGAATACTACTCCATCTAACCAGGACATTTTGAGGGTAAATATATTAGTTCATCCTCAGATAATGCGGAAAATGCCCAAAGTAAATGAGGGAATTTTGTTATATTCTATGAAAAATAGATACTATTATGATACAGCAGATCTTGGAGTCAGTGGTGAAAATGTAAAGAATGATATTTACTCAGATTATTTAAACATTCTCTTTTAAGTTGTCTGCTTTTTGTAGGACAGCGTTTGTACTTTGACAACTTAGAATTCTTTGGCTGTGCTGAAGAAATATGAGATATTTAAGGAAGTATTTGAACAATTAGTGATCTCTCTGTATTAAATTAAATCAACTGATTTCCTTAAGAGCAACTGTAGTAATAGCAGGCAGCATGAACGTTATAACTCAATTATATTGTTTAGTAAAAAGTGTTTTAATTGAGTCTGCAAAGACAAGTTGTTTATTACTCATTTCTATCACTCTAGCCCCAGTTTATGAAGGAGGATGGTAGGTGTGGATGATCAGGTAGACTTTAGTTTGAATCGAGTATGTCTTTTGGAGGAACTAAGTGTTCTGTTTCTGTCTCATTGCTGATGAAGCATATTGTATTAAGTTTGCCATCTGGGAGACTTCCCAATGAAGTGTTCTTCATTTCACAGCACTGTAGACAAAACTTTGTTTGGTCAGAAATAACAGCTGAAGCAATTAATATCTATGGTTCTTTGTTTTTCTTGTAGGGTCAATGATTGCATCTTGCGAGTGAATGAGGTCGACGTGTCAGAAGTCTCACACAGCAAAGCCGTGGAGGCCCTAAAAGAGGCTGGCTCCATAGTACGATTGTATGTTCGTCGAAGGAGACCTATTCTGGAGACCGTCGTAGAGATCAAGTTGTTCAAAGGACCTAAAGGTAAACATGAAAATGAAAAGACATCCATTTTAAGCTTGATGCTTAACCTTTCTTGTAGCTTCGAATGGCATCTGACTTTGTTGATGTGTTAAGTGGTTGATCTGTCAAATACTAAAATGCAGTTAATTTAGCCTGGTAGAACTTCATGGTTGCACATCTCTTCCTGAAATATAAAGGAATTCAAGGAGTTGTGGTTTGTTTCATTTGATATTTACTGTAGAAATGACTTGGTACCTCCTCAAGAAATGCAAGATGCAGAGATATTATTCTTTACATTGGCAGCACATACACTTCCTCTGAAGTTCCTCTACTGAGACCTTTGACTTTCATTAAGGTGCTGTTGAATACAGAGTTTCTGAATTCTTCCTTTTTTCAGAAGGCTTTATGATTATCCAATTTATCCTTTCTACTTTCATGTTGATGGTTTCTTCTGCAGTTATCTTTGGAACAAGAAGACAAGAATACTAACTTACCCAGATACGTTGGAGAATTTTATTTTATCCTTCAACAAAATTACATGGAAGTCTAGCATGAAACCTTCACTAGTCTAAATCAGCTTTATTGCTTCCAGCAGAACCTTCTGGTTACAGAAAAAAACCCAAATTCCTTTCTAGAAGCATTAGTGAAAATTGTGAATATTATGTTTTCACCTTTCCTTTTGCAAAAAGTTTTTATTTGCAGAAGTGTTATTTTTTAAAAAGTTTCATTTTCTTGGTTTTTTCTGCCTGAAATTTCCCTCTGGCTACTGTATTTCTCTTCATAGCTAATTTCTGGGCAAAGAAAATGTGTATTTTCACAGTACGTGCAAATAGAATCAACAGCAGTAGATTTTTGGATCCAAAATAATTATTTCATAAGCAAGTCTTTAATTAATGGTATATACGTGACATGAAGAAATTTGCACGTCTCAATATATGCCATGCACATGAGATTATTCTACCTGTTTTATCTACAGTGAATAACCTGTAGCTTTTTCAGTGGTTTCCTTAGGTCTCATCTCATGTGAATATTAGAGTATGCTTCTACATAGTTTTTTTATACCAGTAATAGAGTGTATTTGTTTCTAATACACGTGGAATTGTTGAGATTATCCATTTATAGTAAGCAAAGATAGTTGCACCATTTTCAATATTGCACTGTACCTGTTCTATGTATATGATGGCTGTTCGACACAGCAGTGTATTCATCATCCTCTACTCTTGGTGAACATTAAGATATATTTAAACATGCATCTGAGGGTAAACCCTCAAAAGTCTGGGTTCCTGTGATCAATTACAATGCTGAAATGACTTTCTAATAGAAAAGCATCTCTAATGATGTTTTGTATGTGTATGAACTCAGGGTAGTAGTGCAGGCAGCAGTGTTTTAAAGCTTTGGAGTTAAACTAAGTGTGTGATATGATAGTCATTTTGAGTAACCTAAGGCTAAAGAAACTAAAATTAACACATCCTTTCAGGTTGTGATGAAACAGTAAAAATCATTCACCATGACCAAATTTTTGCTGCATTTTGGAAACGGACAAGAGAGGCAATCATTATCTAATAACATTTTTGCATCATGTTTGTTTTGATTGTATACCTGAAACTATTTATTTTTACATTTATTTTCATAAAAGAGAGTGGATACCAAAAAAGTGCCTTTTATGACAAACTAAAGAAGCTTTGCTGCTTAGTGCTACAAACATAATTTCATAGCTATAGTCTTATGTGAAGTTTACTACAGATATGTGCTATAAATAGTGAATTTTATCGTTAAGCTGAATATCTTTTTAAAATTTTCACTTCAGTATTATAGAAATAAGTTAACTGCAAACTTGGATGAAAAAAACGTTGATGGGCTAGTTCTTTGCAAAAGATGTTTTTTTAATCTTTACAGTTTAGGCAGTAAGGAAGCATACCCTTGTATGCTTTCTATATTCCACAGATGAAAAAAGCAGAATGAAGAAAATAGGTTATAGATTGATCGATTGGAAATCTTATCAATACTAATTACAATATCTGTACCAGTTTGCCTTTGAATTTTTCAAAATCTTACATGAAAAATAAACTTATTTGTTGAGAGGTATCAAACTCATGGCAGAAATTGAGAATAAAATCTGTGAATTTTGGCTGTAAATTTCAGTACTAGTCACTGGTGTGATGCTTATCTACTTATATTTCAGGTGATTTATCTGTGAACTGCTCTTTCACACCATTACTATACAGTGCAAGAACAACTTAGTATTCATATACACAGTGTTTCTTACCTAGAGTGAAATTGGGATGTTTTGGTGTCTGAAGTAGGACCTGAAAATCAGTGTGGTAGTTCCCACACCATTCCTTCCTTCCTACACACAAAGTGAATAAAGAAAATGAATCTGGTTTTTAGACAAGAAGGCTGTTCCATACTAAACTTGGAGTAGCAGATATCTTTTCGGTTGCTTCTTTTGCTGACTGTCAGTATATAAGTCAGTATATACTGAGTTCATTCCTCACTGTGTTGAGAATTTACCACATGAAAGCAAGTCTTGGCTTCCATAATATCCTGTAAACTCAGAGATCACTAGCTTGCCTGTGTATGTGTAGTAGATCATATCTTTCAGCACCTGAAGGTGATAAAGAAGGAAATTTGCAAAGCTTTTATTATAAATATTCTTTTAATTTCATCTGAGGTATTCAGGACGAGGGCTTTTACAAGCTATGAGTCCATAGAGGTTAGATTTTTTTGAAATGGATGTTAATTTTTCTATCTAGCAACCACCTTATAAAAGACACAGGTTAATTTTGAAAATCTATTTTGATCATAAGAAGTTAAATATGCATTGTGTAGCAATGAATGGCTTTAGGCATGTGGCAGGGGAAAGGTCATGGTAGTATGCTGCCAAGCGGTCCCTTTTGAATGCAGATCCCCGTGCAGTTGTTCCTGCTGCTTTACAGAAAAGCTGTCCTAGCATCGTACGTGCTAGAAGGCCATGTAAACTCTTTAACTTGACGTTTTGGGAAAAGAGGTAAACAAAGACACAAATTAGTTGCATAATAGAAAACCAAGGTTTCAAGCAGTACTGCAGCTGTGTAGATATTTAAAGCTGTGCGTTCATCAGTTTGCCACACCTGATTGATAATATTTGCTGATGTCTATAGTCTGTGTCTTGAAGGTAATTGCCAACTGTGATCACTGCAGGGTCTTCCTTTCTTTCACATGCTCAGGAGATTGTCTTTCGTATGCCTCTTGTCAGATACACAATATTAGTGATTCGCTGTTTGGCTTCGCATAGCATTTAGTAGTAAACAGTAGGTGTTTTATTTCAGTCACTGCAGGTTTTAGCAACCAGTGTCTTTGCAGCAGCTGAGGGCTGTAACAGAGGAAGGATATACAGTGGGGCTTTCTTATTGAAAATCAATAGGATTTAGACACTACTGAAAATGCTCTCCTTAAGTAATATCGAAACAACAAGACTAACAGTAATGAAAATAGATTGCGTACACTGCAGTATTTGTTCCTGGGGAGCAAACATGCAGACATTCAAAACAAAGCAATTTAATGGTGGTATTTGGCTTTGTAATTAATATAATTTGTGTATTAGCTTCTTATAAGACCCTGCAAAGAACCGTGTATGAGCAGTGAATTACAAACTTCAGTCACTATTCAGATTACAGTGTTCAAACCCATTCAATTGCATTTGACAGGATTTTAAACCAAAGGAATTCCACTGGCCTCTGGGATTTTCATGCTGTCCTGTCATACTGCAAATCTACTTTTTACTAAAACCAAAAGTATTAAGTAGTATGCATGATGTAAGATAAGTTACAGAAATTGATCTTGATTTCTTTACATTTCATTTTTTAAAGAATCAGCCAGAAAAATGGATATGTATCACTGTAGAAAATTTCTGGCAGTCAGAAACATTTAAACACAGAGGTTGTGTAATATTTTACCTACCAACACCTAACTGATAATTTAAGTTCTTATATCATCTACCAGATATTAAAAAAAAGACAGAAATTAATGATTCCAGTAACTACAGCAGTGTTGGAACACATAATAAACTTCTGACCTCAATTCTATGGAAAATGTGATATCTTAAAAGACAGCACAGCTGCAGAAATGTAAGTTTAGGGTATGTGAAGCAGAACAGCTGAGTACTAGGAAACTTGAGAAACAGCAGACTTAAAAACACCCAAAAAAGGAACAATATAAAGGATAGCTGATTCTGCAGTCTGGATATTCTGGTGGCTTGAGTATAAAGTCATAGAGAAACAAGATTAATTTCCCACACCCTTCATGATAATTTGATAGTAATTATCATTACTGTGTTTGAACTGGGTTGGAATCTTGCAGGGATGGCTAGAGCTGCCCTTTTGTTCACTGTATTTTAGACAGAAAGGCTCTGGACAGATCAGCAGCTATGTCTCTCTTCTGTTGTCTGTAAGCATGCTTTTTTCTCATTCCTGGTAAATTCAGCCAGTGGTACATTCTCATCAGGTTTACCCCACCCAGTTTTGGGCATTTAACAAAAGATATTTGAGGACATTTATTCCTTTACACTTTCCTGCTCTCAGAATTAGGGCCGTATCAAGACTTTTCATTTAATCCATTTGGAGTGTTATTATGTTTCAGGGGTCTAAATCAGAAATTAATGCATCTGTTAAAAGCGCTGTTCAGACCAATTCTGTATCTCTCTCTGGATGGCTATCCCCCTTAATTTTCTTCTTAATCAACAAAGACTAAGCTACTAAACTGGGCATCTCAATAAAATACTCAAAAATAAGATGGAATGAATACAAAGGCCATAATATGCATTTATGTTTTGAATTATGTATATCCATCTAAATGTTAGATGAAGTCATTGGGCATAAGCAGTTCCAGAGTTTCCATTTCATTGTTTTCTGTGCTGGACTGAAGCGAGTATGCAGCACATGGTAGGCCTCCTTTTCATAAAACTATTTGTTTTATGCTTGATGACACTGAATAAAGTCACTGGTTGTAATGAAACTTTCTTACTATACTAAGAAAAGAATCAGTAAGTTTTAAATAGTATTTTTTCAACCCATTGATTAGTTATGGAAATTTCTTGAGAAGACGCAGAGATTTTCACCATCAATATAAGGTAGGATTTCACTGTAGAGTTACCTTGAATTGTTTCTGAAATTATTTCTACTCCATTACTGTCTATAGTTTCAGAGAAGTTCATACTTCTTTTTCATAGAAGTTGACATATTTTAGTTTGGATTGATGTTTTTATTGGAAAAATCTTGTGTTCTGTTGCATAGATAGCATCCCAGTTTGCAGTGACAACTGAAATAGTCAAAAAAGTACAGTAGAATTATGTGTATTTTAAAATGTCTGCTAAAAAAGTTGTTCAATTTAGAACAGCAGAATAGAAGGGGTTTTTAATTTTTAGAAGTGCTGCTCCCAGTAAGGAAGGGAGAAATTTTTTAACTTTTGTCTACTAAAGCAAAGCCAAAGGTTACCTCTTTATCTCAGGTAATAGCTACAGACAGCACTTAAAATGTGAGGGAGCTTTTGCAAATGAAGAACCCCAATTATTTCTTTCCCAATTTCAGAGAACACTGAGAGCTTTAAGATCTTACTGTTTGATAACTGATTGCAAGTGCTTGCTTCAGACTGATGATGATACTTTTTTTTATTAATGTGGCTATCACTTCTACTACCATACTGGCCTATTTTCTCTAGTTTAAGGGACACTAACTACTGCATAGCAAACTTTAGCATTTGGGAAGAGGGGGTTTTATGGCAAGTTAGGCAGATGTTTTGTTAATTTATGATCACTTGAAACCTTTAAAACATTTTTTATTTCATGCTAAGAAATGTTTTTATAGTTTCAAAGTGTTTTCAACAAGATTGTTTATTCACAGTTTGAACAGAACCTTAAACGTTTTCTTATGGTCTTTTAAGACTTTTAGTCTTATGATCTCATCAGCTGTGAATTTACTTCTATTTTTCAGTGTTCTCCTCCTGTGCTGTGAGCTTTGTTGTGCATCCTGATCTAAAACAGAGCAAAATGGGGCAACTTAAAAAAGAGATCTGTAAAAAAATGAGGAAGCAGGCAAACTTTCCCAAACCTAGATTTAATAAACTGTTTAGGTTCTCAACTCTAATTTAAGTGCTTTGCTTCATATTACTGTAACACACTATCACTTACTACAGGTATAAATAGAAAACCACCACAACTGAAACTAAAATAACATTTTTTGTGAGGTGTCTTTGCTTGAAGGGACTCGCATTTCATCCAGTTAGCAGGAAGTGCTCTGTCAAGCACTAATACATAATTTTCCAGTTTTAAGATAGTGATTCAAAACCATCATTTATAAGTTAACATCACTAAAAGGCATGAGTTCCCTGCAGGCTAGGATTGTCTAATGTAAGAATATGTGCGTATCTGCATAGTTTATCGCATGAAAATTGTATTCTCTTGAAACTCATAAAATTAGAAAGCTCTGTGATAATGCTATAAAAGCCTTTGCTGTTTTTTGAAAATATTTTGACATATTAGTGTTGCCAATGCCTGATGGAGAAAAAGTGGTAGGTTGTATCTGCACCTTCATATTTCACAGACTGAGGATCTCATTCTTTAATTAAAGTGATGATATCTGCATACAGCTGCTATTATTATACTCTGCTTTATGGCACAAATAAAATATTAAATGTGTTATCTGCCTTTGGTCACTACAGACTTGCCATCTCATTTGTTTAAATTACCACATAGGAAATATTTCTTAAAAACCATTCATTCTGTAGAGTGGTTCCTTCCATTCCTGAAGAAAAGTAGTGCTTATTTATTGTAATCTTACATAATAATAGTAATTATTGTTATTAGAGTGGCACTTTAGTTCTAGTATTTCAGGCTTTGGCTACCATCTTCTGGTCTTCAGTGGAGAAAGAAAGTAAATCTGTCATGTTTTTTGTTACAGTTTCAGTTAAATGGCAGGAGATGGTGGTATCAAGATGTTGTCATATCAGACCAAATTCAACTATCTTTGGACCTATGTAGTCAATCGATACAGTAATGATTTTTCAGATCAAAAAGGGTAATTTCAAATGGAATTCAAAAGCCATCCATCTGGTTGGTTGTCTCACCTAAAAATAGACCTATCCTGTGAGCTGCAGGGTATCACTTGTTTTAAGTCTTATACTTTCATGATAATTCTGACTTCCCTGTTTTGTGTTTCATTGTAATTTTCCATTAGCAGTAAAGGAATAAACAAAATTACTTGGAAGACTGTGCAGCAATTTTATATACATATATTTTATTTTTTTGTTTTGTTTTTCCCTCAAAACATTCATTTCTTAAGAACTCTCCAAGCAGTTCAAAGAACCCTGGGTTAATATGCAAAACGAACATCTAATCTCATAGTAGATTTTAAGGATCAGTTTCCAGGAATGATTCACAAAGAGTGAGTTTTCTACTGAAATGAACAGTACTTTCTGCAACTCCATCGTGCTAACTATTTCTGAAGTGGTGCAGTAGCAATTTCAAAGTGCAGTGCTGTATTTTAATAGCCAATTGAGATGGCTATAAAAATCCAGCACTGCGCATTAAGATCATTACTAAATTGCTTCAGCAATACTTACTGATGAGGCAGCTCCAGCAGAACACGATTCATCTTAATGAACTGTGTGGCTGCAATAGAGCAAAAGCAGCAGCACAGGGAAAGAAAGATACACAGGTAGGCTTGGGTGGCAAAAAGCTTAAGATTTTGTTTCAAGAAAAATAAGCTTTGGCTAGCTTCTTTTTGTCTTCAGTGGAGGAAAAAAAGTAAATCTGTCATCTTGTTTGTTACAACTGCAGTTAAATGGAAGATGGTGATATGAAATTGTTGTCATGTCAGACCAAATTCAACCATCTTTGGAGCTAAATAGACCATTGACATTTCAATTGACAAAATCTTCTGTGCTTGTCCTTTCTGAATTAGGTAGGAATTTTGTATTATTGTCCAGCTGCCTAGATGTATTCATCGGCTCTGACTAGAGACAGCAGGTGATACAGTGTACCAGTGTGACCTTGTTTTTTATCATTCTCTGTCATAAGATGCCAATCCTTTTTAGCTGTGGTCAAAGTTACTTCTGTGGCTTTTGCTGAGAATCAAGAGCAGTTAGCATGACTTACTAGATTCCCCCTGATACTGTTCTTGTCACCTTGGCAGGTTTAACTCTAACCTCTCACTGGAAATTTGCGGGGAGGAAGATGTTGCATTTCTTTTCTTTGTCCACTTCCTCTACCTATAGAGAGAAAGGGCTTTTAATTTCTGTGCTCAGCTGTTGGATAAGTAATGGATGCATCTACAGGTTTGGCTCATATGGCTTGCTTCTGGGTGAGAATAAAGCAGACCATTTCAAAAATTCTATGTTTGATTTATCCTGTCCTTGTGGAAATGGTTCAAAGGAAGTTGCTTACTAAATGGATTTTCCAGCTACATAATGATCTCTGGCGCACTGCTGAAAAGTTTCTTGCAACATCTTTTGTCTTGGGCTTGTATGGAAAACTGTGATGTCTGTGCTTTAGGATGCTATTTGACATTGCTGCCGTTTTCTCTATGTCATTTTTTAAAATCCCAAGACTTGTCTGCACCACTAAGTGCCTTTTTTTGTTGTTGTTTTGTCTATGATACACAAATTCCCAGTGAATCTTGGCCAACTTCTTCTCCAGTTCTCCTAACCAAATGTAGTGTAACTACAGTAAGTCTCATAATTTTGTCATTATAGCATACCTTTGTATGCCTTTTTTCAGTTAAATTATAAATTTCTGGGTCAGGGAATAGTTTCATCATTTCCCTCCCCATTCTACAGTGCTGTGTAAGAGTTAAAAGGGGAGTTACAGAAGATCCCTTTCATTATGTTTGCCATTGCTGTTTTCATCAGGCCAACAGAGGAGAGGGAGGAGATGCAGCAGACAGTGTAGCAGAGTTTTAATTGTCTCATCAGTATTTCCAGATACACAATAAATCAAAAAATGAGGAAGGAGAATGGCGTCATTTGCTAAACTACTGGGCTGAGTGTGGAAAGAACTCCTTCTGTAGACAGGAGCCCAATGTCTTGTTTCTGTTTTCCTAGTGGAGGAGTGAGAATTTTCTAGGGAGTGGCAGTTTTCTTGGCCTTTTTTCACTTGTTCCTTGTTTTAAATTCCTCAGGTAAGTTTTAGAGAATGATTATGCTTGATCTTTCACCACTTTAATAAATAAACAATTCTATGACAGCAATTGCTGTGAGCCTGTTGTGACATCCTGATGCAAGAGAAGATATATTAAGGCTTTAGCGTCCTCTGTGGAATACGTTCATTGACACGACATCTGTCACTTGCAGCTGAGTAGTCTGAAAACCTTTATACTTCCTTCTTTGCAGAGCTTCATCCTTTTTTGAATATAAAGCCAAATGTGCAAATGAAGCAAGTGAAATTACAGAGCAGTGATTTCATCCATTATTGTTCTGTTAATTATCTATGTAGCAAGTTCTGTCTTCTTGGTAGTTTTTTATATGTCCAGATCTTTCTCAAGAAATCTGCTGTCTGGAAGACAACACACATCAGCAAAATACTGCAGTGCCACGAAAAGCAGCTTTAAAAGAATAAATTGTATTTAATTAAACTTTTATAGCTTGGGGAGCTGTAGCTATTCATTTTTCTTGTGTTCTTGTCTCTTTTTTTTCCTGTAATCCTAAGCACAGGTAGACAGTATTTTAAGTCTTCTGAGAAAGGCACTGGAGATTCTGACTGTGGTGGAGTGACAAAGCTGGGTGAAGCTTTAAAGATTCAAGTGATATGGTAAATAGAATATCAGTCTGCAGCCTATTTAAAAAAAATAGTCTAGATTGTCAGTATTATCCTTTTGTTTCCGCTAGTTGAAAAAAAGGAAGGAGTGACATTAAAGCATCTCTGGACATCTGAAGGGAATAGCTGGCTTAGTCAGAAGCCAGACGCCAAAGTGATTAATTGCAAATAGTCATTCATCTGACTATTTCCAATTCTATATCCTAGTCCTTTCTGCAGGTCTGTCATCCCCATTTTTCTCTCAGTATTCTGAATTCTAGCTAAAATTGTAGTTATCCTTAATGAAAATGAAGAAATGCAACTTGGGTTCTTTTTAGGTAACAGCTAAAAGCAGTAACCAGATCTCAACACCTGGCAAAAAGAAATTTCCCTATAGTATTTTAGCTTTAACTCACCGTTTGTTATTTTAAACCATTTGTCCAACAGCTTTGAAAAGCTGCTCTTCCTTCATCAGTTAGGGGTTTTTTTGTATTGTTTCTTTAAGTATTAGATTAGTATTCCTAGAAATGGCAGCCTTTCTTTTGGAGTTTAGATGGAAGAAGATCCTTTGCCATTTACCATGAAACAAATGGTCTGTGCAGGTGACCATACTTTCCAATTGTGCCATCTTAAGATAGGAGACCAAGAAGTCCAGGCTCTGGGGCTCCAGTGCTTAAGCATTCTGGTACTGCATGTGTTACATCAGTGACACGTACAAAGGGCAGCTGATTTGGACACGTAGCAGAGGTTCCTATACTGCAGTCACAGTGAGATCAAGCTTCTTGCAGAAGCACGGTCTTGCTGTGCCAAAGACTTGTGCTCCCTGATTGTTAGGTGTTGGAAACTTGAGAAAAGCAAAACAGTGAGAAATCTGTAAAACACACATTTCCTTGACACAGGGTGCCCAGAGCAAGCACAGGACGGGATGGAGGTCCAGTGATTTGTGTTTGTCGCGGCACCAAGGAGGAATGCGAAGTGGGGTGTAGGCTGCGCAGTACCATTCTTTCACTCATTTCAAGGGCAGATTTAGCTCCTGCTCTACCCTTTTCTCTCAAGGGATGATTTTTGCAGTAGTCTGCCGGCCTTGTTCCTCATCCTCCCTTTTTTCTCACAAAAAACAGATGTACCCCTGGCACCAAAGAATGTAGTGTGTCGTTACTCAAAAGATAATGGCTTGACTACAGTCCCACCCACTCGCCCATACCTACTAAGATAAATAGTACCCCAAGTTTGTAGCTAACTTGGAGGGATGATAATCCGACACCAAATCGGAGGGACAGATCGACGGGTTTGTGCTCTAGCCCCCCCCAGAAGGGACGCCTTTTGTAAGATTTCCTCGGCTACGCCGAGTGTTTACCCGGGAACTGTGTGTATGTGGATGCAGTCCATTTTCTTTAGTGTAGTGCTATAGAGCCAACCTGCAGTTTGTGCATTTATTGTAGGCAATCTTAAAGAATCTGTAGATGTTGCATGAAAATAAACCGTACTATTCATGAATCTGACGGCTTCTCTTGAATGCAACCAGACTCACAGTGTATGGGCTGTTTGGGCTGGGTCAGACCTATAGTGACGGCCACTAATCCGCATTATTCGTGAATCTGACGGCTTCTTTTGAACGCCACCGGACCTACAGCATACGGGCTGTTTGTGTGTCTGGGTCAGACCTATAGTTACAGCCCCAGTTGGCATACCTATTAAGAGATAAGTCCAGCCACCCCTAGCCCCTCTAATCTCTGAGGATCGGCTAGAACGCAAGGGGATTTATCTCTTACCAAATTTATTCTCACCCTAAATGCAACACTGATACATAGGCAGCTGCTCTTCAACTCTTCTTGTTTCTAGTGAGCAGTAAAACCATGTGGTTTCTGAGAGTATCACTACTTCTTCTTTGCTTGCAGGGACTCATTTAAGATTTTTTCATTCAGAAATTCTGCTACTTAGGAGAATGGCAAGGTGGTATGTTTTTCTCAACATGAAGCATTTGGTGCACTTGGTAGATGAAAAAAATTCCTGTGACCTCTTCCAGGGTACATTGGTACATTTATATGAGAAAGGCAAGGAGACTTAATGCTTATGTCTTTAGTGTCTCATTTCTGAGACAAATGCAACTCTGAAAGCTTAAAAAAGCAAATTATATCTGTGGAGGGAGCCTCCTGTGAAACCAGAAACACTAGCTAATATATATAAAGTATTCCAAGAGCACAAAGCTCTGTGTTCATTACCTGGGATGTTGGCTTCTGAATTTTGAGTCGTGATTTATATGAACAAATAAGAAGCCTGCTTTTGGATTCTTTAGAAAGAATTTTGTCCAATCATTATCTTTGACAGGAAGAAACAGTTGCAAAGCAAGATCTTAGAGCTGAATTATATGTAAAAAAGGATATAATGACACAAAAAGTCTTTAGGATATGATAAAAGATATGTTGCATAAGCTAAAAGAACAATATCCTCCAGGCGTGCTTGACATTTTTGTTTTGGAAAGTGATATTTGCAAATAAGGACATAATAGACATTTTTTCCCTAAACTGGGTTCTGTTTTTTTTGTTTGTTTTGTTTCTTATGCAAAACAATGTGTAGGATGTCTTCTGAAGTTAATAGAAAGACATACTAGCCACTCCAACAAACAGAGACCTGAAATGAGGAAACAAAAAATTACAGCAAATAATTTAGTAAAGTTTTACAGTAGGCACATTTACATTTTATATACTGTAATTGAAAAATGAACTCCGCGTAAATGGTAGGCCAGGGGTAAATCTTACCTGTAATCTGTAGGTTGGATGTGTATCATTTCTACATTCTAATGATTATCAAATGCCATAGGCAAAATTTCTGAGAGATATTTTTAAATAATACTTTTAAATACTGTTATAGCAAATCACTATTTTCACTGCACAACTCTGTAGTACAGTGAAAATAATTGTAGTTTAGAGATGTACTGTGTAGTTACAGAGAGATGTTGAGGTGGTAGGTACTTCCGAGGCAAGATGTAAAAAGTGCCTGCCTTTTTGCTGGCATCAGTTTTCACAGAAAGGTCATCTGTGATAAGGTTGCAATCATGATTAAAACCAGTGACAGAGTGGACAAGACCTCAGCCTCAAATGAAGAAGGAAGAGGCATGGCAGCACTTAAAGAATTTAGATATTTTTACACTTGCAGGTCCTGATAGTCTTGATCCCAGACCACAGACACTTAGCTGATGAAATCTGAGTGCTGACAATGGTTGGTTTTGAACACCTGTGTGGAGAAGGTAACATGAAAAACCGGAAAGGGTAAGCAGAAAAGTCATCATCATTGAAGTGAACAAGAGGAGCCAAGGGACTATAAAGCCATCAGTTTGCTTTCAGAACCTCAGAAGAATACTGGAACAAGTAGCTAGTCTCTTTATAAGCACCTAGAAAAAGTTGAAGAGTAAAGATTACCAGAGGATGCCATACTCCTGTTTTGCAACTCTTTTTCACATTTTTCTCAGATTACACCATGTGCTGGGAGGGTTTAATGCTGAAAGTGGTCTGAAAAAAACAAAGGTGTCATTCAGCAGGGAGACCTGCAAGTTGCTTTCAGCAGAAATAATCAAATAATCTACTAAGTAGTACTTAACAGAAAACTGTAGGGAAAAGAATCCTGTAGAAGAGTATCTAGAACTTCATTAGCTGTAGCATCTTGTCTTTTACACATCATGCTGTGATGAAACTTTCAAATACTATATTGGGATTTATAAATTGAGGTATGGTTTATAGGACATACGAGCAATCCTTTCATCCTTCACAGGTAAAGCTTCGAGCTTTCCACTTCAAGAAGGATGTAGACCAGTTGGAGGGACTCCAGGGGAAAGCAGTAAAAATGATCAGAGATTTAGAAAGCCTATCCTACAAGGAAAGAATGAGTGATCTGAAGTCATTTATCTGAAATACCAAAGACTTAGAGGGGGGTTATGGGCCCCCGATAACAATCTTCTTGCCTTGCAGCACATCTTTGAAGAGTGAGTTTGCTCTGTGTGCCCCCTAGGGAGGGTGTGGAACAAAATTTAATAGACAAGTTATGATAAACAAGATTTGGACTGGATTTAGGACAAGTGAGGATTGTGATGTGATAGATTACCAGGCAAGACACCAGGTCTGCAGCATGGGAAATACCTGGGTGCGCCAGACAGCTATTTGTTAGCTGTGATGCAACTACAGTTGGTTCTGCCTCAGGTGGAGAAGACAGAGTAAATGATCTGTTGAGTTTCTTCCAGCCCCAAGATTCAGTGATCATAACAAAATTTTCTCATTTCACTGCAGTATGAAGACAAACAGTAGGCATGGGGCTATTTAAATCCTCCACCTGCAGAAATAAAGAGGGTGTCTTCCAGACAAAAAACACAAGCATTTCCTTTGCTTATCCTCAACAATAACTCGGTATTTTTGATTTCCCCCTTTTTTGCTTTAGTTATGGCTAGGAGGGATAAAACATTTTTGGAAAAGGAACTTGTCCACATGTGAAAGTATTAATGAATACTAGAACAGATAAACTGTAGTCTGCATTTGTTTATTCACATCCAGCTAGGATTTCTCTGACTTTTCAACTTTTCTGTTGCTCAAGCCAGGATCATGCTCCTTAGGAAAAATTTGGTCAGATGGGTGGCTGGTTCTTCATCAAAGGCTGTTGTCACAGGAAGAGAGAGTCAGTATTTGAAGACTGGTCAAGACTCCTTTGCTTTAGACTGCACTAAGGCTTTTAATGCTAAATCTCGACTTCACATACAACACGTTTGTCCAGCTCTAGTCAGAGCTGGGTTTCTTTACACCTAAAATTGGTCTTGTAGGCTTTGAGTTTTACACTTGTGGGTCTCACTGGGATGAATCTTTTAATCTGAATAGCTGCCTGAAATTTCCAAGGGGTGGCCCAGAAGTGGTCTGAGAATAAATCAATATGTTAGTACATTAATTCTTTCCCCCAGGGTTTCATTTTTCATTAGGAATGCTGTGTACATTGTTCCCAGAGACTGAGACCTACATCCTACCTCTGGTGTTGCAGGGAAGTTCAGGGATTGTTATTAATTTAAATAGCTGATGGAAAGGCCATGTTAATACCCCTCCTAGATAGAACCCCTCAAGGGACTAATAGGGTCATGAAGAGTTCTGATGAAAAATAACAGGGAAACTCTTACTCAGAGAAAATCTGTAGTGTAACTCAGGCTGAAACAGCCATATTTGGGTGTTATACTCTGTCTCAACACTGCTAAGCACAAGCTCTTAAAAAATCTTTCATGGTCTGGGACCAGTTTGAAAAAATCTGTATTTCTGAATATAGATTTCAAATATGGGTTCACATTAGCTTCTTAGTTATATATACTAGAGTACAATTCCCTTTGCAAATATTTAGCATAATTTCTGAGAAGTCATAGACTCATAGAATAGTTTGGGTTGGAAGGGACCTTTAAAGTCCATGTAGTCCAACTCCCCGCAATGAGCAGGAACATCTTCAACCAGATCAGGTTGCTCAGAGCCCCGTCCAACCTGACCATGAATGTTTCCAGGGATGAGGCATTTACCACCTTTCTGGGCAACCTGTTCCAATGTCTCACCACCCTCATCGTAAAAAATTTCTTCCTCCTATCTAGCCTAAATCTCCTCTTTTTTAGTTTAAAACCATTACCCCTTGTCTTATCACTACAGGCCCTACTAAAAAATCTGTCCTCTTCTTTCTTATAAAGTCACAGGTGTCTGATTTTACTCATTTTACTCTGTGAGAGTATAGGGTGCTTCTCACTGGCAAATAAAATATTTTTGTTTCTTAGAGTATTGCAAGAAAGCATCACCAGTAAACTGAACTAGGGGACCAAAGTACAGTTTCAGGGAGACAAAAAGAGTAAAAGCAAAGTGCAGTGACTCATGAATCCATTTTCATTGTCTTCACCTTATTACTACAGTTCAGTAAGCACCATCTCTTTTCTTTCTCTGTATCATTTATATACTTGTAAACTTCTAACATCAAGGCTCTGTAAATCGCCTTACATAAAAAACCAAAATTACTTGTAAATTTTTGTCTTGATTTCTCTCTGTATTTTTTAAAAAGGAAGTAACTGACTGGATGACAGTTTATTTGTGGGTTGATTGCAAATAGATAAGAGGCTACAAGATGAACTTTGATTTCATTTTGTATTTTCAAGCTTCAACATAATTGGCAGAGAGCTTTTCAAGAAAGTATTTCTGTTCAGCTTTGCAACAGGAATAAGAAGATAAATGCTAAATTCCCCTCATCAGATGGAGGATGAACAAAAGAAACTGATGAGTCTCTCCCTGACATTCATGGTTGTTAAACAGATCCCAAACTGACAGACTTCTCCTTCTGTCTCCATTTTATTGGTAACAAATTATTAAATATTTGTCTAGAAGAGCTATCCGACTTAGAAAGCAGTGACCCAGCTGTACTCAGTTAAATATACATCACCTAATGTTATACAAAGCAAATGGCATTTGTTCATGAATTAGAATAGTTACCTCCTGTGTCAAGTCTGTAGGTTTCAAGAATGAATCTTGATCGGAAATAATGGTGGGGAAAGCAGAGCTTTACATAGTACCATGACTTAAAAAATTTAACATCTCATCAAAAAGTAATAACTACTTTAAAACAGATCTTGGTGTGCACATTTACATGAACAAATGCTTTTCATTTACGTTATTAAGAGGTGAAATAACTTGTGCTGCTCTCAGTAATTACAGTAATTTGTGCAGAAAATTACGTAGGAACTATTTGTTAATGACAGACAAACTGTGATCGGCTGTCAGCGTAAGTTTGGTTCCTATGCCTGAAACAACTGGTGTACTTTGTGCATGGAAAGTGAACCATATTTTGGCATTTGAACCCAAGTTAATATATAATGTAAAAACAATAGCAGATTCTTTGAAACTTCTCAGTGCAGTCATTCCAGATTTCTGTAACTGCCTGCTTGTCTCTCAGCACTGCAGAGGAGCCACGGCATGTTATTTTTGTTTCTTTGTCCAAAAGTTATGTGTCTGAATTTATGTGGCATCAGGAATTAAATAGGGTCAGGTGAAATTTAAGAGCATGAGCAATGGGTGAAAATGGAAAAAAAAACCTTCAAGATTTTGTCTGAATTCTCTGGTGAAGAGAGGAGACAGTCAGGGAAAGGGGACTTCTCTTGGGTTTACACCAGGGAGATCAAGCTCTATCATGTTGATCCCATTTCCAGATACTTCACCTCCAAATGAAAACATTAGAGACCTGATTGATTATTGGTAATATATATTAAGGGAAAATGGCATTTTTAACAGGAGATGTAGTTAAATAAATACAGCTATAAAAGCATATTTATGGTAATGAGGCTAATTTCCTTAAACGCTTGTGTTAGGAAAAAAAATGGGACCGTAGAGATAATTTGGTTTCCCACTGCGTTCAACCCATATGCACAGCCACTCTCTGAATTAAACAGTCTCACAAAGCAGCCAAAAGTGGTTAAATCCAACGTTTGCAAGTCCAGCGCTTCTCTTTAAAGGGTGAGTTAAAGGTTTGCTATTTGATTCTTTAACCAGGTGTGGTGGGTTTGGCCCTGGCTGGACACCAGGTGCCCACAAAAGCTGCTCTCTGTCCCCTCCTCAGCTGAACAGAGAGAAAATGTAGTGAAAGGTTCATGGGTCAAGATAAGGACAGGGAGAGATCACTCACCATTTGCTGTCACGGGCAAAACAGACTCAACCCAGGAAAAGTCATTTATTGCCAATCAAATCAAAGTAGGGTAATGAGAAATAAATCTTAAAACACCTTCCCCTGACCCCTCCCTTCTTCCTGCACTCAACTTTACTCCCAATTTCTCTACCTCCTCCCTGCCAGCAGTGCAGGTGGATGGGGAATGGGGATTGCAGTCAGTTCATCACACGTTGTCTCTGCCGCTCCTTCCTCCTCAGGGGGAGGACTAGTCACACTCTTCCCATTCTCCAGCGTGGGTCCCTCCCACGGAGTGCAGTCCTTCAGGAACAGACTGTTCCAGCGTGGGTCCCCCACGGGGTCACAAGTCCTGTCAGCAAATCTGCTCCAGCGTGGGCTCCTCTCTCCACGGGGCCACAGGTCCTGCCAGGAGCCTGCTCCAGCGTGGGCTTCCCATGGGGTCACAGCCTCCTTCGGGCATCCCCCTGCTCTGATGTGGGGTCCTCCCCAGGCTGCAGGTGGGTCTCTGCTCCACCATGGACCTCCATGGGTGCAGGGCACAGCCGCCTCACCATGGGCTGCACCACGGGCTGCAGGGGAATCTCTGCTCTGGCTCTCCTGGAGCACCTCCTGCCCCTCCTTCTTCACTGATCTGGGTGGCTGCAGAGTTGTTGCTCTCACATATTCTCACTCCTCTCTCTGGCTGCTGTTGTGCAGGTCTTTGTTCCCCCTTCTTAAATACGTTATCCCAGAGGTGCTACCATGGTCACTGATGGGCTCGGCCTTGGCCAGTGGCGGGTCTGTCTTGGAGCCGGCTGCATTGGCTCTGTCAGACATGGGGGAAGCTTCTAGCAGCTTCTCACAGGAGCAACCCCTGTAGCCCTCACCACTACCAAAACCTTGCCACACAAACCCAATATACAAGGAAAGGTTCATAGTACCAGTGTATCTGCCAGAGCAAAAATTGGAGAAATATTGAGTAAGAATTATTATTACACTGTTTTCTTCCATTATAGCAATATCAGATTTGTCTTAGCTCTCAGGAGCATTACAAACCTATGATTGCTAATTTCTCTTTCTCTCTTTTAAGCCTAGGAGAGCAGTTTTATTGTTGCCTTTCCTTCCAGTAGTAGTCATCCTCTAAAGTCTTATTTTTACTGAATTTTTTTCAGGTGCATTGCTAGCCTGCGTAGCCATTTCTGTCCTACTAACTTCAGCTACTTGCTCCACATCTTTCCTTCTTGCCGCATCCCCCAAGTTGAGTTTGCTGAGCAGCAGTGACAACATTGCACTGCCTTCCATAGGAGTCACAACTCTATAACAAAGTGCCTTGTATGAAACTGTGCTGCCAGCAAAAGGGACACGTGAACCTGACACTGTCCTCAGCTGCCGGCTCTTACTAATGCCATCTCTGTAGATGCTGGTGAATATGCACCTGGTCTGTGATTCAGAGTAATTTGTTTTGGTTTTCATGCCATTTTCAGCTTGCCAATCCATTTGGCTAGAATATCTTCATGGTAATACAAGGCAGGCAGTGAGAAAGTGTGGCCAAAGGCAGGGAGGACAGCAGAGTTATCTCTTTTGGCAGTAGTGAGGCTTTAGATCAGCACATGACTATTAAAAATGCACCCTGCAACCCCCCACCTGACTTTTTGCTGCTAATTAGGACAACTGGCTGCTTAGAATCATGGAATCATGGAATGGTCTGGGTTGGAAGGGACCTTCAAGATCATGTAGTTCCAACCCCCCTGCAGTGGGCACGGCCACCTTCCACTAATCAGGTTGCCCAAAGCCCCGTCCCACCTGGCCTTGAACACTTCCACGGATGTCGTCTTCATCTGTAGTCATGCATAGTCCAGTTGATTTTTGCCCAAATGAATGAAAGAGCAGGTGTGGGGATGTGATTAAAAAAAAAAAAAAACACCAACCTCAAAACCTCTTGCTAAGAAAAATGCTGCTAATGCAGAAGAAAATAGAATGGAAAAAAAAAAGGCTAGTCTTTAACAGTCCATTCATACCACATTCAGACATACAGTCACTTATGCTGTGTTTAACATTATTCCCTGCAAGGTGTAAATGATTCCAGCACAGAGGCAGCCAGCCAGATGATGTCTACAGTAATCAAAAATTCTGATATTTAGTGACTCTGGATCTGAGGACTACTTTTCCTTGTGGGTGCACCAAAAATATGCAAAAAATTCCTACGTGAACAGGAAGTCGTCGTGCATGCACAGCTTCAGTTGCAGGCGTATGCAAACCTGGCGTGGAAATGTGAGAAAACACATTTCAAAAAATCAAATTGTAAGCAGTTAATCCTGTTCCCTTACATCACTAATCTTCACTTTTTTGAAAATATAATTTGGCTGTTTTTATCATGAAATGTTTAGACTTGGAGTATCATGCGGCTTCCCCTAAAAGAGCTGAACTGCTTACTATAATTCTTAGAGTGTCAGTATATGTCAAAAATGAAATTATTTTCTCTTTCTGGCACTTATGCTAGTAAAATTGTGACTGTGATTTAATATGATTTTCAGTGAACTTGAACCCTCATTAATGCTTTAAAAATCAGCTTATTGTAAATCATTAGGAATACTGCCTTTTCAAGACAAATTTTAAAGCATTGTTGAGAATTCCTGTTCTGCAATCAGGCCACTGCTCATTGTCTCTGCTTTCTGGGAAATTTATTCTTAATTAATTTGAATAAATTTAAAAATATAGAATAAACAGAACTTCTAATGAGGCTTTAAGTGTATTTTCCTAGCTTGCTGCTTCCTTTCTTTTCAGCTACATCTGAAGGGAATGTATCTTTAGGGATAAATATATGCAGGCAGAAAATTCATAATGCGAGAAACATTTAACTGCAAAACTGAATAAAAAAGAAGGGATTGTTTTCCTTTGCATGTTAAAGAATGTTTTACAAATTTCTACAAATAGCAGTGTAATTTAACAAGATGTGTTTTCAAGGCTTTATTAAAGGTTACAGAAAGATTAGCTTTACTGTTATAATATAAAACCAATGCTTTATCTACTGTACCAACAGCATGGTTGTTTTAAAACATACTCTCACTGTCTTGCAGGTATGTTAACATTGGTGTCATAATCTCACTTTCCCATCCTCTCCTCTCTGACTGGAAATGTAAACATTTTTTTTAAGGCAAGGAGTGTAACTCTGTGTCCTGAGAACAGATTCCTTTCTTTCTTTCTTGTTGTAACCCAATAGATTTGACTGCAATGTTTGATTTTGATGCCCAAAAGAGTGAAAAAGCAGTTGGAAAAGAGCTGTAGTTGTTCAAATTTGCAGAGTAACTCAGCAAAAAAATCCCTGAAATACCCAGAAGACTTTTCCATATTCTGGACTCTTCTGCATTTCTGACTTTTGTGGGTCTCAGATGATGTTGATGAACCACTTGTGTCCAAAGAAAAGATGAAATGCACTGCATTCCCCTATCTCCAGCAGAAGAGCAAGCTCAGAGAAGGCAATGTCAGGCAGGGAGCTTTCCCTGCCCTGCACTTAGCTCTTTTGGAACAGGTGTAAGGAGCTGTAGGTAGCAGTGTGGCAGCCAAATTTTAAAATTACATATGCTTCCTAATGGTATGGATAGCAGTTTGTAAAATTTGAAATGGAGACTGCAAAGCTGCTTAGGTGTTCTCAATCGAGAGTACGGAAATCAGCCTGCCATCACTGCCTGCTGGATCACCAGCCAGCAGCTACTACCAAAGCTTTCTTCTGCTGAGTTTTAGCTGGCTGCCATTCTTCCAAGCCTAAATTTAGTCCTTCTGAGAGCTGTTTGGGGTAGGGTGAATGTACACATGCACCAGTATGTTGAAGACATTTTAATCTCTGTGAGATTATTATCTCTGTTCTCTCTTTCTCATCAAGCAAGCAGCGAGAACAGACCTCTGCAGATGCCTGCACTGGGCTGTGCAGCAAGACTGTGTTACTATAGTGGTTTAAGTTTCAATTTTTTATTTTTTTTAAATTAAGAGTAGTTAAAATTAGAACTCTTTTATTGGAATTTATTTTACAAATTTGAATTTGCAGTGGTTAAACTTTATGCAGATAAAGGCAGATGAAAGATGAAAAATTTTACTGTTTACTTTCTACTAAAAACTCTGACCAAAACCTGCCTCCATATGGAAAAGTTCTAAGTTCTCTCTTGCTGACATTATGGAAGGGTCCAGCCCCTCAGAGAGACATGTCAGTGTTGCTGTGCAATCAGTGCTCATTTGCAAGGAACGGATTTTCTTTGCCTGCTGTGTAATCACAACTGCCAAAGAGTATCTGGTCACAGCATCTCTCATGAGCATGCTGGGCATACTCTGTGGAAGTATTGTGTGTGCTCTCCAGTTTGCTCCTCAGCAGAGGCTGTACTGAAATATGGCATCTCTGTTGGTTCCATAGTATGGAAAGGTGATGCACTGGCAGCCAGAATGTAGAGATTAATGAAAATAATAACTATAAAAATGGCTGTGGGCAAGAACAAAGAAACTGTGTAACAACTGCTGGATAAATAGCTGAAGGCATGAGTATATAATGACACACAGTGTAAAGGGGACAATAATTTTCTCCTTGTGTAAGGTAGTTTCAGAGAATATTCTTCTTACCTGGTGACACTGTACATCATTTTTATTCTATCTGACAGGAATTGGGAAATAACTAAAACCACTAGATATTTCTGCAAAGAATTGTCAAAACAAGAAAGAAGATGTTGAAGTTTTTAACCCAAGGCCGTTAGAAAGAAACACTAGGTAACAATAAGCTCAGTTAGAGTTGTAGGGGCTTGGGCCTTTCTCCCAGTCGAGGCTATTATCAAATTGTTGGTTACAAAAAGAGCCCTCTGAAGTGATCTGGGAGCAGGGTCTGAACCAGAAATTAACAATGGTAATGAAAGTAGGCAGCTTTTAAGTCTGTTGTGAATATTACTTAAAGTTTTATGAATCATACTGTACTTTAAACTGGCTTTTTCATCCACAGAACAAAATGTAGTCAAATTTTATTCATGTAAGTCCTTCAGTATAAGCTGTCACATGAGTCAGGAATAGGAATTGTTTTAAGAACTCAAATAAATTGATACTTGAATCTACCCCTACAACATGAAGGAGATGAGATTAAAAAAGTGACATTTCCTATGTTTGGGATTAATAGTTTTTAGGAATTGATCTGTGGGATAAAAAATAGAGACAGAAAGACCTCTGCAGAGGAAGATAAGTCCCTCCTTGTAACATTGTATAATTCTTATGAAACATATTTTAATTTTTGTTTTGTAATGTATTTCGTTTTTGTGTGTACCAAATAATAAAGGAATCTGCTGTCAATAATGAACACTAATCATAAGTCACAGCAATAACAAGCGTATTAAACTTCCACAATTGGGGAGTGTTACTTTTAAATATGTGCTATATCTCTCCTTTGGGAAAACTAAAATTGGCATCTAGAGGCTTGAACAGAGGGGCAGGGGGAGATATTCCGTGCTGCTCCTCTGTTTATAGTTAACCTTGTTTCAGTTTGTTTATTCATATAGAACTAGATACAACTGTGGTACCTGTCAAAATAAGTCAATCAAATGATATCAGTCAAAGCATTTTATATTACCCATGTTCCTTTCCTCCCTCCACGTGGAATTTGATTAATTAGAAACCTGGATTGGACTTCATGGCTCCAAGTTTGACAATTTCATTGGTAGGTTCATCAGTATGATACTGTTCTGCCTTTCAGAGGAAAAAAGAGAGTATAAAAATATTGGGTCTGTAAGCTTAAATAATTTCAACAATAAAAAACCACTGAGCTGTATTTTTTGAAACTGAGTGTTGTAGAAGTGGCTGGTCTGTGGAAAGGCAGGAGCCACCCCAGTTTGGGTTCCTCATTCCGTTGTCCAGGTGCTCACAGGAGCATGGGCAATGTCTCACGTCCCACAGCACAGCCAGGCTCGCAGTGCCAGGGAAGGTCCTCAGTGGCACAAGTTGTTGCGTGCGTACTTTCTGGTTGTATTATCTTGTTTTGCTGCCTGAAACAGTTTCATAAAATCTGAGTTCATGCAGTGTTCTGGAGCAAATCAGTTTGTTTCACAGCTGTGAATGATTGTGGCAAAAAGCAGTGAGAGATCATACAGGAAGGTAGAGTTATAGTTATTCATGAAATCTCCAAATAAGTTACCCAGTTATGCTCATTCTCTCATATATTTCATTCACTCTTCATTTTACCCACAACCTCACAAGCCCCAGGATGCATGTGCTGGGGTGGTCTGACTCACTCGTGTGTGACACAAAGCACATGGAACATTGAACCCTTACCACGTCTCTTGGCATTTTTTTGATTGGCAAGCATGGACTAATTTTTAGACAGATGATTTATACCCTCTAGGAGTTCACTGTTGTTATGGGGTGGTCCTTTACACTGAATATTTCTTTCTTCAGTCTCTTGGGCAAGGGCGGCTGCTCATTGCCTGTTTTTCTTCATTTAGTAAACACACGTCTTTATCGCTATGCTCTGCTTTCCCGTTGGGTTTACAGGCACGAGAATGGCATATGTCACATGCTGTAATCTTGCTGCCAACATCCCGCTGTTATGGTACAGGGTCTTCTGCTGACAGGACACCTGTGCTGTGGTCTTAACAGCGTCCAGACATTCTGTCCAGGCTTGACAGAAACGACTCATTTTTAGTTTTATAGCTAGGAATGTTCTGTATGGTCAATACACATAATTTCTCTAACCTTCATTCTTTCTTCTAGTGCTTACATGCACATTTCCATTAATACTTAATTTGTTTCTAGCCTAATATTTCTGTTATGAGTCCTATATATTTTGTGGCTTCACCAAAATACTCTGTGTTCAACAGGACACTTTGTTGGCAGAAAGGCATACTGTGGCAAAGCCATGAACCCATGAATTAGGAATTATGCATTTTATGTCTCTGGAGCACGCTGTTTTAGTTAACTACCTGCAAATCACATACTTCTTAATTACATTTTAAGGTTATGACTTAAATGCTACTTTTTTTGGCTTCTCCATTATTTGGAGGTTCCCAGCTAGGACTGTGAAACTCATGTTGGATTTAGCCTCTAAAATCTTCATTCTGTTTGCTGGCTTAAAATAAACTTGGTTCTCTGTATAGGATAGTAGCAAAATGCAACATGCCATTTGGGTTGTGAGTGAGAGTTTCATTTAACTTCACTTCTTGTTAGAAAGCTGACATTATCTAGCTTCAGTTGATCTTTTAGGCTCCCACTTTGGTTACTGGCAAGTGATATGCCCACAGTGTGATTCATCCCCTGTGTCTTAAACAGTGATTTGATTATTATCACAGAGGCACCTGATACTGGACTAATCATAGGGGGAGCCTCCATGCCTACTTTTTACCAGAAATTAGTTAGAACATATGTTTTTGCGGATACAGTGATGAATTTAAAACATGTATCTAGTGCAGCAAATACTGCAGAATAGATGTAAATAGTCACTGGTTACCTTTTTCTGAAATAGCTATGGCTGAGACTTGGGAGGCTTTTAAATGTTTTTGACTGCAACTTTTTTTTTTTTTTTTAATGGCTTCGTTACCCTTTCAAATATTTTCATGTTTTGTTTACTGATAATCCAGGGAAAACATATGAATAATATCTTTGATTATTGTTATTATCAGCACTTTTTGTGCAGTTCCCAGTTTTGATGGAATATCTCTTTCCTCTGTCCCTTTTCCTCTTTGTGATAACAGTAATGTTTCCTGTCTTATTCCACTATTACACATGTTACTAACTACAGGACCAGTGATCGGCATTTGTAGAACCCAAAGGCAGATGAATTTTACAAACACCTATTCAGTGGAAATGGAAGGAAATAGAGGTTGATTAATCTTCCCTGGTTTACGCATTGTCCCAATGTTGTATGTGCCTGTTCTCTTCAGTGGTTTTCAATGAAGCTGAGTTTGACCTGGATGTACACCAGTATCAAATCCAGTTCTCTTTCCTTTTTCCTCTTGGACTAGTCTTCTTTTCTTCATAGAGCCATAGAATGGTTTGGATTGGAAGGGACCTTTAAAGATCATCTAGTCCAACCCTGTCTTTCACTAGACCAGGTTGCTCAAAGCCCCGTCCAACCTGACCTTGAACACTTCCAGGGGTGGGACATCCACAACTTCTCTGGGAAACCTGGTCCGTGTCTCACCACCCTCATCATAAAAAATGTATTCCTTACTGCCATTCTAAATCTATCCTCCATCTGATTCCCATTGTGGGGCAGTTGGGTGCTCTGTCCAAGCTGAGGTGGTGCTGTGAGGCAGATTGCTCATTAGCAAAATAGGAAGTGAAAGGGAGAGTATTCCTCAAAGTGACTCCTGATCTTCTGTGTTTTAATGGCAATGTTCTCCTAACCACAGGAGTCAGTAAGAAAAAGGTTCTGCAATTAAATATACTAATTTTTTTTAATTCAATGGTTCAATGAAAAAGATCAAGTTTAGAAAACATATCTTCCTCCTTGTGTTCCCAAATGTTTGAATAATTCTCTGTGTTTAAAATAGGATAAGAATCTGATATGAGACTAACCTGATGTAGCTAGTGACAAGAGGGATCCACACCAAGGATGCACAAACCTTTCTGAGGTCTTAAAACAAAACAGAAACCTTCAGGCTTAATGGAAATGAGACTCTAACTCAGGTTGTGAACTTTTATAGCACTGATCTACCCACACACCTCTTCCCACATCCAGCCCCCAGCCTTTCAGAAACCAAGAGTGTGATTCATCTCATCTCTTTCAGATGTCTCTTTGAGATGAGATGAATCATGCTTTAAAAGCCCTTAATGAATTTTCATTGATTATAAAGGTAGCATAAATGATTAGCATAGTTGTCTGATGTCATTTGGCCATGTGAATCCTACCCAAAAGTTTTATCGTAGTATACTTTCCTAGTGCCCTAGCAATTAGCAAAAGTCATTTAAGTAAAATTAAGTGGGCCATTGTTCCATTCCCCATTCTTCTCAAAAAGAAATCTTTTAAAGAAGGCAAGTGTGATTAGGCAATGAAACTAAATCATTATCAATAAGAAACACAGAGAAAATCTGTCTCTTCCTCAGTTGTCTCTCCTACCCACTCTCATCATCATTCTGGAATACTCTCAGATCTTCACTTTACTGGTAGAAGCATATGCAGATGTTTTTTGGTGTCAAAAGGATTATAGTTATGTCACCAAGGATTATTCAATCATTATTCCTTGTCCACAAACAATGTTTTAAAGAAAATTTCCATTCTTGATGTTTCCTTGGAATATCTTTTTGCTTCTTTGTTAGTAGTCCCAGGGTGATGAACAAATTCTTCCATGCTGGAGAGATCATGATCTTTTTATTCTTGTAGTTGTCCTGGCTGTAGCACATAAATAGTAACAGTGATCACTAGCTTTAGCTGGAAATTCAATAAAGCTTTATTTTAATTACCCCATATTTCTGAATTAGCTTCATGTGTATTGTTAATAGTCATCTTAATTAATTAAGTAGTGTTTCAATTTGAGATATAAATTTGGAGGTTTCTTTTTGTAATTTACTGTTTTGGCACTATTCAATAAGTAGTCCATTATGTTATCTGACCTCACATATTTTTTAAGGTAAAATAATGGTCAAATGAAAATAACGTGAGGAAAAAAAATCAAAAAGATCTAATTAACTCAGAAGAGGTTATCTTTGTACTCATACAACTGCTAAAAAGCCTGTGTGTATTAAATATACCCTCCCTTAAGTTTTATTGCTCAAGCAGTCAGGCTGGTGAATTTGCGATAAAATGCCAACTTTCAGGCAACTCATTTTTTACTCCTGCATTTTACTGCTCAGGCTGCAGCTATTACTAGCATGTTTGTTTTAAGAATGACTGAACAGCATGGATTTCGTAGATAAAACTAGTGATTATTCTCTAAATAGATACAACTATTTTTTCTGTACAGGTAAAAGAGAAATGGCTGGTTGAAGCAATAATCTAAGCAGGTTATTGTCAGTAACAGCTTATTTGTTCAGCTGGAAGTTCCCATTAGCTATATGATCTATGAAAAATTAACTGTACGAAGTAGATTTTTAAGGAAATAAAGAACAGTAGTTTCTGTCTTTTCTCTGACTGAGAGATAAAAATGTTAATTATAAATGAAAGCAATGATTTTCCTGTTTATGCAATGTGTCAGAAGATCGGAAAAGTAGGAAAAGTGTAAAACTGTCTTTTTTTTTTCTTCCCCCAACATCTATTTATTTTGCCTTCCTTTTGCTGAATCATATTGGCTGGTATTATTGACATTGTTCCAAAGTTTGGCTCTTTGGGTGTTTATCTAGGAATTTCACTGATCAGTGAACAGAAGTTACATTTGTACAAAGGACTATTGCTTTCTTATTTTATGTATCCATAGCCAAAGATATTTGTGTCCTAGAAAAATATGTGAAATGCAAATATCCACACCATTTATCTTTCACTTTCACAGACCCTTCACTGTGGTACTACAGAAATTTGCAAAATCTGCATCACACCTCTCCCAAGTATTTTTCAAATTGTGTGGACAATCAGAATACCTTTAATTTTGTTCTGATAGATGGTGATGTATTTTATACCAATATTTTAAAAAAATAAACTCCAAGCTTCAGAGTTTTATTATTAGTCATGTCAAGTTGTGCCATAAATTCTTGATGTAGGCTGCACTGTGGCCCCTGGCGAGGACAAGCTATGGGTATAGAATCATCACTGGTTTGATTATTTTTGTCTCTACCTTCCTACAATTGTACCTGACAAAGAATTTCCTTAATTTATTTCAGTCCCTGACCTTCCATCCCACAAATATCTCTTATGTTATTTGTATTTCTGTGAAAAATACTGTAATTGGACAGTAGATTAAATACATGCAACTCTTGCACTGCTCTTTAACGTTATATATTGTATTGCTGATGTTTTGTTTTCCTTATCTCCTTCAGGTCTGGGATTCAGTATTGCAGGAGGGGTTGGAAACCAACACATCCCTGGGGACAACAGCATTTATGTCACCAAGATTATTGATGGAGGAGCTGCGCAAAAAGATGGGAGGTTGCAGGTTGGAGATAGACTTCTTATGGTAAGTATGAGAAATTTAAATCGCATGTTACTTGGCTGAAAATTATTTCATATAAGGACTTTCATTCACCATACATGTTACTGGAGGTAACCATTACAACTTCTATAATAATTATGAGTTATATTTCTGTCATCTTCATTTTTTCCCAGTCTTTATATATATTTCTGAGGCTGCAGTTAAAAAAGCATTACTCTGGAAAACCAACATTTTATGAAGAGAAGGCAGTGGGCTCTATTGCTTTGACAAACGTTTTACTGAGAAGAGAGTAAACATATTATGCACATCAGCAACAAGTCAAAATGCACCAGGAGACTTTAAAAGGTTTTAGACAAACTGTTCATTATGGCAGTACTGATTCTACTGATCATTTTAAGAAAATTGAAAGGTGAAAATATGCCACTGAACTCTCAGGTGTAGCCACTGTCAGTGGACTGTTGCCCACATTTCAGGACATGTAGGAATGCTTTATGTGTATGTTCTATATAGATGTTAAAAAAAAACAAACGTTTTCCATCTTTTTCCTTGAGGAAGTTTACTTATTCTTCTGATGAATCTCACTTCAGGAAATTCTTCCTGATATTTGCAGTGCTAGTACATTGCTCCTTTTAGATTATTCTTTCCCACTCACAGTTTGTTTAATTCTTTGTTGAGGGGGAAATCCTGACCCTGGTGAATCAACAAAAGTTAATCTATGTCAAGTTGTAGTCATGTCAATGCGTTTGCATAGATTTCAGCAGGTAGAGAAATATTTTTTGAATCAGTGCCATGAAAAAAATGTACAGCAGTACACTGTTTGTGATGTGATATCAAAGTAGTAAAAAAATTCCGTGACCTTTTTTGCTGTCTGCAAAACTGTGCCTAATTGATATTTTCTTTATTTGGCTAGGGACACTGTGTTCCAGTCACATGTGAAGATCACCATTCATTTTATACTGGGTATTAAACAAAACTGGAAAGGCACTTGGTTGCTGGTTGACTTTTTTAATTAACCCATGTGCATAGATAAAACAGCTTAAGGATCAAATGATGTTATCAAAATCAAAGAAATGAAACTACAAAACTTACAGTTTCTTTGGCATTTCTTCTTTGCAGGTTCTCAGCACAATAACATTCAAGTCACTGTTGTATGATAAAGTTTTGGCTCATTTCTATAGAATATATATCTAGATTTGCCAAATTTGCACCTTGTTTTGTTATGTTGCACCTTGTAGCAAATCTGCTTGTGTTCAGCTGTTGTTTTTTTCATGATGAGAATTCCTTGCAGATTTTGTTATCTGTATATTTTTGTTACCTTACTCTTAATTTCATCCAACTCATTTGAGATAATAAATAATATATTAAAAAACCCACATGCAAAAACCCCACATTCGCCATCTCCAGTGTAATTTAATCAGGATGAATTTGAATAGAAGAATAATTCTTTTATGTACCACTATGTATAAATGCATTCTTTCCAGATTTTTATAGGATTTGTCTGTTAAGCATCTCTTCTCAGTCTTGAACCTGTGACTCACTGAAGTCAGATATAGATGTTTCTTCATTGTGACAAGTTTATACTCCTGCATCTGACTTCTGAAAATAAGCAGAGGTCATTCTCAGTGTGTTTGATATCTTTACACTGCTTTCCTTTCAGTCTGGACCAGTTCTTTACTTACTGTCATCTCCTTTTATCACTGCATGTGAAATGAGCAAAAAACCAAATCAATCACAATATTGCTCTCCACTACTTATGTACTTTCAGACCAATCTTTACACGGTTGCATAAGAAAATCCTAGTCATTCTACTCTTTGTATACCTTAACCATTAAGTTTTTGGAGATAGATTTACAAAATCAAAATCTATTCGTAAGATCTGTGCAGATTACAGCCATGTTTTCTGGTTCTCTCCAACAAGGCAATGATTTCTTTACGATCTGTGTACCTTCCATGTTTTTTCTCTTCTACTTTGTGAAGTGTCTGTCAGTTCATGGAATTAACTTCATGTTCCTTTGTGAAAAGTGAGTGAAAGAATTAATTACTTTCTTTTGGCAGTGTATCAACACAATATTACCCTTGTCATCTGGATGGTCCTACTTCCGCATCACTGATTCCTTATTGATTATATACTTGAACACTTCCTTTTTTTTTTTTCTTCTCAGTAGTGCATCCTTTCTTGTTCTTTGTTTTTTCCATCATTTCTCTATAAAATTTACTAAAATTTGTCATCCTTCAGAATTCTCAGCAGCTGCTGGGGGGCTTGTTTCATTTTTGTATCTGTGTTCTTATAAGTTTGTGTGAAATGCTTTCAGATCCCAAAGAACATGCAAATCAAATGCATTAAAATTTAAGATGTAATAAAAGAGATGCTGCAAAATCAAAACTAATATTGAAATGTAAAACAATTAGGTGCTATCTGAGCATTTTGCAGCTTGATCACCCTACTGTTATTAAATGCAGATTGCTAATAGTGTATTAAGCATTCAGAAGATGTATTATGTAAATAATGAGCATTGTGATGTTAAATCTATACAAGGGCATGTGATGCAGTTATGTTTCTGTGGTGCTGAGCCTGCACTTAAGGCTTATTATCCTGAGCAGTTGCACAGGAAAATGTTCCATTGTATGATAATCCTGAGGTGCCCATTAGAAAAATTACTGGAGGAAGCATAAGAGTGCTTAAGCTGAAAACTGAGCTCAGTGGTTTTTCTAGGTATATGTGAAAGGACCAGACCAGAGCTCTGCTCTGAACACTTACAGATAGGAGAAAAATACTTACTGTATTCTGGTGGTAATGTCTACGGTAATGTCTGCTGCTGCTGGTTGTAATGCCTGTGGTGAGACTACGACTACATTGGGTGTCTCAGCTAGGTTGCTTCTCTTTGTTCTGGAAGGGAGCAAAGGGAAATCACATACAGAGCATCATAGGCTAACATGATAATTCAGGGTCAACTGTAGGGCCAGATCAGGTTGCTGGGGAATTTATCCAATTAAATCTTGAAAATCTCTAGGGTTGGAACTTGCACAGACTCTCTGGGAAACCCATTCTACTGCTCGACTGTCCTCAGGAAGAAAATACTTTTCCATATAACCTGTTTGACCCTCTCTTGTTTCAACATATGCCTGCTGGCTCTTACCCTGTTACCACATACCACTCTGTAAAGCTTAGCTCTGTCTTAATGACCATGCTGTAAGCACTGGAAGTCTGCTGTTAGTTGTCCCCAGAGACACCCCTTCTTCAGGCTGAAAAAGCCCAGCTCCCCCAGTTTCTCCTCACCAGGCCAGTGCTCCAACCCCAGCCATCTTGGTAGAACTCCCCTCAACTTGCCCCATTTTGTTACATTTCCTATGCTGAACACAGTATCTAGCTCCAGTCTAATGAGTGGCAGTTATTGGGGAATAATCCTTCCCTGGATCTCCTGGCTCTGCTCCTGCTCATACAGCCCAGGATGCTGTTGACCTCTTTGCTGCCAGGACACACAACTGGCTCATGCCCAGCTAGCTGTCCACTGGGAGACCCAAGCACTTTTCCATAGAGCTGCTGCCAGGCTGTCAGTGCCCAGCCTGTGCTATTGAAGGGGATTAGCCTGTACCAGGGCCAGGACTTACTGTTTCTCCCTGTTGAACATCATAAAGTTCTTTTCAGCCCCTTTCTCCAGCCTATCCAGGATGGCAGCCCTGCCCTCAAGTATATGGGTTGGTCCTCACAGTGAAGTGTCATCTGTAAATGTGGTGAAGTTACACTCCTCACCTCTTCCAGGTCATTGTTAATGGTGACGTTACAGTCTAGACAAGTTGTCTGTGTGGTGGGTGGGGAACTGGCTGACAATTTGACCTTTTCAAACTGGCAACCTGACACAAGTGGGGTCCCCCAGGGATCAATACTGAGCCCAACAATGTTTAATATCTTCATAAGTGATCTGGATGAAGGGATCAAGTGTACCCTGGTTAAGTTTACTAACAATACCAAACTGAGTGGGCAAGTGGACACTTTGGAAGGGAGAGCCACCCTGCAGGAAGACCTTCATAGGCTGGAAGAGTGGCTAACAACTGCAGTCTTGCACCTGGGAAAACATAATCCAGGAGTGCTGCACAGACTGGAATCTACCTGGCTGGAGAACCACTCTGTGGAAAGGGACCTGGGGCTCAGTATGAGTGACCGGTGTGCTGCAGAGGCAAAGAAAGCCAATGGGGTGCTGGGTTCCATCAACAAGGGCATAACAGCAGAGATAAGGAATTCATTATCCCACTCTGCTCAGCACTGTCAGGCCACACCTGGAATACCATGCTCAGTTTTGGTCCCAGCTATACAAAAAAAGCTGTGAACAGGCTGGAGAGGGTCCAGAGGAGGTACACAAAGATGATGGGAAGCCTGTCATGTGAGGAAAGGCTGAGAGAATTGAGTTTGTTCAGCCTTGAGAAGGGTCAGGGGAGACCTTATCACCATGTTCCAGTATTTGATGGGTGGCTACAAAGAAGATGGAGACTCCCTTTCCACAAGGAGTCACAGGGAAAAGACAAGGGGTAATGGGTACAGGTTACTAGTAGGGAGATTCCGATTGGGCAAAGAGGAAAATTTTTCACAGTGAGGGCAATCAGCCACTGGAATAATCTCCCCAGGGAAGTGGTGGATTCCTCAACATGGGACACTTTTAAGATTCAGCTGGACAGGGTGCCGGGTCACCTTGTCTAGACAGTGCCTTTGCCAGAACGGTTGGACCAGAAGATCCTTGAGGTCCCTTGTAACCTCATTCTATGATCAGGAAGAGCTGAAGAATGGTTTAAGTTATTACCTCTCAGATAATAATTACTTTCTTTTATCTGATACCATCATCTCAGTTTGGAGGAGTTTATCTACAGAATGGATAAATGAGAAATCAATGTAAAACTGTGTGGTTTTACTAGTACAAAACAACACTAGTAGCTAGAAGGAAGGTATTATTTGGGAAAAACTCTAAAAACATTAGGCGTTGAAAGATAATTTAAGCTAATATTTATCTCTTATAAGTATTAGCTTTTCAAAACTTTGTCTTCTATGCCAAAGTACCCTTGTATCTTTGGGCCATATCCTGTTGCTTCTGGGCCCATGTAGTCAGAGAGATCAGACTTTTGTGGGATTATTTATGCTTATAGGAAAAGTGATGTTGCTCACATACCAAGAGATTTAATGATTCTGTTTTCTTGCTGAAAACAGAAGGAGGAAACAGGAGTCACTTTCCTTTTCAGAATTTTAGGCTTCCTTTCTACCCAATTCTGTGCTGAAAAAAGCACAACCCCATTGCAGCCCTGTGAAAACACCAAACAATTGGTGTTGGGCTGCAATGGAGTTGTGATTGCACAATTGTTGGTATGTTCCTTACAGGACTGCCTAGTAATAGTATCTGTTTCTTTCAGATTGTATGTGGATGCAGGACCATGCTTGTGGTAAAGTAATCAGAACCTGTCATATAAAATGCATCTAGATTAGCATTGGGTTCTGATCAGAAGCGCTCTTCCAAAGTGATTTTGGCTGTCTTGTGGGATGGTCTTTTAGAAAATAAATAGGATTTTTTTAAATGAAACTGCAACAGAAAATGTGATCCAGGAGCATTCCTAATTAGCATTGCATTGCAGCTGCGAACAGGCATTTTAGTCAGCAGACTCGATGGAATGCAAACTAACCCCCTTAAAAGATGTATAGCATGGATGTCATATCATCCAGACCCTCTGTTGCTGTGGGTCACTCGTAGTGCACACATACTTTGCTCAGGTAGGTGCACCCACAGATCCAGAGTTACACTGTGATGCCAGTTGATGGAGTACAGGCATCACCCAGTTAGATTTAAAGGAAGAAAACAGTGTGAACAGATAGTACCTGATCTGTGGGTTGTACTAGCTGACTAGCACAAAGGAAATATGCTAGAAAAATTACATTCTGAGGTGGAAAATGAAATAGTACTGAACCAACCTGAGTTTGGTGGCTGCATCCCTTTTGATGCAGTGCTGGGCTCTGAGCCAGATTTACACTGCCATTGGCTCTGGCCTTGCAATGCTTTATCTAACATTCAGACATAGCTTTACTATGATCTGTCTTTGGACTGTACCCTAGCAATAAGCTTCCCAATTTATTCCTTCTAATGATACTCTTATCTGGTTGTTCCTTCATCCTCATGCCACTTCATTAGCCTTGAAAACATATTTTTATTTACCAAAATCAATGTAAACTGGGATTGAAAAATGATGGTCCAGTATAGTACAGTATCATTTGCACTGTGTGTGCACTACGCTGTTTGAAGCCTGAAGCCCACTGCTTGGTCTCATATTTGCGAAGCACAAACTCTTGCATTTCTCTGCAAAGAGCAGATCTGGTTTAGGACACTTAGCCCATAACTATCAATAATCTAAGGAAGCTAATTTCAGAGGGATTAACAGACTGTCATCTGAAGATAGCTGGTTTCTTTCTATTCAGAGTCCAGCACTTGTACAACTAACTCAGGAGCCCATGGGATTATAAGTACTTAATTAATAAGTAGTTAACTAATTAAAACAGATTTGCATTCTTAAGACAAATGATTGGTCTTCAGCACTGAAAAACCTTTCATTATCTGCAGCCTTTTAAATCATGGTGAGTTTTTAAAAAGGCTATCAGTGTTCTAGATTTACAGCTGACACATCACAGGTGTTTACTGGCAAATGTTCACACAGGATTCAGTCCAGAAAATCCACTTTCTGAATGAAAAGTAGAATATTACACAAATGCAAACATTACCACTGGTAAGGTAAAGATCACCTCTTTGTCTCATTCACTCCATGAATCAAATCTCTCTTACCCTAAATCAATAGAGGAGAGGAATGAATTCCCTTTAAAAAAAGAAAATCAAATAAAACAGACTTATTCCTCCAGAGCTTTTGTTCTGTTAACAGTTTATGCTGTTGTGAATGAAGTTATTCTTTAGAATACTTGTACAGTCATTTTGGGGATTCTAAGCTTTTCACTCTAGCTACTTCTCAGTGCCTTTGTTTTCCAATATGAATCTAGGAAAACTTACAAATAAGATAATTCTTGCTTAGGTTTACACTTCATTGCCTTGATTATGCTATTTAGGAAAAAAAAAAAAAACACCCCAGTCTTTTTATATCTCTTTGGAAACATTTCTTACTGATTTTGCCCATCACTCAAATAGCTTCTTTGATTGCACTTGTATCTTTAATTTCCTTCTCTATTGCTATATTATTTCTTCCTCTTATTCTTTTCCTGTAATACCAGTATGTCTTTGTATCACATACTTTCTATTTAAAGAGACAGCTTTCCTAATTTCTTTTTTACTTCAGGTGCTGTTTGCATTTCTGAATTTTCTGTGTATGGAACTTTCTCATTAGAAAAGCCCCACTTGCTCCATTCCTGTTTTACTTCTGACTCCTCTCCTTTGTCTCCTGTCACAGCATTTTGTGGCTCAAGCATCCGACTCCTGTAACTAGACCAACCAGTCAGATAAATTTTTTTTAGCATTTGCCTTAGGGTTTTTTCCCCCCCTTAATTTGTTGCTACTTGGCTTCTTAGAGCCAGCAAGTTGGCATGCAGTAACTGTTCTACCCACTCAGCTCTGAGGTCAGTCCTTCTGCATGAAAGTTTCAGCATCTCATAGGGTCGTATCCCATATACACTTTGATTTCTTATTTTGTGCACATCTCCCACTCTTTATTTTCTTTACCTCTAACTAAACTCTTTTTTTTTCAAACTATATGCTCCACTAAGGTCATCATGTCAGCAGGAAGTGAAGCTTTGGTATGATGCATTGACTGTGCCACAACCACTGAAAGAGCCAGATTTAGTACTTGAAATTCTGTTAAAATAGGTATCTTTTATGGAAACAAGAAAAAGCTCAAGAAATAGTCTGTCTTGGAGAGTCTGAGAGATTGTCCTCTCTCTGTAAATCTTACCATAAAACACAACTACAACATCATATTTCCTAATAATCACCGTCTCTGGCATGATGTTTTGAAAAATGATATCCAGAGATTTCCTTATGAAAAAAATTACATACTACAGTCATCTTACAATAATATCTAGGGAGCTGAACAATATAATTTTTGAGTGTATTCAGGTTTTCATTGTTGTATATCAGAATACATACAGACTTCTTCATTTGTAATCATTGTTTTATGATCAAAATGTAGAAAATATATTGATACATGCCCATATTAGTATTAACAGGAATTGTAGCTCCAAAGCAAGGACTGCCTTCTGAAGGAAACTGGGAAATGCGTAGTATATTTTGCATACTGTAATCCTAAATTGATGTTGGCAATGACTAAGGAAAGTGGGTTTACCTCCTCCTCAAAGAGCTTCCATTTGAAAGAGGCCTTATGGCACTGCTGAGAATCTTTGTCTTAATGAATGAATCAATGTGGTTAGTTAGTTAGTTAGTTAGTTAGTTGCTCTTGGTGTACATTGAGTCTGTCTTTATTTCTTTGTTTACTGAGAAGTGAGCAGTCCAGGACAAAATTAATTTAGTAGCAAACTTCCTTTCTAGAAGTGTTCTCTCTAGAGATGAGAAACCTCGAATTTGCTATATATTTGGGATGAGTTTGAATAGTAATTTTGGTATATGTTGCTGGAATACTTTTTATAGCAGAACTCTGTTTACTTTGAAGGGTCCTTTCTTTTCCTCAAATTTTCTTCCAGCATCTTTTCTCTGAAGTTCTCCTTTGTATCTTGATTCCACTCGTGTTACCTTCTTTCAAGTTCTACCAAGTTCCAGCTCTACATATTTCAGTTTTCCGCAATATTCTGCACACTTAGGCTTATATATACTAGAAATGAGACAAAAAAATAATCATTGTGCATAAACTTTGCAACGATCTCTGTGATCTTAAAGTGTATAAACAAAATGCATAACTACTCAGACATTAATTCGTAGTTTAGAATCACTTCGTCTTTAATTCTTAACTTCAAGATTTGTACTTGTACATATCATTGGTAAAATACCTGTCCTGTAAAGTTATTGTCAGGGAAATAAGAAGTAGGACCTGTCATAGCAAATAGAAGTTTTATATATATCATACTATATTTTCTGTTTCTAAAATGACTGTTTATCCTCCAGCTGCACAACTGTGACATCCAAGTGTGTTGTGATGGATATGCAACAGTCCTAACCATGATTTTTGTCAGCTAGATTACCAGGAAAAAAAAAATGGAAAAAAATTGCACCAAGTCAATTTTGTGTCTTAATTGTTTTTATACACTCCTAAAAAGACCAAAAGTCAAAGTCCAGACAGTGCTATGATATTTCCTTTTGTGTCTTTTTTTGATTAAGAACATTTATTGACAGCAGCGCTATAGTGGGAGGTTATTATGTGAGACTTTCTTTACTTCAAAAAGCTTGCAGTTAGGATGAAAGACAACAAGATGGATACAATGTACAGACAGCGTGGGAAGGAGAAAAGGTAAAGGATAACTGTGCGTTCATATTTCCAAAGGTGTGAATTTTCAGTATTTGGCAGTTTTGAAATACATAAACAGGAAAGACTTAATTTCAGTCACTTCTTCTTGCTATCAGCCTAGTAATTTAAAAGACATTTGTTTATTAAAAGTGCATATGTATGTGGCTGCTGTTTATAACAAGGAAAAACAGAGGAATTTATAGAAGATTGATATCACATTTTATTTAAATAGAAGACCTGTCAAAATACAGCACAGAGTGTCAGCAACTCTCTTCTGAGTGTTAGGTTGTATCATTTCTCTTCATGTCAAATTGTCATAACATGCATGTCATTGCCTCTTTCAATTAACCTTAAAACCAAGTCTGAGAATTATACAAGGAGCAAAGTTTAAAGAGAATCCTTACATTTAGCAATACTGTCCAATAGCAATCATTCTGTCTTGGTGTTGATGAAAACATCTGGGTATGAAGTGTCCCCCAGTGATTTATAATAGCTGGATTTCTTTCTAGTTACCAAACCCTTTGGCAGTAGTTTATTGTCACAGCCCAGTCTCTGATAATTTACTGATACTAAATTCCCTAGAAAGTATGTATTTTTTTCTGTGATTTACAGCTGTACTATGTTATACTATAGTTGAGGAGCTACTTTTTTTTCCATCTTGCATAATCTTTACAATGAATCCTTGTAGTAACTAGAACTTGGAGGATGGCACTTTAAATCACAATGAAGTGTTTCATATACAACATTCACCGTGAATGTAGGTCACTGGAACAGGCTCCCCAGGGAAGTGGTCACGGCACCAAGCCTGTCAGAGTTCAAGGAGCGTCTGGACAATGCTCTTATTCATATGGTTTAGTTTTAGGTAGTCCTGTGAGGAGCTGGGAGTTGGACTCGATGATCCTTATGGGTCCCTTCCGACTCAAGATATTCTATGATTCTATGGTTTCTGTTAACTCACACCATGTCTGAAACCTGTATCTCCACCCTTCTTTACTCTTCTCCTCTATCCTGTAATTTCTCTGCTCAGGATATGTTTTTTGAGGCAGGGACCATTCACTATTCTGTTTATAGGAGGACAACCTGTTGTTGACGTTCTGTGGATATAGTGGATTTATATGTGAATAAATTTTATACACGTCTACAATAAACCACTTCTGACACTTATCTTTTGATTTTCTTCTCTGGGAGTAAAGCATAAACAGACAAGGTTTCTTACCACTGTTTCCTTCCCTGTTTAATCTGTAGTCCTGTACTCTTATCCTTGCTCTTGTTAAGTATTTTTCTTTTCTGATAAAGCACAGAACTAGTACTACATTCTCTTACTTTTTCAATGTCTCTTTTCTGTGCTTCCAGAAAACTGACAAACTTTCACACTGAAAATCCCTTTCCCCCCATCCAGAACTGCCCTTTTTCATTTCCTGCACCTCATAGGCAGCCCCTTATCCTCTATTCCACTTTGTACCTCTTATTATTATTTCAGTGGTCAATGTCATAGCAGGGATGGAAATATTTGGGATGTTAAGTATTTCTGAGGTTCCAGCCATGCATGCTGAGAGGTGAATTTGGGCAGTTCATCTTGATAGGTCAGATAACTCAATCAGTTTCTGTAAATGACGTGGTGTTATTAAAATATTGTTAAATATTGTTTTATGTTAACAATGATATTGGTAGCAGAATATCACAAAGGGCTTTTCACTCACAAGACCAAGTGCCACTTCAACGCATTATGATTTTGTGATATTATCAATACTGCTATGTCAGTCTTTGAATATACATGTGCTAAGAAAACTGTATTTTCTACCTTGCTGCAATACCGCTTCTGTAATCTTCAGTGCTCTTTGACTACAGCATTTTCCCAACATTGTGATAACTGCAAGGCTGTGTCATTTTTTGTGTCTATTTCTGCATTCTGACTCACCTGTCTGATTTCTCCTTTAAGGTAAATAATTACAGTTTAGAAGAAGTTACCCATGAAGAGGCAGTAGCGATACTGAAGAACACATCGGATGTAGTGTATCTGAAAGTTGGAAAGCCCACCACCATTTACATGACCGATCCATATGGCCCACCAGATATTACTCACTGTAAGTGACTTCTGCAACTCATTTTGTAGGAGATACCAGTTTGTCAGATGATTGTGGTTTTTTCATAGATTGTCCAAAGTGCGCCATTAAAGTTTATGAAACAGCTTGGAAGGCTACAAAAATGACATGTTTATTGCTACTTAAGTATGCTACGCTCATGAAATATTACAAATAATATAACTCTGCTAAAGTATTTTTGCAGCAAAAATAACAATGTAGCTGATGTACCGTTGTGCTGATTCCAATTAGTCATTGTCCAGGTGATCAGACGGAACTGTAGCTCTTACGACATTTACAATAATAAGTATATGCAAATATATTTTGAAATATGATTAGATTTGTAGACTGGAGTCCTCCATCCACTGAAAAATTGGATCAAGCAGACCATCTTGTACAAACTTAGTGAAAAACCTGAGGCAAATATGTATCATATTTGAATAAAATATTTACTTGGAATGTAAAAATGACTTCTCTACTTACAAAAATTTACCTATTTTCTGTATATATCCAATTCTTAAATTATTGTTCCACTTTGCTTTATTCTCAGTCTGCCTATTATTTATGTATGTTATCTGCTATTTTTTCACTGAGGACCAAGGCCTTGTTGAAACAATATAATAAAGCTCAGTGAAGGATCTCATAGGAAGAGAAGATGATTTTGTTTTAAACCAAACTGATTTCAATCAGGCTGTCATATCCACACACTCAAAATCATCTAGGCTCATGGTCAGCATTCAGGTAGAAAGACATGCATCAAGCTGCATCACCAGGACTACCTGAAATGACCAAGTACAAGGGTGGGTGGCTGTGGAGTCCTTTTCATATACATATGCCGCCTTCTTACGTTGGCAGCTTCCTTGCTGATGTGCTTTTTGTACACTTAAAGGAGACAACAGCAATTAGCATCTTCTGTCTCTCCCATCTGTCCTACCTATACATGTCTTTAGGATTTACTCACTTCTCTTTTGTCTCCTTATCTGAGTGTCCTAGGCTCCAATCTAGTCTTTATCTCCTGCCATCATCTCTTAATGGCTTGAGTCTTTGTTTTAGTTTGGGTGTTGGCTGTCCTGATAAGTTACGCATAGTTATGTTGAGAATTGATGACCTATTGATGAATCTAGGTGCTATCAATACATGCCATTCTTATACCCCTCCTACCAGTCCTCCTGGTACCCATACCCAGGCATTCCCATTCCCTTTCATTCACAGCAGTCTTAACATTTCAATTGCAGCTCACTATGCCACTGGTGCCTGTTAGTCTAAACAGTTCATTGCTGTAACTCCCTTTCTTCATTTAGTTGTTCAATAAAAACTGCCCACGTTGGGTTCACCTACCAACAGGGACCATCTGAACCATCTAACGACTGGATGGCAGTTTAATTTTTCATAAGAGCTTCAGCAACTGAACTATACCCATCTTGATCTCCTGCCAATAATCCTAGGGGTACCTAAGGCCAACCGAGGGCTGGCAAAGGCATATTTTCCCAGTAAATGCTAGAAATTTAAATTTTTCTGCACTTTTGCATAGTGTTGCTATTGTGGACTGGAGAAGTTGAGGGAAAAGCTAAATATCCATAATCCTCTTTATTCAGACTGCTCCATAGAAATAGAAGGGAGTGTTTTGTAACGTGCACATCAGGTGGTATACTCAACTGTGCTGAGGATACCTATTTAGTTAGCAAATGTTACAACAGATGGCAATCATGTTGTTCAGTAGCAGTCTGGTCTGGATCTTAGTGAAGCCCAAGAAGTAAAAATGCTAAATGTTCCTATCCAATCTCCTGCTTTATCATACTTTCCAAAATAATAATTTGGGAGTTCTAAAATAGTGTGTTTTATTATGTCAGATTATAGATCAGCAGCATATGAGAAGACAGAAGTAATTCCAGAGGGAGAGTAAAGGTTGAAAAGATTTGCAGTAGCCCATCCGAGGCTGTTGGTGCATACAGATTCATTTATCCTTAGGGAACATTTCATTATACCTACACATTCAGAGTATTTCAGAACGGGTAATGGCCTTTCCCTGTAGAGATATTTTGCTTGAAACATTCTGTATCTCACCATCTGAAAGAAAGACTAAAACTAATACTGGAAAGTTTAGCTGCTGCCTTCTCATGGGAAAATTAATCATAGCTCATTGCAGAAGCATGTATCATTGTTTTTCCTATTTATCATTTCCTTTTCTAATTACATTAACTAAAGATTGAATACAACTGTTATTACATCTCTCCAGTCATAAATATCCCCAGTAGCTTCAGAATAGCAAAAAGCAAGCAAACAACAAAACCCACAGACCCAATATAGAATATCCTATAATTTTAATTATTAATCATTAATATATGAGATTTGTATCCACTTTGTATTTTAAATATACAGATTTACTGTGATCTATATATACCATGTATGTTGGTAATGAAATTTCTATTATCTTGGGAATTTTGGCACCTTTAGTAGATCACAGCTTTAAATCTTCACCATATATAATTCTTGCCATACATAAAATTCCTGCTCTTATCCTGCATTGAGCTCTTACTATATTACTCCCATTGCTGTATATTGGAGCCAAGAAGAGGAGAGCGCTTCTAATTTCATCCTCTCCTATTTACATTTCCTTCTTCAAGTCAGTCCTAATTGAAGAAAACATTTCCTGTCTCCCAAACTATCCTTTCTTCTTCAGACCCCCTCTAAAGAGTCAATCCCTGCAAATGAGCCATCATCATCATCATCATCATCATCGTCATTATTATTATTATTATTAACCTTTCAGGAAAATTCCAGCTGTTTGTCCTTTCTTGTTACATTTTAAGCTTTCTCAGGCATGGACTGTCTGTTTTGATGTTATTTACAACAATGAGCACATTCTTGATACTTAACTAAAAAATGCTACTCTTGTTACATCTAATCAAACATGAAAGTGGCTAACAAGAAATGCTTATTCTTACCATCAGCTTATTCTCCACCAATGGAAAATCATATACTCTCTTCTGGAAACAATGGCACTTTAGAGTACAAGGCATCCCTGGCCCCTATCTCACCGGGAAGATACTCACCCATTCCAAAGCACATGCTTGTGGAGGACGACTACACCAGGTCAGATGCTTCTCTTTATTTGTTACCTTTCATGACAGTTGCAAAGGACATAGCTAAAGCATTCAGTACACCTCAAATAGAATACGGCATATGGTTCTTTTGACCCATGTTCAAGGGAAGATGAATTGAAACTGTTACAGGTATGAAGACATCTAAGAGAAAGATCATACGAATGAATGTTGACCTGAGGTCCATGTTGTCTGGGTGCAGTCCTGCACTGGTTCCTAAACAACGTGGCTGCACTTGAGCAATGATGGCACTGAATAAATTTTCTCCTTCTTAACACAGCTAGATCTCAGGATCAGTGACTCACCTGGCTCACTGCATGTATGGGTGGAGGGTCTGTATGTGCATTTGTACCTGTCCGTGACAGTATGTTCTGAAAGGTCCAGCTTGTCTAGTGATCTTACATAGTTTAGTGAAAGCTGGGCTAAAATAGCCTGTAATTGCTCTTTGTACACACATTGAAAGATAAATGTTACAGAGAGAAAACACCATGGGAAAAGAAAAAAAATTTATGAACTGACTGCAAATAAATATAAGAGGGAAACTGAAAAAAGTTTCTTACCATTAGAGCAATCATAATACGAAACAGTTCTCTGTGAGAGCATAGAGGTTAAAAGGAAACTGTTTATGCAGTGGCACTTGATACCTTTATAAAAGGCCTTCTCTGATGTGATTATCAGCAAAAAGACCCTGGAAATTGCTTCTTACCTTTTTTTTTTTAATAATCCCAAAAGAATTGTGACTACTATATGGAAGCATAGTAGCAGAATTGTATCTATATAGTTGATTTCCAAGTAAAAAAGACACATAGGAAAATGCTGGGAGGATTCTTTTACGCCTTGTGTTAGATCAACGCTGAATGTCACTGATGAGACAGTGTGTATTTATTTTTTTGTTTGAACAGCACTATCATTCACTTAGAAGACAACAGTTGTTAAGTTTGTAAAATGAGCCCTCATTATAATGTCTAGTGCCACAGAAAATGAGAAATTATTTTCTTTCTGTGCTTGAGTATTTATAAATTCCTTATGTTTAAAGCTAGTAGGAGGCTGTTCTGATCATGTAACCTGACCTACTGTGTATCTCAAGCCAAAGAATCTCATCCACTTACATATTCATCAACTTCATAACTTGCTAATTTGCATTTAATTTTTCTTGTTGCATATGATTATGATCTCAAGCTGCTTAACTTGTTGGATCAGACAGATTCAGAGTAACTAAATCATGATACAGTGTTTACTCAGGACATAAATGGTGGAAACCACACCTTGCTTCCCTGTCTTGGCTAGAAGAATTTCTCCTTTGTTTTGGTTGAGAATGCAAAGCTGACATTGCTTTCCTTCAACTTACGAGACATTCAATTAGGATGAATTTTCTCCAGAGAGTTCCAAGAAGTTACATTTTCTAATTAATAGGTAAAACATTGATTTCATTAAATTATGCATCACGGCTTTACCTGGGCTAGTACTGACCTCATAATTTCTAAAATGCCTGTGTATATGAAGAATACCAATATAGTATCTGGGTTACAATGATGAAGGCTTTGTCAATAAGCTTGTAGTGCTGAATTCTCTCCTTCTGTAATGAGATGTCAACGCCATTATTATGAGACAGAGTTGGCAAAATGTAAAAACAGCAAAAAAAATGCAACCTTAAAAGTAGATAATAGCTAAGGAGACCAAGAAGTCACAGGAAGTGAAGGAAGTAACCCTAAAAAAAGGAGAAAACCTGCCATGAGAATTAAAAGACCATTTAAACAGTTAGAAGACCTGTAAGGTAATGAAGAAGTATATTTAGACAGTCCTGTGTTTCTTTGTGTTACATGTAGCTGATTTTAACTTCCTAATTACTTCTACAGGAAAAAAAAAAAAAAAAGGAAAAAAAAGAAAAAGTAGTTATAGAAGAGAAGGCAATGACAGTCCTAGTCCATTAGTTCAGTAGATACCCAGTAGAAAGCATACTTGCTCAAAGAACCCTGCAGGATATATATTTAAATTAATTAGTATGTCTTTTTGATCTTTTTAGGAAGAAGGATGTATTCCTATCCTGATATTTTTAGTTTGTTTTAAACAAGTGAATTTTGCTGGTTTAGCTGCAGACAGTAAAACCAAATGCTAATACAGCCTGATCATTGACTGAGGTATTCACACCAATGTCCATTTTGTATTATCTGGGGTAAAAAAAGAGAAGCCGTATATATTCTCTGAAATATTCCTCTCCTGTGTTCATCTTCTATCTGGATTTCCAGATTAGTGTGTTGTCTAAGGAAGGGCTGATATCCAAAGTCTTCTATGGCATTGAAAGTATTGACATGAGAGGCTGACTCTACCAAGCATGACCTGTGGAAGGTGTGGCACTGGCAGAAGTAAAGGTGTCAAGTAATAGGAGCAGACTCTGAATGGATCAGAGCAAATGAGATGAAAATCTAGTAGTTATAAACAAGTATTTACTTTGACCTATTGAAAAGAAAGAGGCTATTACGGACTTAATTATATTAATAATCATAGCTTATGTGCTACACTGATACACAGGATACAAAAGCACAAAGATTAAATGTCATAAATCATAAGAAAAATGGCACTTCTTGCCATTGCATTTCCTCACTGGACATACATCATACAGCACTATCTGAAAGACACCCAAACAAGAGCTTCTCCTCTTACTGCAATGACTAAGAAGCTCTGACCTTCGAAACCAAACCATTGAACCCTTGAACAATGCTGAGCCTGTTTGTTTTTTTTTTTTTCAAATGTCCATGTAGCTAATTATTGCCTATTGATTCAAGTGGGACTATTGAAAATGCCACAGTTAATTCTCACAGAAAATTTCACAACTATAAACTGAGAATAGTGAATGTGCACTTTACTGTGCAATGCCATAGGATTTGTTGATGAGTCTGCCATTAAAATAAGAAGGTAATTGGAAAGTCTTCGTTGCTGACCAGTTTAGAAAGACTTAAAAGAAAGACCAGTTCAGAAAGACTTTCGGAAAGTTAATTATCATATTGATAATTTTAGTGAAACCTATAGATCCCTTGATTGCAGCATTTATAATTAGGTTTCCTCACATAATTTTTTATAATTAAGATGATTGCCAACTACTGCAGTGCTATCCATTAAAACTACCTGGTTCTTGCTGTAATAGGTTTTCAGGGCTAATTTATATGGTGATCACATAAGGAAATTTATTACCTGTGCAGTCATAATATGGCAATACTTCTGGCAGTTTTTCATTTGTGCCAGTAACTTCTCCACTATAAGAGGCTTTTGCAATTTCATAATTTTTTGTATGTGTGATTTGAGTGACAAACTTTCTTTTAACTTACTTGCCATAACGAATCTATCGGTAAAGCTTAAATGGTTGAACATTCAACTTGATTTGCCCACTTTCTCTTGCTTTTTTTTTTTGTTTTTCATTTTTTGTTCCAGTTTTAAGGCTTTTTTACCTAAATACTTGTGTTTTGCCGAACAAAAAGAAATGTTTCTGCTGATAAAAACTTTTATTTTTTGGTCTGATAGTGAATCTGCATCTGAAAAAAATTCAGTACAACTTTTACTCAATAAAACTATGGGGAGAAAAAAATTTAATCCAAGCACAAGGGATAGAAAAGTAACAAATCATCTTCTGCCACAAGTTTTAATGAAGCTGGATTATAGAATCATAGAATGGTTTGAGTTGAATGGAACGTTAAAGATCATCTAGTTCCAACCCCCCTGCCATGGGCAAGGACACCGTGACAATGGGATGTTGTCTTTTAATTTCTGAGCTTTTGTAAGTTGTGTGTATTATTGGTCTAAAATGTTGTCAGTGGTGGGCATAATTTACTTTGTTTTGTTGGATTCATTTTAAATTCACTCAGGACGGAAGCTTTGTCTTCTTGTATTTTTTATAAAGATTATTTTTTATAAAGAATTTTAAAATTTAAGGAAAATAACACAATTTCAGGTTAGTAGAATGTGGAATCAAGAGTGGATAAAAGCTATATGCCAAGTAATTCTCAATACAGTCATCATCATTCAGCAAGTCCTTATTTGTTGTAGTTTCTAGTAAGATTAAAGTGTTGTGCAGGCAATGCAAGAGATTCCTTGATTGTGTTTCTGACTATTTCCTAATGCTGCTAGAGGGGAGAAACAGGAATAATTCTCTGCTTGACCTGCTGCTTATGTAAAGGGAGGAACTAGTGGCAAAGGTGGTGATAAATAACAGCTGAGATCAGAGTGACCATGAGTTGGTTCAGTTCATGATTCAAAGGAAGTCTGGAAAGATAGTCAGCAAGTTATGACTGTAGACTTCAGAAGAGCAGATTTCAGCCTTTTTGGAGAATCACTAAGCAAAATCTCTTGGGATGCTGCCACTGAAACATAGGGTCCCTGAAAGATGGACGATTTCTAAATGAAACTTATTGAGAACTCAGGAATGAACCACTGTGTTGAGTGGGAAGGAGGGGGATTCAACCTTCTTGGCTGAGCAAAATGCTTTCTGATGACCTAAAATGCAAGGTGTAGAACAAGCATTGCTTGACTGCTTAATGGCAAAATCAGAAAGCTGATTGATTTGAGCTAAGACTTACAAGGGTCATAAAGGAAAACAAAAATTGATTCTGTGGGTGTGCTACTTTCAAAAATGAAGATAAAATTTGATGAAGGGAAAAACTGATGAATGGGAGGGAAGACAAAGTAATGACGGAAGTACTCAGACTGAAGTACTCAACATCATCTTTGCCCGGCATTTAAGGGACCAGAGGGTAATTGGAATAGTCAGAACAGATTCACCAAAAGCAAATCGCGTGCTTGTCCAGCCTGGTTGCCTTTACTTATGAAATGACTAGCTGTCTGGATGAGGGGAGAGCAGTGGCTGCCCTGTACCAACCAGTGCCACAGCACAGATGCTGCCTTGAGCAGAAATGCCTCTTTGCTAGGTGAAAACACAGCTGACTCCAAAAGACATACCTGACCCACGCCATAACTCCCACAGATGTGCGTCTGGGATCTGCTGGGGGGCACATGGTGATTCCTCTTCTCCACTACTTGCCCTGGGGAGTGGCTGCAAAGGTATTTCTCACACCTTTTCTGTGGGTAGGAGAAGCTGTAACACGGGGAGCACCCTTTAAAACTCCTCCAGCAGCCTCTCATTCAAACATGAGGAAGTGTTGGATAAACACGTACAACTAATCCGTAGCTGGAAAGAAGATATGATTTATAAAGGTTTGGAAACCTTCTGGATAGCCTTTTGGGTATCTCCGAGATTATATGCTATCACCTTGCTCATTAATCTTCTCCCATCATGGCTATGCTAATTTTTATGCAACGGCAGACTTTGGTAAGGCTTTTGACACAGTCTCCCACAGCACTCTCACTTGAAAGCTGAGGAAGAATGAACTACAAGAAGAGACTGGGTTGGGAACTGACTGAACCAGTAGGCTCAAAGGGTAACGATCATCACTTAACATCTGTCAGATGGTCAGGGATGAGCAGAGTAGCTCAGGATACTTTGGGTGTCAGCGAATACCTTCATCGATGACCTAGATCATGACACAGCATGCACCCTCAGCAAATTTGCAGCGGATAATAAATTAAGGGGGAGTGGTTAACGTGACAAATGGCAGAGCTATATTCCAGAGGGATCTTGATATACTCAAGGACTTGGCCAGGAGAAACCTCCTAAAGTTCAGTAAGAAGTCTGCACCTCGGGTGGAAACAGCTGCACACACTTTTATGGGCCATGAAACAAACATCTGAATTGCAGCTTCATTGAAAATGACCTGGAGGTTACAGCAGATGCCAGGCTGAACATGGATCCAGGAGTGCACTCCCATTGCCGGTCAGGTAATCAGCATATTAGGCTATATTAGGAGAAGTGTGGCCAGCAGAAAAAGGTGAGTTATGTTCTAGAAGACTTGACCAATTCCTGTTCTTCAACTTCAAGAGGGTTGTGCTAAAACAGGAGAGGGTCCAACAGATTCTCAGAGTCCTAAATCACATGAAGGTTAGAGGAACGTTGAGGGAACTGGGGCTTGTTTAATGTTGTGAAGAAGAGATAAGGGGCAATCTAAGAGCACCCTATTAAGTACTCAGTAGCAAAGATGATGAAACTCTTCTCAGTAGAGAGGGACCAATGGCTGCAAGTGTTGGCTTTGGATGTTCTGATTTCAGTTTGAGAAGAAAAAAAAAAAGACACCAGGTGGGTGGAGTAGTGCTGGAGCAGGTTGCTTAGAATCATTGTGAAATATCCACACTTTGAGGTATTTAAGAGGTGGCTACATAAAATCATGGCTGATCTGATCTAGTGTTGGCAATAATCCTGCTTCAAGCATGAGATTGGATGAGATGACCTACAGAGATGCATTCCAACCAAATTTTCGATGATAGTAGGAAGAAAAAAAGTAATTTTTTGTTTTAGTCTTTTTGTGGAACATTCATTACTAATACAGCTGAGAGTAGTTAGAATTTACTCTTTAGCAGATGTCTGCCTTCCTATTTCCAGAAATACTGAAATTATAGGCTAAAAATCCTGTAGCTTTTAGATGTTCATCCCTTCTGTCTTTAACAAATAACATCAGCAAAAGATCCATAAAAATAAAGAACAACCATATTGAGTTTTTACTTCCTTTTTAACTTCAGAAAATGGTAACATCAAACTTCTGTACTTCAGCTGATAAAAAATTCACTTTAACATTTAACTCTGGCTAGATATTAAAGATTCATGCATGAAAAAGCTGAGTTATCTGTTTTGCTGTGAAAAGCATGTTTGATTTTTTTTTACATGCATCTTTGCAAAATTACATATTCTGGATGAGGAGGAGGTGCTGGAGATTGGAAGGGAGAAAAAGGAGAACCATTAAGTTGAAGTCTCAGGGGATTTTTTCTCTGTATTGAAAGTAACATTCCTAAATTGTTTGTTGTTTACTTACGTAAACTTGTTAGTTGAATTGAGGATGTTTTATGGAAGCACCTTTAAATTCGTATTGATACACAGATTTGACTTTTCAGTATTAAACCATTACAACTAATATTATGGTTTGTGTTCAATAAAACTATCAATAACAGTTTTCTGACGATGGTTTTATGAAGCACAACAATAGGAAAAAAGAACTGCAGATTTTAGTAATGAGTCCTGAAAACTGTTCTTTTGGGATCTTTATTGTTGACTTAGACCATCCACTGACAAAATATTCTGCATGTTTTAAAAGTGTATATTTGCTGAAAGGAGTTAGCTGCATTTCCTGTTAGTTTTTGTGTGGGAACAGAACTGAAACTCATGTTTCCCAGGTGAAAAAGATCTTCAAATACTGTAGGTAGAACTTTCAAGTGGTGAATTTTACACCATGTTTTTGACCCGATGTTACTCTGTGAGTGAATAAAAGATATGCAGAAGTACACTGATGTAGTTACATGAATATGACAGGTAATTGTGAGCTCTTAACAATCATATCACTATGCCTAACCCAAACTCAGCGTGATCTATGCCCTAAAGAGAATAAATTATATGTAGTAATATGGTGAGACTGATAATGCATTTTATTTATTCTTCCTCTTCAAATCAATTGTTCAAGTTAATATTTTCATGCTCAGCTTTTGTCTGGAGTGGGTTTGTTTATCTAGGGATAGCAAAGATTATATGTTTGGTTTGCTTTAAAATTTAGTGTAAATTATATGTATTATTTTTAAAGTAATTTTAATTAACCACTATTATTATCAGATTAAACTGCATTTAGTTTTAACCATAGCAGCTTGGTCATTTAAGGGATAGAGGGAGAATTACATGGCTTAGTTCATGTTCTATTCTGTTCCATTCTATGTTAAAAATTGTGGTTATATTATATTTTAAATACCGTAATATTCCATACATATCTTCAGGATGTTGAAGTGTGCTACCTGATGAAGTTAAATCCACATAGTAATATTACTGCGTTTGTGAAAATCTATCTCAATGCCAACGTAAGTCTTTGGAACAACTGCAGTTCATTTATCCTCCAAAATGTATTTAATTTTTTTTTTTTTTTTGCAGTGGAACTCCTTAAGGTATATCAAAGCTTCTCACAATTTTGGAATACTGACTAGATTGTTTAAAAAAGCCGGTATGATTCAGCACAGCATTATATTCCAGAGCTCGTTTTTCTCTCTACTTATTTCTTCCAGCCCTTTCTGACACAGAAACATAATCAGGAGTGATTCTGTTCTGTGCTCTGAATGCCCAGTCCTGTCAGATTTTAACATTGAAGAGTGGAGGAATTGGGTGGGGTGTGTTTGGCAAGGAATTATGGTGAGATTGGGTGTGAAAGTGGGGGAGAACTTGTCACTCGTTGTGTGAGAATGGAAATCACAAGAAGGGAAGACTGGTATTTACTGGGTAAGAAAACTTGGATTGGGAAGGGGAATTTAGGACAAGGAAGAACATAAGTGAGAAATGGGTGAAGAGGCATGAAGAAGCAGTGGAGAAAAATCTCCTGGAGAAGAGCAGCAATGAATTTCAGGGCTGCTGAACCATCAACTCCCTCAGACAGTGAGACATGAGATTTGGGATAATCTATAGTTGTGCAAGAAGCATTTCCCACAGCATTCTCCTGGCAAAACTGGCTGCTCAAGGCTCGGATGATCGCACGCTTTGCTGGGTAAAAAACTGGCTGGATGGCCGGGCCTAGAGAGTGGTGGTGAACAGAGTTAAATCCAGTTGGCGGCCGGTCATGAGTGGTGTCCCCCGGGACTGGGTTTTGGGGCCACTCCTGTTTAACATCTTTATTGATGATCTAGACGAGGGGATCGAGTGCACCCTCAGTAAGTTTGCAGATGACACCAAGTTTGGGTGGAAGTGTTGATCTGCTCAAGGGTAGGGAGGCTCTGCAGAGGGATCTGGACAGGCTGGAGCGATGGGCTGAGGCCAACTGTATGAGTTTCAATAAGGCCAAATGCCGGGTGCTGCACTTGGGCCACAACAACACCCAGCAGCACTACAGGCTTGGGGAGGAGTGGCTGGAGAGCTGCCAGTCAGAGAGGGACCTAGGGGTCTTGATTGACAGCCGGCTGAACATGAGCCAGCAGTGTGCCCAGGTGGCCAAGAAGGCCAATGGCATCCTGACTTGTATCAGAAATAGCGTGGCCAGCAGGGACAGGGAAGGGATCTTGCCCCTGTACTCGGCACTGGTGAGGCTGCACCTCAATTACTGTGTTCAGTTTTGGGCCCCTCACTCCAAAAAGGACATTGAATGACTCGAGCGTGTCCAGAGAAGGGCAACGAAGCTGGTGCAGGGTCTGGAGCACATGTCGTACGAGGAGCGGCTGAGGGAACTGGGGTTGTTTAGTCTGGAGAAGAGGAGGCTGAGGGGAGACCTCATCTCATCGCCCTCTACAACTACCTGAAAGGAGGTTTCAGAGAACTGGGGATGAGTCTCTTGAACCAAGTAATAAGCAATAGGACAAGAGGTAATGGCCTCAAGTTGCGCCAGGGAAGGTTTAGACTAGATATTAGGAAGCATTTCTTTACAGAAGGGGTTGTTGGGCGTTGGAATGGGCTGCCCAGGGAGGTGGTGGAGTCCCCATCCCTGGAGGTGTTCAAGAGGCAGGTCGACATAGCACTTAGGGATATGGTGTAGTTGGGAACTGTCAGTGTTAGGTTAATGGTTGGACTAGATGATCTTCAAGGTCCTTTCCAACCTAGATGATTCTGTGATTTGGTGATTCTGTGAAGAAGACTGGAGCAAGGAACAGAGATGGAGAGCAAGTAGGAAAAGTTGTTGTTAAGATGCTGGCAGGATCAGGCTAGAGCTATATCTCTAGAAAAATGGAGAGGAGCCTGAGGTTTCTGGGGTTTGCATGACATGTGCTTGATGCCCCAGGCAGTCTGTCATGATAGTTCACCTGCACTGCCTGTCTGTCTGGACGATGGCAGCCTGCTGCCACTGCTGGTTACTCCCCGTCTCTCACGAGGTAGAGTTCTCATGCTTTAGCTTTTAAGATGGCGACCCTGCTGATGATTATATTGAATTCATTATGGTGTCCCATAATAGGATTTCTTTCTTGGTTTGGTCTTTGATCAATCTAAGGAATTATTAAAAAAAAAAATATTTAAAAGAACACTATTTGAGTTGCACATTAAATGTTCAGTTAAGAAAAGAAAAAGTTTTCCTGTATAGCCTTAAATTAGACCCTTGGTGAAATACAGTGGTACAGTTTTTAGTTATGCTATCATATAAAAATGTGTACTTGCATAACACCTGTCAACAGCTTTTTCGAAAAAGGTCAGTGTTGTATTTCTTAGCTCTATGTTATTATTTGTTCCGTTCAATGAAACATCAAAGTGCTAAATTGCAAAGCAACTATTTTATATTTTGTATCTTTAATACACAAATTCAATTTTAAACTAATTATTAAACTTTACAAATGCATAATAGTTGTCTGCCTATCATAAGATTTCATTTTGCTACCCCAAATTTATTTTAAATAATGAGTCTTAATTTGGGAGAATAATTTATATTAAAGTAAAAATTTAGTTACTATCAAGTCACCAGATAATCTGTTATGTCCTGAGTAATCCACACATATTTAAACAGGCTTGTCAGAGATCTCCAAGTAATAGCTTTGACTATTTCTAATACAGCCAGTGGAAGCTACTTATTACTTAAGTATATGTAACAGGTTTACAATACACAAGGGTAGAGGGTTTTGGGTATGTCACATGATTAGTTTGTGGAACTCTTTGCCACAGGGTGTTGTGAAGCCTAAGAATATAAAAATGTTCAAATACGCATGAGGATAAGTGCTCAAATTCATGGTGCATAGGCCTACTAACCACAATTTGCTTGGATTTAGTTCCTAGACTACATGGTCCTTAACTTGCTGCTTTTCAGCAGCTGAGCAGGGAAGGGCCATGCTTTACTGGCCCTGTTTCCTAAAAAGTTACTGCAAGCGACTAGAGCCTTTGATCTGATAGTCTCACCTTTCCTTTGTGAAACAACTTTCTTTTCCATTGCTGCAACAGAAAATCATTACTGATTTTTTTCAAATTAAGCAGTCATTTCATTTCCTAATTCGTAATGGCTAAGAATAATGAGGTAGACTTGGGTGTAGAATATTAAAAGTTCTAAATTATACTTACGCCTTCTTGTAGGCCATTTAATTTGCAAACCTGATTAAAACGTTTAAATAGTATTAGTAAGAGGAACAAGACAAACCTTACTCTTCATTACCATGCAAAAAAAAAAAAAAGCCATGATCTTAAGCACTTGTTTTGCAGTTACAGAAAACTTTAAGGCTCATGAAAATAGCAGTTAATACTGAGAAAGTTGAGAAATCATTGATTATCGAAGGATTTTCAGAAAGAACTAAGGTAATGTACTTCTGGTATTTTCTTCCAGCTCTTCACACCCCTTCTCTGTCTTTCATTTGCTTGAAATAAACATGTCATATTGGGTCTTATTTGAATTGCCATGACACAGCCTATGAAATAAAATCCACTTTCATTTCTAAATAAACCTACTGAACAATAAGATATGTGGTTCTCCTAGAAGCCTATGTGAAGAAGATATTCAAAGAAGTCAAAAGACATATGTATAAAAATCACTGGTTATTAGAAGAGTTCATTTATATTAAATTACCATTGATTTTTGTCTTAATAGTGATATACTTTTAAAGACAGCTCTTTGCATACTTCCCAGCAGCATTGTATTAGCAATACTAATGTATTGGTTGTCTTTACTGGACTTGGGTAGCATTAAGAATTGCTACTCAAAAAAAAAAAGTTGGAAACTTGTAGCATTGTGAGATTTATTTTCTCTCAGATTAAATTTAGCATTTCCTGGCTATAGCCCTGCATACTCAATATGCTGTGAGAGCTTAGCTGGTTTCTTTCCATATCATAAAAGGTTTTAAAATCCAAAAAATGAAACTGTTAGCATTTAATGCGCTATGTGTTGGCAACTGAACCTACCAAAGAGGATTCTGCAATAAAAAAAGTTAAAATTAAATTGAGGACTCTGCATGGTGCTGAGGAGAGAACGGTTTTAATAATGCCATTTTCTTATGACTTCTGTTGTGCAATAAAGCCAGCCTGAAACAATAACACAATGATGATCCAAACAAGGAGTAATGAGGACTACAAACAACTAGGAAGATTTGCTTTCTTTACGCTATCTGTTATGAAATAAATAGATAAAACCAGTGTCAGATCAATCTTCTACCTCCCACTGTTACTGTTAGCTTTTTCACCAGTTATACCTTTCTGTGGAAATTGTGCCTCATTACAGTTACGTCTATACTGATTAACAATTCCAGCTTTCAGGTTTTTTTAGCTAGAAAAGTAGTTTATGACTATCTGCTGTTCATACTACCATTTAAAAACTTACCTTGTGGCACTGAGTGACTTGATTCTGTCTCTTTGATTGAATTATCTATTGAGGCACACTCAAGCCAAGCTATGCTACTAATATTTTCGGTTGCCTTTCCTCTACTATTGTATGGCTGATTCTCATGCTAACCTAGTTACTGCTGTCCATCTAGACCTACCACTTGCTGCTGTCATTTATCAGAGCTTGGTTTTTAGCTCACTGATAAAGACAGAGAACTGTAATGTATGTTTGTCACTAAATAGTTTAAAGACAGAAAGGGAGCAGATCTGCTAAATAAGAAGTTACAGCAGCAGTTATTGTTTCAGAGTAGACCCATATTAGATAATTACTCATTAAAAGCGATATTACAATTATCCAAGAAGTATACAGTAATATTCCCACATTTGGCATTTTAAGGGGATTTTTTGCATAAGTATTAAAAAAAAATGAAGATAATGGACAAAATAAATGCCATAACATAGTTCATTGTTCTTTCTCATGTTAAAAATTGCAAAAATTGCTTAGTATTTATTTTAAATAAGACAAAACTTCTGAAGAGGTGCCTGCTGTATCTGAAGGTGAAGCAATTGCAAATAAACTACCTTTTACACTTTTGTTACAGCATGCTAAATGACCTGCTACATGTTTTTAAATTCATTTGAAGATTCAATGCATCATAAAATAAGGCCTCAATGTTTATGTTCAGTCTGGCTCTTAATTATTTTGCAAGAAAAGTTGAGGTGATCTTGGCTGTAATTTTTCAGAATGCCACATTAGAAACTATTTCTAAATATCGTTCTCCTTATCCCATGCTTTGAGAGAAGACAACCTGTCTCTGTCATAGAACTGGAGAAGAAGATATGTGAGACAGGATTTGCCAGGTGGGCTGATCCCATGGGATAGAAGTTCTTTCTTCTTCTTCCGGTGAGGAGAAATATAAATGACAAGAGAAAATGCTGCATTAGAAGACTCATTTAATAAAGCTGGGTGGTCTTCATAATGATCTTCTTTTTTTTTTAAATGAGGATTGTTGTCTTCCAGAGTAGGTAGGTACTATTGTAGCTAAGTACTAGTTTGAAGTAAGTACTAGTACATATAGAAGGTGAAGAGTCGGGAGTATATTTTAAGACAGTCTGTTGTAGCAAGTATCTTCTATTACTTATAAGGATTACTGGCCTGCATGAAGTACAGTTTGTATGACCAGGACAGTGATCTGCCCAGTACATTTTAATCATTCTCATCCTTTCCATATTTTATCTCAACTTTCAATTGTTTTTACACTATTTAATTTATATTTACTAAATCAAATTGAGAGAGAAAATAAGTTTATCCTGATCTGAGCTGGACCCTTGATGTTATGTACTGCTTATTTTTCAAGTTCTTCCTTTTCTGTGCCAGTAAAATGTGCAGCCAGGGCCCAGCTACGAAATTGGCAGTATTAGCATATGCATCTGAGTAGTATGAAGGTATCTAAAGAACCAGATCAGTCCGTGATCTTAATGACCTTGAGGAATGAATGGCATCTGATGGTAAATAGGTGGCTATGATGATCTCAGACCAGCTCATAGGCCTTACAAGAAGTGCACTCGTAACTGGAATTAGCTGGTACTCTGAATCCTATTCTAAGCAGAGTCCAAGCTTTAAAAGGATAAGAAGTTTGAATTCCTTTTCTTAACCTTAAGACCTCTCTCTTCAGCTGAATTACAGAGGGTATGTTGTTAGCGTGGTCACAGTATCACTTATCTATAGTACTTTATACATCAGCACAGTGACTTGTTCCAATTTTCTGTTATCTTACCATCCAGCAAGATTGGAAGGAGTGAAAAATACAAAATGTTTTAAAATTTACTGGGCTTTGCAAGACATTTTGTTAAGGCTTTGTGTTTGTATTTGATGGACTAATATCTAGGTGGATGTTGAATGTTTACTTTCATTTTGCTTTTGGAAGCAGTTTGTAACTGCCAATTGAGAGAGCAATCCCTCATATCTCTCCATCTCTGTGGCATGATTTGTGTCTCAGCACAAGGTTGGATGGTCACTCACTGATGACTCAGTGTAGTTTGAGCATTCGCAATATATCCAAGGGGTAGCAACACTCTCATGTCATCTACCACTCAGAGAAGACGATTAACTCGAATGTAGGAAACTAGCAAGTTGTTAATGGACTAGTTAGTGTTTTAAGTCATGGAGAAATTTGCAGTTTTTAGTCATCTTCCTGCACTGGGGCAATATTTCTTCAATTTTCATAGTAGGTATCATTTATATTTGATATTTGTACTTGTTCTTTAATATACTGCCTAAAAGCAGAAGTGATTTCTGAGGGTATAAAAGGCAGTATTGGTCTAAAGTAAAATAATAGAAGTGTTTTTTTCTCTGGATTTTTTGTATTGAAAGCAGCAATTGATTTAGTAAACAAATTATTGAATCCAACCCTCTGAAACAAGTGTGAAATATGCTGATTAAAAAGAATTGCTACCTTAAGCATTTTTAAAGGGATTTTACTAAATGCTTGACAGAATGCTTTATAACCAAATGAGTGACAGCTTTGCTATTTTGATATTGGGTAATCTTAAATTGCCATTTTTTTAACTGTAAAGTTTTCCCTGGGAAAGTCAGGCACAGAGAGTTCTCAAATCATATGTCAGATTGCTATGAATGTTATTAGCATTGAGTGAGACCAGTTTTTAAGTAAAGCAGCTACTCCTTTTCCCCCAAAGGACAAAACCAGAAGCGAACAACAAAGGAAAATATGTTCTCTGTATCTGCCAGTGCATCCACGACTGTAATAAATTCTGGTACCTGTGAAAGTCACAGCAAAAACCACACCCATGTGAGGCACAGCGCAGCCAGAAGAACAAAAAGAGTTCATTAACAGCTTGGCCTCTTGATATTTTCAGGCTTCTAAAATAAGATTTTCATCTAGCTAATACTGTATTTCTGTGATTAAAGACAGTGGCATACCCTAAATCTTCTGGCAGAAGCGAGGATATGACAGCAGTTGCGTCTTGGCACTCTTTAGAACAGAAACTTCAGGAAATTATGAGTCAAGTTTCACTCTGCCAGTAGGCCCAGAGGTATCTGCTGGGGCCAACGCAGTAGTTGGAGGAGTTGCATGACGGGAAATGTACTATGTGGTGTATTTTTTTGAAAATGGTTTGCTGGTTGTCTCCTGTGGATCCCCGGCTGGTTGATACTAAAGGCTTCATCCCCTTCTCCCCCCTCCCCAGGTGGCTCCCTGGGAGGTTTGTGGTAAGTATTGCCTCTCCCAGGTGGTTGGCCTCTAGGCAGCAAGAGAGAAGTGCTAGGTGACTGGTCAGTGTCAGTTTTTGGATCTTGTTCTTCGTATCTATCTTCGCAGACTGCTGTCCGTAACTTGGAGCAGCAGTGCAACTGCAGTAGCCTTGTCAACAAAGTTAACTGTTTGAGATGTCTGCGTAATCAGATTTTGAAGGTTGGATCTGAAAAGAGAGCCAAAACCTCTTGAAATTAAATGAATTGTCTGCCATTGAGATGAATTGCTTACACAGTTTGTTACCATCGGTGTTATTATAGGATATGGTTCACTTCAACCACAGCTCTACTTGCAAACCCTCAGCTCATTGGAGCAGGAGTATGTTGTATTAACAAGTAATATGTACTTCACCTTTATATTAAATTAATGGGTAAAAAATACCCCTTTTCAGCTAAAAATTGCCATATTTTCTTCTATGCTCAAAATTAAGATCACAGAAAACTGTGCAGAAGTAATGTTGTTAGATAAAAAAAAAAACAAGCAGAGCATATGGGAAAATTCATCACTGAACTTCAGAGATAAGATATTCCCTTTCAGTGCCATACTTCCCATAAGCCAGTTTTATGGCCCACTTGTATTATGTATATCTTTATATGCAGTTGCTTGTATGCCGTAATACTGTGTTATCAAATTCTAATTTTTCCTTTAACAGCACACTTTACTTGTCAGAAAAGCCCTACTGAAAAGGTCTTGACAGATTTGCTATGCATGCTTTTAAAATGACTGCTGTGTTTTCTCTGTATTCTCAGCCACTAATACACACCTGATCTTTTACTCTTGTCTCTGTATCACCAGGCCTCCTGAACCTGTTTACAGCACTGTGAACAAACTGTGTGATAAACCACCTTCTCCTAGGCACTATTCCCCTGTCGAGTGTGACAAAAGCTTCCTTCTTACAGCTCCCTATCCCCACTACCACGTAGGCCTGCTCCCTGACTCTGAGATCACCAGGTACTGCATGCGCTTCTTCCTCACCTCCTTTGTTAGAGTGCATGAACATCACTGGATTTATCTCATAGTTTGCATCTTCACCATAGATCTTTTTCTACAGCTTGTGCTTGTTTTTAACCATGCTTTCACATCTGCACCACTGGAAGATATATGCTACCTTGGTACATAATTTTGGTCATCCAAAATCCAGTGATGAACACAGGCAATGTTTTGATCCATTGGAATGGTGCTCTAAAATAGGTTACATAGTATGTATCACATTTTACAACTGAATTCAGTATTTGTTTCTCTGTGAGTATAGAAATTGACTAAGACCTCACTGAAACCTGTAGTAATTTGGTTTGATTCAGTCATTTTATTTCTGTGTTGTGCATACTTTGTTCACTGAGCATCTTTGGGTTTATAGGGTGGCTGCCTAAGCCATTCAGAAGAAATTGAGCAAAAAATAATCACCTCCCTCACTAAGTCATGGTTGAGAATACATGTACAATTTAGCATTCCCTAGGCTGGCTGTGCTCTGAGAGGACAGTCAGTAAAACCTGAAGTGATGAACATTTCCATAACTGAAGTAATGGAAGACATTTCTATAAAATATTGTCAGTGATTCCCTCTTGAGAAATATTTAATAAAGGAAAACTACTGTCCAAAACTGTATGCTAGTATAACACAGCTATTCTTCTGTAATCTACTGGGATAGTAGTAAACTATTTGCAAACAAGACTTTGGAGATAGAGGAAGAGTTAGGCACAAGTTTTCAAGAAGATGTTGAGTGCTTCCTTTGTCAGGAAAAAACCTACAATCTTTTATATTCAAAGTAGAAGAAAAATAATTGTATTTGAAGATTTGATCATAGACATTTTCTACAGAAAACACATTTCAATGAAGAGTAATGTGGGAAGACAAGAGTAGAAGTGTGTAAGTGGAATGGAAAATGGTAGATTAGTGTAAGATACAATAACAGGAAAAAAACCTAGGTATTAAAAAAATAGCTGTGAAAGGCATTGCAGTGCTATGAAATAGAAAGCTAAATTAAAAAAGCAATAAGACAAAGTGAAGAGTTCAACAGATGTGGTAAGACCATGCAAAAGCTGCCAGTTTATTAGAATGAGAACTGTGTAGCTTCTAGAATTTGTAAAAAGGTGCTTAATCACTGGACAAAGTGATTAGTTAAGCTGTTCAGGCCAGTGCAAGTTTGGGTGAAAAACATTGGTAAGGTCAATGTTTTATAAAGGTATAAATAATTCCAGAAGGATGACAGGTATTAACAGATCTATCTACAATATTTTAATTTCTCTGCAAATATTATTTTAAAGGAAATAACTAGCCAAAAATAGTAAAATTAATTCAGGTCTCTAGGTACAGCGTACATATGAGTAATCTATCTGTAAGCATCACAGTGCTTCTGTGTGGTTAGAACCAAACAACAGAAGAGATCGTTATAAAGAGACTCTAAGTTTTAAAATGGTCCGTTTAGAAAGGAAGGCACCAACTTGAACTAGAAAGTTGAACAAGTGGGTTCTAGGGGATTTTGGGGACATGGAGTTGTGTATTGGGAGCACTGAGGATTAGATTGTGGCTTGCTAACCGTAGAGAGATGCAATTCATTGCTAAATGGTCAATCTCTATAGACTTGACTGTCAGGACTATGGAGATAGGTTGGGGGAAAAGGCTGAATCTGTTAAGGCTGCTTCCTGCAGACCAGACACTCAGATGACAATAATCGGTGGAGCCCTGGAGAGCTCATAGAACTAGGCCATTTTGTGACCTGAAAGTATAATTCTCTACATCCTTTTGCTTTACTGTGTGATTGATTAAATACTTGGTCCTCAGATATTTGATGACCTGACATCAGGACTTAAAAATCTGGGTTTTTTTCTACCGAGTGTCAGTTTACAATTCTCTTTAAGAACAGGGTTTCATTTCTCTTCATTCTACTTTGATGTAAAATTAAGCTCTAGTCCCTGTATATTTAATCAGTTTGTTTATTTCAACAGTCCAATAAAAACTGCAAAAAGAACACAAAAGACGAGAAAAGACACAACTCACGGTTAAATGCTCTGCACAATGCTCTGCTACATGCTATGGTAGAGGCAACTGATTGCTATAATTTATACTTCCTTCCCACTGTGACATAATATTCAGATGGAAAATATGACAGTTTTCAATGTTCTCAAATACTGTCATCTTCTCCACAGGACTCTTTGAATAGTTGACTGTAGAGGAAGACATTTGAAATAAAATTTCACCAAATGCCTTTGGTGAGGAAAGTGACAGCTTTCCAATATATACCATGATTTGATTTCCAAATGGAGTCGGTATTCACAGTTGGAGAACAGATTTTAGAAAAGTATTAATCCCATTTTAACCCTAATCAAAGTGGCTAATTTTGCAGAAGTGTTCATTGTACACAGCCCTAAATTTCACAAAGGTGGTATATCTCAGGGCTGTATTGTGTTGAATATTTGGAAGAATTAATCCATAAAAAGACCTTGTTTTAAATCTGCTGCTGTGATACCACCATCTCTATTGAAAATTGTACTACAAAAAATCTTCCAAGTATTGATCAAAGATCTCTCTTTACTCACCTGAATTCCTCAAAGCCCTATTCCTCCACATTATACACTTCCATGGTCTCCAGTCAAATATAAAAGTTATCTCCCTGCCTTCCTTCAGGCTCCCTAGAAAGAATTTTTCCCAGAATTTGTCAGCTTCAAGTTTGGGGAGGAAGGGATAGGGATTATTTGCTTGTTTTGGTAACTGCAGTCATTGTCATATCTGTGTACTCCAGTATGGAGAATCTGCTGCTGAACTGCAAGAAATTTGGTTTGACAAAAACTCTTCCAGAGGAAGAGGAACATGATGCCACGTTCTCCCAATTGAAATGGTTGTAAGCCAGACAACACCTTTCAAATTGCTGCTTCAGATAATTTGTCAGCTACTCCTCAGACGATTGCTTTATCAAGGCTCATTAACTTGATAGGCAAAGAGAATTCATAGGGCAAAGCCTTATTTGTCTATAGTAAATTCAAGTTTACAACCCTTGCTTTTGTGGTGGCCTGTCTTACCTCCTGGGAGATTTGGAGGTCTAGAACAATATACTCCCATTTTAGGATAGAAGTAATTTTTTTTTTATCGAATTATCAGTTCACGTGAATTGATATTACCAGGGCTACGTCAGTGTGCAACAGCTGAAAATCTATCCCATTGAAGGCGGGAGTAGAGAGAGAATTTTGGAATAGTAAGTTTTCCTTTGAGAGCACCACATGGGAACGGGTGCAGAGTATTCATGTTCTGGCCTCTGTCATTATTGACAATTATGTGTACAATTAGAAGATTATTGGCAGAGAAAGGAAATCACAGCTCATAGATGTACCACTCTTTCTACAAACACGAGACTTTGTTTCTGCATTATGTAACACAAAATGTTGTGTTCTCAGTCTTTGCACAGAGAACTTCATTACATTCACCACTACATAGATACACTTAAAAAATGCTTCCATTTTGCCCAGATCTAACTTCCCTGTCTTTACTGAAATCTTTTTGGCACTCTACTTGCCAGCAGTTTTTGCTAAAGGGCAGCCCTGATATTGTTGGTTTGTGTGATTTTTTTTTTTCCATAGGTATTTGCTTTTCAGCCTTTGATCATGTGATTGCATCAATATTTTTGAATACATGTAGGGGAAGGAACTAAGGGTAGGGTTTCAAACTTTGTAGTCATTGGAGAAAAGCTTGGGAACATGACTCCTCCCAGGAAAATAAAAAGAAGTGAAAAATTTGTTCATGTTTAGTCTAGCTTTTTTAAACTTGCAGATCCTCCTTCTGGTGCTTGGGTGCCTGGATTGAAAGTATTTGGCTTGCTTTTAAAATCAAGATTAGTTTCTTGAAGCCAGCCCCAGTTCTGGCTGACACTGTGATCTGCAGTTTTAGGCAAGGTAGTTAATGATTTTGTGCTTTGTTTCCCAGTCTCTAAAAGAAGTTTAACAATGATCTCATGGAGCTTTGAAAACTAATTCTGTCTGAGACAATAGCATCCTATTACTAATGGCAATTGGTGTTACTGTTTAATAACATAAAAATGATTTTAAGGTATTTGATGAAGTAGATTAATGACATCAGTTCTTGGGACCACCACTACTTTCCCACCAATGGGGATTAGGGAGAGAAGATAATATAGGCACAGGGCTCTAGAGCAGAGTCTTTTGCAGAAAACAGCATGCCATTTGCATAGGTATTCAAAGGTAACTGAGCATTGTGTAACACTTAAGAGCTCCACAAATAAAAGTGTGCTGAAGTGTAAGCAGGACATACGGGTAAGGAGAATATAATGTCAAGAATCTTAATAATTGATGCGCGATGCTACTTCCAACATGTGGCTGAACTCCTGCACCTGTGCCTCGTAAGCACATGAGGGTCACTACGTTCCAGAAGCCTCTGCAATCAGACTAGCGTATGTCTGCACCACTAAGGACTACTGCTTGTGGGCACCTCACTTAATTTTAGGGATCCCTGGAATCCCTCCATAGGCCATGAAGGGACAGCTGAGAAGGTGCTGACCTCTTTTCACTGATCTAGCAGGAAGTTAAGGTAACTGCACTTGGAAAGGGTTTGAATGGAGGGCCTCTGGTAGTCATTACTATAGTGTCCTTTCTCATTTGCTAATATCTGCGCAGCCTTTTTCTTCACAATAACCTGCTGGGAGCGAGCTTGTTGTCAAAATGATGCATAGGACTGTACTTGTGTGTGGCTGCCTTCCAGGGAGGCTCTTGTCATCTTTATTGAAATTCACATTGCACAGGAGTACTCATCGTCCCCTTTTCAATCCCATGTGTTTAATATTGGAATTATATCTCCCAAAACACATCTAGCCATATTTTGAGTTTTTTGAAATGCCTGGCAACCTGAAAATGGGACCTATCAAACAAGCAGTAAAAAGCAATGATATGAAATTAAGTCTTCAACTTGCCCCACATAAACACAACCACCTTTCTTGAATTTAAAACGAACTTTAACTGTTTAGTTGTAATCATTTACATATTTTTTGTGAAAATTTCAAATAATAATTACAAAACTGGTAATAAGTATGTTTCAGCAAATGGATTTAAATACTTAAATATTTAAAATCAGGATTGGAGCATATTTGTACTTTTTCATATTTTAACATCTTGGAATCAACTTCTGAACTGATCTGCATTTTATATAATCCAACCACAAACAGCAAGCTTATATATGGTAAACTAGCACTACTAAGTAGCACTGCTTAAAGACAGTGGAAGGGAGTAAGTACACAGTTCTTTCTGTGGATTTTTGAACAGCAAAATAGTCAATACTGGGGTTCATCTTGTTCAGTGTCAATGGAAACAAATTAATCCTCCAGTCACAAAGAAAAAACGTCTTTAGAAAATAAAAGATACTTGGTTAAAATAACTTTTGATAAAGTAGCTCCCTAAAACCATAAGGCGGTGTTTAAAAAAATGAACCCTGTGACTTTTTGTTTTGAGAAGTGATATTAAGGCATATCGATAACCAATTTTAAGCATTCAGAGGCACAGAGCATATAGCAACCCCTAAGCAATTTAAGAGATTAAACTGGTCATCTCAGAGGCTGGCTTGGGTACTGATGTTCATATAGATGGGGATTGAAGCATCTTGTTATTGCTGATTTCAGTGAGAATTAAGTATGTAAGTACTATGGCCTTCACTCCCTAAACAACATCTATAGCGATTTAAGTGCTTCTTTAACTCTGGCAGCTAGACCTTTCTAAAAATAAGCTTGGAGACCTTGACTCACATGCAGGAACACACATTGCAGTGGTTGACAAGATGCAGCCCAGATGCATACAATTACATACCATTTATGCTTGACTGGATTGTGCTGCTTCTGAAAGCAGCTGCAGAACTGCAATATTTTATAGTCATAGATTATATGGCAAAACAAAATCAGCATAAACCGTGTTGATTAACTGTCTACAACTCAGATGCAGCATCTCAATGTAGATTGTCCCTGCTTGTGAATCAGACTCCTGAGGCCTTTAAATTATTTAGGATCTTTTGGAAATTATACAAATTAATTGTGGATTTTCCTTATCACTTTCAATTAACAAATTAAAAAGTCTGAACTGGAACAGTTTCCTATAATTTCTTTTTAATCCTGACTCAAGTATTCTCTTCAAGTAAATGATCCAGTCATATAACTGTTATAGCTAATGAAAGAAAAATTATGCTGCCTGTCAGACTCAGCTTTCATGTTATTTTGCATGGCTGAATCTCTGACCCTAATAAGCACAAACATTCCTATAGATTCTCTTATGCTCTTTTTTTTAATGAGGAGTCTTCTATTTTGGACACTATTAATTAAAATTATTAGGAAGATGCTCCTTTTAAGAACTCGGAGAGATAATTGCAGGAGAATCTTAACCTGTAAAGACATAAAATCTCTACAGTTCAAGTGTGTAATTATGTAAAGTTACAGATGCCTTTCAGGTTAAGATGGGATGCTTCAGGTTAATGCTGCTGGGCTTTATTTCCAGTTGTGCTGCTGACTGATTCTCTTTAGTTGAGCAAATCACTTAATTCTATTTGCTTTGCTTTATCTATCAGTAAAATAATCTTGTTACTCAGTTATATTGGAAGGATAACTAATATCATTAAACAAAATAGAATAAAATTTTTAAAGAAAAAATTAAGGAAAAATTAATCTGTTCTGTCATTTGGGAAATGTTTTGTATTTTTGGAATATACGGTTTGATTTTCAGAGATACCATGCTTTCTTGTGCTACAGATCCTCTTTTGTTTGTATTCTGCACCCATGGATATTAAACTGTATATTCTTAGCTCATAAACCGGACAGAAATATTAACTCAGTTTAGTTAAGTAGCAGTATTTTCTTTACTGTGTCTTTAGAGAAGAAAAAAATACCAGTTCTCAGTAAGAAAACATCTGTAAATCACTAATATTAAAATGTTCGTGCTGTTATGATTACAAACAGAGCTACAGAGAGACATTTGGGAACAAAGGAAAGATGTCTCCTTCTTTTCCACGCCTATAAACAAGCTCTGAAATTCAGTCTCTAAGTCACATGAAGCACTCCCAAAGTATCAGATGCCAGTTCCTCTGTCTTTTTTGGACTAATGATGAAAACTGGAACCAGGAGACTAGAAAGATATCAGGCCACTTTTAACCAGTTCCTGCCTGAGGATTTTGGCCAGGGCAATCAGTCATCCAGTATGGGGAGGGTGAGGTGGACAATGACCCTCAGAATTGAAGTTTTGCCTGATGTCTGCTTCAGAGGATACCATTCACCACCTAAAGCTGGCTACAGCAGTTACTGGCTAGATACAAGGCAGGAGTGATGCTTCAGATTTTCTCATGAAAATCCAGTCAGTTCATAACTAAGTCCACACAGTTACCTTGTTGTTTGAAACGGTCATTTCTGTGAGACATGTTATTGTTTATTTTCAGTATATGTAAGCACCCTCTCAAACATCTTGTTCTGGTCTCTGAAAATCCCCTTGAAACAGTTCTTCCAAAGCAACAGAGCACTAAAACTGCAGACATAATGTTCAAATGCTCCTGAGTGTTGGGAGAAATTTAAACCCACATTTTTAATATTGGTTCCATATCTGGTTCAAGTGTATTCAGAATAAATGACAAAATATTTGACAGGAAGTGTCACTCTGCATAGGAATGCTACAGTAACAAGCTAATGGAGCCATTCACTAATTCAAATCTTGTCCACAGTAACGAAAGTTAATGACAATTATTACCTGACAACTGTCTAAAGGCTGATACAAATAGGCTTGGAGATTTCAGTTTCATTCCTGTGGACAAGTTTCCACATCATAAAAATCATCACTCCACCTGTCACAGTAATTGCTAGACTCTCACCTCATCAGAAAAACCAAGTATAGATTTAACCTGGAGAACAAATTACTCTTTTTTACCCTGAGAGAGTTCTTTGAGCTTAGAAATGAAATATTACTGTGCAGACTGGGTAAATAAAGCTACCCTGTGGCTACCTATGCTGTACCTATTGGGGGAAGAATAATTTTCAGGGTTGTAGCTGTGCACAAAAGAGCAAGAAAGCTTACTGGTTAGAGCAAAGAGCTGGGAACTGAGAAATTTGCCTGTACTACTGACAGTTTGGATGACCTTGGCAAATTAAGACTTTCTTTCAATTTTGTACAATTGTGAAATACGTGACACGCATCCACAGACACCACAGCAGCCCTTGGAGTTAAAAGAGATTTCCAACAGGTTCAGATATGTATGATTTTCTGCACTGCGTAAAAAAGAGTGATCATTAGTACCAAGTGGAGTGATAAGAGGCATCATGGAAAGCAGGTGGGACTTCTAATTATAGCAGTATAATTTGTCATGGAAATGTGAGAGAATTATAACAACAGTAATAATGAACCTACCTCAGCCCTGTGCTAGTCTTGTTTTACACTACAGTTATCCCACTGGAGTAACATAGTGCTGACTCAGGCCCCCAGATTATTTTGTATTTAATTATCACCATGTATTATTGTTGACATAAACCCTATATGTGGATACTTGCAATTATGTCCATTTCTGTTAGTTTTGCCAAGTCACGAAGGTCTGACTTTGAACAGGATATGTCTAAAGATATGCTTGTGATATGGAAGTCAGGAGGTAGCACTCTGCTGAGTCTGTGCTAGGCCAGTGATGCTGCAAGCCTAGTTGAAGACACTGCTGTGGAAGGTGTGGCAAAACTGGATGAGCTGTTTAAACTAGATCCTCATCTCTTGTCATTGCCAATTTCACAGCACTTTACTACTTCTGTACAAAAAAGTATAATCATAGAATCATGGAACGGTTTGGGTTGGAAGGGACCTTAAAGATCATCTAGTTTCACACACCCCCCCATAAAATAATAATTAATGGAACAGTCAGAAATGCAAAATGCTAAGATAAAAAAAACCTCCTGATGTGATGGGATCCACCTCCTGGGTCTGCTCTAAAACTTCTAGAAATTTTTGTTTTCCTCTTCAGATTTTTTTCTCACTATCAGAACATAACCTGTACCTTTATGGATCTATGAGGGTAATAATTATTTCCCATAGTAAAGGGAAAATTGATTTCAGTAGCCAAAGGCTAAAACATTGGAATCAGATTCTTCTGCCATTTATTTGTTTTTAAAAGGACATACCACCATGATTAGGAAAAATCTAACTAAATGTTTATATTTTTCTCATATTACTGCAGAAATATTTATTGATCAGTACTCATTACATTTCCTATTTCAAAAAAGCATTTGTTGCTCTTTAAAAATATTGACTGTATGACTGGAACCATCTGTTTGCAGAGACTTCAGTGTGATACAAGAAATGGTAACCATAATCCTCAAAGATGCTTATCTATATTTGAGTTGGACTGAAAGTCTCAACATAAGCCTGGGAGGTTGTACGCTGTTCCCTGATTTAGTCTTCCAACACAAATGCTACAAGGGGTTTATGAAAGCGGGGAAGAGAGCAGAGAGGAAAACAAAAAAATATGGGGAACGAAACTCCCCTTTACCTACATAGTACATTTATGTACATGTGTTACAGTTAGTGAGATGCTTTTAAATACCATCTGGGCTTTGAATAAATAGCATTCTTATTTTAGATTAAGCTTTCATTGTGGTGTAGAGAGGACTGCTGAACTTTTTTTCTTACTGATTTAAATTATTTTTCATGTAAATATGGCTATAAGTGTTTATGATTAAGAGACACAGAAGATACTGAATAACATTTTTTAAAATTACTGAGTGATTCACTAGCCTAGGGAGAAAATTGACTCTTGTAAAATGCAAGATGAGCTTTCAGATAATCTCATGGGTCAAAGTGCAACTGATTTCCAATAAAATACAGATTTGGAAGTACCTAAATTACATTTGAAAGTGAAATGTGAGCTACTAATACAGGCCAGAGATATATAGGCAAGAATCTCTGCTTAAAATGCATAGTTTGGCATGTGGTTACTTTGCCATCCAGGACACTTTTGCTCTGTATCCCAGTTTGGATATGGAATTTTCCATCTCTTCACCTTTCAAACAGAAAGAAGTCTGAGTATGGACTTGCTAGAGCTATTTACCAGCTCCCTTTTAATTCTTAATTCAAGCAATATCACTCTAGTTGACTTGTTTCTGTATTTTCCCACTTCGCTATTTGGTGTGAGAAATAGTAGCTCAGTCCTTCACAAAGAATATTTTAAAGCTATTACTGTGTTTCTCGGATGGTTGGAGGTGCTATGTGTTTGACGAGCAAAATTATCTGGTGATTACTTAAAAATGGTTTGTTTGGTTGCTTTTTTTCCTTGTAGACTTAACTTTAATGATGTAACCTGCAGTGAGATCTAAATATGACTTCATGTTTTTAAGTTCTTTTATAGATTCCACTTCAGTTCAGAATATACGTTAGGAGTTGGAAAGATAATTTATGTTATCCCGGTGGACTAGGGTTGTGCCTATTTGCAGTCAGTTTCTCTTCCAACTCCATAGTTTCTTTGGTGAATTTGCATAAGCACTGTCATATTTTCATGTGTTAGTTCAATGTTTTAAAAGTCTGTGTGCCTGTAGGAAATAACACAGCCTTACTATACAGGAAGACAGAAGTGTTTAAGAACATTATTTTATTACTGGGAGCTGTTCTCACCTATCTTATCACTAGGGAGCTCACCTATCTTATCACTATATTGTCTCAATACTTGCATCCAAAATTTTTCCCAAATGTGATTTTAAAAACACAACACAACAAATGAAAGCTATTCTGGATTTACTGATTATCAATATCCCCACAAGAGAGGGTGCCTTCCCTACTGCTGCCTTGGAGGAGCTGCACCAAAATCCTTGGGAGATTGAAAATACTGACACTTTGTTTTGTAACTGAAAAAGTGAAGGGGGAAGATTCAGAATTAAAATTTTGACAGTTAGAAGTTATACAGTTACTGTACTTCACTATAATTTCTTAAGAGTAAGATCATTTATACTATACTACTCTGAGAAGTAGTACTTTGGCACAGGGCAGGGACCACAGAAAAGGGAGGGCAGAAAGCGGGATGCTTGTTACTCACAAATACAAGAGAAATGCAAAATCCTAAACTTGAGGTTTTGATAGGAAACATTGAAAAGGACGAGAAAAAACTGCCATTGATAAAACATATGTATGTATGCAGAGATATTCAGTGCCAATTTGCAATAGTAGGGCAAACTGACGTAGGAGTTCATTGTAAGCCATAGTCATTATAAACTGCTGTCAATATGAAATCACTGGAAAAAGGGTTTTTTTGTTTTGCTAAGAAAGAAAATTAAAAAACACACCGTTGTGCAGAAGGAGTTACAAGATCTAAAATCCGTGAATTTTGTGGAAGTCTAGTTATGCAACTGACCTTTTTTAGTTGAACCTAAATTTAGTTAAGTTGTCATTGTAAGTTTGCATGTAGAATTTGTTAATGTTTTGGGATCTTAAACAATTTATTCTTTAAAAGGTTCTTATTTCATTTTTAAAGTATAGCACTAGAAGCAGCTAGCTTATCTGATTTTAAATAATGCTTATAGTGCATAAAACCACTACTGTTACTGCATAAAAAGCAAGGTCAGTGGAAGTGACAAGATATTAAAATACATTTTTTTAGCTGACAAAGGGAAGAAGAGGAAGATTTAGTTTGACTTTCAAAATGAAAATTTCAATATTGTTAAGGAAATACTGGAACAGAAACATTACAGTCTCCAGGGAGATGCATAGACAATTTCTTCCATACTCCATGCAGAAAATGAATCATTCCATAGATAATTGGAGTTGCTTGCTGTATCTTTTGAGGATCATTATAGTTCTTGCTTTTATGCTGTTGAAATCACTACACTGCTGAAGTGGGGAGCAGGGAAAAGAACATAACACTACAATGTGAGAGTACACTTGTATATATGGTTTTGCACATCACAAATTGCTTTTGATTTGATTACACTGATTTCTAACATCTGAATTCTGAATAGCAATGACTGTAGCCTTAAGACAGACTTTCCTGAAAAGCAGCCTGAAACCATCATAATGTATTACACCGTGTAAAGAGAACACCTGAAATGCACTGAAGCCCACATGGGGGGAGTACGCAGTACAGAAACCAAATGTCACTTGCTGCTACTCATTGATAGTAGCGTGCATCTGCGCAGCCCAATGCAAGACCATTCATATACTCCTGAGCTGGTTCTAGACAAGTTAGGTTAGCTGATGGAGCAGTCTAACCTGCTTCCCATAAATGCCCACATCGATTGATAGTTGACTTGGGTATAATCAGCAATGTGTGTGGATAGTTCAGTTGCTGATCTGATGAAGACTGAATAAGCTGTAATCAGAACTCTTAGCCTGTTCAGGGTACAGTGAGTAAGTGTTGCAGGTAGGAGTACTTCTGTAGTATCTATGGCAAGCGTGTGGCTACACAGGCTTGCTTAGAAGCAGAAGTCAAACAGGTTTGGTTAGGATACAAACCCACATAATACTGTCATTGAACCATGCAGAAGAGAATTTGCTTTTGACATTTCAGATTCAGCAGTATGAGTGAAGGTTGTTAATTTTTCATATCAAGACTTTACAACCATTTTTTATATTATAGTACTTCAGTGAATGTGTTTTAAAAGTCCTGTTTTACAAAGACATCTAAGTAGGCAGTGAATTCATGAGCGTTGTTGAAATCACAGGTGCTGTTTAGAATCTTGAGGCTCAGATGATTGAAACTTCTCCTTGTTGGTTTGTGTACAGCAATTAGAAAGAGAAATATGCAAAGAGGGAAATTTATTCCAGATGGAAATTTTAGTTTATTTTTCCTAATGGATTTTGCCTGCTTTCCCAGATACCTCAATTACACAATTAGCATTCGTGTTGGTATGCCATGGATTACAGAACTGGGTCCTTCAGCCTAGGGTACTGAAAGGTTGTGCTTTGGAACCAAAAATACAAGATCCAGACTATAGTGGCAGTGATCAGAACACTGTAATCTTGTTCAGCCTATTTCTTTTCCTTGTCTTTCCTTTTTTTTTTTTTCTGATACAATCTTGTACAATACCATAGTGCTTTGAATTAATGACAAGAAGGGTAGAGTTTTCTCTTTTGACAAAAGTGGGATTAGTCCACAAAGGAAGATCAGTACAATACCAAAGCCAAATCATATCTCAGTGAAGTTAGAAGGAGAATTACACTGGCTTTGTTGGAGCTTGGGTAATCCAAGAATAAACATGGCAACATAATACTATAAGCAGGTTCATACTTTTATGTCGAGGCTACCTTCCAAATCATATGACATCATGCTTTGTAGCATCTCAAACACTGTTTCTCAAAAAGCCACAATCTATTTGCATTTACTACTGGGTATTCTTCATAAAGAATAGCATCACATGGAAAATAAATTCTTAAATGACTGGAACAGTAAATCTATTTGCTGTTGACCTAAATAAATCAAGCAGCATGGACCATTGCTGAGAAATAAACCTTAAACCAAAATGCTGCCATATAAAATTGTAGTTTTTAGTAATCACCACTATAAGAGAGGTGATTTTTGTAAAAGTTAATGTAAATTAGATCTTCAGTAGGATAGAATATACTCTATTTTTTCTCACATCAGATTTATATAATTTTGTCCACGTCAACCTTTCCTGTTTTCATGTTTAAATTTTCCAATTCTGCTATTATTTGCATTACCACTTCACAATGAAAAATCAGCTTATTAGTGTCAACTAACAGAAATGAAACATCGATGCAACTTAGGAAATGATAGGTTTTCTTCAGCTTGCCCACAGAAACGGTGAATAGCACAAATTAATTTTAGTCTTGTCTACCTTAATATTGCTCCCATCACTGTAAGAGTCTGGACATCTCTTTTATCTTTGGTATTTTAGAGACAGGTGAATGGAGAGAGCAAATGGCTTTACTAAGGTCCTAAAGGAAGTCCACAGTGAGGGTGAGAAGTTTCAGACTCACTTGCCAAAAGCATCAACAAACAAAGCACACAAATCAAGAATATGTAGGGCAAATTCAAATTTTAGTAGCACAGATATGAATTTAAATCAGTGTAATTATCATTTTGAAGATTTGAGATAGCTTCAATTGACTTGTAAAATAAATTGCTGGATAAAAATGGAAGCTGCCATTTGATTTGGGAATGTTGATTCACAGGTTGATTAACCAATATGCAAGAATTTGGTAGTATTGTAAAGCGACTTTATATTTCTAACAAGAAAAAGCAAAGTGAATTAAAATAGGTCCTAATAAAAATTTTTAAAGGGTATTAGCATTTCATCTCTCAAGGCTTAAACCAGTCTCTAAGTAGAGAACAAGATGAACTGTGATACAGGAAGAAATTTATATTTTCTTCTGTAAAATACTGGCTGTTTTACCTCTGTTCTCAATCAGAGGTGTACATAGTGTAAAATTTACTGTAAGATATTTAATGGGTCTGGATTGTCATCTGTGAAATACATAAATTGAAATAATTAATCTTTTCCACCACTGATTTATACATTCTGCATTTGCATTGAAAGGGAAGGGTTAGTGTTTGGGACTGATGTGTAGCAATGTCTGATTGGTATATAAAAGGATTCTGCAGCTACAGTAGATGTCATAGGTTTAATAATAAGATGCAAATTTAAATGAATTTAAATGCCTCAGAGGTGTAGAATGTCTCCAGGCCAAGAGAAAAAACAGCAATCAAACTGTTCCACTTAACTTTTAACTTGCATTTTATATCCAGAAGTAACTGATGAGTGAAAGAAACTTCTTTGGGTTTCTTATGTATGTTTGCCCAGCAGTATTTGGAGAATTCCACTGAATAAAAATACAGTTAGTTAAACAGATATTTTCTGTAGTAGTCATCCCTGAGAAGTTGGACAAGAGGCATAACTTGGAATAAAATAGTGTATCAAAGGAACTCTAAAGAGCCTATTGCTATGGAATTTCCTGCCAATCTTGCAAATGCAAGATTTGAAAATGTGGATGACCATCCAATGCATGGGCTTATCCTCCATCAGTTTTTTTTGTATCATCTGAGTAATCCATACTTCATATGTGAAGTGTTCATTGATTGCAGGGTATTCATAGGTTTTCAGCAGAACTGCTTTGTCCTCAAAAATAACGCATGGAGAACTGAAGCAAAAAGCTGCAATGCTAGCTCAGTTCATGTGCACAGAATAAATATGGACACAAGATTCCCATCTCCAAAAATAGCTTCCTTGCGTGGCTATTTCTTTTTACAGTGCTAAATGACAATGGAATTCTGGTTTTGGTCCCAGTTAAGATTGGATGAGTTGCTGGTATAAATCCAACTGTGACCATTTTTATTGATTGATTCATGCTTCCTTGTGCTTCCCTGTCTGTATGTTATTCATGTTTTCTCTTAAACAGCAGTGTTTTTTCTCTCACTGTACCTAGCACAAGTGGTTCTGGCCAAAATATTTGAGAACCAAATTACAAAGGTGCTTGCAGAGAGAAATCATTAGTTGAAAGCAGCAAAGAGAGATTTAGCTCTAGATAAAGCTCTTTATCTAATAAATGAAAGCTGAGTAGAAGCAGCATGGCAGCTCCTTCACCCTTCACACTAAAGTAACTTGAAATAACCCAAGAACCTTGGGTTTGTTGACTGACTGATGACCAGATTGTAATTATAAGAAATGTTCCCTAACCTACAAGAAATATTTGAAGAGTTTAATGAAGGAAACTCAGGCAGTTGTCCAGGATTTACACTATTAAGTATCTTAATGACATTAAATCTGTTTCCAAAAGGATCTCAAATTGACTGTTTTATCAGCTCAGTCATGTATGCATGCTTGCTAATTTTGCAAATCTTTTAAAATGAGTTTCCAATGTTTTACTCAAATGATGTGTCTATTAAGTTTGTAGCTAAACAATTCACCTTAATGACTACCACAAGCTTAGAGAAAATTCCTTCCTAAATTCCTGTCACTGTTCTTTCCTGAATAGCTAAATTTCTCTTCAAAGATTGAATTTAACAAGCATCTTTAACTAAACGGTGGTTTATATGTCAGGGATATAAGGATTGACATAATGGAACATATAAATAATCTATCTACCCCATCATTCATCTAATCCAATATATGGCCTATAATCAAAGACAGGCAAAATTAATCACAGATGTGTTTGGACAATATTACAGTGATCTACTATGGGAGATGCTTATGCCTGAGACTCCCACTGAGAGTAACCCCAGAATGAGAAAAATTAAAAGATTTTTAATTTTTTTTTTTATCTAGTTAATTCTTAGACCTCATAGTGTGAAACACTGAATGTTTCCCATGAAATGCTAAGTCCAACTTCTATCAAATCAAAAAGATCCAAGAATCATGGTTCGTATAGATTAGAAAAGAAACAGAAGAGTTTAAGCTGTTGAATTTCTTCACTATTCATCTTTCATTTTGACAATGCATTCATGATGCATTTTCAAATTACCATTCACTGCTGTTTGTATGTATTCTGTTGGGATGTCATTTGTTTATGTGCGTTACATTATTTCTACTTTTTGCTTTTCTCTGTGTGTTTCTCTAGGATTTTTGGTTTTGTGTTTGGTATAGCTGCACATGCACACATGCATGCTGGGCTGATTTGAATGACAGAGCAAGTGAGACTAAATAGCACCTTATGTAGGATTACATTCTCACCTCTGGTCTGTTAAAAAAGACAAATATTCAACCCATATTCCTAGTGTGCGTAGAGATAATGTATATCCAAATGGGAGGGATAACATTATCAGAAGGTATCACACAGGTGCAGTAAACATTGTATCAGGAGCAACTGCAATATAAAGTGTGCTGTTCTGATAGATTTTAGATCGTAATTGTAAATTAATGTTCTTTCTGTTGTGATCATTCTTTTTGTTTTGTTGAACCACTTCTGTGGAAGCTGAATACACTCCTTTTCTGGCTGTTTCACCTTGACAGTGTAATTCACTGCAGTGCACACATGAGAGTTAGTAAGTACAGAGGAAATGAACTTGGTCGTATGCAGAAACAGTATTAAAACTTAAATTTCTGTAGGAATGTTTTTATTGTGCAAATATAATGATACAGAATCTCATGGGATATAGAAATGTTTGTTAATGGCATAGTATGGTTTGGCATCAGACAGTTTTTCATTGCTGTTTTAAATCACTTTAATTAATTGTTGTTATCCATATGCTTTATCTTGAATGAGTAAAATTCAGTGCAATGACTGTACCATGAAAAGAATTTTATGTGCTTGTTTTTCTTTGGATGGAGATGGATAGAAACTTTGCAAATTAGTTTAATGGTTTTCAGTTATTTGAGCTCTGTCATTAGGCTTATTTATCTGTGATTTCCCTACTCTTTAAAAAAGAAGCAGATGCAGTATAAAAGTCCTATGAATTATTTTTCAAGTGTCATCTTCAGTGCAAAGAAAGTCAACCCTCCCTTGAGAAGAGAAAGCAAAGCTAAACTGTTCTAGGCACTAAATGAAGTATTGCAAGATCACTGTAACCATTAAGACATAATCTCTGTCCATTTTGTTAATGGTAAGATTGCTCTGACAGAGTTCTGTGTTAAAATCACACTATACTTTCTTTTTTTTTGTATTGTGAATTGGAGTTAGGTCTCTGATTCCTGAAGGGAACTCTCAGCAGTCTTATAAGTGGTATTCATAACTTTAAATTAACTTCTATGGACTGTGGTGGAAAAGTACATGAAAATGCGAGGTCTTCCCAGATTTCTCTACTGTCTGTTTAACTCTTTGTTTTCTTATCCTCCTATTGAATATATATCTCCTATGAAATTGAATTTCAACAAAAATAATCCACTTCATCCAGTTCTATTGACAATAATAAACCAGTTAATCTAAAAATCTGGTTTTAACACTTTCTGAAATTCAAGGTCTTACTGGCTGTTAGTGTCATTATGAACAATTTACTAATTTACAGTATTTCAGAATTTATGCTGTATTCACAGACTACAAATTAGAGAAGCTTTTTCTTTAGACAATAGTAGCAATTTCCTTACCAGAAAACTTCCCTACTCATGTCTTTTTTTTTTTTTCCCCAACAATACAGCTGGTAAATACATGTATGATGTGCAATTTGGTATTTTTGGACTGCAAATCTTATATAATTCTTCCTATTGTGCCTATATGAGTTTTCCTCAAACTTGAGATATTCCTTGAGTTCTATCTAAGTTTTGCCATTCAAAGTTGCTTAAAAGTGGACCCATTTTTCAAGTCCTTGGTAACATCTTTCAACATTTGTTTAAACTGGAAAGGGATTTTGGTGCAGATACTTGTGTTGTTTCTTGCACAGAAACCTAGTAAGCTTTGTGTGCAATAAATATGTTTCATTACAGAAGCAATGCACAGCTCTAGAAATACATCAAAAGTGGTGTTACGGGACACTGATGAGTGCTGCATATTGCAGTTGCCACAAATCATCTACTGATGGAAGTTGTGCTACATAGTCCCTGCACAGCCCACTCAGCAAGTGCCCTGCAGCAGAGGCTCAGCTGTGGTGGCCCTGGGCCACCATCTGCATCTCTTGGTGCTGGGTGTAAATGCAGCTATACCAGCTGTGTGCAATAGAAAGGAGAGTAGGCCAGCAGAGTGGCTGAAAATCAGGGAATCTAAGTTTCTACTTGAAAATTTATGTTTCCTACTCTTATCACTTGCATCAATACCCAAAGAAAGACTATACATGTATGTATGCAAGTATTATTGCTTTCCATTTTTAATAGGAAAAATACTGGACACCAGGTGCCCATGAAGCTGCTCTATCACTCACCTCTTCAACTGGACAGAGGAGAGAAGGAAGGCTCATGGGTTGAGATAAGCACTCACCAGTTACCATCATGGGCAAAACAGACTCAACTCAGAGAAATTAATTTAATTTATTGCCAATCAAATCAGAGTAGGGTAATAAGAAATAAAACCAAATCTTAAAACACCTTCTCCCCACCCCTCCCTTCTTCCCAGGCTCAACTTTACTCCCAGTTTCTCTACCTTGTTCCCCCAAGTGGCACAGGGGGATGGAAAATGGGGGTTGTGGTTAGTTCATCCCAAGTTGTCTCTGCCACTCCTTCCTCCTTGGGGGGAGGACTAGTCACACTCTTCCCCTGCTCCAGCGTGGGGTCTCTCCCACAGCAGACAGTCCTCCATGAACTTCTCCAACATGAGTCCTTCTCATGGGCTGCAGCTCTTCATGAACTGCTCCAGCGTGGGTCCCCCACAGGCCCACAGGTCCTGCCAGGAGCCTGCTCCAGCGTGGGCTTCCCACGGGGTCACAGCCTCCTTTGGGTGCATCCCCCTGCTCCAGCGTGGGGTCCCCCATGGTCTGCAGGTGGGTCTCTGCTCCGCTGTGGACCTCCATGGGTGCAGGGCACAGCTGCCTCACCATGGGCTGCACCACAGACTGCAGGGGAATCTCTGCTCTGGCTCTCCTGGAGCACCTCCTCCCCCTCCTTCTTCACTGACCTGGGTGGCTGCAGAGTTGTTCCTCTCACATATTCTCACTCCTCTCCCCAGCTGCAGCTGTGCAGGTTTTTTTTCCCCCTTCTTAAATATGTTATCCCAGAGGTGCTACCACCATCACTGATGGTCTCAGCCTTGGCCAGCGGTGGATCTGTCTTGCAGCCGGCTGGCATTGGCTCCATCGGACATGGGGGAAGCTTCTAGCAGCTTCTCACAGGAGCCACCCCTGTAGCCCCCTGCTGCCAAAACCTTGCCGGACAAACATAATACATATACAGAAAATGAGTGAGAAGCTGAATGACTCCTTCCTACCATATAATACCACACGCTTTGGCACTCTGCCTTTGAACTGTTTCGACATATTCTATTTAGTTTCTCCAGACATTCTTAATAGAAGTTTTTTTCTGAAGTACGTCTTTCTTTCTATTGCATTACAGAAGACCTGACTGATGAAGACATTTTTCTGTACTATAGCATGTGTTTTCCTTTGGTGAAGCTGATTTCATTTTAGGCAGCAAGAACGCTTGTTGTCCTGTCACGTAGAAATCAAACCATCTCCAATTCTCTTATGCCCTGTTCGATTCATTGGAATGGTAATGATTGGAAAGCACTAACACCGGAAGAGAATTAGGAGTGGTAGCAAACAGTAAATGAGGTATGGCATTTGAGTGTAGCAGCATGGCAAAAAAACCTTGGATGATGTTGAATTACATAAGCACCATGGCAGAGAGTAGGGAGGTGGTGGCAGTGGCTTTCTCCACGAGGAACTGAAAACTCAGCATTGTATTAGATGCTGGTACCAGGGTGCCACAAGGTGTTGGTAATTCGGAGGCCATGCAGAGTGTGTCGGAAAGTTTTCTGTCATTCCTAAACAAACAATCCCTATTTAAATTCATGAAAGTAGCATTACATCCTCTTCCACAACTGTAATTAGAGCCAAACTCAGTTGTTTTGTTCATGGACCATTTACAGCCGATATGCTTAAGCAACTGAGAAGGTGAGATTTTCTTTCTTCTACCGTTCTCCTTTTTTTTTTTTCCTACATACCTACATTTTTTTTTCACTTGTTGCAAATATTTTGACATGTCAACCTCACTCCTCAGCTGGTATAATTGTCAAACTAACTTCATCAGGGAGTATTCTAGCTCCCAGATGGAGCTTTATCATTCCTTATATTCATTATAGTAATATAAATAATATCAACAACAATAATAATAGTACAACTGAGAGACTAGTAGGAAGAATTGAGATTTACTTTTTTTAACAGTAACAGAATGTCTTGGAATGCCGTGGAAATTTAGGCATCCCACTTCTAAAAACCCAAGTCCGTCCAAAGTATGAGGAGAAGATATGATCAAGAAACGTAATGAATTAGAAGAAGGATGGGATGAAAGGGAGGAATTTCAGCAAAATTAAAAAAATGTATGTTGTAACAGAAATCAGTACCTAACAGTGACATCTAGAACAGAATAACCTCTGAAAGAGCAAGGTACCGTGTCTGAGACATTAAAACAGGTCTCATGTTTCCTAAAATTTGTTCCACTTAATTTTGTATTGGTTTGTCATGGTATTTTTTCTTTATCGCTTTCACTCGGTATGCCTAGTTTGCTCAATGTTGTGTTCTTCATACTACTGTGTTAAATCTGTATTTACCCTGCACACAACATTAGACTACATGTGAAACTTCATCAACAGTGTATCCTCTCCACTCTAGTCGTGTCACAGCATTCCTAATTATTTTCAGTTCCCCTCACATAATTCCAAACTTTTTCAGCTGTTTTAGATATTATATTTCAAACTAAAACAACAATTCCTTCTCAGATAAGCATACTTCTTATATTTTAAAGCTCATCATTATCTCCTGCAATTACCTCGGCTGTAAGGCAGCAGACTTGAAGTCAGTGGATGTTTCACCACTTTGAAGATAGCTGCTGACTTAGTTGCACTGCTAACAAAGGCGGATAATTAGCTTTATTCCAGGAGCTGAAGCATTCCTCAAGTCACAGTTTCACCTTGCATTCTTCCTTATTGCTATATGATGCTAATTTAGGGCTCCAATAACTCAAATATTTTTAAGTTGTGGAATGTGGCTAACCACTTCTTTGTGGATACTTTTGCGGGGCAGGGAGGGGGAGGGAGGGAGGAAGGGAGGAAGGAGTGAAGGGAGGGAGAGAGGAAAGGTCAGCAACCTTGTTTACTTTACTTGTGCACATGAAATTGCTCCAGAGAACCTGACCACAGATGTAGTGTGGTCCTTATTCTACATATTTGTAGGCAGAGTGACAGCCGAATCCTTTGTTTCTTTTCTGTTTTCCACTGAGTAGGTATTTAGCCTAGCAATGCTATTTGTAGAGTATATGTACAGATGCCATTTTAAAAAAGGAGTTGTGACTGCTAAGTCACTCCAGAAATCCTCACTGAATCTGCCTGTGCATGAAGACAGTGTTAGATCTCATGTTTGGCTTTGTTGCCTAAGGGTGATCTGAAAGTAGCAGGGTTGAATGTCCTATTCTCTGAAGTTTCCTGTTTACTGCTGATGGGAGACTGGTTAGTTTGACACTTCTAATATGGGTCAGTAACTGTCAGTACTGGATATTATCAAGCTGTTTGTAGCCGAGATAAAATTAATACCAAAAAAGCACTCTCTGGTCTTCTAATTAATCCCACAGGAGAGCAAAAACTCATTTAACTTAGAAGTTTAGCTGTTGGCAGCATCGGGAAAAGCTGGTTTCACTTCACTGAGCTGAATTAAAACTCCACATTAATGGAATTAAAGCGTGTTGCCTTCTTAAACTCCTACATCCATCAAAGCAAAGGCTTAGAAGCTTTATAAACAACTGCACTGCTACCTTCAATCCTTGACATAAGAAACAACGTGCTGAGAATACATCATAAAACCAGTGTTAGTGTTCCCTTCACTGTCTCCAGTGGAACTTTTTCAGTGTTGTATTTATCAATCTTTTTTCTTTTAGTATTGTGAATAGCAAGGAATAACTCGGAGCTCTAGTTCTGAGGGGTTTTTTTCTGTTTGGTCGTTTTTTTCTGCACAGAGCATACAAATAGACAAATGCAACTTGTATACTTTTCTTCTGTGAGGCAGTTTCAGAATTGGGACCTCGGGAGTGCTGCTCCAAAACCAGTGTTCAGGGAGGTCTCTATCCAGCCTGTGCCGCTCGCTGCATCACTGCTTCTTTATGAGAAGATGCAGGTCAATTGATTTAGGAAGCAAATAATGACTTTTATGCTGTCAGTTTTGACTTGTCAAAGCAAAGATATATGAAAACCAAAGGTTTCCTAAATCAGGGCTATATCAAATAGAGGACAACTGTTCTTTGTTGGTAAGAGGTGGATTGGGAGAGGAAAGCTGATGACTTTTCTAGTGCTCTGTGAGTAAAGACAGTGTTTATTGTTTTTATATGAGTAAAAGAGACCAGGAGAAATTTTAGATTGTAATAACCTTCTGTCTTCCACCCTCAATGCAATAGGCAGTCTTTGGGATGAACTCTGATTTGAGTGTCATGCAGTCTGATCCTTTAATGCTGTTTTGTCCTTATTTTTAGTTGCCAAATGGCATTATAGAAGTTTAAAACACAATAAATATTTCCCTGATGTGATTGTTTCATTCCACATAGGGGTTTCACTGGGACACTGTGTATTGGTGAAAGTGTCATTTCTGAAGGGAAGGCAAAGTTCATGTGGTCCCTATAGAGAAAGAAGGGTTTATCATGCTGCCTCCAGTTTCAGCATCACCCACACAGCAGAAGTGTCTTCAGAGCATCCTTTGGCTAGGACAGAATTAAAACTAAGGAGACTGGCTACTCACCTTCTTGTTACTGTAATACTTACTGATACTATTTTCATAATAAACATTTTTAAAAAAAATATGTTAACACCATGCTGCTCTATTTTTAGTAATTAACAATGTACTGAGTAGTATACTGAAATATTATTACCTTATATTATTAAAACTATTGAGACATTTGTTCTGTATCATTTTAGAGAAAGGGTAGCATTTTTATATGCTCAAATGTCGAACTTGGAATACTTAGATCTGTGTGTAAAAATATGCTGCTTGCCTAGATATCTCAATAGGGATGTAAATGTCTATGCTTAGGCATTCATGATAGAGAATGTTGGTGGCAGTAACTCAGAAGTTTTATTTTCTTTTGTGCTACACAAAACATTGACACATGCACAAGTGTGTTAAGCGTGTGATGGAAACGGCTTCTTTCTGCCTGTTCTGCCACTTTGACAGAAGCTACCAGGAGCTCTATCTTTTAAATAAGTCAGGAGTGATATCAGACTGTTATCTGTCTCCAACTGGATAGCCAGTTATGTCAAACAGTGATTAAACTGCGGTTTTGATTTTCAGCTGTCATTGTATTCATGATGATACTTTAAAAGGCATAGGCTTGTACTGAGCATCAGACTTGATTTTGGTAATTATGACACAAAAAATGAGTTTTCATATCACCAGTTACGAATTACTTTCATGAAAAAAGCCAAGGACTCATTTGAACTCTGTCACAAATACCTAGGATTGGAAAAGGGTTTCTAGTGAGTGGAATATTGCCAATAGCTGAGCCCCTCGCTTGGAAGGAGTGAGGTATAAGATTCCTTGCACAGCTCTGCATAACTAGGTAGTCATTCCAGTGAGGGATACTGATGACATCTAGTGCTTGAGTGTTTTGATAATTTCAGGAGAATACTGAATTGAAATTACTACTTTAATTCATACTTGTTATGGGATTACATTACTTAATAGAGCATCTGATATAAAATAATACTGCCATTCTAGTTGTCTTTTTTTTCACTCCACCATTGAAATGTGTTCTGTTTTCCCAAGAATCTGCTCTTTCTTCTGAATATTCTCCTTTTGACAGCCTGTCTGGATAATCCTTTGGTTGATATGCTGCTTCTTGCCCCAGCCATAATAATACTGTGTGAGGGTAACTGCCAAGCAGATGTGATGGCACGACACAAATTCTCAAGTGGCTGAGGAGAGTGATTAGTGACTCCTGGGTACCTTGCCCTTCTGCTGAGATGTTACACATCTGATTTTCTGAAGGGGATGAATATTCTCTTTTGGCAGAGCAGTGTTTTGGAAGTGTTTCGGACTGGACACCCAAAATCAAGGAACCTGGTGCTTCTAATCACTTCTGGAAATGCTGTTTGCTCTCATTTAAATTCTGTGCCTCAACAATGATTTTCCTTAGAAAGTTCATCAATAGCATTTTCACTAACCTTTCTAAATAGGAATCATATGTTTTCAACAATAATGATTTCCATTTATAAAAAGATGGCCATTTTTTTAACATACATGAATAATGTCATCCGAAAATAAATTTATGAGACTGCAGCCAATACCAGCTTTAGATCTGGGTAGGCCTGTGTTCAGAAAGGTAATTCATTCCATGTCAAAGAAGAGTGTTTGAAGTCAAACAGAGATCTTTTATAAACAGTAAGAGGTTTTGCTAATTCTGTAAAGGCCATTATGAATAGTATGGTGACAAAATTCCTAGTCTTTATTCATCCATTATATAAAGTATTTAGAAACAGACAGGTTCAGGTTTTGCACAAAGTAGCCTGGGTTAAGTATCAATTCTCAAAGGTAGTTGAATTCATCAGTAAAATGTAGCATTGCTGTGGGGACTGAGAGTCTATTACAGTGATCAGACTGGTCCCTTTCCTCATTTTGAATCTTCCAGTGCAGGAGCAATAATTCACTGTTCTGTAAATTACTTTGCTGAATGTAGCCCATTTTTTTTTCCGACATCCAAACATAGTCACATCCCAAGTGCTTACTTTTCAATATGTTTTTGTGACCGCCATCATTTACTAATTCTGTTGATGAATGGGAAATTATTTGGTTTTAGTTCTTATCAACTGAAAGTCCTACCTTTAATGCTCTTGTCATTTTGAAACTGGTCATAGTTACATAAATAATTTTGCTGTAGTAAAAATGGGGCAATGCTGAAATCTTTTTCAGGAAAAGAAACAAAGCTTTCAGAATTCAAGCCTGCTCGGCAAGTTGTGGTTGGATGTAGATATTATGGCTCTGGTCATAACAGTATGGCATGGCTCTAGTAAGGAGGAGATTTTGAAACAGGGAGAGGTAGCTTAAATGTTTTAAAGCAAAGTCCCATATCAGCTGTCATTCCTCAGCTTCCCTTTCCTGTGACAACATTTCTTTGAAAAACAGAACACTACACAACATACTGTGAAATAAATCAAATTCCTGCATGAAACCTTCAGTTTCTACCTTGCCATGCCTTGTCAATAGATTTTTTCCCCCCGCAAAATATGTAGCATCTGTTGCAAGAATATGAGCTGCTTGTTTAAAGTCTCCATTGTGGGTTTGGCATCGGCAGTATAGCTCAGGCACGGCATTGCCATCCTTCTCTTAGAAGCAGACCTTGACATACAGTATGACTTAGAGGGCCATGACATATATCATCGTCCCTCCTCTGCTGCATTCTTGTTCCTTGTACCAGCCATATTTTTGCATCATTTGATGCAACTTCAGGGAATAAAGTTTCTGAGAGTCAAGCTGCACAGGGAGAAGATGTAGGAGTTATGGCTCTGCTGTGCCACTTCTTTCTCATGTATACAGGGGAAGATTCAGGGTAGAGGCTGTTCTCTCCCTTATTAATTTTGTGTGGGAAGTCAGTACAGGAGCATAAGGATATATGTTCACTTCCAGCTCTGTAAAGGGAGAGGGACAGAAGACAAGCCACAACCTAAACTTACATTTTTAAAAATGCATAAACGCTAAAAGAAAGGTAGTTTAAAAATGCACATCTCAAATCATTTGCAAGATGAAAACTTAATGTGAAATTTTAACCAGTCTTCGTAAAATATTATTCCGCAATGTTTGTCTAGCTCAACTATTCTGTTCAAACCATGATGCCAGAGATTCACGATACTCCTGTACATCCTGTGTTTTGCTGTAAAATGGATAAAAAACTCCCAAACTTCCCAAAAACCTTCTGAAATACTCAGAGCAAGGATGAGTACAGCAGTTTACTAACATGAAACAAGAGCACAATTGTTGCAACAGGAAATACCAGCAGGTAGCAGGTCTTTTGTTTGTCCTGTGGCATAATATCGTGTGTCACAAAAAATCACATCTCTTCTGTCAGACAGACAGTATTGACTCTGCTACAGGATAAAACGCCTATAGAATAGATGTGTTGCTCACTAACGTTGAACGTCTTAGCTTTTAATGAAAATAAGTTGTGCTTCTTCTGAACAAACAGCTCAAGTTGTATACAAAGTTTGAAAGCAAGACAAAATTTGCAGTTAGAGTCAGTGATATAAAACTGACTTAAAGATTTATTTTTAATGTGTACTTTGCAGTATTAATACTGGGCCTCAGTGTGTGATGTAGCCATTTAAACTAATCAGAAGATATACCCAGATGCTTCTGCTTTTTTATTTTATTTTTATATACATTGTCCTGGATAAGGAATGCAATTGATCATCACAGAACCACCTTTGACTGATGCTGTGTTGTTATCCATTTATATTTACATGAACAGTAGTGGTACAATATTATTATACAATAGTACAGTACTGAAGTTAATGTATAGTGTGTAATTTGTTGGGTTTATGTAACATAATAACTATTTTTGAGGTTCCTTAGTCATGACAACATAACATATGAGAAGCCATTAGACCTCAGGATTTTCAGTCAAAAAGATTTTTCTTTCAGAGAGTGTGTTTTGCTTTAAAAATACCGCATTTTTTTCTAAATGTTGTGTCTCAGATTGATAAATTTCATGTGGAAACACTCAATCTACTTAAAATCTGATAAAAATAGTGAATGTTGGTTGAAATTTGTAAAATTTGAAGTTACATTATGTGCAATTATAAGCAATGCATGTCTTCTTTTACTGAGCTTTCTGCCTGAGAAACACTGAGAATTAGATGGATAACATCATTTACTGTTTTACCTTCTGCTGTGAAATTAACTTTGTGTTTTACGGTTAGTATATTTAGCAGAACAATTAGCATCTAGGTTATTTTAAGTCAGTGAACTGTGTCTATATATATATATTTTAAAAGAGTAAGAAAGATAAGAGGGACTTATTCTCTTCATTGTCTGCTCTTAATGAGGAATGAAACCTGATTTTAAACAGGAGAGATTGTAGGGTTGAGCCCTTTTTTGAAGAGATGAGCATCACTGAAGTCAAAATGCTTTAGACATGTAAAACAATCTGATTGTTATTTCTATTTTGGAATTAGCTAAACTGCTAGAGACAATAAGAACAAGAGAAACTTCTATTTCTTTAACAAATGCTTTTCTTTATTCTTCCTTGGTCATACAGTCATTCCCAGCACAGCACTGCAACGCGTCCACCCACAGTGAGCTTGCAGCGGACCATTTCTGTGGAAGGGTAAGATCATTCTCTGTTGAAGCTGCCTGTAGAGCTCTCATATACCACTAAGCCAGACACTGAACTACCCACACACACATAGCTGTCAACTAGATGTGGTTTTGCATACCACAGTGTTTAAGTCTGTGAGATGAAGAAATAAATACTTTCAGATTAGTGCTGATCCTTTCTAGATACTTACACTGACGTTTTGGTTTTCATGGAGATGAGAATATCTGTCATGGAGATATATTAACTACAATCTCTTCAATTCATCTCACTTGACTAGTGTTAATATTTACGTGTGTTAGCTGTAAAATGGTTCCCACTAATCATGGAAATACCCAGTGAAGTCTTACACCATTTTCTTAACGTATGCATGAGTTGTTTTTGACAAAGCAGTGTCCCGAACTAAGGATGAAGAAGTACTGATAGAGAATAATAATCCTGTGCTGGTGTATATCTGTGTATATTGATATGTTAATTGTAGAAGTATAGCTCAGAGTGTTTAGCTGACTCCATTTTAACAAAAACAATTGGGTAAAGTATGAATAATTCACAACCACAATTAATATTCTTGGATCTATACAATATTAGAAAAGCCAATATTTAACACTGAAACACAGATTTTGGTTGCACAGACTGGCGTAATTTACAAAAAATGTTAGATTTGTTTCTTCCCTCCCATAGAAATGTGGAACTGTTTGAAATGTTTTGTAAGCATGGGTAGTAACTTGTCATTGGCTGCTTTCAGGTCCCATTTGAAATCTTTTCTTTCTTGTGATAAAAGTAAGAATCCAAAGTTCCCATACAGGAAAGATGTCATCTTATTGTATTCTGGTTTATGTTACAACTTTACCGTGGTGCAGTCAGCAAATAAAATGGTAGATATGTGAAATAATCCACTCCTAAGTGAGACCCGAAGTGTTTTTCTCACAAGTCTCAATTTTTTCTTTCTTATCTAGATCTGAGATCTAACATTTTAAGTTTTTACTTAAAATGTGTAGGACAGCTATAGCAGTTATTCATTGAAAACAAGACTGAATAATGAAATTGCTACAGGAAGGGTGCATATGGCTTAAGGGCTGTTGTCTGGAAGGTAATTCTATAAATGAAGTTCTCATCATCCAACCTTCCTGCTCAAAACAGGGCTAATTTCAAGTTAGATCAGGTTGCTCAGGGTCTTGTTCAGTGCAGCGGTGACTAGCACCAAATGTGGAGCTTGCACAAGTTCTGGTCAACCTGTCTCAGTGCTTAAACACCCTCACTTTGGATTTATTTTCTTTATCTCTCTCTTTAACAAACAGAGAGAGTTATAATAAATTCCCCTGTCTTTTCCTCAGATCAACTCATTAATAAATTGATGTTTGAAATAAACTGAGCTTCAAGAACAAGTTTACCAATTAAAATGGTGATTGGATTAAAAAATAAAAAGGAAAAAGAAAAAAAAAGAGTTTGCTAAATTAGGTTTAAGGAAAGAAATTCAGTTATGATGTCTCTGACGTGGTCTCCTGGACTTCATAGTTCAAGAGGTATCCTGCGGGTTTAAACTCCTACTGAATTTTTGAAATCAATCTGTCTACGTGAATTTTTAGATAAATTGCAGAATCTGTGCTGGCCACGCAGACAAGTTGCATATATTGTATATGAATCATTAGAGCGCAGGAAATCTGCAATTGATATTACAGGTCTCCTGCTGTTCAGGAGGTAGAAGAATATCTGGCTTGTAATTATTACTAATCAACTTACACTGAGTCATTTTTCATTTCACATAGGAAAGTGGGACTGTTAACCTATTACACCGCTGAGCAAAAATGAGTAATCAGCTCAGCCCTAAATATTTCATTATGTTAAAGCTCTATTTATTCTAATGTTTATGTGAAGTCCATGCTGCTAAGTATGTTTATAGCTAACACAATTTGAGGTCAAAACAAAGTTATTTTTCTCCTTTAGGAACATCAGTAGACTCCTGTATTTAGGTGACTCATTATATTGCTTTTGAGATGCACTTTGTAAATAGCTGCTTTACCTGCAAGGCATCCCTAGCACATGCTTATATTTGTGGCCTGCATGCTGGCTCTGTGTGACTGACTGTGTAGTCACTGAAGTAATATAATTATTGGGTCCTGTGAAGGAGAAATGAAATATGGGAGGGTTAAAGAAATACAGGGGGAATGGCATTCACTGGCATTTATTCCTTTCCACCCTGTTGAATATGTGATCATTGAGCTGGCTAGAACAGATTTTTAAAAAACTTCAATAGTTTTTTCATCTAGGTGATGGATTCATACATAAAAACAATTATTTTTTTAAGGAGGGCGTTTGTGGACTTCATGTACAGCAAAAAAATGGGTATCAAGGTGAAAAAAAAGATGTTTTTAAAGATTAAATTTTCTTTACATTCAAGCCATATATTCTTCACAGTGTAACAACTGTACATGAGGTGAACAGATTTATTATGTGTATAAAAGCATGAACTTCACAGGTGTTTGATGTTATTGTTAGTGTGATCTAATTTGTAAATTCCCTACTGGTTTATTTGCATGGTTTAAAAACAGGAAAAATATAACGTTTGAATTTGAAAATATCATTGGCTTGAGTTTTTTGAAATGGTTTTAATGAACAATTTTAACTGTGAGTATTCAGAATAAGAAAAATGTTGGATGAAAGCTGAAACCTGTTATTTGGAAATCCTGCTGTACTATCGCACGGAGCTATAACGTTAGTGGTGTACGATAGCTATTCTCTCTGCAGTTGACATTCAGACTAAATTATATTTTCTATGCTACCAGTCATCTCTTCTGCTGAGCTGCTTAGGAACTGGGATTTCAACTTATTTGATCAAGAGTGTTTTGATGGAAATTTTAAGCGAACTTATCAACATGACTATCTCAAATATATAAATATTTATACATAAATAAACAGCATTTGAACAGTGACTAAGGGTAAGAATTTTTTTTCTGAACAGGACAGATACTACAGTCCGCTTTGTGTTTCAAAAGTGTCTTAGAAGTAATTTTGGATGCTTGCTACTAACAGACTGTGTGTTGATATTTCGAAACATGGCTTAGGGGCACTGCTATTTTTAGGTATTCTCTTAGCCTTTGAATACTTCCTGTCTCCCGACAGTGCAATAGGGTTGCCTGTCACCAGTTCCATCTCATCTAGCCTTGTTTACAAACTGAAAAGCTGGAGCATTCATGGTAAATAGAGCCATCGAATGCTGTAAGTAACAGTTTATAGAGAAGTGGTTTCAATATAGAACCAATAGTTTTTAAAAGCAGGATGCAAAGCAACCTTTCCAGTATGGAGTTGCCTGTGTTGGGTGTAGCAGGTGGAACAGAGATGCAGTTTTCAGGATTTATTTTGATAATTAGCATGTAAATAATGCACCTCCTGGATCAGGAAAGAGAGGCAAGTGCTTATGTGAGACAAAGTATAAATGAATAAGCATACTGGAATAATCATCTCCCTTTCAAAGTTAAAGAGCATATTAGCTGTCCTACACTGTCGCTCTAGAAATCAATGAGTTTTCTAAAATCTAGGCAATGTACTCCTGTGCATTTAAAGTAAATGTCAGGTGTCATGGTAAAAATATAGATCAGTTTTTCAAATAGGAGATTATTCCTGTATGCCAATTCCATCTTGCTAGCTGTAAGCAGAAAACATTGCCTGGTATGCAGGCTTTAATTTCTCTGCAAAAGACAAAATGAAAGACTGTTAAAGTCCAGAGGGGTTCCCACAAAACAAATAAAGTTGCACACATATAAGCCAGTGCACTCATGCATGCATCAGTCAGGCTGAAGCCTGGCTCCCAGTAGGTTCCCTTGTATTAGATATACTTCAGAGTTTGTGACAAGTTAGACATGATGCTTGCAGAATAAATGCATTAAAAATGTAGTCAGTATTAAAGTTAGGATAAAGTATTGCTTCTACAGTTAATGCTAACATTCAATCAACAAGAAATGCCAAGGAAACCATAGTCAAATAAACAGATAAAATACTTGTTTCAAGCAGAGTGGGTAACTGTAGTAAGCAAAATTATATTTTGCTATGTGATATGATAAATTAACATCTCATTAAAGGCTGAATGCTTAGTTGTTAGTATATCAACATTTAGTAAAATGAAATAAGTCACTGATCAATTACAGGTAATGGAAATGGATGCTCTGCACATGACCAAAACATTGTCTCAGTTTAAGAAGGCAAAGTTACCCCTCTGGACAGTGATGCTCAGTGTGACAGCAATAGATAAGAGGAAGTTTTCCGTATTTTTGTTATTTTCAATCATAATTGAAATCAGGATAATAATAATTAAAGTCACAAATCAGGGGTTACACCTCACTGGGTCGGGTGCAACACTGATGGGTAACACATGTGTTCAGCCTCTCCTAGGCTCTGAGATGGTAAAGGACTGGGGTCTGGAGAAAGGAAGGTCTGCCAGCTCCCTACCACTGCCAGGTCGTGGGGTTTTGGAAACCTCACAAGAAAGGTAGATCAGAGGGAGGGCTGGGGAGGAAGACAGGGGTAGTGCTGTTTCACATTGTGACAGAAAGGTTTTGCCAAGCCAAAAAGGGGAATAACAAGGGGAAAAGCAATAGCCAAGATGCTACAGAGACAGTACTGCAATAAAACAACAGATGAGAGCGCTACAGAGAGATTTTTCTCTAAATTGTTGTGACGCAGATTTGTAGAAGTTATAAAAGAAAGTTTAAATAAGCCAAGTGAGTTTGGTTTTGCCTGAACTTCAGAGTCTTTTAAAAAAGTGTTTGTGCATATTCCAGGCCTTCAGTCACTTAAGATTTCAAAATCTCTCTTGTGTGATTAATCAAATTTTAAAACATACACTCTGGCACATTCTCTGTCCATTCTAGCTTTCTGTGTTAAATGCTGTGAAGAAGAATGCTCAATCTATTTGAATTACCTTTTTTAGGTCTTTCCAGTATGAGTGCCCTTTGGCTGTCTGAAATAAACACGCAGTTATTTATCAGAAATTTTTGAAGCATGAGAGGAAAACTAGAAGTATTGTACTGAAAAAGAAATGGCTTGATTAGCCAACTGACTCTAAGCAGGCATAGCTTAGTGCTCACAGAGGTAACTGTCAGAAGCCAAACACCATACTGCTCAGGAGGAGGGTGCCTTGATCCCTTAGATCTGGGGGTTTTTTTCCACCTGATGTACTACTAATGTGTGACTTGAACCAATTAATACAATTTCTACTTCAATTTTCCCTCCTGCTATTTGCTACTTTAAGTAGCTTGAATGTTTTTTGTTGCACTGTATGTGTGTACTGCTTTGCAGAGAGGGTGTGGGGCCTTAGTTGGAGACTGGGTGCTACCCTAATGCAAGCAGTAAGTTAAATAAATACTCTTCTGGGCTTTCTATGATGTGTGTTACTGTAACAGCAGATCAGCATGTGCATGAATGGATGCATGATTCCAGTATCCTTTGTGAAGCAACCAGCATTTTTGAAAAAAAAAAAAAAACAAAAAAAAAAAAACAACCACCAAAACAACAAAAAACCTGCAGCTAAAGCAAGACCAAAGCCATATTTCTAAGTTCCTGCCGATCTGGGATACCTCTTTCGTTGTATATAACTGAAGAACTCTCTAGGGTCTGATATTTTAAAGCACCCAGTGTGCTTAGTATTTCTGTAGGTGTTCCAAAGAGCATAAAATCATTTCAACACCCCAGTTTTATAGGTGGTGGAAAAGAAACAGAAAGACAGAGCTGTGTCAGTGTGAGATGAATACTAAAACTGACTGTATTCTTTAATGTAACCAGCAGCACAAAATAAGCAAATTAAAAATGGATTTTCTTTCAGTTAGTTATTATAAGAATTCCTTGTTTTCAGAAAGCTCTTCCCCTTCATTTATCAGTCCAGTTTTTAATCTCGTAAATTAAATATATAATTACTATGGATTCATGATTTATAGAAGAATTCTAGGGATACTCACATTTTTTGCCTTGTGATTTTCTTATTGTAAAACAGTAAACTGATCAAAACAAATACTTAGTACAAATGTAGTGGATACAAAACTCTTAGCTAATTTCAAGGTAATGAGCAAATAAAACAAATATGAACCAAAAAAAAGTGTTGTGGAGGAAAAATGCCTTTTTTGATTTATTCACTTAATCACATTTTTATGAGAGAAGAAATCTTCTTAAGTGTTGAAGTTTTACCCACTCTGATTTGTTACTACTTGTTGTTTTCAAATATTAATTTAATAATACTTTGCTCTTATACCAGGCCTGCAATTTATAATGTGCTTTACAGAATCTGATCTGATGCATTCCCTGAAGCAAGTAACCAAGTCCATCCAAATTGATTCTCCTATTGATTTCTGAGCCTGTAAATTTGTGTGGATTGCAGCACTTTATTTGCTCCTTTGCTCCTGGCTCTATTATAGTGAATCTTCCTTTCTTCTCTCTACCTTTTTAATTCCTTCCCGGTTCTCCTTTACAGATGCACTGTCTCTCTTTATCCTCTTCTCTCTTTTATTTTCTTTTTCTTTTTTTTTTTCCCTTCTGCTGTATTGTCAGTCCAGGAATGTTTTCGTCTCACACTCCTTTCTAATTTCTGCTTGATTTCCCCTGCTGCTCTTCTCTGTTTGTATTTGGTACAAAGCTGCAGGAGGGCATAAAACATGCACACACAAAATTAAAGTGCTAGTATGCTTTGTTAGCACCTAGAAACTTACCTTCAGCTGTATTTATCACAGAAGAAATTGTAAATGGGATAAGTAGTTAAAGCTGGAGGCAGAAACATGCGTTTCAGAAACACTGGATGTTAGACTGTTCCGTTTTACCAGGTAGCTACAGAGTGCCACCTATTGTCTCCAAACAAAACAGTGAGTTTTTAAAATAAGTTACCCTGAAATTACGTTTGCCTCAGTTGCTGTTTTCTGCAGAGAACTACACATTTTTACTGAGTGTATTCTTCAAGATAACATAATTCACATTTGAGTTACTTTTCTTTCACTTCTTACTCTCCCATTACCATGTCATCTTTAAGTCTTTAATTGTTTCCTCTTTTACAACATTTATCTGCATTCTGTCTGGTGTTCTTTCATGTGTATTAGAGATACATTCATAAAGAATTTTAATTGAGGCAAAGGAGTTTTTCCAAATGTTGCTTCCCAGATATTCAAGAAAAATTGGAGCACCTCTTCTTAGAGCTCCTTAACCATCATATTAAAGGAGATGACTATAAACTTTGATATCAGGGAAATAAATATATAACATCCTCATCTTCAGCTTTATCAAAACTAGCCTTTTCTTTGAGTGTGGCTAAAGCATTGTCTGATAACTCTGCATTACTCTTAAGAGATCACCTGCTCAGTGGCCAGTACTGTGGTTTGCTTAAGAAACTTTTCTCCTACTTTAACTTCAAAACATGCTACAAAGCTTTATTATCATCATAAGGTGTTTGTTTTTTTTTTAATTTTCACACTGAGTACACTATGCAAGTGTGGACCATGATATATTTACAAAATCTTAGCTGTTTATTACACTATGGCATATACCTACTACTTCCTGTAGCTTTTGCAGTACAGTTGTGTCTCAAGGTTATTTCTATGATGATGACAACAACACTTGTGTGTTCTTGAATCCACCTTTCAGATTCTGCAGGATACTCCGATATGAAAGAAATACAAGACATGTTACGGTTGGTCAGTCTCTATATAGTCAAACTTGACTCATGACCAAAACGACCTGATTAGGCTAAAGAGCAGGAGCCAGAAACCATTGTGTTCTAATCACGGCTTCTGACATTTCCCCGTTATTGTTTGAGCTTCCTCTGAACATAATCATCCAAAAGCAGAATGTGAATTTTGCTGTCAAAAGGCCAAAATTACAAAACAGCACTGACAGCGTTTTAGGCATAAATCTGCTGACTTGATCAGAGACGGGGATTAATAACTGGGCCAACTTTTTGTTGAGCTGCACAGCTTACTATTCAGTGGATACCCAGTTGTATTGACCTAGTTTTGCCCATAGCAATGGCTTTCAACTTTATGATCCAAACTGCCTGTCATATGTGGAAATACTCAGTTTCATTTTGAACAAGAGCTCTTCAAATTTCTCACCAGCAGAGCATGGAAATGTATTTTTTTGACTTTACTGCCTCTTTTTCCTCAATATTCAGGTAAATAATAATGGCAGTAGCTCAGCTCTCTCAAAGTATTTTTGATGTGTAGGACTCGAAGACGACATGTCACCATATCATTTTGTGGATGAGGAAATTGAAGAACAGATGACTTGCCATGATCACTCAGCAGTGCATTGGCTAAGCAGAGAAAGGAGTCTACGCTTCCAGCTCACTGTCCTAGTTCTGCTCCAATCCCCAGGCCACCCTTTCTAATTAAAAACCTGTTTAGATATTTTAGATCTGGATTATATTATGTCTAATCTGCACATATTTAAGAAGGTGCTAAAAGTGTTGCTACACGGCAAATCAACAACAATGATCCAAAAGAAAAGAAAACCCTTTTTATTTTCTGATTGGTTAAAAATACTTCAAGAATATACAACCTCATGCCAATATGTCTTTTTCTCACAGCTGTATTTTTAAAAGGTTGTTTTCTGACTATAAAATGTTAAGAAAAGGTTGTAAGATGGAGAATCATATGGAGTGGGACTAATACTTTCAGTAAAGGTTACAGTCACCTTTAAAAATATTATAAAAATTTAGTTTAGTTTTTTCTTTCAAAAATATTAAGATTTGGTTTCAGAAAGTTGAGATGTTATTTAAAGATCATGATCAAGCTGGGGATACTGTTTGAACATTAGCACTGGGCAGACATGAACAAACACCAACTGATTTCAGAATTATCATGTAAAAATTAAGTTGCCGTGTATACAGCCATAAGACTTAACTCACATCAAATAAGACATCCCTCGATTAATCTTTTTTCCCCCCTCCCTTTTTTTCTTCTCTTTAAAAACAAATTGGAAATGAAAAAGCCATTCATATGATGTAGAACTTATATTGTACAGAGGAAATACTGGATCCTTTTTACAAGAAACATTCTGGAGCATGTTTCTGTAGATGGTGTGTGTGTGTGTGTTTACAGTTGTCACTTTGCTGGTAACTTTTATTTGTAAAAATTAAGAACTAGAAGAACATCCTGTTCCTCTGTGAGGAGTCACAGACACATAAATGTGTGTGTTTGTGAGTATCTGCAGGGCTGGACTTAAGATTTACACATACTACTATTTACACTTTTTCTGAAAAATAAATCATTAGAGGGATTTGAAATGGGGTAAGTGCCAATAAATATGATGCGTGTGTATGTATATGTGGTTGTGTGTGCTTGTGTATCCAAGGGAGAGACAGATCTGAGGCTTCGTATGTAGAGATTGGGAACTGGAATACCTGGGACACTTTCTCAGGGATGCTACCCTGATTGCTTAGGGAAGTCATCTCTTTCTGGACATAAGCTTTCCCATCAGTAAAACACATGCTATTATGTTTACATCCTTTGGGACATATTTTCAATTTACAGATGGAAAGTGCTGTATGAGATGTAGCTGTTATTATTTATTGATTTCCTTCATAATGAACAACTTTTTAAACCAGTAAGGCAAAACCAGATACCCCTTGGTCTGGTTCAGTGATAAAGATGTGGTGTGACTTTACAATTGCAAGCTCCTGATAATGTCAAACCGGAGTTTTTCATGAGATTCTGCTCTACTAGCTTGATCATACAAATAGTATTTGCTCCAAATCTGTCAGGATCAAACATGCTTGCCATTGTTTTGCCTAGAGTTTTGAATTTTTTCTTTGTTCATTTGTTTAAAAAGCAAGATTGGAACTAGAAAAAAGATTGATTCTACTTGTATATACAGTATTGCTATAAATGAGATTATAAAATATGTTCAGTGCTTTGTTTTTTTCTTTCAATAAATCTATTACCTAACTTGGTGAAGATCACTCCAGTGGGCTGAAATTAATAGAGACGTTTGGATTCAGCCATGAGGAAGTAAAAAAAGAGAACGCTCGTTAATTCTTACTTTGTCTGTTCTCCAGTTAACAGATTTATCTCATTTGTTAAATGGTTTCTTTAGACAATGACAGACCATTGTATCTTAAGCAAAATACAGTATGCTTAGGATGCCTTGAGAGATGTGTACACACGGAGGGTTTTGAATAAATAAACATTATAACTTTGTTTCTATACAGAGAGCCTCGAAAAATCATCCTGCACAAGGGCTCCACAGGACTTGGTTTTAACATTGTGGGAGGAGAAGACGGGGAAGGCATTTTCGTGTCTTTCATCCTAGCAGGCGGGCCTGCTGATCTCAGCGGAGAACTGCAGCGAGGAGATCAAATTTTGTCTGTAAGTATTCGTGTTGGGCTTTGCTGGGCAACTACTTAATCTTGTTCTTTGCCTATACTGAAAGGGACACACAAAGAACTCTTTTTGGTTTCAAAATCGTGAAATCCAGGCTGGAAATAGTTTATCCCTGAATATTTTGTTTATTTCCTCTTGGTTTTTGTAGCATTTGTTAATGGTGTTACTTGTACTTAGCTCAGAATGAGACTTTTCTCTGCTTGATGCTATCTACAGTATGGCAACACTGCAGAGAGGACCTAAACACAGTGCAGACCTCAGTGTCTCCTGGTTTAACCCATCATCCAGTTCCATTCTGCCCAAAATGCACTACTGAGTCCAAAGATTTCTCGATTTCAGCTTTTCTTTGAGGAGAAAAAGCAGTACAGTGAAATCATCTAGGCTACGGGTGCCATCTAGTGTGCACTAAACTGCTTAGCAAATGGCCCCATACAAGGAGGAGATTAATTAGGTTATGTTAATTATCTCTGTGCCTCTAATGAATTTGATGATCACTCTGAAATTAATTTTCAAATTTTAGAGGATAAAAGGCTTTGCAGCCTGAGGTTGTATTTTGCATACTTAGTCTCAAAAACATCTTTTTAATTTTTTTTCATGTATATATTGATAGCACGCATTTAAAAAAAGAGCATTTATGTTTTAGGCTCTGTCAAGTAATTGAACATCTGACTGAAACAATCTGAATGTAAAGCATTTTGAATTACAACGTAAGTCTTGAAAATGTAGTTAAATATCCTTTCACATTATGACAGCTTACAAAAAAAAAGAAACTATCTGAAATTGATACAGTTGTGGCTGTTTCATGCAAAGTAAATAAATAGCCTTAAGGCAAAGAACTGAAACACACAACTGGACCTGTTGGAGCAAGTCCAGAGGAGGCCACGAAGATGATCAGGGGGCTGGAGCACCTTTCCTGTGAGGACAGGCTGAGAGAGTTGGGGGTGTTCAGCTGGAAAAGAGAAGTCTTCGGGGAGACCTTATAGCGGCCGTCCAGTACTTAAAGGGGGCTACAGGAAAGATGGGGAGGGACTCTTTATCGGGGAGTGTAGGGATAGGACAAGGGGTAACAGTTTTAAACTGAAAGAGGGTATGTTTAGATTAGATGTAAGGAAGAAATTCTTCCCTGTGAGGGTGGTGAGACACTGGCACAGGTTGCCCAGAGAAGTTGTGGCTGCCGCTCCCTGGAAGTGTTCAAGGCCAGGCTGGACGGGGCTTTGAGCAACCTGGGCTAGTGGAAGGTGTCCCTGCTCATGGCAGGGGGGTTGGAACCAGATGATCTTTAAGGTCCCTTTCAACCCAAACCATTCTGTGATTCTATGAATTCATCCCAGATGAGTGATGGACCCCCTAGGCTGCACTGTCACATTCATTCCCACTGTTGTGCTTTCTGCATCCTTGGCTTGCATCCTTGGCTGCACTTTGGTTAGCATTGGGGTGGAAGACGACTTTAGCTTGCCAGTTTGTGGCATGGTTCTGTAACACTTTCCTGGTCAGTGTTTAAATCCCTTCATGAGGAAGCTGGAACTGTTTTTCCTGCATTGCTAAGGAGTGCCTTGGCCACTGGTCTGTTCTGTGAAAAGTGAATTTACCTTCCACCTGTCAATGTTTTGGTCTGAAAAGGTGACTGAAGCTGCTTTGTGATACATGGAAAATCCAGTGAGTTAGCACCAAAGGGGTGCAGTAACCTTGAAGTTGTGAGTATCATAGTAGTATATTTTACCAAGAACTGTTCCTTGAAAATGCTTTAAGAAAAACTGAGAAAGAGCAAGGATGTTTAGGTGCCTTAAAGAGATCCCAAGCAGAAAGTTTGTAGGAAACTGAAATAAAACCAAAATAGACTCTTACAAGGTTATCAGCATGAAGAGATAAGGAAGTCAAAGGCTGTGCCAAGAAGAAAACAGACAAGAAACCCAAAGAATAGAAATGGAAATTTCTTCAGGGCAATTATGCAATTTATTTTTCTTTGGCTACATGCAACAAAATAAGGCTGATTGAAAGAGCACTATGAAATCAAAACCTTTCACAGTACATTGTATTCAGAAATCCAGAAGCTCAGATACAAATTTAAAAGTCCATTTTCCTTTATTTTTAAGCAGGCATATATTTAGCACTGTACGGTACTGCCACAGCTGAATTTTTAACTCTGATTTTTGTCTGTTTCGTAACAATGTTTCCCGTAAGTTCTAATTAAAGTTACCAGTGTTGCTGCAGCATTTACTTGTCATGCAAGAGTAGTTTATTTGTTCATTGAGCAGAGAGGAATGGAAATTATTACCAAATTAGACTGCGTGCATATCCCCAGGCAATCACCAAGTCAGGCACTGCTTACTTATTTAGTCACAAATAAGTATTATGAATCCATTTTTCCATATTCAGGCAAATGAAATGTCATGCACAGGATACTTTTAGAGCTGATTAATCTTAGACCATTGTCTGGTGAAGGGTCCCAGACACCTTAATTTTATAAGGGCTGCACAAAGTAGGTCTGTTTTTCTCTGTTTATTCTTTCTTGCCTCATCCCTCAGAAACACTTATTTCCCTACAGAAATAGTTTTTCCATTTGTTTCTCTAAAACAGAACAAATCTGATTTACCAAGAACAAATAGGACCCTCAAAGCTAGTATTTCTAATTAACTCAGGCTTGGTTAAATTTCTTTCAGACAGGAAGCATAGTAAGTGATTTAAACTTTGGAGATCTGGATTTAATTCTTTGATTTTGCTGTTGTTCTATGTGACCTTAGGCAAGGTGCTTGGGTTTTTTAAGCCTCAATCTCCTGCATGGAAGAGGAGGATCACAGCACTTTCCTAATTCCTGCCTGTGCTGTGAATATGGCATAGTGTTGCCTGGTTGAGAGATGTGTATGTTCACCTTTAGGAAGGTACCTATAAAAATACCTTAAATAGACTGCAAATCCATGAGTGAGTCCCAACAAAACTAGGAATATGCATTGCCTTTGGAATGTATACATAGTTTCAGAGTCAGCCCACAAGGCTTGGACAAATCCCATAACCTCTCTGCCTCTCTTTCTGCCTGATTGCTGTTACATGACAGGGAGGGGTCCAAGCCTACAGCCCTCAAGGGGGTCTGTGAAAGATTATGCCACAGCCTTGGCCCCATGGACGAGGGAAATTTGAGTTTATTTTTCCCCAATGCCACCAGGTGGCATCACCGGATCAGTAGTGACAGGGTTCCGCCTTTGGAAACAGGCTAAAACCTTAGGAAAAGCGGTGATAGCTGTATTTTTCTGTTTTCAGTTAATTGACTGGAAATGTTTAAAACTTATCTCAGAAAGCAGGCTGATATTCCCAATGCTTCTGTGCAGAGACAAAATGAATCCTATCCGAACCTTGAAGGCAAATTGAAGAATAATAGAAAATGTTCTATTTCAAATAGTAAAACATTTCAAATAGAAAAAAAATGAATTATGGTGTTACATTCATGATAAGCTGTTTTTTCCCCCTAAAAGGTAGGATTTTTTTAATACTGGCTTCTTCATGCTGTAATTCATTATGCTGTTGTGAATTCCCACCAAACTGAACATTTTCCTTCTCAGTTCTGAACCACCAAACTGAACATTTTCCTTCTCAGTTCTGAACGTCTTTAAAATGCATACATCACTAGTGTACGTTTATCAGTATAACAGAATATATCCCTCCCTGTAGTATTGGTTTTTTATTAAGTACAATGTAAATGTTATCAAGTAGCATTTTGAATACTATTGACATCAAGACTTGAGTGCTGTGTACACACAGATTACATGAATAACCCAAACGAAACAGCTCAGAATATCAATAGAAGTATTTCCATTTTAGAGCAGTGGAAATGAGGTGCCAGTATGTTAACTGATTTGTTTAAAATCATGTGAGAAGTCTGGGCTAGACTTAGAGGCTGCTTGAACTCTGATCTAACCCCAAGTTCTCGATGTGTTAGGGAAATTCAGTCTCCAATAAAAATAAAATGTAATGTTCCTTGATGCCATTCTTGCAATTTAAAATTCCACTTCCAATGCTAAGGGATATATTGCCTATTAAAATAGCAATGGGAACCCAGTGTTGTTAGTGAAAATCACCTGCATGAGAACAAATTATTTCCAAATGCCATACGCATAAAATGGCAACCCATTGTGCATACATCCTTGCTGACAGAAAGCAGTACAAATCTTATCATTTTAGGAAAGAGGCTCATAATAAATACATTGTAATTTTTAGGGGAAATTCCTGGGGAGGCAGGAGGAGGAATGTGGTCCTATTCAAACAAAAAGCTCCACATAAATTTTTGCCTTACAATCGCAAATCAAATTTATGATAAAACATACCTACTTATTTTAGGTGTCTTAACTTGCATGCTTCAAAGCACTGTCCGTGCCAGGTGGACAATTTTATCTATAGGTACAGTACCTAATGCACAGATAGTTTGCAAGTTCAGCAGCAAAATTCAGATTTACAGTTTACCCACAAATAATTAGTGTATATTGCTCCTTGAATTCCTATGATGACATTGTTTTTCAAACAGTTTTATAATTTTCCACAAGACTGCATCAAGTTAAAAATGTATATAAAGAGAGAATTAAGGTGAATTAATAGCCATAAGGAGGTAACAGCAAGTATTAGCACTTGAATCTTAGCCTTTGAAATTACTGAATTTTGTGTTCTTGGACAAGACTAAACCTCAGATTTAAGATACTTAAATTTAGACATCCACATGCTTGCTGAGTGTCTGGTTGCCATTAAAGTCAATGGAGGCTATCGAATGATTCAGCTGGGCAACTATGAGTTGTGTAGAGTGAGTTGAATCGCTCTGCAGGCTTTACTGCATGTATTGATTGGGTATCCATTGACTTTAAGCTTAAACACTTACCACATGTGTGCATGTCTATATTTAGGTGTCTTAAACTGAATCTCGTATTTCATGTGTGTTCATCCTTATAATATATGTTTGCCTTTTCAGCTAACATTTTGCTTGCTTCATCACAAAGAGAACTAAAATAAAACTGTGGACCATAAAAGCAGTATCAGTTTTATTTCATTCTCCTGTAAAAATGCTTTAGTGCCTTGTGGTTCACAGCAGCAGGTTGAAGTGTGGCTGGTAGCCTGAAAGTAGAATCAAGAGAAAAAGAAGACTGCTTGCTCTGGAGCAAGACTGCTGCTCCTAAGCACCACATCCCACAGGTTACCTTAAGTAAATAAAACAAGTTTCCTGAAGGGCAGTTTGCTCAATAGCAACAAGAAAAAGAGTAGAGAAAGAACAGGCTGCAACCGTGAAGATGCAGGTAGTACTCTCATAATGCTTCCATTTTCCCTCCTCCGACCTGACTCAGATGAATTAAGTTAACCAAATTTGGTATGATTTTCCTCTTGATCTAGCATAGTACCAGGATACATTTGTATATGGGGAAAGATGGTATCTTTTTTCCCCTGCTGCTTTCTGAGAATCAAATAACTATGCTTTTGGAAAGGGCTACCAGAGATATTCTGTGGGATTTTCTGTCACTGGTACATGACATCATATATGACTAGTTCACAACGCCAGTATTTGAGCATCTCACTTCAGCACTGTATGATCTTTTATACAAGGTTCTCCCTTGTAGAGGGAAGGTGATCTCTTATACTGATTATATTTTGTCTTGTGTCTGTGCATTGTCCTGCTGTCATTTTTTGTGAGATGTTTGCTTTCCCTTATGAACAGTTTAAACACTTCTTCCTACTTAGTTCCTCCCACATGACTCCTACCCACCTTCTCACTCACATCTGTAGCAAAATACAATACACATTTGAAGAAATATAATGTTGTCCAATTTCTACTCCAAAATGTGTACATATAGAGCAGGATAAAGTGTAAGGACTCTGCTTATTTCTAGCAAATATTTATGCTTTATATTTGGTACAGTTAAAATTGACCTTCAGATTGACTTCCCTTACTTTGGTGCAGAGAACCTTTCAGCTTTCTAATTTAAAATGGCTTTTTGCTCATGGTAAAAGCAGTAAAACTGCTTAGGGCAAAGAGTGCATTTTGTTACCTAGTTACAAAACTAAGAAAAATGGCAAATACCATTTGGTTTCGCTTCTCAGAATTTTTTTTCCAAATTGCAACTGGATTGGAAAATGTTTGAACGATCTTTATAGGGCCTGGAATCTTTTCTCCATGGATATGGAGATACGTAATAATGTTAGGATTATAACAGATACTCCCTTTGCCTTGCAAGACTTACTTGCAGAGGCACTGACCATATCCTTAGGATGCTTACTTCCCTGTGGTGGTGTGGATGATATATGATGCTCTCCTCTGGCATAGGTGAGTTTATCAAATTCTGTGGCCTTTAGCTGCACTTGTCCATAAAGTCTCTCTTCATGTTTTTAACATTAACCCTAATTAGCCAATAGGAAAAATACAACTATGTAACCTTGCTTTGTAGTAATACGTGGAGCATTATATGTTATATATTGGGAATGTTAGTATATAATCAGTGCAGTGACTTAAATGGGTAGATCCATTCACATGACTGTTTTAAAGAAGTAGAACTTGCTTGAAAATCAAGGGAGAATGTGTTGAAATGTCTCCAAATGATAAATACTGGCAATTTAACTTGCTCTAAAGTACAATTTAACTTGCCCTAAAGTAGACATTTTACACAGGTCAGATGACCATTGTGCTATAAGTCTATATTTCTTTTCACGGATTATAATTTTGCATGTCTTCCCTTTATTGAAATAGATCCCATCCATACTGACCAAACATTCATGAATCCTTTTGGTGGGGAGTATGGAAAAAGCAAGTATAATCCCAGATTTTATTCTGACTAGTAAGGAAGAGTGCCCTGAGAATGGGAGAATGAAACACAACTTGCCCTTGAGTGACCATATAGAGTAGTGTCAAAGTTTATGATTTTGTGCTGGAAGGGAATGAGGAAGTTCAGAAGAATAAGTAACATGATCTTCAAAACCAGTCTGCTGTGCATTCACAGCTGATGTGGAAAATCCCACAGGGAACAAGTTTTAAAGTATCAGTTAATTCAGAAATGGTCACTGTTATTTTAAGAAAAAATTATTAAGAGCACAGTGAAAAAAGGAATGATAGTGAGTGTAGTAAGAAGTGAACTTCAGTAATTGAGAGCTTTTTGATGATATGAAACTCAACTAATCAACACTGAAAAAGTGGAAGCTGAGTCAAGTTACTGTGATTATAACAACCTAAGTCCTAAAAATGTATAAATGTTGGGTAAAATTTTGGGACAAAGTCAGAAAGGCAAGCTGTAAGATGGACTGTAAGCAGCAAGCATCTGAAAAGGTAGCAAGAAAATATTTGATAAGAATAGAAAACCAAGTAATTAATTCATTTGCTAAACAGTTGGAAGAAAGACTACTTAAAAGTGAGACCAACTGAGTTTGAATGTTTAGTGCATTTTTTGCTTTTGTCTTCTTTAAAAAAGGATCCATGATCATCCAGTTAGGGCAGCTACGAAGAAACAAAGAGATAAGTCTTCAAACTGGACTAAGGCAAAACCAAGGTAGAACTTCAACAAATGAGATACTGAAAAAAGAGCTGAAATCCATTCTCAAATACTTAAGGAACTAATCAATGCAGACCATTTAGAATTTTATTCAAGAATAAAATTCAAGAATTCAAGGAGTATTTGGGAATATAGAGAAGCTTGCCCAATTTTTAATGAAAACTTCTAGGAGAAATAATCAATCTATTTGCAGATTCTTAGAATACAACAGAAGGAGGAGTAATAGCCCCTGTGAATTTTTCAATAATAAATTGTTAAGTGTACTTTTCTTCCTGAAAGAACAACCACAGGGCTGGAGAAGAAACAATAGATGTCATTTTACCACAAACTTACTGCCCCTGTAAGCTGCCTATCAACATCTTCATACAGTGGCAGATCAAAGGCCCCAAAAAACTAGAGAAAAACAGAGAAAATCGAAGATGTTGTCAAGGCAGGACCTAATGGGAAAATCTGGGGCAAACGGTGGGTTAATGCAAGCTCAGACATTGCTAATAGCATTGTGAAGTTCTGAGATTTGAGGATGAATTTTAAACAGCAGTAGGTCTCTAAAAGTCCTCAACCTGTTTATATGAAATCATCTGGGTGCAGAGTGCTCCACCTTTCTATATAAGCTCAGTTTCACCTTTTACAATACCTGCAGACATATGTCCAGTACTTGTTGTCATCATGATGAATCAAAAACATTTCACATGTCAAAACTGAATCACCCATACGACTTCCCTGTACAAGAGGAGATTTTTAGAGGTACAGAAGGCAACTGGACACCCAGTGAACAGAAGCTGGGTGCAAACACAAATTTATGCTTTTGAAAACCCTCTCTTTTATATTTTTAAAGAAATGGCTTATTTAAAAAAGAAGTCTTCTTCTTTCTCATGAAGTCTTGGAGTTTAGAACCTGTCAGAAAAGCCCTAACATCCTCCTTGACCATAAAAATTCACTTTAATGAGGTATGAACTGTGTAACTGTAAACACTACCATCTGGAAATACTTACCATTGGAGAAGAGAGATGGTATCAAACTGTTTCTCAGTGTTATTGATAAATAATACATGATCTGATGGCTGGGAGTTGAATGAGGCTGATATGTTCAGCCTCAAAATATGATGCACTTCTTTTGTAGTTCGGGGTACCTGTGTTATATTGACATCGAAGCTCATAGACTTGTCACTTTTGGACTCCAGAATAAAGTAGATGACTTTCTAAAATACAAGCTTAATGGAGCTTCTAGGGGAAAATTTACCACCTGCATATGCTGGAATGCTACCTACATTGGTAACTATAGAGCTCCCTTTTGTCTTTTACTAATCTAGGAATCTATCTTCCAGCTGGATTTCTCTCTTTCTCCACCCCCTGCCCCCATCTTTCTGCAATCTATAACATATATTACAATTGCCTTGATGCAGTAACTGTTCCCTAAATTAACTCTGACATTTCCAAGCACATGATCAGAACCTAATAAATTATCCTAACAATTCTCATGAATAAGGTATGTCTCTTTTTGCCAAGCAGTTAGCTATCAGACCTGTCAGTTATATGTCATGCAAAGCTGGTAAGTTGGCCTAGACCAGAGGCTGTGTACTTCTGCTGTGATGAAATCATCAGTTACCTCTAAAACATTCACTTTACAATTGCCTCAGTGAGTAGAAATGATCTGATGCCAGATTGCTTGCTTTTCAGCTCCTAATAGTTTAAGGACGAGTTCACATTCAGTTCAAACATTCTGGCTTAGCAAATTATGTTTTAAGACTGTCAGACAGAATTGTCACATCGGATACATTGAGGCTTTGGAGTGAGCTCTTCACCCCTTGGTGTAGCCTTACTGTCACCCTCACAATGAAGGGAAACTAAAAACAAAAATTTTAAAACCAAACTGCTACCACTGGACAAAATGGCTACATCCCTGAGCTTTATTCATTCAGAGATTTGCCCCAGGCTAGACTTTT